>NW_027287427.1:20383624-22783624 GCF_022747635.1 Hetaerina americana
TTATCTTTTTTGTCTATTAAGGAGCACGACAGTTAATTAAGTTCAGACACCAAGATTAATGGTAACGCAGTGGATTCCTTGTATTAAAGTGTAATTTGAAAAGATCGTACGAGAAACTCGGTTGTATCCTTCTAGAATGTTATTGTAATAATAAAAATTTTATACAATTTAGCGGCAGTATTATTGATATAGAATCTATGGATAAAAAGTGTCAAACAATTCTATGCGAACATCGCATTGGACTTAGTCTTAGTGCATAGTATGCACGAAGGAGTAAGAAACTTCTGGAACCACAATTGAAAATATTGTAATCGAAAAGTTGATTCGCAAATAAAAAATATGCTATTTACCGTTAGAGAATTATTTAGCAGATATTCAAAAATGTCTCAAAAATATTAATTTAAGATTTGAAGCTGAATTCAGAGGATGGCTGACTGGTTTATGAAAATGTACTATTTAAGGATAGAAGGTGTCCAATACTAAAAACTGACTCACCAATTTGATTTGGCAATCAACTTCATCATTTAAAGATTCAGCTGTGGATAACTTAAAATTTTTACAAATTTATTCAGAATATGTTTTTACCACGGCTTCCGGCAAAATCCCGCGCCACATCGAAAGGTCGGGTAGTAATAAAACACTTAGAGACGTCTGTCGACCGGATGAGTTAAATAGTTTCTCTATGCCTCGTACAATTGATGAATGCATTTAGAAGATATGAATGCGCCAAAAACATTACCCCTGCTGTACCCGTTGCAGGATGTCTCATTTTTAATTCCATTAGAGAACTCCTATCATATCCAGCCACACGCCCCCCGTGACGCAATGAGATGAAATTTAAAGTTAATCTCTGCATAGGCACTGCTCAATTTTTTCCCATATTAATTTTTAGATCTGGACCCTTTTGGTTATCAATCAAAATAACCCAAATGATTCCGCTCACCGCTATTATTACTTGAACTACTTTTTGTAAAGTGTAAATGTTATGAATATTCCTTTTCATCTAATACTTTCATCCGGACCACCATTGTGAGATATCTTCAAGATTATAGCGTCCTCTTTTCCTTTCTCTTTAAAGCAGTGGAAAATCATGCACCAGGTTTCTCTCATTCCCTCCAGTTTTTCCCCGCTCTCCCACTAACCTCTCCGTCCTCTATTAGGGTGCACAATGGGTCCAAGTGATCTAAATGCTGGGGCCTTTCTGAGGCTTGATCCCTCCAATTTACAATCCAATCCGCTCCCCCGGGGCCTTAATGGTCCCCTTCTTACCAGCCTCGACTATCGGCCCTTCGTTCCTTCCCCATTCCCATCCCTTTAACTTAATGTCCCTTCCCTTCGGATTCACCTTTCCCTCCCCTCATTTTGGGCCCCCTCGCTCGTCCCCCCTGTCATGCTCACCCCCTGTCATGCCCCCACGCGTCGGTGGACGCCCGACCCTTCTTCTCCTCAACCCCTTCCACGTCCCGGGCCAACTTGTGTCGGCCACCCAAATACCGCTCTGCACCATGTGTCACCCCGAGGCTCCTCCTCCCCCCACTTCGCCCTTCCCCCCGTATTTTTCATCCTCTTCCCCCGATCTAGTCTTTCTGTCTCCCGTTTCACATTTCCAGTTCCCCCATTCCCTCTCCTTTCCCTCCTGTCCCCTTTCGCTCTACACTCTTTACCGAGAAATTCCTTCGCCTTTGTACTTCTTTCCCCAGCGTATCGACTTTATTACACTATTAGTTTTGGCATATTGAGTTTGAATTACGCAAATTTGCGATAGCATTAGATATAACGTATTGCTTGAGGGTGCGTATACCCGAAAGCAGGCTTGGTCCATGAATCTAATAAAATGAGTAGTACTCATTGTCTTCCGTTATAAAATTAAGAAGAAAGGGAGATATTAATAAGAAATACTATTTAAATTGCTTAACGTGTTTTCAAACGTTGAAAAACAAGAAGTGAAGTCTAATAGATATGAGCTCCACAAGACAGTGTTATAGAGTCATTAATTTTCCTAATTTACGTAAAGGATCTACCGAATCATTTACGTTCCGAAAGAAGACTCTCTTCTGATATTTGCATTATCTACAGATTAGGAGAACATGTAAATGACCACCAGATACTTTAAAATGACTTCGATTACCATGGTGACTGAGTGAAAACAAGTAATATGGGCATTAATGTAAGCAAGAGCAAGTATATAACTTTTTCGAATTAAAACAAATAAATGAGGATATTTACACTCTTTTTGGAGACAGTATCCCATTCAGCAGATATTGCAAATATTTAGGCATTTACTTCACTATGGATCTTGGATGGGAAGTTCAAGTAGATACTGTAACGTGAAAAGCACTTAAATAATGAGAAATAATAACATCATTAAATAATGAGAAATGTAAAAGGAAGTGGTGAAACCGCAAAAGAAAAAGCATATGAGGTCCTGGTTAGTCCTATCCTGGTATACTTGTCCATAGTATGGGACCCAAATAAGGTGAGATGTATTTAAAAGTTAGAAAAAGTGCAACGAAAGGCAACGAGATACGTACTCGGAAGGTACAAAAGGTCAGATAGCGCAACGGGAATGTTGGGTGCTTTGAAATGGGAGAGTTGGGACAATAGATGTAAAAGAAGTAGGTTAGGTGCAATGTACAGAATAGTTAAAAATGACGAGGCGTGGGAAATATTTATGGAAGGAACTAGAAAAGTCAAACTTTAAGGGAAAAAACAATCACAGTTCAAAAATAGAAATAACAAATTAAATAAAAACGATTTATTTATGTTTTAATGGACGGTTTTTACGGTTATATATGCATAATTTATCATTTGCCTTATTGTCATGATGTGATAGTCTATCTCGTACATTTCATTATCAAATCTAAAACTTAATTCAAAAGACCTCACCGAGGTTTAAACAATGACCCGCCATATGCTTTATCCGTACTTCAGTGAAATATCACTTGCCAGTCTGTAGTTACTTAGTTGATGATTGTCCCCAAGTTTGAGAGGGATGGATTCAAATGAATGCTGACTGTCACACCTTTATATTTTATCATTGCGCAATTTGTGCTGAATGAGTGCTTTTGATCTTAACGTATTATTTTCTTTGCAAATATCCTGTATCCTTTTCTCCTTGGCTATTACAATTACTTACAGTTTCCTCCCCTTACCTTTTCCAACCACCGCGTTACTATTTTCCTTATTCATTACATTTTAATGTATATTTCAAAAAGAAAAGACCTATTTGTATAAATATAAAGAAAAATTGAATATTCTTTGATTCCTTGTATAATTTATGTAGACATCTCAGAAAATTAAATTTTATTGCCAATAAACTCAACCGTATATCTCAATAACTGATTGACGCAGTAATTCAATTTGGAAATACCACGTGAACATCTGATTGACGCAGTTCACTGTCCGTATACACTGAATATCATCTAAGTATTGATTCCAATAAAATACATTACCTATTGTTTGAATTATTTTGCGGCAATTATACTTATTCGCTCCAAATTATCCAGAAATATTTCTGTTGGAATCAAAATTGATCAAAATTTCGTTCCAGACCTCGGCCCTTTCATTTTAAACGTAAATACGCAGCATACAGAAAATCCCAATTGCTTCTGCATAGAAAATATTATCTTTTAGGAGATCGAAGATTATCATTAATTTAATCCCAGTTACTCAGTTCCATAAGTAGCTGGAATCTTTAACATAAATTTGCCACCAACATTTGATAGGGGATTAACTGTATCTCAAATTCATTATATTTACATATTTACACAAATTTTAGCTGAGCAAGCAGCTGAAATAAACTTCATTATTTCATTCAGTATCGAAAACGGACTGACCGGTGCAACCACTCCTCCACTCTTCGTATATAAACTCTGCTATAAATTATTCAAAACTATCCGAATGATATGCGATGGAAGTTTAATTTTCTCAATTTGAACAGTGGTTTTTTTCTAACTGTTGACATGGGAACATTTATGGGACCCCCTGCGCATCATCACGGTTTGGGGGTAGGAAAATCAATATATTTTACTGATGATGCCAAACTATTTATGTGATTATCATTTTTATAGCATTTTCATTTCTTAAATTTTATGGCCCAAATTCGAAAGCTGGAAATTTAATATCATAAACAGCCCAATATTTACCTAACGTAATGAATCAATAACACCCCACCTCCTCGGTAGTTGAACAATGCAACTCTTCCTATCCGATATAGATTTCATTCTCTTTATTTATTCTTTCTCATAGTTCTCTTTAGGCATCAGCCCTTGAATGTTATTATTATTATTATTACTTTTTAAATTGTTACTATTATTATTTCTTGGCTTGTGGTATAAGGTATATGGACTAAAAATAGAATAAGTTTAAACATGTTGTCATAAATGACGCCCCATTTGATACCAGAGTCGATTTAAATTTATAAAGAAACTGCAAAATAATATTTCTTTCTAAAATACGTACGCTTGAAACATCTTCCGATGTACGGTTGGAATGCATCCGTAGACAAATTGAAAATCTGCTTCGATCTGCAGTCGGGACTAGGTCGTTTCAGAGTCTTACGACAAAGTTTGCCTTCAGCGGAGTCTATCGTTTTCATGATGGAAGTTTGTGACATTCATTTGATCCCTGTGAAACCATTTTGGATGCGTTTCATTGTAAAAGGTTCTCCTCTGTGTTGTGGTTTTTTTTCCATTTGAGTAGCAGCCTCTCAAGTGGCTTAAATGCAAGAAATGTTACCGAGTTTCTTGAACTGACTGCTGATTTTTCGTTGCCTACATTTCTGTTGAGAAGAGAGTTCTGTGATCATGGTCTACATTTATCATACGTTTTATATACATTTTTATACATACGCAATTGAACTTATATTCCCCTTTCTAATTTCTGACACCATATTTTTAATGCCTCTTCTTCCCATCCTTCCAAAATTTTCATGTAGCTTTCATGTTCAATACTCTCGTGAGACATTAACCTGTCTTAGGAATAATTTCCACGGGCAAAGACGAATTTATGCGAGACATCCCACGGATTTAGATTAAAATATCACATCCAGAGAAATTAGAGACATTTATCATTCCTGTTCATGCGGAAAGCGACACTAGAATTATGAATACCGATGGCTATGAAAAGTAAATTGTTGACTCGACGATTGATTTCAAATGAATGTTTTCGGCTCTAAGAACGACTGTTTTCCGGGAAAATGGAAGACTTAAGATTTCTTATTGTAAATAAATATTGAAATTAGATGAAGAATAATATTATGAAGTGTTCTCAAAATGCAGGGGTTACTGAAAGGTTTCCTGGACATATGACATGCTCACAAAAAAATTGACAAGATAAAATAGTTTTCTTTCAAATATTACGTGGCATCTGCCAAGAAGGAGGGGAACTTCGTAAGCAGAGGAATCCTTTTTTTACCACATTCCAGAAGAGAATATCGTAAGGTTCGTATTTCGAGAACTTTCATACAATACCGTCAATATAGACTATTTTCTTGAATGGTGAAGAAGTTAACTAGTATGTACGAGGGTGGTCTGAAAAGTTTCTGACCTTAGAAAATTTCAGAAAAAATGTCTTGTGTCTTTGTTAGGTTAGAAAAAATGTCTTAGGCTTTGTTATCACCTCAGAAAGTTTCAGAAAAAATGTCGTGTCTTTGTTAGGTTAGAAACTTATCAGACCACCCTCGTTTGTCCTAAAATGTAATGTGGTCGACATATACAACCCCCGAGAAGAAATGGTGAAATATTACCAACATTCGACGAAAATGTCCTCCCGTTAAGAGTATAGTTTTCTACGGAGTATCAAAAGTTTACGACGATTTTATATTGCCGATTGCAAAGGAATAAAATGCCACGGTATGTGTTTCAAAAAGCGATTACAATGAGTGATATCGGTTTTCCGCGGTTTTGTGGTATGACTGATCGTGAGTCGAACATGAACGTCCCATCTGCTTTGGAAAACAGTAAGGCCTGTGGAGGAAAACCAATACATCCCTCGACCAGCGCGAGAAGCCATCCAAATGGCAAAAAGAACCGATCACTTAAATGGAGGGGATAAATACACTCTCGCCAACTTGTGAAAAGGAGCTTTCTGCATACAAACCAATCAGGAGAGACGAGACATCGGAGAGGTTGTACGTGTATAGCGGACCATTCCCACTTCAGAGTTGAATACTCCATCTGTGGAACAAAGGAAATAGTACGAAATTTCGAAGTCTCTTCGATGGGAACTCAAAACAGTACATAGTCATCGGGCAGAGTGACATCGCGAGAAAATCTTTCCAGCAATTCAGTGTGCTCATGGTGTAAAATAATCGATGTTTCTTTACGGATAAATACGAAAATAAATTATATTCTATGGGTTTTGAGCTGGTGAAGGTTCTTCGGAATGCTTTGTATATTAAAGTGTGATCATGAAATCATTGAGTGAGCCTAAGGGTACAGTTCTCGTTTTTTATTAAATGTATTGCTCGGAGTACGCGTACATTACAGGAGGAAATTGAGTTAGCACGCAATCATTTTATTTTTGAATATTGTTTTTGGATCAAACTTGGGAAACGTTTTACAAAATATTCCAAAATATCCTCAGACCCCGCACTATTTGAAATAAATATCCTTAGAAAAATGTGTCAATGTTGGATAATTATTTTATTTGCTATTCTACCATTTGATGTCATTTGGATGGACTGTGCCCTACCACATTTGTTAGTCTCGTCTAATAAGACACAATTTGACACCCTATATTACCAATACACTGTTCTTCAATTCCGCATATTTCCCTTCTCTCTTCATTTCATCCAACAAGCCTATCCTACTTCCTCGCTTCCTAATACTCTCACCTCTAACAGTGATTTCAACATCCCATTTCCAATCAAAATGCCCTGCATCCATCTTTCCTGCCCCCTTTGGATTTCTCAAAACAGTCCCCTTTTCCCCCTCAATACGTATTTCCTTTCCGTCAATTTTAGCTTTTCTCTTATTTTCTGCACCGCCTCTCCAAAGCCTCCAAACTACGCCCATCATCCCATTTCAATGAACGTGGTTCCGCACCGTACGTGGACTAAACCACGCTCCATATAAATGCCTTTTTCTTAGCATCCTTTCTCAACATCACTGCCATCAATTCTTTCCTGGTGAAAGCTTCTTTGCCTAAAGCAATTTTCTTCTTATGCCCCTACTACTTTGAATATTTTGATTCAAAGCACTTCCAAGATATGCAAACTGCTCCACCTGCCTCAATTTTTACCGTCTTATTTCGGCATTTAATTTAGCCTTTCTATTTCTCGAAAACCTCGTAACATTTGTTTTGTTTACCTCGATTCTCATCCCATACTGATCACATCGATTTTCTGTTGCGCTTGGCAATGATTTACAACTCCTCGACTGACTAGCTAAGTACGAATAAAGCTTGATTATCCGCAAACCGAACTGATTTTATCAATTCCTCACCATGACACTCACCGGATCTTCAATTCTTCTCATGCCCGTGATACTGACGAATGTATGGAGGAAAATGATCGATATTAATGGAAATATAAATTATGATTTATTTATTGACCAACTTCTTTATTTATTTTACCACGCCGACCGTTGTTGCGACACTTTTGCAAACACTTTTTCAGTCCATTGAATGAAGTGCTGTGTAGTCTTATAACATTATCTATTTTTTTCTTGAATTCTATAGTTGTCGGTTCAACTATATTAATTAATAATAATAACTTTGTAAGTTGTATTGATTTTTATTTTGAAAACGACCGGTTTTGTTGAATAGTCGACATCATTAGGTACTGCGCCTGATAGTGTCGACTATTCGACAAAACCGGTCGCTTCAAAATAAAAATCAGTGGAACTTACAAAGTTAGTATTATTTACTTTTCATTTTTATCTTCCTTATATTGAGTGGTGGCGGAGTGAGCGAAGCAAAGGCAGTCAAGAGGTATAGTTCCCTTGTTATACTAACATATTTTAAATATCACCCAATGCTGACAAATATATTAGACAATACGTAGACTATATGCCCACCAACCACTAAGGAAGTCTCTCTGAATGCCTATATTTTGGTGGTCCTCCTGCGCCCTTGGCAACATCTCACAAATCCTACTTTCCCTATCTCATTATCATATTGATACCTCTCCGTTGCATAGTTCCACCCGTGTTCAAGCTTCCCTTCATTCCTCCCTTCCCCGTGCTATTCTTCCACCCACTTTTTCCCTCCCTCTTCTCACGTCCCTCCTCAACGTCGTTCGAAGCGGTAAGTTTTCGTATTCCCGCCCACATACGCAGTATTCTGATACCCCGAACTTCCAAGTTCTTCCCCTCAACCGTTGCTTCTTCGGTGTTGCTGCACGCGTGTGTGCATGCATTATATTCTTTTCGCTCCCGCCCGTCCCACCCCCCCTCCCCAGGTCCTCTCCTTTGTTTTACTTTCGTTTCCTCTTCCTCCCTCCGCTGCCGCCACTCTCGGGGAAGTCATTCTCATCAAAGTTTTACGAGACTACTCCTTTAAGGTACCCGTCCCTTCTCCGCCCCCCTTTCCCTCCTCCCCCAGGCTCCCCCACAGCCCCGCCCTCCCTTAAGTTCTCCCTCCCATATTTTCCTCTGCTCCTCTGCATTGGATTGTATTCTCTCCCGCTAGTCTTACTACATCGGCCTTTCAGTCATCTGTCTGCCTCTATTATTTCCCACCGCGGCAAATACGAGTTACGACAGGTGCTCCTGTTTATTCGCCATACAGATCGTCTCTTTTCCATCCCCGTCTCCTCTCTCCACTGCTCGCGTCGTAGGAAAGTCGTGCAGAGCTGTCGTGCTCGCAGGAATCACGTGAAAGAGGTAATAGTGTAATTTACAATTTAGAGCCTCTTGGCTAACATCCTGTATAATTTGAAAAGGATTTTTGAATCAAAGTTTAATACATCCGACTTCCCTACCTTCATCACTAACAAATTCAACTTTGGATAGAAAAGTTTTCTACTGGCATATTCTGGGTATTTTCGCCTCGCGCGCATAGAAAATGCATCCGAACATGTACATTGAAAGTCTCTCCACAAATCATTTCTAATTAGATGAACTAGATCGAATTTAGACCGTCATTAATTTTAATCAGAAATGTAGCGTGGAATACTGTAGTATATTATTTTTTTAACAATAATAAACAATTCATTAACTGGTTTTTGGATAAGAAATATTGTAAGAAAACGTTGCGCCAAAACCAAGTTTTGCACTTGCAAATCCGCATGTTAGAAAAATTTTAGAACAGGTGTATGTTTTTTTATTTTTTATCAGGAATAGTAACAAAGACATAAATTAAAACAACCCCTGGAATAAGTACACTTTGTTGCTTTAGCTTTTGAATTTATAACTTAAGATTCCGATTGAAATGTAGGTTCAGTCACTGCGTAGGAATTCTGTGACCTTTCAAATCCTTTTTAATGTGTAAAGGCGTTCGACAGTGTCATTCTTTTGCCTCTCGTCTCAACCCGTCGAAGCTTCCACTCTGGGAGGACCTAAGGATGAAAAAGTGTTGAGAAAATTTATTTGATGGGGAAATTAATTTTATGGAATTTGGGACATAATTTATCGTGAACCGCACTGTAAAAAGGGTCAAGGTATAATAATAAAAGTCAAAGTAAATAACAGCAAGGTTTCTCGGACTTCCCTGTCTGAATTATTTATCTAATTTTTCTTGCATCGCTGATTTTTTAGTTATTGTCATAGAATGCTTTTCCTACACTGAAAATGTTTCTATGTGAAAAATAGTTTTGTTTGCTAGTAATTGAAAATAATTACGAGAGTTCAAATATTTTTTTTTACATATGGCACACGGTTAAATGATTTTATGATGTTTAAATTCTCGGGGAAATATTAAAGAACATTTTAGGGTAACCGCTGTGTTGCGAGTGCCACAGAACCAAATAGGGAGAAAGGTAGGCAGGCTGTGGGGAGGGTGAAACGTTTCCGATTCCAAAGGCAGCATCTTTGGAGGCTTATAAATAATAGAAATAAGCATGCGTATTCAGGCTATTTTACTGTCGTAGATTCAAAATATAAGATCTGATTATTTTTCTATTTAATTAGTTATTCGTGGCAAAAAAATTCGACTCCAAACTTTTAAATGGTTTTTATTCTTTTTTAGTTCATCACCTATCCGCCAATAGGACTTTTCCATCAACTAGTCAGTTATCGAATAATTTCATTATGAACCTATTTGTCTAGCAGATACCTGCCAGATATATTTACATCGTCATCACAAGTTTTTAAAGGATTTAATGAGAACTACAAAACTTAAATTGTCTCTGTAAAAGAATTCTCATTAAAACACAAATTGTGCCATTTCAGTATAAATTGGAATTCAGGAAAATATTAAGTTCCTTTTAAGACAATATATTTTCTGCATCTACGTACATGCATAGCCTTCAAAAGGTTTCATGAAAGAATGCTGAAGCAGTATTACAAATACTGGGGAAAAGAAGCTGATTTCAAGCTTCAATCATTTTAAGTGTTTGGGAATACAAATTTAAATCCATTTCTGAAATTGTAAAAAATCGCCAACACACACAGAGATAGATGTACTCTTGGCTACGTAACTTTTGCAAATGTCAAGTTATGACACTAAGATTTAAAGGGAATATCAACAACAGATGTACCAATTTAACAAAAAAAACAGAACTCAAATCGGAACGATGGGAGCGCCACACGGTGGTTATTCCGGGAAATTTTTGATCAAGGTAGTATGTTCCAAGTTCATGGCTTGTCACATTCTGTTCCAGAAGAATATGTCCTTTCGTAAGCTGCTTGTGGCATTTATCTAATTTATATATGTCACCCCGCATTTTTTCCAGGTTCTCAATACGCAACCTGATTTTAATTTCCAAATATATTGATAGTATTGACTGTATTACGTTTTGATTGGTAAATTATAATTTAAAGCATCCGGAGAGTTTTAAAAACACTAGCAAAATGTAATCTGGCATTTGTATTTTTTAGAAGGATACAACTTTCAACATACGACTCTAAAATTCTTTAGACTTTCCTAATTATTGACCTGCCCACTTATTTTGGTATTCAGAAGTGGCTCTCCTTGCCCACTAGAGCTTTAAACAAAAATTTTAGAGCTTAAATGTCCGAATAATATACAAAAATAATCGCATTTTCAAAATAATGTGTTTGCTCTGTTGAAAATGTTGGATTTTCAATCGAATAAAAAAAATCTTCCATAAAATGTCGTAATAAAATTTTGCATTCTACAGTTATGTGCGGTTTCAATGCGACGCAATAGTTAAAAAGAATAATGGTGGGAATGTTAAGTTATTCCAAATTACGTAGGTTCAGGCGTGATACTGTGGCATTAGAGCATAATAATGAACAAAGAGTAGCACTGTTCCACTAGGTATTTATTTAAACCACGGCCGGTTACGCTATACTAAATGATATTTACTTGACGAAGATTTATTGCATACGAAACCTGGAGTGACTTAAATAAATATTTAGTGGAACAGTGCTACTATTTGTTTATTATTAAGTTATTCCGTCTGTTGATTCTTTTCATGCTATCAACCGATATTCGCGAACTTCCTTTACGTGCATAACGCCCCATTGGGTATTTAGACTTTGGACACATTGTTTATGCTTGGCAGTGAATTTCACTTTACACCCCAGAGAGACCAATCAAAGAGAAATTTTCATTTTCTATTTCTTTTAACATTAAGACTATCCAAGCCATGTTCATCCGGTTTTCACTTCCCGGTTGATTCCCTTCCTTTTTCCGTGCGTATGCTCTTGTTCCTCTCGTATCCATTACCTTACCCTTTCCTCTCTCAGAAACGAAATGTATCTCTATCATTCTCTCGAGCTCTTCCTTCGACTAAAATATTCCTCGAGCCCTACTCTAGGCTTACACACAGGGAGGTCGGAGCGTGCCCACATTTTCCTCCCCGAACACCTGTTTCCATCAGGACCCCGACTCACTCCCACAGCGTATATATATTGAACTCTTTGCATTTCAGTTCCCTTCTGTTTTGCGTGTTTCTACTTCGGTCCCCATTCCTTCCCTCCGCCCCTCTTCGTCCCCCTCATATCCACACCATGTTCAAGATGTCTTTCGTTCGTGTGTTCGAGAAAACTTTATTCTGCAGTCCAACTTCACCTACCCTTACTCGAGCGAGACTCCTCCCTTCTCAGAAACTCCCCACTCACCTATCGTCCCCTCCCACCTCACCATTCCTCGCCATTCTATTCCCATGTCATTCTCCCTCTTTTTTCACTCCACCCCTCCTTCCTCGTGACGTTACTCTATCATTTCATGCCAACTCAGCGCCATATTCCTCGGCTTGTTTATTGTTCATGTTAGAGTGTTTGCCTTTCCCTTGAATACACTTCTCTCCGCCTCTTCCACAACCGTGTCTGTACATACGTAATGGAGGAGGTGGAGGTATGTTATGTGCACATATGTATGCATCGTTTTCTTTGCAGAAGCGGAGTTTTTAGGGGCATGATTTTAATTTCTGTGTGGTGCTCGTTTGTCATGGAGCATCCTCGTTGTCAAATTGGAAAAGTTTTGGACTGAATTTCCAGAAGTGAAAGAAACTTCTGGCTTGCGTTCTTATGAATATTTTTGTGAACCAGAGATCAGGTTTCTCTTTTAAAAGCATTTTTCTTTTTAACAGTCTCTGTATTAATAAATATATTTATATTTATGTATATATATATATGTATATATATATATATATATATATATATATATATATATATATATATATATATATATATACATATATATATATAATAGGCTGACACAATATAACACAAATAGAATAGAATAGCAACATGTATATATATACATATATTTATATTTTTTTCTTTTATATATATATATGTATATATATAGTACATTACACAGTAACAAACAATATAGAAACACACAAAAAGGAACACTCACATGTTATTTCTTGATAATTTCGACGGAATTCTACTCCGTCTTCATCGGAAGATAGAGAATATGTCTGTGTGTGTGTGTGTGTGTGTGTACGTGCATTTAATACTTGCTACTTATTTCAAAATATTTTTCCAAAAAAATCTATCGCTAAGATTTCATTTATTTTATGGGGAAATGTACAAGTTTTTTATTGTCCGAGCTATTTTTCAAGTTACGCACAGTCTTTTCGAATTTCTTCATAAATATTTTAACTAACTATTTTGATGGAATTTATCATATTTATTGCGCTAATTAACATTCTATTTTTTATATCTTTTCATCAAAATGTTTTCATGCTTCAATATTAATTTTGTGTTACAGATATTTCTATTAGCTTCTCCTCACATTATACTAAAGAACCTTCCTCCTCGCGTACTTAAATCCACGTATTTTAAATTCCTTACTTTTAGAAACTTAGAAACCTTCTTCATTCCTGGCCCTAGTTAGATGTCTTAATATTATTTTAGTTCCTATTCGTCTTTTATTAAATATTCAGGAGTCTATACCTTTTGCTAACTTAATACGTGATTAAAAATTTGACCCCTCTATTCCTTAAACTTTATCCTTAATTCGTCCCCTTGTTTTATCTGATGAAATTGCAATTTTAGTATATGTAACCGGAATATATTTGTATCTTCAGAGTCTGAACCAGAGGGAAAAATGCCTTTTATCCGTCTCTTTGTTCGAGGAGCTTGAATTTTTCTCCAATTTATTTTACTAGATTACAAGAAAATTATTACATTTCCTCTCTATAGTGTTTTTTAAATGAATGAAATTCAACTGTGAATAGATGTTTGTAGATTATTGTTTCTTCCGTAAATGGAAAAGTTTAAAAATCATCTTGTTTAATAGTTGGACTACTAGCACAAGATGTTTTTCTTAATCTTGATGCAGCTTCTAAAAAACTCGACGAGGTCTATTTGGCTGGCACGCTTTATTTGGACCTGTTTTTCTACAATTGTTCTTATCCAACATAATATACAGACTTTTTTTCTTATTTCGTTCAACTGAATGGAACTAGATTTAAACTCTCTACATGTATAATGGTGCCAACTCAGTTTTTCTTAATACTCTAGAAATAACAAAATATTTTCACTTCAATGAAAGCTTACGCGATCTTGAGCTTGAGGAACTACAAAAATTTAATCGTGAAGATGTACGATAAATTAAAAAATCGTCCTAGTCGCAGCTTGACCTTATGAAAAAGTAATTTATTTCGTACAAATGACTGCGATGTCATCTGGTAATGGCTTTGCTAAAACTTCATCTCTTCACAATTTAAAACAAAATTATTGCAAAGCTATAAGCAATAAATATCCTCGAAGAATTTTTTTAATTTTCAAGTATTTTATGCTACTTTTTCTTAATACCGGGATACCTTTATGTAAAATATTACTTAAAATTAAACCATATTTTCCATTACCTTAATAGTTTAGTGTAAATTCATGAAAATTTTTTCCATACGCATCTCCTTTCCATGTCAAAAATGATTATATCCCTATAAAGAGAACCCCTTTAGCCGATAGGGAGAGAATATGGAATACAAAAAATTACCATTTCAAGAGTTTCCAGCTGCTAATTCAATTTCGTCCATTATTGTCATTTCATTTAAAATCATAATCCACAAAAAGCAAGGTTTTATTTCCAAAGCATATTTCTACATTTTTCAAATAAAGCCAACTATTTTGTTTACCCACATTGCGGGCTTAAGTATTTTTCTTGAATCATCAAACTTTTACAATACATGCCACAATACTCAGGTGATAAAAATTCTTCTATTGTATTTAATTGTATATTGTTATAATTCTCAAGAAAAAATTCAAGTATTGTTGTGCTAAAATCGTTATGAAGAACTATATCTATTGTCAACTGCATTAGCATTACTTTTAATATGTTGCAGCATTTCTGTTTTAATGAATTCCATTTGACGTTAAGTCACTGGAGTCACACTTAGGATGCAGTGGGTGTATTTTTATGCATGAGGATGGTGAGCAGGGAAGTCGCGACATATTATTCTCTAGCCCTGTATTTGCCCTCTGACTCAGTATAACCAATAACCATTGATATCCTAAATGACAGAATTGGTTATTTATTGACACTGGTGACAGAAATACATGCATGACCTCCGATGTGTTTTTTAGTTTCTATATTTAAACAGGCATTAGAATCATGGGCGGTTTAACCTCACCGGGTCTCCCTTTCACAACTTTGCGTTTCTAACACCCAACCCAAAACAACTCAATGAACGATATCGGATTCTACTGAATTGATCAAGATTGCTCACCCTCATTGCCGTAAAAGATACAATATAACTGATTAACAATTTACCGCCCGTGCATCAGCTAATGACACCCCTGTTTTTATATTCCCACATGTCTTATTAATGATAAAACAGCGTGCAAGGGAAGCAATCCAACTCCCAATTCATTCCCAATTTACCATATCTTCACCAGGCTTTGCTTTTTTTAATCGAAAATTCACACCCCCGACGCCGTCGCAGTGAGTTGTTGTGGGGAGGACGTGGATTCACGTATCATGGCTGTCACATTGCTCGTCTCTTGTCCTCGCCACCCATCCACGCGGCCTGAGAGAGTGAGTGAGAGAGAGAAAGATCATTGTTGCCATCTCTGCAATGACAATGGACTCATTTGCAAGGAAATTCCAGAGGCCATTGCCAGGGAGCGCTTCGATCGCTTAGTCTCCTCTCGCCCCTCCTTTGCCCCAACTGCAACTCACCCTTTGCTCCGTTAGAAATTGTTCCCGTCCCCACCTCTCCCAACGAGCGAGGTCAGAAGTGCTGCTGCCTGCCTTTGCTGCGCCGTGGTGATCACTTTGTCTTTCTCAGTAACTCAGCCCCGAGCACGCCTCACGTCTTCCCGCATCCGAACTCCGCCTCATCCGCCCCCATGCCTCTCGTAAGCTGAGCCGAAAGTCATAATTTCCCTCCCCAAACAGAACCACGAAGAGTTATCTTTTTTACTCATAGAGAAGGTCGTTTCCCGGCGTATTGAAGAGAAATGCCCTTCTGTCCTGGAAGTTCTCGCAGTACGCTCCTTCGTTTTCTCCCTACAAGCATTTCTCCGTTTTCTCCCGTTGATCTGTGTTTTGGAGGGTAGCCTTTTCATTTTACTTGCCCTCCTCTTCAATGTCGCGAGTGCTCTGCTCTACATTCTCATTACATACTATGTTTCACTCTCCTAAGATAAGTTAAACATTTAAGGTTGGGAAAATCAATGACACAGTTCGTATGCAATTAGGGAATTTTTGGAAAAAATGACTACTGCTTGCATCAAATATGTAACCAAGTGAATTTTTCACTGAACTCATGCAAAATGTAGGTTAAGCTAGCCTTGCACTTACCATACGTTGAGCAAAAAATATTCGCAATCCCTAATCTACCTTTTAGGTTTAACCCTAAAACATTACCAATGAAACATTTCAACCCATTACTGTTTTTTTGCCAGCATTCCGACTATGATTATCATCTGATTGTTTTTAAATATATTCGCTCCCGTTTATAGGTGTACAGTATGACAACAAATATTCCATTGGAAAATACATGTAAGTTTTTTCAATGAGTCAACTGCTAATTTACAAAATTGTAATATTGTTTTTAATGATTATTTGCACACGAAGAGCAACATATATATATATATATATATATATATATATATATATATATTATATATATCTATATTATATATATCTTACAGAAAAATAAATTAAATATAAATAAATCATAGCAAAATACAATAATTGATGTAGTTTAATCATGATTCATTGATCAAAAAATAAATTACTTTTAAGGAAGCATTTAAAACGGGTTTTTTAAAGGATTTGGAATAAGTGAAGAATGTTTGTGATCGAGGAACACTTTTAATCGTGTTTTGATATCATCAATTTGTTTTTTAATTTGAAAAATCATTGACGATTTGAGGCACACATTTCTTTCTTCTGCTATAATAGTACTTTTCATTGCTGCTAAAAGGTTGACTATGTTGCTCAAATTAATTTTATTTTTCATGCACACTTGTTGATTACTAATCCTCGTGCATTCAGTTGCCCCAGTAAATTCATTTCCTGGGATTTGGCCGTCGCAATATAACCGTTGAGAAACGGCAGAGGAAAACAAATTAAATCCTGTTCCTCGGATTTCTGTTTTAATTAAATTTATTTAGAAGAAATACTGGCTACACAGCTGTGGAGATCGATAATAATTCTTCTTGGGCCTCAAACATCGCAGTTGAATGTTGTAACACGCCGCCCTAATTAGCCCGTAGTCATTACCTTCCATTTTGCAAAACTCTGTGGACCCAAGAGTTATGATTGAAAAATGTAAGAACATTAACAAATTGAATATGTTATAACTTCAAAATAAATTGAATATTAATATCATGAAAATTCTATCAGCTACAATGATAAAAGAAAAGATGCAAGAAAAACTTATATTGAATTTAAACGCCATTGATATAAGGATGATCTATTTAAATTTGGTAATTTGCACAATTTTGTTTGAATCTTACAGAGATACACAAACATCTCTAATGAACTTCAAGAAACTGCGGAAGATGCCGCAACAATAACTTTAAACGTAGTCATCCGCTCTAATGCATTTCAATTCAACACTTTCAGAGTGCAAAAATCATTCGCCTCACCCGGGATTCGAACCTGGACATCGAGGGATCTGGGTTCGAACCCCGGTCAAGGTGAATGGTTTTTACGCTCTGAAATTGTTGCATCTTTAATGAACCTAACGCTATGGTTAAGTAATTAATCCTAAGGCTTCCATGACGTCTATTTGATGAATTCATTCTTTTTTCGTGAATTTCCGTGGTTAAATGTTATAAATCTCCTACAGCCCTTAAAATGCTATTGGTTGAACTTGGAATAGAAAATATCATGGTTCTAAACATCTCGTTTTACTTTTAACTTTTCCCAATATTACTAGCAATGTTTCTTTAATTAACATTTCTACTTCGGCCATACATATCATGGGCATGTCTTCATGTTTTATTCAGCCTCTTTATTCTAACTTTTTGACAATATGTTTTTATATTCTTAGTTTATTGAACTTAAGATGATTATTTGTATCGCATAATCATTCAGTCTTACGTTTTATTCTGAGACAATTTTACTGATGCTCAATTTAGCGATAGCGATAGTGAACGATTTATGAATGTAGTTTCTTGATATTCCATTTATATCTCTGGTCAGCCTTTTACAATCATAATTCTTTTTAGAAGTTATTTCATTAAATCTATAGTATTTACATTGTTTCTAAATAATGGAAAGTACAAATCTTGAATTCGTGTAAATATGAGTGAATAAATGTTCCGCGACGATATACCATTATTCTTCTTCCTCTGTACTTTCTCATACCATTTCCATTACTATTAATTTCATCTCTCTCTCATTCTTATTTCTTTTCTATTTTCTACTTTGAAATCTCCCACGATATCTTTTTCCAGCATCTTAGGTCCCATTTCGCTTTCAATTCACTCACTAGTTTCAAAAAGCCGCTCACCAGAGAGGATGCAGTGGTTTTTAATTCCCATTTCCTCATCCGATTTCCTCCCCTACCTACCCTAATGAGAACCCATTAATAAGTCAAGACTCGGAGCTTCTGCCTCCACGTATATGATTCTTTTGGGCTCCATTTGGGAAGCTTTTTTTTTAATTTCTCTCGAATTATTTTGGTAGCAATTTATAACATTATTTTTTCGGAATTCGCCCACATAAAATTGAACAATTGGGAATTTAGCTTTTAATGCCACCAAAGCCATTGTGAAAGTTCTTATATTGAGGTGTTTCTAAAAGTGCTTTTGTTTATGCTTTTTACAATGATATTGGTAAGACGGTAAGCGAGAATGTGGTAATAATCGAACATTAGACTTTTTGGAAAATTAGTTAGAATTGTCCGGCTATGTTTTAATGCTAATTACAACAAAGCACTTTGTTCTTTCTCATAAATGCACACATTAATTTTAATCAGTAGTACAAAAAAACATCCATCAACCCTACGTTCTTGGGCCTTAAACTTAAACGTGTGAACTTATGCTTAAAGATTTTTTAATAGAATATGAAGAATTAACAATTCCTCTGATGACTGAAGCTAGAGCTGATAAGAATGGAATTTTGTTCAGCTCATAATGCTCTTAACCTTATAAGATAACAGAATATTGTTTTATTCTGGCCAGATGTGCAATATTCAGATTCTAATAAAACTAGATGATATGCATTCCTGAAATACTTCAGCATTCCCATGCGTAGTTAATGAGCTCCAAATAAACTACAGTATCCAAAATATCTCGTCTGGTTTATTAGCCCTGTTTCATAGAAAATGATAAATTTCAATTTCCGCTAGTATCTATGAGGCTCTTTTACATCACTCAGGATCGAGTTTAATTGGCAATGGAATGCATACATGAACGTATATATTCGCAATTCTTCCCCAAATTGTGCAGGACTATTTGCGTGTTCACAGGATTGCAGAATTAAATATCTACATGCAGTAAATGTACGCACGATGAGGCAATCAATCAAAATCGTTTTTCCCAGCTTTATTAGCAAACCGTTCCTTAAATTTTGCACCTTTTTGCTCCGATGATACCTTTCGTAAAAGATCATACCTAAAAGGGCCAGGTTGTCTCTGGTTCCTTCCAAATTATTTCGATTACCTTATTTTAGCGGCAAGAAAATCATTTGAACGTGCTTTCAATACGTTTTGCCATACTTGGCCATAGCTGTGTATTTTTCTTCTGAAAATATTATTGATATGTTGAAATCATTAATAATAAGAACGTGTCTTTATTTTATCAGTTATTTGATATATTTAAGTTGAACTACTTCACAACTTAGTTTTAGCTTAAGTATTAAAGGCGTGGATATTGGCTTTTTACCAGGAACATTAATCTTTACGGTAATGTTGTAGTTTTAGATTTTTGGTGCATATATGCAGAGCATGTTTCCTTTCTATGTTTTCCTCACATATCAGCGACCAGCGTCTGGATTGAATTTATTGGTACTCCTTAGTATTAGTCGCTATTTTAAAAATGGCGTAAAGGGTGAGGAATTTAGTATCAAAAATTCCTTCGCCCCTGAGCACCCTCGCTTCAACGCGAGGAATGGGATATTTAACTTACCCATAACCTGCGACATGCGCTTGCCACAATCTGAATGGACCTCCTGTTCAGCAAAAAGGAATAAACAATTTCACTAGATACACAAAATATATCGCTCATAGTTAATTCAAAAAGTCCTAATAATTTATTTCGGCCGTTACATTCAAAACGCGTAAAAAGTTTTCTTCTCTAAGTCGACGTGACTCAAATGAATATAGTCGTAATGCACGAGTATTCTCTTTTGAATCTCTGTGTCAGATATGAGGGCGATCATTTACATTCATTGTGAGGAAGAGCACGCAAGTCATTATTATTCATAAAGATCGAAAAGAGAGAATTTGAGCTTCACAAAAAGTCGTGCTCCAAAAATCCTCGAATCAGAGTATAGTTCATCCAAATTCCGTCACTTTCCTCGGGGGAGGATTTTGGCACACGTGAGCGAAGAAGTCTTGGGTGCGTCCTCCTTCGGAGCGTCAGAGAAGAGAGACTTTGAGGAGGAGCGTTCCCTTCAGAATTCTTTCCTCCTTCCGCCACATTTTTGCTCGCCCGGCTCCCTCGCCATGCATTCCATCTCCTCTATTATATTTGTAGCAGCGTTCCAGGTTGCAAATCGACGTGATTTAAACTCTACCCCTCCGAGAGCACCTGTGCGCTCATCTCTAATTCACTATGCAGTGTCTGGCTCCTCCTTTGTGAATAGACGACGTTTCTCCCCCGGGAGGGATAGCTAGACGGAAGAGAGCGAACGCTTGTGTGTGTATGTGTGGGGGGGCGTGGGGCGAAGTTATCTCGTGCGGGAGGGGTGGTGGCGTTGGAAGAAATGGGGTGGAGGAATGAGGAGTGGCCGGGGTGGTAGCTGCGTGTGAGGTCCTGAGGCTGTGCGAGGCGCTCGGAGAGATGGATGGCAAAGGAAGCAAGTGAGGGACTCAAGACAGGACAGGTGACGCTATGCGGGCAGTATGGGGATAATCCCGTACTGGTATTTAATCCTTTGTCAAGGAACTAGTTAGCCGAATTATTAAAGAGGACGCGGAAGGGGGGGAGACCAGAGAATGCACATAGGGCTTCTGAAAAAAATAAACCTACATATTCATCAATTAGCTCACGGGTTTATCGAATTAATTAAACACTATTAAAGGTAATGAATTTTGAGCAGGCTATATCGGTGACCCGTTTCTCAAAGCGCGAGACGATTCGCAAGTCCTCTGGAAACGATCTTAAACGCGACGCACAACTTTCGGATTCTCACGCTGTATAATGTATCTGTGTTAAAAAACATATGTTGCAAAATTTATTACTATCGGTAGATTCCATATTTGTAAATTACAAGAACTCGTTAACTCGCAACCAGATTTGAGAAATGGACACAATGTGTTCGAAAAGATTTTTAAAAACATTTTCATCCAGATAAAAGCATTATTTTTTAATTGCTATTTCACTTCGTCGGAGAAATAGTTACCGCTGGTATATTTATGCATAGAAATCGGTTTCTAGGAACTCTCGATATCTTCGGAGGTCGAAAGTAATATTCACCGTTGGGGTAATTTATTAGCAGAATTATTAATTATTATGAGCTGTTTACTGAAGAGAAAGGTTATTTTAAACACTCTGTTTCATCAAAAATGAAAATCTTCAGTTTTATATTAAAATTTGGTGGCATCGCAAAAGTTTAAAATTATAAAAAAACAAGTACCGACAAAGAATTCATTATGCGCTTTGTTATTCCTGAAATTCTTTTATTTCTTTACTCATGAACATTCACCGCTTGTCTTTGTTTTATTCTGCAAGATATGTTTCTACTTTCAAGGGTTTTCCAACAAATTGGGCCACTAAAATCCTAAAATTTATTAATGCTTCATAAAATTCGTTTTGAATAAATTACCTTTTACTCAAACTAGAATCTTCGTTTACGTATCAGGCTAATAAATTCCTTCGTGCCAGAAAAATAAGGTGCCTTTGAATAAATTGAAATAGATGAAGGCTTAGGTGCTGACAGTTTTGCCTATATCACTCGTTTTCTTACTTCATTAAGAATAAATATGTATCATTTTGGTAGTTACGCTCGAGATAAACGAATGCATCCAAGTATCTATAAGTAATAAAGTTGAGGCAGTCAAACCAGAGCTCATACACGTTCGTCAATTCATGCGTGGAAACATAGAAGGCGACTATTTCCGTCAAGTAGAAAATATATTTTAATGGCATGTGAATGCCCAGTGTAATGTTATGTGTCGCATGGGGTTTCATGAGGTAAATAATGATATTCCTAGTGCATTTCATAGATTAATAAAATAGGAAATTGCAATAGATGAAGGTTTAGTTGTTGACAGTTTTGCCTATATCACTCGTTTTCTTATTTCATGCAGAATAAATATGTATCATTTTGATAGTTACGCACGAAATAAACGAATGCATTGATTATAATGGTAGTTTTAGGAACTGTGCACCTTAATGTTTGGCACAAGCACTCTGAGTGATGACATGATAATGAGATAATTATAAGTGTCGGAGAAAATACGCTTTGAAGTGTCATGCAGTAAAAAAGACCGTTTATTTAAGTATTAATGAGACGGAATAGGATCCAGGATCGTGAGAAAATGAGATAAGCAAGGGCGGCTTTAAGCTTGAATTTATATATATATATATATATATATATATATATATATATATATATATATATATATATATATATATATATATATATATATATACATATACACATACACACCTACATATTGAACGGTTTTCGTAATAAGAAGGGAATAATCCCTCCTTTTGTTTCTCCGCTCGGATCCAAAAGGGGATTTATTTTATGGAAAAAACGTTCGGCCGAGGAGGGGGCGGCGGACGTGTGTGGAGGCACGGGAGCTTATACCCGGTGGTCCAATGAGTTACCCCTTTGCACCCGCAGCCTCGAAAGGGGAGGAGATGAAGGAGGAATCGAAGAGTAATTCCGAACCGGAGAGAAGGCGAAACAGAGAGTAAGGTCGTTCGTTCATTATTCTCGATGTCTCGACCGTATAATATCAGCAAAGGATCATCAACTCTCTTCGTTTTCTTTTCAGTGTTTGCTCTTTGCTTCTCTAATTTTTTTTTAATGTTTCATTTCACCTACCTTTAGCGCCTGAGAATCCCTTTCTTCTCCCATTTAGTACGTTTCCCATGGCCCCACTACTCTTTTCCTCCAGCTCTTTCCATCCAGCTTCCTCTCACTTCAAACTCTTTTCCTTTTCGGCCCGTTGTTTTTATCTCTCTCACTCTTTATTTCCTCGTTCCGAGAGAGAAAGAGACCCCCCCAAGCCCTCTCTGCTCATCCCTCCCTCCGCGAAAAATATTGCGTTTCAAGTATTCTGCAATTAAAGGGCGGCATTAAAAATTCATGACACGGAAAGGAACGGGAGAAGGGGTGTTGGAAAGGGTTCTGGTTGTCGGAAGGGGGGGTGAAGGAAATGGAGGCTTGGGAGAGGATACAAGGGTGATGAGACACACGCGTGTGTGTATATGTGAGCTTACATGCATTTATATATGTGAGTGTGTGTGTGCGCATTTAAGGGTGTTGTGTTGTGTTGGTACATATGTGTATGCATATACATTCATATACGACAGGGGCATGAGAGGAAGTTAAATAGAACAATCTGGTACGTCTGTGTTGGGTTTTCGCGTATCAGATTCGTTGCTGCTTTGTTTTCCATTGGGCGTACTTCTTTTGAATAACTCGGGTTCTGTGGAGACTGCCTTGTGCCGTTATAAGTTGAAGGACTCTTTGTGCGCAATTAAATAGTCACCCTCCAGGCTGTACTTGGAATTCCTTTGAAAATGTGAACTCCCCTTCAAGGTCCAGGGATTAAAAAATAAACAATGTGCTTCTTAAATGTGATCTGTTCCCCGCGATATGGATTTCAATTTTGGTAAAGGATGCAGTGACGTGTAGTCCTGGCAAACCCTTGTTTAAAAAAAAAGAACGATACATTGACCCTGGGAGAGCGGGACTGTTAAAATTTGCTTAAACAATTGTCTTTTTGGACTTTTTTTAATTGAAACTTTTCGACCGCGAGTCATTTTTCATATTACAGCTCTCATAGTGTAACTTAATTCTTAAATGAAAACGTACCAAATAATGTTTATAAAACATATACTGTCTACATATTTTCTTTATGAAAACAAATTGTCAGCATCGATGAAGTCTTGAAAACATTCCTCGGAGTCCCGGTACATCCATTGCACTTAAAATATGCGGATGAAATGTTAGGCATAAAAACTTGGCGTTATTCATATTCACGATCGATGATTATGACAAAATAGCTGCTCTTGAAAATGCTCTTAAAAACGAAACTTGGTGGATAGCTTCAATAGTTATCGCCGTTCATTTGAGCCATTGAATGTTCCAGCGATAGCTTTTGTTCATTCTCGTACCTGTACTATACTGTGACCTAGTATTAAAGCCAATTTTTGTATACGTACAGGGCATACAAAGTTTCTCTTTTGAAGCTGGAACGATTGCAACTTATTTTCTGAGCCTCTCACTTTTAAATTGTTTTCCACTTGTAGGGCTTCAAGTGCATTATGTTTTCTGAATTAGGACTTTGTACTTCCATATTATTATTGCATATTTTTTACAAATAGATTTCTGATACTTCTCATTACTTTATAACTCGTCGGGCCTTCCTAGAGCTTCCTTCTTTTAGTGCGCTTCTCACATTAAAGAAGAGCGAATCCATATTCACGACAAAAAGTTCTCCTTCAATGGCGTATGCCCATTGATTCACAATCACGCACACTGCCAACAGTCAGGAACGTTACAATTTCAGCGAAGTGCATGGGCCATGAAATGGAATTGCAATTTTTTTATCTCAAGGTTACCATTAAGTCTTGCGTCAGTGATTCCTCGGGTTGGGTCTAATGTGTCATACGGATAATAGCATGTGGGTGTAGTACTTGAAACTTCTCAAAGTGTATCACTCTATGCCCTTCAACACTTTTCAATAGTGGGATATAAAGGTCATACCATACCAGCATCACTCGGAGGTTTAGGGATGAGTAAATGCTGCACTTTGAATCGATTTTGGATTTTGATTTTTTATTAGTGAACACGGCTGAAATGGAATACGTACAATAAAAAATTTTGTAAATACAAATGAATAATAATCTGCTCAAACTAAACTTTTATTGAAATATTTTCGATTACCACAAATATTATTACAAAGGCTAAGATTAACTATCGACTCTCACCAATTCGACGTTCAAAAAGTATTCTCTTCTCCATGAAATTCTAAGTTCCACTATCAAATTAAATCGGCAGTTTAGTTTCATATTATCTTACATTATCCCATAATCATTCCCTTGAACCTTTTAAAGCCTAAAACATTTGGAACACATTTTAAAGTTTGTAGGATTGGAAACACGGTGTCAAACTTATTCATAATTCTCATAAAAATTTAATTTTACTTTTGGGACCAAGTAACTCGTTGAAACTTCACCATCTTCAAGAAGTCATACCTGCATGAAAAATATGGTAATCTGCAGCAGAGAATCATAAACCCTTTCGTTTGAATTGTTCAATCCTCATCTGCACATTATTTGAACAATTACAATGGTCTGCTGCAGCACTGAAGTTTTTCAGTCATCGACTTTAAGCAGATTTTTATGACTGAAAATTTTGCTGACTCGCAATTTCATTTTAAGTAGCTCTTCCAAGGCAGAAAGTTTTAGAGGAAATATGAAAAGGCAGTGAGATATTGAATACTGTAATTGAAGGGAGAATTTTAAGTGAGTAATAACCAGCTAGACTGGATCATGGAGCATGGAGCACAGATATTTTGTTGGGTCCCCGGTGGGCTTGGCTAAAGATGAATATTGATTTCTCCCCACCACTTCTCCCCCTGCCCGCTGTGCTACATATATACCTCCCATTAACCACTCATAATCCTTTTAATCCTTACTTTTTCCCCTTGCCCCAATTATTTTTATGGAAATAAATGAGGAACTGGCTCGATGTATATGACAGTAGAACTTTGATAATACTTTTATAATACTTTTATATATTTTAATAAGGACTTTTAATTTAATAACATTCTAATGAGGACTTTCATAATACTTTTATGCTGAACCATAGCACGGTAAAAGTACTCTAATGCAAAAATATGACTAGCATTATAGTCCAAAGTTTCCGAAATGGGCACTACCAATTTTTTATTATCAATTGAAATAGTTAACTTAGAGTATGTGTATCGGCATACACTTCAACAAGTTAACTGTCTGAATTGCTTATTTAACTGAAGACTCAAGAGCTTAATACAATTAATGCTTAACTTTTTTAATGGCCATATGTGTGTGCGTATATATATATATATATATATATATATATACACACATATATACACAAGTATATAATATACATGTTTATGTGTATATATATATATACACACATAAACATGTATATTATATACTTACACACACACACACACACATATATATATATATATATATATATACACACACATGTATACACATATGCATGCTATAAATACAAGAGCCTGGGTGTAAAATTGATTTGTCAAATGAAAAATATGCCGAAAGTCTCTTGAAATATGGCTAAAATTTTTGAAATTACTTTTTAGTTAAACTATATTTTTTGTGGTATTTTTTATTAAAGACTTCTTTAGAAATTCTCTCTCATTCTTAGTACAGTAAATAATGACTTTAAAATCCATAAGACACTTCCCTAACGATTGGCAAAAATTCAATAACGTAACAAGATGGAACAGAAATCGAATGAGAAAGTTGGATACGTAAGACTGACAGGAGTACTGGGGGAAAAATATAATCGGCCTTGGTAGAGGTATAGATGGATTTATTTGAATGCGCCGACTACTAAAGTCGTTTAGCACCTCTCACAACCCAACAGAGCACTCTTCCGCCATTATGGAAATCTAAGGGTCCAATTGGATCCCATTTCAAATCGTATTATCCACCATTCAATTATCTCTTTCGATCTCTGTCCCTCAGCTTTCCTCTCGACATTTCCATTCCACTTTCTCAGAGTCTCTTATTCAGTTCCTTTATTAAATTCTTTCGTTATTATTTCTCTTCCCCCTCTTTGCTACTTTATTTCTCGTCTCTCTTTCTTCCCATACATTTCTTTCTCCCCCCCTTAACCTCATCCATCCTTCTCTCTGCCGTGTATTCATGCAACGTTCGATATTGGAACTCCAGCATGTGTTTTCCAATGTGATACCAAACGTACACGGCCATCCGTTATATTGACTTTTGCTTTGGCGACTCGCTTTTTAGAGTCTTGTACTTGCTATCAATACTCGCAGTCTATTTTGTCTGCTCTCATGTTTTCCAAACCATAAAGCAAACATTTATTCTTCCTTAGTTTAAAAAAACGCGAACCTTAGTATAGAAAAGCGCGAACCTTAGTATAAAAAAAAACAATCTATAATGGACCTGAATCATTCACATAAAAGTTCCTTTAGCTTAAATTACGATAGAGTATTACTCAATTCTCATCGTTTAAAAAAAAGACAAAATATGTACCGCAGCCTCAGGCTAACGCTCTGAAAGAATATATTGCGAAAAATTCTTCATCTTTGCAATATATTTCACTTTTCTTAAAAAAAATCATAAAATTAATATCCGATCCAAAATTCTTGGTAATTCCTTCAGGAACATGGAAAGGTCTCAATGCCATGTTGATGTAAAGTAATTCCTTACATTAATGGTGTATTTAAATCATGGCAAATAAATATTGTGATAAACATTTTTACGTAGTCCTTGATATCAATTTCTCACTTTCGATCCCCTGTGTCTTCGAACGTGAATAAATTTTTATTATATTTCCCTCCGATATTTATAATCATATCTCAGTTCTGCAGTAGTTCCTTCAAATATTTCTTAAAATGATATTTATAAATTGTATTCCTCTCAAATTTTGCTATAATTACTAATATTCATGTAATAGCATAGTCATATAATATGATGTTTAAATGTTAAAATCACTACTGCTGTAAAGAAATATCACCCACTCCATGGGCTTCAACCATACTGTGGCGGAATTTATGGCGCCTTCCTATGATCCCCCCCTCAGAACTTTGTTGGCTGGACCAGTGCTAATTGTTCCTTTGTAGGATCATTCATGCGAGATAGCTCCTATAGGAGCGAGATGAAAGGTAGACCATGCAGCGTCAGCACCTCAATGAAACTATTGCAAGAACGTCTGACCCCAGCGGGGTGCCCATTTAAAGTGCCTGTGCCAATTCTGAAGTCACTGTACTTAAACTGAAATTTGGTTCACCGCAAGGATTCGGGCTCGACCCCCTCTGGTTGGGTTGGCTACGTGCGTTCGTTGACTAAACCCCCTGGGAGCAGCACCCTAGTCAACGTGCCAAACCGATCCCTTTTTCATGTTTATTTCCTCGAACTCCTTTTTTACCTTGCGACCAAGCATACCTTCAATCGAGCTGCCCAAATCAGTGTCATATCTCGTATACCTAAATTCACCTGCCCATTATCTTGGCAGTGTACTCATTCTGTATATTCCACTACGCTTGAATTCAAGATCATGGCAGATCTGACAAGATTCTGAGAATATTTGCCGAATTTCATTATTCCCGAAAAGTTCTTTCAAATTTATATTTCTTATTAATATGTTCCTTTATAAACCCTCCAAAACTTTGCGTTTCCACTCCTATTCTTTCCGAGGTGGTGTCTTCTTTTGTTAATTATTTGAAACTGTGCTTTCTCCTCTATAGTTCTATGTTTACATCACTACTGGCAGAAATATTATGGTTGTCGGGGCCTACTCGTAATAAGAATTAAATTTAACTATTTCAATCCAAGCGAGTTAAGTTGAATGAATATTATCAATATTTTTAAGCGCGCATAATATTAATGGAATATAGAAGACAAGCTAACTTGCATGCCTCTTTTATATCTCTTTTAAATGACATTTAAATCTTTTTTGTCTCCATTTTCTTCTGATATTTGCTAAAAATCGCTTTTTTAATAGGTGATCCTGGTAGTCTAAAAGGAGAATTTTTAGATTTACGTTGCTTTGCCAAAGCCATGACCTTATTGCTACTTGTTCTGGCTGGTTTTCCTACTGTCACCACGACAATTCTTCCATGCTCTCGACGCTTCCTGGATTAATTCCCAGTCAAGGCACCCTTGCCATGCAATGTCCTAGTATATGAGCATATCTGAAGAACTGGAAGGTCTTAGCGACTTTCGTTCTTACTTCGTAGTTCGTAGTACTTTCGTTCAAAGTGGTGGATGTACAACGTTGGTGCTTGAAACGTAGATATTTATTAAATGTAGGTATGTTAATGCATAGATAGATATTTACTTTTATAATGTTGTTTCCCGATTTCCTGTTTACAGCTCTAGTTCACGGAGTATGTATTTTAGTCCATAATATGTATTAAAGTACATGTTGACATCAATATATTTCTATGCAAAATATAGAAAATGTCTAAGAAAGTGTATTAATTTGGACTGAAAGATTCAGAAAAGATGAAAAGGGTACGTTATCCAACGTAGAGCAAATAAGTTTAGTTTGAATTTAAGAGTTGAAGGAAAAAAGCTATAACATAACAGAAATAATGTGAAGGAAATGGAGAGAGAATAGTCAAAATGGATGGTTGTACTTAGGGCTTAAAGAGGAGGAATGAAGCAGGACTAATGAAAGTATTTGAGATTATTGGATAAATGCAACAATTTTAAGAGTGTAACAATCATTCGCCTTGGCCAAGGTGAATGATTTTCACACACTGAAATTGTTGCATTGAAATGCATATTAGTGAGTGATTCCGTTAAAAGTTACTGTTCTCCCGCAGTTTCTTGGAACTTGTTATTATTGGATTAGACTGGAGGGAAAGGATTATCACTCAAAATCTGTACATTAATCGAAGAGCATAAGTATAAAGGCTGGAAAATGAGTTAGGAAGAGTCTGGTAGGACTAACTGCTGTCTTCTTTGAGCCGGAAAAACAATGGCATTATACGAGAATCAAGGAAGGGAGAGTATAATGAAAAAGGTGGAAAGTTAGCTGAGTACAACAACGTACCCAGAACCCCAGTGTGTAGGGACAATTTTTGATGAACCAGCGGACCTGAATGTGAATCTCATTTGTCATAATTTCTGCTATCTGATGAGTTATGAAATTCCCTTCCAATATTTTTCTATTACCTTTACATGGCACTGGCGATATCTTCGGACAAAGTAATTGTTCCTGTGAAACTTTAATGGAGAAAACACTTTATAAAAAGCTTAATTTACGTCGCCATCCCTATATTTTGATCAACGGATTTTTGTGAAGCATTATCGTGAAACGAAAAACGTAGAAATTTGCAATTTATTCAAAAAATAATATTAATTTTGGTCCTTGCGGAAATGTTGAGTTTTGTGTGGCCACTAAAAATGGACCATGGGATTATTGGCGCTCACTATTAAGTCAGACCTTGACTTCATCTAATTGAATGTCGAAAATGTCTTTCTCTTTTCTCAGATAACGCAAATCACACCTCCCTTTTGACACTCTTTTTTTCCTGTGATGTACAAGGTTTGTATAAAAAGTTTCGATATCAATTTTTTTCCTAATATGTGCGTTAAGTACTGACCATTTGTTATGCGTGCTCATGATTGCAGATCGTATAGGCATTAATAAGATGACAGTGCACTCCATTATTACTGAAAATTTGGCGATGAAAAAGATCTGCGCAAAACTCATCCCAAAGGTCTTGACGGGCGACTAAAAGCAGAGTCAATTTTCTGCTTTTAAAGACCTTCAGTAACGACATCTCGACGATTCCCCAACCTCCTTGCAGTCCCAAATTGGTACCAGTAGACCATTTAATATCCCCAAAAGTTAAATCCTCCCTCAAAGGACACCAACATGGGTCCCTTAGTGCCGTCAAAGAAGCTTACAAATATACCCTTAAGGCCCTTCTGGAATCTACCAACTAGAGAGTTTCCGAGTCGTGGAAAAACTGTTGGCAAAGGTTTGGTAACGCACAAAGGATGTACTTTGAAGAATATTGAGGCATTGAAGCAATATCTTAATTAAATGTTTTCTTCTGAAAATTTCCCGATACATTTTATACAAACCAATGACTTCTCGTGAGTAAAGCATCACAATTTTGTTTTAAATAAAACTAAAAAGTAGTAAAAATTAAGCCTCAAAAAAACTTCATACCTGAAAACTTCTTTTGATCTCAATGTAAAAAAATACATCCAAGTTTCCATAAGCAATAAAGTTGAGGCAGTCAAACCAGAGCTCATATACGTTCGTCAATTCATGCGTGGAAACATAGAAGCCGACTATTTCCGGCAAGTATAAAATATATTTTTTAATGGCATGTGAATGCCCAGTGTAATGTTATGTGTTGCATGGGGTTTCACGAGGTAAATAATGATATTCCTAGTGCATTTCATAGATTAATAAAATAGGAAAATGAAACCGTGCGTGGGATAATTCTAAGATTTTAATTATTTTCAGATCTGATAAAATTCCTCCGGGAACATGGGCAATAAAGAAGATTCCTTTGTTATAGAAACCATCCACGATATTCATGCTTTGTGTTTTAAAGCCATTATTTTGCCTAGACTATTTGCAAAATATGACATCAAGCTCTGTTGTTTTCGCACCTGGATTTCAGTTGTATTTGTTTCCTTTTTACAGTAACCCGCTAAAGGCATATTTCTTGTGTATCGCAAGATAGTAGAAGAAGGTACTTCAGTTAATCCATATGAAGACTCCTTTACTGGGGTTGGTGGAATGAAATGAGCGAGGGAACAAGGAATGGAGGAAGTCACAAAGCACGCGCCCGCGTTCGCGTTCACGTGGGTCTCTGTTTGTGGAAGTCAGTATTCTTGCTTATTGGTTTTTCTCATTGTGAAAAATATTAAGAGCTTGGTTGTTAGTGGGGAGGAAACCTCTCCTTCGCATCTCCGCGAATCCTCTTGCTTCTTTTACGTAGCGAAACTATCAAGTTAAAGCACGTCGAATTTGTCGGATGAGAGAACCTCACAGTTTCAATGGAAATGATCGTTTTGATGTCTTCCTTTTGGCGCCTTAGGAGGAGTCTGAGAGTGGACTAGGGGAAGCGGGAGAGGGTGGATCGCAATAGTAAGCAAAGTGTGGCGAGCGAGTGGAGATGATGGGAGGTAGTTAGACGCAGATGCAGAGGCCTCATGAGCCGGGGAGACAGTTTCGGAATAGAGCGAGGATGCTGCTAAGATATTGATCGTGTATTAGGAGGAAATTTGCGGTTGTGATCAGCTTCAGTAGCAGTTCTAAGCCGCTTTCACGGATGTGGTGAGGACTAGCTTTGTCTGCCGTACTAACGCTCCCTGGAGCTGAAGTACTTGAGCCTTCAGATATATGCATAGAATGGGATTTCGTCTTTCTCACATATATTTAGAAGAAACCCTTAAGTACAGAAGAGACATTTGGGAAATGGTATCCACTGAAACGTAGTGAAAATAAAATATTATATTTTATGAACAATAGACCAGAAAATATAAATTTTTAAATGTTAAACTTTTCCTCCGTCATTTACATTTTTTTCTAAATGCTAAATGAAATGATAATTTCCCAAAAAAACCCTATCTTTAATAGTATTTAATATTCAAATAAATACAATTGCAGATTTCTTCATTAAGACGGATAGTTGAGTCGATATTTCATTAAATGTATTGTTGTGTACTTGCTATTCAGTTGAGTCCGTCAATTATTTAAGGGGTATTGTGTATTGTCAAAATATGGGGTATCATTAATAGAATCGAAACAATAATTTCATTGATTTATTATATCCAGCGGTATTATAAATAAAAAATAAAATGATATTATGAAGGAGAATTTTGGAGTGGAAGCTTCATCTACTCAGGGTTCAAAAATTGAAACACACAAGAGCAGGTATTTGAAGTGCAAGAGGGAAGTGTGTCCAGTAAAACTTGAAATTATAATGGAGAAGATAGCAACCAAATCCGCAGATTCCCTAGTGGCACAGATTGACCATCTGAGGGCAGATAACAATGATGTCCAAGTAGATATGCATGAAGATTTTGCCGAGGCTTAAAACATATTTTGGAAGACAATTAAATTATATCGTTATTGAAGGAGAAACCTCAGAAGTAGTTCTTCCAACTGGTTGTGCAATTATTGATGGTAACCAAACGTTTTAAAAACCACTTAAGAAGCGTAATGTGCAATGCGAAAGAATTAAATAGGGACTCATATTTGACGTTATTTTTCATGCTGATCTAGTGGTCAAAACATTTTGTTCGTGAATTAAATAGGATAATATATGTTGACGGATTGAATGAAAGTAACAGGGCCTAGGTATTTAAGATAAGTTTTGTCAACCACTTGTTTATGAAAAGGAACCAGAAAGTATCAGAGAAATTAATAATCTTATATTAATTAGTTAGGTGCACGCTATTGAAATTTTATCCCACTATCCCCTTTTCTGGTCCCTATCCCACTTCTAATTCGCTGAGGTAACCTCACGTTGTCATTAATAGGCCACCTGCTTGAGAGAACTGCATTATGGCCTCCAAAACTTTTAAATATGATTCAGAAAAGGTTTGATCTCTTTAGTCATCCCATTTCTTGAATCATATAGCTTCATACGCGTAGAGCAATGATCTGGCAACCAAGTGTATTCCAGTTATCCACAATATTAGTTGTACTAACGGTGCAAGTGCGTAGTAATAAAATTGAAAATAATATTTACTCTCCAATATTTACTAAATAATAATGAATCAGTTGCACCGAGTAGTTATTACTCTTCGGGAATAAGTGATAATTACGGAATATCCCCGGTATGCAATCAGTATCCTATAGAGATTCAGAACTTACAGTTGGAACAAATTGTCTGGAGACAAGAGAATGTCTGAGGCATGAGTACACACCAACGATAAAGCAGGTGAGGTTGCTATTTAAGATGCTCAGGTGAGTATGGGTGACCTCGAGTCAGACACGAACGGGCAGCTGCTGAGGCAAAGAAGAGCTAGGCGTACCGAGGAGTAGGCGGCGAAACGGGAAACTGGATACGAAATTGGCGAACAGGACACCGCTGAAAGCTAGCGAGCTGCGCTAATGAGGAGCACGTGCAAGGAAGCGGGGCGCGGCGGCGGTTACCATGGTGAGATGAGGGAATTCCCACACTTGAAAAAGTTTCCCCTTATCCTCCCTTTCTCCTCCCTGTGATATCCCACCCTCGCAAATAACGCGCGACCGTCGTGGACTCGCGCTCACACGAGCGAACATTCCGCGTCACAATTACGACGCCCCTTTTGGGCGGTGGTTTGGGGCTGTCTGCGTGAGGCTCACGAAAGCGGAGGGCCCCGGAAGGGCGGTGCCCTCTTGGGAATGGCACCCCACCCCCATCCTGACCCTCCTTCATGCTTGAGACTTCGAAATACGTGGAGCAACAGGCGGTCGTTATGGACTCCCTAAATCGCCCATTCCCTACTTCCCGTCCCCCCCCCCTCGGCCAGAAATCCTCAACAGCTACTACTGTTTTCATGCGCCAATTCCGGGAAAACCTGTGCCGTTAATGGAATTTGTTTATGTTCTCTTTTTCGTAGGTCCAACCAGCTGCTCTGTTGTCTGCGGTATCATACCATTGTAATGTCTCGTCTCGGTTTGTTCGACAGTTAAACTTCGTTTCCCCACTTTCGAGATGTCCTAATTTGTAATCAAGATTACATTTTGTACAAAATATCTCTATGTATGTGTTATTGGATGACTTATTTAGGCTTCCCTTTCATTTTATGTTTGACTTGTGAGGCCCAATTAAGCTTCTGCAAAAGTCAAGTCTCTCCATGGCTCTCAAACCGTACTACGCTAATGCCTTGGGTGATCATATGTATATATAAATATAAATAAATTAATATATATATATATATATATATATATATATATATATATATATATATATATAGAATAGAAAAATACAATGACTTGTATCTACAAAATATTACAATGGAATTTTCTCTACCAATGTTGAAATTCATATTATTTTCATCATATTGACTATAATATGATGAGTTTTTCATTTTATTTTTCATTTAAAATCATTTAAAAGACTCTTAATTCTAATATTGCACCGGGTTACTTATATTTTTATTGGATTTTATTTATTAATGTTGATTTTTTTATTTAAAATGCTCTTTCCATATCATTATAGCATGCAGTTTTTGTCCTGAAATGTTACTTCATTGAGATACAAACAATATTTTTATATTAATAGAGTCCTCAGACCTTTTTTTTTGGATATTACTGGGAATTAATTTTACTTCAACAACGAAATTTTTTAAATTTATAATGCTAAAAGTTTCTAAAAGAATATCAACCCTCAATGGACCAAAAAAATTAAACAATTATATGGACTTTCATCTTGCTTCCTATATATTTTCCTTGTCCCGTTCTCCTTGAAAATATTTACACATAGAGAAGTAAATATCTTAATTGTAACTGGCAGGTACCGCAGAAAAGTGTCACATCAAATTTAAATATTTTATAATGGCATAAATCATCTAGGACTTTTCATCCCACGCTGTTTTACGCTAGAAATATCAGATATTGCCATAAATTCAAAAGAAGAGTATAAGTCATTCATAGTATATCGTAGCATAAATAGTCATAGTATAAATGTGCACCGTTAATGAAGAACGGACAAATTTTTAAATCGAATTTCCTTCAGTCATTTCAGGAAAAAGACGTACGAATTTAGCTTTCGTCAAAACTTTTTTTTAATTTGTAAAAGTTGAGCTTTTAATCATACCTATTGCAAATGTTTTCTGGGTGTGTTTTACAAAAAAAATTAATTACGCGTTCATCGGGTCATGGCATGAATGCATTATCTGGTTAGCACAACTTATGTTTTCTATTTAGGCATTTTTCAGTTGTTCGAACTTGATTGGTTTACCTGTACACTTCCAGATAGAAATTGAAATTGGGTTATTATAATGTTCATTCATTTCATATCATAATTTATTCACGCATCTGTATAAAATGCATATATAAACTTCATGAGATATTCGCTTTTCTTGGTTACGATGGTAGGGACTAGCTCGTAAGTCGAATATCATTTTAAATTCAATAACATTTTCATTCCTTAGTCACAAAGGCTACATTTATTCCTAGACTTCTAAATGGGTTCTTATAGTTCTCAGTCAATTTTGCTTTCTCTTTGTTCCTGCTACTTCTCCTTTGACATCAGTTTCCATCCATGGCTAATATCATCCTTCCACTCGACCTTAACGCCGACCCTTTTCACAAGAGAGAGCTAGGAGCAATAACTCCTCCCTGCGGTTTGTGTCAACAGTCTTTTTTTCCCGAAATTTACAAATGAGCCACTCCCAAAAAGTTGAAAAAATGTTTATCACGCGAGTCTCCTAGCAGAATAACTCATGTGATGCGTATCTTAGTTAGATTAACGGCAACCAGGAAACATATTATACGCATGAAAATTAGCTTAGAAGCAAACGCTTATAATATTCATAATATATGAGGCTGAGTGTGTTACCTTACCGTGTGAGATATATATATACATATATATATATATATATATATATATATATATATATATATATATATATATATATATATATATATATATATGTGTGTGTGTGTGTGTGTGTGATATAATAATATGTATATATATAATCATATATAAATATACATATATATATATATATATAATTCTGAAAAATTCATAAAAATCTGCGGGAGATGCCGCGGAAGTAACATTTAACGGGGTCATCCGCGAATGCGCAGTATTATGCAACAATTTAATAAAAGTAAGCAACAATAAATAAAAGTAAAAATCATTCACCTTGATCGGAACTCGAATCCGGATCTCTCTCCGGCCGTGTGCTTTAGCCAGTTTCACTACCGAGGCGTCCTCTCAAATTTAAGGCTGGAGGGATCCGGGTTTGAGTCGCGGTCAAGGGGAATGATTTTTACTCTTGGAAATTATTGAAATATATAATCATATTTATATATAATGATGCAGCGTCGATAGGTAACGCACGTTAATATTTCTGCGTTCCGGTGGTCACGCCGCCTTCTTCAGAGTATTCTCACAATGCTGGAGGTGGAAAAATGTGAATGCTCTTCTCTTTTGTGTTTCGGTACACTTTTTTCTATCAAGAATACTTTATTTCATACATCACCTCAAATCTTAACCTTTGGCCATCGAAACATGCACAAGCATTTGAGATTGATCTAAGAATCTGTCAAAGCATTGCATAATTTTCTATTCTCATCACGCTCTATTTATATGGTAATCAGGATTTTACTGCGCGTATTTTTCGTAATTAATAAAAAATTTGGAGTTAGTTATTTTTAGCAAAAATTTCTTTTTTAATTATTTTATTAATTTAGAATGCATTTCATAATGAATTCGGGGTACTTCTTTCGGTTGAAAATGGAAAGGTCTTTTTAATCAATGAAGAAAATTTTAATTTTTTTAATGTGAAAGAGAGGTGACCTTCAGCTAATGGGAATTGAATAATGAAAAGGAAAGTTAAATAATGCATCAATAAATGCTTTTATTTTAATAGTCTAACAGAGAGTACCACTAGCGTTTTAAATGATGAGTAGTAAAGCACTCTGTTATTTATGAAGTACCCTAATAAGAAATGGCCTACTTGAATGCTTTTTGAGTGAAGGGTGGCTCGCTAAGATGAGCGCAATGCACCAGTTCTCCATTCTTCCTTATTCATTGACATGCTCATTCATGGCGTAGTACTTGTCATATTAGTGAAATATTACCCATTGTTTATTATTATTATTACCTATTTAGATTTCAGCTCCTTCGGTGAAAATGAACCTCACGAATATAAAATCAGTATTAGGCATGGATGCAGTGTCATCGCATTATGTATTCTCTGGTAGTTACTATAGCATAATAGGTGTCCGAAAAACGAAACACATAATTTCATGCTACTAGCATTAAAATATTATGTTTATACATATAAATGTTGTAGAAAATTTAAAGGAAGCTTTTAAAACGTTGCTCTAAAAACACGCTAGTTTAGGAAAGTAATGTGAAGCCAAATGTAATTTTAGTTTGCATTGGAGCTAGCAAATGAGCGCTGGCCAAAAACAAAAAAAACTATACTTTGTATTTTTCAAACAATGATGAAATTGAATATATTATTTTGTTTCTTTGTGTTGACTAGTGATATTACTTACATATTATAAAGTTCTTGCCTTCTTAAACTTTGGAAAGAAAGCAGTAGTAGTTTTGAGGGGAGGCGACCGACAGCTAAGGTCATTTGCGCCATAGGGGAAGGACAGGAAAGGATGAAGGGTGGAGAGAAACCCGGCGTCGGCATTAGCCTACTCTTTACGAAAGGCGCCAAGGGGTCCGCGGTTTAACGTCCCATCCGACGGACGGCGTACTCACTCAAAGTGCCCTCCACAAAGCACCTCAAGTAGGGATCGAGATACCTCTGAAAAATATTCAACACCGCCGGGATTTGAACCCGCGCCCTCAGGGTGGGAAGCCGGAAGAAAGCAATTTTCAATAGAGTTATGTGTTATATTTTCTTCAGTTCTACCCCCTGATGTTCACGTTTTATTATCTAATTCTTTTTATTCGAGATACCATATTTTTAAGATCCTGCTTTACTCCCCGAGCGCACCATTTTCGAATTAATTTCTTTGTATCCGCTCTTCTCGGCACATCTTTTTGAACTATGAAAGATTTTCTCTTCCCCCGAGGATATCATGGAACAAACAAACATTTTACCGTGGACGAGTGAATTTCAGGGTAAAACAATAAAACTCCCGCAGAGTTCCTCGCGAGCTTAGAAAAGAGAAGTATTTTTAAGAGAAACTATTTCTCTCCTCCCCCACCCACCCATCCCCTCCGACGCATTCCTTCGCCAGAAAGTTTTATAAGGCTCCCGAGCTCTTGCACAACTCGGAAAACCGTTCCGTGGCGAGCGTTTGGGAAAATCGGCTGATATTTGTTTTCGTCGTTTGCCCTAAATCTCTACAAATCCACCTCGGAAAACAATGCTCGAAGACTGCCAAAAAATAGAGTTCCCGGAGCGATCCTCGCCACCAATCCCCCAAGCCCCTTCGAAGGCTACCCTTTCTTACTCCCCGTCATTCTCTTTCCCTCCCTCCTCCTCCCAGCGCCCTTAAACCCTCCGTGTTAATCCTCCACTCACCTCTCCCCACCCGCCCGCCTCGCCCCCTCCACCATTCAGGAAGAAAGTTTAACCCTTTAGGCGAGCAGTGAAATGGGACCTCAGCCATAAGATTTTTCCCGCCTGTCTCATTTATCCCCACCCCCCACGCACCCTCCCCCAGTCTCCTCTCTTCTTCCTCCATCCCCGCTCTACGTGGGACCCCCAGTCCTGCTTCTTCTGCTCTGTCGCCCTCCCTCTCTCACCCGAGACCCCATTCTTGCCCTGGGGCGCAATTAATCATTGGACGAGAGGGCGGGGGATAGCGCGGCGTAATCCGCACATTGTCGGCCTTGTAGGGAATCTTAGAGGACGGTGAGAGGAAGCCAATCAGAGCCATTCATAAGGTTCCTTCCTTCTCTCTACTACGTACTTCCTCAGTAGCTTTTATCTTCCACTTTCACTTTCCCCGTCTCTATGTCCCCATATCTTCCCACTGTGTTTCCCTCTACTTTCGACTCTTAGGTCGCTCAATCTTTCCATCTGTTCTCCTTGCTCTCTGTCTCTTCCGTTCTCGACATTTCCACATCGTCTCATTTTCCACATCCCCTTATCTCACTCCCACAGCCGTCACTCTCTCGGATTCCATTTGTCATCTCTTAAAAGGAAAGTTAATCCTTACAACACTCCACCACACTAGCATATTTGACACTCCTGGAAAATCTCCGTATCTTTCATCCGTCTCTTGCCTTTCGTGTGGTTTTGCCCCCCCCCCCCTCGGATTCTCTCCAGTTCCCGCTGGGCGCAACTTTGAATCTCAGTTTCGAGAGCATACTTCTTCAATATCTGGGTACATGTTCTTGAGGAATGATGACTTACTTTGCATTACTTTGGCATAAACGCTTATGACTACAATTCTTCCTATCACTGCCTTACACGAGTGCCGGCGTGTTGTTTCGTCTCTGTGATATGGCAATTTTTTCTTTGTCTAACATATCGGAAAGCATTTACAGAAGGCATAAAATGCGGAACCTGGGCATGAGTATAAGGAAATTCAACTCAGACTTGGACTTCCAAACAGCTGAATTTCCTTATACTCATGCCCAGGTTCCGCATTTTATGCCTTCTGTAAATATCGGAAAGCATTTACAGAAGGCATAAAATGCGGAACCTGGGCATGAGTATAAGGAAATTCAGCTGTTTGGAAGTCCAAGTCTGAGTTTAACTTTTTTTTTTGATATTTTTCATTTGATTTAATATAGTGTATGACTAAACTTTGATATGGAGCGTAGCTATGTACGGCGCGGAAACGTGGTCATTGAAGCAGGAGGATAGACGTAGACTGGAGGCTTTTGAAATGTGGGTGTGGAGAAGAATGGAGAAGGTGAAATGGACCGAGAAGAAAACAAATGAGGAAGTACTTGGTATGGTGGGTGAAGAGAGGGGTTTGTTGGGAGCAATCCTATGGAGGCAGGAAAAGTGGATGAAGGGGGTGTTGACCGGTAGTGGGATGTTGAAGACTGTGATAGAGGGTAGAATGTTGGGCAAAAGAGGAAAGGGAAGGAACAGGATAGGGATGTTGGACGGGATGAAGGGCGGAAGAAAGTACTCAGAGATGAAGAGGGACCTGGTGTAGAGTAGAATTTAGGGTTGTGTTTTGTTAGTAGTCACAAAATATTTGTTTGGTAGTTGTGTCCATCGAAAAACCTACCTTAACCGGTAGATTACCTTAAAAAAAAAAAAAGTGTATGACTTTCAAAAAAGGAATGCAAATAATTTTGGTAGCATTATAAAGTAAGAAATTTTTAAGTGTTTCTTGTACCTTATAAGCCATACTACACGAGATAAAAAAGGTTATATTTGTTTATTTTCATTTTAACTAATAAATATTGATACGATAATAAAAACATCAATATTGAACCAACCAGCCATGATTACTCTGTTTTTATTTACTTCCATTTCTAATTTCATTCATTCCACGATAGAGTTTTTGGATATATCGTGATATTAGAATGGTTTTTGTGCAATGAAATATGTGACTAATCTTAAATCGCATACATCTGCGTCGTTGAATCTCATTAATCTTCCATTGAAATGCAAGTTTACCCCAATACGATCCATTTCAGGTTTTTTTTCATGACAGCAGAATGCTTGCTTTTGCAAAACTTTCCTCCATCCCTCCGAATTACCATTCTGAATATTGCAATATATTTTGGGGTTAAAAACAGGGAACATTGCGACCTTACATCAATGCCACCAACACAAGCAAGTTACGGACTATAGTCTCACTGCGTAACATGGATTGTGCATTCCAGCCGTATCAAGTGGTTTGCGAAACAGTTGCTCGCTTGCCTCCATCTGCAGAGTGCAGAGAATTCTCAGCGAACAGTTTTGCCCTGCGCCGAGAACTCGTTTAAAACTTCGGATAAAGCAAGGCTTGAACTTCACACTTGATGGATCGAGTTCTTGAGCAAGCATTTATTCCTCAACGACTTTCCGAAATTAACACTTTTAGATGTGTTTCTGCGTGACTCCCGTTTTATTTTCTCGCACTTTCCTTCTACTGGTGTTAAAAGTCTCCCGGTTCCAACAGAGGCGTGCTCGACGGGCGTAAATTGGGGCCGTATCCTCCCACGATGCGTTTATATAGCGGGAGTATACAACCACGAACATCGTTACACTATGGCGGACAACCCCATTAAAACTCGAAGCATTCTCTCCTCTCCCCTCATTAAAAATTTCTGGGCACGCGGCTGGGTCAACGCAAGCGTGAATTCCGGTAATTCCTTCCAACGTTATGTTATATCTTGCGGTTTACGTTAAATATGCTTCAAGGTAGATTACACCCGGAATATTCAGCATACATTGATGACCATTGAATCGACTTGATCGCTTTTGTGGGCATAACTGCCTCCTTCCCGTTACCCGATAACTTATTATAGCAACAAAACGTGTTTTATGACACCCACATACTTTATCTATGTGTAAAATATTGTAAATCCCACATTTACAAGAGGGTATCTGGTATGTGATAAAAACTCCAACCACTAGCCAGGATCTTCATGGATTCCACCGTAGATGTAAAAACTACAACATTATTTAGATTTCTGCATAATTATCAGGTTGCTAGTTATAAAAATCAATGCAAACTAGTAAAGAAAACAAATCTCTATTCCAGTTACACTGGGTCACAAATCTCCATTTTACACATTCAGTAGATGCTTCAAAGTAATACATGAAATATTTATGAAATAATACGTATAGGTTGAATGTTCAATGCATAAGTACGCGATATTTGCCTTCACACATGCATTTGAATTACACGTTTCAATCCTCATCTCCAAGGGGATACAGCAGGCAAAATTAACAATTGGTTACCAGGAATAATTAAGATTCAATGCGAAAAAATCTGGCCATTTTCCATGGCGGTCATTAAAATTCTCATTGAAATGGCATCATTTTCTCAACTGGCAACTCAGATAAGGATGAAAAAAAATTGGTTAATATTCTTAGCCATCTCCTCGCGAATCGGATAGCACTTATTTAGCTTCTCTGTATTAATTTAGGTTTGAATGTTTCATTTGCTTCATATTTCACGGGCAATAAACGCGGAGAAACATTGTAAAAAAATATTTAATAAGCATTTGTTTATTCCGTTGATTAATACAAAAGTTTTGGCATTCATTGAATATTTCACCACACTGGCATTTTAATTTAAAACACAAATAGCTAAAACATTTTTGTCATCGGGAGAATTCGCGGAACGTTGGGCTTGGTAAACAAAAGGGAACCGGCTTCAATAAAACACACGCATGAACCGCAACCGATGAGGGTAGACCTCTCCCTTCCTCCTCCCGCATTTCCGCTTCATCCATTTTCCTTCCAGCTCCTCTGCTTCTCCCTACGCCTCTCCCCTGAGCGCATCTTAAACGGCAAATCTCCGTTAATCACGCAGCATTTTGCACCCGGGTGGTGCGGCAGCCTTGCTCCCGGGCCCCGCCTCCGGCCCCGACCGCCGAAGCGATCGCTCCCCATCCCCCCGGGCCAGACGAAAGAAGGAAAGAAAACTCCAACCGCTCACTGCCCGCGGCATCGCACACGGGCTAACACGCACACACACGCGCGCTCGCGAGCACACTCGGGAGCAGTCGCCGGGGCAGGAGGACGGGAGGGAGTGCAATTAGCAGAAAATATGCAGGATCCCGATTCGAAACCTCAAATTGGAATATTAAACGTAACCGTACGGCGGCGAGGCCACGATTCGCGGATATCCATCATATGCGGCGTCGGTGGAGTGGGGTGGGTGGGGGGAAATGCGGGGAGGGAAGTGGAAATAGGGAACGAGACGGTAGATGAGAGGGGAGTAAAGGGATTAGGAGCGCGGCGAGGTGGATGGATGCGGCGCGTGGGAATTAGAATTCCAAAATTGGTTATCCATAAAGCAGTATCTCCGCTCGTGAAGGAAGTCATCTGGGGACGTTATGACGCTTCTACTATCAGTAACATTCTTTTCAGAACTACTTGAGGAATTATTCTCTGGTTGCTTTGAAATGAAAAACGAAATAAAGTATGATCTTTGGGCTTTGTCTTAACATCTACATGATGAAAAAATCCCACTGAAACCTTTTCTATCATTCATTAACTCGCGAGTACAACTGACTTAATTCATTGCAAATTTATCAAATTAATCATTGAAATATTATTTTCAAAGTAATGTTTACACTTATATACATTAACATCATAAAAATATATTCTAATTCAAGATTTGAAAAAAATTTTTACTTTTGAATTCTTTTGTTAGATATTTGAACGCTATTTTCTGCTTCTTGGATATTCATATTCTCGCCGGTAATAATGTTTTCAGAATTCAATTCGAAAACACGGGACAAATTGATTCCTCACGAACCGCATTAATAATATCAATGCGATACACTGATTATTATTAATATAATATTACCAATAGTGAAAAAGGGTCATATTAGTGCACACGAAAAATTTATATTAACTGTGCATATATCGGTTAGAAAATTCTTAAATGCTTATTTGAAACAAATAGCGGTGTCATTTCCATTTTTCCTTACTGTGTTTCCGAGGAAAAACAGTGAAAATTCTCTTTTCTGTATTGGCAGACTTATTTTTGATAAAAATATGTGTGATTTTGGCTTTTTACCAGCTTGGAAGCGATAAAGATACAAAAAAAATCACGGTTTTAAACATGTTATGTATTTTCAAGAATAGACTTGAGCGCTTTTGTACTTGACGTTTCAGATTTCGTAAATATTTTCCTTGTAAATTAACCGCACAGCTAAATCGCACATGTTATATTACACGAGAAGCAGGAGTGACGGCACTGTTAAAGAGAGGCAAAAACCCTTTCCCTCCCCCCCTCTCCATCCAGGGGCTATTTTTTTCGGTTTTTAAGCTCCCTTGGAACGCGAAATGGAGACAAAAAGCGTCGGCAGTGGCGCGACAGGAAGAGGATCTGAGGAGAAATCCGTGCCCGGATATAACCAGCGCTCCAAGCGATGGCCATCACAATCATCCGAAACCCAGAGGCACGCCCAAGCCCTAAAGCTGTATCCATTTTAAGCCACCGCGAGGCGGTGACAGCTTTAGGTGGGACGTGAGTTTCCGTAATGGACGCAGCGGAATGTGTGGTGCACGAAGCGGAGGCGGCGACGTGCAGTTTGGCGGAGGAAGTCAAGGGAGGGAATGAAGGCGGAGCGGGGAGAGTGACACGCGGTATGATGGGATGGTGGGCGGGGAGGGGGTGGATGAGGATCGGATCAGTCGTGGTGGGGTGTGGCGATAGAAGTCCACGGAAACCATGAAGGGAGTGGGTGGGGGGGGCGGGCAACAGAAGGGGGTCGGGTAGAGCGTTTTTGTATGTGTTTGGGGGGTGAGGGGGAGACGGAAGGACATTAGCGGAGTGGTGGGGAAGGAGAAAGGACACTGGATTTAAAGTCGAGGGTGTACTCTAACGCAAGGGATCGTCCACGAATGACGTCACCTTGTGAAATCCGTGGTTAAACGCGCAATTTATGGCACGCTGGGAGCTGTAGATGGGCTCCGAAATATGACTAGCTATATTTCAACGCCTCATCATTCATAGAATGTATGTGTTCCCAAAACTAAAAAAGAAAAACTATATTTTTTTTTATTTCTTCAGCGGGCACAGTGAATGCCCACCGCGCCGTCGTGAATGGGGGGATCTCCAACTGAGTGCCGTTTCCCTGGGATTTCCCACTCGTGAAATATAATCGCGGGAACACACCGTTGAGCAACTGGATGTCAGGGTCGTTTATGTTGGCTATGGTTTTTAATCATTCATTCGAATCGACAGTAACAAATATTATACCGTTAAACTTTCACTTTGGACTATTATGATTTTGTAGATGACTTAGGCACTTGTGTATTACTATGAATAAATATTAATAAAATGTAGAACATAAGAAACACTCAGATTTGCGAAATTTATATTAATTATTAAAATTTATAATTGTACTCCTGCAAACGCTAGTTAAATTCGACTGCATAACCTTGTGAAACCTTGGTTACACCTCGCTAAACGTATTTAAGAATGAATGATTGAATTGAGGGTTTATATAGTGGATACACATCGGAAGCAATTCAGTTTTATAATATCCTTTTATAGTTTTCCAATCACTTATGACTATTTTCCTCCCTATGTATTTTTGTTACTATCTCAGTATCACATTTTTCAACCAAAATACTTAAACAATTACATTATTTATGCTGAATGTGAAATTAAAAGTTCCTTCTTTCTGCAGAGGAAGGTTGACTTGCCACCAAAAATCTCTGAATTCCTGTAAGTGTCTTTAGTTCTGTGTTTTTTTCTAGATTTTTGTTGGCTTATGCCATCTCACTCCTTCGCTTGAATTAGTATTCACCTCCGTGAGACTTTCGTACAAGATACACGCAAGGGCGTATGCGCAAACACACACACATAAATGCGTGCGTTTGTGTATGCTTGTGCGCGCGTTTATGTGTGTGAATGTGTGCATGTGTGTTACACGTATATTTCAATGCATTTCAATTTTTAATGTAATGTTTTTAACATAATCGGTTACCCACACGTAAGGTGGTAGCTGTGATATTCGCGGCAGACGAGTCGCCCTGCAACGGTTAATATTTCACTTTCATTGCATTGCAACCTTGATTTTCCTCAATTTGTGAGTGGGAAAATTTAAAAAAGCAAGGGCTCTGTGAAAATGCGCGATTTTGAAACGTGTCCCGAGTCCCGTCGCTTCGCTCGACCTGTCTGTACACCTGTAAGAAATCAGTGAGTAGCGTGGGTAGCGCCAAGCACTCGTGTGGGGGAGCCTCGTGGGCAGAGAGGCATTAGCGTTCCGTGGTTCACCGAAACTTGTGAGGGTTGCATTAATGCTTCGAAACGTACGGAGCGCCCTCGACTGGGTAATCTGACCAGATCCTAATGTTCCTAGACTGTCGGAACTCCATCCCACTATCCACTCTGAGGAGCGAGGGTGAAACTGAAGTTTGGCGAATCTGTAAAATATGTAACAAATCATTTATATTTTTATATCTAATTTGAAATTATCTATAATGAAATGGTAAACCAGATTTTGGAATGAACATCTCTAAAAACCACGGAATAATATTTCAAATTTTTCTCAGTTTTAAATAATAGTGCGGTAATATTATGAGCTGTTTTAACTTCACATTCATGTGAAAATGGCTGACTTATTTATTTATATAAATTGGTTGTTTGAATTATTAAGTGTCGTCATTATAACACGTAACTCGGATGTATTTTTAAATTTTTATAGAATTAGCACTTATGTAATTAATTATATTTTATCCATACTATAATTTTGTAACGTTAATGAATTATACTATAATAACTGTCATAGATTCTTGTGAATATAAACATTTGATATAGCATACTTTATTCTCATAACTTTGTTCTCTTGGCAGTATATGATAATTTTAATGTATATACTCAAGTGTATTTTTTTAGTTATTTGAAATAATCCTTACTATCACTTGGCATGACTTCTTTTTATTGATCCTTAATTACTCAAATTAAAATTTGTTATCACATGCAGATGATTTTTTTGCTGCGGGTCTTCGCTTGTAGAATGTTTACCGTTTGGATTATTTACTCAAGAATTTGGGATTTGAAAATGTACACACAAAACGAATTTCATTTCCATTCAATCATTTTAAAAAAGGTTAGAAATAACCACGTAGCATAACGCTTGGTATAACGGAGTGGAAATTCTAACTGAGCACATTTATACCATTCATATAATTCGCACCCGATTCGCTCAAGCGATATTTTTACCTGTCCGCAATTTAAAAATTAAAATCAGTGGTTTAATGAACATGGCAACTGAATTTTTGGAAAAATAAGCTCTTCCATGATTAATTTTTCTACGTTACTCTTTCACAAATTTAAAAATTCTTAAAATCTTTTGACGGGTTTTCGATGGTAACCAATTTTAATTTCATTAATATATTTCTGTATTCCTGTATTCCACGCGCATTGTTAATAAGCCCTTGATGTTTCGTGCTTGACTGTCACCTTGTGGCAAAGCCTGCGGTGGATTTGAAAGCATTATATATATATATATATATATATATATATATATATATATAATTTCAATTTGAGATGGGGCTAATTGGTGCTACTAAGCTATGAACACTAGGCATCGTGCTCATTAACTAGCCATACGTATAGATGCTTCCCAGTAATGAATTTATTGTCTCTGTTTAAGAACCAAGGAAAGGAATTATGAGCAGTTAGTATCTTCTGAAAAATCGAATTCATATCCCACTCACAAGTAATTTATTATTAAAAAACAGCATCACTTGAAACCACAAGGAAATATTTGTGTGGTAAATTTTATGCACGATATTGTTCCGATATCTTATCGGCAGTGCGGTTTAAATATAATTTTCAATATCGAAGAACGATTGATATAAAATATCTGGATGGTATGATTAATGGTCATAAACTATAAGTTAACGTTAATATCATACATGGTATTTTGATGAATAATAATAACTATCAAAATGGTCAGTCTTAGTTCAAGTGCATTTAAAAATATTATTTCTTCCGCGTACCTTGCAATGTGGTGCTCATATATTTTTTTTAGTTTTGTGTGTATAAAGCTACAAGTTTTAGTCAAGGTTTTACGAGCCAATAGGGTAAATAATACAGATTTAAGATGGTGTTCATTAAGTGAATGATTTGAATGTTAGTGGATCCGAATGGTTTCATTTGAGGTAGTGTTACTTTCAAAGGTCTTGTATTCATGAATGCGTATAAACGAACGGACACCTTCCTCTTGGAAAATCTTCACAGAAGGGCGTTCCTTGGGAAATTCATTTATCTCAAGAGCAAAAAATGATACTCTTAAGTCCTAATTAAAAATGACACTTTAATATCAACAACGTTGTATAGGTAAGCAGGAGATGCTGATTGTTCATCAGAAACAATGCCTTGCTCTTTAAGATTCAGTGGCGTGACGTAAATACATTGTCGTCAAGTCCATTGACCCTCGCGACAGCGCATTTTTTTCGAGCAACTTTTGTGTCACGTTCTCCCCCTTTCAATTTGGGGTTATCCCTTAATGTGTTCTTCCAGCCTCCCTTTCTTCTCTTTGACTCTCCAGTCTGCACCACCCCCTCCACTCTTCCCACACCCCGGCCGCATTCCCCGCCCTCCCCCCGCTCCATCATCTCAATTTCACCACGTTGTCAATCGCTCACTTACCGCTGTAAAAAGCATCACATCATCCTGCCTCCCGATCCATCACGATCCCCTCCTCCTCGCCCCACCCCTCCCCCCTCTCGAATCCGTCGCTCTCACCTCCAGCGGAGAGAAGGATCGCTTTCTAAACGCTTTCCAACTGTTCCATTCATCCCCACCTGCCCGTCTCCCGCCTCCAAACATCTCTCCTTTCTCCCTCACACCCTTTCTCGCCCTTCGACGCCCTCCTCACGGGTTCCACCTCCCTTGTTCACCACCCCCCTTCCCCACGCCTCCTCGCCCCAGACCTCTTCCACCCCCTACACCCCGGGGGTACAGAGAATGTGAGAGGAGAATCCGCCACTCCTCTGCTGTTGGTACGACCGCAGAGCGCAGATGTCTCCTCTCTTGCGTCCTCACTCCTCCGAAATCTCTCTCTTTCCCCCTCGCCCTCGTCCCAGTAAAGCTTATATGCCCCTTCCTCCTTCTATTGCCCTTGTTCTTGTACGCCCTTTCTCTTTCCCGCTTATTATATCGCTCCTTTAAAACCCTTCCGTCCTCTTTCAATGTATTTCTCAGTAAATCCGTCAATGAATCTTCCCTCTCCTCCCTCGCCCTTCCACCGTTCCACTCTTCACATTATCCCCTTCTGTGTGTGGGAACTCCTTTTTTTAATTATTTGCAAACGGACTCGGCCAGAGTGCGATGATTTGGAAACACTCCTCGTCGTGTATTTCAAAGAGAGTTTCTATTTTTATCATCTATGCCTGTGTGGCGGAGTATAGCTCGTTGATGATAAAAGCGATTGAACTCTTGTGAGAAGGGAAAATATTTCCATCGCTTTGGTGATAAAAGTTCGAATCAGTTTTTCCTCACACCTTAAATCCTTCTCCACTTGAAAGTTTAGGTCCTTGTTGGCCTATTTAAGAACCTGTATTCAGTCAAACCAATCTCTCCCTCGGCCCATCAATGCCCCTCTTACCTTTATTTTTCAATTTTAAAGCCCATGATACTCATAAATGCTATTTAAATGATAAAACCATCTTCTCGTGTTTTCTTCTATATTTTTATTATTTATTGGAAGCACATTTCTTTCCTAACGTAATTTCTTTATCTAATCAATAGTAAATATCCCACAGAATTGTTCTTTCTCCCAATTGAGCCTTTTATTTTACTATTTACTGAGGATTCATATTTTGTTATAATATGACTTCGTTTCGTTTGCAACTTGAAACAGCTGTGGTTAAAATGTTACTCGAGTTTCCTTTCTATCGAAGTATTGTTTAATAGCTTCTATCTTTTCCAACAAACTGTGATTAACACTTTCTCTAACGAATAAATACATCTATTCTTTTATGCTCACGAAAGAATTCACTTAATACTTCCATCATTGTTCCATCATCAGCTCAGGCAAATGTGCGTTGAATTCATTATATTACCCTCGACCTAAGGTGAATCAAGTGATTAATTAAAAGAAACAAGAACACGTATATGGGCGTGAACATGCGCTCCTTTGCTCATGCTTGAAATCGGCATGTTCGAAATGTAAACATATTTGAACACTTAATTCAATAAACAGGGAAATGTATATTGAATCACCATTTTATTTATCGAGATTTCCAATGAATTTTCATGCTGCTTGTCCTTACGAAAATACACCATTGTGTCGCTCAAGTCACTTCAGGGTTTACACGCAATAATAGTACTTGTAGAGAGAGATACGAGGGTAGGCTGAAATAAATGGACATATGCTTGTAGAGCGCGAATGAAATGACCTTCAGAAGTCAACCGGGTATAACGTGGAAGTAACATTCTCCCTCAATGCACGTGCGCACGTTTGAGGTCGTTGCGTTTATCCAGTGTATTTCGAGAGGCGGAAGTATGGAGAGGTGTTCTAGAGCTATGACGGTGCGAGTTAAACAGCGTGCTGTTATCGAATGTTGTTATCGACTCCTTCTGAGATTCATCGCCGCTTAAAGATTGTTTATGCTGTTAATAGGTCTACTGTAAATCGATTGGTAGTAAAATTATGTGCTTGCGAGCCTGTAAAAGCCGTAATTGTTGATGAAACACGGAGCGAACGTCCGATCAATGCCACAGACAATAAACATCACAAACTCGTCGAAGATCTGATTCAAATTGACGGGAAAATCGCTGAAAAGCATGACCCAAGCCATATTGGAATATCCAAGGAAGACCTTCGTCGTGTTAAAGGCAGCCTGGCGCCAATAATATTGCAACATGACAACGCTCGTCCACACACCTCGCGCGCAACTAGAGAAGCTCTGCGGAACATGTAATTTGAACCAAACCCACACCCTCCTTATTCCTCCGATTTTTTCCTCAATTCAAGAGACATCTAATCAGTAAAAAGTTAACCATTACAACTCGGACGATGTGGTGAAGGCAGCTGTCAAGTCCTGGATTCGAGAAAAGTCGGACGAGTTTTTGAGTGGCGGAATGAAAAAACTTGTTAGACTTGGGGAGAATTGTGTTAGTCTTAACGTTGACTGTTTTGAAAAATAAATATATGATTTTGAAACTTAAGAGTTGTACTTTAATGCAGTTGTTGCCAATCGTACTTTTTGCTATCGTTCGCGATCTACAAGCATGGGTGCATTTCTTTTGCAGTCTGCGTTCGTACATTGTTGTGTACAATAAAATTAAAATATGGCGGCCAGAGCTGTCTTGTCGCTGGTCATGATAAATTCTTTTATAACAATGAACATTCGAGTGTATTTGCAAAACAAATTATCTCGTAAGTGATACCAATATTTCTTCACGAGGACCGAGCAATTAATTATATGATATGAATAGTTTTAGCAGAGAACAATAATATCATGCAAGTTTGAATTACTTTACTCTTCAACGTCGTTGTGCAGCTCTTATTTAGAGAAATAAGTTCACACATGCTTATAGAATATGAGATCTTGTTTGGACAAAGAAAATAATTGTATAAGCTTCAGTTTTTTTAAATAGTGGCGAGGTTTTTGACAGCCTCAGATATTTACGCAATAGCAACTAAAGGAAGGATTCTAGCCCGAATTCCTCGATTTCCGACCGAGTACTTTACCCAGTTAAGCTACCGAGGCGTCCTCATCCACTTCGAGATTTTGGGGGGTTTGAAGGAACAAGATTTTTTGACGAAATATCCAACACACAATGTCACAGGTATGCATCGAGGGACCCGGGTTTGCATCCCGGTCACGGCGAATGATTTTTACACCATAAAAATGTTGCATTGCAATCCACATTTAGCGGTTAATACCGTTAAAATTTATGGTCACGGTGTATCTCGCAGTTTCTTGGAATTTGTCGATGGATACTAATTCAATGAGTACTGGGCACTAATTAATATTTTCATTAATTTAAAGATTATACTAATATTTAACTTCCATTAAGATTGATTATTATAACCAATCTGTATTAATAATACGTATTTCAGTCATAATATATCTGCACCCTTTTACCTTCGAGCACAAACATCATTCATCTTTCATTTAAACTGATATTTTAAATCCCCAAGGGATGACAACGCGATGAAACGAATAAAAACTATATGATGCCACGACTTGAATCCATAACAATTAGTTACAAAAATATCACCTTCAATTAATATTATTTTATGATATTACTTTTTACTCTAAAAAATTTGTCATCTACGGGTTATTTGATTGCCGAGAGTTTTTCAATATAAAAATTATTATGAATCGTATTATCAAATGTTTTAAGGTTTATTTGAGCAAATACCTACTTTTTGTTGTGATAATTGGTTCTACTGTGAAAGAAATAATGGTATGACAATTAAAATGCTTATGGCAATTTAAGTACTTTCTGCAACTCTGTATGATTGAATGTACATTAGTATGGTATGCATGTAAAATAATGCATTGGTTATTTATTAAAGATAGCGGAATGAACCTGTAGTTAAAACATAGCTTTTATCACAAAAAAATTATTTGATATCCGTTACTGGGATCTCTTATTAACATGACATCAAAAACCTTTTAAAAAAAATTGATAAACCGTGTTGGACAAGCATATATTTTATGCGAACATTCGGAGGTTGTGAATTACATGTAATTTCCCAAAATGTCTTTTTAACCATCTAGTGCTTACCCAGTTTTCTTTTGGTTATGTTGTTTTGATAATTTTCACATTTAGCGCGTGAAAACATTATAAATACTGATTAGGAAATATCTCAGGTGGGTGAATATTTGTAATGTATTTGAAATTCATTTCTAGGAGCAATTTTTTAAATAATATTTATCGAAATGCGTAACAAATGGCAACTGAGAATTTTGGTTGCGTTTATTCTAAATCATGAATAAAAATACGGTTATGATTACATAGTAAATACTATGCCACTTGTGCACCTAAATGCGGAAAGAGCTTTGAAATGTTAAATGTCACTGGATACCATTGCAATAGGAAACTAGTTTCCCATCATGAAGATAACATGGAGTAATTAACTGAGCTTCAAGCATATCTTGTTTCTCGTCTATTGCGTGGAGTTTTACGTATCGCAAACATGCAAGATCAGAGGTAACGTACAGAATTTACTTCATTCCAAAGTACTTTGACGTTTACTGTGAATAGTGTGGCTTGATCAGTTGTGATCCCCAGTCAACATCGAGAGATCCAATTCGTGTTCCCGGCTAAGTTGATTAATTATTTGGACGTATTTCCTCATTTGTGGGAGGTACTTGATGTATGAACGCTTGACACAACCTCGAGGTCAATTCCTCATGTAAAAGCAGCCGTGCGTTTGGAAGAACGCGTATTTTGGAGGGACCTGAATTTCATTTCCCAAATGCTTCCGTAAGATGAAAGCATTAATGTTTAATATGCTGTATAGTACGCATATTTTTGGAGCTATTGTTTTCTCTGTAAATCAATACGTTGGGACTTCATTTTATGATTTAGAGTTTTCATTCTACCATTGAATACTGGAGTATCTTTATGCACAATTGCACATAGCATGGTGAAATTTATATTCTCTTAATTGATTTATTCCATGCTACCTTAACTTTTCATACTTTTTGTCAAATTCATGCATTATCCCACACGTGCTCCTCTTTTTTTGAGATAATGTTTGCCATGGTTGAAAGACTTTTTGACCACATTTTCACACGCCTTTCTCAACATATCCCCTTCCTCTTCAACCATTTACTCTTCTCATTGATAAAATGGTTTTGACATTCTCGTCCAATCCCTCAAAGTGACCAACTAGGAAAAATATTTCTTCATAATTCTCCATTAGAAGAGCATCCAATCGACATTTTATCAAAAACCCACACATTCCTCAATCTAACTTTTCTCTTTTTCCCAAAGGTTACTTCTAAAGAACAACTTACTCATTCAGAATCACGTACGTACCCGCATTAAGTCGGAGTCCCCTATTTCCCTAGCAGACATAATTTTCACTTCCATAAATTAATGTAGAGTGGTGGGCATATCGTATATGATTACCAATTTCAATACGTTTGAAAAACATTCCTCACTGTAAAATATTCCAAATTCCAACTCCGTGTCTATTTATATGCATTTAATCAACTCGTAAATGACCCTTCGGTTCTTAAAAAAGTGTCAAAGAGAAAAATATTGAATCCAGTGACGTTTTTTTTTTCATTTTCCGCCCCTTCCGTGGGGCAAGAGTCACAACCATAGCATATCCTTCCTTTTTCGCTTCCTCTGTTCATCCTCGTCTCCCTCGTTCTCTCACACTGTTCCTCCGTCCCATTCCCGACCGGCTGGAATCATTTCGGAGTGACCCTTCCTCCAATCGAGTCGAACCACTCCTCTATCGGTTGTTCATTGGCTCCGGTCCCAAGCAGAATCGATACGGTTTCGTTAGCCCCATGAATCGTTTAAGGGAGGGGGTACTTTGCCTCCATCCACCCTACCATCCCACATTGCACCCCCACACCACCTCCGTCCCCTTCGGGCGGAAGAAGACGGAATAGAGAGAGCGCGATAAGGGAGGAAGAGAAGCGTGGAGTCGCAGGACGGGCGGGCCGAAGGCTACCAAGAGCCGGGATGAGTGCCTGGGGGGAGGGAGGGGTTCGGAAGAGATGGTGCGGTTTGCGTAGGAAGGCGGGCGGTAAGGGGGCGGTGGGTGAGTGGGAGGGTGGCGGTGAGGGTTGGGTAGGATAGACGGAAGATGCACAGATAGGGAGCCAGCATGTAATGTGGCTCTGGAAACGGTCCAGCTTTTGCGCGGGTAGAGTGGAAGCGAGTGGGAGGGGGGCGCTGGAGGGTTCTGCGGATGAGTACGTGTGAGTGTGTGTACGGAGAAGGTGAGGGAGGGAAGGGTTGGGGGAAGGGAGCATGGGAGTGAGCGTTTCGCGCTGTTGGTTACCGTTACCGCCTGTTCCCCCAACCCGTGCACGGGGGCGCCAGTGCGAGGCCTTCGGAGGACTTCATTTGGGAGTCGTAATGAGGCTTTTATGAGCGGAATGGGGTTCTGGATATCGGATCCCTGGCGGTGCGGCGATGGCGGTTGGCGGTAGATTGGAGGAAGGTATGGCGAGGTCATGTGGGGCGGCGAAGATGGAGGATGCCGTCCGGGTGCTCCCCCTCCCTCCCCCCAATGAGGCTCTTGCATGCGGTCTTCCTCCCTCCCTCCCTCTCCCCCATACATACATATCTATATGTACGTATGGTCCGCCTACCTCATTCCCCGTCTCTCTGTCAAATGACCCGCTTGCCCCGGGTGCTCGCGTTCGACTCCGATAGTATGTAGGGGGGGGGGGGGGGGGGGGCGATTGCTCAAATGTTTTCGGGCCATGCATACACGGGGTAATTGGCTCGCCCTCCAGCGGGCGTGAAAAGATTTGCGGGTACACTTTAAGATTTGGAGGGAGGGTGTGGATGCATGTTAAATCATTTCTTAATCTGCACTGGTGGCCGACCCCGAAAATTGTCCTCGTATATCAATCGACGTGGCGTTATCTAACTAAGGGATCTATTCGTGTAAGGTGCAGGATAGTCTGAAGAGTGAATACTTCTAGAGTAGATTTATTGCAAACATTTGATTTTAAGTTAGGGTGGATTTTTTCCTTTATGTACATGCATAAAATGTACAGTTATCAACCTGTAGATAGGGTGATTTTTATAGATTTTCAAACCTCTGCGCATTTTATCAGTGTAAGCGTACTATAAGGCATAAAAGCTACTAAGAATTATGCTTTTCCTTAAAATATTCAGTGGCTTGTGTTCATATTCCAAACCATGTATAGAAAATATTTTAATAATAATGGCGATATATTTACATAATTTAATCCACAAAAATACCAAAGTACATTTTGAGCAGAAGAAATAAAAACAACTGATATTTGTTCAAATATGTTATTCAAATGCCTAATATTACCCGTTTAAAACCCTCATAAATATAAGAGTAAACTCTATATTATGGCGAGCGCTTATATTCGTCGATGTACAAGACAAGATCCACAGAAACACCATTTTTGATAACATTAAACTTGTGTATTAAAATGACGAAGAGTAAAGATGCCAAACAGAAAATAAGCTATGAACAACTAAAAAGAATTCCAACACACAAAATGGAAAAAAGCTTCATAGAGGATTTGTTTCAGTGAACTAAGTTCATATATTGTTCCGGATGGGTGAGTCACGTTTTATATCCCTAAATTCATTTAACATTAGCTTTCAGTTGGAGAAATATTCCAAATATCTACACTCAAAATTACCTGAATTACAGAATTTGGATGAAGAATAGAAAGAAGTCATTTAGATGGTTTTACCAAAATAGCTTGGGTTTGAGATATAATTGAGTGCAATAAGTAATTAATGTTGAGTTGAGGTGTTGTAAATGTGTTAATAGTCTCCGCTTAAATTGTCTATTACTCTGTTTTACATTTTCAAAGTCAGTGTGCTTTTTTTTATTAGATAAATTATACGATTGAGCCTTTGAAACTCGCTACTTTTCTCATTGTGTCTTGATTCCCCCATACCATTTGCTCAGAAACTTATTTGGCATAAAGTGTGGAAAATTAATTTAGCCGTAAACACACACAGATAAACACACATATTATATTTAAAAAATACCATCCGTTATACCACCATCATTTCATTTTCATCTCTTGATGAGGTACGACAGGAGCTATACGTATTTTTCCAATCGTCGTTCCTTCTTTGCAAAACAAGCGCTGTAGGCCTACTTTTGCTCTTAAAATCTGGTATTATTTTTCAAAATGATGTATATTCACCACATATGTGAAAATTTTACGACTCAAAAGGTATCATGATTGGCTTTCATCGGTTCTGTTGCTATTTCTAAGAAAAATCGTAAATTAGGCCACAATTAATGTCGTATTCATTCTGGCTACCCACATTTGCTCCGCAATAGCGTAATTAACAGAGCCTGTACGTGATTTAAATGACATCACACTTATTTTGGGTCCATTGACTTTTTCTGTGCGCACTCTGGGGGTGGATTTTGAATCCTTTTCCCTCAAACGCACCTTTTTCACTTCGCCCTCTCCGTCTACGTGGAGATACTCACTCACGCCCTGATGACCCCATTCACCCTGTGCCGCGGCTAATCTTTTCCAATGCAGCATTGATGGGTGGAGTTTTATGTCCTTTTGTGCCCGGGCCAAACTTTGTATTTTTTTCGCGGATAAAGAGCGGTCCGGGAGACGTCGTGGAAAGATAAATTGAGGGACCAGGAGGGGAGTCGGCGCGCGCGCGCGCGAGAGGTGATCAATCAAATGAGATGTGTACGCGCCGTTTAGTTCTGTTTGCGTGGGGATGAGGGACGCCCCTGGCCGCATATGCATGCAAGCCTTGCGAAGAAATGGTTTGGAAATAAAAATTGTTGTCCATTAGCATTCGAACGAGCTTATGTACGGCAAGAATGGAGTTCGTAGGAAGAGGAAATGAACTTACCTCAAATAAAAGTAGGCAGATATTTTAAAGTAGAGAGAACAAGAATCTCTATCAAACATTAGATATATTCTACTGTTTCAGGCTTCACTTCGTGCAAGTATTATATATCCATACTAAAAAGACTACTTTTCCACAGATTTTTGTTGTAAGGAACAACGCGTTTCACTTACTTGCGGCATCATCATTACCTGATGATGCCGCAAGTCCGTGAAACGCGTTGTACCCTATGATAAAAAATCTGTGGAAAATTACAAAGTCTTTTAAGTATGGATATCAAAAATTAAAATTTATCTAATGGCCTTCTAATTAATAATATTCAGTTCTACATTTTATTTTTATGCTTAAGTTATTATAATGTAAAAAACTGTTATTTTTATGTTATTAAGGTATTTATATCAACTTTGAATTGATCCTCATTTTTTCCCTAGAAACTATCGATGGTCTTAGAATTTAATGATTGAAAATATGAGTTTCGTATAAAGGTCGACAAAATATTCATCCTTATTTTGTGCGTTTTCGGAACGGCTGTCACGGTAGCTTACGTTTTAAATTTACTACTGTTGGATTTTGGTTTCAAAAGATATTTACTTTCCCAACTGGCGAAGATTTATGGCGGTGAAAATATTTAACCTATTTTGTAAAACCCATAAAAGACCTCGCGTTCTTATCAGATTATGAAACTTCTGAATCATCTGTTATCCAAGCTACAGGCCACCCCATTCAAAGAGATATCCCTTTAGATATTCGATTGATAATTATCAGCTTAATTTATATAACCATCGTATAGAACAATATTCAAATACGAATTTCTAGATCATATTTTAATGGATGGCAAATATAGCTAGGTGTACTTGAGTAACCTCCCAGATAAACTATGAAATATACTCGAAAATTATGCCCAATGAACTGGCTGCAGCTTATCTCAGCAGAGGACTACGTCATCACATTATTTATTAGTTAAAGATATCCATATTCTACCGTTGTTCAAGTTACCTTGTATCGGGCATAGATACAGAAATTGTTGATATGAACATCAATGAGTTGCAAAATTTTAAATTAATGAGCTAAACTTACTAAGTTTTGGCGTAAAGCTAAATGTATAACAAACTGGCTCTTTATGCTCTAAAAAAAATGCCGTGTAGGTCCAAATCCATGCAAAAACTATTGAAAAAAACAATGATTAAGAGTACAACAATTTCTTTGTACTAACAATTAGGGTATTGACGTATTAGACCAGTACATACACTTGCACACACAATAAAAAGATATAATAGCCATATCATTTTCCTGCATTTGATGTTTAAGCCACGAAATTTAATGCTTTATGTTCATTAGAATTTTTGAAAAAAACTATGAATTTTGTTTCCCTTTTGTGTGTAAAACGAAGGTAGGCTAGTATTATTTGAACTCTGCGAACTACTGCCATCAATAGATGGCATCACTTTGGGAAACGCGATCATTTTTTTCAGAATATCGCCCACTGAAATTCCGCTATCGCGATGACACATACAAATGAATGTATCCATATTTGTCATTGCACTGAGTCTGCAAATAACCCATCGGCTAAAATTAGCTCCATTCAGTTTATGGGACATTAAATGTTTGCTATCAATCCGCATTCTAGAAGGCTTACGACCAAAAATATAGAGATTTCTAGAGGGAGAGTTCTATTTACAGTGATGCATTACACTAATGATAAGTTGAAATGGAACGGTACCAGACATCCATAAACTGGTTGAATATAAATATATATTTCATTTGCTTATCAATGAATTTATATTATTTGAAATTGATCATGCGTTTTTTGGAACTTCATAGTATTTCGAATAAATTTGATCAAGAGCAAATATTTTGAGGTAGCAATTTTCAATCAAAATCCCTGGTCAAAGAATAGTAATTTTTCAACTGAGTAAAAAATTTGAAAAAAATGATACAAACTCAAATCCTCTGTCCATCTTGAGTATTCAATTATCAAGGTGATCGTTATGAACTTTTTTGTAAAAATAAAATCTCAAAAACCCTTCGAATAATATTATAGGCTTAAATACCATTGTTTCACCTTGAATTACAATTATTTGAAGGAATAATGGAGAAATTAAATTCAAACTTCTTTGTTTTGTTATAAATAAATCAAGGGAAAGACAAATCAACGTGAGTTGAAAGTAAGATATACCAGGAACAATTAATAAAAGTTTAATTAAGGATAAATATGTGGGTCCTATTGAAGAAAATGGCTAGACCTTTAAAAAGGAATAGCAATAACATTAAAAGAGACGGTATGAAGAGTAAAAAAGCGTGCTTGCATGCGTGTAAGTTACAAAGCTTTTTACATGAACATATACGACTTTGTTGGTGTAGATTGGTATGAATTTTTGGGTTTTGCTTGCATTTTTGTTCTCCTTTACGGATGTTGACTTAACAACCCCTGCCACACGCCCTTGCGGGGTAGATGTAAGCACATAAAATGAAGACTTGGCGGATAACAGTTATCTTTATGATGCCTCGTTTTAATCAAAAATGAAAGGTAGAAGGATATAAAAGAGCATTGCAAAAAGATATAGGAGCAGAAATAATAACCATACAAATAACTAAATAATTAATTTAATGTAGTCGAGAAAGCATACATTCCAAGGAAACATGGTTGACAGAGGGTTTCAAGGATAGAAAAAAATATGAAACTAGTGATAAGTAGAAGTCTTGCTGGAGGGTATAGCATACTTGTCGGATTGTATCATAAGAAAAGCCATTCTCACCATGCCAGATAAAACAGGATAATGGAACGAAAGATATTCAAGGGATATGGATAGTGTTCGTGTAGGAACTTTTGGCATAAGGTTAAGCCAGGTAGTTAGGGTAGAAAGGGAATATGATTTGGACGAGATTCCAAATTTCATTTGCATTGGGTCCGTGATTAATAGATAGCGAAGCAGAAAACGCGCCTCTGGAAATGAAGGCCATGAGGCCGAGAAAGTATCACAGAAAAATTACGAAAGAGCTTACGGCTCAGAGGTAGGGATACATTTTTTTAGACTTTGAACCAAATAATAATTAATGAGGTGCCTAACCGAAAAAAAAGAAGCAGCTGCATTTGAGAACAGAGACTGTGAAATCAAACCGTCCGTTTATTTCACATGTCATGGGAGTAATATGGTTGATAACCAATATAAGGTTGTTTATAGTAAAACTAGTACTTAGTCCAAGATCAATTTGATTTTAATATCATGAGACTGAAATTTACGGCATTTATGTAATAATAATATCAATATGATGTAATTAAAATTTAACATAAAAAAGTATATTTAGGGTTGCTCAGGGAGCTTCTTGGATTTCGAAAAGGCGTTACATAGAGCAGAGTTGATGAATATTATGAAAGTATAGATTCACAGGGCAACTACAGAAATGTGGCATGAGAATCACTCTCAGGAAGACCAAATTATTAAAAGTTTTAAATGATATGAAGGATTGATCAAAGGTTTCAATGGAAGTGGCTAAACTCAAGAAGATGAAACTTCGTACGTATTTTGGAGATATATTTTTATGGGAAAATGGGCATAGTTGTGAGGATGTCATAAAAAGAGTTGCGTAAGGGAAGGAAAAAATAAAATCGAGAATACATTATTAGTAATGTGGTATAGAGCGAAGTATATACAGGTATTTTTAGTTGATCTGAAACAAGGTCTTTGAACCAAGATGATGAGAGTAGATGAGGAGATATTTTTAGATATGGGTTTATAGTAGAATGAGGTCTAAATGTCATATGGGTAGAAAGACTAGCGATGGAAATACGGTAGAAGGAGAATTACGAGGGTCATCCGGAAAGTAGTACCCGTTCGTGCCGCATGAAGTGCTGACGACGCGAGTAGCCGCTGGACGAGGTCAGATAGCTTCAGTGGCTTGTCTGCCTTCTCTGAGCCAAGTTGCGTGACGCTAGCATTGCCTGTGTTGTTTCTGTGATTGTTTACAATGTTTAAAAAAATTGAGAACGCCGCCAGTTGTGAAGTGAGGGCAGTGATTAAATTCCTCAATGCAAGAAACGTTCGCCCATGTGATATTCATCGCCAATTAAAGGAGGTGTATGGAGACAATGTAATGGACGAGTCGTCTGTTCGGCGGTGGTGTCGCAACTTCAACATGGGGAGGGGGAACACACACGACGATGAGCGTTCGGGGAGACCGTCTGTCATTACAGACCAACTGGTGAGCTCAGTTGACGAATTCGTGAGGAACGATCGGCGCGTCACAATTGATGACATCTGTGAGCATTTTCCCAATGTTTCTCGAACAATTGTTCATGAAATTGTTAAACACCATCTGCATTATGCAAAAATTTGTGCAAGATGGGTCCCTCGCGTATCTCAATGAGCTGGCGGCGAAGGACTATGCAGCAGGAATACAGAAACTTGTCACACGTTATGACAAATGCCTTAATTTGCTTGGAGATTATGTTGAGAAGTAGTTTAAAGTATCCTCTTTCAAATAAAATTTTTTATGTTTGTTAATATTTACTTTTGTGTCTTTATTTCACGAACGGGTACTACTTTCCGGATGACCCTCGTACTACACTAAAATCGATCAAGTCTGATGAAGTGCACTGAGGACATATTGAGAAGTAGTTGGAAATGTCGAAGGATGTAATAGAAGGGATAATATTAGTTGAGCAGGGTAAAGTAAGGAAGAGAATAAATTTGTGGTCACAAGTATGAAGGCCGTAAAGAAAAATATGTACAGGAATCAAGATGAAGTATATGGGAAATGTGGCACTGAATGAGCAAATTCAAGGTCGAACTTCATCAGTTAAAATTAGCAAGGAAAATGAAGTCTAGTAAATAGTTTTAACTCTAGTTGTTGCCTGTTAACTGCTACGAAGAAATGAAATTTTTAAAAAAAAGAAGCCTTTCTGTGGTGCGTATCTATAGCTGGAAAAATTGATTCCATTTTTTTTAAATACGTAGCTTGGGTCAGAAAAAAACCACTTAATACCTTGAGACTTGAGCGCATCTCATCCAATCGAGTGGAGAAATGGTCCCCGGTTCATTTTTAGAGTCCGTTTGCCCCTGTCGCAGTCCTCCTTCGTCCGTTCCACTTATCTCCTCACAAGTCCCTAAATCCGTCCGTGATACCCCTCCCTGCTTTCTTTACTCATCCCCGTTTTACGCGATAAATCAACCGCCTCCCAAATTAATTGGATGGCTTAAGAGGATTCAGTGATTTTTAAAGAAAAAGTGCACGACGGGATCGATAAAAAAATAGAAATGTAGAGTTGAGATTTTACGTTGAGGACGAGAAAATACCTAAGATTTGCTTTCTGTTTGCTTTTAGACAAGATGGTTTTTTTTCAACTACTTCGCTAGACGCATTAATGCCTCACTGCGCATGTCGGAATTTTATGCGCGGTCGGAATCAGGATCAAAAGGAAAAGAATGAAACGGAATTTTAAGCAAATGAATCAAAAATATTTCGGGGACGTTTATTGAGATTAGCTCAAGAGTCCCTTTTGCGATTGTCAGGGGATATGAATAAATCATTTAGGAAAACTTTCATTTGCGTTTTCCGACTACAGTTTAATAAATTCGTTTCAATGAATCTTATCCAGGGCTAATTTCAGGGTTATATAATTTTATTCAGGGTTAATTTCGTTATGGTTAACTTGTAATGGCTCTTACTATCCTAGATCACGTGAAAGGAATGCTAAAATTTGTTTATTACTATTTAATGCCTTTCTCTTTATTTTTTAAACTTTAAAGATGTTTTTTTGTTATAACTACATATTAGTGATAATAATTATGTTAATTATGAGTTATGCTTTTGTCCTACTGTCTGGGAGTGAAGAGTTTTAAATGCCATTGGATCTTTTATTAGTATTTTTGTTATAGCAAATATTTGACTCAAGGTTGAAGATTTTCTGGATAAATTATAATAAAAATGATAAGTTCTTCTGGCTGAGTCAGTTAGATATTAAGGGAGCTTGACAGTCCAAAGATTGTGGGCCAGACTTTTCTTACCCGTCACCAAAGTTATCTTAAGAACGTAAAAGGGACATTGAAATACTTTTTATGTGTGTGCAATATAGTGACTGAATAAGAATTGCAATTGCTATTTTACCGCATTTGATGCAAATCTCACCTCAGCTAAAGGCGTATTTGCGGTAAATCGGCAAAAATAATTCTGTCTTTACAATCCTTTATTTGGGCCGAGTAGGGTAAAAATGAAAATTTTTCTTCATTTGATTTTATAAAGGGAAATATTAAACAATTTGAAAGATTGGAAACAATCTAGCCTTTTTAGTGAATTTTATTAAGAGAATTATTAATCTCTCAGAGTGATTTAATTAATGCTGTATCATCAAAATTCATATTAGGAAGGGACTCATGGTGGAACAAACGCCAATTGCGTTGCACTATTTCACGTAATAATCATTAATCTTAGATTTACAGTAATCAGACAGACGGGCGCAAGTAATTTATAGCCAAACCATGAGCCTGTGGGTCGTCCCTCGAAATTTCCAATCACTCCTATCGCTGCATATTTGCGGGCTGCCTTCAAAGGCCATCTGCTGCCCGCCTTATTCCTGATGCATGCCGTAACGGGAGCCGTAGACAATGACATACTCATCCCAACCTGAGAGCAAGCAATTTCCGCCCAGTGAGATCCATTGGTCAAGCCATGAAATTCTCCACTCCCTCTCTCCCGCGGCCGCCATCCAAACCGCTGCCCCCTCCCACCTCAACGGCGGCACTGGCGCCAGCCTTTCTCCAGAGGAAATTAATCACATTTTGAAACCAAAATCCGTGGACCTTCCTTTTCGCCCACCTTGCAATTTCCCTTTCTTCCCCCACTCACGCTCTCCCCCCCCCCACCCACCCACCCACACGCACGCCTCCGCGCGGACATTCCAGCACTAATCCCAAAGCTAGCTGGGCTCGGGCATCTTGTTTGCAAGGCACTCAAATTCCTTGGTCCGGGGCCCGTGTTTGCCGGCGAGTGTGTGTGTGTGTGTGTATGTGTAGTGTGTGTGTGTGTGTATGTGTCTGTAGTGAGTGTGCGTGAGGCGGGAGTGAGAGGTAGGCGTGCGGTGGTTCGGTTGTAAGGAGGGTGTCGGCGGGAGGATCCGCCTTCCGCCGTCCCCTTCCCACCCTCTTCCCCCTCGGCACCCACCGCCCAAGAGGGAGAAACTCGGCCCACCTTCCGCACTCAAGAGTCGGTCGACCATCCCGTCTCCACGCTCCCCACCCCCGCCCTTCTTCACTTCCCCTTCGCCTGTGCCCGGCCGCCGCCCCTCCGGCCTTGTTTGTGCCCGATCGTGTCGCCCCAACGTCCACCGCTTGCCGCCCCGGGCGGGAGAGGGTGGTGGATCCAGCAATTTGTGCTGCTTCAGGGGTGGGCGGAATGCTGTTTGTTTTTCGGGGTGCAATTTGATTTCTTTGCTCTTTCCTCCCAATTGAATCGTCCCTCATGCGCTTATTATTTTTGTCGTTTCATTTCGTCGTACCTCATCTTCTAATGGTGGTCGTTTTTCCTCGGGTCCTTCCTCTTGCGGAGTCCCCGCGGGTAGATGCCGGGAGTTTGCCAGTTTCCCCCGCCATCCTCTCCCTTCCTCCTTTCCCCCCCACCCTCGAGACTTCATTTCTAACTTTCCCAAAGAATCACCGAATGCGTGCTTTCTCGCTCGAATAAACATTTTTCATTGATTAAAACAGACAGGATTTATTTATAAAAGTCAATAAAATGTCTGAATCTTTAATTTATCGATTATAATACTTTAGCTCTCTTGCTTTATCGTAAGGAATCTTCCTTCTGGGTAATGTGTTCAAGTTATCTCAATTTTTTTGATTTTAATTAATACACCATCGCATTCAAATTTAGAAATTTTTGATAAAATGAAAATTTTCTATAAATAAATAAGACACATAATAGTTCCCAAAAAATCGATTACTCGCACGAGAATTTTGCGTTATTTTTTTAAGATAAATACAGAGATATTTTATTGGGACTCGTACCCACAATACCATCTCACACTCATTTCCTTTCGTCTTCTTTGTAATATTCCCTAAATTGTCCCTCATTCCAGTTGAGCGCGGAGGGACCCCACTCATCATTCTCTTGATTGCTTGACCGGATTTACGTGTCCTGTTTTTCATTTCCCATGCCTGATGGTTGAATAAACGTAAAAGAAAAAGTTCTTACATTTGCGAATTAGAACATATCTTTGACTTTTTTATGAATAAAAGTAGCATTTCATGTATCGTCACGATCTGAAAATAAGGATGGAAATAAATAAAAGGAATATTATCCACATTGTCTCTTACTATAAGAATAATGACTAATCCGTCCCTCCAATTGTGTTCTGCTGATTTTGGTCAAGAGAAAACGTATTTTGATATTTTGATTTTTCAAAGCACGAGGATCAAATATTTTAATCCGCATTAACGTGCATCACTATTAGTCAGCTGAGAAAGAAGATCAGAGATGTGCGACCATCGTTAAAGATTAGTATCATCGATTGAAAATTCACCGTATCCGGATGAACATTATTGAGTCGTAACTGTAAAGAGTGTGCATAAACATTCTGGGGTAATAATATGGCAATTGCATCTAAGTTTCCTTTATATAAAGCGTACAATTCTTATTCCATATCAAGATTCGCATTCAAAAATGAAGTTTTTTCCCTGATAAATCTTTCTATTTGATTCAGTCGTACTATGCGTCATGTGGTGGAGTTGTAAAGCGTAATTTTAGTTGAAGACTACAGACAGTACTATCCCCTTATTTACTCGATGGACTGTATCAACAGTATTCTTCGCCAGTTTCGATTTCTGAGAATATTCCATTTACTCTCGCTGAGAATATTTTATTTGTATTCACGCTCAAAGGTAAAAATCCTAAGTATAGCAGATTTATGTTTACTCAAGAAAATAATAACTGCACTTTTCCTTACGTTTCCCTTTATTGATAACAATGTTATCAGGCCAAAATCGTACCACTCTGAATGGTAGTTTTATTTAGTTACCGTTTTATTTAGTTAGTTTACGTTTCGCGTGACTAAGGCTGTGTTTGCAGAGCACACCTTTCTATGAAATGGCAATTTCATGCATCCGGTGTAAAGAATATTATATTTCGCCATCGTGGTGCGTCTTCTGTTACCATTTGGGAGGGAAAATTGAGAGGTCGCCACTTTGCCCTCGACGTACTTTATCGCCACCGCAGGTGGCGCAAGCGAGCAAAAGTTAACGCATGTACGGGGAAAATTAAACCAGTCAGAGGCGAATAGCTCCATGCGTATCATGTATTAAAAGACGAGGAGGAGGTATGTGGGATCTTGGTTCCAAATACGCCCGGGACGGAAAAGAAGATCGGATGTGCGGGGATGGGGACGAAAGAGTGAAAGCGGAGTGGCCGGGAGGATGAGGGTAGGAGGAAGGTAGAAATCCGGGCAGGCGTGCGCATGGGAGAGTGAGGAGATGTCAAGGTGTAGGAAGGAAAGACGAACGTTTGTGGGGAGGAGAGGAAAATGTGCGAAATGATGGGAGATGGGGTCGGCGCTGTCGGAGATAGAGATGGAAAAGAGAGAGGGAGGAGAGGGAGCTTTTCCGGGGTGAGAAACGGAAGGGATTGGATTGGCGAGGGCGACAGGCGAAAGGGAAGGGGTTGGGTGGGAAACGATCCAGTTTCCCTGGTCCAGCAAAGCAATGGAATGCGATTAGAAGAGTGATTCGTCTCTACGCGTTCCCTCTCTCTCTCTCTCTCCCCAGCGTGGGTGGTCTCTGTGTGCGTTTGTTCCCCCACTCCTTCCCCCGGGAGGGTGAATGATGTCTATCCCCTGGCCCCTTCGCCCTCCCTCCTTCCACCCCCGCGTCCCCTCCATTCCACCCTTCCATCACTGATAAATCTCCCACGCTCGTATCTCATGCCCTTTCCCCCCCCCCCACCGACGCCTCCCAGCCCCTCCTTCCTTATCCCGAGCATCCGACCCACAGGCGAAGTCTGTTATTTGTGCAGTTTGATTGGACCATAATTGTTTCGAAGGATTGCGAAAGTCTGGATCCTATTTTTATTCTTCCAGTCATGCATTGACTGTTGATGGCTTTCCCTCTGTCTCTTCTCCCCCAGGGCCTGAGTTTCTTCAATCTGAAGGAGTATTTCAATTGTCAGTCGACTTGAGACTTAATACGTTTTTCATTTAGCCGAAGGGTATTTACTCTCTCGGACATTTTAAATAATATCAGACTAGTAGCGAGGAAGACTCTCTATGTAACACGTTTGTCTTCATCATCAAGCTGGAATATTCGTGCTTCGTATGTTTCTTGGTTGTTACTTTGTTTCATTTTATCCATTTTTTATAGTATCTTGGATTTTATTAAAATGAGTCAAAAAACTTCACGGTATACAATGAGTTTTTTAAATGCAGATTGATGTACACTCGCTTATTGTTTCCCCATGAGTTAAGAGTATTTGGAAATAGCGGCAAAGAATAGGTATGCATATAGCATTTAATTTATAGTCGCAAAAACTGTTGAGATGTTTCCCTAATATTCAAATATCAACCTTGACATGTAGCCATTGATATTTGTACCTGCTCTCACAGATTTTAATGCAGTCCCCATTTTGATGAGTACTACATTAAATAACACTAAATAACACCTAATGATAAACAACACTAATGATAAATAACACTTTCTGAAATTAGCATTGTGGAATTTGAATGTTGGAAATGTTACAGTTACAACGACAGGAACTTCAAATGCATTCAAATTAGTCACTGTATATTATAGCATGTTTCTTTAGGTTGGAAATTTTTTTGAATCTGCAGGTGTCTTTCAACTATCTTGTGGAAAAAAGAGACTTAATTTGGGAACAGAGATTGTAATGAAAATATCTTTCAAGCCGGAATCTTAGAGTTAACGACCTGAATTACGGTTATTGGGGCAGTGTCAGAGTAGACTCATTACAATATTTCTTAGCCTCGCCTAGCAAGAGAAAACTTGCCTAAAACCAAAATAAATTCTTTTTCAACTCCGTTGATATTCTACCTTTATTCATTCCATCCAATAACGCTATCCTTTTCCTCTCCGTACCTCACTCACCTGACCTTTTCTTCTTTATCTTAGTCTACAGCATGCCATTAACATTCATAAAGGTATGCATTTATCTTTCCTGCCTTCTTTGGATCTCTCCGAACAAAGATCTCTTCTCCTCTACTATGCTTTCTTTTGATTTCCTATCAGGCCACTTAATCTTTCCCATTCTTCTCCAAGCCCACGTGCAAAAAGCCTCCAGGCTACACCTATCAATTTTTTTCGATGGTCATGTTTCCTAGGCGTACAAAATCACGCTTAATACCAAAGTGTTCACTAGTTTTTCCTTAATCTCCTTACTTAATGTCTTGTCACCAATTCCCTCATCTTAGAGAAGCTTCTTTTCTAGTGAAAATCTTCTTCTCTTGTGTCTACTACAGTGACAATCTTGGTCAAAGATACTTCCAAGACACGTTAACTGCTCTATTTAGTCTAGTTTTGCCCTCCTTATTTTAACTTGTACTTGCAGCGTTCTCGGAAACCTAATAACCTTTATTTTGCTTTCAATGATTTTCATCCCATGTCTACCGCACTGCTTTTCTAGAACGCTCAGAAATGTAATCAGTTAGGTGACTTGCTATTTAAAGCCTGATCATTCACAAACCTAACAGATTTAAAGAATTCCCCACCAGTGTTACTTATACTCGTACCCCCTGTACCACCAATGATATTGCTATAATTTCCTCAAAGTATAAAGTAAAATTTCCAGGTTAGAGTAAATAGTAGTCGCCTAATTCTCCAATCTACTCCTATCTTTTCTGATACGCTCATTATTTCTACCCTATAGACTATCAAACGCCTTCTCGAAAACGATGAGCCAAACAAATACATCGTGATTGTATTCCAAGTTCCATTTTTCTCGTGATCTCATTAGTACTGTGGCATCACGACTACCTATCCCCTTCCTGAGCCTAAACAGATAATCTCCTAAGTAATCATTTGCCCTGCTCTCCATTCTCTTGTCGATGATCCTGAGGACCACTTTGAACATGAAGGTAATGTTGGTCGTTTTTTTCGATTGGGATGGTATTATTCATTATGACTATGTCCCCAAAGTACAAACAGTGAATGGTCAGCACTATATAGGGGTTATGAAAAGGTTAAGATATGCCATGTTGCGGCAGAGATAAAAAATAGTATTGGTACTTCTATCAAGACAACGCATCGGCACACATATCGTTGATTGTTCAAAAACCAGTTTTTGGCCAAAGAAGACCATTAGTGATCCTCCAGCCACCCTTATCTCCAGATCTTGCTCCAGCGGACTTTTCCTATTTCCTAAGTTGAAATCCACTGTGAAATGACGTCGATTTCAAACTATTGAAGACATGGAACAAAATTGGACCGCAGACTTAAAGGCTATTCCGATAGAAACGTTCTAGGCGGCATTCAAAAGCTGGAATAAAACGTCGGGAGCGCTGTGCTGGCAGCCAAGGGCTGTATTTTGAAGGCGATAAACATGATTAAAGTGTGACTGATAAAAATCAAGTATTTATTCGAACAGTCTCATCTTTATTTGAACAGACCTCGTGTACACATGCGCTCGCTCGTGTTGTTCAAAAATAAATGTTTTTTATCATTTAACCCTGTATTCTGCGGACCTCTATTCCATTTTCACCCGGTCATCCAATGTTCCTAATCCGTAGTCCCATACCTCACCACCATCTCTTACTTCGCCTACTCTGCCCATCACTATCAAAGGTATCCTCCCAGGAACATATGTAATATATCCTCCCATTGATCGTATGCCCTACGAATTCTTCCTCCAGATGATTTTCTTGTGACATGTAGACCTGAGCAGCGGCCAAGTTCGTTGGTGCAATTTTTACTTCTACTGAAAGTTTTCTATCAATCGATTGCTCGATTGCATTGTTTACTATGTTTCTCCCTTCCTCTTTATTCAATAGTGTTACTCATTGGCTTATTTCCCCTCGTTGTATATGACGTTATACTTATCCTTCCAATATTCACCGCTATCTTTACATCTTACCTCGAAAAGCTCTACAATATCAATATTTTCTCGTTTTATATTTTATAATAATTTTCCCGTGCTCAATATCGTCCTAGCACTCCAAGTACCTTTTCGAACAAGTTTGGTTCTCTTCTTTGTCTTCTGTGCTGCTGCTATTCTTTCGCTTTCCAAGGATTCTGTTGATGCATACTATTTTGTATAATTAATTTTTCGTGCTCAAAATGTTTGAAAAATGATGTTTATTTGGTGATGGGTATACCTACTTTTGCTAATTTTCTTTTTTGTGCCTACTAGAGACTGTTATTTTCTTCGCCAAACTTTCTCTTTTTCTCCCTCCCATTTAATTTTATAACTTCACTTCTCTTGGACTGCCAAAATACATGGGGGATTTGAATAAATACTGATCAGAGTACACTCGGCTTGAATAACTTTATGCACTGAAGGTAGAATTTACGTATTTCTTCCGTCATGGATCTAGCATATAAAAAATTAACCCTCCGAAGATCATCTTAGGTTACATTTATTTAATGATCAATAGAGTAAACATGTAGTAATCACATTACTCAGAATTTGATAGTGACCACTTTGGTTTATTCTTGCTTCCAACTTTAAATTAGTTTTTTCTTCCAAAATGTATGTATATCATATTTTTCTTTCGCTTTTGAAGGCTAATCTAAACAAATATTCACTTTCTTACCTCCTCACTTTATGCTTTCAGATTTCCACCCTATAAGTCGGTAGGAGATTTTTTACACACATGTACAGATATTATTAAAAATAATATCATGCGTTGTGATAGTCGCTTTTTCGTGTAATTTCTTGGTCTAAAAATGATGAATAGTTATTAAAACCTGTGTTGGAATCATTTCCCTATAATTTACCCTTCTAATCTCTAATTAGCTGAAACAATGTGGGGTCCTAGTGTTTTCCTCGGTATTGGAAGTAAATAACAGAAACTGTTTTATGGTTAGTTGCATTTAATTGTAGATATTCAAACTCTTAATAATTCTCGGATAATTTTATGTTAAATATATTTTTCTCAAAATTGTTTCACTCTGATTAAGCGAAAGGACTCCTGGTAACACTTCCACTGCTATCAAATTCGTTATATTCCGTACACTCGTAACTTCTATTCATTTAATTATTTTTAACTATGGTAAAATGGCTTCCTAAATAAAATAATATGTACATTTATGGAAGTATTACCACAAAACAGTATATTAAGAACAGCGACGTGCAAACTCCGAAGAAGCACTGCCATTCTTTTCGGAAAGAATTCTGCCATACAGTGTATTTTAAACTGTATACGTCTTCTCATAGATAGGACAAAAACTGTTACAATGTTTACACTCCCATCACCATCAGTGAATTATTTCCTTATTAAGCAAAGTCACGGTTTTCGTTTTTTTCCCCTAAAAAACCAGCTCTATATATTTTGTCTTTGTAGGCATCCTGATTTAACACAGTAAATGAAAGTTTTTCTAGCAGTTAATGAGCCTTATTTCCGAGTGTATAACAGCTGAGTATAGAAAAGCCCATATCCCGTGGCTGTAATTAGTGCTTTTAAGACTTAGGTTTGCAATTTTTCCGCGTCGTTGGTAACCAATTGTCCATTCACTCAATTGTCGTCCCATTCTCGGGATGTGCAGCCTCCTTGTTTGGACGAAAATCTCGAAAAGTCTCTCCTCTCCCCACTTTCCATGCGTTTACTCGTCCCATTAAACTCTCACCCCTGTAATTACGTCATTCTGCCGTTCTGGTGGCCCTAAAACACTGCGAGTGTATGAAGACAAAAGACGTAAACCTCGGGCCCCGGGAGGCGGACTCTGCGACCGATTCACTCCATCCCCACACAGCTCCTTCCCTTAATCCCATTGGATACGTCACCTTCCTTCTCATTCTCTCTCGGACTCTTGAACGTCTGAATTGAGCAGGGGACGTGCATTGAAATGTCGGAATTAATTTCCAGGAGGAAAAGGATAATGAGAGCGGGGGATGGTGGACGGAGAAATTTTGTAATCTCGAGGGAACGTGTAGGGTGATGTCGCATGGATTTGGACGAAAATGGGAATGAGAGTCAAACGAAATGAGATGCAAGAAGGTGAAAGGAAGAAGCGTGAGGAATACCTGAAGATTGAGTGGGGCATAAGGGAATAATGGGGGGGTAGTATTGTGGAAGATAAAGGAGAATGCGTGCGTGAATGAATGCTAGATGGCAGTATTTTTGACTGACGACGCCTTCGATTTAAGCCACGATCTTAAACTTTTTGGAGCACTTGAATTTTTAGATTAAATTAAATGAGCCACTAACATTTTATTTCTCTATTTTCTTAGCCCTTAGCCGGTTCTAAATTATTGAGATATGAAGAGGGCTTTTTGGATATACGAGCTTGAACAAATTTCGAATGCGGCGGAAGATAAATATAGATTGGGGAAAATTTAAAAGAATTGAACTCCACGTGGGAACCTCGAGATCCTGTCTCTCTATGCCGACGACACGGCCCTCTTGTGCTGCTCCTGGCAGAAGGTGACCGCGGTGCGAAGACTGCAGAGCGCTGTGGCGGATCTCCTAGAATGGTACCGCCGATGGCGCTTTGCTGTTAACGCACAGAAGACGAAGGCGATCATCTTCCATCCGGGAAATGGTCGGCCGCCAGGAGTGAACCTAACTGTGAATGGAGTCGCCCTACCGTGGGAATCCGAAGTTACCTACCTCGGAGTGCTGATGGACCGGAAACTCCTTTGGAACGCCCAAGCGCTTCGTGTACGCAGAAAGGCATTCGCGGCGCTTAGTCGGCTCCGGCCGATTATCCGCCCGCCGGTCCTGAGTATGGACACGAAGCGTAGACTGTACCAAGCGTGCGTGCTGCCTGTCATCACGTACGCTGCTCCGGTATGGTCAGGAGTGTCGCGAACGAGTCTCGCTCAAATTCAGGTGGTGCAGAATTCTGCTCTTCGTGACATCATGTCACGCGGTCGTTACGCCCGCGTTTCCGAGATGCACGAGGACGGAAAGCTGGAAACCCTGGACGTCCTTCTGCCTAGAATATCTGGGAAATTCTTCAGAAAAGCGGCAGAAGCGGAAGTAAAACTGATTCGCCGGGTTGGCGACATAAGGGTCTGGCCATGGGACCGCTACAAGCGCCCCATAGCATCCCAAGACGAGCAAGACACCCTTCCGGCAAAGAAGAAGCCAAGGCTGCTCTGAGCGGGAATAAATCAAACGACTGACAACGCAGAAGAATTCTTCCCGCCTTAGTAGCCTTGGAGGCTGGAAAGGCGCGGTGTAAGGGCTACGCAAGAGCCCTTGCAAGCAACTGCTCCAAAAGAATTGAAAACACCAATTCCAACGTTTGCTTCGTTTAAACCATTATGTTCATGATCTGCATTAAAATCCGGTAGTTTTGTCACCATCGGAGAAGGAAAACAATTTTAATTTTTTAAGCAACAACGCTTAATTACTTAATAAAACGGATTTTGGTGGTATGAAGTTCTTCCGAATGAATAATTTTATATGAGTTTTTTCAAATTGCTTTTATATAATATCAATGATGTTATTTGAATTGCTCTCTTTGTTTTAATGGTGAACAATAATTTGAGAACAACGATGTTTGCGTTGAATTTGCAGGCTTCAACGAACGCATCCCCTAAAAATATTTCCTTGTGATAACTCTGGAAAATGTTTACCTTGCCGTAGCTATTATAGTTTATATTATCATTATGTTAATTATTATTGCACATGAATGAGTTTCCAGTTTATTGTGAGTTTGTTATTCATGAATGATATCTGCATATGAGAAATATGCATGTAAAACAGGGCGAGTCCTTCGTCTTTGAATACGCGCAAATCAGTGGTGAATTAAAAATCCGCGAAAGACGCGTGTCCATACTCTAATATTTGTATATTTTGATCAGAATTAATACAAAAGTATCTTTCATTACCAGTAGACTACACTAAAAATGCCTCGCTCTTCGAGTTACTAATTTAGAAGGGTCGGGTTCGTTAAGTGAAATCCGAGTGAGTTTTGGAAAATTTGACGATTGCATTAAATTATGGAATGGAGTAGGAGAAATTCGGAAAAAGGTGCTCTGTAATCGGAATTACGTAAGATGTTCGATTTCGAATGATCAAACTATGGCCAAATATATCCCCAAAAAACAAAAATATGGAATTAAAAATATCGGCAGAACGAGCGAGAGGGAAAATACGAGGGCGGGGAATTACTTGGGTGGTGCGGAGAGAGGAAGGCGCAATTCCTGCGTGAGGTGGCGCACTTCGCGTACTATGTAACCGCGCGTTACGAAGAGCAAACGACGCGGTTCAAAATTTATTCAGGGTAGAATAAAAAAAGAAATATCCGTAGAAGTAGGATAACACTTTCGCGGGGAGAAGTAAACTCGATAATTATTTCAAATCGCGGAATGCTGAGGTAGAGAAAATTTTATAGTAAGTTCGGGTGACCTATGAACGGGTGAAAATAAAAATAAAAAAGAGGAGTGAAAGATGACAGGAGGATGGCTTTGAGTGATATGGGAAATGGAAATAGAAAGAGGACGCTGTAAGGGTGAGAGTAAGAGGAGAATGGAATCAAGTGCTATGCTGAGAGTGGGAGAGAGTGAGAGAGTTGAGTTTTGGGGTGGAGAGACGGGATAGGGGGGCGTAGGGAGAAGTAGGGAGCGAGAATGAGGTTGGAAGTGTGTTCCGAGAGTGAAGGGATTGAAGAGGGGGGGGTAAGAGAGAAACGGGAGGACCAAAGTTTGAAAGGGGCGGGGGAGGGACGTGACGCTGGTACGAAAGACGGGCGGGGACACGGAGAGACAATTGGGAGGATTCCGTGGAGCCCCTCCCACCCTCTCCTTAAGTGCCTTTAGTGCTGGCTAATGCACAACTCTTCAAGTGGCATAACGGCACGGGAAGAGAGGAGTTTGGGCGAGGGGAATGCAAGGGGGGGGAGCGGCCGGCGGTGGGGATTGGCCGAGGGAAAAAGGGGGATTTTCACGGTTTCGCCCGGCTGGATGTGAGGGATTTACAAGCGCTCTGAAGGCTCATTCAACATTACGGTTCCTTCTCTCCCCATCTTTCCCCCCCGCTTTTCCCTCCTTCCACCTTCTCCCCCTCCGCCGCCGACCATCCTTGAGGAGATGGCATTTCCCCAGGCCTACCATATGCGTGTATAAATTCGGGGACGGGGCCAGGTGTGTGGAGATGTGAAGGAGAAAATATTTCGTCAATCGACGGTCGCAGCGGCGTGGCCTCCGAACGAGGGTACATTTTCTTTCAACAACGCACCTGTTGTTACCAATTATTACGCAAGTCAGAGTATTTTTCCTGCAGCTTGCATAAAGTCTCCATACGTTTTGGCAAAGGTTACATATGTCGAGGTTTTTTTTTAAGATGCGCTACTGACAATCGGAATGAATTGTGAAGGCAATATGCCGTGAGGAGTGGAACGATTCAATTGGCTAATTCATTTAACGAAGTAGTATTTTTCGGTGCAGAAATACCTTTCCTTTGGGTAGAAATTGTCATATTAGATCAGACGACATTTATTTTTTTCTTATCCTGCAGCTTTCTCCATCCACTTGTGGGATCGCTGAACGTGGTCAGCCTCCTCTGCTTCACTTCATCTTCTCTACATCAGCCGACACAATTCTCCTCTCATCAAGGTTTCCTCTCTTACGCCGTCCATCCACTTTTTCTTCAGGCTCCTATTTTTCCTTTCTCCTGCGCTTCCTTCTCCACTTTCCTCCCCCAATTACTGGATTTTCTCCTATCCCATAGCATGTCAAAACCATTTCATCCTCCTTTCCTAAACTATCACTGGTAATTATCTCTCTGCCGCTTTGCCTTTCATTTGCAATTCATGAAAAAGAGTGAACAGAAAATCTTTCTTGGAATGAAATGTTACCATAAGTAAAATATTTTCAGCTCACTTCGTCTGTTATTCATTCCGTTCCGCGAAAATACTGTTTCTTTACCTGGATTTAGTATTGTAATTTTATAAATGAATTCAAATACGTACATTATCTGCCGCAAAAGTAGTAGGACTGAGTCAATAAAAAAAAAGGATTTGCGTCACTCTTTGAGGTCGAAGGGCGTCCTGAACGTTCGGTGTCTTCAGCATCTTCTCTAACCTCCCAAAACTTGTGCCACTCTAGAGAACGCGATCTATCCATGACGTTATCACCATAGGCTGCCTTGAGCATTTTATGAGCCTCTTTCTCGGTTTTTCCCAGTTTCGCGCAAAATTTGATGGAATGGCGCTTTTCCAATAACCAGTTCACGACGGAGCGTAATATGGTCACTTTATAGAGGTTTCGCAAACGAACAATCCGCACTCCGCAAATGCTGGGAGCCAACTGTCACCGGTCTCCAGCCTTTCCTGAGACTCCCCTTTCTCGAAATCAGCCAGAGAAACCGCCGCCCGTCCGTCCGTCTATCCGGGAAAAAATGTTTTACTACCTTTGGGACAGACCTTGGGTGTACATACCAGGTATAATAATTACGTCGGTGGTATAATTAATTTCCAGTGTTTCCATGAGATTTATCAAATTGTATTTTTTTTATAATTATCCCCAGCACTTAAGAGAAGGTACAATTGTGGTTTATGCACGTGATATAAATACCAATGGTATTTAGATCACTTGCATTTATAGATGTCTTGAAAATAACAAAAGCCGAAGTTAAAAGAAAATGCTAGGGGACAATGGTAAGATCGTAGAGATTTGAACTGAGGTCGAACTCATGTAACAATCAGGCGTAAATGTTTCATTAGCCACCGAAGGTACCTGACTTCTCGTTGATAATGGGGATTTATTTTGAATACCACCTCAAGCAAAGACAACTACAGGTAGAAAATATACTGTGATAAACATGAATACCGACCGATATCTTATCACTAATTTTGCCTTCTGAATTGTATTTATAAATTTAAACGAATGTGAGACAAAAATATTTCATCTATTTTTAAAGTCATTAAAAAACAAAATTTTTCATTATTTAGCAGTGATATTTAATTCTGGTAAAAAATTTAGTGAAGTTTAATTCTGAAATATGGCGTCACAAAAATATATTGTTACTGCTAACTGCTTTGGCGGAAGTAATTGTCGCGGGAAGTTCAACCGTTGTCTAATGACGAGTTATCATTTGACTGGAATTCATAACGTTTAAGAAAACAGCTTGCTCTTTAGTTGAAAAAAATATGTAAGAAATTTTAAGAGGAAGATTTTAAAATTTTAAACTTATACAGGACAATCATTTCCAGGAATTATTACCTATCTTCGAATATTTTCACGAGACGTTGGGCATTTGACAAGTAGAATTTTAATAAATAAATTTAAATACGCCACACAATTTTGAAAGGAGGTTTAATGAACTTATATTTGGCTGGTAAGGCTGCGTTATTTAGATGGAGCAGTTTAAACTTAATTTTCGAAGAGAAAGTGAAAGATCGTCTTTAAATTGAAATTTCTTGTTTTTTTTTCGTTGTCGGTTTTGTCTATTATGACAAGTGTCTGCAATTACGCAATCGTATAATTTCAATCTAGAGCAATTATTATGATTGAATCCATAAGTTGTGTCTTTTTTCTTATTGTTGATGTGATATAATATTTAAATTCCTAAATTTCTAAATTCCATAAGGACTGCTTAAGACCTAAATGAAGGGACCTAGCGAAGGCTCTGATCACAAGGTGAGGCAGGTGTAAACCAAGTATTGGATGGAACAAATCCTGGAAGATTTCATCGCAAGAAATCTTGAAGATCTTAAATGGGGCAAAATAGAGCGGGATAGTTTCAGCCATTGGGTAGTTTGATAGCATTATTATGACTGTTATCAATTTTTTGACCATCTTTGTTTGTGCTGGGATTTTCTTACTGCTACTCTGAGGAGGAATCCATGCTACATGCAAATTTCAGTTTTATTTCCCGTTCACGTAAACTGCGTAGGGATCAGATTTCAAAAGCAAACATTTCGAGAAAACGCGAGCAATTTCTTGGACCCACAAAGTTGATAACGACATGAATTCATATCATCCTCATGTTTGAGACGGAATTTTCAAGCGATGTGAAACGGATTGTAACGAGTCGCAAATCCTTGAGGAATCCAATTTCCCATCCTTATGGGGTCCGCTTTGTTGAAGCAATTTTTCCCCGGGTAAACTAAGGCCACCGTTGATTCCTCATTCAATAGGGGTATTGGCAGAATGGTAACTGACCATTGCGAGGAAATGGCGGAGATTCCCACCAAAATCCTCTTCTCCCGACACCTCATTCTGTTGCGTTATTCTGTTTCCATGGAAACGGGCGAAGGGTGCTCCTGCGAAACGAGAGCTTTGAAACGATGCGAGGGATCCAAAGGCGATAGAGAGAGAGAGAGAGCAAGTGAGAGAGAGAGAGAGAGAGAGGAATAGAGAGGGAAGGAGGTAAGAGTTGGGGGGAGGAGTGCGCGAATTGAGGCTGAGGGCCGAGGAAACCGAGAAATGGAGTCGGAGATTGAAGCGGAGGAAAGCTTCTTCCACGCAGACGGTTCATCGGTAACTCCCTCCCGTCTCGATAAAGACCTACCACTTTGGCTTGTGTGTTTGTGGAAACACGCGGGCCGACATCGAGAGTGAGAGAGAGAGACAGAGAGAAAGGAGAAGAACATGGTGGGAAATCGAAGGAAGGAACGTAGAGTCACTCGAGGGATCGCGAATGGGGAGCTAAAGGAGGAAGTGGTGAGGTGATTTATATTGTAATACTCTTTGCCCAAAAACGTGTGGCTTTGGTAAGTTGAAGATTCAAGTAAATTCCGAGAAGAAGAGTGCAATGGAATGGGGAAATTGCAATACGAATATTGCACGAATAGAGTTTTGACAAATATCCTTAGCGAAAACTGCCAGTTCATATTAGGTCTTCTAATGTTACAAAAAAACATCTCCTCCATTGGTTCCATATTTATGACAATTTTATTAGATAGGTAAGAAATAAAGTATATTTTAACAGAATAGTGGTCGTTTGAATGGATAACACAGTTAATGGTAAGATCGTTTGCTAGCCAGATTTTAAACGTAGATGAATTGATATTAGGATGTAGTTAACTAAGATAAATATTGTTTTTAGGATGTATCTGAAAATGAAGATTAGCTAATAAGACTGTCGCATTGGTTTAATCAGTTGTTAACCTCTTCGCTTTTCTTTGGAAATTCGATTAATATGAAATGCGATAGATTTTTGTTGTAGCAGACTCCCAAAAGGGCTTATAATTCCCATTAATCAACATCCAGATGTGTCCCCATGGAAGATATCAATTGCTCACAAAATTTTCAATTTTTTTTCAGTTGAAATAGAGCTTCTTAAAAATCCACATTTTGATTGAAATGAAAAAGTTTGTTTTTCGTCCAAAGCGCCTGATTCTGCTCTGATGCCTGATTTAGTTTTGTTCAAATTCATAGTTACGCACTGTCGATGAAAAAAAATCCCTGCACCCGGATAGAACTTCTCGATTTGAAAACTTGGATATTTTCCAATATACTCATAAACACATCAACTAACGTAGATAGGTGAGACACAAAGGGAACCCGAATTAAATATGACTGCGCACGGCACATGAGAAAAGAGAAATTGGCATGAGCGGGAAAAATAGTCCGTAAGGCAGCTTGCGCACAGATTTTCGTCGTTAAAGGGAGTGGAAAGGGTGGAGACGAGAATGAGAATTGAGGAGGTGATGGAGGAACGGAGAGAGTGGCTGAGGGGGGGGGAGAGACGGTTTTTGTGACGGCAAGAGGGAAAGGGATTCTGCGGAGAGTGAGGCGGGTTGATAGACGGGAGGTGTGCGGCGTGTGTGAGGGGGTGTGAAGCAGGCTGTTCTCTGTGTTAGCAGTGCGCGAGGGGTGGAATCGATCTCTCTCGCCCGGTGTGCTCCCCCCCTACCTCCCCGCGCCGCTTCCCCCCCACAACTTCGGAGCTCCGTTCCCTTCTCCACCCCCTTCGCCACACCACCTCTCCGCCATCCCAACCCTCTCCGCTTCCATGTCTTTGTCAGCCAGTTTCCTCCACTTTGTCTTTTAAACCACTTCTTATGATGACGACATCTCCCTTCTCGATTGCCTCCTTCTCTCTCCCCCCCCTTTCCTCGCACACCATCTTCACTCAATTCCTCTTGCGTAGTCTCGTCTGTGCACTTCCTCCTCGTCTTAGTTCCCTAATTTACCGCCCGCACCGGATGCTTATTTGTTGTTCCCATTCAGGTTACGTCGATGTCGGCATTTCCACGCTAACATATATATTAACTACATGAGAAGTCGAGCTCTCTTGAGCTCAATTAGTTATATCGTACTTTTTGTCAGAATTCTGATGGGACAATACCTTTGGGTGCCCGGTGGAAAACATTTGAAGACGTGACGACGACACAGTATGAGCTATCTAAAGTTTCACATTCTGTATTGATTTTTGTAAAATCCTTCCTTGATTTGTATGTGGCATCCATTTTCAGAATTTATATGGTTTACTTCAAATATTTACAGTTGACGGAGTGAAAATGGGTAAAAAAATAATTCATGTACTTTTTATAGGAGAGCATTATGTGAAGAGTAAATTGATATAAACATTAACTGAATGATATTAATCTTTGGCCTTACTTTTGTAAGATAGGTTTCATAGTTTAATAATAATAAATAGTAAAAAAAACTGATGTGAAAAGAAGCCAATTATTTAGTACACTTAAATATGTACGTTCTTTAGACAGTATTAATGTGTGAATAATGTTTTCCTAAAACAATGGAAAAATTCAACCTAACATTCCGCTAAGATAGCTCGAATGTCTGTTTGCTTTATTGGAAATAAATTTTATTTTCGTTCTGGTTGGATTTTTGTTCAGAGTTCTATCTTTTAATGCAATATTTTCATAGAAGAGTTATTTTTCAAAATATGTTCATTAAATTCGTTTTTCTTATCTCCAACTTACGAGATTATTCGTACTATTAACATGCATCACCTGTAATAATTTCGTAGTTGACTCTTTCTTACTCTCAATCCTCGTGGCAATAACTTCTAAGCACTACCAATCATTCTTGTCTCCTGCTTATCTTCTCTTCCTGGGATTGACTGATTGATACCTCTAGAGGGCTGTGGAAACTATATCTTATACCAGCAGGTGTATATTATATACTCAATTTGCAGGGCTTAAAACAGGTGTAGCAGTATGCGCGTCTATTAAAACCAAGTTACGGTATGTGACCGCTTAAATGATACCTTGTATGGTTGGTATCTTAATCTGGCTCTTGGTATCTTGCTTAAATGAGGCTTGAATTTTTTTACCTTAGCCGTTATTAAATATAATTTAATATTTCTAAAACCAACAATTTTAATACTCACTTATCTGCGCCTTATTATTGTTATTAAAAGGAAAGGAAAATGGCTCGAAATGTGAAAAAAATGCTCCAAGAAATTGCAAAATAAATATTTCAATTAATTTACACCGGTAGTGAAATAATTAGTGTACGAAGATGCTTCTTTATTTATTTTTCATAATAACTACTGTCATGGCTCCTTATTTATCTCTGTTAGATCCCCGCGCCCGATAGAGGATACGGTCCAGTTCTAATTCTTTCCGTTCATCTCTTATCCTAAATCATCACAGTGATAGCTTCTATTCCCAAACTTCCTCTACAGCTTGTACCTCCCTTATCTCTAACAATTCTTGTGACTTGAAATTTATTATGTGAATCCCTGTCTCTTTATAATCAGAGTTTTTATGAGTTTTTCTTTTGCTAACTCTGCACAAAACTTGTTGGGTAATTCGTCCCATTTATTTGCAGACATCGTCTTTTTGGCCTTGCAGATGTTCAACGCTCCCCGTCTTATCTCAATTTTAGAGTCCTAAATGCACTTCAGCAAATAAAGTAGGTAAACCTGAATGCAAAGGAAAACTTTCTTATTTTCAGTCATCCTCTACTTTCGTCATTAACTAATCGTTTTTTTTCATAGGTCCCGCTCAAAGTTAGTGTTCCTTATCCCCAGCGAAAATGGAAACTACATCCAATTAATTTCTCTCGCCATGTTCGAACTTCTTTTCTAGAATTGTAACTTTTTAACGTAAGCTACTCGTTTGAATAGTGATACATAATTCTTCAAACTCAGCCCTAAGGACTACTACATCTCAGAAAAAATAATTATTGCTCGCATTTTAATTGGTGATTCGCTCATATCGGTGCTGCATATTCCATTAGCAACATAGCCCTTCTTTCTTCCATAGTCCTTTGAAGTGACGTCGTTCATGGCCTGTATATTTCATCCTTCGTCGTTTATTGTAACTTTACCCTTCCATCGCTCGTTCCATTTGGTCTTCGAACAAACAATTCCACAGAATCAGCATGTATTCTTCAAAATATTTTGTCTATTTTTGTGAATTTTTCATTCATTTCTCTCTTAACACTAACTTTGATGCACTTCGTCACTTGGATGTAACCACTTAATTTTTAACATTTCAATAAAGAATCCAAACGCCATCGTCTCAATTGTTCTTTCATCTATTGTGACTTATTTCCATCACTACCCTGTTTAAAATATGGTTTCCATTACCTCAAAGGATTATTCAGCTGATTTTGGGTAAATTACTATATTCTTTTCATTTGATTGACATTTTTTCCTAACCCAACATTATCTGCAATATAGTATTTTGCCAAAACGTGTCAACATATTTTGTTTAATTGTAAGATTAATATACTTGAGGCTGCTGCAATTTATAACACAATTTTTCTTGGTTTCAATTGAATATATTCCATTTCAGTTTATTTTCAGAGGAAAAACATTAATTTCTATCCATTTTGGTTATTTTTTTTGCTGAGATCAAACTCTCTATTTATTCTCACCTCTATGATCTCCATTCTCTCCTTCACAGCGTCCACCCATCTCCAACCCCCTCCCCCACAATCTACATACACATTTCTTCCCGAAGCCACACTACCACTAGCACAGTATTCCTCGCTCTCTATCTCCCTACCCCCCCCCCCGCCCCTCTCCTCTTCTCTAAACTCAAGCTTGCACGCAAACAGACACCCTTGCTAACGCAGATCGAATCGCCGGTGCTCGAAAGCCCGCCATCATTTGCTGCTGTTGGCAAACTGTTCCCAGTCTGCCTCCATCCGCACTCAATCCGCCCCGACATCATCTCCCCATCGCTTTCCCGTCGCGGAGTTGCTTTCCCCCTCCCTCACTTTCCCCACCCTCCCACGCCACCCATACACCGATTTGAAAGCACCATTTTGTTTATCTTCCATTTATATGTGCGTAGTTATTATTCGTGAAACTACTCTCGAAAGTGTTGGAAAAACATTCCCCTTTGCATTCAGTTTCATTAAATTGTATCTATTTCATTTTAATTAATAAATTGTAAGCTCCATTTGCTCATTCGTTGCTTTAGATTTCTTGAACGGAGGAACAGGCCATCGGCACTAGTTCTTGGTTGCTATGTCACTGGAATGTAATTTTCGTGAAATACATTTATGGTGTGAAACGGTCAAACGGTCCTATCCTCTAGGAATGCATAAAAGGATAGTTACTGGAAGGGACAAGGATCTTTATGAACGCTTAAAAATCTGCAAATGTATTATCAGTGAAAATAAATGGTGAAACTATTTTTGTTTTTCATCAAATCGAAGTTTTTATGTAGAAAAGATCTAGACGTATTATTTTATACCTGGGGAAGCGAAATGTTGGTTGTTGCCCGGAAATTTTAGAAATATGAAAAAAGGGGATGACTAAATTCATGCGGACAGATACAAGATAGGTACAAAGGTGAGAGTTAATACCGAAACAGTTCATAACTTTTTATTTGAGTGCCTCTACCCATATGTCAATTTTTTTGTGCTCCCCTGTACCACATAATTTATAGACTACTCTCATGTGTATTCCGATTTGTATATTTTAAACCTAAAATTTCATCCTTTTTTTATATGACATAACTTTAACCTTTTTTATGACATACCTTAACCAAAAAAAATCTGGTATTCTACGTATTCCCTATGATTTATAACAATTTCCTCTATTATTTTATGTTTTTATTAGTTGAAATCAAATTAATTATGGAGGTGGAAAAATTTCCTGGGCTCTGTGAGCAATTATATTCCAATGAAAATGGCATACTCATGTTTACGCTCCTTGTGAACTTGAAAGAGACGATACAATAGACCGCCTCGTAAAAGGATATAGCCTGTGTTGTCTGGCGCGGCCAGAATGATCCTCCACGCGATAAGTTCCTTCAAGGGAAGCTCGCGGCAAACTAGCTGTCATCAAGCTAATTTTATTTGTTGGAATGACCGCCTCTTCCTTTTCGAAATGAGTGTAATAGAACTATAGGTGAGAGAAATTTTTCGGAGGATAACCTTTGTATTTTATTAGAAGTATGCTTCCTCCTAAATATAATGTTAACTACATGCAAGTCCTGGAAGTTGTGCAAAGTTCGCAAAATACAAATTATGCCTATGCAGTGGATGTAGTTAAGTTACTGCCTTTAGGAATCTTACATTTCTATAAATAGTATTATAAAAATAAAATTTATTTTATTTTATTCAGACAAAGCATATTATCATACTTTGAGTAATAAAAAATCTCATCAAAGAAATATATCGCTACTATTATATGCGCTATACTTTTATACGACAGAAATGAATTCACCGAAATAGCAATCTCTAAATATATGTACGTCTGGGACTAAAAAATCAAATTTCAAATATCATAGCTATATTTGGACCATTTTGTTCCCATAGAGTGGTTGAATTTTTAATAGTGCGCTAGAATGCTGGATGAATGGTGTTCTGATTGCTAAATTCGGTTTTCACCCCGCGGAATGGGTTCGCAAGAGCTCAGTAGAGTTAACTTTCCAATTGCTTATAGCTGGGTTGTATAATTTTTAATTGAATTAAATCCCATGCTACAAATGATCCTAACAAATATTTGCTTTGTAATTTTTCAAGCAATAATACACAATTTTTCATAATGATGGAAGAAATTGTTCGTCACATATTTATAAATGCCACTCTTGGTGCCTGAAATTGCCCAAAAAGGTTTTTGAGAAATTCCGTTTTGTTTTGGAGTTGTGAAATTTTTTCCTTGACATTAAGAATACTTTAATTGACACGTATTTGAATATACGTTAGAGTAGCAGTAAAAACTACAGATACTTTCAGTACACACTGAGTTCATATCCTATCAGTTTTCAATATTCAATACTCATAATTTTCAATGGCATCGGCAAAAAAATTCCATAAGTTTTGCAAGCATTACAAGAAACAGGACATTTGGGAGAGTCTCGCTCTCAGATTTCCGTAATACTCCCCTCGGGTATTGAATCGATGACTCAGCGAAGAAAATAACAGGAACAAATAAAAATCTTTCAAGGACGGGAATTTTATCCGCCCGTTTTACCTCATGGTTCCACCACTATTGAAAGATTTGAAATGAGGGATTCCTTTACGGAAATCTGGTACCTAAGGGTCCACGTGGAAGCACCAATGGAAGACATGAAGATATGAATCCCTGCAAAAAAATATAAATCTCAAGGGTTTTAGAAAATCTTGCAATTCGCTCGTTCTTTATAAGGTAGAACAGTGCACTATTATCTGTTTTAAACAGAAGGTGATACTGTTTTAGTTCACTTACTGAGACGGATTTGTATTTATGCTTTATAACTCAAGTATATCTTAGGCGAAAAGCTGTAGTTTTGCCATTTCTTAGGGAAAATACTTGTACCTTCTTCTATTGGTCACTTAAATTATTAGTTTGAAGTTTACCTCATAGTATTTGGTTTTCATTCTCATTAATGGTAAATAATGAATGATTCTTAGATTCGACTAGTGATATGTCAACAGAGATACATTCATGATATGGATTAGTCTTGCAATGGAAAATCTAATTTAAAATCTACCCTCATTCAATATCTGTGTAATGAATTGGCTAAAAATCTTTTAAAAATGCATTTTCTTTGAAAGTTCAATTCCTACAACTTTTCATTCTATTTGTCGAATAAAATACATAATAAAGTGCGAGTATGTTAACAACGATATCTAAATAAGATTAATTAAATGATAATGAAAATTTTACTTCAAACCTTCAGTAGAAGTTATATTTTTACATTCAATTAAAGAAGTAATTATATTTTACTGAATGTACTCCTTTATTACCATCTATATTATTTATCGTTGTACTCATCTAACCTTGTATTAGTGCTATAAAAATATTAATTTTGGACCAGTTTACTCGCTCTCTTGCTTAATCTTCGTATCAGTTCTTCAGAAAAACTCTTTCCACTACGTACAATGTTTATTACTTAACGTTTATTTCATAAACACGATATTTTTCGGGAGCAAAGGTTCATCATCATTTTGTTTCTTTTATAATCAAACAATCGCTCATGGGTTTCATTTCCCACCACATTTTTTTCTCTATGATGAAATTAATTTTTACATGTATTTTCTTTCGTTTCACGAGGAAAATAACACTGTACAGTGCTCTTATTATTAAAACTTAATGATCTTCTGGATATGTATTTTGAGTATTTTCAATTTATAAGCATGCAATTAGACGTTCTTCATGGAATGAAAATGTTCCCCAAAGAAAATTGAGGGTAAATAAAAAGTAAGTAAAAGTAAGAATTGAAATTTCATGGAAATATCAAATTTGAATTATTCAATGAAATTGGATTCCAACGTTGTAATTTCAAATTACACGGCTTGCATGAATATATAAATATAAATAAATAAATACATAAATATATATATATATATAAATATATATATATATATATATATATATATATATATATATATATATATATATATATATATATATATATATATATATATATATATATACATGAAAGCAAAAACATAAACACACACATATTATAGATATATATATATATATAAAATCGGCGCATTTGGTTGCATAAATGCCCATAGATCTGAGGGTAAATTACTTTTCCTCGATAGCTCTAGTGGTTGGAGCATCCGCACGGGAACTGAAAAGGTCCGGTGTTGAAGCCTCGGTCAAGGAGATATTTTTGCCCCCTCTCCTGTGTTCGTCCTCTAAATATATACATTCATTCATATGTTTGCATGAGTGTCTCCTATATAGCCGAAGTAATCAGGCTAAACTTTGTGGAAATCCATTATCAATTAGGTAAAAAAACAATTTCTCTTTCCTCCAAATATGGCGCCAATGCGTTGAGACAAGTCATATCTAATAACCATCTTCGTGGAAAGAAACATTGCGTTTAACTAGAGTGTCTCTTAGGTAAACGCAACTTTCAAGTAGAAACTTGCATAAACTGCACTTATAATGATCTAAAGTAAGCAACATCAGCTTCAAAGAAATATTCAATGGAAACCTGCAGCATTGTTTCTCAAGATTTACAGAAAGGAAAACTTATTTATTTCTTTTCATGGTTCGTGTTCATCAAAGGATTTCTCATATCTCACTTACATTCTCCGTCTTGCTCTCATTCATTTCTTATTTTTCCTAATTATTGGCTTAGTATCTCCATATCTAACTCCCCGATTTCGTGTGGAAGAATATCCTTAATTGATGTGATTGAATGCGTAACATATAGCGTTTATCTCCTTGTACGTGGTGATGCGTTCGTGAAATATCTTCCTTGTTTCTTTTATTTATTATGCCTCCCATTATTCCGCATTAGCTTTTTGTGATACGTCTTGTTTTAATTATGTTTTTTGGTTGACGAGCCTCATGTTATCTCACAAAGGGCGTGGTGTTCAGTCGTATGACATTTTATTAATACCAGAGCATAGCATGATTCATCATCACATCCGTAGAAATATGAAATTTATTTGACAGTTTACAAAAAATGATTTTTGTTTTTAGGAAAATATTAATATTTTATCTTCCTATTTCACCTAAAATATTTGTTCTTTTTATTTATATTTTTATTGTGAGTCAGTATTTTTTCAAATTTAATATTTTGTGTGTATTAGTGGTTGAAAATGATAAATTCGTGTATTGTAACGTAAGCTATGTCTTGTATTTGATAACCCATAGCCGTTGTGTTCGTAAATATTTTTCACACTTTAATTTGTGCTATTGGAAATCAATGTCTGGCCTAATAGTATTTTCTCGATGATGTTGAAATGCTAATAAATCAAAGATCGGTAGTTTGTCTCCCAACTCCATATTTATTGTTCATCAACGGGGGCACGAACGTAAAACTATGATTTGCGATGGCAGCGTATCATATATACAGAGTCATATCTTTAGACGATCCTCCTTTGCAGAAAAGCTTCCCTCTTCGAAGCACCGGGTATGCTCCTTGCCGGAGATATGGGGACTGGAAAAATATTCGCGTAGCGCATAAACGCGGCAAGGACTTCCGTGCCATTTCTGCTTCATCCTCGCAATACCTCTCTCTCCCCGCCTCTCCCAGTAGATCCACCTCTCCATTTCCCCCTTCCCTTCCCCCACTTACGTCTGCCAATCTCGGGTCCGCGCTCACCTCATCACCACCACCTCACACCCCTCCTCCATTCCTCCTCGACGGCATTTCTCGCTCACTTCCCGCGTCCTTTTCCTGTAACTGAGTCAGCCAGCCTCTGCAAAACACCTAGGAGAGCATCCATCGATTCCATGACTAAACGCTCCTGCGTGATTCTCCGGGCATTTTTGCATTTTCATGTGGTTTCTTTTCGCGTCTTGCCATTGCCGCTGGACGAATTTTATTTAGTCTAGCCGTTGTAGTCCCCTTCATTTTGCGTCCAGTTAGTTTATTTCCTTCCCCGTGATGCTTAAAAATTCAACACTCACGATTGGCTTTCCTGCGTGAACGTAGGTGCCATTTTACGAAATGGTTGGTCGAAAATATTTAGCAATATTTCTTCGAAATATATCTTTTGCAATGGCTCATAGTTATTTATTACTTCATGTATACTTTATTTATTTATATGTACAAGTTAATCCATGTGCTATTTTCCTTTCAAGAATTTCATCCAAATCAAATATATTGACTCTTGAGCTTGCCAATGATTAAAAAATAATTATGACTCTATTTAACTTATTTTGAAACGTTCCTTTTTTGTATTGCCCATCGCTTTTTGGAGATGATTAATAGTAGATACAACGTAAATATTCAGCACATTTGAATCTCATAATTTCGGTTCTTATTCTCTTTTTCTCTCAGTATTACGATCATCAAAAGTGTTTTTTTGTTCTGATCTCGTAAGGGTTAATTGTTGAGACTGACTTGTTTACAATACAATTATGGGTCACCTGACTATATAATATATGCCCATCTGTGATGCGGTGAGACCAATTGAACCCATATAAGCTTATCTTCACTGGGTGTCGTTATTTCTCATACACGTCATCACCTGGGCTATGGCTCAGTTTTCCTGGCATTTTCGGACTTCATTCGCCATTGTGCTCTGAATTATGATCCTCGACAGAGTTTTTGTTCTCAACTTGTTAAAGATAATTGTCCAAACTTGTGTATTGTGCAGTCGTTAATAATCCACTATATTTTAAATGAATTAATAAATATTATGTGCATATATTTAAGCATTTATTTTACAGAGCGACCAACACAACTTAGCACCACTCCATATCATCTGAACCTTAGTTTTTCATTCGCTTCGCCTCGCGGGTATTTACTTTTTAAGACTTCAAATTGAATTTTTGAGTTAATGTACACTATTGTACAGATGCGATCAGCAGATTTTATGCTTCGATATTGAAAAATTTCGAAACCAGCTGTCTCATTTTTTTTAGTGCAAAGTGCATCCTTCAAATTACTTTTTAGATGCCAATCTTTAGTGTGTCCGCATGAGTATAGCCAAGGACTCTGAGATATGCATAATAATGTTCTGTCTTATTAAGAAGCCTAAGGTAAATAAACTCCATGGCATCCAATTAATATAAGAAGAGACAATTTTGTTGTTTTTGACCGCATGTTTCAAATAACATAATTGAATGCTTTACAGATACAAACTTCGTTTGCACATGTTTTTACGCATTAAAATCAGTAAAAGCTTCATAGAACACTTTGATTTATTTGGAGGCTTTTCGTTTTTTTAATAGTCAGGGATGTTCCTCTAGGGAAAGTATTGATTAATTGAATTGTTAGTTGTTGCCCGTACGTAAATATAGTTGTACTAAAAGCTGATCTTCACCAAAAAATCATCTTCAAATCCATGATGGAGCCTTGCAAAGGCAGGTGTATGCTTTTAGCGTCAAATGGTCTAATTTGACTTTTGATTTGCTAAGATTATGGAGTAAGTGTAGACTTTACAACTGTCCTAGCTAATATTTGGTTTCATTTCATTTTCCTCTGCCCTTCCTACTTCCTCGTTCCTCCGACCTTTTCATTCATTCCATGCCATGCTATGTCATCTCACCCGATATTTACTTTTTTAGAACTATTTTTTTCGGAGGTATTATTGGGTTTCCCTATGGGTCTTGGGTGTTTCCACGGATCGCGGCGTGGAATAACTCTCTAACAGCCAATCATGCTCACGGTCGGTTTAAGTTCTACCCTTCCCCCCTCCCTCCCACAGACTCTCTTTCCATCTCCTTCGTTCAATTCACCCCCAAACCCCTCCAAACTCCCGCCACCGCTTCCCTCTGGCCTTTTAAAGGGGGCCGCACTGTTAAAAAAAACTCCTAAAACCTCTTCCCCCTTCGTCCTCGTTCCATGCCTATCTTCTCACCTAAACCTACCGGTTTCAAGGCAAGTACACACTCGGACACTGCAACAAATCGCCGCGGGTTTAACTCCCGCAAATAGTAAAAACTGTGGGATGGAACCCATCACCCATTGCTGTCCGTCGCGCACTATTTCCGTCGCGTACTATTTCCGTCGCCAATTTTATTTTGTAGGTTTGCACGCGTGACTGTTTTTTATTTATTTATTTTTTTTGATCGGATGTATTCACTCGGCGAGGTGATAGGTCGGGAGATTGGCGAGTGGGTAATAAGGGTGAAAATCGAAGTCGACTTTTTATCCGATCAGAGTTCACCCAAGTTTACTCGTGCATAGTAACCAGGGGATTCCTCATCTACTTCACTATTTTTCATTTTTTTTGGCCTCCTCGCTCGCGCAGGAGGTGAAGCTTTCTTTTTTTTTTTAAATGATATCAAATGATGGTGAGGGAAAATTTCGTTCCCTTCTATTTTTACTCCGTGCTTTATTTTCTCTCTCCCTACCTCCCACCTTTGTTCCCGCGGTTTCCACTCCGTTGTCCACTCTGGTGCGGATTTGAATTCGCATGTGAATGAAGATATGCAAATATTGCACGAAGGTGGATTTGAGTTGGGTGTGGCGAGAGGGGATATTTTTTGTCGCCGTTGTTGAGTGGAGGGACGGGGTTTTCGGGCGTGCAATGGATCGGGCCCGGGCGCGGAGGGAGGCCCAGATGATGAATGCTCTTGAGTGCCGGGATGTCCACTTGCCTGTGCCCTGTATGTGTTACAGCGTGCGTTTTAACATGTAGCGAGTGAGTTTGCATTTATGCGCCGGAGAGACGGGTAACTCTTTGCAAAAGCTGTAGCAATGAATGTTGCGGTAAGGAAAATTTGGATACGAAGTTTAAAGGGGATAGACATTCGATTATAATCTAATTTCAAGGGAATACACAATATATGCGGGTCAGCTTCAATGAGTTATCGAGTTTTCTGAGGATGTTTGGGCAAAATTGACACTAATTCTTAAATCATTAATTATATTTTATGTAAAATTTTTCAATGTTCCTGAAATGTGACAAAAACAGTAAAGAACTTATTTTTTTCCATTATTGAAATAGAAAGAAAGACTCGTACTTTTCCACAGATTTAAATCTATGGAAAAGTACGAGTCTTTCTTTCTATTTTAATAATGGATATCAATTACTTCCACGAAGTGAAGCCTGAAACAATAGAACTTATTTTTTCTTTAATTTTTCCCATTGAAGTCCGAAGAGTGTAAATATTTCACACTTGGATATATTTTAGTGTTGAAACATTGACTAAGTACCTTTTCACTGCAATACTCGTAAATCGCTGCAATTTAACTTCCCTTGGAATGCTGTCACCATAAAAATCGATTGGTACTCTTATAAAATGGAAAAAGATGTATGCCAAGAGATTTGTTACTGACTTTTCAGACGTTTTCATTTATCTCTCTGAAGGTCTTCATGGGTGGGTACTGGATGATAGTGCAGTGTTTTCATCACCTTAAAATTCAGGACCAGTAATTTAAATTTACTGGATTTAAATTGGTGGAGCCTCGTAAAGTTGAATAATTTTATTGGTAAATATCCCATTGACATTCGCGGAGTTGTTAGTAAAGTACATATATGCTTACAGTAAGTTAAAAATGCTGTCAAAGTAGAAACTGCCGGTATATTAAATTATGCTAACCAGAATCTTAGTCAACTGCCACATTTCAACGTTTTCATGTTTCTCATTTTTCTCTTTTCAGGTGAGTTTTCTTCACTACACATTAACTCATATAATCAGAAGGTCCGAATTGTAACGTAAGTACCTTTGAGTTATTTTTTGACAGAGTCGTTAAAACTTTCATTTGATTTTTAAGCAGTAGCGTGCTACATTCATTATACAATAAGCGAATGATCAATTTTCATCGTTTCTACACCATTTCCAATCTCATAATAATTGAATTTTTTTCTCCCTGAACATTCAAAATCTCATTTCCTTTGCATGTGTTTGGTGGCCCTAAAAATTTAGCTTTGCAAATGAGCCAGAATCAATATCAATAATAATATTAGTGTAATCAATTCAAATTCGAAGACTTATTTCAATAAGCGTAAATAATATTTTCTCGGGTAAATGTATTTTACCCATACATGCATCCTTTCTTTTACTTCGGAAATATAATCTTTCTTGTTCAAATATCATTAGTGAGTTCAATTCTTAGCAATCAAAGTTCATAATCTTAGGCATAAATTCCATCAGTAATGGCTTTATCATAGTCGAAATGAAATGAGTTTACTCATCATTGGTTATCCATGCGAGGATTGGATTTCAGGAGAATTCCAATCTGTCCTGTTCCTCACAGTTGTCTTTGATCCATCACATCTCATCATTCCCAAATTTTCCATTCCTTGGTGTTCATAATTAATTTCTGGCCTTTCTCTGCCATTCTTCCTCTGTCTCTTTAAAATATGGTCTTCACGATGCTGTATGTTAGCGTGCTTCAAGGTGTGATCAACTATTTCCTCCATCGTCCAAGTGCCCTCCCTAGATTTTTCCCTTCTTCCTCTCTTCGATGTACTTTGTTTATATTTTACTCTGTCTACTAATTTGATTCTTATCTCTCTGTTTTTTCGTCAACTCCACTCTTTTTTCTATACTGCTTCTAACTTCTAGGTTTCTCACCTACTGACAATTATACACATATATGAGTTTTAATGAATCACTTCTTCATTTATGTAGCAGTAGGTACTCATTTAAGGAAACATAGAGAAAGTGCATTCACATACCTAGTTGACGTTTCGACGGCACAGCCGTCATCGTATAAAATATATATATATATATATATATATATATATATATATATATATATATATTATATATAATATAAATATATATATATATAATATATATATATATATATATATATATATATATATTATATTTACTACTTCGACAGCAGGCTCTCATCATTACCGTAGTTTTAATCATGTTTATCTTGAGGTATTAGTATTTTATCCTCTTCTTCATGGCTCCTTCCCAAATATACTTTCTTTATTACTATCACACTGGCATATTTATCAGGTATTCGTAAGCTGTTTCATACCTTTACCTTGATCTCGTTAATAACCTTCTCAATGACCTCATTTTATATATTAAAGACGATAATTAGCTACCCTGCTTTACTCTTTCCATTGGTCTACTTCATCTCTGAATTCGCCATATTTAACTTCTGTCATCTATCTAAAGAGAGTGAGCATCAGTGTTCCGTCGTTGTAGGTCATTCAAATTTATTGTGCCTTGCGAGACATTTCACTCCATTCTGACGCTATCCAAACTAATGAAACCAAAAAACGGTTGGGTGATCTTTCTTCTTAATCTCTTCTCTGGTGATTCCCTGAACAAGAATAGTTTCTTTTGGTCTTATTTACCTTCTAAATTGGAATTGATCTTCATTCAAATGCTCGGCCACCATCCTCTTCTTTGATCATTTTTGCCATGATCTTCGATGCATGCGTTGTCACACTAATTGTTCTGAAGCCTGTACATGGGTCTGCCTTTATTTTTAAACTAAACTCTCGACCCCTGTTGTCTCGCTTACTGTTAAATAATTTAATTCATAAGGGTTCCTTCTTCTTCCTTAAATCTGATAGGAATTTAATTTTGGCCAAATGTTCTTTTCCAAATGTTCTTTACCAATTTTGATTTCTTTCAATTTCATAAAGAATCTATGTTTATCCTGACAGGAATTGATATATGTTCATTAAAATTGTATTCTGCTCTCCTAAGCTGCTTCAAATTTACTGTGGATTAGGCTGAACGTCTTTACATAGAGCCTTCCCCCTTCCTGACTTTTCTCACTTTTTGTCAGATTTTAAAACCCTATCAAACTAATATAACTTAGTCATACCTTTCCGCCATTATTGAGTACATATGCGTACTTTCTTTTTCGCATAAATTACCTTATTTTCGATCCGATTATTATATTGCATTACTATTTCTAATAAAGGAGTTGCCTAAGTCAGGTGATCGAGGATTTTTGTGTAATAATGCATTTTACGTCATTAAAATATATAAATTTTTTGCCTGCCCGGAACATTTTGATTTTTTTCTACTTATTATGTGCACTTGCATATAAAATACTGTTTCGGGAAATGGTTAAACACTTTATTTCATTTTAAATTAAATTCTTACGATTCCACTATACATCATTAAAATTATTCATGTGGGTGATATCATGAGCTTTTGGTTTTTCCTGTTAATTTTAGAAATACACACACACACAAACACACACACACGCACACACACACGCACACACACACACACACACACACACACATATATATATTTATATATATATATGCTTTCGTAGACGTAACACGGAAGTGCCGAATAGTACAATACACAGTAACACACAATATAGAAACACAAAACAAGAACACTCACACGTATTTTCTTGATATTTCGACGGAAACAATCCGTCTTCCTCTGAAGATATAGAAGTAATCAGTAATAGAAGTAATGAAGTAATAGAAGTAATCAGTAATAGAAGTAATGTTTCCGTCGAAATATCAAGAAAATACGTGTGAGTGTTCTCTTTTTTTGTGTTTCTATATTGTGTTCTTTATATACTTATATACATATATATAAATGGGTATATATATACATATATATAAATGTGTATATATATACATATATATAAATGTATATATATATATACTACCTTGATCAAAAATTTCCCGGAATTTATTCAGAAAATTAAAAATACAAGTTTATTCATCTAAATCTATATTGTCCCCTTCAAAGTAATCCCCATCGACTGCAACACACTTATGCCAGCGCTTGATCCAATCCTCGAAACATTTTTTATATTCGGTTTTCGGTATGTCCATCAGTGCTTCCTGCGATTTTTCCATTACTTCCTCTCGGCTGCTAAAACGCGTTCCCCGTAATGGTTTTTTAACTCGATTGAACAGAAAGAAGTCACAGGGAGCCAAATCAGGTGAATTCGGTGGCTGTTGGATGGTATTTGTTGCATTTTTCGTCAAAAAATTACGAATAATGATAGCACTGTGCGACGGTCCGTTATCATGGTGCAAAATCCACGAGTTTTCTGCCCACATTTCTGGTCTCTTTCGGCGAATTGCTTCACGCAAACGTCTCATAACGCCCAAATAATACTCTTTGTTTACTGTCTGGCCTTCTGGCAAAAATTCATGATGCACTACACCGTTGTAATCCATGAAAACCGTCAGCATTGCCTTCTTTTTTGACTGAAAACGACGTGGTTTTTTTGGTCTCGGCTCATTTGGTGAATGCCATTCACTTGCCTGATGTCTGGATTGCGTGTCGTAATCATAAACCCACGTCTCGTCTCCAGTAATGATCCTTTTGATGAATGTGGGATCGGATTCAGCCTCGCAAATCATGTCTTTTGCGACGTCAACACGGTCTCTTTTTTGCATGAAATTGAGGTCTTTTGGCTCTGCTACACGACGGAAACCCAAATCATTAACCACAATGTCTTGGGCGGATCCATAGGCAATGTTCAAGTCTTCCGCTATTTCTCTTATGGTTAATTTGCGGTTATTGACCAGCATTTCTTTTACTTTATCAATTTTTTCACCGACTTTCGATGTCGATGGTCTGCCACTGCGTTCATCATCTTCGATTGACTCACGACCACTTCTGAACCGCTCGTGCCACTGGTAAACGACCGTTTTTTTTAGAGAATCGTTGCCGAAACACTTTTCCAACATTTCCAACGTCCGTGCGCCACTAAATCCGTTTTTTACGCAAAATTTAATACAAGTTCGTTGTTGCAAATTTAAATCCATTTCTGCAATTGTAAAAAATCGCCAACACACACAGAGATAGATGTACTCTTGGCTACGTAACTTTTGCAAATGTCAAGTTATGACACTAAGATTTAAAGGGAATATCAACAACAGATGTACCAATTTAAAAAAAAAACAGAACTCAAATCGGAACGATGGGAGCGCCACACGGTGGTTATTCCGGGAACTTTTTGATCAAGGTAGTATGTATATATATATATATATATATATATATATAGGTTCGATGAACCTGATTTAAAGGGAATGTTGAAGGATTAAAACATCTTTAGAGTGAATACAGGGATGGGAGATAATCTTTCCAGAATGGGGTTTTGATTAGATCCAGGCCAATGAGAGGCTCTTTCTGGTAATAGAGTTAAGCATGGCTCTGGTCCCGGCTTAATTGTCAAGACTTAGAATCTTTCTATGCCCTTCGGTTTTTATTCAAGGGCCCCGGTTCCTTACGGTGGGTTCCTCCTCCCTCGGGTCTCTTCGCGTTGTCCTTTAATCAAGAATTCAATTTTCTCTTCGCCCACCCGTAGGAATTGAAAACGTGTTCCCTATTACCCATCCAGTTTCTTCAGACAGAGAATGTGGATTTGCTTCCCAATTTGAAAGTCACGAAATATGACCATTCTCCTTTCAAAGCTTAGAAGGTCACGAAGCTCTGAAAAACAATTTGCAAGTTTTATATGTGCTCTTATTTACTTGGGCCTTGTAAGGGCCGTTTGACCAGTATTTCATTGCAAGATGAGGCCCAGACGATGCCGTTTTTGGATAAACAATATGACTAAACCAAATATACAATCATACAAATAATTTATACTTTCCAAAACACATAGAATTTTATAAACTCACACATATATATTATTATTGCAAGGTAATCAACCCATTAGGGTTAGTTTTTGGATGAACACAACTACAAAATAAATGTTTTGTGACTCCTAGCAAAATACAATCCAGCAACCTAGTCTACATCAGGTCCCTCTTTATCTCTGAGTAGCCTCTGTCTAGCTCAATTCTTCTCCCTACGTCCCTACTTCTTTGACCGTGTTGGTCCAAAACACTTCCGAGATCCTGAACTGTTCTACCTACTTTAGTTTTTGCCCTCATATTTTAATGTTTGGCTTACCTTTTTTATTTCTTTTTACATCCCTGTTCATCTCTGAGTACTTCCTTCCTCCCTTCATCCCGTCCAACATTCCTAACCTGTTACTTCCCTTTCCTCGTTTGCCTAGCATTCTCCCCTCTATTATAGTCTTCTAAACCCCACTGCCAATCAATACGCCCCTCATCTATTTTTCCTGCCTCAATAGGATTTCTTCCAACAAACCCCTCTCTTCGCCCACCATACCAAGTACTTCCTCAAATTCCTAAAAATATTAGGAAAGCATTTTAACGGTTGAATTAAATGATTGCTTCGTTTTGATCGGAATTTCCCATTTATTCATAGCTTTATTCCCATTTGTTTTGTATGAATTCAGTTTACTAACACCTTTTGAATTAAGCTTGGGAATTATATTTTCAGGAGTTTACTAATTACATTTAGTAAATTAACACAAAGAGATTCGAAGATTTATCCAGAGCATCAATCAGCGTTCCCTAAAACTGCATTTCAAATCTGTTCTACCGAGTAAAGTTTCAAATACTCCGTTGATATCGATATTTATTGCATATGTCGTCTCCTTTAGTCGGCAGTAAAACAAGAGTCTAGGAGTATTTCGTTATTGGCTTGAGTATATATTGGTTTAGAATATCCACCTTTCCATTGTATTGTGAAATTTATGAGGTTCAACGCCTTGAAACAAATCAGTGACATATTATTTGTTTATTTATTAAAAATTTCAAAAAAAAAGTTTAATTACTTTTAAGTTCCTATTTCATCCCGTTATCGCTACAAATTTTAAAATTAAAGTAACATTCCTCTTTCCTTCTGTGCTTCAATACGCGATGTTGAAATTATATTCGAGGGAGTTTTTTCAGTATTTCAGTATATATGCCTATTCAACGCGTTTATTAAATCTTATATCATTCGCGCTATACTTGTTAAAGGTCAACTTTTCATCAAGCTTAATTTTTTTCAGTTACGATATGTTTCCTCGTATTTACTCTGACCAATTAAAGTGGTTTAAGTCATTGGTATCATTATCTAAAACCATCCTTTTGTACCTGATTACATACACTGCAAGGAAGGGTCTTCCCGGCAGCGAATTGTTTTTTCTTCCCACTTTGACATAATATATAGACTTCTAATAGTTTGGTCACCCATTCATCTCACTCCCCTACATTGCATCACCCCCTTACAAAATCTGTAATTCGATGCCTTTGCTCACGCCCGATCGCCATTCGTGTAATCGCTATCCTTATCCCACCGAGCACGCGTAGTCATTTTTGTTGAGTCGTTTCAAGGTGATCAAGTGCGACCTTTTGACTCATCACCCTCCTGAGTAGGGTGGGATCCTAGGCTTCAAATGTGAAATGATGCCCACCTCGGGCCACTGCTCCACGCACCAGGAATGATGATAAGAGCAAAGGACGGGGAAGGAGTAGTAGTTTCGGCGTGGGTGATGGGAGTGGGATACTGGCTTCTCAGTTTCTGCGATGCTGCCCCCGACGGCCGCCACCAGGGAGGCCGGGGGGCGGCGTAAGGGGTCGGGGGTGCTTTTCGCTTGGCATCGTGGAATGATCAAAGTCGCTCCCGGGTGGAAACTGTGGATCTTTGGCCCCACTCCTCTCCGCCTCTCCTTCTCACGCTCCCCTCCCACCCACCCACTCCCATCGCTCCCTCCCCTCTCCTCATCGCATAATTCAAAGCTGGGAAGACGATGCCCGCACCCCTTTCCTCCCCCGAGCCACCCAAGAGGGAGGAATATACTCTCTTTCCCATCTTTCTTTCCAGTAGCGTATCACTCGTTCTTCTTTTTTTTCGGTTTCCCTAGTCGGTTCCGGAGCAGAAAATGAGCACTCTCGGGCGGAATAACGACCACCCAGAACCCTGCGCGATCGTAATAAAAGCCCCGACTCTCTCTGCCCATGTAATTGATAAAATTGGCGCGAGCTATTTTTCGCGCCTAAGTGCAACACACCGTCCTAGTCGGGAGACATGCCTCCACCACTCGGGCACGAGCCAAGAGAAAAAACTACGCGACATGTAATGAATGACCACTCAGTAACTTCGCATTAACTTTTTGTATTCATTCAACCCACGTAGACATTACTTCTCGGACATTACATTTTCTTTTGCTTTGGAGCCGTGTGAAAAATTTAATGGAAGTTCTAATATTGGATACTCAGTTCAATAATAGCATCCATGATGAAGTCATCGTTGATATTCCTCGATGAGTTCTCAACCCTTTTCCACTGGGAGGTGAATGAAATAGCTATTGCATTTTTGAAACTAAAGCAAGGACATTTCTAAAGGGGGGCATTGTAAGATTATATCACATGGCAGAAATTCCAGAGGTCAACCGGTTTGTTTTTCTGATCAATTTGTTTATTCTCCGAAAAGTTTCAGAGAAAAGAGACATCGATTTTGATATGACTATAAAATTGTTATTTGGATTAACTGCGTTTAAATGTTCATGCTGAAAGAATTACTGTGGACATCTTCTCAGGGTCGGTTAGAACTCAATGGAAAAAACGGTTAAGATTACATATTCCATGCGGAAGCATAGCGTTCTCAGTATAGGTGACGCCATATCGTCATTGTGGCGATTGTGCCGGTCTCACTGTAAGTTAGTTACCGCTGTCCCTGTCTCATTGATCGGCCTCATCTTGATTAGGTTTACCCGTAGTAAATGGACCACTTTAAAATTCTTAGGTTTCGTTGAGAATTCAGACCTTCATTGAATGATTGTACTGAAAATAAATTACTCTTAGTTGAGTTTATAATCAACTCATCGCTATGAATACAGTTTGAATTTGGCCTCTAAATTGATTAAATTATTGAAAAAAAATTTATAAAACCGATAGACTTGATGGTTAGAAGCCATTAAATTGAATTATTCCATGAGAGCGGATTTTTAATTCAATCCGTTACTTTGGATTTCCAGTCATTGGGGGCTGCACACATTTAGCCCTAAGCAGCCACCCGAAACGACTTTCTTATCAATCAGCTCCAAAAAAAAACGTAAAAAGCATGTTGCTTGAAGCCTAGACTTACTTGAAATATTTTTTTTGCGATTACTATGAATGGATGAATACTAAGCCAATTTATAGATCACTTTGCTAAATTACAGTTGCTCTATTTGAGTGAATGTGATACTATATACTCGTTATAGAAAATTTAATGAACACTGTAACTTATTTTCCACCATTTTTCCAGTTTTTTAACCTATGGAAAAAATTTGGAATCAATTCGAGCGAAAGAGAATTCCTTGTTCATTAATGAGATATCATATTTTAATTCAAACAGATTTAATAATAATTAACTGTTGGTGATATATTCAGTGTTAATTTTAGACTGCGGCTACTTTTTCGTCAATCAAACATTTGCTTTGGATAAACTTTACCAGCCTATATTACTCAACAATATCAGTAATGCTTAAGAAACTAAAATAAACTTAATGAAAATTTTTTTACTTTTATCCAAATGCAAGTACATTTAAACGCGGACAATGCGTGCTCGATTTTATATCAATCAAGTATTACAAAAATCGAGTCCACAGTTTTTCCGTTTACATTATATTTTATAAAAGAAAAAGTTTTTAAATCGTTTAAAACATGGCACATAATGCACCAGGAGTTATTTCACCGTTGGTGCATATCCTACCATAATTTTCATGGTATCATTTAATGTACTGTTGAATGCAGTTAACTAGTCGCATGTCCAATACGGATGGTAGTATTAATATGAGGGGCAGAGTAATATTCTCTAGCTCACAGGTTAGACGTTGGAAGCGAGTCAAGTCATGCCCTCCCGCAGAGAAGGCTGCCAAAAGAGATTTTTAGAATTGTAGCCAGCTGAATCTGGAGTAAATCATACCTCAGCTAGAAGATTGGTACTTAAAAATGTGCCCATTAAGGTATAAATAAGTATCTTGCAGATATAATTTGATGAAAGTGGCAATTAATTAATTCATAAAAAAACATTCAATCCGTATAAACGCGAGGTTCCCAGAGAAACACTTCACATTGTCATAAGATGATTACGATCAGACTTTGTGATCCTCCGCAGGGTTTATGGTGCATAATATTAAAAATTCAAAAAATAAAAATTCATAGAGTACTTTATTATAAAAATCAACTTATTCAGAATAATCGCAATAGTTTAAATTCCTCTTTCCAACGTATTCCAATTTGGTGTGCTATGCGAATTCGGCCTTAGTGAAAGCTTTATTGCACATTCCGGGAGAGATTTTTCCGATTTCATGTCAGGATGAAAGTAAAATTTTTGCGATACCAGGGAAGAGGGAAAGCATCTTTGTTATGAGAAATTCAAGATACATTTTGTAGCAGCTGAGTATTGCAATTTGCATATGAGTGTATATATTGACCCAGACTGCATATGAATTAAATATTTCAGAATAAATTACAACCCAAAAATTCAGTCATGGTCAACAATAATCTATTTCCCGGGAACAGTAATGAAAAGATGATACTATCTGGAGATATTTTCTTAACACAGTATTCCTGGTGTACTTCTAACAACATCCCCAAACTCCAGTGAACGGGAGCCGGGGAGAATTGTCGTATTCTGGTCGCTTAACCATGAGGATAACCGTAAATTGGAATGTTTGGAGATATGCTTGGGAATAATGGAAAAAAATAAAATCGCCAGAGGGGAAAACGTATGTGGTAACACGGTAGGAGAAGATGAAATATTACTGAGAGAAGTTTGAAGGAGCCAATAAAAGCGATGTAGAGCATATTGAGGGGAAAATGGAATGTTGATGACTGATGGATGGAATTTTTGGCTGTTTGCCTAATTCATGTTGAGTAAGGGATTGGTGGGAGGAAAAGATTAGATATGCTGGACGAATTCAATGAAACACATACGGAACATAGAACTGTTTGTGTGGTGAATAGATTTTAACATGCCCTACAATACCATCTACATTTATTACGTCGTTTTGGGGAAGCGAGCAATTAAATGCCAATGTTCATCAAAAACCTGTCTTGATTGATAGACTACCGTCATAATAACTAATCTCAGATTTAATTATGTTGAGAAATTATGTTTGGAATCCGATAGTCATCCATTTCCGTAGTTCTGTTGTATGAAAATCAGCATGTTTTAAGCATTCGAGGCCATTGAGAATTGTATCCTTTCATTTTGTCATTTTATCGTTTCCTCTCTCCAGCTATTCATCGAACCTGGTGAACTTTTCGTTGAAATTATTTGCTGTTCAGTTTTTGTTAATGTCTTAATTGACCTTTTGTTTTCATTGTATTTTAGCACTACAGATGCCGTTTCGTAGCCATTGCATTTTATTCACTAATCATAAAATTGCGGGGAAACCTGTCGTAAAATTTTAAAAAAATATAGTATTTGAGTTAGGAATCTTCCTGTCAATAGCTCAACGCTGCAACCACTGGCATCCCATTGTCTTCATACCTTATGTTCCATAAGAGGATGGATATCTTCTGACTGATATGTGGTGGAGAAAAGATTTTAATGGTCCAGTTGGTACCGTCGGAAAAAGGTAATTGCAAGGATATTACCCATCATTAGTAAAAAATGTATCTTACGAGTGACTACGGGTGCAGTATTTACGTATTTATATTTCTACGTTCCTAAGGTGGTTCTCTTGGCGTCTTCGAATCTGAAGTGAATGTGGATTTCCTGTGTACCTCAAATATCGTATATGTTGATGGACGTTACGTTTTAAAGATAAATCTATAAAATACATGAGAAGGTGGCAATTACTTCTGACCATAAGATGGAATTACTGTCAAGCATATTTCCCTCAATTCTCGGAGTTGTCAACTGACTAAATATTTCATCAAAAAAATGATAGAAAAATATGCATGATATTTAAATTATTGCGAAGATAATTTCTGAGTATTTACTTAATAGTGCAAGCAAAATCCTAATAATAATAATATTTTACTTTTTTATTCATCCTACGATTTGTTATATTCGATATCTTTTTCATCTATATATTCTGAACTCTGTTCAAATCGAACCTTACTTGATTTAAATTTCTATAGCTGTGACTAATAATAAATTTAATGCATTTGAAAATTCTCTATTGAAATTACCCACTACATTATTATATTCCCTGGTACAATTTACAGAAAATCTAGCTTGCAAAGCTCAGGAGTATCAACTAACATTAAACATATTTAATTTTAATTTTTGGACCCATTTGACCAAAGGTTTCCTGGGTCCACTTTTATTTTACTTCACAGTTACTTGGGGATTCCTTTGAATCTTAGTTCCCCTTTTTACAAACAATAATCAGACATAAGGAAACAACAGGCATAACAAAACAGACAAAAAGACAAAAATAATCAGACATAAGGAAAGTTATTCTAAAATTTTTAGCATCTACAGGTGCTTATATATATTAGGAGTTAAACTAATGATAAACAATTTAAGAAAAATCACTCAATAGACATATAGGAGAATACATTGCTACATTTTACACAAAATATTTTTCAGTTAGTTCACTTATTGTGGTTCAGTATTTGCCAGTTTTCTTATTGCAAATTTTCCAAGCAGCTTATTGTTGTTCTTTAGGCAGAATATAATCATTTCTCTAATGCTTGTAAGCTTCTCTTCCATACTGTTCCATAAGAGTTGTCGCTCTGTTTCATAGAATACACAGTCCTCCACTCTATGTTCTTCTGTGTCTTCTTTTCCACAGTTACACAGAAGGGTAAAACATTTCCCTATGAAGTGTAAGTAGGAGTTGAAGTTCCCATGTCCAGTCAACACTTGTGTGCTTGCTGAGGAGCGTTTAGTATTTATTTTATCCGGTCATTAATGTTCGGAAATATAGGGTGCGTTTTCCTTCCCTTTTCTGTTCTGTTCCACTCGTCGTTCCATTCTCTATGTGTTTCCTGTCTCAGTAGTCTTTTTAATTTTGATATTTTTGTGTGGCTCGATTAATATTCTACCAGGTGAATTTGTACAAAACGTACCGTGTGACATTTTAAAACTTAACAGAATCGAAATGGAGTGCCGTCCCAAGAAGAGTAAAACTGTCATGATGTAGTATACTGCATTTTGGATAAAAGTTGTGCTTAATCCGATCCTGTCCGAATTTTAGTTAATCAAGTCGAGACTAGTATTGCATTTCGAGAGTTTTTTGTGAAAAAGCGCCGCTACTACTTGCTTTGGTCCATGTCTGGTGCTATATATTTTTGTTTTCATTGTAAACCGTATCGTGTTTCTCTTCCTTGAACGTATTTCCAAATTTATCATCTTTTTTTAATGTTGTAACAGCCTCATTCTCTTCCACTCGCGCCTCATTTCTCTTTCCCTTTATCAATCCGCCGGCTGAAGGAAAGACGCTTCTTTTCATCCCTCGCCCTCCCCCCATTCCCTCCCTCCACCCTCTGTGTAAGCATTTCCAACCGTCAGCTCTATACCAGCGCCGGAAAGTTCAACCTCACAAACACTGCCGTGAAAGCCTTCAGTTCTTCCGTTCTCGTTTCCATCCCCTTCCTCTCGAGGCTTCATTTCCCCTCTTTCATTTCCCTCCAACCCCCTACCGTTGCCTTTTTTTGCTCCAAATAGATTTATACCCTTTCATCATCCTTTCTTTGCCGTATTCCTTCGATTGTTGCTTCGCTATTCCCCGGATCTTGTCCATCGAGGGTCTCCTTTGCTTCGCCTCCCTGGTACATCTTCATGTTATTGTCGTCTTCGATAATTTTTTACCCTGTCGATAACCTTCCTCCCTTCGATTTGTCGATGTTGACCCTTTCATTTAATTTCTGCCTTTTTTTCTCCGTATCTTTATTCATTCACATGTCGTTTTCTTCGAGGTCATATACTATACGCCACGCGAAGGGTAAACAATACCAACTTCAATATAAATAAAAATATGTTGGTTCTGAGCTGATTCAGCTTCAACGAATTGACAAGCTGTATGACCTGGAATTTAATTCTTTTTCACATTCATAGGTAAATATATTTGTCTCGCAGATTTCATTTTCTTATGCATATGAAGTAATTAGACTCTTGATTTGGAAATATTTTTAAGCATTGTTGTGTTAAATCCCTTAGAGTCAACTTTATTTGTACTCTCTTACTGTTCCAAGGCCATTTTCAATATGCCGTAAACATTTGAGTTAACTTAGTTTGCCCGCGATTCAAGAGATAGGTAAACGAAGGTTGTAACACAAGCCTAGCATTTAAAGCAATTCGCTATCTATCATTCTGTCGTAATCTAATCATAAATTTCCCATAAAACCTGCTTCCCCTAAGCAACGTGCCACTTGCCGAAATTGTCAGCTTGTGGGAGAAGTGACATGGGAATATATTTCCAATATTAAGTTTTAATTTCCAGTTTCCTTGAATTAAATGCTTTGGCTTAGTCTTGGAATTCTCTTAACTTCATTTTTAAATAGTCGGTTTTTTGATTATTTTTATTTTCACAGATTTATTCTTCCCATCAGACTGTATAACGGAACCTCTTTTATGATCCATTTATTTCATCAAATTATCTTGTTTCCTGAAGATAGCTGAAAAGCAGTATTTGTGGAGTGCTCATGTTCAGAATGCTAAAAGATCTCTTCAAAGCATCTTCACTGTATTCCCGCCAACGGTGATTCTATAGTTTTCTGCGTCTTAATACATTAAAAAAATATTCTACATTCCTTGCACGAGTAATACATTTATATTTGCGTAATTCGTTTGCCTTATTCACTAATAAAATTCAGACTTCAATTACAAACTTTAATATACCTAACTATCACAAGAAAGACATATGATCATTAATTGGTTAAATAGAGGCATGAAAATATTAAGAATGTAAATGGAAAGAACTTACAATTTCACGCGCCGCATGACAGCATTTTCATCCCTAGTTGGAATGCGATATTTTTACATTAAACATTGAGCTCCTCGCTAGAAATGTAGATCAGGCCATTATTAGAACTACTTGGATTTTACTAACACTTCTTGAATGTTTGCTTTTCGTAGAATACATTCTTTTAAATCCCCTATTCACGTCGCACCATTTTTAAAACGAGATCGTGCCACATTAAATCAGATTTAACAACACAGTATATGTAAGTATTTAATTAAATAAGTGGAATCAAAAGATAAGGATTTACATCAAGTATTGATAGATATTTAGCTTTCCAAACATACACAGACCTAAGTTATCAGGGTTTGGCTTAAAATTGTAATGGCCGCTACCCAGGAATGATTCCGAAATTAGAAATCCATGCATTATTGGAAGCGGCGAAAAGCATTACATACACACATAATCAAAAATTAAAAACTTTTGCGGTAATTTTGGAATCACCGATGTAATCGGATTTATTATGATTATATGTATCATAGGTAGCCATCGTCCATGTGATATCATATTTGTAATAGCAAGCCACCTTTGCCTTTGTTGCTTTATAAGCTCATGACTTCCGATGTCATTTGCGACTGCGTAAGTAAATGAAAGAATGCATTCATCACGTGAAAAAACCACACTTAGGATGTAAATGGTTGAATTTTGTACTCAACCGTTCGGAATTGTCATCCAAATCATTAGCTTGCGTTGTACTGGAGAGAAATGTGCACCCCTAGAGAATGAAACAGTAGGCAACAGCGTCAGGCACACGAAATTTCCCCAGTGACGCTCCCGCCTTCCCTCAATAACCGCCGCAACGCGCAAGGCAGACGAAACTTAACGCAGGTCCCGTCCCTTTTCATACCCCTTTTGATTTCGCTACATTTTATTTCCAACGTGAAAGGGATTCTTTTGAATTATTTTTCCCGAGTTCCACCCCTGATCTTTTTCGAAATCAAAAAGGAAAGCGAACTTTTTTTTAATTTTTGGAGAAAAGACATTTTGGAGGTTGGGAGAGAGAGAGGGAGGTTCTTTTTTAACACCCCATTCATTATTCGTGTAACGACCTCGTAGCGACTACAGCGTCACGCCGACGAGTCACCCGTTTCCATTTTCCCGTTCCGACTCTTTACCCGCTTCCAAGTGCTCCGGCGGCTATGGATAATTCCTCCCTCTTCATCTCCTTTTCGCTCTAATGCCTTCTTTCACTTTCTCTTTTTCTCGAACAATCCAGGGGCTTCAGGTAATTTATATTTTACATCCTCATTAGATTTAATCTAACAAATTATTCTCTCCTATGTCGTTATATAATCTCCTTAAATGGTTTAAATTGCATATATTAAGCCATCACTTTCTTTTATTTTTCAAGTTTCTTGAGGTGAATTTTATCATTACACTTGATTTTTTTGAACTTCATTGAATCGTTTGAAAACCGCAAAATTTACCAGGGTGTCATATGTCATATGATGACCTTTCTTTCAACAAGCTACATCTGAGAATTTCAGATAACTTTTTCTTTACTTTCCATCGCATATAGAAATCGCTATTTTTTAAAAAGTCTGTCGTTGTAAAGGCAAATTCTACAATGAGTGATATAATAATCCGTGGTTTCGTCAATTCCTACCAAAAATCGTAGTTTTGAATCGGTGCTTACTCACTTGAAATCCATTATTTTGGCTCAGGCCTATTTTATTGGCATATTCTGTATTTGTATTGAACATGGATGAGTATATATTATGACATAGGTTTTGATAGTGCGTTCATGTAATGGCCAGGGTAGATTTATAATCGAACATCCTATTACTTCCCGGGAAACTTTATAAGCGTCTAACAAACCACTAATTTATTGCCTAAATCCACATGATTCTGGGGTTTTCCATGCACATTAGATATTATTCCATCGAACTTCCTAGCATGGTAATCCAAAATGAAAAAACCATCATGGAGAAAGAAATAAGGATGGATTTCAAAGTTACAATTCAATACCCATTGACGCTGATAAACGAAGAAAACCTAGGAATAAAAGGCTCCCATATACACTATTTTAGTCACACTTGGTATTCATTAATTCAAGGCAGTCAACTATTATACGAGGGTCATCCGGAAAGTAGTACCCGTTCGTGAAATAAAGACACAAAAGTAAATATTAACAAACATAAAAAATTTTATTTGAAAGAGGATACTTTAAACTACTTCTCAACATAATCTCCAAGCAAATTAAGGCATTTGTCATAACGTGTGACAAGTTTCTGTATTCCTGCTGCATAGTCCTTCGCCGCCAGCTCATTGAGATACGCGAGGGACCCATCTTGCACAAATTTTTGCATAATGCAGATGGTGTTTAACAATTTCATGAACAATTGTTCGAGAAACATTGGGAAAATGCTCACAGATGTCATCAATTGTGACGCGCCGATCGTTCCTCACGAATTCGTCAACTGAGCTCACCAGTTGGTCTGTAATGACAGACGGTCTCCCCGAACGCTCATCGTCGTGTGTGTTCCCCCTCCCCATGTTGAAGTTGCGACACCACCGCCGAACAGACGACTCGTCCATTACATTGTCTCCATACACCTCCTTTAATTGGCGATGAATATCACATGGGCGAACGTTTCTTGCATTGAGGAATTTAATCACTGCCCTCACTTCACAACTGGCGGCGTTCTCAATTTTTTTAAACATTGTAAACAATCACAGAAACAACACAGGCAATGCTAGCGTCACGCAACTTGGCTCAGAGAAGGCAGACAAGCCACTGAAGCTATCTGACCTCGTCCAGCGGCTACTCGCGTCGTCAGCACTTCATGCGGCACGAACGGGTACTACTTTCCGGATGACCCTCGTAGCTATGCTTTGACCGGTCCTCCTTGTTATCTTCGCATTCATTATATAGTTTATGTGTATATTTTCACCTACTTGGCCAACACCATATCTATCTACGTGTATCCGGACCTTCTACCTGCTCTCATTTTTTTAAATTTTCTATTCTATGACATATTCTGAAGTAATTGAATTATTTCTCTGATTATTAATGTATGAAAATTTCCACATTGACATTTTCTCAGTGTTTTATTGAAACATGCTTTTGCTGTTATTAAACTTAGAGCTGGATAGAGTTTTAGAAACATAAATGAATAGAAATAACGATGGAAACTCAAGATATTGAAATTCATTCATCTGTAATATATTTTTAGAAATATTTGATAAGTAACGACTAGATAAAAATTATTTTAAAAACTGTAACGAAAATAATATCTATTAATTATTGCAAGTAATATTAGACACATGAAATAATTTAATCTAGGTTATTAGCTATCCATTAGTCATGGTGTTAAGTTTGCTTGAGGTCAGCAGTCAAAATGTATGGGATTTATTTAGATTTTTCTACGCCTCCCAAGTGGGAGCCGTTTTGAAACCACTGGGACTGCCTCAAAAGACTGCGGGAAGTTGTAAATATTTAACAAAATGATAAAATTTTGTCATACTTTGTCTAATTTTTTAGATAACATTTGTTATTTTCCATACGATACGCTTTAATACGATAATTATTTTTCCTAAGTGGTTTGAAGGAATTTTTTCATTATATATCACCATTAGCGGCCAGGGTTTAATTAGCCATGCGTCAGAGCGTTTTTCGATGAATAATCTGCTTGTATTGAATGGAAAATGGATAGAATATGAGTCGCCTCGCCGTCACCGCAAAACAATTCACATTTCCTTCCCTCAAAATAACCTCATGCGTCAATGTTATCAGTTTATCAAGTTCATAATGGCAATATGTCATTAAACATCATCCAGTTATTTCCATAACTTGCGATACGAATTTATATATTCGTCTGTCCTCCATTTCAGAAATATTAATCTGCTCCATAATGGAAACATCCAGGGTGACAGCGATGGCTTTCCCATGCGTAATGAGGGATTTGTCATTCCTTACGAAACTATTTATGGATAGAATTTATTTCTCATTTTGGATTTATTTTCAATACATGAAAATAAATTTTGATTTATCTAGCAAACTATGGACCTCGGTGTTAGCTATCATAGCAGAAATTCGAAAGAGTGTTACCATATCATTTCGTGAAAAAACACTTAACATACAAAGTGAAAAGATAAAATTAATGCCATATTCTAACCTAAAATCAAGAGTGATTATAAATTAAGGATATTAATTTGGATTACATTATTTTTTTCAAAATTTATATTTCAATACGGAAAACAGGACTTAACAATTAGGCAACAATTTCAACCCTTCATTTTGGCATTTTTTCTGTATATTGTAGATTAATGTAAAACAGAGACAAATTTAAATACATCATAACTAGAACACATTTTTAATTATTCAGTCAACAAAAATAATATATTAGAGAAACATCAAAACATATACACAAATAAGAAATACATTGGTCAGCGATACTTTTAGGTAGCAAAACCCTAATCCTCAGACGTAGACTGTATACAAAATTATTACTACATAATCTAGCTTTAAAGGTGGGCTTTGATTGGTGACAAGCTGACCATCGCTCAGCGTCCATGCTTAGTTCAAAATACGCAACCTAATACCCAACAATCTATTTAAAATTTTCTTAACTTCCAAATACTATCTTCCATGATACTGTCCGACTGTCGCCGGTTCTGGTGGCGGCTGGGTGACTTTCTCTCCTGTCATTCCTGAGCCCGTGAGTTCGATTCCCATCTCGGCTGCTTTTTCCTCCATCTATAGCATGGGTGTTTGTAATTTTCGTCAATCTATATGTAATATTTAGAGGTTATAGTCTCAATTTCGCCCGGCAAAGAAGTTAAATAAATAAATGAACAATCCTAATCTTTCCTCCTTACCTCAATTTCCTTACGTCCTCACCTGTCACAGTCTTCTACATCCCATCGCCAATAAAAATGCTCTGTTTTCATTTTTCCTGCCTCCCTTGGACATCTTTGAATAATCCTCTCCCCCCCCCCCATGCCCAGAACTTATTTGTCGATTCCTTTGCATCCGTTCAATCCTTTTTCATAACCGTATATTAAAAGCCTACTGTTTACACTTATCATATTTAATCAACAATCATATTTCCTCGCCCACCAAACCACACTAAATAGCAAAATTTTTATCAATCTTTTCTCATAATCCTTAATCAACATCCGTGTGATCAATGTCATTCTCCATGTGAAAGTTTCTTTGTCTAACGTAATACTTCTTCTTAGGTCCCCATCATTTGGATCATAGAGGTTGATAATATTTAAAATATTGGTTTCTTCTGTTCTAATTCATACCCTTCTATATTAACGACAACCCTTTTTGAAAATGTGTCTCCTTTAACTGGTTTGAATAGATCTTAATCCTATTCCTATCAAACTGATTTTCTTATTGGTTCAGCAATGACTGTAACCGTTTGAATAACTAAATTTTTATCATCCATTAATCTAAATGATTTTATTATACACCACCGATTTATTTCATATTTACAGGTCTTCACATTCCTCTTTTTCCTATTCCTTCACGTGTACGCTGAAAATCTCGGGTGATAATGGACACCCCTCTGTTACCCCTCTTCCTAAAACTACCTATCCCGAATCCCCTTTCGTCACTTTCACCCGAGCAGTTTGAGGCATGTACAGATTGCGGATAAGGCACCTATGTCTCCAGTTATTATTATCTACTCAAATATGTTCATTAATTCTACTCTATTTGCTCTAATCAAACGCCTTGTTGAATTCTACGAAGCCAAAAAAAAGACACCTCATTGGTGTTGGCATCACGCGTTTCTCTCCCCTTTCTAGCCATCCCCTAGGTAATCTTCATGTTCATCCTCATATAAGTGATCCTAAGTTTCACTTTTGCTGAGTGTGAAATCACTATATGGTCCACTAGTCCTCAGATACATTTGTGCTTCCCTTTTTTTGGGCGGGAACTAACACATATCTCACGAAATATTATAGCCAATTATTTGTCTAATTAATGCTACGAATCAGTCCATAACAACTCCTCTTTTTGAGTTTTCCTAAACCTTTAATTAGTTCCGCCGGAGTATTGCCCATCCCGAACTCGTTTCTATCTTGCACTCAAGTATATCTGAAGTAAAGTATCGCCATCTGTGTCCTATTCTCTTTCTAGGCCTAAAAATGAGAGTTTAATGCCTTTACTATACATGCCCTCTAAGTGTTCTTCCCATCTCTCTTGAATCTATCTTTATGCGACCTCTAGTTTTCCAACCTTACCTGTACAGGGTCTAAGTTTGACTCCAGGTAACGTTGCATACCTCCAGCTTTCAGGTCAAGATAAATATATTTACTTGGTCTACTCACCCATCTATCATCGTGGGCGCCTTATAATTTCACTCATATTCAATTCTCAACAAAAAAAATCCAACTATCCATCTTAACATATTACCATCATTAAAATATACGACAAAATTTATAAAATCTCGTCGTATATTTTTGCCACGCATGGGAAGTATGCCGTCAATATTTAATCTTAGAATGCTTATTAAAGCTTCGAGGATAAGACTGCTCGAGCAGAGAAGAAAATGCAAGCCTGAGCGATGGAGAATAAAGTTTTCTGATTTGAGTTCCCTTGCCCCACCGGCCTCTTCCCTCATTTCTCCCTCACGGCCCGTCGACCCACTCAGGTAGCACTAGCAGTCCCCCACCCCTTAACCATCCTTGGCCCCGGAACCCTTTCCCGGGACCCATCATGATTCCCATTCGCCTCTGCACCCATTCCCGCACTATTTTTTTCCCATTTCACGCATCCTTCCGTCCCTTCTTTTCCTAGCCTCTCTCCCTTTCAAAGCCCACCTCGCCGAGGCAACCATCCATCCAGACCCTCCTCCTACTCCCGCGCCCCTCCTCCGACCCCCACCTCCCCCCACGGCCCCCACGTCTTCCTCATTCGAGGGCCGGGATGATGTTTCACTTCTCCCCGCACAACTCACCGTCTCCATCGACCCCTTTCAGACTACCTCAGCATCTACACCTCTCTCTCTCTCTCCCTCTCACGAGTCTCCTTCTCTTTATATTTTTTTCTCCATGATAGTCGCGAGGACAGGCCGTACTTCCCCGTACCCATGTAGAGACGAGAGTTACTGTGTTTCTCGTGCAGCTCTACCTCTCGCGCGAGATTTTGCGCATTGTTTGATTCAATGTCAGTTTTTTTTTAATATGCCGGCACCAGAGATGTGTGTATCCCATGTAGAGCGTCGTGTCGCCGCCGGTTTCCTGCTCTCGAGGGGCGTGAGAGCCAAGTGCCACAAGTAAACGGAGTTATGAAGTAAGACCTAATTTTTTTTTAAATCTCTTTTTGTTATCTTCTTCGAAAGTGATGGTAATGTTGGAGAAACTCTTCTGGATCAACACTGCTGGATCACCCATACTGGCTGATGGTTGGAACTTCCACGGTAGTGTGCCTTTAATACCGGGGAAAATTTTGAACGAGATCAATATTGCTTGTAAAAATTTTAACAAATCATATTAATGCGTAGTATCTATTAAAATTACAGAATATTTATGAAAGTTTTCCATCAGTCATCTTGAAAACCTTAACTTTTTCATAGGAAGCACTTTTAATATTGATCCATGGCCATTATTTATCTATCCTCTGATGGACACGCCATCCTAAGGTACTGAAGATACTCCAAAGAATGCCTGAAGATACTCCAAAATGTATTGTGTGAATTCAACTTGTTAAAAAAAATTAAAGCGACGGTGTTCAGGGCTTATATGTCATGAGCGACCAGTTCCTCCACGTCTATCAAATCAATTTTAGGATATTTGGCATAGTTGTCTACATTTCGTCAAATATTAAACGAAGCATGCTAATTCCAGATATTTATTGTCGTTATAAGTTCAAAAATCCAATTTCTTTGGTTTAAAAATCTTCAAAAATGGACAATTTTTTAATATCCTATTGAAACTGCACAGAAATATAATACAATTTTAAAGAAACATGAAGCAATTCTGAAGACAAACGAAAGGTTTGGCACTTAACGGCCTCATTAAACACAATAAGCCCTTTTCAACAATATCCTACCTCGGGAAATGTAAACATTGAAAGAAAAAATGACATGTCTTGCTTAATAAATTAATGCCTTTTAAAATTGTTTGAGTTTAAATGTCTTTTTAGATTTTTATAAAATGAATATCCATAGTAATGAACCATTTGATTTTCTCTAATGGAATATGTTTAAAAGAGAGTTATTAATTATCCTCGTTTACACTTAAAACATTGATGCAAGAATTCTGGCGAATTGACAAATTTGTCCAACTGGAAAGAGAAATTTTGAATCAGATGAAAACAGTTTCAAAACACATCTTTGCCTTATTTTAGAACCCAGTTGGACAATTCCCCATTATTAAAGTCTGCCAGCCAAATAAAAAAATTCTCACAGTGATGCTGTGTGTACTCAAGTACATTTCTGTCTCTAGGACAGGAGGACTCTGATTGAAACCCGTGAAGGCACCCGTGTGCAGAAAAGTAATCACATTTCTGAGATTATCGATCGATTTATGGTCTCTTTTTTCCTCCTCCCAGGTTTCCATCAAGGCAATGACAAGGTTTAAACGCTCTCTTATACAGATGTGATTCCGCAAAACTACATTGATCACTGCATTTATTAACTCTACTCTTTTTGCTGCTCATGAAATGGTAGGGTAATGCGGAAGTACGAGTTTTGCATTTTTAACCTGCACGTTGATGACTCCCACGCAATTATTGTATCTCTAGGCTCGTAATAGAAAACAAACTATCCTGCCGAGGGACTTCATCATTGAATTTCTCACTGATTGATTCTATTCCAATAACAAGTGTTATACTTTCAAAACGAGTGTTGTAATAACCACTCATGGGTTTATTAGTGTTTATAATTTATATTCCAGTTAAATTTAAATTGCTTTTAGCCAAAAGGAATTGAGAACACAAAAATTAACAGCAATAAAATAGAAAATAATAAACAATAAAATGATTTTTTCTGCAATTTTTGATGCTCGCAAATTATCACCCTTACGTAGAAGCTGCGCAGCTCGGGGACAACGAAGAATGCTTCAAAGCAATGTTTCCCAAACTTTTTCGAGCTACCTCCCCCTTGTATCCCTAAACCTGTACTAAACGCCCCCTGTTCGGTAGATTTAAAATAATAATTAAAATTATAAAACCAAATGAGGAAAATTTGTTTAATTAATTAAATTATAATCAATGACTTATCAAATGTTTATTTACCATCCAATAGATATATAGTGTCCATATCACATTTATACATAAGATTTAATGCACAATAAAAGGAACTTTGGTGAAAATATACTTTTTACATTAAAAAAATTATCAAAACTAATAATTTTAAGAAAGTTTTTTTTGGAAGTTTACGTGTCATTTTTTTACTTATATTAAGCAATTATACAAGATACACATTTTCAATATATGAAGATAGAATTACCAATTATGTTTGTTAAAATTAGTTAAACAACTAAGTGACTATTGATCATAGTTTTTCATGGTAGGGAATTTGTGCCAGAGGTCTGCAAATGCACCTTTCTTAGAGAAACCAAACACTCGGCTGCAAAGTAAGCTCCTCTCGAATTCGATTTATAATACCGGTCTAGTCAGTTGAGGATGAAATGATATATTTCTTTGGTTCCTATTCTGTCGTTATGATCATATTAGTCCATGCAATCCCCTAAATGTTATTCATAAGAAAGGCAGTTCAAGTCTTTTCAAAGTCAGTTCGAAGATTTTCAAGACTATTGTGGTAACATAGGCTTTGCTTCAACTTTTGGATACTTGTATGTGCGTTTGTTCGACTAAAGTTTATTCCATGGTAAGGCTACTTTCTCATTTTATGATATATTAATTAGAAGAATTTTGTGAAGAAGTATGTTTACTACTCAATTTACTCGCATAGGCGAAATATTTCAAAAGTTTTCTTTTTATTCAAAGAATTGTTGTGAATATTACCCATTGTTTGATAAAAGCTATGCTTCAAGGAAAAGCAAAATTTCAGCAAAACCGTGACTTGGATCAGTAAACCCGAATTTATTTACTTCATATCTAGCCGGTAAAGAAGAAATTCAATGATATATATACGAATAATGAGAGAAAAGGTCCTCTTTTTGAAGTATCTATTACCATTTCATGAAAACAAACAATATACTGACCGTTTATTTTCGTAAGATCATTCACCATCATAAAATTAGGCCAAAATTACATAATACTAATGTAACAAGAATGATATCATGCAATGAATGAAAAATAAATTACCAATACAGCCTTGAAAATATTGTTGGAACTGAATGGTTTGGAAAATGATTATCCAGGTTAATATTTGATGTAAAATCACCGAATCTAATTATCAGATAGGCTGATTCGTCTTTGTATTCACACCCATTTTATTCACACTAAACCTTACTGCCGAAGTATTCAGTATCATGAAATTGTGCCGACAATAGAACAAATGAGGTTAAACCCCTTCGAAAATTTTCCTTGTTCAAAAAAGGCTTGGAAATATTTTTCAAGCGTTTATACTTAAAGATATGAGAAGACACGGTTTTAGTTATTGCTAGATGCGGGAAACAATGTAAACTTTAAAAACGAAGCTTTAAAACGGAGACAAAAGGAAGGTTACCGAGCCTTTGCAAATATCACATTGTCAGGCCCCTCCGGCGCTCCCCTACCGCCTCCCGGCTTCTTTTTTCCCCATAGACTATAGCACCACCCCACGGGGGGCGGTAGCGCCTACTTTGGGAACCACTGCTCTAGAGGTAGTCACAGCAACACAATGGCTAAACAGTAAGCATAAATTTTGTTATAATCTTTGCCTACGGAGGCGTCCCTCTCTCCTCTCCCTTGGGTCCATTCAATCTTCTCCTTATCCGTCACCCGCCCCCTTTCGTATCTGTTCGTTTTCAATCCGCCCCCCTCTCTCTCTCCCTCTTGTTTCTCGCCTTATTCATTTCCCCCAGTCGCCCCTCCATCGCATCAGAGGTTCTTTCCAAGCTCCCTGCACCCCATTGTCTCTGGCTTCCCTCCTGAACCACCGTCATTGACTTTGACTTGCCTACGGACGCTCCAGGTGAAGAACGGTCCACCCAGCAACATATGTCCCAGTTTTATATTTCGGTCGACGCCTTTTTTTGCCGTATTGCTTTCCCTCGCCTTGGTGAGAATTTCTGGTCGCGGAAATGAATTTTTAGGGTAACAGTGTCAAGCTTGCACCTTCGTGAGCTCGGAAGAAAGAGTACAATCATGCATCTAAGTGTAGCGAACCCGGATGAGCTGTTTTCTGAGGTGGAAAAGTAGAATTTTCAGGATATTGAAAATGTTTGCCGAGACATAAAAGCGTCCTTTTGACGTATCAGTAGTAATTTATGAATGAACCCCAATGCTATATTGTTTGTATTCAATAAGTATGCTTTTACTTAGAGGAATAATTGTAGAAGTAAATTGAAAAATCAAATTTTGCGTCAACCATTCATCCTCCGCTACTCTTTCCCGTTGAAATAATTGTTTGGAACCATTCAAGGATGCAAGCAAAATTTTGGCCGAGCCTATGAAATGTCAGCATGCAAGTTAATTTAGTAATTACGAGTGTGCAGATATTCTTTTGAATTTCATTCAAGGTTGCCTAAACAAATCTTGGCTATGATCAATTCATAGCAAATATTAATGCACTATAAAGTATATTCTACCTAGGTTTCGACGATTCTTCATCATTTTCAGGTGAATCATCATCGTCATATTCAGCTGAAGATGACAAAGTAACAAGGAAACCTATGTCAAAATACATTTAATTTAAAGTGAATCAGTGCAATAACGTTTGGTACGAATCGATCATATTCAACTCCCAAAACATCACGTCTGAAATTTTTCTATGCGTGTTTAGATAGAAGGAAATTAAATTGTAATTTTTCTTCATGTCTTGTAAGCGGTACATATTAAGGGAAATTAATTTTAAATTATTTATTCAATTTATATTTTTAAAGAATATTCATGCGCTAAGAGATTTGGAATAAAATCATGTTATGATAAGATAAATTTGCCAAAATTAATAACACTTAGAATAGAAGTAACAAGTAATGAAAAAAACTTTCCTTCTTACAGATGAAAAATATTTCACTTCCAATTCTATAGGGGCAGCTAGCAAAAAGTTTAATAGCGATATCCACTTCCCCTTCATTTTTTCGTTTTCTCAGCTCAAATTTTCAGCTCTTATCTCATCCATTCCCTTCCCTCCTGACTCCTTTCCACGCAATCTTTCTACCTCTATTAATCCCTTAAGCGTCTGTTGCTTTTTTTATAGCAGCCATTCTAACTGATGGCAGAAACATGAAAGTGGGCAAATTTTCGTTTTTGGTGTCTCAGAAAAGAATGTCTTTCAGTTTCATTCTTTATATCAGTTTCTCATCCACTTTAACCTTTCCTCCATTTCTGCCAATTTCCTCCCGCTCCCTTCAAACCAACGCCATTTGCCCTCTCTCCCATTTGTCAATTTGTGTTTACATTATCAAAACACCTTGGAAAAAAATATATCCTGAACAGAAAAACACTTCGTTAGATATCATTAAATTGTGTTTCATATGTTTCTGTTTAAGATTTTATCGTATTGGAAATATTCCATCCTCTCTTTCTTGATATGATTTCATAGTTATAAATAATGGTGCTGGAGCATGCTCCTATTCTTTACGTAAGGATGGCAGTGTCGCATCAATAGGATATAAGAAAATGTGTACTTTCAATATCGTTCTTGCATGTCCTTGGAAGTTGAAAGAATTCCAGCTTTTCAAGCCTAAAATGATTTCATGCATGAATACCATAGAAATAAATAAATTATTTCAATCTTGACGGAAACGGAAAGTTGTAGAAATATATCACGAATATAACCAATAATACTAATTCATATTTTGACAGGAAAGATAGAATAGAAATAATTTATATAGAATACGAAACTAAATCCAATACATCAATCATTTAAACATGCAGGGAGTATGAATGAAATATAATAATAAATGAGGCCAAGTTCTTATATATTTACCTGTTCCTTGAAATTAGACTAAAATATTTCTTGCTAATGAATACATTTATTTATAAAAATACTTTTGTGGCATTCCATCATTCCTTTTATGCTACACCATTCTTACATTGCTATTTTATCTAAAATTAAGATCGAACCAAAGTCTGTCTCTCCATGAATTGTAATACAGTTTCAATGATAGCAAGTATTTTTTGCTATCGACAATCAACCTATTCTCAGTTTTAGGGAAAAAAATATGACATCTACAAAATCATTTACAGCAAATTTTTTTGTAAAAATTAGATACACAAAATAAAAATGGAGGGAGAGAAAAGTATTTTTGCAAATGCTAATTAGTATGTTAATCATGCGACAAAGTTAAAGTTATATCAAATAGTTAGGTTTAAAATTTAATGGCATGAATTTTAAGCTTTTAACATGAACTGTAAGCACTCTTTGCGTAATGGTACTATTATTAATCACTCTGCATAGATTCTGTAATTTGTTTTTGTATAATATTCTAAGCCAGCGGTGAAGCCACTAATTCTTCTAGAGCCCTCCATTTAAAATTAGTCTCAATTAAAAAAATATCAATGGCACTATATCTCATTTTTCCCTCGCTAATCCCATGATTTTTTACACACTCGACCACTGCGCCCTTCAATGTTTCCTCCAATCTTTGTCTGCACGATTATTTTCCTCCACTTCCTACCCTATTATCTTTAAACGGAGGCTTCTCTCGCCCATAGCCAGCCCCTCCCCTCCATTCCTTTTCATCCCATTAATCCTTCCCCCATTCACTACCCCATTCTTCACTTTCCCTTACCCCTTGCCTTCCGTCACATCCACGCCGTCTCCTCCCGCTTCTCCTCCCCCCCCCACACACCCTCGCGCTCTTCTTCCCTCTCTTCCGCCCAGAGCGCGACCCCTCCCGCTGCGTCCGAAACCAACGCCCCGTGCCCTTTTTTTCCATTTGCTGCCATGGAGAGAAACACATTTTTACCCTCAAGACTGCGGAAACTTTTAATGAGGCGCCTTTTCCACCAGTCTTTCACCCATTCGGAGGGAGGGGGGCAGGATGCTGTACGGTGAAGCGGGTCCCTCGCGCGCCGACAACCTGCTCTCCCCGCCGCCGGCCACCCGTGGAGGCGACCCCCGCGTTCCTTCCTCTGCCGCGCGCGGGGGGCCGCTTCGCGGATCTCAGCAAAATCCTTTATCTCGCCCCTTTCCGGCTCTCTCTCTCTCCCGAACACGCGCATGTGTGCTCACTCGGTGAAACATGCGCGGCCAGCGTTATACCAAATCCATTCCTTCCGGTCCTTCGCGCGTCCATATCTAACGTAAACATGTCGTAATATTGCGGTGGTATTTTTTTTATGCCCACTTGGCTTCTGTGTTGTAGCGTGGATATTTATATATATTATACTGTAAGGTCCCTGGAGTCGGGTTATGCGTTCGCAGGCGGTGTGGGCGATGGAAAGGTTTTATCGTCTCGCCATGTACATTTGTCGATAGTTTTATATGCCTATATTTTACCGTCGTAAACTTTTTAGGTCTGAAAATAGACATTCACTGTGGGCTCGTTGTAAATTTATCAATAATGGATGTTATAGAGCAAAGTTTAATATATCGGAACGCTGCTGGAATAAGGCTATTACTCTTTAGATTTATCAATATATAAGCATTTAAAGCGTTTTCATGAAAGAATACAGCTATATATTATTTATTTTTCTAGTAGCTGTGACGTCGAAGGTGCTCAGTTAACTATTTTCGGATAAACCCTCGAGTTGAAGAATAAATAATGATATTTGTTTTAATTATTATGGGTAATAATTATCTTTGAAATCATAAGAGAAATACATAATTACAATTTTTTTGCTCGGGTTATGTATTGTGACTTGTAAATAGCATGTTGCATCAAGTTACGATTGGAATAGAATGTTTTATGGCCGTCTTTTTGGGAGAGGTCGATGTTTGATGTTGAAATTACATTGTGGGATAAAGCCGTCATCTCATATTTATATAATATTGAGAAAAAAAGTTGTCTGTTGTAATTTATTATTTTATTATGTCCCTTAGACGTCTCCCATTTTGCCTTTTCATTAATGTATGAAGGCTTCAAACGGCTTTCTTTATATCTCAAGCGAAGCGTTTTTAAAAGAATATTTCCTCGAAATTGTGTCAGTAGTTCAACTTTCGGTATTGACTTGGATGATGAAAAATCAAAATGTATGTGCTGAGATTGATGAGTTGTTTCGAATTTTGTAATTAATGAACACTGGTCGACTTCATCCGGATCACCTTTGCCTGATTAAAATAATTCCTACAGTTTTCCCACTTTTCCTCCCGATTCCACCCCTCCCTTCTCCTCCTTTAGTACCCCGGCTATCTCCCCTTAAGGTTCCCTTTTGTGTCACTGTTCTTCATTCACTGAACCCCACATCTCTTTTCTCGCATTTTCTCTGCAGGTTGAACAAATTTCAGGGATTTTTACGGAATAAAAGGTCACACCGTCGTTTGCAAGGCGTACTTTTCCTTCTTTCGTTCTACCAATTGTAGCCGATTCGTTTGTGTTCGAGCGAGAATTTTATGTTAATTCCCTTAATTATTGTTTTCATATTGTTTTTTTATTTTTTGCCTTGAATATCCTCAAGATACGTGTGCCGTCATTTGAAAATGAAAATTAAAAACTCGAAACTGGAATAACTTTCTATGCAATGGTATGCATCAACTGAGTCTCCAGTGGGAAATATCCCGAGGGTAACTGTAACTTCGTGAACGTGGCCAACAAGGAAAAAGAAACGGGATCGCGTTATGCCCACTATTTTAGGTCACCCTGATTACTCCGTAATAATGGTGGGATCATTTCACCATTATTACGAAGCTTTTTTAAAAAAACTTATTAAGGGTGACCACTCCATTTTGGTAATCGTGAAAAAAAACCTTTAATTTGGGTGTAATTGGTTTTCACGATGTATTTTTGTCCGGTCTGGCTACTCGATGGTTTTATGTAGATAGAGAGGTTTATCATAAATCAGTTCTATTTAATCCACAGAACACTTCAAAGACCAGGCTCCCGAAGGCTGTGGAATGTATCATTATATGTGTTAATTTAAGGCGTTTCATAGCAGGTATTTTTCTATTCGACTAAGGTCCAAGATAAAACAGTAACTAATGAGCTCTGTCAGTTCAGAAATTTGGTGGCATCGGAAGACAAATGTTTCAGCGTATAGTCTGCTGTTTCTAGTTTACCAATGTCTATTTTAAATAATGCCGTTAAAATGCACATTGAAAGGGATCTTACCATCCAAGCCGTATTAAGCGGCATAATCATGCACATGGTTTGTGTATAAAGTATCGGGAAAAGTTTCGGAAAATAGATTTATTTCAGATATTGCTACAATGCCTCAAAATTCTTCCAAGTTCATCCGTCGGGTGTCGGAACACTTTTTCCAGCGGCTTGTTCACGACTCAAAAGACTTTCTGGTAGGCAGATTTCGGAAAGTTCTTAAGGGTACGCGTACAAGCTTCTTTATTGGTACTTGGGGTCCCGTGGTGATGTCTTTCAAGGGAGAATTTCACTTTTCGAAATAGTAAATAATCTGCTGTTACCTAGTCGGGACTGTAAGGGGGTTGGGAAATCGTCGCGATGTCCTTGTAGAGGGTCTTTGCAAGCATAAATTCGACTCTATTCTTGCTCGTCCCCGAAGTTAGCGCAGAACTTTCGCATCGCCAAATTTTCAGTGATAATGTTCTGCACTGTCATCGTATGCATGCCAATACAATCGGCGATCATGCGCATGATTAACCGACGGTCTAAATTCAGCACTTCAAGCAAAATTCAGAAAAAAGTTGTTACCAATAATTTTTATCCGAACCTTGAATTTTCTTAGTGTGTTCTTGTTGATTGATAAATTTAGTAATCCTTTGTCACTGTTTCCGCCGTAACTCGGCGGAATTGCTCTATTGTACAGGTAATAGAATAACAGAAATTATACAATTTGAATTTTAACTGTGGAATTGTTATATTTCTATTATCCAAGCACTATCATTATTCCTCCGTGGAACTAACTCTTTATTGTAGAAGTTTTGCAGCCATATGTGTTACTTCTGAAGAGAAATGATATTTAAATTGATTAATTAAATTAAGAGCTATTTGGTGCGCTTATTACGAGAGTGTAACATAATAGGACCAGAACACCAGGATTACATATATGCAATGTGCTAACAATACATTTTCCGTTGTTTTCCGTTATTTCATTTATTTAAGATGGTGTACTTATTATAGGTAGGTTTGGAGTTCCCATAACGGCCGAATTATGTCTTTTGTTTTTCGCAAGAATCATTGTCAAAGCATTCCATGTTCTTATCCTTACCATTTTTTATCCACTTCATTCAATTCGGTTGCGCAAGGATTTCGGTATGATTGCCACCACGGAGATCTTCCTTTCTTCTCTGGTGAGCAAGTTACCCGGCACAGGGGATAGGTTTATTGATTTGCTCGACTTATTTTCACATTTGGTTCCATGATGATTCCCCTGGGATGAGTAATTAAGGTGATTGCGTTCTTCAGTAGTTTTTTCACGTAACAACATCGCTTAAATAGCCACCCCTTAGTGGTCATGCATATTTGCAGCCGCCTCACTTGGAAGGAGACGCGCGTACTGTCTCTGCTGGCCTCTTAGCCCCTGCTGTACATCCTTCGACACAGGGGTGGCTCTACCTAAAGCTATTATTTCCCCTACCATTACAGGTTCAGGTGTCAACGGTTCACGTAAATTTTTCCAACACGCCAAGGTCTTCGTGCATGGGGGGGGGGGAGTTTGGGGTCATGCTGCTCTTCAAAGGGTTGCATACTGATGACGGGTTCCTCGACACAGTTTCCCGTGCTTCGTAACGAGAGTTTTGCTTTTTTGACCCATATACTCACACTCATGGACCCGAAAGACTCTACGATCTGTCTTTTTCTGGTTCACCTAATGTCTCTTGAAACCAAGCTCAGCATTATTTTATTAACGATAAATTTTTACTCCTCATTACTATTAAGGAAACATTTTGGCAATGAGTGGCCATTTCCAATAAATCAGTAACACTTGCCTGCTAACGCGTTTGTGCATAAGGTATTCATTGAGTTTAATTGCTCACTTGGGACATTTAAGGATAGAGTGACCGCTGGAAGGCAGGATATTTTTTTAATTTATAAAAGGTAGATAATTGCTTCAACAAGGTAACATATGATCGACCATCGGTGACAGCTGGTGGTAGGTGTTTTGACTGTGGTGCATGAGGTCGGAATCCATTAACGATTTAAAGGTCTCCAAACACTATCAAAGCTAGGCAAATGAAACTTTTTCATCCGCAAGACAGAATTTGTAAATATTTTAGTATTTTTCGTCGTTAAATTTTATATTCCGGCCTTAATAATTAAAAATGCCTTCTGCCTAAAAATGCTGCAATAAAAACATTTCCAGTCACCTTAAAGCAGCTACAATTCGGGTGATTGCTTTTTTGATGCCGTATCTCTAGATTTTAATAGCGGTACGGTGTTAGCGAGGGGGTGCACTCAAATATATAATGCGGTCCGTATATATTTATGCGTCCCCATTCTGTTATGTGCGAGTTAAACTGATTACGGAGTGGTCACCGGCTACAGCATCGGTACGTGGAGAAATTACTTCTCTCGGTCATTTTTTAAGCGAAGGAAGTCTTTTATTCAGACTCCCCTTCGACTCTTCTCCAAATCACGGAACTCTCTCCCATCAATTACCTGCGTCTGAGGCCCATTCTGCATCCTGGTGTCGGCTGTTTCCACGGATATATCGTTTTATTGTTTGCGCCTGAAATGTAGTTGATCTCTCTCCGCGAGAATTCATTAGTGAATGTCGTACAGGCAAAAATTCCGGATATGGTTCATAAATTATCAAAAGAAATTATAATTTCGAATTGCTCTGCTTGAAAATCACAGTGAAAATGAAGATTTCAACCTTAAAAAATGTGAATGACAGTAAATTTCAAATTGTTTATTTAATTTTCACCTTAAACTTATTAATTAATTAAATCTGTCTCGAAAAATATAAAAAATAACCGCATTAATAAGCAGTACATTTAGTAAAAGCTACATTTATTTAAATAATGGTTTAAATGCATAAAAACTTCATTCGGTCATTGTATATCATAGGAAACGTTGAATTATTTATGTGTAATCTACAATTTATCGAAAAGATGATTAATAAGATATGTTCACAGTTAAGTCTAAATCCAAATTCCAAAATTATTGAAATTTTACTTGCTTACTCGGTATGTTATACCTGTAGTTTTGACTATTGAATTTAAGGGAGCAAAATGCGTGCTTTTAATCAAAAAATATTTATCAATAGAAATCCGTTACGATTCACCATTTGATGTGAAAATGATCATGGTTCCCCACACTGTCATGAACTTTCAGAGTGAGCGCATTTGACGACGAAAAGTGATGATCGACTATGATATAGTCATTTCGTTAATAGTAATTGGTGCAGAAAAAAAAATATATTCTCATTGAACGGATGCGTATTAGAGGTGGTGTCATTTTCTGGCAGGTCTAAATTTCCTTGTTTTTATCCTTTACAAAACTATCATTGGGGAATGAATTACTAACATTTTAGGGTGACTATATAATTTTTTAAAGAGGAAAACACCATGAAATGCTATATTTGTTCATTTTCACATCTCATCTTTTTTCGTAATCTCGTACAACAGCGTATAAACAAATGTAAATCAAGGAAATAAATCGTAATTTGACCATAGTTTTCTTACAGTAGGCTCAAAAGTGATTTCCATAGGCTGGTAAAACTAGATTTACTTTTGAAATTTCCAATGAAAATCAAATTTTAATAATTGAGTTTTAATTGAGAAATAAATTTTGGCTTGCAATGCAATTTTTATAATCGTAATATATCATCTAACATGTAGGAAAACTTCGTTCCGATGTGATCTAATTATGATTAAGAAATAAATGAATTAAGTTATTTGCAATTGAAATTTGTTTTTCAGAGCAATTAGGATAGGAGCTGTGGGGAAGGAATAAGGAAACGGAAGGTGAAGAGGGAGAGATTGTTGCCGTGGGACTCCCCATCGTGCCACTTGGCTAATGGAAGGGTGATAGATCTAGGAGAGGAGAGCAAAAGGGCTGCAAATATTTGCCAACAATAACGCCATTGCAGCGGACACTTGCCAAAACCTCTGGCTCTTCTAACGCGTCTTGGAACTTAATTTTCAAAATGTCACATCTTTGGTTCGAAATCACGTCTGTGTTCAATTTGGATCAAGTGCATGGTGGAATGAGAACCAAGGCACACTTGTTTTTTGAAGAGCCATTCTGACTTTTACTCCCTCTTTAAATGTTCTTTCCTTCTGTCCATTGAATACGCCGTTGTACCATATGCACGTTGTAATATGTATTGTTCACTTTTTTCCATTTCGAAAATTGTCTTTTTTGCGTAATCAGTTTCTTCAATTTTTCTGTGCTAAAAAATTCCCTTGTTAATGAGTCTTTCGGCAATTTATGACAGCTTTTGACCAAGTATCAAGATAGAGTGTTCGTCGCTATTTTGCAGCTGAAACATTTTTAATGGTTGGTTAATGGTAAATTCTTTTGAAATATTTTTTCAACCAACTGGACATTATTACCTTGGTTGGCAGCTATTATTCAGATAATCTGAAGTTATTTTTTTAAGTTTTGTTCTTGCATGGGAATATTTAAAAAATTAATGGGTCATAAATGAAGAGCAACAATTTTTTATGAAGAATGCCTTAAATTTAAACAAAAATCTTGTCCTGTAAATGTGCTTCTTCGATAGATCAAAACCCCTTTTTTATCATTATTAGTTCTTAACAATGGCTAAAAAAATCATTTTCAAATTGATTACATCGTGCTATCAAGTCAACCATTTCAGAAAAGTCCAATCCTTCAATTCGTTTCAATCGTAGCATATTAAGTACCGGGCCACAGTTTTCTGTATCATCCTAGCCGTTTCTTCATAGCTCTAGTGTTTCCACTAGTTAAATATTTATTATCGACCAGTTTTCAAAGTATTAAATTGTCTTTAGGTGTTTCGATGGACCAGGAGCTGATGTACCACGTATAAATATGCTCGGAAATCTAAAAATGTTTAACTTGTGGTTGCTGATGTTTTGTCATTAATATGTTCAAATTTCACCGCATTGCGCCTGAAACTACACAATTTGAATGCAAGAAGTCGTTTGGTGGGATATAAAACATTTGCAAAGATTTAGACTGCCATAGAGATTAGTGATTGTTATTTATGATAGTAATTTTACGGTTAAATATAGTTTCGTCAATGACCACCAACTGCAAAATGTTGTATTTGCAAAGAAGGTAAAATCAAATATCATGCAATCAATTTTTGGATTTTGATTAAAAAGCTAAAACAAAAATATAAGATATATGGTGGGACAACCACGACACCATCTATTTTTATCCGATTACGCTGCATTGCCACGCTTCTTGCCTACTGAAATGTCAATTATGATTTTCCAACAAAAAACTAATGGCGTGAAATTAACAAATTCACCTTCGCACGCACTAAAAACACGTGAAAATTGTGAGAGTATCACAATTTGTGGTCATATGTGGTTTTTTAATCGATTCCCTGGAGTCGTTAATCCTGTTTGATCACACTGTTTGGTGCGGGTGGAGAAACGAATAAATCAGGGCCGAAACAACACCGTGCGGGAGGTAATTTGGGCGCAATTTATGCCCTCGTCTGCCGCTCCCCAATTCCCCGCCCCCGTCCTCCCCCTCGTCCTCTTCTCCCGCCCATCCCCCGCCCCTTCATCCTTCGCCCGCCTCCTGGCCAGCCATAAATTATGATCAATCGAACATCAGAGTTATGGCTAAAGCTTCCGCCTGGAAATTTATCCGGCGCGATATAACAGGTGGCGATACAAACAGACTTAGTCGGGAAATGCGGAGGAAAAACCTGGACGGACATAAGTTCTGTATCTTGGTTATTTTATGTGCGGGTGGTTCGTCATTGCATTGCCTCCACGACCTTCCCGTTCCGTCTTACTGGAAATATAATGTGAATTGGCGTAAGAATGAGAGTACGTTAATAATTCAGTCATTATTAATTACTTTAAAAAGCAAGTTAGGAGTAAACTAATAAAAACAGGTACAACCTGTTCAATTCCAAAGATTAACAATTAATGATAGTCTCAAAATAATTATATCACTTCCTTCTTCATTCCGTTTGGATAGAAGATGCTGTCTTGTTATACTTTTAAGCGCAGCCCCCAATGTTAAATAAAAATATTTCATGATTGACGTCCATTTGGTACATCTTTACAATGTAGGGGTTTTGTCAAAGATGGTTCTGAAAATTTCGCCGGACTTTAGGATTTGGGTTTACAGGCATCGCTCTCTGAACGGCCATAAGTTTAAATCCGTGTTAACCGTTGATATGGGTGAAATTTAAATATTTCTGACAAAGGAGCTGGCAAGTGGAAACTTAACAAGTCTATTGCAGCAAATATGTGGTAGTTAAATCTCTCTTCCGATGATAACATTGTCGAGATAGGAGTTCATTGCATCGATTGCTATCCTATGCTGTCAAATTATGGATTTTAATTATTTTTCTGGATCCAAACACCTTTAAAAATAAACTAAGCACTGCAACTACAGCCATGGATAAGAGTGATTTCCATTGCGATAAAATTTAGATTTTTAAGGGCATTTTTATTTTTACCCTGTAACGATGCATACGGGCAACATCTTTCAAAATATCCCTTTATTATCATCTAAAGCCATTAGACCTAGACGTAAGTTAAGCAAACAATTTTTTTTACCTCACGTACACGAAATCTTTGCTGCCTGAGAAAAACATGGCAGCATCCTATATCTTAGGAGTTTACGGATATAGGTCTATTTTCTCCTACTTTTTTGAGACTTCTTTTTGTTTTATTTAGTGATATGAAATACGCATTTGTTTTCAGAATATATTAAATGTACCTAGATGTTTTAGAGCACTGAAATTCTCCCTTGCGAGAAAACTTTGTGGCCTCAGGAAAGGAAACGAAGGTTAAAATGAATTCTTTTCGACTTCGGCATCAGCAATGGTTTCCTTATTACTCTATCGTCTCTGCCTTCTTCTTTCTTCCTATCTCTTTCCTTTCTCCTTCTTCCCTGGCTTCTCTCTCACTCTCTTTGCCGGAATAAACTTCGGAGCCTCGGTTATCTCCGAGGCATCCCTTGCGGACGGATCACAAGGCGCCGCCCGACCATCGCCCCATCTCCCTCGGAGCATCCTCTTTCCTTCACACGGTGTGTGAGGGGGAGGGAGAAACCTTTTTTCCGTCCAATTCTACGAGGCCATACGCTCCAGCGAACCCTTAACCAAAACCCCCTTTTTCTTTCTTCTCGGGCATACCGCCTACGGAACCTTTCGCTCTCCCACACGGCCATTCTTGGTCTTCCGTGACTTGCAAACCGTAAATTGCTGCTTTGGGTTACCCTCATTTTCCTCGACCTCCAATCTCTTTCTCTCTCTCTCTCTTTCCCCGCCTGTATCACTATTCTTCCTCTCTCTCTCTCTCCATCCTTCTTCACTCACTTTGTGACTGTCGTCGTGGGGATTAACGGCGGTTCCTAAATTACGTTACATTTTTTGGGATCTGATTTCAAAAATTGTATCCGGGGAATAATGTTTATTAAAATGCCCTCAACTTGCTCCTGTTGTGTATATGCCCTCAAATTGAAGCAAAGTATCATTAGGGATAGATTTTTGTTCTTTTACAACGTAAACCGCGACGTTGCATGAAGAATAATCGTTCCGTTTCGTTGGATGTTGTAATTTAAAAGTATAATATGTCGGTAGTTAAAAGGAACTTCTGGATCAAAAATTCAAAACTCACGTGGACTTTATACTTCCGTATTTTCCCGCTGGAATTGTGAAGTTACCCTGATTCATGGACTTTGTTAATACTTTATGTTATTCATATTGTATTTTAATTTATTATAAAAAACCCTAAGTAGTAAACGTCTCTTTATTTATTTCCAACCTTCCCTGAAACTGGGACCGTTGAGTATAATATTTATGATCCGGAAGTATGGTGGTGATAAAGCAGAATTGGGCCTCGCAGCGTACTCAAAGAGGGTGAATTGCCAGGAGTATGAGGAAAAGGAGGCGAAGCTAGACGTTTGTCTGTTTTTCCTCACGGCTGACATTTTTAACTTTATTACGGTCATCCTGAGCAAATTGTTCTTTATTTATATTTTTTATAATCATTCAGTCGTTATTCTCCTTTTCAATAACTTAATAACTTTATTGGTTGGAATAGAAAAAGTATCGTCCCTTCAAACGTAGAGCGTAGCTTATTACTCCAATTATTGATGCCACGCATATAAAATGAATATAACAGTAAATTGTGTCCATAGACAATTTTTTATTTAATATTTGAACATTGTAACAAATATTTGAGATTTTATGATAAGTATTCAAATATTGTCTCACATATATATATATATATATATATACTATATATATATATATATACTATATACTATATATATATATAGTATATATATATATATATATACTATATATATATATATATATATACTATAGTATATATATATATATATGTTCATATAGTATCATAATATTCATTGTTTATCATAAACACAAATTATATTATTAGGCAAAAGCATCAAGCAAAATTGTAGGTAAATTAATATATATTATATTTATTGCTCTACGTGCAACCGTAGATATCCCTGCTTGATGTTGTCAGGGCACAGATCCTCTATATGCACAAACCATATTTATTATTGTGGTTAATGAATGTAAAGGAAATGACGTGTAGTGATAACTTTTGTACTAGATATATTCTTTGTTGCCTTCAAAAATTTCTTCAACCTTACCTATGTTTTTGATTTTTGCAACAGAAATTGTGCCTTATTCTCAGACCATTTGCGCTAGTGTCACATATTTTTAATTGTTCAACTTACCAACTTTTACTCTTGAATATACCATGATTTTTATTGACTTACCTTGAAAGTGCTTCTAATATAGCTCAATCCTGACATAAATTTTACTTTGAGTGAAGAATTTGAAGTGGATCCCTTGTTAACTTGATGATGCTTTTTTAATAAACCACTTTTTGGCTCAAATAATTTTTCAAATGTCGCATCGATTTAATTCTAATAAATGGTCAACCAAATCAAAATAATATATTTAACTCTAATACTTTTTATTGCATATCATTTATAATCTCGATTTTGTTCTCAAATGTCATTTCAAAATCTGTAAATTCTTATCCCTCCTCGAAAGGTAAGCCCTCAACAAGGAATTTAGGTACAGACAAATTTTAATTGATTTTTTATTTTTGTCGTCATATCAAATCAAATTTCTAATAGCTAATTCTATTCCCTCATATTTTATAGCCATATTTTTTCACAAAAAATGCAATATATATGTAGGTGCGAATGTACTTCAAAAATTTTACATAAATTCTTTCCACCCCAGCTACAGCTTTGAATTCGATTCACCGTAGCAATCACAAGGGCACGGCGCGGACATCACCGCAATAGTTTCTCGCTCGATGGAAATACGGCCCAAGAATCCCACCTTCCTCACCCCTCTGCCTCCGCCCATATTTCACTCGCCGGACCCTCTGAAACTGATTTTTACTCCTCTTCTCCGTTGCACGTTTTCCCTTTCCTCCCGACTTACCCCAGGTTATCCAACGTTCCTCCACTCTTTCTCTTTTCCCCCCACGGCCCACTCCCACGGAACAAATTCTTTCCACAATCTCCTGTCGACCTTTTTCCACGTGCCCTCCCCCACCTCCTATGCTTCTGCTATTACCACGCTCCTCTTCTCTCCCCCTCCATTGGTGTTCCGTTGTCTGAAATTCTTTCCGCTAAATCATTTCCACGTCCACCCACACCCAGAGCCCCCGCAGAAGGTCTGATGCCGTCCCTGCGACTGGCGTTTCCCCCACGACCCCACCAGAAACCCGTTGAGCGTGCTCCTACTCGGAATCGGTGACCCTCGCCTCCGTCTCACGCGAATCCTTTTCCCCTCCTTCTCTTCTTCATTCTGAAAACCAACCCCAATTAAAACTGTTACCCTCTCCATTCCAGACTATTTGAACGTTTCCATCTCGCAAGGCAATTTTAATTCCCGGCACAGCTGATAGCTTGTTACAGGAGTGATGTATGTTAAAGCTACCTCATTACCTTTTCAAACAGAAGATAGCTAACCGCAGCTCCGTAACTTCTTAGCAAGGTCAACCATACATGTTTGCTATTCCGTAATAATTCCTTTTGCTCCCCTGATGGCTCCTTTTTTATGCATCTTTCTTCATTTCTCCCTCAGCGTTGGTTATTGGAATGCCACTTAGATGCCTACCTTCAAATTTTCTATCTTTTATATTCCATACTAATTCCCCTCGTGTGTTGGCTAACTCCAATTTTGGAACTGAAATTAATTTACAAGAAAACAGTTAACTGACTCAAGTTACATAAACGCGTGCAAACTAAAAGTATTTAATGATTGAGTAAAGTAATTATCATTCTTAAAAAGCAGCCTCCAGCGTTACCTAAGAAAGATTATCGGTACCTTCTCAGAGTTTTTATACATAAATGATAATAATTCTAAGTTATCTACTAAGCTGAAAGTAAGTTTTTCGTTGTTGATGCATGGTCTACTGAGTTAAAATTTTTGGGAACAGAAATGCGAAAGCAAAATCTGCCTCGCAAATTTTAATGGTCAACTTCACGAGTGGGATCTTTAGTCAAATTTGGAAAGTATTTTTAGCAATAGTCTTTTGTGACTGATAGTCCGACATAGTCATGAATAGGCTCGAAGAAAAAGATATAAACAAAGTAGGCCAATAAAAATACTGGGTTTTCATACTATCGAGATGTGAGAATTATTTACGTTCTTGCTCATATAAGGTGGTAAAAAAGAAGTTCGAAATGTCTTGAAAACTGCATTGAAGCCACTTTGCTCCATCAAATGAACAGATTAGAAATAGTCAAGCGCAATAATTCAGGAGTGGTGTTGCTCCTTTTGATTTAGGCATCAAGGTTGGATTTACTTCGAGGGCTTGGTACCCGGATAAAAATATTCAATTTTCGAATCAAAGAAAATGCAATAGAAAGCCGAGATATTAGTAAAAAAAAGTACAAGCAGATGGCCATGCACAACTAGTGGAAAACCATGGTAGGGATCCGATGGACGTACATTGAGTGCATGCAAGGCTTATCGCGGTGGATAAATTCAAAACGAACACTATTTTAATTGAGAAACTAAAGAAAATTATTCTAATTTCATGTTGCATCAGAAGGTGTTAACAATGATGACAAAAGTGAATTAGACTGTTGTCTAAATCGTTTCGATGATTAAAAATTCTTCACTACACAAATTTCCATGTGTTAAACAATAGGTGCTACCGTTCAAACTACTCAAAAATAAAATACAAAATTATTTTAATTTACTTTAATTACGTCATAACAGAGTTGTCAGGTGAGCCTATATCTTCCAATCACCCCGAGCGTTCAGGATAATGTAGGAAATTCAGGCGCGCAATCATTCACCCAATAAATCTTCTGTTATCTATAGAGTGTTCTCAACTTTCCCTCCACTTATGCTTGCGTCCTCATTTTTCAATCTGGCTGACCATTTTATTTTCACTGATAGTCTCCACGACCACATTTTAGCTTCACTCATTAGCTATTCTTCAACAATTTTCTAGTTTTCTGATATAAAGTGCCTTACACTCTAAATAGATAACAATCAATCACTCAAAGAACTATTATATGCTTTGGGGTACTTAGTCTTTAACGTTAGCCAACTAAGAGATAATGCTAAGGAGATTAAGGTAAGGTGTGGAGTACCAAGCAGACCATAGGTGAAAACGCCTTCATATGCACGTTACCAAAACGATTTGTGAGATTTTGGATATTTCGAAGACTCAGAAAGTGAGTTTGAAAGGTTAGCGAACGTTTGCTTGCCAATTACCCTCGTTTTTTAGACTTGAGTTCATGGTGTTCTCAATTGTAAAGAGATGGTCATAAAAATCGCATCAGAGGAGATCAAAATTGAAGTCTTTAGATGTTAAAGAGAAAAGTGCATTTGGCATATCTTCGCGTTACCATCTGTAATTTTTATGGTAAATGAAAAAGATTTCACACAAAAGTTGAATATAATTGTCATGCATTTAGCTGAATCGAACCTATTTCGCCTACTTCTGATAAAGATTTAAGTTTGTTTTATACTACTATTGTTAAGGAAAATTTTTGCAAAGCTTTACGTATTGATGATATTTACGGCGTAAATAGTAGCATCTAACTAGCAAATTTCTTTCATCATCATATCGTCTCAGTAGAATAATTTGTATTTAAGCAATCTTTTTTCATATTTTCATGCCTTCGTATTTTCTTAATTTAGTTCCTTTTCTCGTGCTGTTGCTTATGCTATTTTCCTTCGGAGACTTTCTACGCATAAACTCACTTATACTACTTATATATGCTCTTTTTCGTTTCAATCTCCCTTTGGCTTCTCCCTTATTTTCCACCCAAAGATATATTTTCATTGGCTCTTCCATTTATTATCATTCTAGTGCAACACCGTATTACCTTCATCTTCAGTTAGTTATCCCTTCTAATGTTATTTCCCGTGTTTCACTGCTGTAAAGGTCGACCAAAAGGCTTTCATGGGCCATTAGGTTTACCATATCGTGATAAATTGATGTATTTTTTCCGCTGTTTCTCCTCATACAAATCCTTCATTGCCTGAACAATTTCTTTTTCTGTTTCTTTAAGAAACTTTATTTAAAATTGTCTTTCATTGGTCTTTTGCAGAGCATAGGAATCATTTTATAATTATTCTTAATGAGTTTCCACATTTTTATTTTGTTTATTTCCTTTATCGAAAAGGCCAGTATACTATATCATTTTCCTTCTTCCTAAATTTTACTTTCACCGTCTGCAAGCTAGAACATGTTGAATCTGTCTCCATGTATTCATTACCTTTCTTTTCCTCTTAAATCTCTTATATGAATTTCCTTTTTGTTTTGTAAATTCAAAATCCAGGAATATTCAGAATTATTGCGGTATTCCTTTCCATTTATTAGATTAATTTTCACTTCCGTCAATTTCTTCAAAATTTTCAATATAATCCAGGAAAGGTTGGATAAAAACATACCAAATCGCTACCAAAAATATTTTACACTTGTTTATATTACAAGTGAAACTAAGATTCAGCGTCGAATTATTTATGGATTACATTTTAATTTTCTGTATCTTTTTTAATGTGTCTAATAAATCATCAACCACAGGAGTTATTCATGATATAATTAAGTATTTACCGAGACCTGGGAAAATAAGCTAAATGGAGACATTGTTTCCCCTCAACTTTATTCATAAAAAATAATCAGGTTTACGTTATGATATTATCATAATTTTATTTTTGTGTTCATTAGTGCTTTTAAAACTATCGCTAAACATATTTGACTCCTCTCACGTTGGTGAATTTATTGAGTGATGGGAAGAGCATAAAATGCTCCAAATCCGGTGAATGCATCGTTGAAGGGCTTATTGTTAATGGTTTAAAAAGTGTATTTTGACCTCGTTTTAAGTGCGGCATATATATCTGTTACCAGAGTTTAATTCTGAAAATTACAGTACAAATGACATCGCGTATCGACGGGACTCGATCAATACATGTTACTTTAGAGAATATTGTACCTCACCATTTCTAAAGGAACCATATGCATTATATGTCCTATAAAAGAGAGTGAGGAGAGTAGCAATAAAGTGAGTACTGCCCTGATATACTGACCTGGATGTTAGGATTCGATTCCGGGTGACACCTCAGCCTCACCCAAAGCCGTATCATCAGATCTGGGGGATCAAATTTTCGGTCGAGCCATGGAAACAAAGGAAAAGGAACTGGTTCCTTCGCCTTGTGAAGTGTGAACTTCTGTTATCCGATGCGGCTTAGTACAAGGCAAGCTCATAGTTGAATAACATCATCGGGTTGAATATTGGAGTTGTTTAATATGTCGTTACACTTATTTTTGGCGGATAAAACGTATAACAACTCCCGAATGAATAGCCTATGGAAGCTATTTTAAGAATAACAATTTCAAAAACATCATCGTTTCAGACTGATTGGGGAAATTATTCTAGCTGTGGATTGACTCCCCACTCTTTTCTCAAATATTCTCTTCAATCAATTCTTGGGAATGAGAATGGCTAAGATGGGGCGCCGGCCCTGTCGTTTAAATGACAGACCCCAGTTCAAGGCTTGGTAAGGTTCCTCTCTCCATCGTGTGATGAGGGATTGTTCTACCGTAGTATGCACCTTCTCTAATATTCTTCCGTGACTTAAAACTCCAGCTGATCACCCTACTTAATTCCAAGAGTAATCTTCCTCGCACTCCTTATACTCCAAGTGTTCATTTCTCCCCCCTGTTGACCTGTGCTTCACTTCTTCCACCAAGACTTGTCTTTTTAAAAAAATCCTCAAACCTAACCTCTTCTACACAAATTCCATACGTGACTTTCAGATCCAAAAGCCATATTTTATCAACCACGGCGACCAATGCTCTAAGTGCCGTTAAAATTTATGTGAAGAACATTTGGTTAATGGAGACTTTTTTCATTTTAACCATGATGAAATATTTATTGATGCGTTATTTGTAGAAGTCACTTTTCTTATAATTATGAAGGTGGTACGAACAACAAGTCTTATACATTTTTATTTAGTTGTCGGTTTTAGTGTTCCCTTTACTTGATAAAATTCGTAATTTATTATACCCTGGGTCCCTGGTCTCCAGTTTAATGTTTTTCCTCGGATTCTACATTTATGTTTATGCGTTTATTTTCAGAAAAAAAATATATACATGGATATTTTTTTCACTTTCTTGTGCACTTATAATTCTATACTTATTTTTAATGGATGCGTTTGTTTTTCAAATTAAAACGGATTCAAAGCGGAAACACGATTAGAGCGTCCTGGCTTTTAGAGTTATTTTTAACAATATGCGTTTTAACTATTTCAAAATTATGGATCCTGGTTTTTGGTTGCTTTAAAAATCATAGAGGTATTAAATTAACTGTATTTGAGAAACGCCACACAGAGTACTGCTCTACTGTAGCCGACTTTCCGATACTCATTGGATTTAGCATGGAAGTGCGGGATATGTCTCCGAGCAATTTTCCTTCCGTTTCTTGTCATACTTTCCCTGTTGCGGGATCCTCGCAAAATTCATCCGGCCTCTACTTCTGCGTTTCGTCGTCCTTCACTTGTGATGCTCGTCCCCCTTAATCCTGAGGAGTTGTATTCTGAGTAACACTCCCATCCCCCTTTGCGATGTTTTTTCTCTCTGGACCCAACACTGCATATCCGACCGGTAATGTTATTCTCCCTTCGCTGTCCAACTCATTTTTCGTGAAAGAAAACCTCACGATACCGTCTTCGTGCTTTAAGAGTATTTCTTTGCCCTCTATATCGTGGTGGATGGGAAAGTTACGGCCGCGGAAGATATTAATGAACCCCTTCGTGACGTTCTGTGTTCATCAGGAAGGTATCACGCTGTGATTCCCGATGACGCTCCGACTTCCACCCGAAGCTGTAGGACGATTGCGCACAGGTCCCGGCGAATGTTTCTAAACTTATTTAAATGAAATTGAAATATATCCGGCACATTCATTTTCCTTTGCCAATACTGACTTTAATTCAGTAGAGGCAGTGAAGTATTGATTTCAAATTGCTAAAACACAGAGGTATATATACTGTTTTCGTGTTTTATGGCGCGATCATCTGAGCTACGATATTAATTCGGAAAAATATGATGGTTTTCATTTAATTTATGACATTCTAAGAAATTTATTGAAGGTCCTGATTTTTACTATAATATTCGCACGAAAAAATAAATTATACATATGTGAAACTTAAATGCGCTAAAAATTAATGCGACCTTCTATTTTCTACGTTGTAATACTTAATTTCATTAAAAGGTGGAAAATTTGCAGAGCTTTTTACAGAATTTTCACAAACATCTGATTTTGCAAATATCTTATTGGTCCTCGGACTTCAAAACGTGTTAACAGAATAATCCGCGACCTTTGCAAGAGATTTTGTGCCGCTACTATGGCATGTCACAGTTCAGTAACTCATTATCCAGGATATTTTTTTTTTCGAGTCCATTCTGGAATTTTATTTTTGGTGTTACGACGTACTGTTGGCGTCGATACAGAGCCCTGCCTAAGCTAACACGTCTCCCGTCATTGTTGCACTGTAAATTCAAACTGAACAAAGCATTTTTCGTCGCTCCCACCCTTTCACAGGATAAAAAAAAATAAAGCGGATACACTCACCGAAGAACTCACCTTCCTCTCGCTCAGACCTATTCTCATTCACTCTGCGTCCGAAGCAAAGCCAACCAGCGTACTCCGAGCTCGACGAATGAAAAAAATGAGCAAAACACAAATGAATTTAAAAAAAATGAAAGGGAAGGGAGAGAGAGAGAGAATTACTCCCATCTGCTGTACAATGGCTACTCTGCCTAGCATGGCAGCACCATCGTCCTTGAGGTCGTAATTAAATGAAACCTGGAACTGGTGATGCGTAAACACACTTTCTAAAAAAAGGAATGTATTTCCACTGAATGCTTATATATAAATCGATTATTTCAGGCTAAATTTGCATGTTCAATTATTATTGTTAAAAGTAATCCCAATATAATGAACGGCTTTCTGAAGCATACATATTTATCGCTGACGATTTTCATTGCTCTTGTTACGTATGCATGTTTTTAGTTCCCATTCGATTCCGTTCAAATGAAAAAGGGCAATATATGTTGGTGTTCAATGCATTTCGCTCGTTGCAGGGCTTTCAATTACATGTTCATAGTTTCCCACATGCACGTATATTGCAATATAATTTGTTTATTTTTCAAATCGTCCATCAATGACTCTTCTTCAACCTAACTGGAGTATGCCAAAAAATATATAGTCTAAAGGTGTCCAGTTTAATCAGTTTTTAATTTTTGCTATATTCAACTAAAAGTTGGCATTAATGTTAACAATGTTCGGAATTTTACATTTTTGAAATAACCGAATTTTTATGGGAAAGAAAAAGCAGTTTTATTCAGTAAGTCCTTATTTCCAGATTTGAATGGAATTAAAAAATATCAATAATTTGCACAGAATATTTCATGTATTATATATACATATACATATATATATATATATATATATATATATATATATATATATATATATATATATATATATATACACACACATACATATACATATGTATATATATATATATACATATAAATATATATATACATATACAGAGACACATATACATATATATAGTTTTTTAAATCTATATTAATTAATATATCTATACTATTATTAAATAGATATGCATGTTTCATATAAGAAATATATATGTATATCATTATTTCCTTGCCATTTACTATGGAACTGGACGCGGAAAAACCAAATTAAGACTCAATATATTGGCAAAGCATTCCTTTGAGTTAGTGCTATTCTATCGTACAAAATGGTGCCGCAAATAAATGTCAAATACATATGCTATTTTGTTTTCATTTGAAAGGTTACTTCAGTTTTACAATATCATTTATAACCTCATCTAAGCGCATTCAATTACACCCAGCATATTAAACATTTATCAATTGTTCCGATGCTCATGCATCTTTCACCATTTCATACTTCCGTGATTTTTTTCGAATGCAAGTCGATTATATGCTTAATTTCTTGCTACGTTAATTTTAGTGAAGATAAATTCCGTTTTATTTATTTCTATTTTCACTATTCGTCATTTTATGTATTTTTATGGCTAAATAAATACATATTATTTGGTCTAGCTTCATTTTAGATGAAAGGAATCAAAGTAAATATTTATCCTACTGATGTAATTACATTTAACTGTGTATGGTCAGTCCGAATAGTCGATTGACTATTTTTTTCCCGGATAGACGCGGGCAGGCGGCTGTTTCTCTGGATTGGTTCGAGGGAGGGGAGTCTCAGGAAAAGCTAGAAAGCCGGTGATAGTTGCCTCCCAGCCTGTGCGGATTGCGGATCGTTCGTTTGTAAAACTCTTTAACGTGACCTCTTTACGCCCCATCATGAACTGGTTATTCGACCAGCGCTAGGTAATCAAATTTGAATCTGAATTTGAATCAAAATCGAAACTGAACAAAACAGGGAAAGAAATAAAGAAATGCTCAAGACAGCTTATTGTGATAGCACCATGAGTAGATCAGGTGTTTTAGAGTGACTAAGTTTTTTCGATAGGGAAGAGAAGATGTTGAAGACACCGATCGTTCAGGATGCACTTCGACCGCAAAAAGTGACGAAAGTATTGCAAGAGTGAAGGTTTTGTTGAACAGGGATCGCAGATAAAGTGGTCGCATGGCTTCTGATGAATTTGGCATCCCTAAAAGTGATGTGCATCGACTTATGACCGAAAACATGAGCATGAGAAAGGTGCGTGCGAAGTTGGTGCCGCGAGTGCTCTGGAACGGACAAAAGGAAACTCACACACGGATCTGCTGAGAGCTTCTTGACCTTGTCGCAGCCGCCCAACAGCCCTGACGTTGCCCCACCAGATTTCTTTCTCTTCTCTGCCTCATATGCATGCTGAAAGGACGTCATCACGACTTGGTGGAAATGCTAGGGAGCTACGCAGTATTCTGGGCGCCGCCTTTCTGAAGGCATATAAGGGATGGAAAACCCGCTGGTGAGCAGAAAAGGGTGCACAAGGGTGAAACTTCAAAGACTTTGCGTGAAATGATCAATTCTGTTATTGCATTTCTTTAAAAAGATCAGTCCAACTACTTTTGAGACAGACCTTGTACATTCATTTTTTGTAATTTTAGGCAGAAATTGTACACGATAAATGAACCTGTGTGCTTAAGTTAGCATGAAACTTGTATTAATTAAATGCTTTGAAAATCAGTGTATCTATAACTCTGATAAATTATATAATAAATATATATGATCTTTTTAATTTTCAACTGTAAATATATATATATATACACACATACATACATGTATATGTATATATATATATATATATATATATATATATATATATATATATATATATATATACATATACATATACATATACATATACACGCACACACACACACGCTTTGCTCAACTTGCATTCTATATAAGAAAGTACCTTGTGTAACCTCTAATATTCTTCTCTCATAGCTTTACTTAATAGCAAAACAATTGTCCTTGCGATCACTTGAAACAGGATAAAAATATTATGGGATGGTCTTTTTTGAGTTTTAATTACTTAATGAATTTCGTATGGATTCATCAGAACTAAAATCAAAACTATAAATATCTTTAACATTTAACTGGTGTACTCCGTCTATCGTATATTTTGGAAAAAAGAGTACAAAGACTCGTATCTGTGACCCTAATCGGATTTTCCGAATTTCCCCTAACTATAATCATAGTCGAAATAAATGCTATTTTAAATAAATGGTTGGCATTAATTTGTCTATTTGCCGTTTGCCTCCTTTCAGCCGTTATTTATCTTAAATTAATTTAATTTAAAGGTTATATTATCAGTATTCAATAGAATTTCAATGTGAAATATAATTTAATCAATTATCTAGAGATAAAATTTTAATATGCAGTTTTTAGTTCCTTAAGTAATTTCAAACATATGGGGTATTTGGAATATTAATATAGATATAAACATGTTTTACTTGCTTACATTATATCTATTCCGATTGTTAAATTTTATGATTTTCTGTGTGAGTATAACATGAATTATTTCATAATTTTGATGTATTCATCGCTAAAATAAGAAGACTTTTGCGCAAGTCCCTTAGTTTCCGATTCGTAGCATTTTCTCTCTTTGCCTCAAATTTGCTTTGCTAAAATATTTTAATCGGAATAATTGCTGTGAATAACTTGGTCACAAAATTCATCTGCCAACATCGTCATTCATTAATATTCTCAGCGACTATAACCACTCTTCTAAACGTTACTAATTACATTTAATGACTTTTAGCATGGAAGCACCAGTAGAGGTTACGAAGAGAACCGAGAGAGAGAGAGAGAGCAAGAGAGGGAAGCTCATGCGATTATATCATGGCCATTAAATTATCGAGTGAACGCTTATGAATGACTCCAAAAAATTCTTTCCACCGGATGTTTCATGCGTCATAAAAAGATTTTCCTCCTACAAGTTAATTACCCTCGTGTAATGTTCATCAAGCTCTCCCGAGGCCCGCTCCAATAACATTGATTATCGGACCCCACCTTCCCGGTATTTCAGTCTTTCATACAAACAGGGAGTGGATGGGGGTGGAATTTTGAGGGTGGTTGAATGCGGGGAGACAAAAGGGAGGAAGGGGGAGTGGCGGGGCAAGAGAATAATACTGATGATCCCCTAATTACCTCTTCCGCACACATCCCTCATTCATCCTCGCGTCTTCCTCGGGAGCGTCTCCTTTTTCACCGGCGTCCCTCGTTCAGCATTTCCCATAAGCCCATTCAGTCCTCGTGCACGTGAAAACACACATCCATTTCACCCTTTCCCCTTCATTCATCGGCGGAAAAAGAGATTTTTTTGAAAAGAGGGAGGAGTTTCCCCAGTCCGGGGAGTGGAAGACGATATTGGAAGGCGAGAGAGGGGCATAAATAAAGGCAAGGGAAAGAGAAATATGTTGCGATAAAAGCCAGGAGGGAACGTGGAAAACAAGGGTAAAAGCCTCGGGTGGAAATTGGTCACGAAAGGATCGGCTGTTTTGCGTGAGGGAGGGAGAGACGTAGCAAAAGGTGAAAGAACATGAAAGATGTGATACGCCGAAAAATCTGTATTGGCCGACCAAAGCTGTTGCTTCCATTTTGCAATGTCGGGGGCAGAGCGTATGCAATCGACGAATCTAAACGCATTGGCCGGCTTTAGATTGATGATTCCTGTGCACATTGCTAGAAATAATTTTGGTCATCCGAAGAACTCAAAGTTTGCGTAATATGTTCATTTGAAACCATCAATTTCCGTGATGCGCTCATTCTTCCTGCTCATCTTTGTGCAGTACTCATGTGAATCGTGATCTCTCCTTTCGCATTAGCGAATAAAGGACCGGATTTCAAAATTCAGCAGTGTTATTCCTGAATGACTTGAAATTCGATTGACCACAGAAATATTCATGGTTAGCATCCCCGTTCCTACATATTGGTACACACATATGTATAACAGGCTGCTATCGCATATCAAATGCAATTTGCTTTCAGTGTAATATTAACAGAAAATATCAAAATACCGAATGTTACGTACAACGTTCTATTAATTCAGAAGGTTCCCGCAGTTCACGCAATGTTTTCTTGAAGTCATTTTTATCGTACTGAGAGCCTTTAAATTAGAGCGAAATTTTAACACATGTCTATTTCCAAGCTCAATATTTGTGACTGTCAAATTTACTCCAACTAATATTTTGTAATTTTTTACTCCCGATCTTTCCGGATTATTTTTGCCCGAGTTAAATAAATACGAGGAAGCAAAACGGATTAAAAACCTATCATCCCCTCGTTCCTTCCTTCGAATGAATTTAAATCAGAGAATGGAGCGAATATAGAAGCATATAAATTACAGTTAGAACGAGACAATGTGATAACCGAAGTGAAGATAAAGTGGGCGAGGAAATAAGGCGAGAGAGGGAAAATAAAGTGAAGAATAGGAGAGAAGACAAAGGAAATGAAAGAAAAGAGGTGGCAGCTCAGTAAAGGAGGGCGTTGATAAGGGGAATAAAAGAAGACCGATAGGATTAGACAAAGAGAGGGAATAGATTAGGCAATTCCACCTCCACCCATGTTTCACTCCTAATCCAAAGCCATAAGGGGATTCAGTGGTTGCCGTAGTTACGCGTGCCTGCACCTTTATACCTCGTCCATTTCGTTTTCCTTCCACACTATCCCTCTGCTTCACTGTTCACTTCCACTCTACATTCTGCCCTCCCCAATCCTTCTGTCATCATACCTCTTCGTTCAATTTGCCATATTAATGTTGCCTCTACCTCTCTGCCCCATCCAATTGCCGTAATGTTTAACCCACTAATATTTGTTATTTTTTTAAATTGAGATTGATACACAAAATGAAGCTATCTTTACATATTTATATTCTGCACTTCATCACCATTAAGTCGTTTCTTTCCTCTTCTTATATCATCAAAATAATTAAGTTCTCATTTATTCCTTCTTTCTATCTTTGAGTTATCAAGGTAACTTAAATGATTCGAAACTTACTTGGAAAAACATTATGTTAATGCTTTGCCCTTTCCTCTTTAAATCCAATTAAGCGGTTATTTATTATTCTAATTGTTTATTAGATTGTTCAATAAACTATGTTTGTTCATTTTCTGCTAATGCGAATATCGGTTGTATTGATTTTGCGAATTTCACTAACGCGCTTTAGGTTATGTGGTTTAATACAGCAGAACCTAATTTGAGGCTCCAAACCAGTGAGCAAAGTTATTATCTTTCCATCGTATGGATAAAAATGTAAATGATATTAGCAAGCTGAGTCCCATTTGAGTACGCAACTGTAACTTCGCGCGCTATTAGAAATGCATAGGCTCTCGAAGCACCTCACCAAAGTTTACACCGCCCAAGTTGTGCCAAGAGGAAATAATGATAATCACGCAGTCGGATGATGAATAAGATATTTTCTTTCTGAATCGTCAACGTGTGTGGATTTCATTTGTACTTTGCTGTGCATAAATTTTTCATATGTTTTAATGAAAAATCTCGTGACTAGAAAAGCAGGCAGCTGAGAACTAAGGCTAATTGTAATTCACTTATTTTTATTCTTAACAATAAATTGGTTATTGTTATTGATTCTATCCATAATCATTTATTTTTAATTCTACACACTCTATGAAACAATTTTCTAAATTTTTATCGTTTGTATATTCCTTATTGTTGTGGCGAATTTTCTTTAACTTTTTTACATTAAAGGTATTATTCTATGAAAGGAGCATGCATCGAGAAACCTCATATTCGTGAATTAAACCATTTCAACCAAAACCCATAGAACTATGACCGAGGGTTTTCAAAAGGACTTTTGAAATATTTTAGGTATTACGGGGATTACAGATACGTGCTGATATTTCACTACTTTGAGTTCATTACTACTGGAACAGAAAATTAAGAACTCTGGCGGAGGTTTTTTGATATTTTAAAGAGCGTAGAGGAATTATAAAGCAACAAAACAGTCCAGATCTGGTTTGGACATTAAAAAAAATGGATGCGCCGATTCTTCACATAAACAACACAGCATAATTAAAAATATTCTACGCTCATGGTTTAATTTTATAATTAGCTTAATTTTAAATAAAAAATATGATTGAATTTTCAATTTTGAATCAGTGACCTTTCTGGACATTTGAAATTCTTGGGAGTATTGTGGTACATAAGCAGCGCCATTGGCGAATGTTCGCAGGGATTTTGAGGGCAAATTTAATGGAGTGGGATGTCTTGTAGGATTTATGACAGTCAAGAAGCAACCTTCAAAAGATTCTTGACCGAGAGACGTAATCTCGTTTTGGATGTCCTTCTAAAACTCATGCACAGTATCCCATGAAATTCAAAGTCACGCAGATGCTCCAGACAATATCCTGAAAAGAAAATATGCAATATTTTCCTGTGACCTTACACAATAGTGATGTATATTGTCCATCGGTTGGGTCGCCACCCCACTGAGGTCATACGATTTTGAAGCCTTATCAATGGAAACGCTGCGTGAACCTTCTTTTGTAAGGCCTCCTTCCTTTGATCTATCTAGCATGGGTGAACCTGTCATGAGCAATCAGTGATGCTTCCGCTACTACATCTCAAGTGGATATCTAAATGTGCAAACCCTTCCTTCACGTCAGAGTAATGGTGAATGCAAAGAGAAGCAAAGTAAAAGATGTAAGGCATAGACAGGTAAGAGAAGTAGTTGACAAATTCGAGGGCAAGGAGAAATTTAGATGATGGAAGTATTAGGAGGATCTGGTTTGTTGTAGGTCAAAATAAAAGGAATAATGTAAAGGGAAATACGTCAAAGGAAATAAAAAAGGCAAATAATTGACACTTTGCTGGACATGAAGAGCGTTATGTAGTGTTTAAGGCTACAGAAGTATGTGTTTTATTTCAAAATGTAACGCAAAATGTATGCTACGCAGTATTCAGAAGTTTTTCAAAAATGCCAAGATTTAAATAAGAAAATCGAGACTTTATGTTGGTACGCGTACGTATATCAAGCTTCATATAAAGTCTGCTTTCAATTAGTATGGTGTAATTGGTACCTGTGCCAAACTAAACATTATATTACACAATCGGGAAATATTATACCATGAAATTCAAAAGGAAAGTATTCATTCCCTTGATCTCGGTCATAAAGCCGTCGCGAGCAGGCGCCTTGCATGAGAAGACGATCTATACATACACGGGTCTTCCCCTGAACACTGGGGACATTTTCTCCGCGAACATGCCGCGAAAAATCTCGCCTCGACTGCAGATTCACCCTCCCACCACCACCTCTCTCATTTTAACCCTCTCCGCCGCTCTTTAAACCGTCCACACTTTTGGTCTCCCTAAAACCAACTAACCCTTACACCCTTATGCGTTCCCCCACCGCGCGACTCCGCCCACGATACTCCTGCCTCCCCCGCACGCGAACCTGCGGTGTAAGCCATGAATCCTTTTCCCCAAACAGCCGCAATGACCCAAGGGGGGAAAAAGGCGAAAAGCGGATTGCGTTGAAAAATGAAAAAATGAAGTACCGACTCTTTTTCTCTCTCTCTCTCTCTCTCTCCAGGGGCCCCGAGACGACGCCCCTTTCTGTGCCATAATCCACTCCCCACCCCCCTCTTTCCCTTCCCTCATTCCCTCTCGTTCCACGCATGAAGTATATCCTTCGCGTGCTTCCACTCCACCCCGATACGTCGCCATATAAAAAAAAGACTCGCCAGTGGCTGTGCAACTTCCGGTCCGTTGTTCCATTCCAAACTTGTTTTCGGAGTCGATTTTGCAAAATGCTTTTATTCCCACCGTGCATACGCTTTTTTTTCCTTCCTTTTTTTTCATTTCCTCCTCAAGTCTCCGCGCATGTGCAAATTCCCCTATTAAAAGCTTCTACGTGGTGGAAGATGAAACGGGCGGAATCCAATGTGAAAACATTGATGCAAATTGAGATGGCCGAGTTGGTACAGGATGATGAAAAGCTAAATCAAATGAAATTCCTTTTTCGTGCCGAATAAAAATTTGCGGACTCCATCCATTTATCGGTTTTGTGTTAAATCAGGCTTTCTATTTATGCTCCTGAATTCACATGGTTAATTCGATCCTACCAAAGATATTCTGATTTTTAAGATACATATATAGAATTTGTTTGTACTATTTATCCTTTTTAGATCTATTAAGTAGAGCAATAAAGGAAATGGTCAAGGTAAAATTGAGTTTGTTATGGGTAAACAGGATGAATTAATTGGGGGGGGGTCCTGATTACATGACTACAGTGCCCCTGTAAGTTTTGTTCTTAGCTGTACATAAATGCGTTGTGTGTTGCTTACATTTAGGATATGAGTGCATTTTAATTCAATTGGCTAATATTTCAGGACTGTTATATGCCACGTATTTCCTTCACCTGAATATTCAGTAACAAAATTTGTCTGCCACGAATAAATATTCATAATTTATGTCAAATATTAAACCAAAAATTTTTCGTCTATATTATGTTGAATTCTTGATTTAAGGAAAGTTTTCTACGAAAAATTGTTTTTCAAAAAACTGTATTCCCAAAAGAAGATAATTTGGAAAAAATTAATATCTATGGTGACTTATGTGAATTCATATCTTTTAAAGAGCCAATAGAAAAACCATACTGCTACCAATAGGATTCCGATTTAAAATAATAGAGTGTGAATAAGTAATCAAAAAGACCGATTTTCAAAGAAATTTCTAAAAATTTCGTTAACAAAACGTTAAATAACATTTAACATATTTAAGATTCAGAATTTGGACTTATCGATAATAATTCAATTTCAATTCAATCTATATAATGTTAGAGTGAAAATTTATTACCCAGTATAAATCTTTTTTACCATTGCAAGCTCAAATCTCATTCCTTGCAGCTCTCGGTAGACACATTGCCCGATGAACCGTGGGTGGTTGACATCGCTTATGTAGACATATGGAGTATGATAATATTTTGATCGCTAGATTCCGCCATAGATTGAAAAAAATTGGGTTTTTTGTATGAGTATTTTAGGTAACCTAGGTATATATTGTTTCAAGTGTTAATTTTAATTCTGATAAAAGGGTTGTATTGCGTTAAATTAGTTCGTAACATTGGCGTATGAGTGCAAAGTCCATACCAACCATAAGTAAATACATTTAATGATGTTTTCCCAAAATTAAGACTTTAAAATTGCTCTTTAAAGGATTAATTATGTAGTCACTGTACTATTTATAATATTTATCTATTTTTGGCTATATACATATATATAATATATATATATATATATATATATATATATATATATATATATATATATATATATATATATATATATATATATATATATATATTATATATATATATATATATATTTATATATATATATATATATTTATATATATATATATTTATATATATATATATATATATATATATATATATATTCTTGTCCTGGTCAAGGAAATACTTTTGCGCTTGTGGTTTCCTCGATTCGGCCTTCCCAATCTCTCCTGTGTTCGTCCTTGTGTTCCTATCCCTTTCCCTTAATTCTATTTCCATATGAATGAATAATTAATCGCCATATGGCGGGATATCGTGTTTGAGGATAATTATATATATATATATATATGTATATATATATATATATATATATATATATATATATATATATATATATATATATATATACACACACACACACACCAAAACGTGTGTGTGTGTGAATGTGTCTAAAGGTTTTTAAATTTTATTTGAAAAACCAATCCGGTGTCAATTTGATTATTTGATTAATTAGGCTTGAGTAGGTGGGAAGGTTACCTGAAACTGAAAGGAGAAAAAGTAATGCTAAAAGAAAAACTATTTAAGCGAAATTCTCTGCATTTTTTCGAAGTTTTACTCCAATTTCCACACCGGAAGGGAAAATTCTTTCGAACCAAGAAGTGTATGTAACAAACACCAGTCACCTTATTCTCAACAAATGCTGTCGCAGCCCGGGCATGTCTCTCCGATGCGGAATTGGAAAGTCGGACCGACCTTCATTCGGACAAATGCATCGGAAGTGGACTCTGTCAACCCCCATGCGCGTCGTGGAGATAGCTTGCCGCAGCTCACGTTGTTTAACCCCCGGATTGAGGACGGTAGATCGCGGAGGAGACGTTATCCGTTATCCGGCGCTATCATTAAAGCCCCCACGCCCTTACTTTGAGAATCCCTTCTTTGTGCACACCGTGGAGCTATGGTGCTGGGACCAGACCATCCAGACGCACGAATTCACCCCGCAAAAGACTAGAACACCTCACCGTTCGCCGTTGAAAGAGGTGGCGCTCTAGACATTCGGGCGCTTTCCCCAATCCTCGGGACCGCATCTGAGCACGGTCTGCTTGCCTCGTGAATTATCTTTATGGCCTGACGCCGCCAACATTTCAGCAGGCTGCAGCCGACTACGACACCAACCAGTTCCTCCCTAAAATCACCCCAGGCTCCCCGCAACCACCTCCCTCACTCCCCTCCTTCTAATCCCCCCGTCTCTCTCTCTCTCTCTACCCCTTTTATCCTCATCCCAGCCACTTCACGACGGAGCATCCCATGCAAAACAGCCACCGCCTCTCCACCCAAAAACACGCGGAGATTCAGCCAAATATTCTTATCTCGGGTTTCTCTCGTTTGCTGGTAACATCAGCTATCCATTTTCACTGATTTTTCCTTTGGTGCGAATCCGTTTACACGACTTCTACTCACTCTATGCTGATATTTCAATCTAAATCTCTCCTTTCCACTACCCCGTATGTAGAAAGCACAGAATCTCATCCAAAAGTATTCTCCGTTTAGGCCTCAGTTTTAAAATTAAAGTTAGCAGTGCTTTCATGTTGACCGCGGAAGGTATGCGATGTGGACGCGCTATAGTATCATTCTTGACATGTTATTTATTTTATTCATCCAAAAATCTAGAACTAAATGTTTTAATCTCCATGCGATTAATCGATCCTTTCGTCATTATAGCTTGCTCTTAGTAAGAAATAGTGTTGAGAATGATTGACTATTTTTCTATATTATATCTTCACATTATAAATATTCATTTATTCATTGAAGCTCTACGATCAAAATAGCTCACAGTAAATAATATATCCATAATTTCATACTAAAAAACTCTATGAATTACTAATAAATTCATCATTAAAGGTTCCTAGAAAAAATATTGCATCTATTAAAATTTTAAACCATAGGATGATTTTTACAATGGTCTAAAAGTAAGTTATTATTGTTCTGCATTACTTTTTATGCCTTATTGGAAAATTATAATGCGGTGGATGCCACTATATTCAAGACAAAACTACTGTAATGCTCTATCGTTAACCTTAATTCCGCTTTTACTTAGCAATATTGGGAATATTTTCCTGAACACATTCTCAGAAACAGTCAGTTTTTATTGAATATGAATAGTCTTTGACGTTGCCGGTATAATATAAACATAATGGTAAACCATACCGGTAAAAATAAACATTATTTCTTTAACTATTAAGGGACTTAATCATTTCCTTTCTTTAATCTTTTAATTAGAATTAAATGTAGTAACGGTTTAAAAGAATCAGTAAATTTTTATATTATCATTATTATTTGTCATGATCATCTTTTTGATAGGTTAATATTTTCGTAAAAAATTTCCGTCTGTAGAAAAAAGAACACTTTCTTTGTAAAAATTGCTCATTACCAGTCTTAATATTTTAGAACCAACATTTGCTCCTAAGATAACATCTATAACTTAAATACACCCCAAAAAATTATGTTACGTAGCTAATTCTTTCAGAAATTAGGATCATGTGTTACCCTACGCGTACTCCTTATCATAAACTTTGGGGCATGGTAACCAAGTGAGCAGTACAGGGTACACCGTGTCAGTATATTAAGAAGCAGGACCTAACCTTGTGTTTGAGTCCTCGCCTATGCCTATTTCTCGCTCTTCTGTTCTATTCCCACGTGTGCCCTATTGTGAGTTAGAATTCTATACCCATTTTGGAACAGTTTTCCACCTCTCTAGTAAGTATGACCTCGCCATTGCTTTGTCCCACTCCGACGTATATGGCTTGTCTGTAAAGTCCCACTTATACTGCTTTAAGGTTTAAGGGAAAAAGGCCAAGCACTGCGCTCTCTTGCTTGGCAAACTTGAGAAATGTCTCCATTACGGCGCTGAATTCTCTTGCGGTTCAACTACGCCGTCTCAAACGAAATGAAAACCACTCCCGGGAAGGATATCTCGCTGCCCTTTAAGCTGACTCAGACAAGAAGCGTTGCTTGGTCAGGCTAAAATTATCTCTGTAAAAAATGCCTTTTTCTTCAGCTAGGTATCTGGCAGCTTTGAGTTGAACATATATTATACATTTTTTAGGTCTCCTTATTATGTATGCTCTTAATTACTCTCTATGAAAGGGATTTTGTTCCTTGATGTTTTTTCCGTTATCGCTAAGTTATGAGTTATGTTCAAATCAACTAATTATGAAGCTTTCCAATGGGTTCTCATTTATTGAATATTTCATTAACTTATTTTAATCACTTTTAAACGTGATGACATTTTTCAGGCGATTATTTCGGGTTATAATTTTTTAATCTTCATAAAATTTTTGATTTAATGGGAAACTTTGTCTTTCCTTTCACTTTTGGAGAGGGAATAGTATTTATTAAATATTAAAGAATTAGTAAGTAATGGTTTTACATATTTTTGACCAGTAATTTAGATCTAAGTTCCCTATAATCATTTGCTGAAAGAATCGCTTTGCAGCTGCGGCTACGCAAGCAGTTAATGGCTATAAAAAAAGCAAAATCTAGTAGTATAATCTTCGTCTTCTACTATATTCTAGTAATATAGTAGAAAATGAAGAATTACGTGGATTGTTACACGGATTAAATGTTTATACATTAGTTATATGATTGTCGGTTGTCTCGGTTATCTCATAGAATTGTATATTTTAATTGTAATATATTCTTTGAAGCATATAAAAGAAAAAATGGGACTTATCTTTGCCTTCAGTTCAAAACTCATATCAGATTGTTTGACGTGAATGCCGGTACAATATTCATTCAGAATATTCTTCTCTGACAATTTACAGCAAATAAATTGCACGCACCTCGGCCAGGCAGTAGACACTTGTTGGTTCCCTGCTTTGAAGGCTTTCGTTTGCTCGCACCAAACGACAGAGGGTATGTTCTGCCTGCCACCCTATTCGCTGTTTTTGCCTTTATCAGGGCATAAAATGTGGCCCTGAAGATATCTTCCTAAATGCTGGTCTTTGATAAAAAAAGGCTTGCCTTGCTGGATTTTATTCTATGCCCTGAGGAAATCTGAGCCATATGAGATAAAGAGTTTGTTAGATTTAGTTTACACAGGATACTTCGAATATAGGAATATTTTTAAACAGACGGTGGTATTTTTAGATGTTGAACATAAATTTCAACCTCCTATCGGCCATGCCTCTCCTATCTCTCAGAGAATGATAATGCTGCGTTTTTATTATTTATTATTAAACAATTCTTTGATACGAGAAACATAAAACCGCATTTGGACCTTTATATCTGACTATAAGTTATTTCCTTACGTGTAAAAACTAATTAACTATGTACTTTGTTTGTTAGTCTACACTAAGACAGTACCTGTTTTGTCGTATACATTAAAACTTGAATCTACTATGAATAGGAAAGACATTAACAGTGTTTATTTACTAAATTCAATCACTTCATTCTGCTAACCGCTCCGGAATATTGGATTAATTCGTAGACATACATGACATTTTGCTACGAAAATTACAGGTTCAGAGCAGGAGTTGATTTTAAAACTCAAAGCTTCAAAATTACTTGGTGAAACTCACTCCCTGGACGTGAGGCACTCCCTAACCTTTTCTTTTCCTTCAAATGTTGGAGAACGATCGGAAACTTTCTGTCAATCCATCAAAAGCGTTCTTACTTGAAAAAAAACAAACTCACTCGGAGAAAGAGGAATAAAAGGGTATGTAAAAAGAAACGAACTCCTCGTCCAACCAAACCCTTTTTTGCTTCCATTCTTCCTCGCAATCGATTTAAATCTCTTTTCTCGCTAATGAAACTCGCATTAAAATTCTCACACCCGCTCTGGAGTCATTTAATAGCCGGGTGATGCTCGCACTTTAGCCGATCTAAAAAGAGAAGAGCGGAAAGTGTTTAGTTTGTTCCCTCCTCCCCTCCCGCCTCTTCAGTGACTTCCACTACCGTTGGCTCAGTGAATTACATCTGCCGTGCCTGCCCCCAACCCGCCCCCTCGCTCATCCTCCTTCTGCGACCCACCCCCCCCCCTCCAAGCCCTAGCATCCCTCGGCCCCTCACCATTCTCTGCTCTCTTTTTAAGCAAAACGCGCTCACATAAAAACGAGCAAATCTTCCCTCCAGAGCGAGCGCAGCGCCATCGTCGTAACCGCCCTGCGGTCGGTGATGGAAGTAAAAAAAATAAAAAACGGGTGTCGCCGCATTTACGACGGCGTGGATGGCGACACCGTCGGAGGGAATGGGGGTGGGAGGAGATGGAAAACGTAAACGTGGAGAGGGGTAGGGTTTAGGTGCCGCTGGGGGGAAGTTAGAGGGTGTAGGGGGGAGGTGGGAGGGGAAACAGAGAAAGGCGTGGTGTGGGCCGTATGGAGCAGTGAAAACCACGTAAGCCGCACGAGCGGAAAGGTAGGAAGGGGTGTGAAGAGGGTGGGGGTATGTGGGTTCGTTCCATGCGCCTTCCTTTACGTCCACCCCTTGCACCTCCCCCACTCCGCCCATCCCTCGCCGTGCTGGCCCTGAGGAGCACACAAATTCGCGCACGTACTTACAGGCGTAGACACGCGCTGATGGTGATGAACCTTCCCCAGCATTCCCCTCGGGGGTTCCGACACGCAACCCACCCTGCGGGCACACAGGGATATGAGGCACACAGATATATATATATATATATATATATATATATGTATATATATATATATATATATATATATGTATATATATATATATATATATATATATATATATATATATATATACATATATACATATATACATATATATACATATATATATACATATATATATATATATATACATATATATATATATATGAATATGTATATATATATATATATATATATATATATATATACACACACGTACACATATATACACATCTACCCACCCAAAACTCCTGTTCCTGTCCCAAGTGAGGACGCTGTACTTCTACGTCGTCACCATCTTTCTTTATTTTTTTGCATTCCAGACGGACATTATCCACACAAACATACGCAAGCAGCCTCTCCTTGTCCTGTTCTTTCGCTTCACCTATTGGAGACCCTCGAAAACAAAAGGTGCGAAGCTCACCAAGGCCTTGAAGCCCGCGGAGAATAATATGGATGAAAAAAATGGGGTTGAAATAAATGAAAAACGAGGTTCCAATGAATGCCGGAGGATAAAAGTGCAAAACGCGAGCGCAATGTTGTACAACAAAAACAAAGGACGGTTAAGCGTGAATGGGGGGGGGAGGGAGGAGGGTTTGCATTCGTGTGCGTGTGCATTTTTATACAAATAATAAACACGGGTGAGTGCGGCTCGCTTGCGTGCTCGTGCAGTAATTATTCAGATTACATAAAGCGTCTCTCCGTCTTATCCTTCTCCCGATTACATTGTGACACGGGTCCGTCGCTTTTGGCTGTTTTTCATCCCTCAGATTTAACCCGCTGGGTCTTTCACTTTTGTTATATTTCCATTGTTTCAGGCCCATTCACCTTTTTTATGTTTTCTATTTCAGCACCCGAATTTTTTCCCCTTTCCCCTTTCCTTACGACCATATTCTTCTTTCGCCACTTTTTCTTATACCTTGTCTTGTCCAAGGTTTATGCTAAAACCTAGTGATAGCAACATATTTGAAATTAAGAATCGATGTATCTATTTGTGAATCTGTTAAAATTTTATCATTACTTTACTTAAAAAGCAATATGATGCCTTCGAAAATATCCAACCAAGTATACACTTTAAAGTAATAAATTTATTTATGAAGAAATGTTAGATCATTGGTTGCAAAATAACTAAAATATAAGCAATCTTGAACAAGATAAGTAATTATTGTGTCCAAAATTGTAGTTTTTGTAATTTCAAGCAATCAGTTCGGTGGAAATTAGATTGCTTGTTGGTGTCTTTTAGACTAATTTTTTATGCTACAGCCGGCTGATGTTTCTGAGCGCTGAAATTTTTTCACGATTGTTTATTTATATTTCATAATAGAAAGTATTTACCATTTTTTATTAATATTAATACACAACATACCAATACATTATGTTTCTTAGTCCTAGTATAGTTCCTCAATATCAAGTCATTGAAAATCTTGCTTGATATAATGTCCTTGTAAGTTCTTTTCAATATAAATTCCCTTTATTATTGCAAGTTATTAGAATATTTTCAGAACTTGTTAAATTAGCTTTAAATTGCTTACGTGATAATTTTTCACAATAAGCTTTGACTATACAGTGAATTTGCTCCTGAACGGTGGGTTTAGTTAGAAGGATACTCTCTATATATATCAAGTGATAGACGACATTTAGAGCTTCGGTGGAGTAACTACCGATATCACAGAATGAAAGATGTGGCCAACTTCACGGGGACGTAATTTTAGGGAAAACTCACCTGAGTTTCATCGTCCCCCACCAAAAAATAAAGTCTTCGTAATATGATCATTCCTGTTCTCCATTTTATTTTTCGATGGTGTCACAACAGCATACGAGTACCTCATGTATTCTATTTTTTCCTAGTGCCTTAAAACCTTCTGCACTGAGGAAATGAAAACCTCTTCCCAGGGAGAAAGCTCCTGAGTATTTTTTCCAGATACTGATTGTTACTTGTTCTTGTCATTATAAGGAATCCACCTAAAGGGTTACGAATTAAAGAGCACGGCAGCTTAAATAATATACATAATGTCTAAAAGTGTGTAAATTTCGATATGAATATATGAGCAGAATGGACAAGCAACTATCATGCTATCGTGAAGCTATTTGTAGAATTATTTTAAGTAGGTTATTCAGAAATTTACATACGTGTGTGTTTTCTTGATTTCATTAGCAGCCTATCGGTTAAGGTAGATTTAGGATGGTCACAAGATAATAAGACGGAACAGAATTATATTTCTTTTCTTTCCCCAGGAAAACGCTACCTGCCATCTGGATCAAAAAAAGCCCTTTTCAAATTTTACATATTTCCTGCCTCCTGTCATGTCATCCAACCTCCCTATCTTATTCCAACTCCTTCCTCGTTTGCCTAAAATATTCTCATTTAAAACTGTCTTCAACATCCCAATGCCTATAAAATGTTCTGTGTCCATCTTTCTTGCCTCCTTTGAATCCCCTCTTCTTCCCCACCATACCTATCTATCCGTACTTTGACCTTTGCTTTCAATCCACTACACCTTCTCCATCTTTCTCCACACCCACGTTTCAAAAACTTCAATCTACGCCTACAACGACCATGTTTCCATATCGTTCAAAACCGCAGCTCATATAACAAATTTGACGAGCCGTTCTTTAACATTCTTCAGTCCAAAAGTTGAAAAGTAATTTGAAAGCTTTATTTATTTTGCAGGGAAAATGTAAGATGCAATGAAGAATATTATATAGTGCAACGTCAAACATTTATGGCATTTTATATGCGATGCACGTGTCATAAGTTTAGGTGGTATTAACAATTTCCGTTCTTGATAATTTCAATCAGTGGATAACTAGACTTTAAAAGATTCAGATATTGCTGCATTTTAACTGTATGATTTATCATTTTGCATTTAATAATAGCATATGCAGCATAAAACCGATAAATTGACGATTTTAGTTGTGACTTCATGAAAAGAGGCATGTGTATAGTAATTTATGACTTGATTGATTTAATGGAAATGGTCTCTAATTTAAATTATATTTCCCCGATATAAATGAAAATTTTAATACGCGTCAACTGCTGTGATCGGTGAACAAGTACGTTGTTAATTTTTAATGGAATGGATTACAATATTTTTCTTCTGAATTTATCCTTTTTAAATACTTTAGCATTATGGATTTTGTTAGTATTAATGGGTTTGGGTGCGATGGATGGATAAAGAATCTATTAAATTAGAAGCCCTATATTTCTCATATTTCATTTTAGAAGGGTTAATCATAGCCTCATTTCATCCATCCTCTATCGAATCTACGTGCCACCATATTCCGTACTACTTCTTCCAAAATGTGTCAATTTTTTCTTCCTGCTTCCGTTATCTCCTCACCCACTCCATTTTCACTCATATTCACTCATTGTCTTCCACATTTTCCAAGCTTGCTCACTTTTACCACCCCATGAGTTTTCTCTCTCTCTCTCTCATTCTCTCTCTCTTCTTTTGTTCACTCATGGGCAAGTGCCCGTGCGCATGTGCCTTCATGTGGACCGGTACTGTATGCGCGCGTGTGTCTGTATGTGCATCGCGTAAGGGGAGAAAATACGGAGCGAGAGATACCCCATTTTATAATGTCCGCTCCAGCATTCATGAAGCAAGCATTGCCCTTCCCGCGTGCTTACAATAAAATTAAAATGGCAGAAGTTTATGCTGTGAAAAGGAGGACGAGGTTGTGGAGGGGGGGGGAGAGTTGTTGTGCGGAGGACGATATCGTTTTGTTTTATATTTTTCATGATTCGAGTGAGTGGTGGGTCGTTTGCAATGTCAGAAGCGTATGTGTATGCATGCATGTACTCATGTGCAATAACTTTCCGCCCTTCAAGTCAGAGTGAGGTTGTTATGGCAAACGTATTGTGTTGCATCTCCCTGTTTACTTGATCTGCTTGCTTCGCGTATCTTAAGACGAACCCGTGTGAGAGAATCGCAGTGGGAATTAACGTTGGAGAAGGATCTTTGTGAGGAAAAAGATAAACGGAATGAATGTTAAGCATATGTGTACTCATGGCAGGATAGTGAAAAGTTTTTTCGATCTTTGTGGAGGTCTAAAATGAAAAAAAAAATGCAAGCGCACGTTAAAATAAAACAGGTGAAAGGTTTGGACCGAAATAGAATGTGTTCAAATGAAATGTCTTTTCAAAGTTTTTTTTTATATAGTATTCTTAAACGTAGAATCCCGGCACTGCTTTTCACATCTTTCTCCATTTAATTAGTTGGATTAAACCCCAAGATCTACAGCCCTGCTGTCGGTCGAGACGTGCAATGATCTCGTTAGCATCTGCTCGAGGCTGACTGGTGCATGCGGGGAGTCATAAAATGTTTGCCCCCTAGTAAATTCTCTCCCTTTTCATCCGTCCAACCTGAAGGGCGATAATTCTATCTCCGCTGGAAGCGCTTTGGCCGCCATTCAACTTTAATGACTCATTCCCGTGAGCCTTAACAAGAGTACCTGTAACTCAGTTACGAAGTCAATGCCATCAGTCCCAGCGGCCCCTGTGGGTTCTGAAATGAACCCTTTCCAATTATTTCGTTCAGGCATGTGACTAACTTTATTAGCTTATTAGTGAAATATGATTTTTCCTCGAAAAATATGGTAAGAATAGATCACCGTTTTCACCAAAGAAACTCAATATTCAATGATAATAAAATAAATGCACATGCCACATTTTATTCAGGAGATTAATCAACCGCAATAAGCATTTGTTAACTATTAAATAAAGAATTATAAGACTGTCAATCTATCATAAATCCCAGCCCCTAAGTTCCTTTTTGAATTGTATCCTTTTATGTTGGATATTTTCTGTAATTTTTGAAGGATCTAAAACCGAAATCGCTCGATGGTTTCCAATAAAATTTCCCTTCCATCACGATCTCAACAAGACATATAGCTCTGTAAGCCAATTTACTCGGCCATTACATGGTGAAATTTCATTTGCCTCAGTCTCCCCATTTGTCTTCATTTTTATTAAAAACGAAATTCCCATCATTCTCCAAAACGCAATTTAGAAAATTCTCCACCCTAGGTGCATTTTTCATTTTTATTTTAAATGATTACTTTCTCAAATCTGGCGTTTTACACCTCACTTACTAGTGGCCGCCCACCAATATAAATATAATCATATTTATATTTTACTTGATAGCTATTGTTTCATTTATCATAAAAGAAATGAATTCCAACATCTATTACTTTTTAAAGGTCTGTTCAGTAAATAATGTTTTTAATTTATTTTCATCAACTCCACTTTACTCACTAAGTCTTCACTAAGTTTTAGTGATCTTTGTCAAAGTAGCGGACTTTGAACGCAATTGACTTGTTACATATTTTCTAATTTTTTTCAAAATGAGCTGGAAGCCATTTGTTCATAGCGTTTGCCAAATCTCCCTTCAGTAATGGCCACTGCTTGCACCTCTGACGATCAAAGCATTGCAAGAAAGTATTTCCTATAATTAAGGAACAAAAAACTTCACTTGAGGTTTTATGTAGACTCTGGACAGGATAAAGAACACGATTCAAATTTATTTTTCATGACATATTCAAACACATCGTTTGCGACGTGTGACCGGACAGTATCGTGGTGCAGCACCTATCCTGATCGTTTTTAAAGTGGCAATTTGAGATAGATATGGCCTTGGAGAATTTTCTTTGCATTCCTATATAATGGTCCGCTTACCGTTGTATGTGCTCGGACGGCAATCTTGATACACCATTCCCTGAACACCGACAAATGATATGATCATAATTTTCCCAGCAGTAGACTCTACTTTATATTTTTTGTGTCGGTGATGCCGGAGATTTCCGCGCAGGCCTTTGCTGTTTGCTTTCAGCATCAAAATGATGTTGCCAAATTTTATCTGCTGTGATAATCTTCAAAAGAAACTCTTCCTCTTTCTATACATAAAATTTAATTGCAAACAAACCGGCACGCACTCGTCCTCTTGTTCGTGTATGAGTAGAGTTGGATCTCACCGCGCACAAGCACGTCTCATTCGCATTTTTCTGTTACTAACGTGTGGGCGTAACCCAATGACGTTTTTAATAGATCAGATAGTGTTAACTCTGGATCTTTCTTCCTTTAAAATTGATGCTTTTCCCCCATTAAGAATTTTAAACCATCTTCAAGCATTTCCGTAAGGAAGAGCAGCCTCTCCATAAGCCTCATTTATAGGCCTAATTACATCACAGGCCAAGGTTGACGGTTTGTTCAGACGAAATCGAATTTTTAACGCAACTAGTTGCCCACCTCGTGTTACCAAAGTTGCCAAAGATATATTTGACATATTTCAAGCTTGAATTCTGAATTTATAGTAATTTGTCACCCTTTTGTTTTTCATATCGACGCCAAATTCTTCAGTTTAATTAGCTGCTCATTTATACAATGAAGTTTTATCTATGTAAATTATAATTATTTCTATGCTAGAATCCCACTTTTGTGTTTGTGTTATTTATCGAACGTTATCGGTGGCAATATAATGCGTGGGTTGTTCAAGATATTCTTTGTAAAAAAAAAGGCAGCACATATTACCTTGGGTAGTTTTTTTTTATTTTTCAATATATACATTTTTTCTGGTGTATATCCAAATTTTTAAGCCGTCCATATCTTAGGATTTCGGAAGGTCCTCAAATAGGCACCTGTGTCGGCGATGACCTGCTCGTTTGACGTGGATCCTTTTTGGGCCCAGCCATTTTTTTCAGGTTAAAGAAATAAAAGAAGTCACTGGGGGCCACATCTGGTGACTTGGGGTGGATTTTGTATTAATTCGAACTCGAATTCCATAGTTTTTGCCATCTAAACTCTGCAGGTGTTCGCCCGTTCGTGCACTGTCTTCATGGAAAAGAATTTTTTTCTTCGCCAAATGAGGATTTTTCTTTCTTTATTTTTGCTCCACTTGTGCAATTACGACGCGTAGTACTCTCCATTTATTTTTGGTAATTTTTTCAATCAATCGATAAAGATTATTCCGCGTGCATCCCTAAAAACTGTGGCCATCATCTTTTCGGCTAATTTTTCCTTATTCGTATCCTGATTGCCTTCAGAAACCCATTTTTTCGACCCTTCCTTTGTGTCTGGAGTATAGTAGTGTATCCATATTTCGTCCGTTTACAGTTATGCATCAAAGCAGAAACTGGTACGGATTGTGACGGAAAACCCTCAAACCATCTTCCGAATCGACCACACAATTGCTTTCTATTATTGATTATCCACTGAGAGCGAACGCCCATCTTGCCGAAAACTTTTCAACAATCTAATATTTTGCGCAAATTTGAAAATCTTGTGATATTTCTGTGGCCTCAACATTTTCACGAGCCTTGATTCGTCGATCACTCAAAACCGTACCGAGGATTGTGTCAATGACTCCGGAGGAAGTCACTGCCACCGAACGATGTGCATCATTTGTGAATGTACGACCACGTTTAAACTTATTTACCCAATTATAAACAGTCGCAAACACCGCAGCAGATGGTTCATATGCTTCATCCAACTCGGCCTTGATATTTTTGGAGTATTTCCAATAGAAGCGTTTAATCACCGCACGAAGCTCATTTTTTGATATAACCATCTCCTGGATTTTCTAAGGACTTACTGAGAGACATAAGTGCCTCTTAGGAATTGCTAGGTCAGTATTTTATTATCTATGCATCTAATTCTGACCTTAATGATAATACTGATCCCTTAGACAGTATGGTATACTAGGTATTGATGGAATAACGAGAAGGACAATCTATCATCCAGTTTTCAAATGAAATAAACTCTAGAGAAAGTAAAAACTGGATAAAAAGTTCCCGGAATTGCTCATTTCTTTATTTTATTTATTTACTCATTATTCATTGCATTTACTTATCTAAAAGCAGCCAAATATAGGCATTTTAGATCGAACTTAAAAGATAATACAACAGCAAGGATAGCCATAAGCATCCAAGCCAGAGGTAGATGAAAATTGGAGCTCACGGCCTCTGGGTTTTCACACAAGGATATTCCTCTACAGTCATTGAAGCCGGAAAAATGCTGCCTCTGTCAGCCTTATTGTTCTTTAACTCTGGAACGACCACTCAAAGTATTCATTTATTCTTATTTTGTAATGTTGGTTGCCCACTCCGGTGGTTTGCGTATATATTTGCCTGTCCTCCATTATCCTTGGTAATCTTTATTTAGTCATCTTGGTTAGCAGTATTCTCTTTGCTTCTTCCGTAGTTTTTCTACATATTTTATTTCTGTACATATGTTTCCACTCGGTCTCTGTTCATTTTTCAATCTTTTTCCTCATATCCGCAATCCTGTTTGGTTTGAAATGATAGTCCCCATCATCACGTGGACAATGGAAAAATATTAAAAATCAACACAATTAAAAATCATGATACATAGAAAGGAATTTTCAAATCGAGTAAATTATTAATATGTATTGATAGAAAATTAGGTTTTTTTCGTCCGTTTCCCATTCTAAAACTTATCGACGGCATGAGGAAAATCTGCAAAACTGAGGCCTATCTCCCAAGTAATCCCTTGCCCACTGTGACCCTTCGCAGACACTTCCCTTGGGTCTCCAAAGACAAGCGCTCTCCAAGAACGCATTCACTTACACCAAAGTGACAGGTCGCTAGGACTGGATACACTTCAGGAGAGGATTCGCTTAGCCTTCTCAGGGGACGAGGGTGAAGAGATATTGTTTCTCTAAGGTGCAACGACAGCTGATGCCATAATGCGCCTTCGAGTAGGTAGGAGTGAGGAAAAGAGATGGAAGAAGTGATGAGAAAAGACCGCCGTCGACATAAAGTATTCTCGTCCGAGAACGGAGAATGGTCCGAAATTTAACGTCAGTTCCATATTGAGGAACACACACCATGCCGAACAAGCAGTGCTTTATTTATGGTACTTTTCCAAAAGGACCGGATCTGAGATGGAAATTTGGGGAACCAATACCAAAAGTGAGAATCAAACAGATGGGTTGTGTGTAAAATTTCAGTCAAATGAAGTGTAACGGCTGAATTGATTGTAAATTCCTGCAATGGCAGCCCGTGTTAACTAACATGCGTGTGTGTATATTTATGTACGTATATGTATATGTATGTATATATATATATATATATATATATATATATATATATATATATATACAAAATATTTATTTAGGAGCTGTCCATCCAAAAACCTACCTTAACCGATACATTGCCTAACAATATATATATATGTATATATATATATATATATATATATATATATATATATATATATATATATATATTTGTGTGTGTATGTATTTTTTATACATATATATATATTTTTTTAAACACAAAATACCCGCCATATGTATTACTATACTAACTATTCTTACTCCTTTGCTCGTCTATTTATCCTTTGGTGGGTGAAACAGCTTCCTAACGCCATCTCCTGGCCAAAGAATTGGTGCACTTGGTTGCATAAACCCCCCGCAGATTTCAGTGTAATAATTACCTTCCCTCGATAGCCCAAGTGATAAGAACATCGGCCCGGCAAGTTTGAACATCCAGTGTTCAATTCACGGCCAAGGAAATATTTTTGCAATTGTGATCTGTCATTCCGCCTTCCCCACCTCTCTTGTGCTCATCCTTTACGTGTGTTCCTATCCATATTCCTTTGTATTTCCATGTGAATGAGTATATATTCGCCATAAGGCGGGTTTTCGTGTTTCAATTTATATTCGTACATATTTTTAGCAAACTTTAAATTCTCCCTTCATTTGTACAACATATGTGTATTTTGCTTATCCAATGGTCTGCCACTGTTTCATAGTCATTTTGGAAATGAAAATCATCCAGATGAACTTTACACTATATCCTATTTGATCAATTGTGGATATCATCATTTTTGCCTTTTGATGAGGGACTATCGCCCTGGATTGCTGATAGTATTTCGGATTATATTGGTTTGATTAATCTACTTTTAATTAATTAAAAAGGCGCGTTAAAGGGTTATCCGCAAGAGGACTGGGAGTTAAGAGTTAAAACAATAAGAAATAGTCAGATGGTCTTGCAATTAATCTAATGAAGGAATGAAAATGATTTTTCATTATCTTTTTGTCCAATTGTCAGTGATATTAAATATTTTCAATCATTCTCCGTTACAAGACCTCTGCATCTATAAATAAAGGAACGGACAAGATGTCTCCAGGGAATACCTCAGGGATCAATTTAGAAACTTATCTTGTAGTAGGGCCCAAAAAGAGTGCAAATCAAGAGTCCATTTATTAAAAAATTAAAGGTGGCAGCTTTGCCCTGGAAGATGACAAAAAGGAGACTCAAGGAAAAGAAAAGAGCGCCACACGAAGAAAGAGGTATCACAAGGAAAAATAAAAGCGAGAGGATAACGCGAGGGGGCGATGCAATGAAGTTTTTAAAGGAAATTTAAGTCTTTTGAGACGCTATCTCAGCAAAGAAAGTACGTTCGTGTGTAAATATATATATATATATATATATATATATATATACACACACATATACATATAAAGGAGAATAGACGCTGCGGAAGAGGGAAAGGAGTTTCGGAACGAAGGAATGTGCGGAATGCGCCCTTGCCGTTTCGTTCCCTTCTGTCCCTTCCGCACGCTTCGCCGCTTTCACGTGGATCGGCTCTTCTAGAACGAGATGTCACAGCGGGAAATAATGAAGAAGGACCGTTTACATCTCCGCAAGGGATTGAGAGGCAGTCACCGAATTTGCGGGTTTGAAGCAAATGTTGTTTTAAGATAGAGATATTCCAGTTCAGTTCAGTTTGGAAATAACTCAGAAATGCAGTTCCACCAGTTATCTCATTATTCGTCGAAAACAGAGATCTTTTATTAAGGTGTTAACTTTGCGGTTTAGGGTAGCTTTGCAGCGCCACCGATATGATCAGAATAAGCTGATAAGTAGCTTAAAGTAATGGATAAGGAATGGTTTTCAAAGTTTCACTCTTACTTTCACGGACATGGTCATCCATTAAATTTGAATTACGTATGTGCAATTTGATATCCATCATCTGACAATAATATCAAAGATTATTTAATTTATAATACCAATGCTAAATCTTTAAACTTTTATTGCATCAATTTCAAGATATTATTAAATTAACATTAAATGCTCAGAAGAACCTCATAGCTAACACAAATCGGTTACGTTATGTTTCGACTTTACACCTAAAAAAACACTTATTTTCATTTGATGAACAGTTGGCATAATATAATTAAGGTTTTTAAAAGATATCCCCTTATTATAAATCTACAAATTAGCCGTCAGCATCTGCAATGATAGCAATGGAGCATTAAAAAAACTTCCGAGATAAAATATACAAAAATCTTGATATGTGTGATTCAATCAACATAAGAGACAGTAGTATCGTTTCTTCGGAGGAAGACGGAGTTAAATTCCGTCGAAATTATTAAGAAATAACGTGTGGGTTTTCTTGTATGCGTTCTTATATTGTTTGTTACTGGCCAAGTTTATGCATATAATAAATAAATATATATATATATATATATATATATACATATATATATATATAGAAGAGAAATGTAACATCACAGCAATGTGCACATGTTTGAGAGGTTTGAAAAAAATACATATATCTATATCTATAAAGGAGAGTGTTTGTTTGTATGTATGTAATTTGTTTACTTTTTTGCTGTCATAGAAACAGTATTTTTCCAACTATGCCAGCAGGATACTTTTGCAAGAACACTACTGTATTCAGAATTGCCGAGATATTATACGTGGAATACATCAAGGAAAGTCTTTTGTAGAAGAAAAATGGGCAACTTTGATCCTGAGAATAATATTTATTCATGTGACGCATTGGGCCGAGTCTACACAGTCCATCCTAACAACGCCGAATGTTATTTTTTAAGAATGCTTCTACATACCATTAGAGGACCTCGCTCATTTGCAGAATTAAGAACGGTAAACGGAGAAATATGTGAGACATTCAGAGAAGATTGCCAGAATCTAGGGTTGCTAGAAGGAGATCAACCCTGGGATGACTCATTGCGAGAGGCCAGTTTGATTTCTCTTCCAGGACAAATCCAATTTTGTTTGCCATCTAAATAACCTCCTGTAATCCATCTAACCCAAAAACATTATGGGAAAAATATAAAGAATCAAGAATGAGGATATACTGGCTAAAGTTCGAAGTGAAAATCCTACATTGGATATTACGTTCAACTCCAACATTTTTAATAAAACTTTGATTATTTTGGAGGAAAAGTGTATCACCATGGTTAACAAGACTTTGATGGAACTTGGTCTTTTCGCACCTGTACAAGATCAACAGGGTGTATTTAATCCAGATTATATACGTGAAACTCGCTACAATGTCTTAGACTTAGAAGCATACATCGCGGATAAAAAGCCACTTCTTAATGAAGATAAGAAATTCGCGTACGAAACAATAATGGATCAAGTAGATAAACAAGAAGGAGGTATCATTTTTCTTGATGCTGCTGGTGGCACGGGAAAAACATTTTTAATTAATTTAGTTCTCGCTGAAATCAGGGTTCATGGAGAAATTGCTCTAGCCGTTGCATCTTCAGGTATTGCAGCGACATTAATGGAAGGAGGAAGAACAGCCCACTCTGCCCTTAAGTTGCCACTTAATATATCCCGACAAGAAAATCCCACATGTCATATAAATAAAACAAGCGGCCAGGCACAAGTTCTTATAGAATGTAAATTGATAGTATGGGATGAGTGTACGATGGCTCATAAAAAATCTCTTGAGGCCCTCAACGCAAGATCTTAGAGAAAACTGCAGTTTAATGGGAGGAGCTCTGGTACTCATGTGCGGAGACTTCCGTCAAACTCTGCCTGTCATTCCAAAATCGACTTCAGCCGATGAAATTTATGCCTTTTTAAAACATACTGTTCTATGGAATCATGTCCAAGAAATTAGCTTTAAACAAAACATGCGAATCCTCTTAAGATATGGGAATGCTCAAAATTTTGCAAATAAACTTTTGGAGATTGGAGAAGATAGATTAGTTATTGAAGCATCTGGTATGATAAAATTGTCATCAGATTTATGTGTATCGGTGAAAACTGTCCGCGATATGATACAAACAGTCTATCCTAACGTTAATCAAAATTATAAAAATTTAGAATGGTTGCGAGAAAGAGCCATTCTTGCTCCTAAGAACGATGATGATAATGAAATTAACAAGGAGATACTAGCCATGCTGCCAGGAGACGTGATTGAATATAAATCGGTTGATACCGTAGTGGATGCTGACGAAGCCGTCAATTATCCAACGGAATTCCTAAATTCACTTGATCCAGCTGGATTGCCACAACATCGCCTTATACTTAAAGTAGGATCTCCAATCATTTTATTGCGAAATTTAGATCCACCAAAACTCTGCAATGGGACACGATTGTGTGTGACAAAATTAATGAAAAATATAATCCAGGCAGTCATTTTAACTGGAAAAGGAAAAGGTGAAATAATTTTTATTCCACGGATACCTCTAATCCCAACTGATCTTCCCTTCAACTTTAAAAGATTACAGTTTCCAGTCCGGCTAGCTTTTTCAATTACCATTAATAAATCACAGGGACAGTCTTTAAAGTTTTGTGGTGTTGATCTAAGATCGCCATGTTTTAGCCACGGGCAACTTTCTGTTGCTTGCTCCAGAGTAGGTTCGCCTAAAAATTTATATATTCTTTCTCCTGTATATGAAACAAAAAATGTAGTATATAAACAGGTGTTAAATAAAAAAGATTCTTAAATTTGTATGAAGTAGTGCATTATTGTACTTTATAATTTGTTGTTTTTATTTATGTAGTATATTTATATTATTGTTTCTCCCTAACCCGTGCAAAGCCGGGTATTCAGCTAGTACATATATATATATATATATATATATATATATATATATATATATATATATATATATATATATATATATATACGTATATATATATGTGTGTGTGTGTGTGTATGTATTTATGTATTTTTTTCAAACCTCTCAAACATGTGCACATTGCTGTGATGTTACCTGACAGATCAATCTAACAAAAGCACTTTTAATATTCAATGTGACACTTGATTCATATTAAATGCGGAGGTAAATAACTCCGTTGGAAATATAGTTTGGGACCATTGTAAGGAGAGTTATTTAAAGTTATGTAATATTTGCTGTTTGTGCTCGCAGATAAAACTATTCTTTATGTATCCAAAAAAATGAATGTAATTTAATATTCTTGGAAAATCTAATCGCTTTTTAATTTCATATCATGAATGTTTTAATAGTTTTGAGAAGCAACTCTTCAGTCTTGCTATACATTAACTGTTTCTACAAAAGCGGACATAGATTAAGGAAGAGAACAATAGAAATCAAGTGATATGCTAAAGGAATGCGGGCTTTCTGAGTCGAGGCGTAGGAAGACGAGAAAGGTTGCACGTGAAAAGAAAAAACAATTAAGTTAATATACGTCTGGGCGTTGCCGAGGAGATGGCTTGGGGTGATTTTTGAAACTGGAGTTAAGAAAGGGAGTAAGGCTCTCATGCAAAGGGGTGTCTACGACCCGAGGTAGAAAGAGCAAAGCATTCGTCTTCAGAAATGGATACCTTTGGATATAGACAATGGAGGAAACGGGCACGCGGTACAAAGGTCTATGCGGATAGGAAATAAGTCTGAGGTAAAGAGTTTGAAACGTATTGATTGTTGGATGAAGTGATAGTAGGTAGAATGGGCTAGGACAATGGGGACGATTTTGAACGGTAGAAAATGTTGACAAAGTTTTGCCAGTCGAAGAAGGTGTGTAAGGAAAACGTGTGTTGTGCTCTGCGGAAAGTGCTTTTGTGATCAACCTTCTTGAATACTGAAGTTTTCAAAGATCATCCGTATATATTCTAACGCTAATCACTGCTTACCACCTTAATCAATCCGGCAGGTTTGTGTCCTGTCATTATTTCATCAATTTATCTGATTTTTCGCTCTAAACTTAAGACTGTATTGAATAATAATAATAATAGTATTAGATGCAAAAGGATAAGTTGCAATAGGTAGCATTACTGTTTTTTATTAAACCATTTTTTTCCTTTAACCGTTTCAATGGGAGGCTTTGAATGACAAAAGTTGAGGTAGAAAGCCAAGAAAATGATTGTTAGCCATCTTTCGCAGCTCTAAAATTTAGTTGTGGACTACAATGGTTCAAATTCAACGTGTAAGACAGCGCGCTGCCTGAAAACACTTGCTCGCAGGGAACTCTCAATGTCATTCGAGCGTTATATTTGCCCTTGGTGCATGTAAATTTCCTGACCGCATATTCCATACGCATAAACTTGCTTTCTTATTCCACGCCTCGTTTTTCATTTTCAATACTAATCTGCATAGATTAATGATTAACTATTTTATATTTTAATGTGTTTTTTATTTATTAGAGCTTAAATACATTGATCATATGGATGAGTTACAAAATTACTTACGGAATTCTTTAAAATTATCAAATGCTACGTAATTTATCGTATCAATTATATTTTATTGATTTTTGGGTATGGGAATATTTGATACTGCCCCTCTTAAAATATTTCCATGATTTATTCATAATTAATTTAACAATCGGATGCTTGGCTAAGAATATAAATATGTGATACATAAGAGTGGTAGAAATTCACACAGTTTTATCAGCATAGATTATATCCTTCTGAAGTAGGTTCAGCAACCAATTATTAGCAACTACTTCCACCACAAAGACCATGTTAACTTTGTCATTCTCCCCATTTCACTGCAGTGCAGTTCTCATCTCAGATCCTCTTTCCTTCTCTCCTTAATCCATTTCTCCAACAGAGTTCTTTAAGATAAACCCGTCTGCTTTGAACCAATCCAGTTTGCTTTTCCTCTCCTGTTTGTCCCTAAAATTGTTCCCTTTTCCTTAGTCTTTCTCAAAACTTACCAATTTCTTAACCTCTCGTTCCAACTGATCTCCAACATCTGTCTCTTTAACTACAAATCCCTTCAGTCCTCTTTTCTTCATTTTTCCTCAATGTCTATCTCTCTTTGTAGTCAGAGGTTGGAGTTTTGGGACTCTGTGCATGTCTATATTAATGATACCAAACGCAGTTTGTTGTAGGTACGATTGCTTGGATAAAAATGTTTCTTTTAAAGTCAGATATGTGTAATAGAGTGACATACCTGCACCACTAGTATCCTACCTTGTAGTGGTAGCGTTTGGAAGATTTCTACAAACTAATGCACATCTTTGATAATAAGAAATAATTGATGATGATAAGTAAAATCGGTGGAAATTTTTATAGCATAATTCATGAGCATTATTTTGTGATATAAGTTTATTATTCATTATTGTGCGATATAAGTTTATGAGTTTTTCACTTGTATTTTAAGTAGCACTGGTCCTATTTTCATCATCGTTTCATTCATCAGAACTCACGGAGGAAAAAAATAAGGTGGACAGAAGGAAGGCAAATGCGGATTTTAAGTTAGGTGGGGGAAGAGCGGAAGTTATTGGGGAAATTGGAATGAGACACAGGAAGTGGTTGAAGGAACAAGTGAAATGTAATGCCATGATGAAGGTCGTGATAAAAGTGAGAACGTTGAAAAAATCGGGATAGAAGAAGGGGGTGGATTTTTTTTTAGACAGCATGAAGGCTGGAAGAGGTTACCGTAAATGAAGAAAGTAAAAAGGTCGTTCCCACATTACTTAGAAATAATTAGTCGTTATGGGTCGTCAAAAACCTACCTTTAAAATAGGTAAAATACCTTAATTGATCGCGTTTGATTAACCTGTCAGCGTATGCAAAATATTAGAGCAGCTATGCTGGGAATCACTCACGGATCGAAGTTTAATTTACAGATTAAACCTCTTGCATAAATTGGAAAGATGTCTCTTTAGAAGTTATGTTGCTGAATTATTATTACCTCCATCGTACCACAAAATGAGAGATCATGTCAATAAAATTCAAGAGATCAAGTGTGGAACAGATAGATTTAAGATGTCATTTTTTCCACAAACGATAAGGGGTCAGAATAACATTGTCCAACCACGGTAGTCTCAGTTCGTGTAAAATGTAGTGTATTCACCCCTGCCACACACCCAACTGATGGCTTGCAGAGTACATAAATAAATAAATTTACGATTCACTGTAATAACAAAGTACTGTTGTAAGAATATTATCTGAGTTATAATAAGGTATATCCCAAAACGCTCTGAAAAAATGTAATGGGTCTATTTACTACGTTACGTTTCGGTTTACCAGGCTCATACTATCAGCTTCAATGTATTCAATATGTAAGAGGTTCTTATCTTAACATTTTTAACAAGATTTTTATGATAGAAACTGTAAATATTTTAAACCAATCGCTATTAAATCAACTGCAATCGTTGTATTCAGACAACTTTTACAATGGCGCCTAAACATATTCATTGAATCAGTTTCTATTTTATCGAAATTTAATGAAAAAATAAGTAATCTATATCTTTGCAAAATACTTGTTTAGGATTTCAAATATACTTAACGTATCTGCATGATACTCTAATATTTCACCATTTAGCTAAACGGCCAATGCGGTGGCATGTAACCATCACACAACGATTGAGTGGTATAAGTAGATCTTCCCATTTATTTTCTAATAAAAGAACCAATTTATAGCATTAAAAAAATCAATATCTTTTATATTGTTCTGTAAATAAAGTAATTTCAAATTTTAGACGGTATTTCGAAGAATCGTTCCCCAGGAGTATAATATCATTATCACTACCCCCTCAAATTCCAAAAAACTGCGTGAAGTGCCGCAACAGTAACTTTGGATGGATTCATCCCCTAATACGCATTACAATACAACAATTCCAGGGTGCAAAAATCATCCCGGTCTAGGCGAATGATTGTTACATTCTGAGATTGCGGAATCTACACTACCCACAATGATTCCTATTACACTTATTATAAGCTGGCAATGAAATGTAAGTACTGGTAAAATAATGCGTGTGTGATGTTTAATGTTTTCATTTCATCTCATAGATGAAAAAAACAGTGACACAATAAAGAAATCAAACGAATTTTCAACAATATTGAAGGTTATTGCGCCTTCTTCCAAATCACTTCCTCTAGAACGGAAACTGCTTTGCATGAGAACTCAATTCAATGGTGAATGGGTATAAAAATAATTGTCAAAATTCAAATCAGCACTTGCCATGCTTGCTTGTATTTCCTTCCGTTTTCACCCTACAGATTTCGTTCTCATTACCTGTCAACGAACCCTCTTCTTAACGATTATGGCTACTGTCTCACAGTGAGAAGGACGATATAAGATTAGTACGTAACAGTATGAGAGAAGGTGTCGAGGGAGGCGAGGAGAGACTGGAGGAATAAAAATCGGGATAACTGCGACGAATCTGGAAGCTCGATGAGGCGTGAAATGAAGGGGGTGCACAGGAGAATGGGGTAGAGTGGGTGCGGAGGGAGACAAAAGCCCTAAGCGAGGAAAGGATGTATGGCAGCAGTCGTTGGGGAATGGATGACTGAAAAGGGTTTGAGGAGTGCAAAGTTGAGGAGGTGGGTGTTGGGTGCTCGACGGGAAGGGCGGGGGGCGAGTGTGCGTGGGGAGGAGAGATGCGAGGCAAGGTGCAGGGTAGTACTACTAGCAGGGGCGTGGGGCGAAAGAAAAGAGCGCGACGAGAGATTTCTCTCTCTCTCTCGAGACGGCAAAGGCGACCTTTTGTGCCGCGAGGTACCGCTACGTATTCCGCGCCGTGTGGAGTATTTGAAAAAAAACAATCGCACAAAATAAGGAAAAGAATTATGAAGCGCTACAGAGGAGTCGTTGCCACCTGCGTGGGTATTTCTGATGCTTTGTGTATGGGCGCTTGAGGGCGGGTGGGAAGTGGTGTGCGGAAGGAGGGGGAGAGGGGCAAGGGGATGAGGGGAATAAAAGGTCGCTTCCTGTATCGAGGGAATGGAAGAGACGAGGCCGCGGGCTTCTCGGGAGGCTTCTCCATTCGAAGGTGGGTGCGTGCATGTACTCGCGGGCGTGGAACCGGGATCGCTTAATTCTTTTGGGCGTGGGAGGGCGGATGTTACGCGGTGAATTCTTAATGAATTACGGATTCAAGCAGGATAATGGAGCCAGTACGTTCGGCAAACCCTGAGGAGGCTTTTTAACTCTTATTTTTCGGAACATTTTTGGGTACGATTGATCATTCAATGATTGCTCGTAGTGTGGCTAACATACCTACGGGAATAGAATACTCTACGTAGGTGCTATCCTATTGCGGACCGGAACTTTTTTTCTCTATGCTCCTTCACGACACATGATATACTTATGCTAAATGAACTGAATGAAAACAGTTGCCGATGCATATTAATGTATGTCAGTATTATGTAGGTGCTATTATTAGTGATGTGTATACGGCTTAGACGGGTATGTGGCCCGGAATACTATATTTTTTGAAAGTGTATACAGTTGTTACTTCGGATCGTTTCGTATATCCTCTCTCATGCATTTTGACATATTCAATTTCACTTAGTGGTTTTAATTCAAACAGTCTCCGCTGACCCACATTGTGTGCACATAGGACAGCAAATTTCAAAACAATTTACTAGAATTTACGTTAAAATATATTTCTTTCGGTTACTTAACGCATCTATCCGTATAGCACATAAAAAGTTCTTATTATATACTTTTAACTGACTTTATCTATGCGTATATATAATATATATGTTGCTCTTTAGCTTCTGGATCAACTACCTTGAATATTTATTGTTTCCCCTCGTTTGACTACCATTATTTGTTTACGTTTCTATTTCACGTATTTCACGTTCTCAGTAGATTTAAGCGATAATGAACCTCCAAAAACATACGTTGATATTTTTAAACTATGAAATCAAAATTCCTGGGTCATATTTTGTTCATTTAGTGACAGAATCACGAATTGATATAAAATTTTCGAAAATGTCGAATTTATTAAAATACACTTGTTGAAAATTTGTCGGTATATTATCCAGATGATAAATTGTATTACCCTCCATAAAATGCGATATTCAAGGATGACGGTCCTGAAGCGAGAAGCCAATCATTCATAGAGCTTGGGATTTGCATAGTTAATAAGGATAATGTATCTGGTGACGGTGGAGGTTTGACTGACTCACCCGACAATTTTAGACTTATAAGAGATAATCATATGGTTTTTTTATACCGTTTCTGCGAATGAGTCATAAAATTATTTTTTTTTCGATTTTTGTTTGTGTTGAATTTTATTAATAGGGATACAATAATAGGGCAGCAGTGCTTGGGTCCCTTGAAGAATGAACTCCAAGGAAAATTAATACGACTTGATTACAGGGTATGAATTAAAAATGTATTGGCATTATCATGAAAAATCAAGTTTCTTCAGTGGTCTAGATGCACTCTCTCGTTTCATATACATACAAGATTTCAAATCATTTTTACGGCACCCATTCAATCTTTAATATCTTCTAAAAACGACTGCCTTTCTCCTTTTTAAGGTTACATAATCAAATCATGTAATACGAGTATCACTCTACCTTCAGAAGTTTTCTGATCCCCATATCAGAAGGAATATTTTACAGTACATACTTACTGGAATTAAGCTTCCCTCATATTCTCAAAAACATTTCTTTTTCACCCTAATCGCTGGGACTATGTATCTATTATTTTTTGGCTAATGTAAGATATGTAATTAGCATTTTAGAATGCCTACTCTAAGTCTCCCCTTGATTTTTCTAATTTAATTTGCATTGATTCATAAACAATAGTTGCCTGTCATCGCTGTGAATTATCATTTGGACATGTTACTCAGCTTCAAGAAACTATTTTTCATAATCAAGTTCCATTTTTAGCCCAAAAAAAATTCATCGATGTCCGCACCGTAGAGATGACAACGATATGACCTCGCAGAGCTATTGATCGCCCGGGATTGAACGTTATTTAGTGATCACTCATCCACATACCACTCTCATCCTCGTTTTCACAATCCATTTTTGTCAATACTTCCTTTTCCCTGCCTCGCTCCTACCCTCCCAATTAAACTGGGACTTCCGGGGTCTGGCCCACTCGAAATACCCAAAACCTCTTGTTCCCATTCCTCCTCGTACATCTCCTCAGCCTCGTGGCCCTCCCCACGCTCTCCAACCTTCAACTTTCAGCGCACGTATAGGTCAGTCGATTCTCGACTTGACGACCGCCAACAGCCGAAATTTGCAATACACTTCTCCTAATTTTACCCTTTGTGTTCGACCTTCCATGAAATTTCTGACCCAAGAGATTACTCTTCCATCTGTGTGTAGTGGCAATTGGCCCATCTTAAGCATTAAGCGATCGTGGTCAACTTTGTCAAAGGCTTTTGACAGGTCGACTATTATAGCATCCACCTCTATTCCCGCATCCATAGAGTCGAACATTTCTTGGCAGAACCCTAATAGCTGAGTTTCACAAGAGTGCCCTTTTCTAAAACCGTATTGGCGACTATACAACCAATTCTCACTCTCCCACAAGTCCCAGAGATAATCAGCCATTATCTTTTCTAATAGCTTGCATACAACTGATGTCAAGCTTACTGGTCTATAATTATCAACTAGTGCCTTATCTCCTCCTTTGAAAATTGGCGTAACATATGCCTCCTTCCAATCATTTGGCAGGGCATTATTGTTTAAGGTAACATTGAATAAATGATTTATATAATTTGAAACTACACTACCGCCCAATTTAAAGAATGTAGTTTATGTGAAGAAATGGAAGGCAAGTTAGAGTTACGAAACTCACTTCAGAGTAGCTCTAAAGAGGCAATACCATTTGTAATATAGGGGGTAAAACTTATATAAAAAAGAAGACTCTGTGAAGAGATGGAAGGTATAAATGAATAAACTTTACAATTGGAAAGAATATGGCAAAGAGGCACTGGGGTATTAATAATATGGAAGAAGTTTGAAAAGGGTTTCCTATTTAATTCTTTATTGAAAGATTTACAAGAAGTCAGTGTTCTAGGTATTAACAAAATCTTTTCATGTTTACAAAGATAACGCCTATAAAAGAGCAACCATACAAATTATTCCATGAAGTCGTGATACTCGAAATATTTCATTTCCAGGAAAAACCTAATTTTCCCTTTACTAAGTAAAGGGGATAGTAATCGCAAAACGTCTGGGACAATATAAATTTCTGATCTCGAATCATCATTTACGGCATAAGTTGTTTAAAAATAGTTGGATGAATTCATAAAGTAGAATTCAAAATAGACTCAAGAGAATTCATGATATACCTCAAAATTTTAATTCAGAAGGGAGTTCGAAACTTTTTTGAAATCTTGATTAGGCATTGGTAATGTTTGCTGAAATGAAATGCTATTTTGTTTTAAGGATAGTGATTTTATCAACAAAATAATCAGTTTTTGTGATATGTTTCAATGTTTTTTGAGAAACAGGTTTAATAAAAATTCACTACATCGATGATCTCTCATTTGCATGAACTCAGCAATAGGAGATGAGAAGAAAGTAGATTGGATATAGATATTGGTGTCTGTGTAAATAAAATGAAGAAATGACGGAGTTAATTATATTAATCAAACCAATTCTTTTCCTTTCGAAGAAAGAAGGAACAACCCCAAATTAAGTGAAACATAAGTTTTGAAACTTCATTAATTCCACGGTAGATGTTGTTTCCTTTCACCTTGATATCACTTGGTTTAGCCTAGAAGTTTTCATGACCAGAATGTAGCTTCTATGGGGATATTTACATTGAGTTGTCCAAGGTCATTTAGAACCAGGAAACCTTTAACACCATCGGCGTATCCTCTTAATCACAAAATGAGACTAAGAGAGACAAATATGGGAAATTTAAAATGATTGAAAACAGTATCACCAATCGACTAAGATGGAAGAAAGTTACAGTGATCGCATCTGTAATTACTAATTTGTAACTAGCACTAAGTTGCCAGAAGAAAAACACATTTTGTCGTTAAGTACATTTTAAGCGTGACATAATTTAACCATGATATTATTGAAGAATTATTGATGAGCTTCTCAAAAAAAATAGCGATTCAATAGAAATTTGGTATGGTTGCAAGCCTTAATGAAGAAGTACAACGAGTAAGACAGAAATTTGTTGTAAATAATTTAAAGGAAAATTAAAACACTCAAAATGCTTGCGATTGATGATAGCCGGGAGTACCTATTTGGTCAGTTTATTCACATAGGTTAATATGTTCAATTAAGAAAACTCACAAGTATATAATTGCTAACATTGTCAATTTTGTAACGCAAGAGGCTTCGTTGTTTTCGATACCAAATTTAAAACCTCTGACGCACATCGAAGGAAAGAAATTCTTCAGTTTTCCCTTCATGTACAAAAGCTAAAATCCCGAAAAGAAAAATAATTGAACAATCCTTGACCCTATTCTCAACAAAATGCGCGGTCAAACTTAAGTCTCATTCCTTTAAGTTTTACTGGCTCCCCACATAATTTCGGATCTTCCATGGTAGGCGTGATTCGTACTACATCCGTTACATAAGTAACTAGAGTCTAACTAACTGCGTCCCTTATCTGAGTTTCCTTTAGTCCGAATTTGGCTTCCACTTCCCCCTAATATCCCCTCGAAAGACCTTTAATCATCCTCAGGAGTATCGGTTAAAATCAAGATAAGCCTTTCAACACATCTCCCCCTCCTTTGGTTGGAACTTCTTCAGGATGTGTCTAGATATATAACTCACCCTTCCATTGTTCAACTTTGAAAGGGAAAGGATTTTTCAGTATTCATCCTCCATTCTCCCCTCACCCTCCCCTTCCATTTGCTTGTTTTTACCCTCAATCTGTTGGCCTTTGAGAGGAAAAAATGTCAAGCGGGAGGTGGAGGATGGGGAATGAATGTGAGAAATAACACCTTATGCTCGAGCTCCATGGGGAAAACTTCTGCTCGAGTTTTGATGGAAAATTCTACCTCATCGATTACTCGAATATTATACGGGTTGCTAATGATAGCAAAAAGGAGATTTCTGAGTGTCCAACATTCAGGCTTTCATTCTGGAGGCGAAGATTTTTTGCAAACATCTTCCTTCGTAGAGACAAAAACGACGGTTCACTATATCATTGCGATATCACTAAATTCTCCCCATTTCTTCCGTTTAATTTAACTTCCTGCTAAAATATCAGAGATTAAGATTGCAATCACGTACTTTATTTAAGCACTTAAATGTCTGAAAAAAACATGTGTATATGAGAAACTTTGATAATATTTCTTTATGTGTTTAACAAACTCCATGATTCATTATAAACCAAATTTATCCAACAATCAATATCATTAATTAATTCATTAGTAAGTTTTACTTACCTATATATTCCTTTAGCAAAATTTAACGTCGTATTATCTAAAGAAGTACAGAATACAGAATGAAATTCTGAACTATCTGCCCACTTCGTTTTAATAATTAAATAGATTAATTATGTTATTAATTTTATGATAAGATAGATATTCATTTTCTGTATATTTTCGCAGAGTCCATTTTATTAATACACTCGTGCATATAATTTCATAACCAATCTGATTTTTCTTCACAAAAGTAAAAGGGTTTATACCTTTTACTTTAAATACATATAATGGACGGCCTTTTTTATGATCACTCAACTTTCAAGATACCATATAAGAATTTTTTATCGACAAACTTTAGTTATTCTAACATGTAAAATGTATTTGATAATATCAGAAGCCAGAGGGATTTACAGAAGAAAAGCAATGTAATTGTAAATAAAATGAGCGAAGCTTTGCTTCTCTAATCTTCCCTAAACCAACGTAAACTTGGTTTTAAATGCAATTCAAAATTCTTTGCCAATTAAATTTATTGATTTTGCATCAAACTTATTCCTCATTTTTATTTCATCTTAGATTAATTTTATGTTTTGGTAATTTCATCACATACAATTAGAACTAATTTGCAAATTGATTATTTTGACATTAAAAAAATTATGGCACGTTGACATTTTTGTTTCCCAAAAATACTCAAAGTTACTTTCAGAGTCTTAAATATATATAAGACTCAAGAGGGTACTAATAAGCTTATTTGAAATTTGGACCGCAATGAAAATTTAGTTTGGGGTACGATTGTGAATATAATTTTTCAATTGCTCGGAAGCGTAGATTTCAGATGTATTTTGATGCAACTAACATAAGATCAAACGGAAAAAATAATCCCCCTCGTTTCAGTATTAAATATTTTCAGAAGCGCTTATCCATGGGTATCTCTTTAAAATATTAATTTTGTCAATGCAGAATTAAAGTTTTAGGAATCATTAAAACCTCTCACCCCTCATATAGGTAGGAATATTAGACATTTTTTGTTTCAATATGATGTTTATTTTAATTCGCTTGAAAGTTTGCGAGGTCATTTCAATTTTATAATTAACTTTCAGTCCTCCTCTTCCAACACGCAAAATCCATTTAATTTAGCAAAAGAAAATGTCATCGGATAGAAAACAGAGTGAAACAGAAACAGATTGGGAGGAAGAGAATATTATTTAATTCATAGTTTATTCTCTTTTATATGATGCGAAAAATTGGGAAAGGTCGGTTTTGCGGAACCGTTATTACATGGGGAATGATTTTTAAAAATATTTGGAAGATGTTTCCATCAGTATGAATTACCTTAGAATGTGTAAGATGTTTTATCACGCATTACAAATTATGTAGATTGAATTCAAATGTAGACTTAACAGTTGAAATTTTGTGGTAGAGTACTATTTATAATGAGAGAGTTCAAAGTTGATATCGCCGCATCCGTGTGCAGAAATTTTACGTATTTTATAATTTTCCCGATTCTCATATTCGTTCCAAATTCCTCGCATCCCTTTTTCAAATAAAAGCCCCTACTCTTCTCTTATATTTCAATCAATTAAATCATCTCTGAATAATGAAAATGGAATGGTGCTTAAAACAAATAAAGCTAGCATTTTCAGCCCATCCCCTCTGTCTTCCCTCCCGCATCGGAGGCCTGCGACTCCCTAAAGCCGTATTGCTTATTCCTTGGCATCATTTGAACTAACGATCGCGTTTAAGTTGCCGACAAATGAAGTCAAATCCTTCAATTTCACCCGCCGTTATTGAAACGGGGTACTGCTACGTAACGTTTTTGTTCATTTTTTCCTCACCGTTTTCTTGTTTTTCCCTCGCTATCTCGATTCAATCAATCGAGGCGATCTTAACTCTGCACGATTACTTCACGCTCGTCATCAATTTTAGATTTCTCATATTCGACCGATAGTGGTCGGCGGTGAAGTGGACCGAGTCGAAGCAGCCAGCCGTCTGTCCTCCGCAGGGTCTTTCAATTCGCTTCTTTGAACTTTCTTCTTGAAGCTCAATATTACCGTTCATTTGATAGGAATGAATAGCTCGTGAGTGAACAGTTCATAAGAACTTTCCTCTCCATTGAACTAAGTGATCTATTCTGTGTTATAGACTGTGAATAGTTCACTTTGGACTAAGCATTTTCGTTTACATTGAAGAGTTCAAATTCATGCTCTTTGTCATACCTTCACCGTTGGGTGGCAACACGTTTATTTCACTAGGAACGGATAGTACTTCGTCAATAGTTGGAAAATTGTCCTTTTGGAGTAGTTCCATGGAATAGCTGGTTAAGAATAGATGAGCATAGATCGTTTAGAATATTTCAAATGGAAAGATACTTCATTATAATATATCAGTTCTATCCATTACTTATAATTTTATTAAAAAACACAGAAATCAACCAGAAGGTAGGTTTAGTAGGAGATGGTAGAGATCACTCAGTACTAAGCCCTATACCGCGTGTGAAATTCACACATCAGGGTAGGGGGGCCAGTTCCTTTATCAATGCCGGTTATGGTTTCCCAGGAATATCTGGTACCTGAAAAATCACATAGCTTGGGTGGAGCTGTAGGTGTCCAGAGTGCCTTTCCCGGAAATCGAACCCGGGCCCCTCTGGTTAGCAGTCCAAATCTCTACCCCCTGGACTACCGCGACCCACATAATTTTATTATTAACCAATAATCCAAAAAATAATATCACATAACACAGTAAGCAATTGCGTATGTAACTTCTCGTTGCTTAAAATAATGGCAATAAGAAGAGGGTAAAGATAGCTAATCATTATGGTTGTCTACCGTTCAAGGTAGGATAGATACACAGGATGTAGACCTAGGATGGAGACCTCTGCCAAGTTTCTAAGTCTCCTATAGAAAGACAGCATGAAACCCTACACTACCATAAACCCAGCCTCATTTCCACATACATTCTACCTCCCTTGATTCTGTCCAATACATTCTACACCCTCATTCTAATACATTAAGTTCTCCCCTCTATCACAGTCTTCAACGTCCTATTACCAGTCACAATGCTCTGCATCTTTCTTGATATTTTTAATGGTTTTCTCGTAATTACCAACGCTCAAGTTGATAAATAGTTATCACGAATATACGAGGGCTCTTCCCTTAGAGTGTTCATCAATGTTTTTATTCACTAAATTTATTGTGCAAGAATTTCATTTACAATGCAACACAACGTGAATGATTTTGACACTCTGACATTGTTGCATTGCAATGCACCTTGGCGGATAAGTCCGTCAAAAGTTATCGCGCCATCTCTTATAATTTTTAAAAATTAATATGTAGTATACATACTATGGTGTAGATTTTATTCATTTGACTTTATTCTTACTTAAGTGACAGTAGTTGGAAGGTTAATTATTTTACATTTGCCATCGCCTGCATTTGATGATGAAAAACTCAATCCACGAAGGTGTTTCTTAGCATTGGAGATGTCACATCGGGCTAAATTGCACATTAGACGTTAATGTGTTCCAAAGTCAGCCGCCAACAAGCACGTCAGATTTGTAGCACTTGTATCTATTCTTACACCAGCATGCGGGTGGTACCAGTGAAATTTTCAATATTTCTGGTAGTGCTCTTAACGTTCATTGACGATTTCCCACAATTTTGACAAAGGTGTTAATGTTCAAAACTATGGGAGCTGTGATTTTAGCTCCGAGTTCACTTTGAGTTCAATTTTCCCCCCTCTTTAAAATTTTTAACCAGCTGTGGTGCAGCTTAAAACAAAGTCTTCATAAAATCCTTCTTTCTTTACTTCTTCCCCAATTCTCTGGTGAAAGCAAATTTTGAATGCAGCGTCGCGTGTAATCTCAATCTTTGTACTAAGCAATTTGAACATGTTTCAACCTGCAACAGCGGTCACGACCGTAATACTGGAGTGAAATCCATGAAGCTAATACCAATTTGATATCGTACATTAAATTAAAATATAATATGTAAATAAAATATTCGGTACAATTAATTTATTGAACAAATTTCATATCTTTCTTTATTAACCATCCCTCGATTATGCAGTTCAATTTTGTTTATTTAAAGATTTATTTTTCTAAAGCAAAAAGCTCCAAATGTAGATACGTAATAGAATGAATTGAAAATGTCGTTCCCGGTAAAGGTATGATTGAAAGGCGTTTGTAGATACAAGTTCTTATTTATTTCTAACACTTCGTATTTCATTACTTATCATTCCTTATTTTCACTTTATATTTGTTTATATAGATCGAGATGGAATAATATGATCTCCTAAATCCAGTAAAACACTCCTCCAGAGGTTCCATAAAATTGAATAGGATGATTATTGTCAAAAGCAGGAAGCCAGTCAATTCCTTTTCTCAAAAACTTCAGTTCTTCTTTCCCCATTTTCCATTTTTTGACAAGCCCCCGCAATAAGAACACTGCTAGATGTTTTCGGACCTCAGAGGATGGCCTGTTAGTGACTATGGCCTCTGTTGAGGTCACACAGTTCAAATGAAACGACCATGGTGAACTCCATGCAATAATAGAATAATGCTGACAATTTATAGTAAATTATCTACAATACCCTAAAACTTTCATATGCATCACGGAAATTTAATTTTTATTCTGAAAATGTTTATAAGTGTTCGCCAGTGATTTTCTAATTCGTGAATAATTTTAGTTTTTTCACTATTTCGGTAACATAGTATACGAAAATGTAATCTATCCGTAATTATTGTCACTGTAAACTGAATTTTTTCGGGAATTTACCAAACATTTGGCATGGTATACAATTTTTGCGTATTTATACATCTTGTTGACTGTATTTATCTTAGCCAACTACTTTCCTTTCACAAATTCCAAGAAACTACGGGAAATGCTGCTGCAGTAACTTTTAACGGAGTCATGAATTTCAATGCAACAATTTCAGAGTGTAAAAATCATCCGCCTTGACCCAGTCAAGGCGAATGGTTTTTACGCTCTGAAATTGTTGCATTGAACTATCTTCTTCTTGTCTTATATTTATTTATACTTACCGTCGTTATAATATTTGACTGGTTCATTTCAAGATAAAGCTTGCGGCCTATGGTAAATTCATTACACAAACAAAAGTACAGAAGAGACAAAAACTACAAGGCAAATTGACATTTTTATCCCTCTATGCCCCCTACTTCTTCCTTTATGGATTCTCTAAAAGCACCAAAACCATTAATGTAATTCATTTGCGTTTCTGAGAAAGTTTTTTTATCATCTTTGATTCAAAAGCCTTTCCTCTCCTCCCTTCACCTCTTCAGTCCATGTCAGGAATTAATCCGTCGCTTGCCGTAGCCTCCTCATCTCCCAATTCGAGCTTATCCAAACACGTCTCCCTTTTTCAACTCCCGACATCCCCTCTTACATAATCCCTGAATGAAAAACCCTAATCTCTCCATCCGTTTCCTTGTGTTTAAATCAAATGAGTTAGTATTCCTCTCTCGTTCCCCACCTACGTATTATTTACTCCCCCCTTTCTTTCTCACTCCCCACCTACTCCTCTCATTAAAATGGCCATCTTCTTGTCACTTGCAGGCGTGCATACACACTCGCACCTTAAGAATCCTCATTTTTTTTATATTAGTCTCCCAGTCTTATTTTCCGTCTTTTGTGTCCACTTTTGTTTTCCACCCTCTTCCTCCACCATTACTCCCTTCTTTTTCTTCTTATTCTTCCACGGCCTCTTTCCCCTCCCCCATTACGTTGCGTACACGACGCTCAGGCACGTAAGATTGCGAAAAAAATAGGTGGAACAAGAACCTGATTTTTCTGTCCAATTTTCCCCCATCTTGACTTCTTCGCTCTGCGGGCACTTGATTAAAATCTCCTCCCCCCCCTCCTCCGCCGCCTTTCCTCCCCACCCCCTTCCCTAATTTCCCTTCCGACTCGTTCCGGTTTTTTTTTGTTTCTCTTATTCTTTCCGTTTCATTCTTTGCCCGCCATTACCCCACCCCGGATTTCATTCACGATGTGCTGCTATAATGGGGCAATGTCGCGCAACAGAGTACTGTAACAATAGGAATCCGATCGCGCTAGATTAAGGCAGCGGATTCTCCTCCTAGTCGTCTTTGTACTGAATCTATTCATTATGATTGTGATATTTTTACTAAAACTAAGAGGAAAACATCTTGTGCTCGCAACTAAGGACTTTTAAAGAGAAGAATAATAATAATCACTATATTTCCTTTACCTGAATTTTACTTAAACATGACGAGTTTTCGTGAAACAGTATCTTGTGCAAGAGCTATTGAAAGAAAATATATACTAATATGAATTGTATTGACCTCTTTGGTTCCAGTAAATATGCTGTAGGTCATCCTCTATAGCAAAATTAGCAGAATTCCTTTCGCTAAAAATTGGTGTACTGGTTTTGGTTCCTAATACACGCTTTATGCAATACTACTCAAACCTCTCTTTTATCGATTTATGACATGTAGTTTCTCGATCTCTCGAGTACTGGGGTACATTTTATATACATATCTTTATCAGTATTACAGATTATAAATTCATTTAATTACTTCTTGGTAGTTTATTATTCTTCCAGTATTTTAAATACTTTATAGAAAATTATGATGATATAATTTCGGGTACTTTTACTTGGAATGCTTTCTTTAAATGGTTTCTCCTTTTAAAGTGCTCACCAGGCAAAACTAGCGGAGCGCACTTCTTCGGATGGTGTCCTTTATCTTTTCAAAACGTGATTCCTTTAACTTCTATTATCAAACTTCTCATAAAATAACATCTTAGTTATTAACTCTGATATATTCATCTCTGCTTACTTATAGTGTAATTATTTTTGGATTTAGATCCGACATTTTCCTTTGGAATAATAATGGTTATCCCGTATTATTTCATTTCCTCCCCTGCTGTTCCCGTCTTCCAATTTCAGACGCAATGATTTTATGAATGTGTCTCGTGATTACGATACCGCCATATTTCCTTTCGCATTTTTTGTTCCTTTTAGGAGCCCATGTCACCAGCCTTTTTGTGCTCTCTATTTCCACGTCAGTTCCTTCATTGCCATTGATTTTGTTTTCCAAGTTTGATATTCATTTAATTCATTGAGATATCTTCCCCTTCCCCAGATGAGCTAGTTCTCTCAACATTATTAGTTTTCTCCTGTCGATACCCAGCTACATAAAGTCCTCCGTAACATACAATATACTCTTATTTTCTCCATCTATCATTTCCTCTTTCCGTTTGGTCGTTTTTTTCTCGCATTCTGCTATTTAAGTTAGTTCCTTGTTATATGAACTAATATATGTTTTATATTTACATTTACGTAGTAATTGCGATAAGATGGGATTCAGGTAGTGATGGTAGGTCACAGGGAAAGTCGGTGTTGTAGCTCTTGAACGAGAGATACTTTCTTCAGGTATGCCCCTCGCGTTCCATTGGTGGGCCTTACACCGCACATTAAATTATTCAGATCCCCTACACTGAAACAAACAACTCCTCTGTGCATGAGAAGATTCTCCAGCGAAGTTCTCAAAGAGCTCTCCCACAACTTTACGCCCTTCCGTAGATGTACTATATATTTAGCAAGTCGATTTCAGAATGTGTACTCCCATAGAGCTGGAAAATGGCTCACATCAGCCCCACATTCCATCATGATCTTCCAAAGGCGGAGCCTTGTCGTTACAGCCATTTGCCTCTCTCTCCAATGTCGTTCTTTTAAGTTCATTGTATGTTGCTACTCTAATAGTATTTTTTGTGTCATCAGTAAATTTCTTTCTCGGCATTCCTCTTCCTATTATTTTCCCCTCAATTTTATTTCCCAGGAAGTTGTAATACCTGAGAACATGTCCGACAAATTAAATTCTCCTTTTCTCCATCTCTTTTATTAAAATCTTTCCTTCTTTAATGTCCATCAAAACTTCTATGTTGCTTTTCTTGTCCGTCCATATTGTGCTTGTTATTCTTGTCCATCTTGTTCTTGCCTCGTATTTATTGAGGAAAATAAAAAAGACTTGCAATTTGACATAATATTTTATGGCACCAAATTCCCTGCACTATAATATCCTATAGCACACCTTTTCAGGTCGAGTTAGCACATTACTCAACAGGTACAATTTTATTCTACAGCCAGCAACGCTGCATAAAATACGTCAAAAAAATTCGGCCTTATATGATTCATTACAAACTCAGTAGGAAAAGCACATGGAAGTATGCCTCATTTTCTCATGGTATTTTGAGGCGGAGGAAGAAGAGAAAGTATGTTGGGGCATTGTTAAAAAATTTGAATCCTCACTCACATGGTCAAGAAGCTCTTGGCTGTTCCACGAGCGTTTCTTTTTCATTTTCTGAGAGCACTCGTGGCACCAACTTCGCACACACCTTTCACATGCCCATTTTTTCGGTCACGAGTCAATGCACATCACTTTTAGGGATGCCAAATTCATCAGAAACCATTCAAAAACTTAATCTGCGATCCATGTCCAACAAATCTTTCAATCTTGCAAGATTTTCGTCACTTTTTGAGGTCGAAGGGCATCCTGAACGTTCGGTGTCTTCCACATCGTCTCCAACCTCCCGAAAGAACTTGTGCTGCGCAGAGACACCCGATCTACCCATGGTGTACCACCATAATCTGCTTTGAGCATGTCTATTTCCCGGTTTTTCCCAGTTTCACACATATTTGATAGCGAAGGATTGTTCCAATAACCGGTTCATGACGGAGCGTAACGAGGTCACGTTATAGAGGTTTCGCTAACGAATGATCGCACTCCGTAAAGGCTGAGTGGCAACTGCCACCAGCCTCCAGCCTTTCCTGAGACCCATCTCCCTCGAACCCAGCCAAAGAAACCACCGCCCGTCCGTCCATTTGTCTGGGAAAAAATAACCCCTTCTACCTTTAGGACTGATCGAGTACGTTTGAGAAGAATGAAAAATATGAACCTATTGGGAGTAATGTGAGGTTTGCAATGTGTTGCGAGATTCGTATTTTGACATGATAGGGTGAGCGATTAAATGAGCATATAATAAAGCATATTAAGGGAGAGGAATGATTCCATATTGGGATAAAGTCAGAATCTCAAGGGAAATGCACCTTTTATGATCCGCTAAACACGTTTTGATCATTTTTCTGATATGTATTTTCCATTGTTTGTGGGTAACCCTTTGTGCCCGCAAGCTAGTCCGGCATATTCCACTGGTATTTCCCGTCCCAATGACTCAAATGCTGACGACATTAAGGAAATTTTTATTTTACATTATTTATACGGAAACATATTTTGGTATTGTTTAACCAGAAGCATGCAGATACCGAGAGTTTCTACAGTATTTTTGGCAAGAATTTTGTGCTAACATTTTAATAATATTTCTAATCATATTTTGATGTCATCAATCGTTTCAAAAAATATATTTATACTATGACAAGCTACTGTTTTCTAATCTTCCTTAGTCTCAAACAAGTATAAACTATAGATAGCAGTTTTCAATAAACCTGCATTCTACATGGCTTCTGTTTCAACGCTCATGTTGTAAATACTCGTAAAATACGATATTTCAAAGAGATTTTTATTCATTATGGCCAGATAATTTCCATCCTTGGAATTTTGCATTTTATGTATGTATATTCATTTTTTACATAGACATGAATATCGATTGCCTGTGAAAAAGCATAAGGCAATATCAATTCACTTAAACTTGGCAAAAATTATCGTACCACTTATCAAGAGTAGAGTGTCTCTTTCTTTTAATTCATATTAAAGAGACATATAATCCCAAGACGTGCTCAATAGTAGACTTGAAATACATTCAGATGTTTTTAAGGGTATTAATTTATTCCCCCGGGTAACCTCATTCATAGAAAATCTTGTTGGATAAATGCGATTGTAATTATAATTCGGTTAAAGATAAAGGTGATCCTAATGGCATATTGGTTGTTAGTTATATCATTAATAGAATATGTGGAGTATGATTGCAGTATTTTTCTCGTTTTATAATACTTCTCTCCACAAGGCAGTGTGATATACATAAGCATATGGATATTGGATATCCTTAAGATTCATAATGTCAACTCAAGACTGCAATCCATTTACGTCACATACTACTTCCAAAAATGATGTATTCTTATCGACGATAGATGGGATCTATTTCTACTCTTTTATGCTATCCTATAAAACTAGAGCCAAGGAATTTTCTATCTTTGTAAGCGTATGTACTTTAGGAAATCCAAAAAAAAATCTGTCTTCATTTGACACCATCTGCCACTCGGCATGAAAGGATCCCGTATCTCCTTCTATCCCCAAGGAAACGCAATCTCAGCATCCCATTTTTCCTTTCTTCGATAAAAATTCTGGCACCAAAGGGAAAATTTGGCAAATTCAGTGGGGCTCTCTTGAACGGTCCTCGGTTTGGAAAGCGGATACGGGGAACCAACTGGAGCTAGAGTGAGAGGACGGAATTGGGTAGTTTGGTGATTCAGCGAGTGAGTGCGGTGGGTGCGAGGAGAGGTAGCGTGAGGATAGCTGGAAGGATTTCTGTTGGTTTTGGCTTCGTGTGGACAGAATCGGAGAAGGGTTCTGTGGATGAAAACTGCTTTCCTCAAAAACCGCACCCATCCTTTCCACTTCCCTCCTCTTGACATCCATTGCTCCGCCACGGGAAAGACTTCACTGCGAAAAGCCGGAATGCTATCGTGGCTTGGAGGTTAACGAGGGATCCCAGTTAACTTTGATTCATTATATTTCACAAGGATAGATTGAAAATGGCATTTTAAAAAATGTGTCAATAAAGTTTTACCCATTCCTTGCCAATTGAACATTTCAGAAGAGAATGTGTGGCTTGTCACATTTGAGATAGTGATAAGCGGAACTGCCTTCCTGAACGGAAACTGGATTTCATTCAAAGTACAAAGTGTCTGGACTTGATTACTTTGACCAGCTCATCAACATGAATATACCAATATTTTAACCATTACACGACTTATTTACAGATATAGCAAAGAGGTATCTATACTCCTCTAATACGCACGATCTCTATTGAAAAAGTGGCAACAAATGAAAGATGAGTTTGAGGTTTTGATTTACCAAAACCTCAGAAATTGGCCATCAAGTGTTTTCACGGATATTTTTTGTTTCAATCCCATGACTGTGGTCATTTTCCAATATTTTTACCTCCATTAGTGAATTAAAACATCATTAAGATCATATAGGAGGAATCATAAAATTTAAAAAACGAAAAGGTTTATTTACTTTTTCATTTTCTTGGAAATACCTAGAATATAATCAATTGACTCGTTTTATCTAAGATTATAATTAAATTATTGATAATTCAGCATTTTTTTCATGCGATGGCGTCACCTCATTTTAGCGCTACTTCTTCCGCCCATATATCTTGTGATTATGCATTTAGATACGTGTGAAGAAACTCCATTGCCTATTTTCTTTTTTATTTCATGGTTTCAAAAATATATCCCGGCCGTTCTTTCACAAACATTTTTATTGGCTATTTAAAAACGAGGTTTTCGTAAGGTGTAAAATCAATTACCTTCATTGAGTTTCAATTTTCTAAGAAATGCACTGCATTTTACTTTTCTTACTAGATAACTTTCATGTCTAAATATTAAGGGTGACTGACCTTACGGGAGTTAATCGTAAAAATGAACATTATTATTATTTTCGTTCTTAATTTCAATGCCAATATTATTTCCTTTTCAGTTTCATTTGTCTTTTGATGCCACTAATGAACCATACATTTTCTTAAGAAAAATGAAAATTTTTCCCCTTGTCATTACACGAACGCTGAGGTAATTCATCCAATTAATTTCAAATCGCCACTGCACTAGTGCTATTACTATTATCCTCTAAGCCTTTCATCTCTCCCCCACATCACCCAGCCTCACTTCCCTCTTCATAACTTCTTCCTGAGGACTCCCGCGACTTCCTCATTTTTATTCAATTCAGCGATATTTTGCCCCTTCCGCTTTTCCCCACATCTTTGACGATCTCTCAGAAACCGCATTTAATTTATAAAAAAAAACGGCTGAAAGGAAAGAAACGTTGCGTTTTGAAAGAAATAATATATTTGAATAAAAACAGTCCTTGAGAAAATAAAACCTTGCGTGCACGAGAAAAGGCGACCCTGCGTAAGTTTTAAGTGCCCGTGCTGAGTTTTCTTCCACGATCATCGCTCGAAATGAGAGGGGGCGGAAGAAGTGGATTTGTCAAGTGTCTATTCAGTTTTCGAGTTCGAGATGCGTACGCCCCCGGACGGACTCGTCTCCTATCCCTCTCTCGAAATTGTAATAGCGAACGATGCGGAGCGCATCTTATCTCCGATCGCTTTCGTCTTTCAATATTTTATTTCGTAAGGAATGTCTCCGTGAGAGGAGTACGGTTCTCTGGGAACACTCCAACACTTCCCACTTGTCTCTTGCTTTCCTTTCACATCCGTTGAAGCGATGTGAGTTCGTGCATTACGACTCTCTCGACTACTCCCTCTACCCTCTCTTCCCCACGCACACACTCCACTCATCCTCGCTAGATAACGAAGCCTTCAAAAGAAGAACGAATGCCGCATCCCTTACTTCTTCCCTGGTCCTCATATGTTTTTGACGATACAGTTTTCTCTTATTCCATTTCCAGTTGGTTCATGGATCTACAGACATCGAAGGTACGAATGTATCTTATTCCACTTCAACGTGACTGCGATAAAATATCATCAAATCAACAGTCTGATTTGACTAATCCTTGAGAGGGATGTGGCGACAGAGTCAACTATCTTCAATTTATGCAAGTTCTTGCCCATTTTCGACCCATCAAGAAAAACAAAGACAATAAACTTAATTTAAGGGTAAAAAAATTGAAATTCGCTTTTAAAATGTACGGCCTTGACAGCGATGACCGGATATTCAAGAAACACTACTTACACTTATACAAATGACACATATTAAGAGGTCCTGAGGTTTTTTAACATGCATTCCTTAATTCAAGAATCTAATGGACATGTTCCGTTCAACATCGGTCCGTTGTTGAACAGAGACTCAGTTGTAGAACTCTCCGTCAAATTCTCCAGTGAATGTGAGGATTGAATTTAATTGGAATAAGATTTCACGAGCACATTAATTAAGAAAAACTATACAAACCAATACCAGATGAAAATACCTTAAATATGACGTACAACCATTTAAAATGGCTCTAAATCAGCCCAAAGAAAGAGATCGGTATATAATAATTAGCATAACTTCAGCTCATGAGTTGTGTTGCGTTCTTGTGGCCAAGTGCATGAACTTGGGCCTCACCAATTAGCGATAAAAATTCGAAATAACTTCATTTAACTCAGATTCATAGTTGAATCTTATTCCGCCGCAATTGCAAAATATTCCACCCAAAACTCCCCGCAAAAGCATTCCACAGTAAACATCCTTTTGTCGTAAATTTTAATCAGCCCTGCGCGTACATAAGTTCGGAACAATCACTTCTTTTTATATTTTTTCAACTTTTACCGGGACCCCCCCCCCCCCACAGAGTCGAAGAGATGTAAATCCGACTCCGTCTGCTGTGGCGATAAACTTTAGCGTGGTGTGGGTGTTGCAAACCCAAAATTCGCCAGCTAAATCAACACGTTACGCAACGATTTTGGAGTGATACAGTCGTTTTGGGATGGGTGCTTTGGGCTTGATTCACTCTCCCTGAAGCAACGACCCACATCCAATAGGGCTTGAACGCCGAATGGGCTCTATCTGCTGTTCCTCCCCCCCCCCCCCCCCCACAACAATGAGAGAGAGAGAGGAGTGTTGATAAACGGCTACAAGTTTGAAGGGAGAGAGAGGTCTCTTTTGCCTACTCCACCCCCAAACAACGGCAATCCAAAGAAGAGCAGGGAGCCCCGGCAATGCTATATGCGCAAGCGTGTAGGTACCTGCTGCATGGGTCTGCTGCGGATATTAGCACGGCCGAAACGCTCGAGAGCCGCGAAAGCGGAGCACCTGGTCTAGCTGTTTGAGGAAGTACATAACTTCGTTCGTTATTCAGTTCTCCAATATCATCGCTCGAGCATAAACTAATTACGCTGCCATTCTCGGTCCAGTTCGGGATTCATGTTCTTCTACGTGATGATGGGATAACGTGACTCGTTCGGCAGACTTCGTTTGGTGGGCAACGGGGAAGAATCACGCAGATTTCTCCCGATAGATTGTTTTTTTTTTAGTTTCATCCAATCAAAATCTAATTTCGATACCAGAATGTTTAGTGCGTTATATTATAGATCTATATCCGTTACACTTGTCATTTTAATCCATTCACGCATGTAATCACCTCTGAGATCATTCGAGGAATGAATATTTTTTAATGAGTGGGATAGAATTCTCTGTTTTTGTTTATCATGAAAGGAGATAAAATATTTGCGAGCGAATATTTTTCTGCGCTTTTTTTTGGTAGGGAGTTTTGGCTGTTATCACAATTATTAAATTAAATTCCGTTCTCACACTTCTTTTGTGAAAACAAAACGTGTTGTATTTATTTTTCATTATTAGATAAAATCAAAACTTTGTAAGTTTTACTCCTCTGAACTTGAATAAACAGAATGCATTTTAAAAACAGATATTTATATTTTCATTTTATCTGTAGATATGGATGTTGTGAATTGAAAACATAAGCAAATCATCCCAACCCAATCCGAATAAAAAGCCGGCGTGAGGTCTCGTTACAGATGAAACACAACGGATAAATTAAATTAATGCATAATTTCCTGAGCATGTTGATTTACTCGAGATACTGTAGTGGGTTATCATCCATTATTACCATACACACATACATACATATATATACATATATATATATATATGTATATATGTGTATATATACACACGAGCATGGTATATGTATGTATATATATATATATATATATATATATACATACATATATATATATATATATATATATATATATATACATATACCATAAACACAGTAATCAACCCGAAGGTCGGTTTGGTAGGTGATGTTAGAGTTCACCCAGTACTAAGCCCGGCGGCGTGTATTCATTCTAAATTCAATCTAAATTCACGCATCAGGGTAGAGGGTCCTGTTCATTTCGCTGTACCAGTTATGGCTTCCCAGGAATATCTGGTACCCGAAAAATCACCTAGTTTGGGTGGAGCTGCATGTACCCAAAGTGCCTTGCCCGGGATTCGAACCCGGGACCCTCCGGTCAGCAGTCCAACGCTCTACCCCCTGGACTGCCGTGACCCATATATATGTTATTTGTATACATATAATCAAGCCAGTTTTAATGAAAGTGATTTTATTTTGACACAACTATCCATGGCAGCGCGGTAAAACCGGTCGGAAAACATGGTGGGGGAAAGGGCTGCCCTTTCAACGCAGCCGGTTGCCATTTTGCTCCAAGCATTTTGAGTGGAAACAGGTGAATCCGCGTGAAGTCTGTTTTTCGACTTCGAATCACAGCGTTCACGTTCGATGACAATGCCCCCAGCCGTACGTCCTTCATCGTTACCAATTTTCTTGATCGGAGCACCATCCCCGTGGTTCCTCAGCCCCCTTAGAGTCCTGACTTGGCTCCTTGTGACTTTTTTTGTTTTCCCGAACTAAGAGAGAGCTGAAAGGAAAGCATTGGGAGACCGTGGAAAACATACAAAAGCATGTTACAATGTTCCTGAGAGACATTCCCGTCGATGAGTTTCAGGGTGCCTTCCAGGCGAGGCATACAAGTCTCCGCAAGTGTAGTGATGTAGAGGGAGAGTGTTTTGAAGAACTTTAAGCTTTTGTACAAGTAAGATCAATAAATATATTTATCCCAGAGAATGTGCATTACTTTTATAGTGTACCATACATTTTTTATACATGCATATAATATAATATAATATAATATAATATATATATATATATATATATATATATATATATATATATATATATATATTTTATGCATATATATACCATCATATACATACATACATATAGATTATATCACATACATATATACACACACGCACACATGCGCGCACACAATATTATTTTCGTCTCTTGGTCCAATTTGAGTGACTACTTGCACTCGCCATTAACCCGGCACTCACACGTACCCACATATTCTGTCATACCTTCCTTCTCATGCGCCATAGACCGCCAAATCACTAATTAATTCCGGTGGGTGGGTAGGAGAGCGGGGGAGGAGGGATGAAGGCATTAATTGCCCCAATAAAGCGAGGTTTTGCTTCACTGCCACAGTTATCAAGCCGGACCAACCCACATCCAAAACCTATTACGCTCACTTCGGTCCCCCGCTCTCGTTGCAATCCCTGGCTCTCCCTCATTGCCTCCTGTTCTGTTTGGCTCCTCCCTCACCCGCCTGCCGCCGCCCTTCCTCCCCAGTCTTTCCGTCCCTTTCCACTTTCATCGATGACTCCCGCTATCCTTCTCTCTTCCATTTTGTCGCGTTCCATAAAAGTTTGCGTATATCTTCCTTCTCCACGATCGTTCTTCGATAAATATTTTTTTTTGAATGGATGCGTGATAATATAACAATTGAAGTTAAAACTTGTACGTGAAGGGAGCCAATTAAACGTGAGAAATGACTTTGCTGACATTTTTGAAAATGTACGGGAACAAGGGAGTGGGGATGTGCGGATTAGAATCCCGATTGTTCGATTTCCATGCAGCCTCATTCGTTTCGAACGGCAGCAACACGTGTGAATCCGGATATTGCTGCTTGTCTGGACGAGAGCTCGGATGATATTCTGAGCAACACACGTAGAATCATGTTTCATCCAAATTCGGCCCAACATTCGGTGAAACACTAGCTGGTGGGTCCTGAGTTCGATTCCGGGTGATGCCACATAATTATCCCGACTGAAGCGAGTTATGTAGTTTTCTGGATGCCGATCATTACACCCTGCGAAGCAGAATGCTGCAAAATTTTCTGATTCGCCTTCCTTGAATATGTCAATTTGGAGAGGAACACGAGAAGCTCTTGGTATTAGAACTCTACCCTCACCCATGAACCTCCTTTGATAATTACTTCGGTCGAGGTTTTTGGGTAGGAGTCAAATAAATTCTTCTTTAAAAATTAGCCACTTTTGTCTTTTAAAACAATTAATTTTTAATCATATATGTACACATTACTAGTGTTCTCGGATAAAATTTTCTTTGTCTTTTCTAGAATTAAATACTCAATTGTGTATGCAAATATCATCAAATTCAACTGAAGTTAAACTGGAGTTGAAAATTCCTTTGTTTTATAGAATTTCTGTCAACTTTGTAGCGCTTTATATGATGATAGTTAATAGCCATTGCAAGAGTATTATCTCTGGTTGAATTTGTGCTCATTTTCTATCTATCTTTGTTTAAACATCATTAATACTATATATATTGCAGCCTGAAGGACCCGCAAATTAAGTACCCTACTATAGTTTGCTGCTATGCTTTAAAAACGATGTTTCATAGAATTAAACCCGTTGTAAATCACCTTATTTAAACAGTATGTATACCAATTCTTCAATTAAAAAATTAACAGTCCTAGAGTTAAATCAGAACGCAAATATAAGCTATATTAGTTGATTTTTAGGTTTTGCATTGCGTTACAAGTTAAATTTTTCTGAATCGTCAAATCTGGCGTAAAACGTAGAAAGACCACTTGGCAACAGCGATAGGTTAGCAGTAAATGTTTGGGAAAACATAAATGATATTGTAACTTCATGTAAAAATATGGTCTTATTGGTGTTTCCTTTTGGTGTGATAATAGGCTTGTAACATACACTTAATAAGGAACTAAATTTATTTTAAATGATTAGATTCCACATTTATGTCGTAGAGTAGGATACACATCTTTCATAAATGCATGAAATTTGTTATATTTTCATTCATATTTTCATGCCAAAATTTTTATTCGCAAATTAGTTGTATTGCACAATGATCAAAGTTCTTATGTTCATAATCTATTCCAATCTCCGTAGGTATTTGACTTACACGGAATTCATACCATATTTACACGTAGGTTACTTGAAAATTGCTCTTTATTTGTCTCAATGGAGACAGCATGTTGTTATAATAGATTGGGTGGTGAGAGAATCACTTTCTGTTCACTTGACTTTGTGTCTATACTAAAACTTGTATTCTTGCTGGACAGATGTCGAATTACTGCGTCTTTTACTCCGGTGTAGGATTTGGAGCCTATAAAAGGGATTTCAGGTTTCCAATGCTTCCATCGTCTCTAAATATGACACGCTACAGTGCTTGGGGATGAGAAGGTAAAGAAACGTGACGGATTTCGGGTAATATGATGACACTACCCATTTTGTTGGAGGATTTCCGCTATGAAGCCTTACGGAAGAGAATAGGGGTCGGAATAGTATCAAGAAATGTAATGTTAGCCGCGGGTGAAGTTTTTAATCTATCTCGGAAAAAAATCCGTTTTCAGATAGTTTGTTTTATTACGTAATTCATTGAAATATTATTAAAATTGAAATTTGAAAAATACCTACTTTGAGTATCCACCTTTTAATTATTCAACATGCCTTTCCTGTAGAAAAATAAAAATGAGAAATAGAGCACATTTATGGCAGTATGAAATTGGTCAATGTTTATACAGGGGGAGAGCGTATAGAAAGTTAGATAGGGGAGGTAGTGATTAGGCGTGGTGCACGGAATAAAGGGAGGCAAATAGTTGAGCTGAAATGGAGTTAAATGGAGAAAATGGAGTCCAAAAGTGGTTTAAAATAGTATTTTGCTGTTCTAAGGTATTTATGTTAGGCCGGGTTTAAATATTGCCACGTTGTCTAATCCCAGGGACCATAGACATTTGTTTTTTATAAAAATCTTATCCGCCACTTCATATTTCGAAATTTTATTTATCTTTCTTTAGGTTAACATTTTGTTGAGCAGTTTGACCGTGCAAAGCTATTGCATTACTCTTTCGATTATATTGTCATTTCTATTTTACCAGTTTTTGACGAGCCGTCTGATGAAGAAAAATGGAAAGTACTTCTAGTTCAAAATGTGTGAACCTTTATAAATGGTCCAATGTTTGAACAAGAAGGAAAGATATGGATAATGTTCCACCGTAAAAGATTACGGCTAGAGTGATCCTGATTCTAATCTCAATGTGACTCATAGTTTGTGGCTGTTAATACAGATTATTAAAACTTGTATTTTGTGACTGTTAATACAGATTGCTAAATCACTAAAGATTTCGTATCAATGCAAAAGTTCAATGAGAGGACACAACCTTCGTAGCTATGTCCGTCAGTATATACTCTAACTTATATAAAAAAAATTAGTACTAACAGAAAATAAACCATCCAATACATGCTCCCTATAAACTATAGAGTATAGTATTAGTTAATCTTAAAAATAATTTTTCATTGTCACTTGACCAAGCAATAGTTTTCCCATTTGTCATACGGAATCCAGTATTTTTGGTTTAAAAAATTGAGAAAGAATTCTCATTTGACTGTCAGAATTAATGGCGTCTTAAGCATAATATAATTTGTCGTGTTTATTTCAGGTGTATGGATGGCCTTGTACTATAAATGAGTTTACGTCCAGACAACAATGACTTCTTCATCAGTGGCGCTAGGACATATCCTAAAATGCGCATTTATTATTCCTTTTATCATTATCATCAATTTAAAACAGTCTTTTACAGAAGCGATGATTGCGCTAGTTTAATTTAAATGAAGCACCAAACATTAAACTGTATTGTTGAAGAAATGGTACATTATATTTTGCCTTTGTTATCTTTCTGTGTATCGTCAGCATTTTCGGATACAACTCTTTTACTCAACGACAAAGTTTTACAGGGCCAACCTCTGCCTCGTTTTTCCATCCTTTACAGAGCATGGAAAATATTTAACGAATATATTCCTGTAATTTTGTATAACTTAGAAAAATTTAAACTTAAATATTACGAGCAAAATTTTTCATCCTATGGTATCGCATAGAAATCTGATAAAGATGAGCATGGGAAAATGCTCATGGCTATATACAACATTTGCTATTCTGTCATGTTAACATCAAATCAGGGTAAAGCATAATAGTAAATACAAACTTTTAACGATTCTCGTACACTATTGCATCGTTGCCAATTTGCATAGATAATTTTAGAGAAATATGTTCCTGGAAGGTTAGAATTGAAAACCATGAATAAAACCCTTTCCGTTAATCATTACGCACATTCGTACTATTAAACGTTTTTATGACCGTTTATTGTGACAAGTGCAAAATATAACCACCTTTAGTAGTGAATTAGTTATTGTATTGACTCGTTAAGAGCTTGAACATATAAATTACCACCATTATATTTAAAAGACTCCAAATAATTCTCTATTGCTTTGAATAATCAAAATAAAATTCAGGTGGACAAATCCCTCCCTGGCAATTAAAACGTAGAAATTACGATGAGCGATAACTTGCATTAAAATTACAACCAATCTCATTTAATTTCTTTTTTAAGGTGAAAAATGTTATGGATCATATTCAGTGGAACTGATTTTCTAAATACGGAATCGATTAAATTATAAGATAAATAAACTGTCAGACTACAAGGATCAACTAATGGTAATGACGCCAAATATTAAACCACTATACAAGCTCAACTGAAATTACTTTAAATACTTATAAATTATAAAACGAAACACTATGAAAGGGAAATCTGCGTAAAGTGATTCGCTCAATTCTTTTAATGATCAGAAATCAATTTATCTCTCAATTGCTTGCAATAACTCTGTGTGTGCAATAAATATCTCTTCGGTGATTTACCGCCGTAACCCGAGCAAAAAGTTGAGTGCCGATTTATCTAAATAAAATTAAGGGCGCATGCGTATTACCTTAACAAATGGACGGCCGTTAAAACGAGCCGCCACCATTGGTGGAAGCCATCCCTATGACATATGGCTCCTTTTTAAAACTGGTTTTACTCCTCTTTTCTTTGTCTCGGGGTGAAAAATAGCATACGACCAAGAATAAAGAGTCTTTCATTTGACTTCCAGTAGTATATCCCAATAAAAAAATAACAATGACCCTCGGAATGTTGAATAATGTTTCAAAAATAGGTAAAATATTACCAGTATCATTAAAAAAAACTTGTGAGAAATCCATTTAATTTTACAAGGTTTTATTTGTTTACTTTCTTTACTGCGTAAAAGTACATTCGCCGAATTTCGGGGTTTTAAACTTTAATTTTCATATCTTCTATAGTTTTTGGTGGAATTGATTTATTATTATTTAAAATTCAAAAGTTTAAAGTAGATAGTTTATAAAAATTAATTTGGAAAATTATTTAAAGGGATGAAGTAAATATGATTGCCTTAAACTGCACGTGTCAATTCAAATACACCATTCCATCAAATTGTAGTTAAATGATGCAATTTTATTAGGTAATTCAAGGGTTGAACCAAATATAGTAATTCTCTCCTTCGGGGTCCCAAACTTCTAATAAAGAAGGCCATTGTAATTGCATTAATTAGTGAGTCGTAGATAATATATTTTTGATGAAGTTTTCTCGGGTCTTCCCGAGACTATATATGCTCGTGAAATAGGGGGTCGAAATGATGTCATTCAACTATACTGTTGGTGATACTAATCCAAATTTAAATTCAGTATGTGGTATGAAGACTTTGTGAGAATTCCTATCGAAGGGGATATGATTTAGAAAAGTACAAAATAGTCCGGCATAGCTCTTCTTTCCAAATTAACACATCCAAAAAGAAAAATTCACGGGACAATCCAATAAAATAAAACCCATACTATTTCTTTCATCATCGCCAAAAGTTTTCTAGTTATTTATATGACCAACGCTATCAAATTTCATTCCTGTCAGTTGCATCATACCGATTATGAAAATTCGATCTAGCGATTATCTAAATAATGAACCCTGTCTATTCATATCGAAGAAGGAAGAAGAATTCCTCAAAAGGAACGAGTCGGAATGCGTTATTATTTCCCATACTTCTAATATTCAGTAATTTGCTGTATTCCCGAAATATTTAATAAAATTTAAACTCATTCTAAATTACAATGTTAAGGAAGCATTTGATCTAAGAAAACTTTTCGTGTACGAAGAAATAACCTTGACGATAAGTTGTCTTCAGTACACGTTCGAAAACACTTTTCCTGTAAATAACCAAACAATAAATAAAGAGAACTCTTAGCTCACTGAATTACCTGTAGGCTAGCTTCGCTTTGCCGTATTAATGAGAGACCATAAAGATAGAGAAATTGCGGAGAGACCATGTATCCTTATAATGGAGATTTCACAATTTTCTTATCCATCCACATTTTTCAACACTAATAAGGTTTAATTTAAATGGATTACCTATGTTTAACCACTGTGTCTGATGCAGTTGCATGACATATTTAGGTCAGCGTTGGGTCATGTTGCCCATTTCAGTCAAACATATCGAAGAAAGTGTGAATAACACTTTGAACCAATCAAAGAAGTGCGTGCTATGCAAAATCTTTGTCAGACTCGTAGACCGAAAAAGTTTTGGCAGCGAGAAATCATTTATCCCCTAAACGGTACTTAATCACCTTAAGTGACCATAAAGATTCTAATTTGTGCGTCCAATCTTCTCACCTCGAAAGGAAGTGGAAATCTTCCAAAGTGGGAGCAGAAACGCCTAATATCCTCGCTGGTTTCCTTCATGAGTGCCCTGCTCTCCCCCACCTTACCCTTCGTAGCGTCACTTCTTGGCGATGAAACTGCCGAAATCCGTCCCCTGATTTACGCCTCCCTCCCCTACATCATCCTGCTTCATCTCTACCCCGAATATCCATAGTTCCACCCCAATCCCCGCCCCCTCTCCCTCCGAATACGCGCGTCTCTCTACCTCCATCCCTCTCGCCGCGTTTTCCCGCCCCATTTGACCCGCCAATGCTCCTTTAACGAGTGGGGTGCTTCACAGCGTGCGTTGGTTTTATGCTGGCGTGTTGCCGCACTTGCCAAACCGTTCCACGCCCACCACACCGCCGCTTCAGTAGCGTCGCCCCTCTTTCCATCCGCGGCAAACAACTCCATCACATTCCTCCAACCGGCACACAACTCCCCTGGAATAACCGAAGCATCTATCGATACATCAGGGTGTATAACATTTTCCAGCTATGTTCCTTAGTATAGCTTTTTCATAGATCCCTTATAATATGGTAATGCGGTTTTGTTGCGAATACTTTCTTTACAAGTTGAGGAACAGGCTTGGAAAGGTAATTCTTACAGTAGTATTTCCTGTCGTATTTCAGATGATTTGAGTTTTAGTAAACTCAAATAATAACCAAATGAATTGGAAAATTTTTAATGGACGGGTTGAGACTCGTCCGTAAGAGTATGGCGTACAGTGTTCAGTTCAGTTTTCGGCTATTTTAGTTCAGAATCACTGATTGGATTGCGTGAAATGAGTAATTCTTAAAATGTAAGCGTCTCACGGCAAAATATAAGAAATAAGTTGAGAAATCTTACTATATTATTCCTTTTATGGGAGAAGGAGCAATTTTAATGAGACAACAGCGAATGATGAGGGTTTGTGCGTATGGCTGAGTTAGGATGAGGATATGGGGGAAAATAAGTGGGCAGAGGAAAGAGCCCTGGCTGTAATGGCAAAAAAATGCTGACAAGAAGACTAATTGTTCAAACTCTTAAAAACTTGCCGCTGCTGCTTGTGAAGATCTCTCCTCACTACACTCGTATACTGTCAAAATTTTTCTTCGCAATTTCCAAATGCATTGTTTTATAGATTATAAAATCCACTGCATCGGTAAATTTGGCTATTTTTGGGTTCATTGTTAAATAAAAAAATAAAATCAAACTGCCAAAAAAATGTTATATTTAAAAAACGACAAATTGGAGTGTAGTTTACTCCTCAAAAAGGAGTGTAGTTGACTCCTAAAATTTTAGAGGCAAGATTATTTAATAGACATAGACATTTATGACGATTGAACTTAATATAACTTTTAAAAAGTATCCAAAAAATATTTCCCATTATGTTTTCAGACCTTTCTATGCAGATTATAACTTATAATCCATACTTAAAGTATACTTATAATATCCATAATATGTGCATTAGACATCCCATTATAAAGAATAACATTTGCAACTGCGAGTACCTCTAAAGTTATGTTTAGAGTATTTTTGGGCCAACATTTACCTATATTTTTGTTAAAAAAAAAGATGTAAAAGGAATTGGGAAGGCAATGCATTTATCTGTCCTTCTCGTTTATCAGGGACTTATATGTATGTGAGTATTCATCATTAGGTTATGATCCTTCTGTCACAGTTGCTAAATGATCGCAAGGTATATTTCATGTAAATGACCTGGAATATTTTGGGAGAAAGCAAGCATCGCAATCCATTACTTCAGCTATAATTTTCTCAATGCATCCAGATAATCCTGATCCAAAGTGCTTTAATAGTCATATCGAGCTATTTCACATGCATGGTGTATTTCTGAATGCTATCACTTTTGACCTACTACTCATGTCCGTAATTATTCGACCATAATTCAAATTGTAAACATTATTCAAGTAACAAAATGCCTAATGTCATCCAGTTGAGATAATCTAACGACCCTTCGGATTGAAATTCGCTAAATGTTATATAGAATTCTCCATTTCCGATGCATCTACATGTATGTGATTTATATATTGACCTTTGGCATGGAAATCACCACCCTGGCGTGCGACAACATTCGCACTTATGGCATATCATTCTGACATTTATAGTAGTCCGGTTATCACCTTAATGCATATAGAGAGGAGTCGCTGCATTGCATTCCTTGATGTGCAACCTGTCGGATGAATAAAATCATCTGGGAATTATTTTTTTTACGGAAGCCTGTGAGGAACAGTTCCAAGATTCACGCCTTTGGTTCTCGGTGAGCTCGACGTTCATATACATATCTAATGCACAAAAATATGGGTTGGGCAAGGCTGTTCAGTAGATTGCGGAGTGGGTGCAAGTGCTCAAATTTCAAACGGGTTAATCGAGGAAGTGGATTTTAATCGGGGGAACCTTTTGAAGGGACTGTAGTGGTAAGCAACTCAATTGATAAAGAAAACTGCTCTCCTGAGGAAATGAATTTAATTACTTGTGTGTGTAAGTCTACCAGGAAAGCGATACACGTGAGATGAGATATCGTTTGTCGGCTTATCGATGTTTTCCATCAGCATCGCCCACCCTCCCTCCACCAGCCCCTGATCTGCACGGTCTCCTTCTCCGCACCACCCCGAGTTGCGTCCTTCCCTCCACCCCTCAGCCACACCTCTCATCCATCCTCCATCCCTCCCTCCCTCCCCTCTCTCTCTCTCTCCCTCGTACTTCCACGCCGCAACTCCAATTTTAATGCCACATCGCCGCTCGCCTCCCCACACTCCTCCTCCCGCAAAACCCATTTGACGCCGCATCAATTACCCTCCACCCGCCCAACCCACTCACCCCTTCCACACCGTACACCTGGATCCTCTTATTCCCAGCGAAGTTAAAACCGCCGTGTTGCCCTGCGCAGCCAGTGGGGTGGGGGGATGTGGGAAGGTTAGGGGGAGGTCGACCGCCCTATACTCCTCCTCCCCTCCCCCTTGCCTCACCCCTTTCCCCGCCATCACTTCCCGCGTGTCGTCGGAATTACAGAGCGCGCGAAATAGTTCCCTTAGCTTCATTTTATTTTTTCCCATTGTGTTCCTCCACCCCCCTCCTCCGCCCCCTCCCGCCTTTCTCTCCCACTTCGGTGGTTCGCTCAGGGAAAGTGATTCCGATTAGCCCAAAGCTATCTATATACGGCAGTGCTCGGTGAGCGCGCCCTCGCCTCTCTGTGTGTATATTCTCGCAGCGGCGGAGGAGGAAAAAAAAAGAGATGTAAAGCATTGATTAAAGGGGTTATTAGAATTTATCATCGGTTTGAATCCGCGAGGGAAACGAGCTTTCCGCTTCGTCGAAAGTGGAGGCGTTGTAAATGAATGGGGATGCAAGTTTTGCGTTCGGGTAATGAGGCCGAAAAACGCCTTTAATTAAGGGGATGTCCTGCTGAATTTTCACCATCAAGCTTATGTTTTGAACCGGTGATATCTGTGTTAGTGTTTCACCCATCGAAAGTAATATATTTCAAATTAAATGAAAAAAATACAAGTGGTACCATTATACCATTTTAATATATCCAATATGATGGATTAGAACTTCCTACTAAGAATTAATGATGAATTTCAGAGAACTGCGTTCTTTGGCGCAGGGTATTGTTTAGCTCTATCATAAAAAACATTTGCATTATTTGATATCTCTGTAAAATTTCGTTGAAAAATAAAATTGTCATATTTTTTTTGAATGCCAAAATATCCTTTTGGCGATGTGATCGCAGGGCGTTTAACAAAAAGAGAGTCGAGTAATGAGTATTCATTAGTATTCATCTATTGACGTATGCGCTTATGAAAAGGGTGTAATTAAAAATGCAGTTCGTTTCTTACTTAATGATTAATGCCGAAATGAATTCTCCGATTTAATTTATTATTCATCGAATTACTCCCCCATGACTTACGATAGTCCAACTAATAATAGCTCACATTATCTAGTGCTGCTCCCGATAGCCAAACAATGGATGGCCTTCTGCCTCCTATAATCACATGTTGCGAACGATAATTTTGGCTGAATCCAAGTTCCGTTTTGGAACTTGTTAGCAACAGATTTGTGTATTTTATTTGGATATGGCCTAGTAACTTTTTCTTGTTTGCAAATGGCCGTAGCTTCGCTCGCCCTTGCAATCGTATTTGCTTAATTGATCGAAAGACTTATGATTCTTTATTATAGTAATTTCTGCATTTTAAGTCCCATAGTCTGCTGACGATTGAAAAATTTTGGCCTGTGTTACAGGAGCTTTAAATGTTACGGCTTAAATGTGTAGCAATATTTATAGCAACATTTGAATTCTGCATTCCCAGATTGGATAATAGCTTAGTCATTAATGCTATAAACCGGAGTTGCGCATTCTTGTCTCTGTGGCGTGCAGGTTCTTTACTTCGCTGATTGAGGTTAAACGTTGAGTTCATTCTTAACCAGTTATAGAGTCAATGATTGGACATCGCTAATGACCTGTACATGGCTGTAAACGAGGGATACTGTCCATAGTTGGTTCCCCTCTATCCTTCTTCCTCCCCTATTATTGTAATATGCTAGAAATATTTATGTAATGCATGTTCCTAACTAGTAATGACGAAAGTAAACGTCGACCAGCTCCTAAATTAGCTGATACTACTAATACCAACACATGCTTTGCTCGTCGTCATTAATTATTTATTATTTCCTTTGCGTCGTTTTGATTCTAATGAAGAGGAGGATAATATTCTTTATAGTTTGTTCTTAAAAAATTGAATTTTCACCCTGGAAAGAACCAAGGATATTATAATAAGTTTTAGCCCACCCATATAGCCAAGCTCATAGCACTTTAATGCTTAATTGGTAATTTATTGTAATCTATTTCGATTTCACATGTGTTTTATTTGAGGCAAAAATGTTTCCGTATGAATACGAAGATTCCAAGTTTTTAAAATGGTCAAAATCTTTAAATTTAACAAATACATTCAATATAATGCTTTGTATAAGTAATCAACATAATGCCTAATTTTAATATTGATATTTGTTATAAATTGTTTGATTGGACCCATGATTTTGGTAAATATAATGTTTTATAATCCTTATTTTTAATATTAACAAGGTTCAGTGTCTACTACGTTGCGTATTTAAATATGCCAAGGAAGGAGGAATGGATTTATAATGTATATAATCTTTATTGACATAAAAAGTAACTAACTAAACTAAGTAATTAACCAACTTGCAGTAACCACTTGCAGTAGAAAGAAAATCCTTTACTGTTATTTATAAGATAATTTTATTTCGTAATTTAACTTAAATATATGTACGTTAAAATAGCGCGGTGTTATTAATTTCCACGAATTCGTGAGAAGTTATTTTACATGTATTTACCGATATCGTGTAACTAATCAATTGCTTTCCTGGTATATTGTCTTATATTAAAATTTACTCCTACCCTTATAAAACTCACTACTGTGTGTATCTGTGTGCAATGCTCTTCGAGCAATTACATGGCTTGTTATTCCGTCGAAACCCATTAGTTAAGCAATCAGTCCATAATGTATTTACCTTTTCTAGTGCTATTTCTCATTGGCATTTAATATCCATCTCTAATGGCATTTACGACTTCTGTCCCATTATTGCGGTGATTGCAATCTACCGTAAGCGTTAATTGCTTTGAGAGTATCAAAGTCATGATATTTAGATGGCCAATTTAAATTTCCCGGTATGGAACGCATAAAGATCTTAACGATTTTTTTAACCTTTATGAAATATTTCTGTCTGCTATTCCTCGCGTGTGAGATAGTTTTTCGTTAATATTTCCCTTCCAGTTTTTTTTAAATATTATGGTATATATTGTCTGTAGTCATTGAAATATTCCAAAAAATATACGCTGAAAATCATAAGATAATTCTTTTCGTCTAATGTAATTCATTTGCCTTTAAGAATCAATAACGTCAAGTTCATAATAAGATTTGATTCAAAAGCTTGAAGTGTTATAATATCTTATCATTTGCCTTAAGTTCTTCCGTAGGGAGAGTGACTCATTACGATATCTTTCAAAATTACTTATTATGTGCTGTCGGAATTCTGAATAGAGAACTAATTTGTTCCCATAATATTAAACTCTAAGCTCTTCTTTTGTGAATATTTTCATTACACTCGAATAATATGCTAATGTAAGTAAGACAACCTAATGAACGGAGGAAATAGCATTTTGCCAACCAATCGTCTGGTCTATTGACTCAAATGCCGTTATGAATTCCTCAGACATTGCGTTTCCAAGATGTGTTACTAAAGGATCAATAACCAGGTCTCAAAGAAAATTATTAATCCTTCCCTCAAAATAAGTTCCATGTAGAATTTCTCATAACTATCTTAATTTAAATTTTTGCTTCAAACTTACAACACCATGGAGTCTTAAAACTGATTTCCCTATATATTTTTGCATCTTTGATCCGTTGAATAATTTTAAAATGTTGATTATTTCATCTGCCTCAGGGGTCCCTTCCATATTGATTTCACAATATTTGGCAGGCGAGATTAATCTTAATTAATCTTTTTCGCATGGAGAGCCTTGTAGCCGGTTTCGTTTCAATATATTGCTTTAAAATAGTTCACCTTCTGTAATGTTAGCGCCATGGGTTATTATTTTTGCTCCTAAATCGACGAGCAATCAATAAATATCAAGCTTTGGGAACTTTATGATTGGATGATTAAAGAGTATCTCTCTCTCTCTCTCGTTCTCTCCAGGAAGCTATTTTACTTCATGCTTCCTTCATAACTCAGTTAACGTTCTTCTGTCATGTATTCTTCAATAAACCATGAGTTGAAATTAGAATTTCTTTGCGCAAAGAAGAAGACAAGAAAGAGAAGAAACTTCCATCAGTAAATTCAAACCTCGAATTCCAATATTTAATGTAATCTATGGTAAACCTTCTTGAGTATTAAGACTAATGAATGAACAGCAAATAACTTTGAGATTTGGCCCACAGGGGGAATTGATGGCACTTAAGTGCATTTTTCAAAGTTATAATAACACTCAGTGGTATATTTTTAGTTTGTGTTCAATAGATTTTTAATATCAAGCTAGAAAATCTCTTTGAGTTTCCATAAAGAAGTGTTAGGTTTCGTGGGAGTTTCGGAATTCTTTTTGCACTATTTCCAATTTTTATTTTACTTTGCGTCAACGACTTATACTCGTATTAACCCTCTGGAATACTGCTGTTATGCATGACGCCCATGATAATTGCATAAACCTTTAATATTCTGAGCTTTCCATCGTGATGGATCAGATGTCACGACGGGCGACCCGCGTGGCAGGAAAGAAACGCACCTGCTCATAACTCAGGGGTGTACGCGTCGAATGGAAATAGTGTCGGTTAAGTATGCGCAAGGGGTTGTTAATAGTACGCTTGGCGGTGACGCAGAGGGCTCTCGACCATCGGAAGAGTGTTCTTTTTTAAGTCCATTCCTATTCTTCCGTTGCAGTGATCCGTCAAGATTACGAGGTTCAGGTGTACAGGACCCACGTGCTCCTCGGCAACGCTGCGGTGCTCCGCTGTGTCATCCCACCATTCGTCCGGGACTACGTGACGGTGACCGCTTGGCTGAGGGACGACGCGCTCATCCTCCCGGGGGCTTCGGACGGCGGACCGCCTTCTGTCCCGGGTGACTCTTCGCCCTCCAGCCCGTCCTCCGGAGGTGAGAGAATCGTGGGAGTAGTCCCGGCGTCAAACTCTGCCCTTTACCGCCTCTCTCCCTCTCCAAACACCCCCCTCCAACTCTAAGTTACCCTCCGGGCACCGCTGTCCGAGTCCCGGGGTAAAAAGGGCGATTTATCCCCAAGCCACGTGTGAAATAATGAATGGAACGCTTTTTGTGACCGTTGTCCTATTATTTTTTTATAGGGCTGCCCTCGTTTTTTTTCAGAAAGCACCTAAAAGAGAAATTTTTTTCTATAATTTCTTGGTGTGATAAAATCATGCATCTCTACTCACAACATGTGAATATGTTTTTGAGACTATTTTAATGACTAATTTTAATAATAAATTAGTAATATCTCTACGGAGGTCATGCTTTCGAGTTGTGATTTTCTATTTATTTGTTTTGATTTATTATAATTTTCCAGCTGGCTACGTATGAATTGGTAATTTGAAGGTAGTTATAAATCAGGAATAACCTTATATACATGTTACATTTTTTGTTGGAAGTTAAAAAATGTCTATCTCTTTCAATTCAAATAGTATGGATCGACTTACGGCCGAACGTTTGTGACAAAAATTGGTCTCCATTGAAATCGTTATATCACTAAACCAACGTACCGCGTGGTAATCATGTTAGCATATTCGGAAACACCAAAGCGTCCAATTTGCATGCTGTCCAACTCATCGTGCTCACGACGCTTCCCTCCCTCTCCGTGACGGGGTTGGGAGGAAAATGCAATATCTCTGGGATAGTGTCGCCGCGCTGCACGAAGTCTCTCTCGGCACCACGACTCCCTGCACTTGGTTCTAAAGCTTTCAGCTAGGTCCGCCCAAGTAAATATACGAAGAAACATGGTTTAAACATGATCATTTTAACTTTTGCTCTTTGAGCAGTTAAACATCTTTGACAAATTTTGCCCATAGAATTTGACAAAAAGACGCTTAGTGATTTTAAGTCTTAAAATAAGATAACTTGTCATAACAAACGCCTCTTTCCGGAACATTTGAGCCTGGTTAATTTCAAAAAATGAATGTGACTATTACAGGGCACAAATTATTTCCACAATTGCGTATACGATATAGCTAAGGTGATTTGTTTCAGCGGTAACACTATGCGCTTTTAGCAGTAAATAAGATATTAAAATAATGTTCGAATATAAATCTTTCACAAAGACAAAATGGGAACGTAGTAGTGTTCCTTGTTTCCTTTTCTTGCCCTTCTAATAAATACTACTCTTCGCAACAACCTCGAGCTCGGAAATCATATTCGACTTGCTCATTTCAACTCTACAAACCACAAGTTGTAGTCCTACGGTTCAAAAGATGGCTTGATAAGAACTGAACTTGTTGTAAATGTGGTAGTTCCGATATTTGAAAGGAGCGAGTCATATGATTTCAAAGCTTTCTTCGTCATATTCACCAACTTCTCTTTATCAATCCTTGATATTTTAGTTCTAAATGCTTCTCTACTCTTAGCTAATATAATACTTACTTCTTGGCTAATTTTCCAACCAGTAACTTCCCATCCCATCTCCTGTGAAATGCATTTTGACGTTAGATTATTGCTTGAGTCTATATTAGATCTATCCTATCGAAGGTTTTTATAATCGAATGCAGTCAGCCTTTGCAATACAGGAACCGTCTTTCAAAAATCCATGACTTCCCTCATGAATAGATGTTATAATCATGCATGGATCGATACGATATCATTGTTAGACTTCAGAAGAGTGATGATTCACTGCTGCTATCCGTTGTTAAAAGTCTAAGAGTGTAAGAGTGTAAATTACGTTGAAATCGCATCGTAACCATAGCTCAGAAATATTAGCGGAAAGTCTTTTTCGGAAATACTGTATAAGTTGTTGAGGTTAGTGTATGTAATTTTAAAAAAAACCTCTTTGCCCTAATAAACACTCTGTAATGCGTAGTTTGATGGGCTATACGTGTACAATAATTTTTTTAATGCTAAAGTCTATCCCCTTTCTTTGAACCGCAAAATAACATACGTTGTCACCTTTTTAAGTCTGCATAATTTTCCAGTTGCGGCAATACGAAACAATTAAAAGGAAAAAGATGCCCTGCGCGCACTATGTCTCTGCAGCGAGAATAAAAAAAGAAACCCTAGCTACTGTGGAGCAATTTGTGTCCCGTGTGTCTCCACGTGAGCAAAGTTGAAATTAACCTTGCCGTGAGTACCTCGTAAAATGGAATATTTTCCCCTTTCCCTTGTTTTTTCCGCCTTTTACTGCGATCTGTGTTTCCGTTTAAGCGTCGACTCCATAAAACCCCACTTTTCCTCACGAATTTTACGACCTGATTTATCCCCCACTCTTTCTCTCTTAAAACTCTTCAAAAAACCCTTTACTCGCTTCTTCGCCTTATTTTTGAAGGAATGAAAGCATTCCTTATGGCGAAATATTGTTCACGTCCCAACCCCAATTTTCATTCATTTTTTTCTAAAAAAAAAACGTAATCGTCTCAGTCACGTTTGTTCCTTAAAAAAAAAGCACTTGAGAGCACTACCGCAGTCGAGGTAATAAGATCAGTAAATTGCAGGGTTTATGCGTACAGAGCATGCTTGTTTTCATTTTATTGGTCGTTTTTCTGGGAGTAAATGCAGCCTTTCAGTGCATTTAAACTCTTAAAATAGTGCTTAAACTCACCATCTTCCGCTACTTATTGACTGTCAGAATGAAATATAAAATCTTATGTGTTTTCTCATCTGCTAATTCAAGAGAACTACAACCTCTTTACTGATAAGGTCAGCTGATCCGCTTTCATTTTCTTTGATCCAAGGGAAATATCATTCGGTCAAACATTGAAATGGGCTATGAGATAAAATATCTTTAAACCACTCAAAGTGAGATATCGAATTATGGCTGTTTTTTCAATATTTTTATTTTTATTTTCCAAGTTATCTCGATCAGTGCTTTACAAAATGTGATCCGAGGGCCTTTACTGATTCATGGACAGTTCGCAAGGGAATAAATAGGAAAAATGCATGATATCAGTAACTTTCGATCTTTCTTTTCCTTTCCCAAAAAGAAAATATTATGCTATGTTATTTGAATTTTCCGATAAAATTATCTTCTTCTCTCGGTTAAAAAATAAAAATACCTTAGTTGGCAAAAAAACTCCGATCACCGGGACTGGAGGACAATATTGGCATCCCAGGTGCACCTGAAGGCTTAAGTGTCACAAATCTGGATATTGATTCTCCCTATTTTAGTTCTCTGCTCCATTTCTTATTTTCTATACTCCAGTTCTTATTGCGATTTTTATTGCATCCAGAATAAAGGGAATATTATATGTATACAGCCATACGCAGTGTATCACCCAGAATATCTGTTTTCTATATTTCTAATGTGGGAGAGGAAAATGTGAAAAACATCACTATTTTTGTACAATTCCTAATTCCTACATATATTCCAATATTCAATTGGCAACTTTAATCCCCATGACTAACACAAGCGCGTATTGTTAAATTCTGTTCACTAAAATGTATGTTATTTTCTCATGAAGTATTATTCAATATGAAATACGAAGCACCGCATATTATTCAATAAATATAACCTTTCATCCTCCTCTTTCAACATGCACTGTGTTTGCACAAAATTATTTTTAAAAAGTCTTTTTTTTCTCCGCTGGAATTCATGAATGATAACGGAGGTTTCGTGATTTATGCTTCCCGTCCGATTAAATTAATTTATCGAATTTACGCATGAATCTAGATTCCATGAATTATTTTATTTAAGTCCGAGAATATTTTCACTATTAAGACAAGTCATATTACGAGTAAAATTATTACAGAAATATTTTTGAATTTCATACTTTTCTCCACATAAGTGATTGCAATGGAATAGTAATTTTTTCTTTTAAGTAAATTCACCGCATAATATAGTAATACACCGATGTGATCAAATGACCATAATTACAAGAAAGAACGTAACGTTAACTTAAAAGCATCTCGTTTCATCAATCCGTTGATTCCTTTTTGGCAGCTCTCCAAACTACCGTGCTCCCTGCCAGTCTTTGTATTCCCACATGGTTTCTTGTGATGCTGTGAGTTATTCCATCACCTGCTTACGCTAATATTTTCTGTGCTTTATTCAATAATTCTATACTTCTGTATTTCCTTGACTTTTAGTCCTTAGTAAGTGATTACTCAAGAACATCCTCGGGAAGTGTCGCTCATTTTGTTATCGATAGAACTCTTCAATCTATCGAGTATTTCATTCCGTTCTCTATCTATTTTATTTTCATCTATCTTCTGCAGCATATTATTTCTATCGGTTTATATTCGTTCCATTGCTCATATCGTTTATTCCTTCATATCAATAGAAAGATCGGATCCCACATTTAAGTTTTATTGAATTGTTCTTTATGTCTATGCTAACACCATTTATCTTTCGTATTTGTCTCTATTATTTGAATAAATGTTTTGCCATTTTTGTCCTACCTCTAGTCCTCACCGCTAGTGATCTTCATTTCTAAAAAGCATAGGTCCTCCACTCGTTTCAGCTTGCCATTCCCTAGTCATATTTTAATACATGTAGTCTTCCCTACTTCCACTGCAGGCCATGCTCTTAGTTTTAATCATGTTTACCTTGAGACTCTACTTTTTCATCCCCTTCTCAATAGGTAACCGTTTTGTGGTGACCTCGGGATCAGGGGACCTCGTCATTCGAGGTGCCCGGCCGGAGGACGGCGCGCCCCGCTACAGCTGCGTCACGCGGCACATGCTCACCGGCGAACGGAAGACCAGCCTTCCCGCAATACTGACTGTCACCGGTGAGTAACTATTCGGAAGATGGCCATGGAATCTTAACGATGCTACTAGCAGATGAGCGATGTGAGAACTAAGATGTCTATTGCAGAGATCGCAGCCCCAGGTGTTTACTGTTGAAAATGGCGACAAAGGCAAAGCTATGCGTGGCTCATTTGTTTGTTATTCCTTACTTTACCGTAATTATTCATTAAGGATTAGATATTTTTCGAAAGACATATTTGTCTCTTTTACTGATTTTAGTTCCACCCATGGTAATGACTAATTACACATGTTAGCACTCCGACGTGACCGAGGCATCTTGCACGTTTTCCTTTAGGATGAAACTGTAGGTTGCCCGATAACAATGTAGGAAAACTTGGTCGCTTGAAGATTATATTGGTATTTTTTTCCACTAAATCGTAGGTATTTCCTTACCACACTAGTCATAAATTACCTTTGGATGTTTTCGATAAAGCACAAGTATAAACAAATGAAATCTTTGGAATCCATACCAACGTATCAAAATATGCTTCAAGGTCAAACTAAACGGTTCGTTTATTGTTAGTTAATTTTCACGCATTTTAGTATTTCAAATTTTTTTTCCATTTTGAGCTAGTGTTCTCAGAATTTGAAGCGGATGTGAAAGATTATTATAACTTAAATTTTTTGGATGCATTTTGTTCATTTTCTCTATTCAATTTTACTCCTCTCATAGTTGTATGCGCAGATGTTCTGCGAAACTTTTTTTCTCTCATTGGTAAAAATTGTATAATTTAAATACTAATCGTTCTAAAAAACGACTTATATGGGTCGCCATACATTTAATAGTTTGATTTAGAGGGAATTAAAGAAGAATTTAAGCTTAATATATTTTCAATGGCACCCTTGTCCCTAGATCTGAGACTTTTTTGCCGATTCAGAGACTAGTCATTATTCTGTTTTATATTTAACTTCTAACTTGTAAAATTAATACAAAGTACGAAAAAAAAATTTGGAGATAATCGGATCTACAAAATTTCTTTTATAACCTCAATGGCATTGACAAAGTACTCTTTGGTATTTCGGTTTCATGATATTCAAAAATTTTGATTTTTCCAATCTGCAGACTAAGATCCTTCACCAGTAACACTTATAAAATGAATTTTAGCGATGACACTACTTATAACATTTAAATTATATATATATATATATATATATATATATATATATATATATATATATATATATATATTTCCTTTTATTCTGGAGTTCATAGATGGAGAATCTGGAGGAAGATCAATCTCACAGGTTTCTAATTCGATTCCACAGCGCTTCTCCCAACGTGACGATTCGCGAGTCACCGAGCAATGTAAGAAAACATACTTTGCACGTAAATCAGAAGTTTGCGTTGCTACAAGGTGGTTAGTAGGGACTTGTTCTTTTTAGACGTGGGAATGTGGGGCCGATTCTGATTTATCTTCCAACTTCTCAGTTTTCCTTCACCGGTCTTCCGTATTTTCATTTGACAGAGCCATCTGGAAGCATGCCGCCGAGGTTGACGGGGCGCCTGCTGACAACTGTCACCGTTGAATCCGGCAGCGACGTTCACTTGAACTGCGCCGCTCAAGGGAATCCACCGCCAACTTTCACGTAAGTAAGCTAAATTAGTCCTCTGAATTCAAACATGATTGTAAGGTAGGAAACGTTCGCTTGGAAATAAATTCCTCCACGAGCGAGCTTCGTTCAACAAGTTGAATTCAACCTGTTCCCAAAGTTTGAAAAGATGAGTTCGAAAGTTTACAAGTAAAGGGTTGTATCTTACGAACATATTCTATCATGAGCATTTTCAAATACGAGTACAATATTTGTATACGTAGAGACGTCTCTTTCACATTGTCGTCACAGCAATCGTATTTCGCCATGAGAAGGTGAACTTCCATTGCCGGATTCCGACATATAGGAATGATCGTTTCAAATGGTATCCATTTTTGTCGTTTTTCCTCTAAGGGTCCTTCTAAAGGTTATGAGGCGTGAAATTCACCAACAATGATAAAAGATGTCACCCAGAGATTTCTAATTTCATTGTCTTTACATGCTAATGAAGAGGAAGTAATATTTACAGCAATGGATTTGGTTATTCCCGATTTATTTGCAGTGTTCTTACTTTTCGCGTGTTGATGAATATTTAGTGATTTTATGTGAAAAATCATCATTCCCAGCAGTCGGACGGTTTTCTGCAGCGTGCTTGACTGAATACTGTGACGTTAGTTTTAATTTTGATTTCTGAGTGATATTTTTTTTGTTCTTGTATCTAACAGAGTTTGATGTGAAATTTCCAGTTGGCAGGTTTATATTATTTAGCGCTTGTTTCTACAGCCATGCAAGTTAACAAAGTGGCAAATACATATTTTGGAGAGTGGATCGAGTTGCGTGCGTGTGCGTGTGTGTGTGTACGGGTGTGCGTGTGCGTGCCGCTATGCAACGATGTGGGACCTCTGAACGAGAAGCACGATGTGGAGTGGAAACATTTTTATTTTCTTCCCTGCTTTACATGCAAGCCGTATTCAAAGCAATTGTTGCCCCGGGCAATCATTAACATACTAATCGGGCAGCTCGTGGAAGCAGATGATGCGACACTCAAATTGCAGTGGGCAGACTTCCGATCATGCGTCACCACGATACTAGAACGTGACACAGTTTTCCCAACTTTCTTTTTACTCTTTATTAGAAAATGCAGCAGGCAGGAAACAGCTTCGGAATTACACCGAGCTGAATTTATGCATGATTATTTACACATTTTTGAGTTTCAAACATTTTTCATCATAAAATAATCCTTGTTTTAAGAGATTAAATTAACCAATGCAACCTATTGTGAAGAGGCCTGACTGGTTTTAGAAGACGTTTGCAGCTCTGTTTGTAATCATTCCGGTGATGCATCTACATCTACTTAATACCCCGCAAGCCGCCGTAAGGGCGTGTGGGGGAAGGTGTTAGGAAACCACCCGTAATTAAGAAAGAAAAAAACCGCATGCAAAAGCAACAAATTTATAATATCCGCAAACAAATCATGCTATATATTCATGCAAGAACACTTAAACCCAACTCATATGCAAACATAAAAACTATCAACTAACATACACATGCACCTACAAATATACCCGATATTTTTGCAACTTTTAATTTTGTTCCGACCTGTAATTTCAATGTTTTCAATATTTCTAAAGGGACTTCGGTTTCTCAGTGTTATGATTTCTGATTGCTCGAGGAAAGAATGAGTATTTGTATCTATCTGTTCTGGAATCTATCTTCCTTTTTTTTATCTTTGTGGTCTGATCTACCTAAGTGGTGTGGGGCCATTATAATTCCTCCAGTGTCATCGTTAAACTCGTTTTTACTGAAAGACTAAGTCTCTCTTGCTCTCATCGTACTTCAAGTGGCTCCCAGCCTAAATCCCCTAAGAGGCCTGTCACACTTGTGTTCTTGTTCTTATCATAACAATTTTTTACGAATCTGGTGGATTTTCTCTTGACTTTATCTAATTCATTTTGCCAAATTGTCTGCTAAGGATCCCAAATACTTGCGGCATATTCCAAATGAGGTCTAACTAGAGCGAAATAACACTCTATTTAACTTTTTCATTACATTTCCCCACCATCCGTTTAATGAATCCGTGTTTGTTTGAAGCGTATCCGCATATTGTCCTGATATGTGCTCCCCGTGAAAGGCGTGGTGTTAGAAGTACCCCCCAAGACTTAGATACTTACTGCTTCGTTGTTGACAGCATAATTTAATGACATTCATTTCGTGACAATTCATGAAAAGTCAATGCAATCAATCCATTATCCTGGAATCGAGATACAAATAAAAATGTATGAAGAAGATAAAATGAGATTTTTGCAAGTCGTACGGAATTGTGTGTTAGAAAACAATATGTATTAGAATTCAAAAGTTTACGTGAGATAACTTTCCGTCATTTTTTCACTCAGTATGGTTAACTTTTTTTCATTAATAATAATAAAAATTAGCCAGAGATAAAATTTTTATTGTTTCCTAAAGGCAATATGGTTTAGTGTTTCGTTGTATAATTTGTATATACCGCAGAAAGCCATTTAATAATGTTTAAATGTTTTGAATAATATATTTTTTACAACACCAAATATTTCGGAACTGTTTACGAGGGCGCGCAGAGATTTTGTAATCATCGCCAGTTGGTTTTTGACCTCAAGGCGGAAGAGAGTGAGCTTCGGATGCCAACTGCCGGAAGAAAGGTGCGCGCTCCTTTATCTTTTATCCAGAAGATACGACCGTGAGTAGTCACGCAAAGATTGGTTGGAAATCAAACCGGCGATGGGAATCGCCACAGATATCAACCAGTGTGATACCGACTTAAACTCGATTGGTATCTAAAAAGCAGCCATTTTAGTATCCATTTGACAGGAAATATATAACAAACGAAACCTGCCCACGGATATCAAAGTTATATAACATTCGGTGAAAACTCATTCACAGTTTACAAATTATCGAGTTCGCCTGAAATAAAAGCACGTGCTCTTGAAATTAAGCGAATACAGCCATTTTATCGGAGACGAGAGTTCTTCAGTATGGTACGCCTGACTTAACGCACACAGAGATTAAAAGGAGGAAACATTTTTAATAATAATCATTTCGTGCGAAGTTTCAATAATGACTTTACGCTCCTCCTTTATTTGCATGATTTCTCATGGGAGACGCGTGTGAAAACTTTGTATCTATTTCGGGAAGTTCGTCTTATGATTTGACCAAAGTACCTCCTCCCCTTTTTAATCAGAAGGAGCGTAAGCATCATTTACATAAATTCCGCTCTGCTTCGTCCTTTGCATTTGAATACATTGCATTAATTTTTCCTTGGCTTATATTTTAATAGACGAAGGGATCCTTATCCATTTTTTTCAATTTATGAACGAGATTCTTAATGTTTCTGAGAAACCTTCGTGCTTACTGATGCAAATATCATACAAGAGAGAGGAAAAAAAACTCGTAAAATACAAATACCATGTTTAAAATTGGTTTACATTGTTCATTAACCATGGTGGTTTGGATGAAGATCACGATATGGAACATAGACTACTTAGGTTCGCATTGGATCATAACTAATCATTTCCAGTCCATTGTATGCTTCCCACAGGGATGCATTAAAAAAACAACACCGCATCCTTCGTTGAGTTGCCGTCTGATGATGAATTGGCCCTTGATGCGAGTTTTTGCCCCACACCAGCACGACCCTCCCGTTTCTTGCACCTATTCTCTCCTTCGGACCGGCATTCCGACCACGAAACGGATATGAATCCGCCACAGTGCGTAGCAAACTGCCTCCCAACCAACTCCCCCCCTTCCTCTCTCTCACCACGTCACAGTCTCTCTCCTGCCCCCCCAATCCATTCCTCCCCCACCACCGGTGACCTGCATGGGACCAATCGAGCGAAACAACTCTAGCGACTCCCTAAATTCAAGATGGCTCTCTTTGGAGAAGGTCGTCTTCTTCTCTTTGGGTGAAGGACTTCATTTCTTCACCGCGGCCCCCACACGTCCAGCCTCCGCGTCATCCCTTCCCAATGCGCTGAGATGTCCCTCTCCCGATACAACAATCTTACCGTAGCCGCGAAAATAGAGAGAAATATGTATTGAAAATGGGGAAAGGAGGTCATTGTCGATCGGTAGCGACGTATGCGTCACCTATCATTCATTTGGATTTTCAAACAACAACGGACCTCATTCCTTCAACCAGCAGGTTTAATGCCCAGAGATACGTAATTTTGCTTCTTATTTGGTCCTCGCATATCTCCACTCCATCATTATTTCGTCTCTATGCCCTCTTTCTTTGTCTGTCCTCCGCCTGTGGAGAACCCAAAGTGAAGCTTTTAAGCTTTAAAAAAATGGCTCTAAGAGATATTTATAGTTTTTTTAAATAAATACATTACAGTTATGTACTTAAGGAGGCCCAAGGTGTGTGTTGTACGCGTATCTTTTAGTGTCTCACGTGCCTCATATGCGATGTAGATTACTCCAAAGTATTTACTGTAGGTACATGGTTTTTCCTACGATCAGCTTCTATATGTTGTTGTTTAAAAGACCTAGTATTAGGAAATTTAATGTATCATAATTTTTAATTTTCCGCACGATAGCACGCCATCTCATGTCTGGTATATTAACCAAAAGAGCCCATTTACTAGAATGTAACTTGCTTCGTGTTAATAGTTTTAGACACAAAGAAACGAATTGCGAGCAAATATTTGGCATTATTTGTTGAAAAATACCGTTTGTCGCATTTTTTGCAAATTTTCCTCGGATAATGCGTTTTTTATGATATTTAAAACGGCAAGAGTATAAAAGTATTCGTAATGTTACGTGAGAAAACTGCGCAGGATAGAATGTGGAATTAGAGGAGGATATGAGGAAATAATTCTTATGCGTGTATGCGAATCACGAGAAAGGGAAATTGCCTTTCACTTCTGTCGCGTTCTATTGCAGTAATTTTCCGAAATTTATCTCGAAATTTGAAATTAATCATAAATACCTACTTTTATGGTTTCATAACAAATTAAAACAACTAGACCGTTATTTTTGTTATATTACTCGTAAAGGGCAAGCGCGTTGGTCAAAAAAATTCATCTTTGTAAGAAACAGTTCAGTAAAATTGCTGTGCTCCACTCGTGATTTGATTTAATCTTTTTCCACCAATCAGGAAACCCCATTGGTTTGCCAGAAATTTGTATATATGTATTAGTAAGAAGTATTCAATATTCTTTCGAATTGTCTTACGTTTTATTTCACTATTTCGTTTGAATGTTTGACATTATAAGTGGCCAATAGGCTTTGCTGTGTCTTAAGGGCATTAGGCATACCTAAATTGTAGCCTTAATATGCTACAATTGACAAATACGAACGACTTTTTTTCGTTTTTACAATTCTCTTTATCATTGTTTGCTTTTTCCGTAAAGCATTACGACGCTGGTATTTTGCCTTTGAATTTTCTAATTCTTCATCAAAAATCTGTCTGTGTATACTATATTACTACTGAACAGTAAAAAAATAGCTTAGGCACACGTTTGTATAAGCCCCTGTTATGGCACTATAATTAAAATTATCTATTGAATCTTCTCATCTCTTATTCCCGGAATTTTAACGGTATTTGATAGTGATTATTTCAATTTAATTAACTGTAATTATAATCAGGTCGCATATTGGTTGCAGATTAAATTAATATTCTTGATTTTTTTCCATTAATTTTCCTGTAGTTTTCAACTTAGCTGTATCCTCGTCACGAATTTCGAGGTGAAACGTGTTGAATATGATTATCATACTGAATTTTCAATTAATTTAATCAATAAGGTAATCCTTGAAAGTAACGTATCGAGCTCATCTTTCCGCCGCCGGCCTTTATATAATTAATATCTGCAGCAGAGTTCAAAAGTGAGCCCTTAGGAGGTGAAAGGCTGCTTTTCGCGCCATTAATTTACTTTGAATAGAGTTCACACGGGATATTCTCTCCGCCTTTTTGACCTGCCACTATTTTCACTTTCGTTAAATTAGCTTTGCACCGAGTGATTGTACCTTACTCATTATTTATTTATTTGCTCGGGCGACCCTGATTTTTTTAATATTCTTATACTATTAGGCGATCACTAGAATCGATTGAAATTTTCTCTGTATTAATTCGCGCAGGGCATTCCCTTAATTTTATTTGTAGTTTTAAGTAAAGAAAATTTAAATTTTATTCATTATTTCGTCATTTATTTTCGTAATAGCTACCGATTCAACTGGTCACTTGTTTTAAGTACTCTTATCAATAAAATTAAAGTTGCCGTTGGAAAACTGAAAGAAAAAGTTACTCTGCGGTGGTGCGGTCCACGTGATTTGGCACGGAGCGCGATCAAAGGCCATTAGAATTTATTTACCTTGATTGGGAGGACTCTTTTTTATTTTCCTATTTGTTAATCCATATCCTCACAAAGTTGGTAGTCAGAGTCACGGAAATATTTATATTCTTATTTCCTCTAGCGTAAAATCGAAAATCCAATGAAACTCACCGTTGGTTAGAGATAGTTGATTTTTAATTCCACTAATTCCTTATCGCTCTTTCGTTAAATCGAGTTTCCGAGTTATCAAAGCGTGAGACTACTTATTGGAAAAATTCTTACTGTAAATTTATTTGCAAGCCGAGCAGAGTCAGTTATCCTGTGGCTATTTCTGAGCCCTACCCAAAGTTATTTGATAATCTCATTCCATCATCTATAATAGTTTTCTAATGAACGTTTAATAATGTAGATTATTAAAAAGTTGAAATTCCCATAGAAATGTAATTATTACATCGGAAGATGACTTTTCAAAAGAATTAAAAACTTTAGAATCAACTACACTTAAAAATATTGTAATTATACTCTAAACTAAAAACTATTTTGACAGTATATATTCTTCATAATTTCAATTTACTTATTGGTTTTATTGGTATTAGCTAGTCTTAATTAATTGATTTTTGGTGTTATTGATTTCGCTTACGTTGAGGGAACGCTTGAAAGCAAAGGTTATTATATCCTTAAATTTTTCTTCCGAATTTCTTTAGGGGACATAGGATTAATATATTATTCAATTAAAATTTTTTTTTATAGTTGCCAAATTAGGCGACATCATTCTTATTAAAAAATAATATTTTATTATCATGAAAGTGAATGTAATGTAATTCTTTTAACATCTAATTAAACGGCTGTTTAATGTTGGCGATATGATGCATTAGCCATGCATTAGAGAAATAAAGTCTATGCTTTATGAGTGGAGTGAAGATACACTAAACAACGAAAAATGATAGCCTTTGGATGATGCTGTTTGAATACGTGAGGTATTAATATGCCTAAAGCATACTTAATAGAGAATGGTTCCCAAGGGTAGAAAATAAATTAAACAATTAAGGAATGAGATCATGCAAACAGACAAGATTAGTTATCGCGGCCTAGGACGTGGGTGGCACAAAGTGGCACACAGAGCAATTATTCTGGCACGTAGTCGACCTCGAAGGGCTCTACGGCAAACTTCATGATGAGTTAAGATTACATCGTCGTCACAGCAACTAAAATTGATCCGACTAAGTTGCAGCTGGGAGATAAAGAAGAGCGCCTTATGCGTTAGTAGCCTCTGCTATAGGAGCAATCCTTTTGACTTCGAGTCGTCAAACATTTTCTGCGCCGTTAACTTTGCTTCGATTCGCATCGAAGCACGCTAAAAATTGCTTTAATATGTCATACGCGTAATAGAGGTGACTGGTTGATCCGCCGCATCGATCAGAATATGTCCAATACCACAACTAGGGTGCTTTCTTCGATTGAAGATCGTTTTATGTACTTATAAGGTGTGAATCTACTTTGGGAATAGTTTATCCATATCCAAATCAAGAAAAATGAAAGATATTAATTGCAAATATTAATTCATTCCTTTAACAAATGGAATTTTTTAATCCCAAGAAAAAGAAGCTCTAATAAATTATGGCTCTAATAAAACTTTTCAATGATATTTAGTTCATGTGTAATTACATGAGTTTTGTTATAAGCTCTTATAAAATATTTGAGCTTAATACAAATAGCTTCCAATTGCATTTAAAAATTGTATTCTATCATAAAACATCCTATGACTCTTATAGACATAAAAATAATTGATGCCTTGATAGTTTACTTGAAACGTCGGCACGCAAGTTGAGAGTGTACTCTAATTTCATACACTTTGGTACTCAATCGTGAGAAGTTTTGCCATCCCTGGCTTAGGATTAAATTCATGATAATTTTGTTTCATGAATTTGTACATTGATAATCTTTTTTGTTCGTGTGAAAATATTTTTTGCGAGTTTTTTTTCATTTACCCTGACTAATAAGCACTTTTGAGCTCTGGGTGAGTCCATATATACGATTCATTTACTGTATGTGGTTGTTGAACGCATTCCAGTGGTCAAGTGATATTTATGAAAGATTATTTTAAATCTGAGTCCTGAGATCAGGAGTTGGAATAAACGTATTTCCTTTCTTATTTGTAATGTTTTAATGCATTTGGAACTTATCGATCAAATGATTTCATCTAATTTGTTTTACATTATCAAAATGAAATGTACGGCAAATGTTGAGTTCAAAATTTCCTATAAACAGGCCGAGGGGCAGGTATCATATTTTTTTTCTATTTTTATTTTTATTAAATTTCGTTTCTGTTTTTTCAGAGCAAACGCGTTTCCTTTCGAGTTGACATTCCAGATATGTAGATATTCTGCCAATTTCTGTCGCCAATGGTAACATTTCCTGCTTTTCCGTTTCCAGCGGGACGTCTCTCTCTTTTCATCTCTCTCTCCTGAACTTCAGAGTCTTAAGGCTTTTGAGGGCATCAGGATCAAATTCCATTTCCTGCTCTCAGCGTGCTTCCCTCGTTTCAGCCGAGCCGTCATCTGCGTGTGCCTTCGTGCACCACACTTCGGTGCTCGGTGCGTGCTTGGGTTTTGTGTGTTCGTGTGATTGGGAGGAATGGAGAACTCGCCTCCTTCCGCAACGGTAGGGGAGGCCACGGACTGGGAGCGGGGTCGGGGGAAATCGCTTTCGTGAGGGCCTTCTCCGTTCCCCATCCAACGCCCCTTCTACCTCTCCCCTACACGCCTCTATCCTTAGTGTCCTAGCGGGGAATATGAAAGAATGGGAAAAGGAGGCAGGGATACCATTTGATGCGCTGGTTAAAGAGCGTAGGAAATTGTTTCTCTACGACGAGCATCTGTGTCCGTGCGTGAAAGCGACGGGAAGTGAAAAATAAATTCTGTCCAAAAAAATAATGAGAGGACGGAGGGTTCTTCGGAGGGAATTTGTCTTCCCCGCACCCCCCCCCACCACACTTTGGTCCCTAACGTGAGACGTTATCTAGGGAGTGGACATTTATTTCACTCGAGAGAGTAATGGAATTTTGGATTCGACGTGGCTTTTAGCTGTCTCCTTTTCCCCAGATTCGTTGACCCCGGTCCCGGTCTAGTTCATTGCGATTACCTGGCGGTGGGGGGGAAGCAATTCGATATCGTTTTTTAAGTGAGTTTAATTATGTGAGGCGGAGAAAAGGCAGTTCCGAGGCTTAGGGTTGGCTCCATTTATCCTTCCTCGACGACTGGAACCGCGCTTGAAGGCGCCATTTCATGGGAGGGTAAATATTCTCCCGTGAGGCTGCTCAATTTATTTTCTCTCATTATTGAACAACTGCAGGGACCTGTTTTTTTTGCTTCCCTTTCAGTTAATGCGGAGTTTTAAAATTACAAGTTAATGCTACAACATTCTAAATTGAAATACAATTTTTTTATAGCCACACTGAAAAAATATTCTTTAGTTCACATTCACCCATCTGTGTGGCAGAAGCGTTCCAAGGAAAGAACAAACTTAACGCACCCAAAATTAAAGACGAATCTAACATAATCTGTGTACTGTTAAGACATTGGAAACATTTTTTATACGTGCTAGAATCATATCGACTGTAAAATATACGAGTATATCTCGTGCGGAACGCGAAAATTTTGGGTGATAGATTTGCGTGATTGCGAGAGAAACATGGCGTTTTTCCTGGTTAAATTTTTTCCAATCATAATAAGAACACTTTAGGATAAAAGATCCTATTTTTGCATAATATATTGCTCTCATTCGAATTGAGAAAGCTGATCTGATGGAAATTAAAAGTAATTACGAGGGCACTTAGAAATATTTTTGTATTTGAGTGGAAATGAACGACTTACCTCATTGAAACGTTTTTATTTCTCAATGCAGTCTCCCTTTACTCCAATTCACTTTGTTTTGCGATGTTCCAATATCTTGATCCCACCTCGAAAACTAAATCCCTTCAGGCCTGCAATACCCGCCTACTTCGGCTGTTAGTTCATTGTTCGTAGAGAATCTCCGTTTAAAACTCGATTCAATAACAAAGAAAAAATAGGCGAGTTCATTTGTTTCATAATTGAAGTTACTTATTTTTTTTGACAATTTAGTTTCATATGAATCCGTTTATATCACGACCTTGTTTTCCCTCATTTCGGTAATTCGTGTTTTTCGACTATCTCGTGATTCAGCATGAATCCATTAGCACATGGATGATCGAGATTTAAGTTTATTACATAATATTGTTCGGTTCAGACTTCCTGAGTATGAAAAATTTCAATTGATGATAGTTCTCACAAAACTACATTATCTGATTGAATAAACCAGATATAAAATTATTGATTTGTAGAAGATGAATTCGATGACTGCGACGATGTTCTATTGAAATAATCAATTATAAGTGCGTATTTATAATTAATATGCCTTGAACCAAAAAACCTCGTATCAAACCCTTAGTATTTAATAATTAACATCGTAAGACATTTACTTATTGAATCTCACCTGATTTTCGCTGTTAAATAATTTTTATATTTTTGAATTGAAATGTTTAATGAATTCTATGATTTACATTAAAATTAAATCATAAAATTAATGTTTTAGAACACCTGTAAATGGTATCTCCTTCATATAGCTTAAAAATGGCGTTAAATTATTTATAGAAACTGAAAACTCGTAAGTTTTAACATTACGTTCGGTGCTTTTTTTTGATTATGAGTTCACGTATGCATGGATTAACATTTCATTACATTCTCAATGAAGAGAGCAATACATTAAATGTGCCCCTGCTATCAACAGACGAAAGCTATCATTTGCATGAAGGTAAAGTAAACAGAATGAACTTCAAATTAGTTTTATTTGGTTAAAATAGTTTCATTAGGTTAAAACGAAATAACGTATGAAAATGTTTCCCTGTCAGTGCAAAAGAATATTTCTACACATATCCAAATATTCCGTTAATTTTGAAAATGAAACAAATATTTGTAAATTAAAATATAATTTTTAAAAAATATGACTGTAATATTTCGTTTTTTTTCTAAGGTTCCGCTTACATTTCTCAATTCTCAGGGATGCATTCAAGAGCACGCGTTTGTTTCCAGAATTTGGAATATTTAGAGATCGGGGAATGGAAACCTCTCTTGCATAGGCACGAATTTTGATGAATTAAGTGATATAATGTATGCTTGGTAGTAAAAAAAATGGTCGAACCTAAAGTGCACCAAGAGAATTCACTCCAAACGTCCAGGAAATTTTCCGCCCCTTATTTTTAAAGATGTTTTTCAATGAGACTTGGAAGAGCATTTCGAAGCCTTTTTCCATCATTATTCCGTGCATTTGTGCCAGTAAGTAAGGCGCTCACTTGAAAGGATGCCTCTCCGTGAAAACATCTCTTTCCTCACCGATGGACGCGGAGAGGGTGACGGAGCCTATCGTGGTTCAAGCCTTCAACTGCCAAATCACAAGATTATGCCGAAGTAGGTTGGAGGGCGAGCGAGCGAGCGTTGATGATCGTATGTAGTTGTAAAGTTGAGAATCGCTACTGTGCGCGATTGTGGCTTTGGTTCGTCTTGCATGTTAAGTCATGCGAGGCAACCGGCGTATGGCAAGGAGGCATAATTCGCCTCACGCACACAAACACGCCTCTGGGGCACACACATATCAACCCGGCTCGGCGGCGGCGGCGGCCTAAAGTGTCCCACCCACCCACGGAATCTCCACCATCATCTTGCATGCATCTCGTGCGAATTGATGTTACCGTGGCATTATCTGCATACATATACGCAGTTTCTCTCTCTCTCTCTCTCTCTCTCTCTCTCTCTCTCTCTCTCTCTCTCTCTCTCTCTCTCTCTCTCTCTCTCTCTCTCTCTCTCTCTCTCTCTCTCTCTCTCTCTCTCTCTCTCTCTCTCCCAGCACCCTCCGCGCGCCCTTCATCCCACCTTTCCCCCACCTCCCGACTCCCACTACCCCCTTTGCACCCTTCGGTCCGCGGTTTGATGCGATTGGGCGTCCATGCGTAAAACGAGGAATGAGATTCGAGCAGCGCACGCCAGAGCGCGCACGTGACGGGACAGATTGGATCGGATCGCATTTCGGGGCCGAAGGTTTTCGGACTTGATGTGCGTGCGTGCGGGTGTGTGTCTGTGTGTATTTGTGTGATACGTACTCACATGTGGGTATGTTGAGAGGTCCTCTCGGTGAAGGGATAAAATTTGCATGCAACTCAGTTTTCTTTCCCCGAGTTTCCCGTGGGTTCGTGCCATTTATTATTAATTTATCGAATGGAAATATTTTCGTTGACCGAGATGCTGAGTTCAATGTGAATCGCAAAGGCTCTTTGGCCTGTGGATGTGACTCAATGTGTGTAGAAACATAATTGGATTTCTTTAATGGCGTAGTTGACGTACGCTGCTGAGGATTAAACACACTCTATTTTTTACTCTTTCGCAAGGCCACTTAAGATTCCAGCGGATTAACACGGAAACAGCATGTACTTCAGAGGATAAGAATCAATCACAACAACCACGAGAAAGGGAAACACGAAAGCTTTCTGCCTCAGATGTTATTCGACGATTGCGTCGCTCCGATAAAAATACACTTTACCCATGAGCAAGTTTTACAGGCCATAATAGAGAGGGAAAGTCCTCCCAATGTAGTCTTAAACTACAGCGTATAAAAAGCAATGGCTTACTTTGCTTCTTAAAAATGGACCGCTTTTGTGAAAAGGCAGTTAGTTTTCATTATATGTTAAGGGGAATTTAGAATTTTTATCTAAGATATAATTAATACGGTACTTTATTTTGACGGTATTCAAAATTGAAATTTAGCAGCAGACGAGTTAAAGTACATGCTGTTTGTGTGTTGATCCGCTGAAATCTTAGGTGGTTTTGCGAAAGAGTTAAACGTTTTTTTCTACATCTAATTGTTTCTAAATTGGCTTACTGTAACCATACCCGCCTATTGTAAATCATGAATTTCTAAAGCAAAATTTAAATCTGAGGTGGCGTACCTTTAAACATTTATGGATTTTTGAGATCGCAATAGCATAGAACATTCTCGGGCAAGGTGCCATCGTCAAAAACAATAAACACCGGAACAATATTTCTCCTTCCACGGTATGAAATACCCCAACCCCTACTGTCTAAAAGAAATCCATTAATTTGTTCATTCAATTAACTTACAAGTTTATTTAGACTATTTTAACTCACGTAAAAAATAATATTCTGTGTAATATCTGCTTCACATGTAACCAGTTTAATAAAATACTTCATTATTTTACGAGTTGCATCCGCCTTCTCTGGTACCGGTAATGAGGATTTAATAACAGTACTTATTTCATTATCAAAATAAATTCTCCATTGCGAATGTGGGGAGCATAATCATAGTATCATAAAAATCTTGACCCCCTCCTTATAGTACTTATTATGGTGATATATTTTCATAGGCTCAAACACTCAATAAAATTAATTATTTTGTGACATATACAGTGGTTGACAACAACCGACATAGTATATCAAATAAAAGTAACTGAAAATTTTGAAGTCTAGCATCTGTAACCTATTTCCGTAACATATGTTTATTCTTCACGTACCTATTCTTCAATAGCGTTCACTAAATTTTATATAAATCGATGCCTTATGTTTTATGATTTATTTTAAAAATTTCGGTTTTGGCTTTTTTATATGTAAATCCATGGAGCGAGTTTGCATTGAGCCTGGTCTTTGATACTCCTTCCACCCCAAAAGAGATACATCGTTTATCAGTTATTTGAGTAATAAAAACATTATATTCTCTTATAGGGTGATTACGCGTTCTTCTTTAATGTAAAACTGCTGCTCTTGACGAACTCGTACCACTCGTAGCTGCCTTTCTCTATTTTTATTACACCCATTACCTCTTTGATACTTATGAATTTAGAAATAAACCTGTTCCTGCAGCGGAGACTCATTGATTTTTAATGTAATATCTTCACTTCCAGTATTCTTGCAGATGACTAAAATGCACTGGTAACCTTTGAGTTTGCTTTTCTATAGTTTTATTTTAGTCATAATTTATTTAAAAAGTTAACAATGATCATATCCAAGTGAATTGAGGTATATTAATAGTTTCATGGGCCACTTTTATATAGGAATCAATTCCAGCATCAAGCGTAAGGGCCTTCTTGATAAGCCATGTCTTCTTCACCAAATAGAGTGGCTGATGGTGGACCCACCACATTTCCCAGTGCCCTATCACCCCATTACAGGCCGATTCGGTCCCAGTCTTTGTGCAAGAAAGCCTCCCATTTCCTTTCGTAAGCGAAAACAGGAAACCACGTTGATGACCATAGAATAGGAGAAGGAAGGAAAAGGGCCAAGGCGATCGAATAAAATCGAAGGAGATGGAGAAAGCGAGGAGCGAGAGAGTGACGATGGGGCTGAAGATACTCCTTGTCAAACCTCAGAGGACTCTTTTTGGGGCAAGAATTGGAGGAGGGACGTTGAAGGTTGAAGAAAAAGAGATGTAGAATATTTATAATTGAGGGGGTATGAATGTTACGAAGCAAAAAAGGAACGAGGCATCAATATGCATTACTTCTCCAAAGAATTCTATTTTCCTTTTTCCTGAATCCATCCCTTTTATCTTGCTCTTGATATATCTCGACTCTTTAAAAAACTGGGAGTAAACTAAAAAAAAACTTTGAGCGAGGAGAACTTATGGTAATAAAGGCCAATACCATGATGTACGAATGAAACTGCCTCTGAAGAACAATTGGAAATCAGGTTGTTCTGAATGATGGTAACATATAGTAATTTAAATGTTTGCTTATTATAACAACTCTGTTAGTAGAAACACTGTATTATTTAAAGTGCATATACGAAATATTTGGTTGCAGCGTTTGTTTTATGTATAATCTAAATCTCTCACGTCCAAATCCAAAGAAGATCTATTTTTTTCAAACGCCAACCGAACTTTGAAAGCATGTGTTCGCGTATTCCTTCCCTTAAATTGACGAGCAGGCTGCCAAAGTCAAAGAACCCTCAGAATAGGGTTATTCTGTTTTCCAATATTATTTAGCATAGTAAATGAATCTATGGCGCCGGTCTGTGTCAGGATGTATCAATATGACTTATAGTCTAACCCAGTAATTACCGTGATATGTTTAGTTTCTTCCTCCAACGGGGTTCTAAATTTGACCTAGCCAGTTTGTAGTTATTTTGAGCAAAGATAGTTGAATCCTAGATAAACTTGTTTAGCATGGAATCATGATTCCACGGGAATAATACCTTGAGATATCAATTATGGAGACAGCCGAACAGTGATTTCTGTCATCTTTTCTAGATGTAATGGGATAATAAGCGCATAAAACTGTATCTGAACAACAAAAAAGTTATTCAATAAATTTATATTATATTTTATTAATGCTGGACCGATATATTTCTAAAATTATCACTAAAAAAACCCTTGTTTTAGCTATTGCTGAAAAAAGAAGGCTTCACATTAAGCATCATGAACCGAGAACTTATGGTTCTTCATTTTTTGTCTAACGGTATGGCAAAACATAAAAACTGCTCCACGTTATCAAGCAAGAAATATATTTTAATATCTAGCGCCGTGAAACGGAGCATTCAACATAAAAAAATGTTCTCACCGTCTTGTTCTCGTAGCTAATCAGCAAAAGGTCCGCGCATCAATCTCATTTTAAGCAACTCGTATAAAATGCATCTTCCACTCGACGAGAGACAGTAAATATCCAAGAGAACATTAAGTGCTGCCAGTAAATATTAGTGCCCACGTCTTGAGTGCGCGTCATAATTCAAAACCCTCTTTCAAGTTAGAATCTAAAAACTTCCTCTGCCTGTTTGATGAAGCCTTGAACTTGACCGCGTATTGCGCCTAGATTGGACACGGTCTAAGTGCAATGTCGCTATTCAATGTGCAGAATGCAGTTCAGCTTTAAAGTGCCTGCTTTTGAAAGATCTCTCACACCGTTAGATGAAATTTCCTGACTCACCCTATACTCTACTCACTTTTTTAGATGTCCCGTACTCAGTTCCTTACTCCAAGGTTCTTTTTTTTATCTCCATTTTACTCACCCTATCTCATTCTCAACTTCTTGAAGGGAAGAAAAAAAAATAACTTTCTCAAACTTCTATCCACCTTGGCGGCGCAGCATGGAGCAGCTACCAACCAGCCGTCCCAAAAACATTGTGGAGAAACCTTTAAGTGAGACCGCTTCTCTCCTTCATTCATTTCCTCCTCCACTCCCTCCCCCCCCCCTTTCCTTCCCTTTCCGCGCTCACCTTTTTCCGTCCATTTGTCCCGAAGAATCTCCCACTGCCCTCTTCCTCCCTCTTATGTTCACTCGCCCCCTCCACCCCCGCCCCAATTGCACCCCAAACCCCACCCACCCCCTCTCCCGTGGATCGGTAGAAATGGATGAGAATGAGAAAGGAATGGTAAGGATATGAACTGAGGTTTCGCTCTGACGGAGATGGAAACGCTTGGGTATGATGGGGATTTTTTCCCTCTCTCACCCCATAAATGGGATGCTGGACAGTGGAGGGGAAGGGGGAAAAGGTAGAAGGATGGGGAGGGACTCAGGGCGAGAAGGAGTCGTGGGAAAGGACCTGGCGAACTGTTGGGATAAGCATTGGAGAGAGAACCCCAGAATTAATAAATGGCTCATTCGCCTCTGGCGAGAAAGCAGTACATAATGAAAACTTGACACCAGCGGTCGGTGCGTGGAGAAGGATTTTTTAAATGGCAGTAGTACCTGGTTTTCACCGCTATGAAGTCATGTTTTTTCAAGGTTTACTCTGGAATTTTTTTTGCGTTTTTTTTCAAAGATACACGTGGGTGCGAGAGTAATTTGAAAAGTTCTAGGAATTGAATAGAAACAAACGACTTAACTCAGTGAAGCTTTTTTTTAATCAATGTAGTCTCCCTGTACACTAATGCACTTGTTCCAGCGATGTTCCAATGTCTTGATCCAATCTTGAAAATTAATCTCCCTCAGACCCGCAAAATACCCATCTAATTCGGCTGTTAGCTCATTGTCTGAAGGGAATCTCCGTCCACCAAGGATAATTTTGAGCCTAGGGAAGGCATAGAAGTCCGATTGAGCCAAATCAGGGGAATAAGGCTGGAGTGGAAACAATCCGTACCTTAGTTCACGTATCGTTGCCAGGGCAACAACACGTGTGTGGGTGTGCATTTCCTAGACGAAAAATGACTTTCTTCCTTACCAATCCAGACCTTTTTTCGTGTATCTATTACTTTAGTTGATTCAAGAGGTTAACGTAGTATTTACCAGTAATTTTTTGACCAGTGGAAAGATAATTTATCGGAAGAATCCTTTCGCATCCCAGAATACGGAAGCTATCACCTTTCCGGTCAACCGTATTGCCTTTGCTTTCTTTGGTAGTGGCGAATGAACATTTTTCCCCTGCTTCGACTGCATTTTTGTCCCTAAGGTATAGTAGTGAACCCAAGTTTCATCTTTGTTCAAAAATCGGCGCAGAAAGTATTGTTTAAAGTTCTTAAAACAGGTCAATCATTGTTATGAAATTTCCATTCTGATATGTTTGTGATCTTGCATCAAGAGTCGCGGCAGTCATCTTAGCATATAATTTCCTCATATCCAATTCCACAGTCAGAGTGTGATATGCCCGTTCAGAAGACATCTCTACAGCTTCAGCAATTTCTCGCGCTTTCAGGTGGGGATCCTCCATGACCATTTTATGCACTTTTGCAATTTTCTCTAGGGTAGTGGTACCTTGCGCCCGACAACTACAAGGATAATTATAAAAGCTGTCCTGGCCAAACTTAAACTCGTTTGTCCTCTTGGCAACAGTTGAATATGAAGGAGCATAGTCTCCAAGAGTGTTGTGAAAGTCTGAATGAATTTACTTTGGTTTCGTACCTTTCTTTATGGAGCATGTAATCACTGCTCGAATTCTATTACTACGCAGGAAATTATTGCGTTGCTGGTGATTACTTTAGGAGAACCTTTCAAACTACCCTCGTACGTATTTTAGGCTATAAGACTGCTACAGTGCGGCACTGAGCTTTAGGACATTAATACTTTCACAGACTTAAATTAGTTCGAAAAATAGATAACCCATCACTAATTGTCAATTGTTTTTGCTCCTGAGTAGTGTGTGAGATGAAAACTATCGATTTAAACTCTTGAGTAACCGGTGTTTTTGCTTCTTTGTCGCATATCCACGTTCATTCTAGCGTTTCTTATGGTTGCGAATTAAAAACTAAGCTGTTATCAACGGAACTTCTGAAGGCGGAATAAAATTTGAATGCATGGCAAATAATTCCTTTTTCGCGACAAGAAAGCCAAATATATAATTTTAGAAAACTCCACAATGTCGCCCATCGGTTCAAGAATGAAAACGGCCCTGTACATTCCACAAGATGAAAATTCTCTTTCGCCAAAGGGACGAAGTTACTACGTTGGCAACATTCGGGATAATAGAATACTTGGCTTTTTTCAAGAAAAGAGAGTTGAAATCGGCAAGGGAGACGAAAAAATAAAGATACCTATGGAAGCTCAAAGGGACGGAGTGTGTAGGCATTTTTGGGGGGATTCCTTCGGTAAGACGAACGCTGCAGGAAATGGCTCAGATGGAGAGGAAAGAGGTCCCCCTAAGATAAGACTCCGGAGAAGAAAAATTGCGAGGGCAAGAGGTCGAGGGCAGCGCTGGAGGACGACGAGCTTAGGGTGGGGCAACAGGAGAGGCAACGGGCTTTTGGGGTCAAACCTAGTGTGGGAGCCTTGGCGCACATCGCAGGGGCCTGGACTTATACTTGACCCGTATTTCTGGGGACGTTGGCGGATCTAGCAGTTACTGGACTTCGTACTTTCAGTTGCTCAGTGTGCTCCTTTGCTTAACACGTGCGAGTGGTTTTGGATCAAGTTCCTAGAAATTGAAACTTTATTGCAAAATATGCTTGATACGGATCTTAGGTAAGCATACGCATTTGTTCATTAAACCTTTCAAATTAACTGGTGGCGAATATCCCATTAAATAAATTGCCATTGCAATATATTGTTGATAATTTTTTAAATATATTATTTGCAGAAATTTTTCTTGCTAAAAAAACTATACACTTTTGAATTGTTCAAACCAGGTTCCAATTAACTGCGACAGTCCACTTGTGCCTAAAGTTAGATAAACCGCAATACACAAGGTAATCATTAGTGGCTTAGTAGAGTTTGTGAAACTTGTAGAATTTTATACATGCTCGTATCTGTATTTTGAAACGTTTTCTCTCAAATGTAATATTTTTCATTAGAACCTTAATGATATCGTTCACGAATTGTATATTCCCGCTTTTATTTCCTATGCCTACTTCATTACTTAAGTAAACCGTTGTGTTGTTATATCATCTAAGTGATAAAATACGTTTTATTGCGTTTTGAATATGATATACGTACACGATTTGGGTTCAACGGCTATTTTCGAAAAATCTGTATTTGTTAGTATGAAGTTCATTAAGATCATGAACATTCTTAACCTACGTAGCCTCAGTTCGAAATTTTTATTTCGGGTTCCCAGTTCTTTTTCACTGTAGCCTTAATCACGTTTTGGGGACATAATATTATTATAATTCCAAAAGGTTACACAAATACTATCGGAGTTTGTAGTTTTTTTCTTCATTTCCGAAATAGTATTAATAGACAGGTCGAAAAAAGTTATGAGGTTCATGATACGAGAAAATGGGAAAAAATGCCACAGTTTTTTACGATTATATTAAGATAAGTAACATACATGGTAGTTAATAAACCATGTAATAATTCCAGAGATTAATGTTTAATATTTCATTTCATTAAGCGGAAGGTTTCCTAAACAGTGGGGTTTATCATTCGTAAAAACAAAGAGCTCCGAGCTCTGTAATATATGTATGTATTTTCAGATGGGAGTATTCTAATATCTGCGGAGAGCAGTGGGGAACGATGGCAAGTGATGAGAAATCCGCAGGGCCATAGGCTCCACCCATCTCCCCCTTTCGATTTCCGGACCGCCCACCACGAGGGTGATGATTTTGGAAGGCTGCTTATATTTTTTCTCTTTTCTTGAATACAAAATCAGAATACTTTCACATCCGGGGCAAGTTTGTTTTTTCTTTTTTTTGATTTCCTGATTTTCCAATTTTTCCAGATTCTGCCGTCGAATTGTGACACCAAATTATCCATTCCAGAGATAAGTTTGCTGAAGGTTTCCGAAGGGGGGTGTGTGTGTGTATATACATATATATATATATATATATATATATATATATATACATATATATATATATATATATATATACATATATGTATGTATATAGTATATATATGTATAAAATTATATAAATTATATAAATATTCATAAAAGGTGTCTGCGTGTTGTAGTTGGATTGAGTCGATTAAAAAAATGTATTCCCAAAATTGATACACTCACTCAAAAGTCTTCGAAGCAGCACCCTTGCAAATCCACACACCACTGCCAGTGAATTTCCCACACCTCGTAAACCATATGGAAGGCGGCGCCCTGAATGCTGCTGAGCTCCCACACCACGGCCTGTTCTAATTCTCGATTCCACCGAGCCATGGTGACGTCCTTTCGGCGCGAATTTGAGGCGGGATAAGAGGAAAAATCTGGTAGGGGCTGTAGGGTGGCTGAGTTATGGTCGATAAGCTCTTGAGTAATCCTCGTACGAGTTTCCTTTTGTTTGTCCGAGAGCACTCGTGGCACCAACATCTCACACACCTTTCTCATATCCATGTTTTCGCTTACAAGCCGATGAACATCACTTTTAGGGATGCCAAATTCATCAGAAACCATTCGACCACTTAATCTGCGATCCATGTCCAAAAACGCTTTAACCTTGCAAGAGTTTCGCCACTTTCGAAGGTCGTCCTGAACGTTCGGCGTCTTCTATATCTTCTTTGTCCTCCCGAATGAACTTGTGCTTCTCAAAAACCCAATCTATCTATGAGGTTATCACCAAAAGCTGCATTGAGCATGCCATGAGTATCTTTCCCGGTTTAGCACAGTTTTAAGCAAAATTTAATTGTGTAGCTCTGTTCTAACAGCCGGTTCATGGCGAAGCGTATTGAAGTCACGTTATAGAGGTTTCGCAAACATAAAATCTGAACTCTGCAAAGGCTGAGAACCAACTGCCTCTAGTCTTTCCTGAGACTTTCCTCCCTCGAGCCCAGCCAGGGAAGCCACCTCTTGTCTGTCCGTCTACCCGATAAAAAATAAGTTATACTACTTTAGAGACAGACCTAGTATGAGTGTCCATTGGTATATTCCAAGACTTAGTGGTTTTCGATTTATTGTCATGATTAAATACAAATTGTGTATTTCGTCCTTCGATTACGTTATTGCGTCTACTCAAATTCGGAAACAGCTGAGAATTGTGCGTGAAAAGGATAAGTGGGCCGATCTCATTGGGCTCTTATAGAATCAAAAATAACTGAATAAGTAGTCTGGAGAATCCTTTTTTTCTCCTTAGCTAGAAAGAAAAATCGGAGAGTTTTATATGATGCGGATGCTATATTCCCATTATTTTTCAACATGTATCATCTACGCGTTGAAATATTCGCCACCTGGTCCTGAACATGAACTGACGTATCTATTATCCTCTGTCTTTCACCTCCAAATCTATTTTCGAGCCTCTTCCCTTTGTCATAGTTCTTCCACACAATTTATGATGAGTGGAAAGTTATATACTGAAGATATCAACATAAAAATACATTTCCCCGCGGGTAAATTTTCTGACTACATATAACACATTTCCATGGTGAGACCTTTAAGTTAAAAGAATTCCTCCCTCCCATCTTGCATTGAAAATTTATTCGAAAGACATAAACCTCCGCGCTCCGACCCATCCTTCCACAAACCTCAAGGAAAAAAATCTCGAAGCAATGATGCGGAGACGAAGAGAGGTGGGAGCGAATATGAAACGAGTAAGTGCGGCATCGCCTCGTCCTCCGGCGCCGCGTCAAATTTTCTTATCCGCAGTCGAGTCCGGATGCATATGTATGCACTGTGGCGCGATGAATCGAAAGGCATAAGTCGCTGAAGAACACACACACACAGACACAGCTGAAGTGGAGGGTAGAAACAGTAGATGCGTGGGAGAAAGGAGTGATCCGAGGGAAGAAATGCAACGGAATGAGAAGGGGAGAAAAATAGGGTGGAATGAAGGGAAGGAGACGAGATGGAGTAAGGGAGGATGTGTGTGTGTGTGTGCGTGTGTTTGTGTGAGTGTGTGTGTACGGTGGGGAATGGCGAAATCGAGAGGGGATAGAGGGCGGTTCGGCGGTGGTATATGAGGGCCGTAGGAACACATGGGGGTAGAGGGTAAGAGTATGGATGGGGAGGGGTCGGAAGGGGAGGGAAGGGTGTTAGAGTGAGGGAGATAGGGCGGGAAAATCCCTGAATAATTCAAGCGCCGGAAGAGCCACCTCGCGGATCCTGAGTGAACCATTGCTGCCGAGATGGTGTGCGAAATGAGAGGCGGAGCAGCTCCGGGGACGGGTGGGAGAGGCGGGTGGGGGGAGGGCGAAGGGGAAGGTTACAGCGGGGACGAATGAAGAAGGGCTCGGGGAATAAATGAAGAGAAATAAAGAGCAAGATGGACTTAAATGCTCTCAGAACGCTAGCTCAGCACTGAAACAATATTTGTGACGCTTATTTATTATTTTTTAGAGTTTCTCGCAATCAAGCCGAGATTTCTATTTGAATCTTTTCTCTTTTCGGAGTGTTAAAAGATAACTTATGTCATTGGGTAAATTTTTAAGCTTTTTTTACATTTTATACTGTGCGATTAACTTCATAACACTGAGCCGGTCTTCGGTCTGAGCTCTCCGATAAGTACGACATGTAAGGAGTTAAGTGGGAGACATGTAAGTATTGATTAAGGTTATATTCAAAAGTTAACGTCTCGAAGGTTATTTTCAAATAAGACCAAAAACTTCAATCTAAACTATGAATATTAATAAATGCTAAAAATAAGTACATGCATAATAAATATAAAACTAAATATTTATAATGGAAGTAATTGTATTTGTAAGTGGAACACATCACGAATTAAGAGATCGTTGACGAATTCAAAAATGAAAATACCAGCACTAACGACTTCAATCTCTTTTAATCATTATTTTTGCTCTTTTTGTTTACGTCTCACATCTATTGAAAGAGAAAACTATACGTAAAATTGAAGTTTAGAATGTATTGTTCACAAAACCTACCTACTGAGACATTATATATTATTGCTGCGAAAACCTCTATTATCTTAAAAAACTTCTTATATTAGTTAGTGGATATTTTGAGAAAATAAATTTTGTTAAGTTATCACATATATATTTTTAGTTTCTGAATATATTAGAAATCTCGAGGTATGGGATATTAGAGGAAATACTGAACTCAAAGAAAGATATGTTGCCTTCGCGGCGTATCCTTTGAGTGAAGTCTTTGTCTTATATGCGAAGTTGATTGCCTTGGGAATCTAAACATCAACAAAAATAACAGGCACATGAACTCTATAATTATTATTCATAATATTTTTTAAATTCATGGTGGTTAATCACTCATTTATTTGGAATTCATAAAAAAACTATATCGTATATATCTCGCGCATTCATTCGATTGATCATTTTACTCAATAGTTGTGATATAATACACATTCATAATTATATACGTATACATACCACAATGGATGATCGTCTGATATCAAAACTAAAAAAAACAATGCCGTATATGTCTTTCGACTCTTATCCAAACTTGAAATTATGAAAAGAAATCTTTTGTGATAATGATAATAAATTTACGCAAAACTAAATGTTTTCAATCCATATTCTTCTTTATATTTATTACGCACATCAATCCATTAAATAATTAATTCTATTCATTGGTGAATTATTTTCTTGGTTTGTGACTAAGTACATTCACATTCATTATATGATAAATCGCGCATTGCATTACTTCATAAGACAAATGACCTTTAATGTTCAATTATTTAACTGTCAACCAAGCACATACACATCAAATTCAATCAATCAGATAGTTGCTCGGATTAAAATAAAATGATGGGTGATTATAAAATGGTGATGAAAAATTACGCTTGTGATGTAAAATCCAGAATATCATTTGCTTGCCTCAAGCTTGGAAAATTTAATCAATATTTAAAACACAATTCGTGAAAATAAGGTATTTGCTTATACATCTATATCTACATAATACCCCGCAAGCCGCCGCAAGGGCGTGTGGCGGGGGTATGAGTTTACCATCAGTGACCCCACTAGTGGTACGAGAAAAGAGGAAACAAATCAAGGTGCTTGGAAATTGGCGTAGAGAAAGTTTATTAGAAAGCAAGAGAAATAGTAGGTATATGGAGGTGTAGGATAGGAGATACCACCCTTAGTGTTTAAGCGGAGTCACCAACAAATGAAGAATCCCTCTCACACCCTTTCGCAACCCGTGCCATACGCACAACTCCGTTCAGGCTTAGGGTCGGCGCGCCGCTTCATCCTTCCGTCTTTCGAGCATCTCCATGTTTAAAAGGATTGCGAGCACGTCAAAGGGCGGAAGCAACACCTTCAGGGATAGCTGCGGGGAGGGAGAGGGAAAGCAGAGGGCTGTTGATGGGGTGGGGGGCGGAGGAGGGGAGGGGAAAGGCAGGGGAGCCGAACGGAAAAGAAAAGAAGGTAGGCGCGCGATAATGATTCGGTGAGGCCGCGGCTGAGGTGACGACGGATAAAAGGGATGTTGCGAGGCGTGGAATTGCGGAATAAATTTTGAAAGGTGTAAATGAAGAGGTTTGAAACTGAAGAATGGAGAAGAGGGAGTGAGGCGGCAGAGCTTATGGAAGGAATGGTCATGATATGCGGGAAATTTTAGCCAAGATGATCGCTATATGAAATGAAATTCTTTTTCGGACCTGCTCTTGTTATTACTAAGGGTTATCTCTCTCTCTGTCTCTCTAAATATCCACGCTAAACTTTGGGTAAAAAGAATATCAGTCATAGTCATTACCATCTAGATCATAACCGTTATTTATTTCAAAGTTTGCCTCCAGCTTCAACGATAAAGGAGTCTTTAAAAAAGGTTTTTCAAGATTTACATAAACAGCCTCAACTGCTTTATCATTTAAATGGTTTCAGAAAAAAAGACGTTTACAGCAATCAAATGCTTTAATTTCCGAATATCATTTTAATTCAAAAGTTTTCTTTCAATGCTGCATTTATTTTAGAGTTATATGCTTTTTCATCTCTCTGTGTGCATTATATTTCTGTTATTATTATCAGAGATGTTATTTCAATGTTTCCTCTAGCGCTCGAAATCGTTATCTTCATAAACGGCCATTCGAGTATTAACTGGATGATAAATACATAAATTATATATATATATATATATATATATATATATATAGTATATATATATATAGTATATATATATATATAAATTATACATGTGGGTCGCGGTAGTCCAGGGGCTCGCGCGTTGGACTGCTGACCGGAGGGTCCCGGGTTCGATTCCCGGGCAAGGCACTCTGTGCACCTACAGTTCCACCCAAGCTAAAGTGATATTTCGGGTACCAGATCATCCTGGGAAACCATAACCGGCACAGGGAAAGGAACTGGCCCCCCTACCCTGATGTGTGAATATCACACGCCGTATAGGGCTTAGTACTGGGTGAACTCTACCATCACCTACTAAAACGACCTCGTTGATTTCTGTGTACATGGTTATATATATACTATATATATATATATACATAAAAATACATGTATGTATATATATATATATATATATACTATATATATATATATATATATATATATATATATATATATATATATATATATATATATGATTCTTCATTGAACATTTTAGCCACGAAATAAGATTACTTCTCATATCATTCGCGTTTACAGATAAAGAGTCATACTCTTCGAAATTTTAATTAAAGGATCCCTCCATTCAACAATATAAGAGCCGAAGAAAAACCAGCGCTGGAAGTCAAAAGCGTACTTTTTTATTTTATAATGTCTCATGGAACACTACCTTTATATTAAAGACTTGTTCATTCTTTTAAGTTACAACTTTCCGATCTTCCAATAAAAGGCGAACGGGAGAAGCATGACTGAGTCACAGCACACAAAGGAAAAAGTGGAAGGAATCTTTTCATCTTTGACAATTCTTGAAAAACGAGAAGAAATAAAGAAATTCTCTCTCTTTCTCTCTCAACGGATGACCTCAGAAAGACATAGCGGAAAGCACCTAACAGCACACCAACACACGCACGGGCTCACACGCACGCACCATAGTGCTCCGCACCCTTTCGTATACACTACATTGTCGCGGCACCACATTTACAGCTTCCTTTCATCTCCACTTGGATGTGCTCAGGCTGCGGCGCTCTTCCTCCACCTCATTCTCAGGTTCTCTATTTCACCCCCGATCTCAATTCCAACGTTTCTCTCTTTCACCCTGGTCCGCCCCTTTGCTGTCACGACACCCTTGGTGCGTTTTGAATGCTCCCCGAGACGTTTCCACAAGTCCTACGTGACATCTTGTCCCCTTAACCGGTTTTTTCCACATTTTCCCACCGCAGCTCTTATCCCATCTAACCACAACTACGAGTGATCGTCATCCGTTGGCGATATAAAATCCGAAGAGCGTAAGGTATTGCATTTTCTGAAATCCTCTTGTTTTGAGTCATGCGGTCCATGTTAACATAGAGAATATAATAAATATCAAATACATTTCTTTATTCCTTTCATAATCTTTTTAAAATTATCCCCTACTTTGTTACGTAACAATGCTAACTGATTAAACTATTTCATTTTGAGCGATATAGACAAAAAAATGGCCAAAACATTCTCGTGATTCAGGATCGGGGTGGTAAAATTTTTTATGGTACAGAATTTTGAATTTGAAAATATATTCCACAAATGTGGTTTTTTAACCATTGCGTATTATTTTTTGGTGGACCAAAGATCCAACTATTTTCTTTTTTGGTGACCTAGTAGATAAATTTTCATTTAATAATGATTTTCCAAAAACTATTTTCGGATGACATGACCCTTTTAATTATATTTGTTTTTAATAAAAGATTTTAAATGAAACCGGTGATTTTTTTCATGCATGTTATCGTGAAAAAAACTAGTCGTTGTCTTCTAGTTTGTAAGACTTCAAATTGTTGTAGTCTCAGTTCCTAGCTATTTAGAAGAGGTACTGCTTTGTGTTTCACAAGCTTTAACTCAGATCCAGTAATTTCTGCAGGAAAGATATACTCTATTAAGTCATGGGTATAAAAGTATAAATGAAATTTTGAGCCTATTAGGTATCCCTCCCTTTAGGATATTTCCAGGAAAAGGAATAATAAATTAACACGTATGAGTTTAATAGATTAATTTGATACAAAGTTCTTTAATTTTTTTTTCGAAAATTCATAATTAGGCAGGGGATTATTTGCGGTTTCAAAAAAAGAGGTGAAAATATAATTTTATTTAAATCAAACATTATTTAATTTTTATATTGTTTTCTATTAAAATTTTTACAAAGCTGAACCCCTGTTTTCCTGTATATGATATTTTTAATAATAAGCGATTTTGGCATAAGCAAGAAAATCAAGGGAAATATTATTTCCACATAATTACAATTTAAAAATTTATAATAAATGCTTTTTTTCAGTTAGGCAATTCTAGATTGTTGAAAGAGTCCGTGAGGGCTGAAAGAATCCTAGGGCTGAAATTTGATAATTAGAGTCGTAATAATGACTTGTCTTAATTGATTTTTTATATCATTATCGTAGTTTAAGTTTGGTCTTCTTAGTTTGTTCTCATCCTAAACAAGTAACTTTTAATGCAACAATTCCAGAGTGTAAAAATCATTCACCTTGAATGGGATAAGATGGGATTCCCAGTCAAGGTGAATGATTTTTACACTCCGAAATTGTTGCATTCAAATGCACATTAGTGGATGACTCCGTCAAAATTTACTGTTGCGGCATCTCCCGCAGTTTCTTTGGAATTTGTCATGCAACTTTTATTGTCTTCTCTGTGCTAAATATATTTGGTTCCACTATTTAACCTAGGAATCCACGTGTTAAAGGGTTTTTTGTTTTTTAATACGAATAAATTGGCATTCAGAAGTTTCCATTATAATTTTAAAATATATATTTCTATACTGTGAAATACCAATGTGAGTAAACCTTATCTGTTTCATACCCTGAAATATTTTATATTTCTCTGTCTTAGAAATCAATCACACCACGCGTGTATAACACGATTGAAGACATTATCAACGCCTCGCCTAAATGGAAAATCAATTTGACAGAATTGACTGCACTCCTTTAAAGCACTTTTTGTCCTTAAATGTTCCTTTTTTATTGTACTTATGTCATGCACGTTTTGCCTTTCTTGCAGAACGAATTGTAGTCGAACAAACCTGAAAAATAATTATGTATCTTATTAATTATTCAAGGAGACCTTGAAGGATTTTCCATTTTTTAATTAACACTGACTAAATCACCAAAACCTAGGTACCTAAATTCAAAATCTAGGGCTACAGCACCTATGCACGTCTTCGTGGCAGCTCTCAGATTATGACGTGGACGTAGAATTGATGGAATACCTTCAATGCAGCACAATTTTACTGTCCCTAGTGAATTAAAATCGTTTAATGCAGTGTTTCTTGATATCAAAATCTCCATTCTCAACTCCATGGAACAGATAATAAATTTTATTGGGAGCAATAAATCTAAACTAAAGTTTACAATCGATTCTAATTGCTCTTATAGCAGATATTGATGGGCTAAATATATACCTTTGTCTTACTTACTGTCCGCGATCTCCTGCTTCATTTTAAGCATGTTAGTGATTAAATGTGTCTCTTGAGGTTTTAGGTTTTATTAATTCACTTGCTTATTCTTGTATGATACACGAATTTATTTTTGAAAAGCGGAAATTCCTGCCGTCTCTCGAAATGGAAGAGTTCATGTGGTTAAAAATTTATGCGGGAGTATGAATGAATCTAGTAGCGTTTCATTAAGCAAAATAATGAGTCCATTAGGTATCCGAAGATGCGTTTACCTCTAGATATGGTACCTTAGCTTCGTAATTAGACAGTGCACTCGAAAAACATAGAGTCTTGAGCAATTAGCGGTCTCACTCGGGGAGCACATGAGCTTCATTATTAAGTATTATCCCGAAAATACTGCAAAATCTTATGAATAACTTGACAAATGGGTGCGATCAAACAATGTATTTCCAATACCCATTGGGATTTGGTAAATCCCTCTTTCATATGAGCGAGGGTGGAGACCGAAATGGTCGGGTACGGCTGCACTCATTTCACTTTAGCCTTGGCAAAATTGACTGAGATATATTGTTACGGGAGGTACATTGAAATCCGTTTGGCAATTGCCCGAAGGAACAAAAACTCCACCTTTTTTATGCCGTTTTTTATTTATGCGAGATTATATTGAGTTCTTATAGTCAAAGTATTCCCGGGGTAAACTAGACTCCATTTTGGTTTTCAACGCTGAGATCACTCGAGGCAGTACATTTTTCGGATATGCCAATTATTTAGAAATCAAGCTTGGAATATTTTATCTTCGGTTTTGTAAATTGCTAGGAACCATGGATGAAGACGTACAAATATTGGGTTTGGATACGAATATTTGGGGTTAGTGGAATAAAATGTCCTTATAAAAAAGAATTTTGCAGTGGAAGTTATAAGTTTATAAAATATTAATTACAGGACTATGGTTAATGAACCGAACAATTTCCAAAATATAATTAAAGACCAAAGGTGAAAACTGACTGATAGTTGACCGTGGCATATAAAGACGCTACCTTGGACCGAAGCAACATTTATCGGTGGTACAAAATGTTCTCAGAGGGTGGAGAAGATGTGAACGACGAAGAGCGTGCCGGACGCCCAAGCACGTCAACAAGAGACGAAAACATTGATGAAGTGAAGAAAATAGTGTTGGCCAATCGTCGAATCACCGTTAGAGAAGTTGCTGAGGACCTAGACATATCGATTTGCTCGTGCCATTCGATTTTTACCAATGATTTCGGCATGACACGGGTCGCCGGGAATTTCTTACCTAAATTTCTCAATTTCGACCAAAAACAGTAACGCGCTAACATAGCTAATGAGTTGTTGGACTCCGTCTGCGACGACCCAAATTTGCTCCAGAGGGTCATAACTGGTGACGAATCATGGGTTTATGGTTATGACGTGGAAACTAAAGCTCAATCATCCTAAAGGAAGCTGCAGTACGAGCGAAGACTGAAAAAAGCGCGCCAATTTTGGTCGAATATTAAAGTTTTGCTTGCAGTTTTCTTGAATTGCATTGCGTGGTTCATCATGAGTTCTTGCCACAGAGTAGAACGGTAAATGAGAAATATTACTTGCAAGTTATGCGTAATTTGTGCTAAGTAGTCCGCCACAAACACCCGGAATTGTGGAAGAACAAAAATTTGCACTTTTACCATGAAAACGCCCGTTCACACATCGATACTTGTGCGCGAATTTTTGGCCGAAAAGAAAACACTAATGATGCCGCAGCCACCGCATTCTCCAGATCTGTCCCCTTAGTGACTTTTTCTTGTTCTCGAAACTGAAGAGGCTCATGGAAGGACGACGTTACGCTATGATTGACGAGAAAAAGAGTGCATCGAAGGAGGAGCTGAACAAGTTGACAAAAAATGATTTTTTGAAGTCCTTCGAGGATTGAAAAAACGTTGGCATAAGTGTAAATATCTAATTGGGATTACTTTGAAGGGGAAAAAATAGATATTCAAGAGAATAAATAAATATTTTTTGAAAAAAACACAAAAGTCGCGATACTTTTTGAACCGACCTCGTATATGTGTGTGTGTGTGTGTGTGTGTGTATATATATATATATATATATATATATATATATATATATATATATATATATATATATATATATATATATATATATGTATATATATTTTTATTTATTTATATCTATATACACATTTTTATGAAGGTATAAAGGGAACTAACGAATAACGCGGAAAGAGAGAAGACAGTAAGGACGTATGAGGGAAAAAATGGTGAAGTATGAGACATATTAGCTTATTGAGGACTATTGTGAAAATCGGTAAAAAAAAGTGAATAGCCACGGGGGAAGACATCTGATGCGATGCATGAAACTAATAATGAAAGACGAGAGCGAAGATATTACGAACGCACGGGGAGACAGTCAGTGAGAAGAGACGATTGCAACCATAAAACTAATATCGACCGTAAAGATTTCTGTATGCACGAGCAAAAGAATGCATAAAAACACTCTATTATTCTTTCTCACTGATTAAATACTGCCATTTCCCCTCGTGTTTTCGCCTATTACACAAAAAAAATTTATGAAGTATATGCATATCAATCCATGAAAATGTAAAATATTTGCCCATATTTATGGGGAATATCTCTTATGAGAAGCATTAAATCTAAGTGTAGAACATTTTTCATGCAGTTTTCAACATTAAGGAACGGGGAGAAAAAATCGCTTGCATAAAATTAAATGGGAAATTAAATCTTTACTGACTGTTTAAAATTTTAATCTCTCGTTTCACGCTTCCAAAAAACTATTTTCCTTGTCCTGCTATAAAAATATTCAAAATGCATAAACTATTGTGAAATTTCCAATGAAGAAACTCCAAAAATGACTGAAATGCCGCTTTACTCGATAGGGATAAAAAATTTGCGAGAAATTTCAGACAAAATTGGCACATTTAATATTATGCTTTAATGTTTTGACTAAATTTAAAGCCTCCTCTATTAACATTTGACATCCATAAAATCAAGGTGACGGTATTATATACTTAGTCAATTCTACAATTACGTGAATGTTGTGTAGATTTAAAAGCTATTTCAATTCTACCTAACAAATGATACTTAGCATAATAATGGACTGCCAAAAGTTTTTCTCATCCTGTAGTGCAGTGCGTTCACCTACTTGTTTAAGACTTTTTGAATAAACGAATTATTGTCCAAACTCTTATAATATTTTCCTGGTTTAATCATTGGTTGCCATTAACATTGGCTACCATCTGATATTCGGCATACTTGTCAGTCTAATACATGTAATTTTTTTTATTTCGTTTGATAAATGTACTCATTTGATTTTTTATATTCATTACTCAATGGACCCAAATCATCGACGCAAATGCTATGTTACAGTTATATTGATATTTAGTCCATAAATTACGCATTGGGATTGAAACTAAAACATTACTTCATCGTCGTCAAGCGAGGTATATTCGAAAGGTAAGGGCCGTTTCGGGATACAAAAACTACATTCGATAGAAAAGGTTTATATTGACGTTTTAGTTTCCCATAAACCTATTTTCCTTTCATACATAGTTTCCGTTCACTTCTACACTTTTCGTAACGGTGCCCCAGTTTCTTTAATCCTTCAGCATAGAATTTCGGCGCATGGGAATTAAATAAGGATATGTGTGATGCCTAAGGTCTTCTTCGTCTTTTTGATAGCCAAGCCGGAGGTCGTAAAAAGCTCGTCCACTCAACATTCTTTGCTCTTTTTGTTGATTGGTAAGTATTTCCGCACCCACCATGCACGCAATATGTGATATCCGAGCTTCTCCTTAAAAATCGTGTAAATAGAGATGCATTGAACAAGAGGTAAATTAAGCCAGAGCACTAATCGTCATTCTCCGATCACATCGCAGTTCTTGGCCCATTTGGTGAACGATTTCATCGGTCTGGATACTGGATATGCCACTCCTCTGTTCTTCATCCACATTTGTGGGGCCATTTTTGAAGTCTCTCCACACCGCTGTCTAATCTTCCCTTTACTCATTAATGCAGGTCTATCAAGTAGGCACTACTTCCGATGATTTCAGGCAGCTGATGATGCTTTTGCACGCAAAAATCGAATCACAGCACGTACTTCGCAACTGGCTGGAGCAACTGTTTACGCGGACATGATTATCTGTATTCACTGATGGGTAAAAGACTTCTCAATCAAAACGTTACTTTCAGTGGCTTCGGAAACAATCAATAGATGGTGCTGTACGCGTAAAACTTTGTCCTGATCTGCCAATTTTTAAATATAAGAAAACGACCCTCCTTTTCGAATATGCCAGTTCTGTTAATCATTAATTGCGTAGTCAAGTGTCTAAAGTATTATGTCAGTGATTTTTTTCCAATTCTGGTATATATATTAACATCATATTTGAGCAAAGGGTATTTACCATTGATAAATAAATCACCTTCTAAATTTGTGGTGTAATTTTTAACCACTACGCATACAAATTCTAATGCCAATTTAGGTTTACATGAATGGTGAAAAAATAAATTAATGTCAGAGTATTTTAATAGATTCTATCCAATCGTAATGAAATAACTGATATTTTCGATTCATGGCTCTCAATATTCTCCATTTTAGAATTAATTCTAAATCAGGGTTGTATACTTCTGCAGAGTTGTGTAAAAATTATTAAAACCTATGAACAGCAGTGCTATATCCATGTCCAATTGTTGCCGTTCATTAGCAGTTCTTGACCTGACCCAAAATTAGTTTGCAGAGAAGTTACTTTTATCATTAGATTACTTTTCCTCTGGTTTTTAAGCTAAAAAAATAGTACTTACAAACTAAAAACGAAATATTTCAGTGAAGGGAAGCTTTGCAGTAGACATAAGCCGAATAAATGCTCTAATAAAGATTATTTGTTATTCACAGAAAGATAGTTACCACACCTAGCTCATTTAACTTACGGAGAAGGTACCTGTAACTTTTTTTTGTTTTTCCTATCATCTCTCATAATCAATTTAAGAAACTTTTCTATGAGACAAAAGATTGAAAGAAGTATTTTATTTCGAGATCATCCTCGTATTCCATTGGCATAAGATATGGAAATTTATGGAATATAAATCTCAAATGAAGACTTTCCTTCCAACAAGGACTGATTTCATTGAATTCTATTAAAGGATTCAGGAAAATTGATCTACGTTTGCAATAAACGTGTGTTTGTTGTCAGGGTGTAATTATGAAAGTATGATTCATATTGAACTTTTAAAGATTTTCTGCTTGAAATGAATTTTTCTGTCATATAAATGCAAGTTCTCTATTTCGGTAACTTCAACACGAATTAATAATCATTATTTTAGATGAGTAAACTTAAATTAAGACTTGTTGCATGTATGTATGCATGTATGTTTTTTTTGTAAATTTCATCCTTTTTTACACCTTGGCCTGATTTCAAATTTAACGAGCATAAAAACGAAAAATGTTAACAGGCAGTGTGAATACTGTTTATTCATAAAGATTATTCAAGGGCTTGAACAATATCGACGTAATGCATATGATCTCCACGTATGAAAGGTGGACGATTTCGTTGCAACCCAGGGATGTAATAAATGAATTGTGCTCTAAACAATGATTATGTTAAGTGCTAGCTAGTACTTCTTTGCTGCAAACAGATTCCCACTCAACGTCGTAGCCGAGTTGCAGTGGGTGTGAGGAATATTCTCGCATGAATCAAAACGATCATGAAATTTCACCTTAGGAAAGCTTCGATAGCCTATTTCTTTATGGAAATTACGATTCACTGTTAATCAAATTAAGCATATCCCTGTAGGATCAATATAACAGTGATAATTCTCATGCAAATTCTCTCATATCACATAATCATATATTAAGGGCTACCAGATAGATTAGAACGATATCTGTAGAGCTTGTTCAGATTTAAAAATCAACTTTAATCCAATTTTACCCTGATTCTCGTTCATTCTCTTTCGAGAAGTAAACATATTTCATTCTCTTATTTAAAAATTAAGTTTTTATAACACAACAACGGTATTTCCAGACGTCATATCGTTAAATACAAGTTTATCAAAAGTCACTAATAAGAAATATATATCTTAGAACAACTAGTATACCCATAATAGAGGAATTATCACATTATCAATTTTTTAAATGAATATTCAACTGGTTGTGCATTAGCCCCGAAAAAGGTTTTATGTATGTGTTTGAACTAGGCTTATTATTGGCTCAGATAGTCTATTTCAATTTGAAATTTGAAACCCAACCTCCGTGTTTTAAACAATCTATGTTTGCTTTATAAATAAAGTAAAAAAACATTTTTTTAACATTGAAGATTAATATATTATTCTGATCACCAGTGAAGTAACATCTACTAAAATATCTCAACTTCGTTTTTTTTAATACATTTGGTGAGTTACTGACGTATTTTTTTCTTCTTAACATGAAAATGATCTTTCGTTAGTAATTCAATGCCTACCACATGTGTACTGTTTATCCAACTTTGATCTCGATAGTTCTAAATCAAAAATACAGGGAATGCACACTCAATTAACCTTAATCGAATTATGTTTTTTTCTAGCCTATTATGTACGTTTACTCTTCTGGCAACACTGAATGCGCATAGCATAGCGCTTTTGAATATACTGAATGGTCGCTGCGTGTATTGCCCGCAGATGGAACCGCAGCCGCTCTGCCGGCAAAGTGCGAGACCGTAACGCCGTTGCCGAGGCGGGACACCATGACAAATGCTGATGTTAACTTAATAGAGTTGCACACACTGGAGGTTGATTCATATGCTATACCAATGTGCTTTCTTGTTTGTGTTAAGACGCCCCACCATAATTTTTCATTCAAATAAGAGTGCTGGTAGTATATACCGCAATGAAAACCTATATATAATCCTATCAGTTTTTAGCCAGTAAATTGATGCATGTACATTTCAGAAAAGATGAACGAGAGTAGTAATACATCACAAAGTTCAATATAATTACAGTAATTAGTTTAAACCTATAATCATATGCTCGCTTATGCTGCAGTTAACTGACTCACCTAAGTCCCTAAGTTCAATTTAGAACGTAGTAATTATGACATACTGGGGTGTCAAGGCAATGACATAAGGTGACGTCCTTTTCTTAAAACCCGTTACTCCGTGTGGTTCTTCGTCTGGAAATAGCAGGTTTGAATAAGACGTGGACGGGACATGGGGAGAAAATAAAAAAGAGATAGATCGCTGATCTTTCCGATGTAATATCGAGGAAGAAGGAAACTTTTTTTTGCAGCACAAGGGCTGAGGACGGAAAAGGGGTTTGGACGGTAGAGAGAAAACGTATCTCCACTCCAAGAGTGTTGAATTAGGTATCGATTTGCGAGAAATTCATGAATTTAAATGGATGTGGTTTTCCTTGAGCAAAGCGGAGGAGGGAGATAGGGGTGTGGGGGGATGGAAAAGGTCGGCCGGCGGGAGGTCGAGAGGTTGGGAGGAACGGTGAGGGGAGGCGAGGATGCGGGAGAGGGGATCACGGGGGTGAAGGGAAGCGAGGAAAGGTTCTCAGAGCAAGCACTCAGCCGAGGTTTCAATTTATGCGGCCAAAGAAGAAGGAAGGTAAAGAGAAGACGCGGCGGAGGAATGATAAGGTGAGACGGCTGCAAAATGAGGGGAAAATGAAGGCATAGGACGTAATAAATAGAGAATGGGAGTTTGGTGACTTGAAAGCAGGAAATAAAAATAGATTTTTTCGCGTTCGTATCAAATTTTCTTGGCCATATCAAACATCCATAATCGCATTCTTATTGATTCCATGGTATCAAATAGTCATAGAAAAAATATACGATGCATGTAGGTTTTTATTGTAGGTTCAAGAAAGTTCTATCACTTTTGCAATTATTAGCCTTTTTTTGCGAGTATTGAGAGAAAATTAATTTTTACCATCAGTTACACGAATTGTCCAATTAGACAGTTTTCAAACGAAAGAAGATGGACATTTCAGACTGCATCACTTAGTTCTTAAGACTGTTAAATGCTTGTATTAATTGAGTTTTTTTGTTTAACTTCCTTTTTCTGATTTAATATTTTAATAAAAAGCAGAGTTTTGGTGAAGGCTTGTAAAATATTAATATGAACTTATCATATCGTGAATATATATTTACTAGTAGTCACGAACATTAATTGACTAGTTGTTTTTACGAGACAATGGAGAGAATGGTAAATCACCGTCTAGTTTGGAGTCTGTGGGCACGCAACTTCCTTTCTAATATCCAATGCGTCTTTAAACAAGGCCTTTCAACCACCTACCATCTCGTAAGGAAAGATAGCTTCATCCAGGAAGTGTTCCTTTTGGGACAACATATCCTTGCGGTATCTTTTGTCATAGAAAAAGCTTATGACAGCTTTTTCCACCATGAAATACCACAAATGCACTAGAGCTACAGAGCGCTACAGGCTAATTAGTTACGTAAATGGGTCCAAATTTATTACAACTTTTCTATTGCATTGAGTACGAATCGAGTTAGTTCTGAGTTAGAATCGGCCAGGATTTCTCCAAACTATATGTTCACGTTCAAGTTTTTCCATAAGGAACGTTACTGACTGTGATGCTGGTTTCCATCGCAGTCCACAACTTTGTCAAACGTATAGGCCACCGCCATCTCATGTCTTTTCGTTGATAGCCTTTCAATCCTTTAAAGACCGTCGAACCTTTCAGCGGGGACAATATATACACAGTTGACGCTGGAAAAACTAGAATAGTGGGTAAAAACGTCTTCAGGTTCTCGGAGGGAAAGACAAAATGCCTCCACACTCACAGTAAAAGAGGTTTTTTCATTAACCCAATAGCAAACTTGGGCTGTGTACACATCCTTTAGCTTGAAACATGAGATTCCTGGAAATGATCTACGAGTAGTGACAGAACTGAGTATGCCACGTTAGCTTTAAGAGGACAAATGCCTCAAAATGTTTAAATTTACTTTGGTCACAAGTAACTCAACTTGCGACCAAAGAACAATGCTTACATTGTATCGAACACCTGAAATTCCCAATTAGAGTGCGAACATTTGGTATTTCCATCACGTATAGATTCATATTTGATACCTTTTACCAAGCGTTCGTAATTGTTGGCAACGGGGTACGAGTATTCAGATCTCTTCCTACTTGGAGCCTGTGTTCGGAGACTTGAGAATCTCATTTGGTAACGAGGAGGTAGCTATTTACGGATAAGCACATTTAAAATAGCATTTTTCCCCATAAACACCATCCGTATTTGAATATAATGATCCAACTTCGTTTTTTTTAAATATTTTCTGCAATCGACCGAGGGCGACGAAGTCCCTTGCTTTCCAGTTCAGAAATTTCCTCAACGTCACTGGAGTAACTCTTTCTGAATTGCATCCGGCAGGCTTTGTAAAACACCCATGGCCTTTGTGAGCTGTCCCTAAACTTATCTATTAAACTGAGCTTTCACGGTTTCCCAAAAATACCGCCAACTCACTTTTGTATAATACGAAGTTTTAGAGAGATGTTGGAACAATAGAGCGGTTACGCGGCTGTCTTTGCTGTTGGCTTGAATACAAATAAAACCTGTGTTTGTGCGATCACTTCTTCTGTCCACGATACAAAGAAAACAGAACTCTACTCCCCGTAGAGTGTCTTTTCGTCAAAACTTTTCACTCTCAAGATTTTCTTCGAGCGGATAAATTAATTGCCATATCGATCCTAATTTGCGCGGATTCATTGAGCGTTATATACGCTACGAATTGATTTTATTCCTTTAATTTTCTATCCAATGACGTCCACACTCTTTTTTGTTCCTCTTTAGAAGAAACCTGTGAGTCTCTTTTCTGTGGGTTCCCGGACATGAGAGTAACTGTAGTTAACAAGAGGGCCGCTGAGGAAGCCTTCAGACAAACCAATCCTTTCTCCGAAATGGTAACCTCACAGGGCTCAAATGAGATGTTGAACCATGCAGCCATAGAAAAGTTGAGGGTAGCGCGGCGAAACATGGCTGAGAATAAGTTGCGAGAAATAAAATACGAGGTGTCGCCGTAGGTGACCTTCATGAGAAATTGTCGCAATTCTCGACTAAGAATAATCCACTGTACCATGAACGACACACTGCTCTTTGGTGAAGAAAGAGTCGCACCACATTGAGACGCTTATGACTCTCCTCTGATCGTTCCACACCCAATGACTGTGTGCGACTGGAACTGGGTTTTAAAAGCCCAGCCGTCATTAAAATGGGACTAAAGGACATCCAGAGCGATGACTCTGACGCTATCGGCCGGATGATAACCTTTTTAAGAACAGCAAGACTTTTTAAGCTAATATAAGGAGTCACTTACAAACAAAGACTTATAAATTTTTGTTAAGTTGAAATAAGCTTCACATTCCACAAATGCAGGTATTATATGTATGTATTGTAAGTGCATACATTAGCTTCCACGCCTACCTAGGTACATACGTATATAGGTTGATAGATGCATATTAAATTATGCATGTGTTTTGCTATTTGGATATATTCTATGAAAGTGTTCAAATACTTTTCCAATCGTTGTGCATTGTGGAATATTGCATTTCACTGACACTTAAGTTGTCTTATTTCCTTCTACGCACTCTCAACCTTTAAATTTTACATTTTATAACTTTCACATGCTCAGAGTGACCTGACTTTCCAAGGCCTGAGCCTAAGTTAATAAACTACGTTCTCTGAGTACCATCGCTAACTGTCGACGACTAGTTCTTGGTCGATTACACTCGCTACACGACTTAAAGCTCATTCATCTGTAGAACAAACAAAAATTATGAAATGCCAAGTATATATGCTATGTAACCCAGATTCCTGTTATGAAAAAGTTTTATTACTAGGTATCCGTGTCGTATTTTTGCATTTTTAGCTAATTATCTCATTGATTTCTCCGATATCATTGTCTTTTCTTGATACGTTTATATTCTCGATTGATTTTTTAAGGGGGGATAGAAATTAGTAACTTAATGTATACTTTTTTCACGCATGCGTTTAATACATACATACAATACTTTACGCAATATTTAATACATAGTATACGTGCGGTCATTCTTCTTATTTCGGTCGCTCTCTCTGTATACTATTTTTCATACATATTTACTCTTATTTTGTAATTATTATCACTCTACCTGCATGTGCTGCCCATATTTTCTGTTTCTCAATCGCTTAATTGCCTAATATAGGCTATTTTTTAAAAATCAGTTAAGACTTGTTTTTCACCTGTTCATAGGGCGTTCGATCTTTCCCCTCTTTATACCATTTGTATTTTGGTCCACTCCTCCATCTTCCGTCTCCTTGCACCCTCGTATAATTTAGTTTAGCAACTTCTAGTAAAGACTTTCCTCAATTTTATGACTCATTCTTTTATTTTCTTCTCGACCCTGTGAAGTCTCTTTTTTAAGCTTTTACCTGCGACCTCATAGATTTTGCCAACTTTCTCACGATTTGTTCATCAGCTACTTCGATTATTTATTATACCCTTTAGATCTCATTTATTTCTTCTATTTTTCTCTTGATGGGCGCTGTAAACCTTTCCCTAGCTTGTTTTTCCTCCAGTAGTTCTACGTTTCATTTTGGTTCTTGTGTCCCTTTCTTCATCTTCTTGGATCGGAGAAGTCTGCTTATGATCACCATCGCCATTGAAATCTGTGCCGGGGTGGCTCTAAAATTGTGTTAGCTTAGTTATTTCTTCTCATTCTGGCACCTTTTCATTGATTTCGCACATTTTCCCGTCCACTGGCATTTTCCATATGCATCTTCTTTTCCGATGTTGTTCAGATAGGGCGTTCGCCCCTACCAATATTTTGCAAGCAAGCAATACTTAATCTTCTAGGGATATAAATGTGGTGGTTTCCCATTGCCTTCCACATCGCAGTACTAGGATCGATCCCGTGACTTTTACTTTTAGCCACAGCTGTTGCAATGGAGGCTGGACCGATTTATTTTTCTTCGCCATTCGTCCTTTATGGTGAAACTGCTGCCTCCCATCATGTTTTTTCAAGTGAAGTAAAATTTAAAGTGAAAATAAAAATTGTAAATTTTAAAAAGTAAAAAAGATAGACATGGTATTCAAACATGAAAGGAAAAGTAAAATAGTTGCGAAAATATTCAAGAGTGTCTCCCCCATAGAAAATTTTTCACTTCGTTTCTAAATGGGAAACAAGAAATGTTTTCAGCTCTTGAGTGGCTTGGTCCACCTCTATCTCATCACCAATTCCAACAAACTACTTACACTATTGAACCATTTAGTAGTGCTTTTTGTAGTGAGGAAGCTTTTCTGTTTATCTTTCCTGACTCTATATTAACTTTAACATGATTTCAAGAGCGAACGGTAGTTGACTTTGAGATTTTTCGACTCACTCGGCAGAGTCGGCTGTTCACTGATCTCTCTTTACACTGTCAATTTAAGGCAATGAGTATAATGTTCTGGCATTGTGAATTGCTATTTTTTGTTGCGCCAAGAGAACAAAGAGAAAGCTTTTTTCCTGCCAAAAAAAGTTTGTTAACTGTAACTCTTCATTGCTTGCCTTGGTTTCATTTCCCAAATGTTGATTTTCAACCTCACGTCTGTTGAATTATCTCTTTTTAGAGTTGGTTCATTTATATGAAGACAAAAATATTTTCCACATAAAATAACAATCTTCAATATGGCCCATTGTGACCACATCTCCAAGCTTAACACAAGTTGTTGTCAAGGGAGGATGATGGGAGGTGTGACCACAACGGGTTGGATCCAGAAAAAATGATTTTTCATTTTTCGAGCCATTCAGCTTAGGTATGGAATTATAGAAAACCAGGCCTTCGACTAATCATTCTGTTACCTCTTTCATTTTTTAACATCAATTTTAATAAAAATGTGGAAATTATTAGATACAAGACTTAGTGTATTATTAGGAATATCAGTCGCAGAGATAATATATTCAATCAAAGTCATTCAATTAAATTTTATTCATATTTAAATACAATATTATTTCTATTCAAAATTTCTATTTTTACTTTTAAAAATGTTTAGTCTATTAATATTTGAATACATCATAGATCTCTAATTTGCCTGAATATGTATGATTAACCTTCTTAACAATAATTCAAGATAAATATAAAGTATTTTACTAGTTTTTAAATTGGATCTGGTGGAATTATTGCTTCTCGCACCCAATACATTCTCTTTAACGGAGTCAAAAATAAGTTTCTAAGTAAATTTTATTTCCGAGTCATAAATCTGTTTCGATAACCGAAGATTAACACTTGTTTATTTAGATTTATTGAGAAACCATGCAGAGATCCCGATTGGCATTCAAGAGAAACATGATGCGAATTTATTTACAATACAAACGTAGCATCAGTTCTGCAGTCGAATTTATGACCTCCTTACCCGTTCGCATTTGGCCGGTCGATCACCGCGTGATTGATGATATTTCACCGTGCATGAGTCGCAGTGTTAGGTTTAAGCACGGGGTGGAGGTAAGGTAGAAGGGGGAAATAAGGAAGCGAGGAAGAAGCGAATGGATAGAAAGGGCCGGGAAGGTTCTCTAATGGTTCAGAATGTTCCGCGCTACCGTGCGCGGAGTTGAGAATTCGTCCCGGTGGCCAACCTGCCCTGCGACTCGGAAAGCAGACCTGGGTCCTATGTGCGTAAAGCGATTAATTATTCATGGCGACTGCTTGCTATGCTAAAAGCCGACGACAGGCCTACCATTCCAACCACCCCATTAATACCCTCATCCCTCCTCAGCCCCTCCTTCCACTCCCACCTCATCTTACCGTCCGTTCTTCTTTCTGCAACCCTTTTAAAGGGAGGCTGTATTTAATCCACTCCCTCACCACATCAACCCACACCCTTTTTTATGGTAGCGTCCCTTACTTTCTCCTTATCCCTTGTGCTTTCTCCGTTTCCGGTATTCGTTATCCTACACTTAGCTTTCCTTCCTTAATTTACCCTTTTCTTTAATTTATAGTACGTGTGTAAATTGGTACAAATTATTATGAGTGCCCACGCAGCTATAAATTGCGGACTCGTTGCTAAGCATGAAATTTTGATTATTTCATTTTCATCCCTATTTATTTATCGATTCAGTATAAAATCTGTACCGCTGGTGTAATTGTGGATACCTATATGTATATTTTCCGTCATTTTCCCCCTCTGCAAATATATTCTCTCGTCATGGTCCATTATCAATCTTTTGAGGTGAGTGAGGTGTTACATCACTCCAAAGGGAGTGATCTATGGTTAAGCCATATTTGTGGGGTTGCAAAGAAGTATTTCTTTAGGAATTGTTTTCAAATTATGATTTATATTCAAATTGCTTTAAAAACTCGTCCTTGAAAGTGTTTTTTCCGTGAAAATTAGTTTATTGACCGCACTTGATAAATTTCCTAACTCGTTGTCCATTCTCATTACATTTTTCTTTTTTGTTCTATGTATTTATTTGCTTCGGTTTTTCTGTGTATTTTACCAGCTCCAGAGTTATTTATAGCTTTTCAGTGACTTGATTAACGTCGGCGACAATTCAGCGTGCCTACGAATACTTAAGCTTCGATGGTTACGCGTGTTATATTCCATCACCCATGGCATTACATGAGTATTATATCCATTTCAAATCGGTGGAACTGTTTGAATGGAAATAGATTTTATCCGAAAAGTGACTCGTATATTTCTGAGGACCAGTTATAGAACGCGGACCCATTGCGGTGGTGATTTTACGGGGTTATGCCAAGCAAAAACATAAAAAAATGTTCCTGGGACAATGGGAAATCCTGATTTTAAAAAAATCGTCAAATATTATCTTAAATGGCTCATTTCTAAATTTATTTCAAGTGAAATAAATAAACATATAATTTAAATAAATGTGCAAGGAAAAATAATACCACAATTACGATTATTGGTTCATCATTTAAAAATGCCATCAATATAACGGCATCGCGTTTCCTTCAAAGTCTTAAATTTATATATAAAATGATTAGGATACTTTAAATTACTTTGCATTGCCACATTCATGAAAAATTATTTATTGCGCATATCAACGTCGTCCCTTCCATAAAGTTATAAGTATTTTAGGAAATATAATATTGTCTATTATATTATCTAGACTTTTTTATAATCATATGCTAAGGTACAATCATATTCAAAATAGACACCCATTAATTCCTAACAAATTTTGTTGAAGTCAATATAATTTAACCGTATTCTGATTTATTGGTTGACTGCGTATATTTACAAGTATTTTTAGTAACTGGTCTATTTAAAAAAACTTCAAACATGCATATTTATTCATTCGTTCCCAATAGGCTACAACTATGACTACGTGGAAAGGCTTGCATATTCCTTTGGACTGCAGAGCTGCGCCGGCGTGAGCAATTATAATTCCTCTCAATATGGTCACCTATGCCAGTAAGGTCGAAGCGTAGGAGCCAGGCGAAAGGTAGTCCGCGCAGCGTATATTCCTGAGTGAGGCGGCTACAAAGGCGTCCGACCCCATAAGCCATTTGAATGGCGATGTCGCGTCAAAAACATTATTGAGGAAGGCAACGGGAAAACAGCTGAACTAATTATCCCACGAAACAATGATCGACAGCATAGAAAACATGAAACCTGGCAACGACGGGACTCGAACTCATCGCACGAAATCCTTGAACAAAAGAGCGAATGTCAGCATGAATGAAAAGACAAAAGAGGAACGGTACTGTGAAAATATTAACTTGGAATATGAGGACGAAATTGAGGACAGGGAAGTTATAAAACCACAAGCGAGGAATGGAAAGTGGAACTATAAGCTTGCTAGGCCTGTGCGGAATAGGTTGGAGAGGTAATCTGAACTATTGGAGCGATGGTTATAGAATAAAATTTATGGGATTGGCGGAGAGTTAATTTTATCTAGCAATTGTATTGAATAAGAAACTGGGGAGAAGGGTAGCGAACGTGGACCAATTGAATGGCAGAATCTTTTTACAATAAATAAGAGCAGACCCGGTCGATTCAGTGGCAGTCCAGGTGTGTATGCTGACGTGCATAGTCATAGGGAGGAAGAAGTAGATGTTGTAAACGATCAGTTAGAGAAATAAAAAGCAAATGTACCCGAAAGAATACATTTGACGATGATTGGAAAAGGTGAAGGGAGAATGGGGAATGGGGTAGAAGAGTATGGTTTAGCAGAAACAAATGCGTGCGGGGGTAGAGTCTTATAACATTGGGAAGAATAAAGAAAGCGGCATTCGAGATGGTGCAGGGGCTAACGTACTGGCTTCCCACCCAGAGAGCAGGGGTTCAAATCCCGGCGGTGTTGAATATAGGTATCTCGATCCCTACTTGAGGTGCTTTATGGAGGGCAGTTTGAGTGAGTATGCCGTCCGTCGGATGGGACGTTAAGCTGCGCACCCCTTGGCGCCTTTCGTAAAGAGTAGGCTAAAGCCGACGCCGGGTTTCTCTCCACCCTTCATCCTTTCCTGTCCTATGGCGCAAATGACCTCGGTTGTCGGTCGCCTCCCCTAAAAACTACTACTACTACAAAGCAATATGAGTGGTAAATAGAAAAATAGTTTGGAAGCTGTGACTTGCAGGGGATATTAATAGGAAGATAGGTGAAAGGAAGAAAGGGGAAAACGTGAACACAGAGGGTAGAAGTGCAAATAATTGAATAATGAAGTGAGTTGAGGAACTGATTGGGCAAAATAAACACATTGGAAAGGGCAGTACGAGTAATTGGAGAGTTTATGGAAACAGGGCAATACGGAGACCTCAGATGATTCTTGACTGTGAGATAAAGACGGCGTTAAGGATATGAAAGTAAAGACCTTGAGAATATATGCGAGATATCAAAGGTTGAATACCTGCATCACCACTTCAAAAATTTTGGAAATAAAGGAAAGAAGATTCTTTATGGTTTCATTCATGGAAATTATGAGGGAAGAATTTTCTCGGAGATCTTCTCAGATCAGTACATAATAATGGATAAAGGTAGTAGGGTATGAGAACCACAGGACTCCACAAGTTTAGTTTCTCCCAATGAAAAGGTATTACTTAGGATCTTCAACAATAGGATGGAGAAGAGAGAGAATTAGCACTTGCGAGATGATTAATATGGGTTTAGGACGAGGATCTGTACACGTGCAATAATAATAATGAGGACACCTGTATAAAGGAATAGGTAATTTAACTTGGTTGTTCGTATTTGGGTGTTTCGTGGGTTTTGAAGCGTTCAACAGAGTCAATCGGACTCCATTAATAAACATTCTGCAGAAGATAGGAGTAGACTTGAGAGACAGGCAACTTATCCGAAAACTCTAAAAGTATCAGACTACACATGTTTGAATAGTAAGTGGCAAGTCGAGATGGGCAGTGATAGGCAGAGCTGTAAGACAGGGATGCTCTTAATGACATTTTCTATTCAAATATTTTCGGATATGTTAAGAGAGTCTTGAAAAAGTGTGTAGGCAGTAGTGAAGAAGTTGGGTTTTTATCAATTCTTGAGAATTGTGAAAAACTTTTATCCCTAATTTTATGCGCAGTATATTTACATGTTTATCCGCAATTTTTCGCCGCACTAACTTTGGTTACTTCGCCAAATTTTGCTATAGCAATTTTCTCCCGCAGTTAATTCACAATTGGTTGAATTTAAAAGTTTCTGGACGCTATTTTATTCACCTCTGGTTTATTTAATCTACACTCGAGGATATCAGAGGGTGTTTTTCAGAAGTACGTCAGCCAAATGGATGTTGCGGGTATTAATAATGTTTATTCTTTTCTCATGGAGCAAAATGCGGCTAAACTCGTGTGAATAAAATACCTCTCGGAAGCTTTCATCTAATCATCTGAAAGGTAATCTTCAACGGGCTCTTCTAAATCAAGCAACAATACTTGAAATTAGTAATCTTGGAGAGTGCAAATATTTTAGCACCCCGTCCGTAGGCGAGGGTGTCATATTTTCATTACAAAAGATCGTTTTTATTTTCATGCATCATTCAGCAACCATTTAAGCATGTATGGTACATGAACCTATTTTTAAGCCGTCAAATTCGGAAAATGATTTGTGTTTGACATTTTTACATCAACGGAGTACACAAAATATACTCATCTTCGGTCTATGCAGCCCTCCGAAAGAAGAAGTAATTTTCTGACTTAACAAGAAATCTCAATTTTCCTGGGAAACACATTCGGTCCTGGGTTTCCATCTTCAAATGTTCCTTTTATTCCATTTCCCCACTCCTCGCCTTTTCTCCCTCACGCCATTTTTCTTTCTTTCACTACATTCCCTCCTCTCTCCCTCCCTTCATTCTGCTCTCTCCCATGAGACCTTTTTTGCACGTACTGCCCCATCCATTTGCTCGCGTAACAGGAAGGAATGGCCAAGATTTCATCCCAACAATGAGTAAAGAGATAGATCCAGTTACTCCCGGCAGTCGGAGAACGCAAAATTCTATATGATGATGAACAAACTTTCTTTCTCTTGAGTATGTAAAATTTGTGGTTAATTTTCTGGTTTACATATCGTCCATTAGTTTTACTTATTAATAATTTTCTTCTTCATAGATTTCTCTTACAATTAATTAAGAGTTGAATCACTCCTCTGTGTACATCCTCATACAATACAAAATAAGTTTTGAAAATAATTAACCAAAAGCAAAAAAGCGAACACGATTTCTGAATTTTATCTTCATAAGATTACCACATTATAAATTAATAATTAACCAACCTTGATCTCAGGAAATTAATATTTTATTGGGAGAAATTACTTCAAATTCAAGGTATAATGCCGGGCACAAAGAACAAATTTAAAAAAATTTCTTTTCTTAATAAAATAATTGTTGATTGGAACACCTTACCTGAAAAAACTATTCGCGCCCCTTCCTAACAGAGTGCATACTTTTAAGAAAATATATAAGGAATATATGTAATAATTTGATTGACGTATGGTGTAAAATTACATGTAACAGCTTCATTTTTTTAATTTATCTTTTTTTTCTTGCTGATTGATTGATGTTAATGAGATGGGAATTTTCTTGCTTTGTGAAAGAGATTTGTGTTTTGAAGTTCCCTTTATGTGTACTTTTGTTTAAGGACTGATTTCACCTTTGTGATTATTTGGGACTTGTGTGCCACCTGACACACTCTATCTGCCCATGTGGATTTGAATAAATCAATGATAAATATAAAAAATATTTTTGCGTATAGCATGTTTCTTATTGCTTCTTAAAGCGATAAGCATCCAGAAGTTTACAATAAAAATTGGTTCATCTTGAAGAATTTCATATAAAACCACAAAATTTCCATGTCTACCAGCCCATCCGTAGCATTCACCTCGGATCCATCTTATAGTTTTTAGATTTGAATGAAGCGTAATGCCGCATCCTCGAATTGATGTTACCGTAACGCTCAGAAATATTTCCCCTTCTTTGCGATAAATAACGAATTCAATGCACCTGACACTTGAGATATCATCCGAGCCAACAACTGGCCGTCGCCCTGCTCCCGATGCACCTCGCGGAAGCTTCTCCCGGTTGTGTACCGCGAACAGCTGTTTCATGCATAATAATGGACAGCAAAATGAGCTCTTGCAAATTTGTTTTAATTTGAACGAAGCGCCACCATTATTTCCCCGGGGGGGACAAGTGAATTAGTGCTCGCCCATGTCATCTAAACTGCTCCTTTCCGTATGGAAATATTTCTCGCGTCGCGTCTGGCGTACGGCACGAGAGAATTAAACGACTCCCTCAGCATCCACTCCCATATCACTGTCACTCTTTCCAATCCCACGCCGTTTAAACAGGATTAATGCACTCCTTTCGCACCTCTTCCTCTTCTTTACTTTCGTTGGACTTTTTCATCCTGGTCCCTTTACTACGTTTTGTGCGCTGCCAGCTCTTGTCACTCATGTCCTTTCTTCCAACCGTTCCTATTTCTCCCCTCGCACTTTTCTGTCCATCTTCCTCATTCCTTACACCCCATCCCAGGGTCGGTGAGATTTCTACTTCGGCACACTTCCTCTGTAACGATTTCCTTAAAGGAAACTCAAGAAAAAAGAAAAAGCTTCGTATTGAAAAGAGAGGAGGTTCCGCGATCTCATTTTCGTCGGAAATGAGGATCGCGTTCATCCGCCAAAACTGTCACATCTGCCCTCCTTCCTTATATTTTCACCAACTAACGTCTCTTGTGACTTGAATATTTTAAATACCTAATGTGCTTACTCATTATGTTTAGTGTTACAGGATCCTCGCCTAACAATCCTCTCGTTATTGGTGCCAGAAATGGCAAGAAATATAGGGTTTATAGCCTCTCCTGTTGAGGTGAGAGGATTTTCGCGTTTATGGAATCAGCACTCCCGACGTCAGATCACCTTAGTACTCCGACCTGAACATTAAATAACTTATTTACATAATTTACAGGTATTTTGGTTTTTTTGTTTTAATTCGCTTGTTTATGTTAATACCATTGAAAAATGCCGGAATATTATTCATTTCATTCACAAGCAATTCGCAGTTGAGAGAAATCTTATTTATTTGCGCAGTTTCGAACTTAATTTCGCTGAGGGCGTCGCGCAGTATCCATGGTTTCGTTAAAAAACCCTGCGAGTGCGATGAAATTAGTGGGTGCTGAGTAAGTTTTTTTTTAAATGAATGCGTAAAAACTGAGGAGGACGCAGTGGACATTAGTCGGCAGAAAAAAATTCTTCCACTGGAATGTCGGCGGGAAACACGGAGAATAATAATTTAAGAGAACTCCATCACGGTCGTGCATTGGGCCTAAAGGGGCGCATGCTCTTCCCGCGAGCGTGTAATAGGGAGCGATATGTATTCCTCCCTCCACTTGTTAGCGCAGGCACCGTGCGGGAAGGGTGCTGGGCCGGGATGGGGGGGGAGGGCGCGGGCGTGAAAGATGAGGAACCGCTGTTTCCGCGTCCTTAGCGCGCTGTCGGAGGGAGATGACGGAGGAGGTGTTGGGGGTCCAGGAGGGGAGGGAGAGGGGGAAGCAGGTGGAGGGGGAAGGGTAAGAAAGGAAATTTATTTTAAACACAACGGACTCAGGGCGGCCTCGGGAAAAGATATGAAAACCCCAAGTGAAGAGAGGGGGTTGAAGGGCGTAATAGAGTGTTAGGGGGAGTTCCCAAGTGCGGGGTGAATAATGGGATGCCTTTAAGATGAGATAGCGGGAGGCGGAAGGAAGCGAAGAGATGCGAGAGAAAGCAGAGGGAAGAAAGGATGAAAAGTGGCCCTGGACGAAGGAGTGCGAAAAGTATAATCCGAAAGTTAGGATGCTCGGTGAAAGGCATTTTATTAACATTTTCCATGTGAGATATGAGGGGGCCATAATTTGACAAGAGAAGATGAGACTCCTCCGAAATATAAAAAAAAGGTTGATACCCTAAAAAAAAATCAATTTTGACGCTACTCTTCCCAAAGAAAAAAAAACTACAAAGGCAGTGCATATTCGTTGTGAGGATTTCTCTCACTTCGCCATTATGAAAACGTTGAATTGCGTCGTTGGTAATGGGGGAAATACTGTAGCATTTTTCGTCTTCACCATAATTTATTGATTATTTTAATTTGAATTAATGCAACAATTTCAAATTGTAAAAACCATTCACCTTGACCGGGATCCGGGTTCGAATCCCAGTCAAGGCGAATGGTTTTTACACTCTGAAATTGTTGCATTGTAATGCATGGCGGGAGACTCTGTCAAAAGTTACTGCCACAGAATATCCTGCAATTTCTTGGAATTTTAATCAAAATTATTTATTCGGATACTGTAATAATGACATCTTTCCCTGAATCAATGTTTCTATTTCTCTGCGGCGAAATAAAATATTTATGCATATATATATATATATATATATATATATATATATATATATATATATATATATATATATATATATATATAATATATATATCATACTTTTTGAAAGTCTCACGGACGTGAATAATAATGTATAAGCACTAGTGGACACAGACAAAAACACAGAAACGCACAAAAAAGAGACTCACTATACGAATTTTCGGTGGTCACGACCACCGAAAATTCGAAAAATAGTGAGTCTCTTTTTTGTGCGTTTCTGTGTTTTTGTCTGTGTCCACTAGTGCTAACTGTTATACATTATATATATATATATATATATATATATATATATATATATATATATATATATATATATATATATATATACACATATATATACACATATATATACACATATATATACATATATATATAGACATATATATATACACACATATATATATATATGTATATAAATATATATATATATATGTATACATATATATATGTATATATATATATGTATACATATATATATGTATATATATATATGTGTATAAATGTATATACATATATATACACATATATATATATACATATATATATAGACATATATATATATATATAGACATATATATATATATATATAGACATATATATATATATATATGTATTTATATATACACTCTATATAGTTTATTTATTTCATCGTTCCCTAGACAAAAGCAGTTGGCACAATATCTCAGCATTGATACAAAGCAAAGCGGTAATAAGGTTTCTTTCGTATCAAATGCAGCAAATTTCCAATATTTTATATTTTTTTAAGAACCATGTTCCTTGTAATTCCCTCAATATTATTGTAGTTATATTTTTAGAATACTGCGGAGGTGTAGATAAACCGAGAAAGTTGCCATATTTAACGCTTTTCATATTCCACCGCATTAATTTGAGAATAATTATAAATTCTAGTATCAATTCAGACATACAGAACATACGTTTATATTTATTAAATTATTTTAAAACTTACATTTTCTGGTGAAATTCCCGAAATTTCTAAGTATTAGTTCTTTGCCTCCTTAAATCAGCCACTCCACATAAAATTATGAACTAAGTAACAGAAAATATTTCTGCGGCCGATTTTTTTTCTGGTAATGTTTTCAGAATGTCGCAGTTTGGAAAACAAGGTGTAGGGAAGCGAAAAAGTTCTTATCGCTCTACACCCGTACTTGACGGAATATGAGGAATCATACTTAATGGAGGAAGAAATCACTTAGCAGACTCAAGAATATTAAAGTCTAAACACATAACTAAGTGGCATAAAACTTTACCTTACCGTCAGCCTTTTCGTTTGTATTTCAATTTACCGTAAGACTAATTATAGTACTTGTTTGGATGGTGTGTTTGCAGGGAGGATAACTTAATTCCTATAGATAATCTTTTGTTTTTAAAATCCAACATAAGATTTTCCTTTGCGATAATATTCTCTTTTTTCGAAATAAAAGATAATATACTAAAACTCATCATTTAAATTGTAAGAAAAATAAATATATTGAAATATGAGTAAAATTAAACATCTCGCACTACTTACTTTTAAACTCTTATTTGAAAATTTTAAAATATTTAAGATATACATTAAATAATTTTATATCCTTTATCTTTGATGCTTAATTGCCATTAACTTATGTGTTATCTTGCAGCATGTTTATTTGTAGTCTTTGAAAATTAAATATCAAGTGAAGCTCGGGATGCTTTATGGCATTGTTCAAAATGAAATAATGTAACAGTGAACCAAATGTTTTTCCTTCACAAAAAATCTATGATAAATATACTAGTAGTCATTGTTCATTAAACAACAATAAAACTTCGTTTTACCAGCATCTAAATGTCAAATTTTACTGACTTATTCATTATGGTTGTAACTATTCTTAGAAATGAAATTAGACAATTGATTCTACATAGTTTCAGCGCAATTAAAATGCTACTGTTCACTGAAAGCATGTGAGTTACCGTTCGTTCAACCGAGCTTTCTTATTTTTTGTGTCAGATACGAAAAATATGCATATTTTATAACTTAGGTAATGTATACAATGTAATAACATAGAAGAATAGAATTTAATAATGTGTGTATTAAATAGTGATAAATATCATGCAATGTTGCCCAGAAGCCCTTGCTTGTACTCACTTTGTAAGCATAAGGGACCAAGAAAATCCCTCTTCTCGGCCGACTTCGGGTGACATCAATGCCTCAGCGTAGTTAGGCATTCTCGCGTTTTCCTAAACCTAGTAGTGAGCGTCCTGTCTCGTAATTTCATTGCAGGTGGGAGAAAGTGAGCGACGGTGGGATTTCTCACATGAGTGGCGGGGGCGGTGGCACCTCGTTGGGCGGGAGGCCCAGGATAGTGGGGCCCTCGGACTCGCCACTCCTCTTCCTGCGGAGGGTCTCCCCCCAGGACGCCGGCCGTTGGGAGTGCCGAGCCGCCAACGCGTTCGGTGAGCAGCATATGGGCGTCATCGTCACGGCCCCCTCGCCGCTCTCCGTCCACGTACAACCCCAGCTGCTGGTAAGGAATCCTTACACCCCCTCCCAAAGAAACCCCTTCTCTCTTTCTAGCCCCTAGCTGGACTCATCATTGATTCATAGAGAGTGGTGGTTACCTGACCACAGTACGAAATTCTCGCTGGAATATGTGACGCCGGCACGTTCCAAAAGTAAAAATAATTTTTCTGAAAATCACCACAATATTTGATTTTTAAAAATGATCAAAAAAAGTCCCTTGTTGGAAATACAAGATTTTTTGTGTGAAATATGACCGTTTACCACAGATTGAAACGTGATTTTCCATTGACGGACCGGCCGGTTCCGCCGCGGGTATTCTTTGTTTTTAAGAAATTTGCATGATGTGGCAACGCTATAAATACGTCATCTGTTGATGAGCATTTTGAATTAAAACTTATAGCAATAAATTCTAAAAATATAAAATGACCTCGTCTACCGTAAAATTTAAAAATCTAATGTCCACTGATACAAGTGTAATTTTCATTCGTCATCTATCGTCCTTTTGTTACCCTTGCACGATTTATTGACGGCTTCGACACTGGTACGAAAACTTACTGTAAAGCTATATATATGTATATCTAAACATGATTTCTCAATTGGTTTCATTTATTTACATTTCACAGGGGACGAAAATATTTAAATTGATCTTTTCACCGAGAATTTCCAAATGCAAGAAACCGTGTGAAGCTCTTGCGCATGAAATTGGTTTGTCTAGGGAGCTCTGCCTCCGTATTCTCTAAACCTGTTTTCTATTTTGCCTTGTATATGGTATGTCACCCTTTTTGTCTACTTTGACATTGAACTATTTTTATTTCCCATTTGCTTTTAGACTATGGTCTCACAGAAGGTCCGAGTAATTTTGTTGGTTTAGCCTTTCAGAAAAATCCTGGTTGTTGTTTCATTCTTCGAATATGGTTGAAGCGTAGATATTTAGAAGACCAAAATATCCTTTCAGTGCATCTTTTCAAAGGAAATATATTGTATTTTAAGATATTACCTGTAAATATAGCAGGTTAAATAAAACGCGTAAAATACACTTATCCTACTTGCTATCAACACTGCCTCGTTTTTTGCGCATTCCAGATCATTTTTCCTGTACATACAGTATGTACAGTACGTATGTATGTCACCTCATATCAAGTCGAGAAACAATTAGAAGTCAATTAACTCGAATATACTATGCATTATGCCGCCGTTCTCTTACTTTGAGATTACACGAGTTCTCTTTTATCAATCCATGTTTGTATCATCTTATTCACAATTTTATCACCAAATATATGTTTTTTTAATAACGATAAGGTTTTTAATACTTAGCGATGATGAATTAGTATGTAATATCATTATTTAAATCATGAGTATGCAAAAAATATTTCCGGTTGCATTTTTTCTAATAACCTATTTTCATTGAATGCACATAAGTATGCAATGTTTTAGGAAAAAGGAATGGAGAAAAATTCATTAAAACTATAGTTATCATTTTTTCCTTGTTCTCACTATTACTCTCTCGGTCTTGTCATAATAGAAGAAATTTCTACGAATATACATAATTATGATTGTTGACTATCGTCCTCTTTCCGTTTGAGTTTCGCGCCATACCTGCCAATCTAGCAGTCACATGTCGTCTCTCCTGCTCTCGTTCGTATTTTCCGCAGCTGTTGATGCATAACCTTTACTTGGCCAATTTAATGTGCACTGTTTATGAATATGTTGTAGTTAGGAATTTAATGTTCATAATTTGAAAAAGTTTTTATCACTCAACCCATAAGATTAAAGTTGATTTCGTTTGCCGACCACCGGGTCTCACGTTTATATGGGGTGTTCGGCTAAGATTATCAACTCCTATTATTAGTGAATACTTTCCTAAAGTGAGAACAGTTATTTGTGAAGAACAACCCTTCGATTAATTTTCGCATGTTCAGATGACATCTCGTCAAGTTCTCCCTCGTGATGCCTCGATTATTTATTATTATTACTCTTAAATTTATTTATTAATATTCTTTAATATGATGCTTTTTTCTAAACATTTATTCTGCAATTTGTTTTAAACAAAATGCATCATTTTTCTTTGTGCTCCCATGATATTTGTCAACCTTCCATTGCTATAAATAATCTATCCGCACATTAGTCTTACCTAATTAGTTTTCACAGGTTTTTCGCACTCCCTCCTTCCTCAATGGGTGTTTTTCTTCCGTAGGGTTTTTCGTTCGAGGATATCAGTTCGCAATCCTTTCGCTTTTCCCACAAATGTATATATCTTTCCACACTCTACCATATTTTTCCCCAATACAGTATTTATTTTATTTATTCATTATTATTTTTTATATATTTTCTATTTCGTAATTTCCTATAATCCTTTAAAACGTTTTATGGAATCTTTGCTTTAATATTTGTTACTTTATGTATGCATGTAAACGACGAGAGATTAAGGTGAAATATAAGACGATTTAGTATCAATATTGCCCCAATAAAGGTGTTTTATTTTCATTATCATTCGCCACAAAAGTATTGAGATCGAAAAGTTAATTTTTGAATTCAAAGAAATCATTTGTCCTTCGGCTACGAATCGGTGATAATTCTATCGAAATTTGTATGCTATTAAATCCATAAAATAGGACACTGGGAAATTATATGATTTAATGTGATTTTTTTACAATTGCACAGAGAATTCCAAATTTCACCAATAATATTTATGGGATGAAAGTTTTCGGCAGGAATTTTACAGAAAATTATCGGAAAATTCTAAAATCGCTCTGTGTAACATTTTTTTCAGTTCGATGAACGTTTATCATCCAATTACGGAAAAAGATACCAGCCTAATGCCACGAAGTGTTTTTCCTCTATTCTCTCAGTATTTTCTGTTTCATTTTATTTTTGTGAATTGAAAATATCTAGTTATATTGGAAAGAAATGAATCAGCCGTCGCTATCCTAAATAATCCTTTTAAAAAAATCATGAAAATTAATATTCATTTTTGTTAAAATCATTGAAAAAATGTTATGTTTTTGGAAGACATGTTGATATATTCTATAATTATTTATGTTTGTATTTACCGAGTCATAACGCAGTAAAAATTCTGGAGAGAATCAGCACGTATGGTACGTAAAAGCAATTTTCAAAGGGAAATCTCGTGAGACGCTCAGGATTCCTTCATTTCCATAAGACCCTCCCTCTTTGTATTTTCAGGAGCATAAAGATGGCGTTTATCGATGAATTTTGGAAATTAATCCCCGTCCTACTTGACTTGTGTCCTTTCACTCAGGAATACTGACGCTATTAGAGAGACATCATGTTATGGAGCGTCATCGCTTTCACTTAAATTGACGCCCAAAGTTTAAAGCTTATTGTTTGATCCCCACGCTGTCAAATTAAGTCATTAGCAGATATGAAGATCGAAGGTGGCGTTTCCTCCCTAATCATAACGGGGGAATCAAAGGGAGCCTCTCTCCGACAATGTCAATGGTGTTAAGCTTGCACAAATCCTATGTCATCTCTTGCCAGGATACAGGCCGACGAAGTTTCGACGTCGAGGGGCTCACTCTGCAGGAGCGATGCGGGAGATGTGTTGACATCGGCTTTCACGGGCGCCTTGCGAAGCGGAAGAATCAAGGCATATTGGCCTTAACGGACTTACGTACTTCGGGTTGCGGAGGCGGCGATGTCATTTCGTCGCTCCGCTCTTTCCACGCCCCCTTACCCTCCCTCCTACACTTCCGATCCGCGACCACGCCCGCCCAAGCGCACACGCTTCGCGTAGACTTCCATGGCCTCATCTACTTCCCCACGTGGTAGTGATTACCATTAATTACGGCATTCCATTATTGACGGAAGCCTACATTCCCACGACGGTGGGATTCCCGCTGGGCCAGGCGAGCAGTGTGCTTCCAAACATTGAAATTGAGGTTAAACTAGTCCCCGAGGAAATCATATGTAGTAAACCTTCGAATTTGAGGTACGTACAGTTCATATCTGACCGCTATTTCAACATCAAGAACATCAATCTGAAATAATTGCGGCCAAATGATCATTTTCAGATTAAAGCGAATTTCAGTCAGTGATCGCTGAGTTAGGAGGTGAAACAAAATTCGATAAGCACTGCAAGGCTCACTTCCTAGTATGATGTCGAAAGAGGCGATCGATTAAGATGTAATTAGCATTGATTTATTTTGCTCATTGATTCTCTTTATATGATACTTACTTTGATCAAAAGTCCTCCATATATGAAGTAGTTGAAGTTCATAGAATATTTGAATATTGCACTAATGATTGAATGATTTCAAATAGTGATTTCAAATGATTTCGTTATTAATGTAAGGAATATAGCGATCAAAGATTTGTCTATTACACTAGATAGGAGAAGCAACCGGTATTTGATGTGCTGTTCCTTGTCCTATTTTTTTCTACATTGTATTATAACTTTAAATAGGAATGACATATTTTAAATCTGCTATATTCGTCGGAAAGTGTTGCTTTAAGATAGCAGTATCATTTGGCAAGCAACCACTCATGATGAAATATTTGCGTTTATTTTTTTAGCTGTAGAATTTTTCATGGAACTTATCGTAATATTCAAGCTTAAACAATTTATTCTGGAACTCTTTAATATCCATTATATTACAATTACCTTTATCCCATGCATTCGGTAAGAGTGATATTGTCGATTCAAGTGGGTTCAACAATTTATTTACATTCCCTTGAGGGCATAAATGAAAATTGAAGTAATACAATACGTGAAAAAAGAATTAATGAAGCTGATGTCCGTTAGCTCATTACGAGCGGTACAGGTAATCGGAATGTTAATGCCAGGGGAGGTTAACTTAAATGAGCGCCTGTTTTGAATTATTTAATTATGAAGAGTTTAAAAATTAAATTTCCGAACCCTAGACTTAATCTTCCATCCATCGTTACGTCAACATGGTGCATTCCAAAGTGATTCTGACCTAGTTTTTTTTACTTCGACCCTTCATTCCTTTTCCCCCACACTTAAATTGGATACTCCCTTCGGGATTTTTTTATCATGCTGGTATAACTTTGAAAGGAGAACTTCAGAGCGAAGCGAAGCCGTTAAGGTGGTTTACATGCGTGACAAAATACTTCTCTATGAAAACATTACTCCGATGCTCCCGAATTGATTCGGTTTGATTTGAATATTTGAACAGTGAGAGCTCTTCGAATTCCATGTCGGCCTTTCTCTCGCGCTCCAAGTTGAATTAAATCCGATTAATGGAAGTGGGAATTGAAAGATGTGAATCGACGGGTATCTACACGGTGGCGTTACTCTCGAGCCAACCGTGGAGTTCGGGGCACCTCCTCCTTCTCCTCCCACCCCAACCCAACCCCCCAGTAAGAGTTGCAGACTTAATTTGTGTGCGCTCAACCTTGTTACCTTATTTGTCCACCGATGGAGTTTTTTGCTGAAACGGTAAAGCATTCAGTTTCTTTCTAAGTCGACACTATTTTTATCCGGATGGGACATGAATAAATATTCCATCGTAACGATCAATATTCTTTAAAATTAATATTTATTTAAGCGTTGACTAAATAGGTATAGTCCATTAGTTGTGGAATACTCAACTGAACTTCTAAAAACTTTTTTCTGTCAGTGTTTCGTTATCCATAGACTGTAACTTGAAAGTAATGAACATGAATCTATTAGCATTCATTGGAATTCTGGGATCGCATTGTAGATAAACCGATCAGTCAGATGTACTTGTTATCTATGGAAGCAATATGACTCAATTCCTTGCAAAATATACTCTCCTGGAAAGATATCTTCTGTGAGAGGGACTAAATGAATTTTTACAACATGAATTCATGCATCTTTGCAAAGATAAATGAATTGATGTTGCAAAAATAGAGGAAGTTCATTATTTATAAGTGCATCACATGCCGTGGGATAGTTATCGTTTAAAAATAAATTCGATTTCACCGTTCTCTTTTGAATGATCCACCCGGCCGCTGCTGCCGCTTCGTATCAATATTTAATTTTGAAATCAGAGAGATTTCGTCTGGCGTGCCAGCATCTATTACATGCCATTCGGACACGGTGAATCAGATGAGCGAAAAAGGGAATTCGTATTATATTTTTTTTCCTGGACCACGCAAACCGGTCCGGCATCTGTACAACTTGTCAAGGGGGTCAGCCACGCTGTATTATCTTTTTCGCGGAAATAAATGGAAGGTCCGGGAATCGTGACGATTGCTGCAGTATACGTAGCAGCGGGAATTGAATTCAATTTTCGCGTCGTTCATGTTCGAACGGCATTTTGGCGAGTGCCACCTCGCGCTCCAGATTATTAGCGACACGTGTACGAAGCGCCAATCAGAGTCGAGATCCAGGCACGAACGCAACTATGAATGGGAAAGATCCCATTTTGCCATCCTGTCGCTAATGGCACATCTCCAAAATCTATCTTTCACGTGACCCTTTGCTCCTTTAATATTTTTTTCGGACTCGAGAACTACCACTCTCCACTCGCTCCTCTGCGGATTGGTCCCATGAGAACGGAAGCAAACATCTTAGGAGAAATTTGATCCGTCCCCCGTCCCCCTTGTCCCGGAATGGTAATGAAAATATCTCCTGCGACGGAGATCTTTTTTCTTCCGGCACAGTCTGACTAAGAAAGCAAATAAAAATTGATTGGTACGACGAGAACCCTCGTCTCTTAGGTGGGGGTGGAGGGAGGGATATCGCTACTAAAAATAAACCACTCGTTTTACCCTTTTCACTCGAGGAATTTCAAATTTATACAAGCGTTCTCAAGAGATACGTGCGGTTCAAAAACTGTCACAAAATTTGGTGGATACAGATTTATTGATTGGAATCCAGATTAGTTTGTTGTTAAAATTTTAATCATTAAAAAACTATATTATATGTATATATATATATATATATATATATATATATAAATTATATATATAATATACATTATATACGAGGGTGGTCTGAAAAGTTTCCGACCTCAGAAGTTTCAGAAAAAATGTCTTGCATCCTTGTTAGGCCGGAAACTTTCCAGACCACCCATGTACATATATATTTGATTCATATTAATTATATATGTTATAGCCCGTGGGGCCGTTATAGCCCAAAGGCGTGTGAAATTCATCCATCAGGGTGGGGGGGGGGCAGTTCCTTTCCCTGGGCCGATTATGGTTTCCTGCAGGTGCCCATAGAGGCTTGCTCGGGGATCGAACTCGGGCCCTCCCGTCAGTAGTCCAACGCTCTGACTGCCGCGACCCACACACACGCAAACACACACACCTATATATATATATATATATATATATATATATATATATATATATATATATATATATATATATATATATAACACTTTTTTGAAAGTCTCGCGTATGTGAATAATAATGCATAAAAGTTAGCACTAGCGGACACAGACAAAAATATATATATATATATATAAATATATATATATATATTTATATACATATATACATTCAAACACGAAATGCCGCCATATGGTGAACAAATATTCATTCGCGTGGAAAAAGGTATGAGGAGAAGGAATAGGAGCATATAAATGACGAACACAGGAGAGGTGGGGAAGGCGGAATCAAGCAGATCAGAGGTTATATATATATATATATATATATATATATATATATATATATATATATATATATATATATATATAACAGCAAATAGATGTCTACAAGCATTCTTTAATAAACTCAAATTCTTCCTTGGAGTTTAACGCGTACTGGGAATCGAATCTGAGTAGCACTAAGTTATTTCCATCATTAGCGTTGGCAACGTCAAAAACGGTCGTCATCGCCAATACTTAACGGAAGGTTAATAATTATTTTGAACGCAAATTGATCCATACTATTTACATCATGAATTTCTCATGGTGAAGCATACTATGCCGATTCCCTTCAAACTATTTCCATTGTACCTGTAACTCGTATGTATCATTAATGCAAATAAAGTATTCATTCAAATATGAAATGGTTATGAATATCCAGGAATGAGAATAGCGAAAGATGAAGGATGCATCATATATCTGCAGCTGTAGATCTGTATTATCTATACCATCAACTCCAGGCTCTCCACGTTCAGCGGAACAAAATCACTTCAGTCGCTGTTCCATCACAGGTTTTGCGTTCCAGCGTTGGAGCTGCGGTCATTTCAGTAAACGCCGATTCGGCCTGCGATAAATATTAATGCAGATTCAAGAGGCATGTCGGGAAGCTGGTGGTGGCTGGAATTCGAAGCAGCGGAGTGAGGATGAGCTGGAGGTTAAAGGGGGAGGGGAAAGAATTAAGTGAGGTGTCAGCACTGCAGAGGGGCGCGTTGAGGTGGGACGGCGGGGAGAGAGGAGGGGTAAATCGGGAGGTAACCCCCAACAGACGCGCTCCGCCATCTTCAAAATTCGAATACTCTTCCAGCAATCCGTGGTATGGTAGAAGTGACGGGAATGTGGGCCTGGAACCGTGGCCGAAGTGTATGGCGGAGGTATGTAGTTATGTATCCTAGCCAAGGAATACGAGCCATTGCCAAAGTTTTTTGTTCTATTCGACGTGAAATTTCACCTGCAATGTTGTGCCCTTAAAAACTGGGAAAGTTGAAAAAAGTCAACTAGTTGAATAATCCTACCAAGCTTTAATTACATAAATCTTCAACACATCATTGTTTTTATAATAAGATACGATGCTAGATAACATTCGAACCCTTGGATCAGAATCCATTTCTTCATATGAGTATTAAAGTCACAGAATTTTTCGTTCGTCAAGTTTCAGGCATAATTATCGCATTTGTAGAATAAAAAATTGTAAGGTTGGCGTTAATACCTGTATGGACGGAAGTTTGTTGTTTATCCTTCACCACTGCTTTTCTATCTTTGTTGTTGATTTCAATGTTTCTGGTACTTCTCTTCTCAATGTCATGTTTTCCTTTTACTGTCGGTCACAAACTGGCTAATTTCAGAGTTGTAAACTGATATTTACTAGCTTACACACACGCTTAAAGATTTTATATTATTCCCAGCAGTTGATTTGAGGAATAAAACACCGTTTTAGGGCCAATTATGCCATTAAAATAATGCTCACAGTAACTTGTTTGATGGGTGAGGGTTGAGGCACGTAGGGCCTACGAAATGAAATCAATCCGGGCCTCATCAAAACGGCAAAACAGTTCGCGGGACAGCTAAAAATGGATATTTATTGGGATATGGGTAGATATATTTTTTCATCCCAGCGGCCGAAAAGCTTAAAAACGCCAAAACGCTGTGAAAGAATTTCTCTGTTTGAATATCAAATGCATACAGCCACTCCGATATCACTCTTTGTGATTTAACTATTGGTCGTTAAATTTTTTCTAGATATTTCCATTAATTCCAATCGAAAATTGGGTGCGGTATTTTCCTCGAATTTTCGTATCCTTAAAAGGTCACTAGGTACTCTCCCTGAGGTTACCTAAACGCCCGTCCTTCGGGCCAAGGAATGCGGCGGAGAGTTGCATTATACGGTCGGTTACGAGTCTGTTGTGGGCAGCAGTTTTCTCTCCCGACTCCTCCCGCCCGCCCTCTCAAATCCCTTCGGGCCGCCGGTGCTGTACAAAAATGGGGTCCGAGAGCACCAGCGCGGGAATTAATCACCGAAAACAAAGCAGACGGGACGCAATATGGCACTCGCAAAATTTAATGGTCCCGTTCAATTCGATTAATTACGACGCAATTAAACGAGCATTACCGGCAGTCCCGCTTTGCTTCTCCTCCCGTGGCGAAGGGGAATTGGTTTGACGGTCAGGGCAGGGAGAGGCGGCGGCGAAGAGGATGGGGGGACGGCGGCGGCCTGAAAAAGGGGACCACCGCAGACACATCCGCGGCAGTGACGGATCTGCAAACCGCGGTTTGAGGGCGCGCGCTCCGAGGCCCGCTTGGGAGGATGGGCAGCGGTCGCCGGCCGTAACTACCAACGGCCGCTGCCCGTCGCTTGAATAATTGACTCTCCACCCAACTCCCCCCCCCCACCGCCACTTCCCCCATTACTTCTCCCCCCCCCGTTCACCCTCTTGACCGACGCCGCCTTCACTGGCCAACTGGGTCAAGCGACTCATCCACATGCCGCCAATATAGGTCATGGATTGGTAAAAGCTCCAAAAAAATATGTGTTCACGTGTCCCAATTAGTCCACGGAATGAAGTAACTCGCACACAGTGAACGCTGACGAAGGGACCGCCCAGTGAACCCGTTGGCAGTCCCAAGTGACGAGCTTTTGGACAGCGACTGGTGAAGTTGATGTAAACCGTATATGTTCAGAAGGTGAAGAGTTGGTTGTGGATTCGTAACGCGAAATGCAACTCTCCTTTCTTCTAATTTAGTTATATCGGACTCCTCTGCATTCACGACGAAAGTTATCAATAAGTTGGTAGATAAACAAACGAATCTGTAATGTTTTATAATTGTATGCATTTTTCTGAGGTTATGTTATTGTTAATTGATGACTTCTCACGAATATATCCTATATTTCCCAGAGATATTGTTTTCGCTTCTTCATGTTTTTCTTAAAATGACAGGAGTAATTTCTTTATTTTGAAATTAAAAGCTTTCGTCTGACCGGTCCCGCGAGTAACTCATCACATTGCTGGGAAAAATTTTTCTTCATGAATAATTTTATATTCGTCATGTGCAATTTTGGTATAGATTAAGAGAGGTACAATTTGAATCCTCATTCTGGTCCTGCTAAGCCATTCAGTTCTGGCTGGATAGCTGGTGCCACATAACAAAAATAGATAGACATGAACTTTTGCAGTTATACAGCTATATTCTGGGTCAAGTTTTGTTCCAAACCCCTTTTAAGTTCCTTTTCACAGCATTTACTGACTGCAATATCCTTAAATCCCTCGGTATTTCATTAAATATTAGAGGTACAGTTACCTCCAATTCTCTTTTACCTATTAATCCCCATGAATCATGGTCAATCAACAAAAGACTGAACAAATACTCCATTATTAGATAATGTGTACTTTTAAAAAATTAGAAGTAAAATTTCTATTTAACTGCTAGTAAAATGAGAAGAACAAAATAATTAAATAATCTAACTAATGTTAATCGCTGCTAATATTTTTAATATATCGTATTTTATGCTATCTCCGTGTAATTAATCAGAGAGTGAAACAGTTGATGGATGACATGATGAAATTCAAGGAATATGAAGGCAAGAATAGAGAGATTTATACGAGAATTTATCTGATGTCTGTTCTCCACTCCACTCCAAGATTGATGAATTACTAAGGTGATAAATATAGATGTGATAATTTACGTAAAACGTAAAAGAATTTTGCATTGAAAACACCAATGTTGAATCACTTATGGTCAGACGACGTACTTTGTGATTTGAGTGCGTTAATGTTTCCTTTGCCCAAATTGATAATGATCTAATTTCAAGATTGTGATGATAATCAAAGTCCTGGCCACGGATCACTATATCCACCAGTAGATTGAATGGTTTCGCGAATTTTGAGCTCAGCTTAAAATATTTACAGTCATTATTGTACGATCGTATCGTATTGTACTCGTATCTTAACATTTATATTGCTGTAGAGAAACAAACGGCATGTATATTTAATATTTATTCTTTAAAAATCGTTAAAAAGCATAGCATAGAATTTCATTTTTATTAAATGCATAGATATATAATCGCTCTTCACTGACTAATGGAGATGAAGTTGAACCTGGGTGAAAAAACCGTAAATTGTACGCGATTTATTTTTGAAAAATATTTGATTTCAATAGCAATTAATAATATTTCCCACGATAGGGATTGTATGAAATTATAAAGGATTTTAAATAGTTTAGGCGTGCTGTGATCCAGTTCAACTAGACTTGAAGCGAATGCGGTCTTGTAATTCGCTGTTAATGATCTGTAAAAAGCGTCCCTGGTAATGAAGCCATTATTATGCAGAGTTGATTCAGTGCTCCTGCCTGACGTAATTACCCTCGAATTTCCATGCAGGCATTTGTTGCTTTCCATTCATGCCGTCAAAACATAAACATTAATCGTGGCCGGTTCATACCACATGTCAAATACAGAAAATAATGATATCATAACACATATATAAATGTTTTCTGTTATTCCTGCAAATTGATGCCTTATTTTCTTCGCATTTTGTATTCAGTCACTGATGACTATCATTCGCCGACAAAATTATTCGTAGCAACACTAAGTATTGATTTTTCTCCATGGAATTGTTTTCGCTTTAATTTCTTTTAATGCATTTCAGTTTAGAATGTAAGTTTCTTACATGTGAGCCAAACCCAAGTCCTGGGTTTTATAAAAATGAAATCCCAGCACGGACCGGAATCTCAATTAAGCGGAAATTATATATTTATCATCGTAAAGTGTTTTAGTTATTTTGATGGCTAGATTGGGTGCGGTTGACCTTAAATGCCAATACTAATTGTGGAGGTTATACTTGATATCCTAATCAATTGAGTGGCCTCTAAATTTATGTAGCACAAATTCTTGGCTCCAGGTTAACACAATCGTAGAATAATATTCATTTTATTTTAATGAAATATTATTTTCATTACCTCCTCGATTCTGTAAATGTTTGCCAATATCTCTGTTCCTCCGTTCTCTCTACTCTTTCTCACAGCCATACCGCAAAAAACTTCTAAGCACTTTTCTTGGTTAGTCCCCAAAGGTCATCACTAAAAACTACACCTTTCAAGTAGCCCTTGGCAAATATTTGTTTTAATCTTCTGCTGATAACACTAGTTGTCCAGTTCCTCTTAGATTTCTAAATGCTACCTTTCAATGAACAATCTTACTTCTAATTTCTTCCGCACAACTCATATTCCATGTGATAATATTTTCATTGATATTTAAGAGAAGGATACGTACAAAGTACAAGCTATTAGTCTAATACGAAGCACGTAGTTTATAATTCAAGTTGAAGTGATTGGTTTCCCATCAAACCCTGTGAAATTTCTTTGTCACCATAAATATCGGAAAACTGAATCTATTGATGAAACGCGAATTAGATGGTTAGAATCTTAGTGTGATCAATGACATCGAAAATCGTGGCAAACGAACGCCATATGTTCGCTTAACCAAATGGCGCCAAACTTTAAAGGGACATGAATATCCGCCGATAGTGATTTTTCCCAGATTTGTGGAATACATGGTTTGTCCCAAAAGTAGTAGGACTGAGTTGATAACAAAAATTTCGCCAGAATTGATGCTCTCACTCTTAATTTTTCGAAGTAGCATCCTTGTGCTTCGTACATCGCTGCCAGTGGGTTTTCCACGCCTCGTACACCTTCTGAAAGGCTGTGACCGGAATACTGTTAAGCTCCCTCTTCACCTCCTGTTGTAACGCTTCCACGGAGTCGTGGTGACGTCCTTCCAGCACAAATTTGAGTCGGAGGAAGAGGAAGAAGTCTGGTGGAGCAACTTCAGGACTGTGGAATGGTTAAGGCAGGCACTCACACGGTCGAGAAGCTCTTGGCAGATCCGCGTGCGAGTTTCTTTTTGATCGTACGAGAGTAATAGCCGCACCAACTTCGTCCTTCTGCCTAAGGTTAAATATACTAGACCAGTATACATGTTAAATCCTAAAAACTGTGAAATATAGTTTCGCCTTACCACCTTTATTTGGGTGTTCCCTCGCTGTTCGTTTGATGTAGTGACGTTTGCTGAAGGATGCTTTGAATAAATTTCTGTTACTTAATTTTTGTTCAAATATTTTTGTCACTTCCAAGTAGTTTGATTGTGCCACCATTGCAAAGGAATACGGATAGTGGTAGTTTTTTTAATAGTTTTACATTAATATACTTTTATAAAAGCATCATTAAAGTATTTTTATTATATCAATGGTAAAAAAATATTTAAACCATTCCGAGTTGCCCTACAGGCATATAGTGCCACCAAGTCAAAGCCACCTTTGTGAAATTTAACCCACTTTGGATCTATATCTCTCCAACCTCACTTTATTGTAATTTTCGAGAAAAGTATTGTAATATTTACTAAAGAAAACTTAGTATCTATCTGTGTATTTTACTGTAGCCACGGGGTTGTAGCAAGTTTCGGCCGTCTCGGTGAAATTTGGTCCACTATGCAGCTAAGGTACTTCTCAGGATAATAAACAAAAGGATAGAGAGTAGGGCAAATGATTACTTAGGAGATGATCAGTTTGGGTTAAGGAAGGGGAGAGGTACGCGTGATGCCATTGCAGTAATGAGATTATTAATCAAGAGGAACATAGAACACAACCAGGAGGTATTTGCCTGTTTCGTAGATTTCGAAAAATCGTTTGATAGAGTGAACTGGGAAAAACTAATGAGTATTCTGCAGAAAATAGGAATAGATTGGAGGGAAAGGAGGCTAATCCGCAACCTGTACATGTCTCAGACTGCTCAGGTGCGGGTGAGGAACGAGGAGTCCGGTTGGGCAGTGTTAGGAAGAGATGTAAGGCAGGGTTGCCCATTATCATCGTTGCTGTTCAACCTGTATGCAGAGGAAATGATTAAAGAGGCATGGGAAGAACTGGAGGTAGAAATGAAAGTGGGCGGGGAATTCGTAAAATCAGTTAGGTTTGCTGATGACCAAGCTTTAGTCTGTCAGTCAGCCAAGGGATTGCAAGCATTGCTGAGTGAATTGGACATTCAGTGCGACAGGTATGGGATGAAAATCTATATTAATAAAAAATAGGCTATGCGATTTACTAGAAAGAAAAAGCCTAAGCTAAACATTAAAATAGGAGGGCAACAACTAGAGCAGATAGAACAGTTTACGTATCTCGGTAGTGTTTTGGACCAACACGGTCAAAGTAGTAGGGACGTAAGGAGAAGAATTGCGCTAGGCAAAGAGGCTTTCACAAGGAGGAGGGAGTTGATGACAGGGACGTTGAGCAAGGATATTAAGAAAAAACTCTTAAAAATTTTGATATGGAGCGTAGCTATGTACGGCACGGAAACGTGGTCATTGAAGCAGGAGGATAGACGTAGACTGGAGGCTTTTGAAATGTGGGTGTGGAGAAGAATGGAGAAGGTGAAATGGATCGAGAAGAAAACAAATGAGGAAGTACTTGGTATGGTGGGTGAAGAGAGGGGTTTGTTGGAAGCAATCCTATGGAGGCAGGAAAAGTGGATGAAGGGGGTATTGACCGGTGGTGGGATGTTGAAGACTGTAATTGAGGGGAGAATGTTAGGCAAACGAGGAAAGGGAAGGAGCAGGATAGGGATGTTGGACGAGATGAAGGGAGGAAGAAAGTAATCAAAGCTGAAGAGGGACCTGATGTAGAGTAGGATGTTGTGTTTTGCTAGGGGTCACAAATTATTTAATTAGTAATTACGTCCATCCAAAAACCTACCTTAACCGGTAGATTACCGAATAAAAAATTGTTGTCAAGCCCCCTTCCCACTCTTCGAGTCCGATTCGTCGCAATTCTCGGAGTAAAATGGTCGGTAAAGGTGGAGGGCCCTAACCCCGGAGGATGAGGGACGAGGGCTCCTACCAGTCGCGTCGTGTCGCCTTGCTCACCTCTCTCCTCCCTCCCCCACAGGTCGTTAACTCCGGCGAGTCCGCCACCTTCAACTGCTCTGTCTCGGGCACGCCCCTCGACACGGTGCGGTGGCTGGCCAACGGCGTCCCGCTCAGCGGCTCCAGCCACGGCGGGATGGGCAGCGAGGGCGGCGGGGGCGTCTTGTCCCCGAGGATCCGACTGCTCTCACCGCAGGTGCTGCACATCTCGTCCGTGGGAAGGAGTGACCGCGGCATGTATCAGTGCGTGGCAAGGAACGAGAAGGAGTCGGCACAAGGCAGCGCGGAGCTGAGGCTGGGAGGTGAGTTCGACGCCGGTGCCGAGGAAATTAAACATGAATGCCACGGCATACCAGGGGTGGGGTGTGGAACTTTTCCACGGTTACTATTTGTTCCAAAAGCCTGCTCTTTTAGCTACCTTTCCATCCCCCTCATCGCATTCTACCTTATTCCAATCCTAAATCATAATCAGTTGTTTCCTTACAGAAAGCAACCCACAAGTTCCCACATATACAGTAATCACATTTACATGTGCCCAATGCCTCGGAGGCTGCCGCAAAGGCGTATGGCGTGGTATTTTAGGGTACCAACCATACATGAACAAATATTATCCCATATATGGATTTGAATAAATGCATGCATTCGCTCGTGTACAACAAACTCGTAAAAATAAACACATACATGCTAATGTGTATAATGCAATAGTTGACTGAATCTTTTATTGTTAATCGTTATGTAAATGTATTCGGGTGCTTGGGTTTGATTTTGTTATGACTATGTTTTGTGAGAAAGAAGTACTAATCGGTGGGTGACCGTGTTTTCCTCTAATATTTTATTTTGCACGCCAAATCTAACCATATAATTGCGTGCCAGAATAAGTCCCTCGGTATCACAAGAAAACTAAGGTGTCCCGTACCTTTCTAAAAGTCTTCCCCTCACATCAAGGGGCTCCTAGCTAATATTCCTCCAACATAACCATCCCTCTTTTTTTCTAATTTTTTAATTATATAGTCTAACTACTCCTTAGATAAAGCAATTGCTTATTTACATTCGAACTTAGATTGCCATGTGATCGATCGGATCTATTGTAGTGTATATTGATAAAATTCTACCACTCAACTCTCTTATCTTCACTACCCTTCTCCCAAGTTCTCTCTTCAGTACTTAGGCCATCCAAAGATATCGACAACAATCCCCCTTTTAAAATGGGCTTATTCCGGAGCCGGCTTGAAATAAACTAATACCTATACCTTCCCTTCGTGTCCTTCAAATGCCTTATCAATGATATTCTCTCAATTTCAGTCATAAGCCTCGCTATATCTCTCCTCCACCCACTTGCGCTGTATTTTTTTTAAATGTGTCCTAACGTCCTCGCAATATCAGTCCTGGTTCCTCTTCGTTTTTTTCCTTTCAGCGCATTTTATTTTACCCATTCTCCTCCACTCCCATACCATGTCTACTTTAATGCAGTATCTTCAACGGTTAAGTTTCGGAACCGTACAAATCTGTGGTACATATCTAAGTTTTCATTTATTATTTCCTTAAGCCGTAACTGAATAACTTGATTATCAACTTCTTCCTCATTCATTATTATCATCAGTATTTGAATATTGAGGTTGGCTTATTACAGCCAACCATTCTTCTCTATTCAGTGTTAATGCCCAATCACCCCCTGACAGTTGTTCTGTTTTACGTCTATCTTACTTTGTTCCAAGTACTTCTCTCTATGACTTAATAAACTTTCCTTTTTATTATGGTTCTATTCTAATTAATCTTTCCTTATTTGGGGATCGGGATGGTGCGGCGGCTAACGTACTTGCTTCCCAACTAGGAAGCTCGATAGCGAATCCTTAAGACGGCAGATAATTTTCAGTAGTATCCCGATCCCTACTGGAAGTGCTTTGTGGATAGCACTGTGAGTGAGTACGCCGCCCGTCGAATGGGACGTTAAGCTATGGACCCCTTGGAGCCTATCGTTAAGAGTAGTCTAATGCCGACGTCGGGTTTCTCTCCACACTTCATCATTTCCTGCCCATTCCTAATTTGTTTCCTAATTACTGATTCTCATTTCATAGCTTTCACAATGAACCTATTTTAGCCACTCGAGAACCCTAAAAATGCTTTTTTTGCCTTATTAAGTGTTCTTATTCTTGAATTTTGGTTCATGATGCTTTGGTAATGACAAAATAGTATCTTTCAGTTGTATAGAATAGAGTCGAATCGAATCGAATACTCTAACGTGCATTCACCCAAGTCTTTTATCAAAATATAGCATATCTCATGCGTGGGAGAATCTTTTAATAACCAGGAAGTAATATTTTTTAATCCTAATATTGCCTGACAGAGACCTTTATCCAAATGGGAAGCAGGTATACGCCTCTTGACCTAGGGTCCGATTTTTGGTTTATTGTAATGTCAATGCTCAGGAAACGCAAGAAAACTAATCTTAGGAAGCAAAATGCACGTCTTCCTTTGCCATCCGTAGGAATTCATCCAGGACAAAGTATAAATTCCATGATATAAACTCAATTTAGGGTAAAAAGGGAGCTTAAAAGGCTTCTCTAGACAAAATTCCGCACGAATGAAGTAGCTTAAAGATTTCCGGAGGAGAAATGGGTCAACAATTGATAGACTAAAAAATAAGGCATACATTTTTGGGGCCAACATTATCGAATTCTCACGATAGAAGCACATTATTCCATCGTATTACCAAAATAACAAACTTATCAGATCAATGTTTGAAGGGCACGTGCTCAAAATACAAGGTGTGAATTATAACCAAATCCAAAGAAAATTTTAAGAAATGACGGATGATAAGTATAGGGGTACCGTCAAATTTTGGAGAGCAAATACCGGTAAATGGTGTGGAACTGAATTAGAAGTGCGTAATGAATTAAAGGAAATCAAGTTTCATCAGCTAAAATGTTGCACCTCTGGTGCACTAAAATCCTCCATCTTATTTCGGCTAATTTAACTGTGGAGAGGGAGTTTTAATTAAAAACCCATGTTTTCCAGGTGTGCCTCTTAATATCTCTGCGAGGCTAAAAATCTCAAAACAGCCCGTTTGTAATTTCCTTAAAACTGGTAAAATAGGTAGGTATAAAAGAACCAGAAATTTAAATGTGTTTATTATTCATGATTTTCAAGTCCCACCGTCTCGTTCCGTGTTTTAAAATAATGATTATAAAAAATATATTATGAACGAATGCATTAACTATTCGTCCAAATGATCTCAGGTTTTTTTAATTCTAATTTCAATATTTTTTCCATTGATTAGTCACATACTCGACAGAAATTCCTAGTTCTTCATTAATTTTTTTATTAGCTGTAGACTACCGGCTTCCATAGACCCTAGCACTACATACTCCCGTACTCGTAAACCCTAACTTGACTCAAAACATGCCTAGACCCCATACTACTCGTTACAAAACCCATTTTTCAGCTCTTCATACTCTCTACCTCCCGTAACTTGCTTACCTCCCTCTACCTCGTTTTCCTAGCATTCTTCCCCTCTATACCCGTCTTTCGCATTTCATTGATTCTCACTACCTCCTGCATCCACTTGTCCTGCCTCCTTTGCATTTCTCCCATCAGCGGTCTCTCTTCCCCTACCATGCCTAGAACTTTGTTTTTGTTTCCTTCCGTATGTTTTTTCCATTTCTTCTCCAAATCCACATCTCAAACTCTTAAAATCTACGCATATTCACCTACCTCAATGACCAAGGCTCAGAACTATCCAAAACTATGCTGTATATCAAAGTTTTTACAAATATTTTCTTTAAATCTTTACTCAAGGTACCTATTATCAATTACAGCCTCCTCTTAAACGCTTCTTCAACTGATACAATTCTGCTTTCAATGCCCCCACAACTCTGTTCACCCTCATTCTCGACCAGGTGAACTGTTCTACCTGTCCTAATTTACACCCTTGAGCTATTATCCCTTCCTATTTATTGAGAATTTCACTACCTAAATTTCCCATCCGTTACTCGTCGCACTGATTCTGCGTTGAAAAATACTCAATCAACAAGAAAATTAACGGTATACGGTGGTATCTCAGATTGAAGGTTCCCACGTTGAGGCACAGACGACACCAGGGTTTTTGGGTTACTTCCACGTCGCTCCATTGCTGGTATTGTAGTCAGCATCTTCAGTTAAGGAGAATGAGGACCAGAAGATGATGATATTATTTTTGAACTGCAAACATGTTTCTTGTTATGACATTGTTCCACTACAATGGTCCCAATGTACAGATGGACACTCAACAGCAAACGCAAAAGACATGCAATTAAAAATATCATAAAGTCTTTGCATTACATTAAACTCGGAAAGAATTCTACAAGACTGAAGGACTGCAAACCTGAATATTCCGCCTGTAGCGCCATTGAAACCGTCTTTCAGCCAGATAGAACTACGCGGAAATGACCCTAAAACCCAGGTGTCATCTTTAAATAATATTTTTTATTCTTATCATTGCTATACCCTTTCATTTTGATGTATTGTATTAAATATATCTAAACGAATTGCAATAAAAATATATTAAGTAAAAACTGCAAGTGTGAGTTTTCCTCACTTGTCTACATTTCTTTTTCATTACATCAAAGTTTGTCTCGTGGGTAAGCTGTAAGCCTTTGAGTGCTTGCTTCCACTGGGTTGCGGAAGGTAAACTGACCCCTAGTTATATAGGTTAGCGGAGGAATAAGAGGTCACTCGACGAATAGGTATTCTTGGTTGCATTCGGAGATGTAAGAATCCATCCTGGGGTGAAATGATTTTACGAAATCTTAAAAAGGTGACGTGACTTAGTACAAGTGACTTCCGCCAAACGGAGTTAGCGTCCATGTCCCTGGAGGAACGGGAAGAAACTCACCTTCGCATGAGAGAAAGTGGAGGCCACAATGGTCAGCACAGCAACAATCGTCTCACTGCATGCGTGGTAAGAATTACAGCACTGTGTCGTAGAAGACGACGGGAAATCATCTCATTACTATACCAACGATCAGAAATTCACCAACTTATCTTTGAACTTATCTTAGCCCTCTGAAATAAATACTTAGCAAGTATCCCCCATTCTCACCGGAGGCCACTCGAGATATGAAATCCGTCAAAAGTGTCAATAAATTGGTATTTGGAATTTTAAATTAGTGGCATAAATGGAGAGTTAGAAAATATATCGGTAGAAATTAGTAGAATGGGAGTAAATACCTTTGGTTTAAGTTAAATGAAAATGTCCGAATTTCTGAAAACTCGTGGAACGGTAGCTTAAGGATGAATCTCAGAGTATTTGTAAATGGAAATACATGAATATGCATAAAATTGTAACAGAGAATGTCGCGGTAAGAGTAAAGAACTTTCGGAATTAAAGTGAAAGACGCAGACTCGGATGGAGAATATGGCAACGAGACCTCCGTGGTACAGAGTAAATGCAGAATGCATTGATGACAAAGTGGTTGCTATGCATATGATATCGTTGAATTGGGTAATAATAAATGTAGAGGGAAAAATGTATAAATATTCTTGAAGACTGTAATATAATCGACGGGCGAGAAAGAGAATGAAAAACAAGACGAAGATGGAGGTAAGGAAATCAGAGAAGAGGACTTATGGAGTTCTGATAAAAGTGAAACTAAATCACTGTACGGAATCTATTTCAAAACCACTCTCAAACATAGATATGTGAGTGATATCAAGAATCGTAAGAAAACAACAAATCACCTTTCTTCTTAGAAAGCAGAGATTTATGGATCAAGTGAAGGACTGCGAAAGCTATTCCTGAGCAGATATCAACAGTAACCATAGTTCAACGTGTAAAGGACAGTCAAATGAAAGCTGAACACCCGCTATACCACTAAGTCCGCGCGAAAAGTGGCAACAGTGTTGTTACGTAATGATACTGCCGTCGCTGCGATAGGAGAGCTGTATAGTGACAACTCACAGGCGCACGTAGTTGTAGGGTTATGTCCTAGTCGGTACGCGGACTCGTCTATTGTGTTCGTCCGTTAGGTTTTCATTTGACTGCCCCTCATAAATGAAGTACCATTTAAATTTTAACAAGGCGAAGAGGAAAATAAAGAACATATGGTGGTCAACGTATGGTGTACATCTATTTCAATGGCATTAGATGAAGTAATATGCAGTCGGGGTGACACTGGATGTAAGAAGATATTTACACGAAATGAAGAGCGGCATTTTGGAAGTCACGAACAAAAAAAATACAACATCTCGGAAAGCCTGTAAAAATGAAGCTATGGGTCACATGAAATCCTGAAATCAATGGAAGAGAAAGTACAAAGATTTTTGGATAGAGGAACGGTTATGAAATGAAATCGGGTGAATGAATGAAGGGAATGAATAAAGAAGTGTTGCATTGCTCTGTCTAAGGAAAATCAGCCGGGCACAGAAGGGTGAGACAATATTTCAATGAACGCAGGGCAAATATTGCTCGCAATTGGGAAAGAAATAATGAAATTCGCACAGAAGATGAAGATAAATTGAAGAGATGAAAAAGATATGACGAGAGTTTTAATGATCAATAAGAAATGTAAACCAGGAAAATAGAAAAAGAATATTCTGCTGGTCATAATATCACAGAAGAATATACCTTGGATCTGAGATTCGACTTTTAATAAAAGCTGCCTGATGCAATTTATGTTTCTATGGCCTTGCGACATAAGCGACAGGTGCAGATTATAAGTGAAGAATAGAAGCGATGAAAATGTGACGCTACAGAGGTATATTAAAAACATAATGAATTGACAGAGTAACGAATAAAGTATCAAGAAGAGTGAGTGAAAAGAGAAACGTATGGAGGACAACTGATACTTGGTAGAAAATAAGCGTATAGAACTTCTTGATAGGTGTCAACGAAAAATAATGATTTCTCAGAATAATTTAAAATAAATCACAACCGAAGTTCCGATGCAGAAATTCATCATTAGATGGCAATGAAGTTTCTAGTCGTAACTATGTTCATTTTTCATTGGTCATCTAAATGAATTATTGTATTTACTTTAATTTTTGCTATTATTATGGATGACACAACATGAACAAGGATACTAATTGGACAAACAACGAGGCACAATATTTTACTGCAGATAAAACAAAAGTGATAGAGAGGAGAAATAGCGTAGAGTAATAAGCGGGAAATAATTGCAGAGGAAGGTCAAGGATGCATTGCACGAAATTGTTTCTGGAAGATGTGACTGCAAGGAGTTATTTGGGAATGAATTGAATGACAGAGAACGAGATAGTCAGCAGAAGTCCTGCAAAACAATCCTCCGATTGATAATGAAAGAGTTTTTTAATTAAATTCTTTTTTGCTCACTTAAAATGTTCGCGCTAAAACCTTGGGCAGATTTTGGGAAATTATAACGCCCTAACGGCATCAACGAATCTAAACGGTTACGTCTCTTTATGGTTTGCGCCAGGTATGTCCTTCCTCTCTTGCAGTTTGTTTAGCCTCGAGATAATTTCATTCTCCTCCAAGTGTGTATGTGTCTTTTACTCTCTCCCGGCCTCTCAGAGATGTCTCCGGAGCTCCAGGGGACGTTCATCGAGCAGACGCTTCGCCCGGGACCCGGCGTATCCCTCCGCTGCTCGGCTGCCGGGAGTCCACCTCCGCGGTTCGTGTGGGCGCTTGACGGGCAGCCCCTCACCCCCCACAACGCCGGACATCGGTGAGTTCAATAATTAGAAGGTTAAGTCTCGTGCAGTAGCGGAGGATTTCCGGGCCGCGCAAGGGATTTGTTCCGCGATTCCTTTTAATTGCACAAAGTGCCTCGGGGCTAGTTAGCGAAATTCCGCACGCACTGCCGCCGCCATTAAAACGGGGATAATTCAGACTGAATCGTAAATTGTATTCTCCTCTTGTTTCGCGAGGAGTAAATTGCTCACGAATATCTTGTACGTTTTTAAGAGCAAGGTGAAATCCACCGGCAATTTTCGTTCACTTTAAAACATTCTATAAACGCATTATTCAATTGAATTAGAAAACGGTGGCTGAGTTATTAGTTATTACAAAAAACAGTTACGTTTTCTGAAACCAGTTATTTTATCTAAAACTGATTTATTGCCTTTTAAAAATTTTAAGAAAAGCATGATTTTCATTTTCACGAAATTATGAGGGTATATCATGAAATTAAACTCAAATGCGTATCAGTTTTCACACTATTATTAAATATAAAAACTTTAAGCCCCTTAAAGTATCTTAAAATGACGCGGATTTGAAACATGGCCGGTTTATCTAGAATAATTGTGTGGACTCTACGCGTGTTTTCATTTAATTAATATGAAGGTAACACGAATTCATCACCATCTCGGCTACGCCTGAGAGTCTCTTTTATATGCAAGGTAGATTTCCCAAATTAGCAAAATAACCTGCAGCTTGGAGCCCTACAGGCTTTCTGCATCCTCCTAAATTAATTTAGTCAACCCCAGTTTTGAACAAGCTGAAATGAAATGCTTATAATACAACATTCCTGTTGAAGCCTGGGCTTTGAAATGATTCAATTTAAATTAATCACAGTTTATTCACTTTGTTTATTCTGTAGTGGCCGAAGGCTTTCGAAATTGCAAACAAATTTCTTATTATTTAGAGAAACATCATTATAAAGCATCAATAACAATTTCCGTATCCAAACACTGAGCCATCGCCAAATTCTTTCAAATTTTCTCAGATTTATGACTTAGAATATATTATTACAATTATATAATATTGGTGTTCATTTTTTGGGATCGATCTATGTAAGACCAATGGTTAGGGCTTTCAGATATTGACTGGAAGGTCTTCTTCAGCTTTTGGACGCCCCCAAACTAAAATCAATCACTTATGATATTATATATGAAAGTGCTTATTCTAAATAATGATTTACTTTTTTGTAATTTATTGTAATATATTTCAAAATATTCAAGAAATATTATAAAAGTAAAACTATCCCATGCGCGAGTTTTTTTTAACTTCCCGCGCCACGTAGACCTCTTTTTTTTCTTAATTACATTTTCACTTAAACTTATGTCCACAATTCTCCAACGTTCACCTCAACAATACAACCGAGGATATTTCGTTGCGGGTGTGGCCAAAATTACTTCTGTTATATTTTATCGTTGTACCATTAGTTTCTCATGAGTTTTTCATATAGGAAACTCTAACTATGTTAAATATTTTGATTTGTGACATAATTTAATATTTTGTCTCGTGTAAAGGTATTTGTGAGTGTTATGATGATTGAACAATGTTCATCCATATGTTTACCATCAAATTTTCACTTTTTCATCATTTCGTCATTTTTTTTAAATGCTTTGTACAAATACTACAATAGCTAATTCTTGTGTAATAAACGTCCGCTTGAGTGAATTTCGGTGATTTGAATACACTTGGGGAAATAGATCCTTAATGGCAATAGCGCGATGCGAGTGACGGAGGGCACAGTGGTTTGCTACTGCTCAAAACGTTCACCTGCCAATTAAGAGTCTGAATTTCACTCTCTAGCCCACGTCTGGAAGTAACCCAGAGGGTTTATTATAAAATATAATATTAAAGTTAATAATAAAGTATCATGTGGTTTTCACAGTGAGGTATAATAGAAAAAATTATATTGCTACTTTATCCTTCTGATTCATCCTTATTTTGTAATCTTGATATGTGGCGTGAAGAAGCACAAACGGAATCAATCAATCACTCTTCCTACATATTTTTTAAATAGCTAAACCATTAAGCCTTAGAGCTAAGAGATTCCAAGGGCAACAGTATAACCTCGTTTCCTTCCGATTCCTTGGCGAAACACACGCCCACATCCCTTTTCTGCACTGCTTCGAAAATATTGTGTCCCTTCGCTGCAGAATTTCCGCGGAAAAGGAATTCCCCACAAATCCTGCCTTTTGCGATTTTTCCCATCTCCCACGCTGTTATGACTTGCATCCCCCCCCCTTCCCTTATTCGTCGCGGCGTATTCCGGCAAAAGCGGACCACAAGTGTAATCCTTGGATACAGTGGCGTGCGTTTATTTCCCAGAAGGATTTCATCCTTCCCTCTCTCTGCCCTTATCATCTTCCCACGCCCCATCCCCCATGGTAACCCCCCAACCCACCCCCTCATCACCGCTCTCTCGATACAATCCCACCCAACTCCCGCGACGCCCCACAGGATCACAACCACCCCCTCCATTTTCCAGTCCAAAGTTCCTCCCCGACTCAACATCCTACCTACACGCCCGCGCTCTTCCCTTCCCATGTCCCTCTCCCTAATCGGATTATCGCCCTCCGCTCGCCTATTTGTCCTGATTAATCCGAACCGCGCTTTTTGTCCACCATTTTTTTCCCATCCATCCATCTCTGACGTGCGCGCTCCACCTATAGCTCTGTGCCTGAATTAGTTAACTCCACGACGGCGGCTCTACAAATCCATTTAACGGTAAGGTTTGCCGTCGGCGTGTTTTCGTCTTTTCTTTGTGCGTCCATAATGTCGTATAGGAAGAGTGTTTACATCCAAGAATGTACGAATTTTACTTTGAAGTTGGCGTCCTATTCCGTTTATATTTTTAACTCCCGGAGGTTTCACTCCGGTGTGTGTAACAAGATATGCGCAATCCATTTGTGTGGATTCGTAAGTAGGGACATTGTAATCATTTCGTTCTCATTATAGTCACGGAACCAACCTATAAACTGATACGTCGTTTACAATCATGCATAAAACTCCATCGTTCAATCATCAGCTCTGACTTAAAATTAACAAAGAATATAAATGACTCTGAACACTTGCACCCTCAAGCGTTGCGAATATCTCACAGAACATATCCTAGAGGTTAATTATGTAGATTAGTCAGCTTCATGTAACGGCTCTAGGAAGATCAATCCCGAATGCGTCAGTAAAAGTTTCATTTATAAAAAGTTCCAATCGGGTTATAATTGTTTTTCACGTGACAAGCCACAAAATAAAGGAAAAATGAATTTATTTCAAAATGGTGTAAAATTTACCTCGGGTGGAAAAGAAATATTTTTACCTGATTTCGTTTGCTTATAAATTTGTCTCCCAACTACGTAAATTAATCAGCAATTCTGACCACCTCGACTTTCTCGTTAATGGCGTAGACTTCCCTCAATTTTGTTGAACTATTTAGATATCCGCATGTATTGAAACACATTACCAATTATTTAGACATCCAGCGAAAGAAATTCTTTATAAACAATGATATATCGTAAAACCTGACTTCCAAGATATCCATCAAATCGTATTCTGGTTGATTACGGTGAGAGGTGTAATAATAACTGTATAATTCATTGAATATATCGGTCAAATTAAGTTTCCGTATGTAAATAATTTAATATAACATATCTCAAGACATTTAGAAGTAGATGATTTTACTACTATTTGATATGAATTTAAAACGTAGTCTCTAAACTGAGTTTAGGGACCAAAAGTATTCAATATAATCTGCAATTCAATTCTAAAAATTCATTAAATTCTGTATTTGACCGAGGAATTTTTCCCATGAATGTCATCTTCATCATGGAATGCCTAAATTGTAATCCGTTAATTCTTTTTGATAAATTTTGAGTCGTTTAGAAGCCTCCCTGGCAGTCAAGTAGTATTATTCTTCGTTAGGAAGTGGGAAACTTTTTCTCATCAGAAACTAAAAACGTAAACAGCCAACTCTTTCTCTGGTATTATTACTAGTATTTCTAGGTTGAAAATTAATTTTAATTTAGGGGACTTCATGGAAGAAATTTAAGTGTCAATTAGAGGCTTAAAAATCAGTAGAGGTGAAAATTTGAAAGGCTTCTCCCACAAATGTACTTTGAAATCCTTTTTATTTTTCCGTGACGTTATCCCAAATCAATTTTCTGTTCTTTACTTTTATATCCCGATTGGGTTTAGTAAATTAAGGGTTTCTTTAATTCTCGAGTTCCATTCAAACAGTTTTCCATCAAATGCAATCGATGGTACTTCACGTGCGTCAAAATTAATCCATCACTATTAATATGTCATCACGGCATTAGCATCAATTTGTTTCCATGCATAGTAATGACTACACTTCAATTATATTAACCTCAAAAATCATCAATGGTTGCTTCGTGAAGCACTCAAAGGAATTAATTGAACTTGAAAAGCATATTTCGACAAGTATTTTTTTTTAAACCCTTTAAACTCAAACTGGTAATCGACTCGGTTTAACTCATTCTTTCATATCCATTTTCTCATATCACGTCTCTCTGGCAAACCTACTCATCTGCTATGTTTTGATTTCGTAATTTAGCTCATTCGTATTTGCTCCTGTTTTGTTTAGTTTAACAGGGATATCTTTTAGTGAAAATTAAATTCTAATGCCACCATATATTTAAATAATTTTTTTTAATATGAATTATCTCATTGTGCACCTCAGATATTAAGTTTTATTCAATTTGATTTTCAGATTTGCAATTGGTCAGTACATGGATTCCTCTGGTGACGTCGTTAGCCACGTCAATATCTCATTGGTTAGAGCTGAAGACGGTGGGCTCTACAGTTGTACCGCGACCAATAGCTTGGGCGAAGCGAAGCACGCAGCTCGACTCAACGTTTACGGTAAGTGTATTTAATATTTTTCAATTCATAATCATACCTTAGAGAAAATCACTCTCTTTCTGGATTAAAGTTGTGCATTGGTGTGGATATATCTGTTAGTCATCCAAAAAATGTAGTATCACCATTTAACGCAAATAGCTAATGTGCTTGGGTCTCGCCATATATGTTTTTGTTTTTTATTGAGGAGTGAACATTCTCGATATAGAAATTCTTTACTGACTTTGATGATTAGGTGCGCGTCCACAGCAACTGAAGTTCCCGCCAAATTAAAGCATCCGATTGTTTTCCCATTGTTGTTAATACTTTGGTATAGTTTCTTAAGCCTAATGATGATGAAGTATAACGTCATATCCAACAGAATAAAATAGGGAAGATGATTGAGAAAGTAAGAAAGTAGAAGGGACGAGAACGAAAAGAAAGAAGTACCAGCAGGCTGTTAAGAAAATTATTTGTTAGGACAGGGGGACGAGTGCAATAAGAGAAAAAAGAAGCCTATTGAAAAAAGAGATATCAAAAGCTGCAAATAAAACAATAAGAAAAGGCAAGGAAACTATGGATTACAAACGAGATGATTAGGAAGATAGACTAGAGAAGAAAATGGAAGAATGTAAAAATATGTAGGAAGCAAAAAGTAAAAAGAGATAAATAAAATAATAAACTAAGGCTGGAAAAACAGGGCTAAAAAAGCGTGGTGGAAGACGCATTGGCAGGATGTGGAAAATTAGCAAAGGAAGGTTGACGTTGGTATGTCGTACAGAGAGTTGAAAGCACCGTCTGGTATTTCAGAGAACAGAAAATCCTTGGAAACAATCACAGATAAGTTAAGAAAGTTATTATTTGAATCACGGAAGATTCAAGATGGATATAAAGAATAAATAAAGGAACTATTTAGTAAAGACATTAGGACGGTAATTTTCGACACAGAAAAATAATATGAGAATTAATGAATATATTGTAGAAAGTATGAGTGGACTGAAGGGATAAGAGTTTTATGCGCAACCTATTCATGTTTCAGACTGCTCAGGTGCGAGTTGCGGGTGTAGAGTCGGTATTAGGAAGAAGATAAGACAGGAGTGTCAATTGTCACCTGTGCTATCAACGTATGTGTGGAGTGAATGGTAATAGAGACATGGAAAGAATAAAAGATAGTAATGAAAGTCAGTTGCAAATTCATAAAATCAGTTATGTTTACAGATGATTAAATTTTAGTTTTCCAGTCAGCCAAGGGATTGCAAGTATTGCTGAGCGCATCAGAAGGTCAGTGATATTGCTTCAAGATCATAATGGATATAAACCAAGCAACGATTATGAGGTTTCCGAGAAAAAGGAAGGATCAGTGAAGCGTTAAAAAAGGAGGGCAACAGTTAGAGCAGGTGGATCGGTTTACCTTGGTTTTTATCATGGAAATTGTTGTCGACCAAGATGTCCATAGTAGTAGGGCAATCAGAAAAGGAATTTCACTACATGCAGACAAAGAACTTTTCATTGGGAGGAACGGGTTAATGACAGGAAGTAAGGATGTTACGAAAATTTTAATTAATGAAAACTTTGATATGGAGCGTAGTTTTGTACGGCGAGAAAGCATGGTCGTGGAAGTAAGACAATAGGCATAGATTGGAAGCGAATGAAATGTGGGTGTGGAAGAGAATGAAAATATTGAAATGGACGGAAATGATAACAAACAATGAATGCAACCAGACATGGTGGGGAAATAAAGGAGACTGTTGAGAGAAGTCCAAAGGAGATGAATTCAGGGTGTTTCTTTTTGCAATAGCACGTTTAAGACTTCGAGGCAAGGGAGAACATTAAAAGCAGTCAAGGAAGGAAGAGGTAGAAATAGAATAGGCATGTTGGATGGAATGGAAGGAGGAAGGCAGCATGCGGAATTAAATAAGGGTTTATTTTTGTGCCGATCAGGTTGTATATTTTGGAAGAGGCAAATGAATGTCCTTTCGTACCGTTGTACATTGTGTCCATCCAAAGCCTACCTTAAACGGGAGATTACCAGTGAAAATAATACTTCGTTTTGCATTTCAAAATATTATCTCCTGAAGTCCCTTCAATGCTCATAGTGGTATTTCAATACTCTACTGATATTAAATATTTCCTGAATACCAGAATGTTATGATGAACAGGATCGTATTTATGGCAGTTTGCTAAGAAATTGGAAGAACCATCAAAGATTTTTCTGTTGGAAAGATGCATGAAAACGCTAGATTGAAAACAAATTCCATTTGAAACGATAAAATTGTTTGCTCGACACTTTAATTGCATGAGTAAATTACAAGTCCCCTGTGGGTACTTATATTTTAATTATTCAATCGTGTATGCGTTACAATCTATATATTTCGCAATTAAATGTCTCGGTGCGTAAAATCAGCTCGCGTTTAATCGTGTACATCCGCCCTTCCTTACGCGTTCATAAAAAAATCTTCCAGCTTTGGCGGTTGGCTTTGGTCTCCATCACGCTTCCCCTTATAAACTGTCTCCTTAAAAATTCAAACCTCAACAACCGGAAACCGAAAGTTTAACTTTTTATTTAAAAAGCCGTGGCGGAATCCCCTCGGGGGTAAATATTGAATCGCCTTCCACCGCGATTCCATGTAACGGCAGCCCCCCCCCCCATTCCCATTCACAGGCCCTTGACGGTATTCGGAAGAGTAGGAATGAGTAAAAAAAAGTATTGCGAAATTTGTTTTCGATGATGTCTTGCATAGTTGATAACGAATCCCAGCCGACCGGGCGACGTGGATGAGATGAGCCGAGCGAGAAGAGGAAAGGAATGCGGAGAGCGAAATAAGGCGGGGAGGCAGGGGTGGTGTACATATCAATTAGGGTCAAATAAACAGATCGATGGAATCAAAACCCAGGCGATGGGGCCACCACTTTCCCGATAGTCGATGCAATCTTGATCCTCGATCGAATACATATACGCACTATCCCATGTCTCCCCATTGACCTCGGTGCGGGTACCGTTAATTTGGGGGCGTTATCCACCCTTCAGGGTTGACTATAATCCTGACGAACGAAGCCTTTCCTGGTGAAATCCGTGGCTGGAAACTGCCTGCCGAACTTTTCATGACCGACAAGGGGTACACGCTAACATTTCGATGAAAAATAAATTGAACTTCATATTGAATCAGTAAAATTATTAACCACGATTTGGAAATGTACGCAACTCCCTCTTTTCAATTTAATAGAGAATCAGAGGGATGCGATGTTTTCAACTATTCCAGTGAAATTTTCAGTGGCATAAACATTCCAAACAAATCTCGATATCGGAGAGCCTGGCATCTTCATGTTATTTCCTCGCAGTGCAAGTGAAAGAGCAAATTGTCGAATTCTCGCCAACGTTTTCAACTCAAAGGGTTGTTATTTTTTGTGAATGTCGCGGCATTAAAGTATCAAAATCATGAATGGATTTTAATTAACTGTGACCTTGATCACCATGACATGAGTATTTGAAACAATTGTTTTACGTAATAAGTGATAATCGCTTTTTCTCCATTTTCAAACATATCCACTGGACCAATTTTAAAATAAATATTGTAATATATATATATATATATATATATATATATATATATATATATATATATATATATGTATATATATATATATATATAAATCTGATCAAGTGTCTTGTTAAATAAATGCTTATACCCGTTTGAATGTTTAAATGAAATTTCGTCAAACATTACTGATGAAAATGGTTTTGAAGTGCAATCCGTAGACAAATGGAGTTTTGCCGATCATCAATTAACTATGGAGTTATTCCACAACAAAAGGTCTTACCCATATTAAATGCGGTGTTGTTTAGTTATTTATTTCAAAAACGTGTATAGCTTCAAATTTCTTCTATTCAATCTTCAAACGACCTTCGTTCTACCAGGGGTCTTCTGGTTTGGGATCTGCCGTTGACATCTCCCTCGTTTTTATCACCGGTACCCTATTTTTCCACTGGGATCCTTTTTTTGTTTAACGTGGCTTCCAATTTATGTCATGTCCTCTGACTGACTCCCTGGGCCGTAGGTGGATTGGAGAACGCACTCCAGCGAGCTAGTTGTCAGAGATGGATGTCAAAAACAAGAGAGGCTGCCGGCTCGTTTCCAAATGATGGCTAAGACGGAGGCCCGAGTGATTTGCCACTCTCGGACAGGATGGTTGCAGGCTGATATTACATCTGGGTTTACTCTCCGCGATGTGTGGGCGTTATTCAACTTTTTTTGCGAAAGGGAAAATGGAAATTTTCAAAAACCAGTCATACAAAAACCTTCGGCAATTATTCTTTAAAAATTCGCAAAGCTTGAAATCCAAAGATTGTTAACTCTGCATTTCATATTGTCTTTGCATTTTAAGCGACTATATCTAATTCAGTTCTTAAAATGATAGTCAAAATTTAATATTTAAGTCTTTACCGTACTTTGCTTAATTCTAAAACAAGCACTCACTTTTAAATGCAGAAGTACAATTTTTTATGGGTCTTCTTCAAATTCCAGGTACATGCGAATACTATTATTGTCCAAATGTTTCCTGCATAGCTTCTGAACTGGGGGACACGATCTCGGTTACCGGGGTAGGCATGTTTATCGGCACTAAACCCAAACGATAGTTATCACAACATCTGAAAGCAAAATAATTTCAATTATAAAAATTTTTAAATCAGAAAAAATATTACTTATGGTTCCGATTTTTTTTCATTTTTTCGTGTGTACGGGTGCTTTTGCATCATCTCCCAACGTTGATCATCTGCATTTCGATCGTTGCTAATTTGACAGGATGGCTTCTGTTGATGTTGCCTCGCCCGGAATTACCGTGAACTCAAAACTTAGTTATTACAGCTAATAATCCAATCACGTAAATAAGCCGTTCCCTAACGGCATGTCATAATAAATTTAGCATCTGAAGCATCACATATTGTATTCCAGTTATTCGGCTCAAATGCCACAATAGAGCAAATATCCCGTCATTCACTTGGTTAGTTAGCTTAGTTTGCTTTAAAAGTGCATTAATAATCCGCGCTAATTTATTATGTCCCATAAAAGCGACTTTGTTGACGTAATGAGATAATATCACGCGATACAAGCACGCCGCGGCCCTATTGCCAAAAACAATGCACCGCGTTCCTCTTAATGCTTATCATTCGGTTAGCACTTCCGTTGTTAGATGCGGTTATGAGCTATTGTTATGAACGGGAATACAATACTCTATCAGGTGATTGGTTATCCCAACGCTTTTCGAGCATTCTTGTCGATAATGATCCCTGAAATATGAATCACACCCCTCCCCTTGGGTGAATATGGGAATGCGTAAAATTGAGGGAACTCCGATGCGAAAAATGTTAAAGCCATGCATTCCTGAATACGTCTGTGGATTGAATGTTGAATCCACGGTCGATGGATCGAATCTCACCTTAGATATATATGTTAAGTTCATCACGTATTAATCTGTGCTGACCTTACTCTTCAATCGGACTTCATACCTTCATTCACCGTCACCTTCAAACCGTCACGAAATCTTTCTTCCAACGCGTATTTTTCAGGTAGAGCGAACGAAATTGATTGATCGCCAAAGGAATTTAATTCTCCTTTGGTATTATTTATACCAATCACCCCCCCCCCATCAACTTTTCAACAGATTTATCAGCAGAGATGGGTCCAAAACGGTCTCGGTTTTTTACAGTTTGGGTCCGGGCAAAATTTTATCCAATCAGAGATCGCAAAATTTTGAGACGCAAATTTAACTTTAACTTAGGATCGATGAAATGGCCGCATCTCAAGCTTCATCCGGGGAATCCTCGCAATTCCAAAAAACACTGCATTCGAAATTTTTTAACACGACTCAAATGAATTATGCCCTGGAGATTTTTTTGTTTGAGTTTCCATGCTCCGGAAATATTTGACCATTTTGGACAAAAAAAGCGTATTAAGCGTACTCATAAAGATATATATGAGGTACGCTGATCCTTTGATTCGTGCGTCGCGGCTAGCTTAATGCCTCCCCCCCGCTCCCTTTCCAACTCTGCCCCCCTCCGAGTAGCCATTAAAAACTCCCTAACGCGGTAAAATAAAGTAAATGATGGAAAAAGAAGGGGGCCAATCAGTGAGGGGGAAGGATATCAGGCGCGTGAAGGGGAGGGCTCGGGGATCGAAATTGTACGGTTGTCCCTCCCCCCCCCCCGGCCACTCTCTTTCGCCCCTTCCCCTCTCGGGGGAGGAAACGGGGAGATGGGATGGGGTGGAATGAAGGGTGCGAAATATGGCGGAGACAAACGGACGTGTTTCGAACACGAATTTGAGGAAAAAAACTCCCGTCTCCTCCGGCGGTCGTGTCGCTGGGGGTAATTGTGATCCGAGAGAGCGATGGGAAGGGGGGAGGGGGACAGGCGGGCGGAAGGGCCGGCCTGCCGGCCGCCATGGCGTGGCGTGGGCTGGTTGGGACGATGTCGCATTTTTCGGCGCTGGAATGGAGGACGTGGAAATGACGCTATACCGGATTTCATGAAAGTCTGATGGCCGAGTACAAAGGGCCTGGCGACAGTTTTCGTCCTTCCGCGCCTGCCCTCCTGCCCAACTCGCCTCCACCCCCTCCATCGCGTGTAAATCCGTGTCCGGCAAGATCTGAAAATACGTATATGATACGCCTACTCCATTGGTTAATGGCCAGAAACAATAATGATTCCAGATATCCGAGTCATTTTCATAGAACGGAGACAGGCGGTACAAACTAAGTATATAATTTTCCCCGTATTGGATTTCGGAACACATGTTTTTGAAAGAGTAGAACTTTTAAAATTTCATACTAACCGTCATTCAGCTGGTAGAAGAGTCTCTTGTGATTTTAAAAGTTCTTTTCTACATTTTCTCTTATTCAATTCTCATTTTTCTCAGTCTTTTCTCATTTTCAATTCCCTTGGTCACTTAGGTAAAAGGGCAAATAGCAGTTTTCCCGATCATTACACTCGTAAGAATTGAAACACCCTAAGTACGATGTAATTTAAGACCCTGCGTGCCTTTGTTAAATTCTTGTCCTTAAGCATATTGTTGTAAGTCGCCACTAAGGATAATTTTTTATCAAAATCAGCCTTTTGTTCACCCCCTCATGGCAATTATCTAGGTAGAACGCGGTCGTTGCTGGTAATTATGACGGCGACTAAATCAGCTTTAGCGAAATCTCAAGGTGTATCTTGGAAATATATTAAATTTAAATTCCTTGGTAAAATACCACTAAAATTTTAATGTTTATTTCAGTTTTCATCCAAAATAACGTATGTCACTTCTGTGATTCAATAAATTATCGCCCAGAGATTGGCGGGCAAAATCAATGTATTAGTATAATTAGAAGTAATTACTCCGCTTTTAATCCAGTGGCTTTCCATTATGGCTTTTTTATAAGGGTGCATTCATATATAACCAAAATAAAATATTAAGTTATTTTTATTGCATTATGAAATTATTTCACATTTATTTTGATTAAGTAGGTGCTCCACATCTCTGGAAACGATGCGTTAATAAATTCTAAACGTGAAACAGGACACTTGACAGATTTAGCACGATGGAATAAAACAATTCGGTGCTTTCACACATGCCCAAAATAATGGTTGATATTTGGAAAAGACGGTGGTGGGGGCTTCTTATCCAAGAATTAACCCAGAGCAGACTCAAGCTTGGCGACCGCTATCGTACCGTCTAATCTCAAGAAAATATCCATTAAGTAATTTTGAGCGAAAGATGTCGTCGATAGCAACAAAGAGGTGCCAGTAAGTAAAAGCGCGGTTTAATCCACATAATGATATTTAGCGACTTACACTCTGCGAGTGGTTTTTACTTTCAAATAACTTGCTTTTTTTTAAGCATGCCAGACATATCAACCTTCGGAATAATCAACCCAGAAGATAGTTATGTAAAAACTGATTTCCCTTCATCATCAAGTTTGGTGATATCAATACGAATTTGGGCACTTTATGGAGCAACATCGCCGGTCCCAGTGGTGATGGGGTAACGCCCTCCCCTGCCAATCTAGAGGTCGCCGGTTCGATTCCCGCGTGGGAGGGTTTTCCTCAACCAAGGGCATGGATGTTTGTGACTGTCCTCATTCTAACGTGTAAAGATCAGGTAAATGAAGTGACTAAGAAGTCGCAACCTCGCCCAAAAAAGTCGATAAATAAAAAGACAGCATTGGAGCATGTTTTGGCGACATGACTCTTTTGCATAGATTCATTCAGTTATAGGATGGTAGCTAAAACTCGGAGTAATTCATCAGTAACTTAATTTTCTCAACAGGAAATCTGAAATTACCGCCCAAAGTCATTATAGGTGTTTTTTTATTCAAAAACGGCATAAAAATCCTTGCATGGTACTTCGCAAGTTATAACGTTTCGTTGCGGCGCGAATTGCAATTTTATTGCATTTGTCGTGGAGAAATCGTAAAGATGTCGAGTGAATGAGAAAAACTTAATGTTCCCCTATTCCAGAGCCCCAGCTGTTACAAAAAGACATGCAAACTGACGTCGCAACCTCGTCGTGTTTTTCCTGAGCCGGCTCTCCACAATGCCCAGCTAACAGAGGCGGTTAAATTTTCACGTTTACCAACAGAGGGTGGCAAAATTTCAATATTCCTATTGAACCAAAAAAAAGCTCATGGGTTTTTTAGATTTTTGTCAAGTATTCAACATCGTCGTGTTTGAATTAGTTAACAAAAACCAGTTTGTTCATTTTGATATTCGTATAAGTTTATGTAAATTCAATAACGTAACAGTCGTGACGACGCGAGCATTTTCTGCATGAAAGTATGTTTTTGCAAAATGACCATTCTTCATGTTTCTAAGCGACGGATGAAATCGAAAAACAATAAAGAATAATCACTCTCAATGACTTCAATGACTAATGCTTTTCGAAGGTCTAGTTTTATGTTCGTTTTACTAGAAAATCGACCGTTTAAAGAGACAAGTGTTTAGTAAATGTGAATACAGTATTCACTACAACTATTAAAAATGGACCGATGAGTATTTCTAGCATTTACCAACTACGAAGGCTTTAGCGGTGACATGAAGATAACTCCGGCTTTCGGGTTTCTCCCGCGTTAATCTTCATTTGCACTCGAGCACCTGAAGATTCTGACTGGAGTGTCGGCAAAACTTTTGTCTAACGAGATGGCCGAGGTTCCGGAGAAACTCGAAAGCTATGGGATCACTTCCAACATTAGCGAAATCAGAAAGAGGTATAACAGTGCGTTGAATTAAGGGTTAAAAGTTTTCATGTTGAATTTAAACATTTATATTACGATTAAATGCAACAAAAATTATGTTTCATAAATCTCAATGCATTATTTTATACATAAACTGTTAGAAACCATTTTAAGGAACCTTTTTAATTAGATACATATTTTTAAACAAATGCAAGTAATTAATGATAATGTGAGTTTAAATTTCAAAATTCTTAAGGGGATGCATTTGTAGCTGCTTATTAAATCTGTTCCCGTAATAATTATATGTTTCATTCGTAAACAAAACGATAAAAATAGTCATAGGGATGGTTTGAAATATCCCATTAAATGTTAAACATGAAAGTTTTCTTTCAGCAAGCTGACCATATATTTCCTCTCAAAATCACGTGGTTAAACACCACGTATCATCTTGAAATATTGATTTTGCACCTTCATATTCTCTGCCTTTAATGGTTTTCCGTGCAAGTAACAATTGAAAGATGAGGAGTTGAGATGGAATCTTCCACATTAGTGATGACATTAGTTTAGTGAGTATCGCGCAGAAGGAGGCCTTGGTTTTTTTCCGGATTTCGTTTGTAATACCAACGAGATGGTAAGATTGGAAACGTATGACGGAACAAAGGTTTATCAGACCGACACCATCTGCCATGCCTTAACCAGTTTGACTCTTTCGTTTTCGACTCGGAGACCATAGTATGAATCTTACTCAACTAGAGTTCAAAATTGTCCCTCTTGCCCTGAATATTTGGAGAGCTGACGTATGGTGGCACTTATGAAATGAGAAACGTCTTCCAAGAGTCAAATTTCATAAGTAATGGCAGTCAGGAAGACGTATTTTCATTTAGTTTTTTCCGTGCACATTAGATATCACATAACGAAACATATTATCCTTTGCCTGCCTCCATTATGAACCGAGGTCATGTGCAAAACCTATTTTCAAGCAGCTTGTCTTAACTCAAAGTATTTTGTTCTTTAAAAGCCAAATTGCCTCTTTCGCGAACCTTACAGATCATAACTGATTGTCCTTAATTTGCGAAAGAGAGAATCGTTTTTACGAATTCTTAAAAGTCGCTCATAAATGCCTATGTGATCCATGCATCTTTTTTTTTATTCTACGAAATTCGCGCTCCTCTGTGTGGCCCTTACACCCTATTCTTCAAAATTTTGTTGCAATAAATTTTGATGATACTTTTTAGTAGCCTTCTTCAGTGCTGCTGAGTTCTCGTTCATATTATTCCCTTTCTTGTAGGTAAATTAATGAAAACCGAACCTACTCCCATCCCCTATCCACGTTAAGTAGCGAAGATAAACTCAGGAATAATTTTTACCAAATTGTATTTCTTATCTTTCTTTGATTGTAACAATACATTTATATCTTGTTGCCGTTCATCGAAGATTTTTTCGTAGTCACTCGGTATATTTCGTTCAACAATGAGGAATTTTGAGCGTGCATAAACGTACGACGCGTAAACACGTATTTGCAAAAATTCTACATGCACCAGAGTTTTCATATTTTCCAAGTCCACGTCTTAGTCAAAAAGAAGAGAATCAAAAAGAATATTTTTCAACTGTTGTGGCTTCAATTTGATTAGATCAAATAAAATTGGGTGCAAAAATTTGAGCTGGAAAATTAATAGGGAAACTACAACGTTCCTACCCATCTTATCCTAAACGCCATTGAAGAAGTTCGTATACACGTTTATGTTTATTATCCTCCTCTTATAAGATTTTTAAGGTGATAATTAATAAATTGTTTTCAGGTAAAAACTGAGAAACTATATAACTGACGTTAAAAATGGCATCTATTTTTTCCACTGTTAGCAGCATAGATATGAACGTTAAAACGCTGATATTTTTTTCTTTCGCCAGCGTATTAAATTTTATCATCGTGGAATGTAGTTCATCTACATCTACATAATACCCCGCTAGCCACCCAAGGGCGTGTGGCGGGGGGTGTTAGGTTACCAACCATGCATGCACGATTACAATCATGACACCTCTACACAAATATCAGTTTGATCATGCACCGGAAGAAGTTAATTACACGAAAAAAGGTACTTATATGCAAGAATATTCAATTTCAGGATATATTCAAATCATGCGCGAGCAGTGTTGAAAAGATGTATGATTTAAATTCATGCAGGATATCGACAAAATATATAAACAACTAATTCTAATTATCTTCTTCGCACCTGCGGTGTTATCTATTACAATCTCCAATGGTGGTACGAGGAAATACGATGGAAATGTATACGTTCTACTCTCTACTTCTCTGATATTACGTACGTTATCTGATCTACGAGGGTCATCCGGAAAGTAGTACCCGTTCGTGAAATAAAGACACAAAAGTAAATATTAACAAACATAAAAAATTTTATTTGAAAGAGGATACTTTAAACTACTTCTCAACATAATCTCCAAGCAAATTAAGGCATTTGTCATAACGTGTGACAAGTTTCTGTATTCCTGCTGCATAGTCCTTCGCCGCCAGCTCATTGAGATACGCAAGGGACCCATCTTGCACAAATTTTTGCATAATGCAGATGGTGTTTAACAATTCCATGAACAATTGTTCGAGAAACATTGGGAAAATGCTCACAGATGTCATCAATTGTGACGCGCCGATCGTTCCTCACGAATTCGTCAACTGAGCTCACCAGTTGGTCTGTAATGACAGACGGTCTACCCGAACGCTCATCGTCGTGTGTGTTCCCCCTCCCCATGTTGAAGTTGCGACACCACCGCCGAACAGACGACTCGTCCATTACATTGTCTCCATACACCTCCTTTAATTGGCGATGAATATCACATGGGCGAACGTTTCTTGCATTGAGGAATTTAATCACTGCCCTCACTTCACAACTGGCGGCGTTCTCAATTTTTTTAAACATTGTAAACAATCACAGAAACAACACAGGCAATGCTAGCGTCACGCAACTTGGCTCAGAGAAGGCAGACAAGCCACTGAAGCTATCTGACCTCGTCCAGCGGCTACTCGCGTCGTCAGCACTTCATGCGGCACGAACGGGTACTACTTTCCGGATGACCCTCGTACCATGGTGAGTCGGAGCTTTTAATATGCCTTTAACATCCTCAGATAAGTAACCTGATTCCAATTCCAACAGTATATTTAAACTGTATTTCAACCTAGGATCAACTAGTTGCTCCCATCCTGATTCTTCAAATGGTGTCGTACACTGATATACCTTGTTCATAACAACTTTTTACAAGCCTAGCTGCTCTACGTCACACTCGATCTAGCTCAAAAATTAAGCCTACCTTGTGAGGATGAATACCCGTAGTACATTCAAGGTTGGGCCAAATAGCAAAGACATTTAATCCTCTCATTACATTTCCCAAGTTCATGAATCCTAACCTTTTATCTGCTATTTCATGAATTTCACGTATGTTTTCCTTGGATATCGTAACACCAAGTTATCGTAATTGTGTAGGATCCATGGTTTATTCGTCATTCATATATTATTTAGTCGATATAAGATGCTTCAAAACAACGTGAACCCAACAACACGCTAATTACCCATTACCCAAGCCAGTTTTAAAGTTTCAATTTATCTTCACATCCCGACGTTAACATAGTGCCGTAAGCCGAGTCCATTGCCCTTCGTAATTAACATTGGTTACTTTCGTACAAACAACCATGCATTTTCTTTCCAAATTTGAAAATTTCAAACTTTGACGAAGATTTAGTGTCATGTGTAACCTTATGCAAGAACTTTTGCACCACTTTCGTTTAATTGGATTTCCAGTGCAGCACTTAATCACTTTCCGCCGTGCTCCTCTAGGACGAAGGTGAAGAGCGTCGGCCAGCTTGAAGCCTTCCACGCAGTGCTAATTATCCTTCTGGACCCTCAGCATTGGTAGAAGGTTTGAGGGGATAAGAGGGGAGGGGGTGAAACAGGGGGTTAATTGCCGTCTCTGATTACTTAGTCAGGGCCGACATTGAAATATGGAAGGAGGGACATGTCTGAGATAACAACCCCGCTCGCTCACCCTCACATCTCTCCTCACTCTCCGACCCCCCCCCCCCGCTAAAAAAAAACCAACGCCCGTTCTGAGTTGGTCCCGCAATGTAGCCCACGGGATGCGAGCGAGAGAAAAAAAATATTCAAGCGGCCCGTGTAAGGAAATATGGTTGTAGTGGGAGGGAGGGAAAGATTTCGAATATATGCGAGAAACGGGGTTTTGATGGGGAGGGTATAGAGGTGGGGTCGACTCCCGGACGAGAGAGGAAGGCGGGATAAAGGGGTCAGATTGGGAAACAGACCAGCCATGGGAACCCTGGTGAAGTTAAACATCGTATTCACTCGAGGCGATGAGTCGCCGTATAAAGTAGCCCAGAATAATTGTGCTCCACGCCCTGGGAGGGGATGGGAGGGCGGGAGGGATGGCTGGAGATTCGGAAGGGCTGGAAGGGACGCTCTCTCCGCCAAACCCAACACTCCCCGCCTCAAACTTCCACCCCCATTTTGCAAATTACATCTCCCCACTCCCAAAAATCTCTTCAAAACACGCTGCCCACTCTCCTTCCTTCCTTCCTCGTACCTGCTCGCAAACTGCCCATAGCTCGTTCAGCCCCTTTCCCCCTCCCCCCCCTCGAGAGTGTCCCTTGCAGATCCCTTCCCCACTATGCCACTTACTTTCGCGTGCCCACATTCCCTCTCTCACTCGCTAATGTCCTTCTCCCCCAACCCCTTAAAACCAGGCCTTAACTCCCAACAATTAGTTCTCTTTCCGCTTCCCGCCACCGTAGACCTAGGGCGCTGTTGCACGGTTTCCGGACCACTAGAGCCGGTAACGGTCGCAAATCAGTTTCCACTTCCTCCCTTCACCGCCCCCCTTTTGCGACTCTCATCCCACAGTACGTCATCCTCATTTTTTTTCCGTCCGAACGGTTTTACGTACGTATGTTTAAAATTTTTATTCCAAGCCGTAAGTGTGTGCGTGGGTTGTGCGTTAGTAGCGAAAAACATTTCGTCGGAAGGTCATTTCGCAGACGTCCTGCGTCAACCTTTTTCGGACTGGGCTCCCAATGATGGTGCTGTTTTCTTCCGTGTTATTTTTTTCAAAGGGGACTCAAGTGCGCACCTCGTTCAACGCAATGAGCCGGGCGTGGAAAAACCGCGCCGTGTACGCCATGTCCCTCGGGAGCAGCTTCAATTTACAGAGTTTATCCCCTTTGGGTTCGATCGCTGGAGAGAGCATTAAAGGCTCCCCGTTTTGATTGCGTCACCTGGCGCTAATGAGCTATTTATGCTTTATTATGATACCCCGAGTAGTTAATATTTCGGAGCGCAGTCTCGACAGTGGTGGGGGACGGGGGGCGAGAGCGTGTGCATCAAAACCCCTCCAGTTAGCTTCATTTGAAGCACGTCCTCATCTGATGACCTTGCCACAAAAAAATTGGCGGTAAACGTTAATATCTCCTAAACTATGGCATTATATCCCTTTGAATTGAAACGAAATGATCCATTTTGACCCTCCTTTTCGTCTCGGAGATCGTAAGGGAAATAGTTATTGCAAAGAATGGGAAAGATTTCCTCGAGGAATAATTTGTAGATCTGAGAAAAAATTTATCTTATGTGTATTTAAAGTCACGTTTAACTCTGCTATATTTACGTAATTCAGAAGGACGGTGAAACTGCTGTAAATATGTGCATGTGCGCATACATGCTTACTGTGTATATATATAACATATATATTAACCATAAACACAGTAATCAACCCGAAGGTCGGTTTAGTAGGTGATGGTAGAGATCACCCAGTACTAAGCCCTATATGGCGTGTGAAAATTCACACATCAGGGTAAGGGGGCCAGTTCCTTTCCCTGTACCGGTTATGGTTTCCCAGGTAGATCTGGTACCCGAAAAATCATAGCTTGGGTGGAGCTGCAGGTGCCCAGAGTGCCTTGCCCGGGAATCGAACCCGGGACCCTCATGTCAGCAGTCCAACGCTCTACCCACTAGACTACCGCGACCCATATATATATATATATATATATATATATATATATATATATATATGTATATATACATATATATATACTATATACATATATATATATATTTATATTTATATATATATATATGTATATATATAATTACTCGTACTTCTCTATCTTCCGATGAAGACGGAGTAGAATTTCGTCGAAATTACCAAGAAATTACGTGCGAGTGATCTTTTTTTGTGTTTCTATATTGTTTGTTACTGTGTAATGTACTATTCGGCACTTCCGTGTTACGTCGATGAAATCATCTATATATATATATATATATATATATTTATATATATATATATAATTTATTTCATCCGGAGAAGGGACTGTGGCCTTTGTCGTTTTTCTCTCCGTGGCTGCAAATCCTCCATTCGCCGATTTATTTTAAACATAAAGCATCGTTTTTTTTCTTTTGATTCGCCTTTGATAAAATTCGTCCAAATTATAAGCTATTTAATCGTTAAAGGGTGTATGATCGCATTTAAAAAATAATAGTTCTGCAAATGCCCGAATCAATCGACAGTGTGCTCTTTAGAAATAAAGAGAACCTTTCATTGTTCCTGACTATATCAATATTTAAAAAATTGGGTGATGTCGGGTTAAATACTTATTTCATTTAATACTGGTATTGTTATTAATAAGCAATAACGCTGAAGACATATGCCTTATATTGCCTTAGGGCTTGTGTTAGAGACTATGTCATGTAGGGTACGCACCCACATGTATACTCCTTTTTGTCGTAAATTCTTGTGATAGTCTAAAGAAAAATTGTAGACAAACAGTTTATCGGAATGCCAAGATTATTCCGGAAGCGTTGAAATGGCAAAACAAAAGTTTTAACTAATAACAAATCAGAAAACATCGACCACACCATTCATGCATTGCTTTTTAGCACAATTTATTAAATTTAATAATTTTATATACAAATCTAGTTATCGTGACAAGCTATAAATAGCTAAATAACAATTTTTCGAGTTTTTCCATCCATTGTATCAATACCAAACAAATTTAACAAATATATACGTTTCTCTGGATGATTAAATTCATTTGTATATGTATGAATGAAATTAAATTTTCATTTTTCTTCACAAACACAATAAACTATTGTTGAATGAGTACAAAAAATCCAACCAAAGCATTTGTTCGGGGTCAGCATGCTTTATTTTACTTTTCATGATTCACTCTTTCGTGCCATAACTTTTGTATTCGTCTATTCTTTTGTGATCGTATCTTGAAGCATTATTAGTTGGTTCTCTCAAACGCAGTTGTAGGGACAAAAACAGAAATTGCAGTAAATATAGCATTGTTTGCAAATATAATTAATGTTGTAAACAATTGGATACATATACATTCACTTTTCGACGAATGTCAGCAGCAGATTCCTATTTTAATTACTTTGATTCGTCATTAACCGATTGCCTTCCCTATTTTTTTCATCGAGGGAATTTTTTAAGTTGATCGAACCGGAGCAAAAAACTAGCCCTTTTACTTATGTAAGTTTCTTTACAATTCAAGCCCAACTCAATGCAGTTGCAGCAGCCGTGTTTATTACTGCTGCATCAAGTCAATATCACTATAAAACGGCAATCTGATTAACATTGAAATAAAACGTAATCACGTTAAATAATGTTTCCCAATTCATAGCATTGGCTTAAAATTCCAATCTATAGGAAGTGCTGAGAACTACCCTCCATTGTTAATATCTGATTTTAAATTTGGTCATGGTTAAATGCTTTTAGCGAGTCCTAAAGGTTTAGTCCGAAATACTTACAGCCAAAACCAATGGGTTACGTTCTGAACCGCGGGAGCTGATTGAAATTGAACTTTAAAAATACTACCTTGATCAAAAAGTTCCCGGAATAACCACCGTGTGGCGCTCCCATCGTTCCGATTTGAGTTCTGGTTTTTTTGTTAAATTGGTACATCTGTTGTTGATATTCCCTTTAAATCTTAGTGTCATAACTTGACATTTGCAAAAGTTACGTAGCCAAGAGTGCATCTATCTCTGTGTGTGTTGGCGATTTTTTACAATTGCAGAAATGGATTTAAATTTGCAACAACGAACTTGTATTAAATTTTGCGTAAAAAACGGATTTAGTGGCGCACGGACGTTGGAAATGTTGGAAAAGTGTTTCGGCAACGATTCTCTAAAAAAAACGGTCGTTTACCAGTGGCACGAGCGGTTCAGAAGTGGTCGTGAGTCAATCGAAGATGATGAACGCAGTGGCAGACCATCGACATCGAAAGTCGGTGAAAAAATTGATAAAGTAAAAGAAATGTTGGTCAATAACCGCAAATTAACCATCAGAGAAATAGCGGAGGACTTGAACATTGCCTATGGATCCGCCCAAGACATTGTGGTTAATGATTTGGGTTTCCGTCGTGTAGCAGCAAAGTTGGTGCCAAAAGACCTCAATTTCATGCAAAAAAGAGACCGTGTTGACGTCGCAAAAGACATGATTTGCGAGGCTGAATCCGATCCCACATTCATCAAAAGGATCATTACTGGAGACGAGACGTGGGTTTATGAGTACGACACGCAATCCAGACATCAGGCAAGTGAATGGCGTTCACCAAATGAGCCGAGACCAAAAAAACCACGTCGTTTTCAGTCAAAAAAGAAGGCAATGCCGACGGTTTTCATGGATTACAACGGTGTAGTGCATCATGAATTTTTGCCAGAAGGCCAGACAGTAAACAAAGAGTATTATTTGGGCGTTATGAGACGTTTGCGTGAAGCAATTCGCCGAAAGAGACCAGAAATGTGGGCAGAAAACTCGTGGATTTTGCACCATGATAACGCACCGTCGCACAGTGCTATCATTATTCGTAATTTATTGACGAAAAATGCAACAAATACCATCCAACAGCCACCGAATTCACCTGATTTGGCTCCCTGTGACTTCTTTCTGTTCAATCGAGTTAAAAAACCATTACGGGGAACGCGTTTTAGCAGCCGAGAGGAAGTAATGGAAAAATCGCAGGAAGCACTGATGGACATACCGAAAACCGAATATAAAAAATGTTTCGAGGATTGGATCAAGCGCTGGCATAAGTGTGTTGCAGTCGATGGGGATTACTTTGAAGGGGACAATATAGATTTAGATGAATAAACTTGTATTTTCAATTTTCTGAATAAATTCCGGGAAATTTTTGATCAAGGTAGTATATTTGAAAGACAAGAAACTTTTTAAAATTCATCGCCCAAAAATTTTTGGCTGCCTATGATCACAATAAAAAATGCTCTTTGTACCTAAATGTAATTTCGTGAAACAAGTCGCTTTAAAATAACCGAGGCGAATGAATGTCCTTTTGGACAATATGTGTTCCTTAATTTTTCAATGACGCATTTCATTGGTTATAGCGATGAATTCTTGCTCGAAATATTACCAAAGAAACTCGGGTTTAAATAGTCGAGCGGGATGACAGTTACTGGGTTCGTAGTCAAGGGATAAAATCGCCTTTCTGCTTTTGGATTCGTGATAATTAAATCCCTTCAGCACTTTTGAATTCCCTCACGTATCAATCCTAATCGCATTTTAAAAATTTTCCCATTCAATATTATGAAAAGAATGATATGCCATCCCTTAATCCATTAATAAGTTCAGTTAGTCTTTTCATTACTATTTCTCCTGCATTGTTTTCCTTCGTTTTCCAGAACATCAGCAATTGTTTCTTATGAATTATCCTTGAAAGTTGGAACAATGTTTCCCGTACTCAAGCAAAGCGCTGCAAAGTAACTCTTTCTTTATCTTATATTGACCGGGGTGGATTTACTTGGTTCGTCAGATGGCCCAGAAGAATTCCTTAGCTTTGTGCGGGAGAGATTCCTGATTCTTCGATGTGTCAAACTTGGCGAAGGCCCTATTCGTCTCTTGAGTTGATTATGACGAGTTTAGAAGTTAGAAATGGAGGGCTGAATCTTGAAATTGAAAAATTTATCCTAGCGGTAAAATTAAAACTGTGGGAAAATCGCAGTCTCTTGCCGCCCTACTAAATTTCATCATTAAGACCCCCGTGTCATCCTTCCCTGTTTAAGCACGTACTTTGGGTCGCCTTGCTCGAAAGTCTTATCCTTACCCTGAATCTATTTATATTTAATTGGCTCCGCTGCTTAAGTGTTTCTCGACGAATGAAGGACAAGCCTTATCTCTCAGGCGCAGCCATTTTCCGAACGTCTTTTGTCAAATCTTGAGACCTTTTGTTAACCTCCCATTCAACTCTCGTATTTCATAGAGCCATCCTTATCTTCCTCATCGGTCGGCCGACATCTTGTCGCGCGTGATTCTGTCGAGATTCTGTCCTCCCACAGTACTTGACGTACCTCCCTCTCTCCTCCCTCCCCCCCTCGTACCTTTTCTCCCCCCTCCCACGCCCCCGTCCACTCCTCCGCCGCCGACGGGGCAAACGGCGACGCTTCTTCCCGGTTTTCGTTTAATTGTGAGTTATAAAAAAGGATAAAATCCTGTTAAATGCGGATTTTTTATTCACATATTATCCATATAATTTGACGTCCCTGGTGGCGGCGAGGTATCCATCTCGTCTATCAGACCAGAGGTATCGGGATCGATTCCCGCCTAGGCGTGTTTTCCTCCACCATGGACTTGGGTGTTTGTAATTGTCTCCAATGTAATATTTAGGGATGGGTAAAAGAAGGGACTATAAAGTCTCAACCTAGATCCAAAAAAAGCCGTTTAGTAAATACGTGAGTCCTAGTTTCTCCACACTAAAGTCAATCGTGGTTCTTCGGAGTAGACGCTTAATATCATTTCAATAATTCCCGGTATGAATACGGATTGCTTTATCACTAATCTTCAAGTTTCACAATCACCCACTTACCGGCGTTAGAACGGTAAATTTATGGTCGCAAAATGTATTGCAGAGAAAATTACGTTATGAACAGCATATCGATCAGGCGCGAAAATAATTACTGATATTTCCTCTGTACTTTTATTGCGTAGCCTTTTATCAGGTTTCGAGTTCATAACTTTTTTATTCTTGCTATAAACAATAATCTACTACCCCAGCCAAAGTCCGTTGGGTGGGAAATTCGAAAACAGACGCTTATTCGTTCACGAGTTATGGTTGCACAGAAGTTACGTCATTGAGCTTTGCTTCCATATCTGTCACCAGTATTTTTTCATCCATTGCTATTTTAATTTTTCGCGTTATTTTTTAAGAATACATTTATGCAGCAACATTTTTATCTTACACCTCCGTCGTGAGTCCGATAAATACAACGCAATCCTTCGTTGGGTGTACAAGCAGAATCAAAAGAACTGCGAATATTACCAGTTGGTAGTAGTAGTAGTATTAAGGGGAGGCGACCGACAGCTGAGATCGTTTGCGCCATTAGAGGTTGACAGGAAAGGATGAAGGTTGGAGAGAAACCCAACATTGGCATTAGTCTACAAAAAACTCCAGGGGTCCGCAGCTTAACGTCCCATCTGACGGACGGCGTACTCACTCAAAGTGCCCTCAACAAAGTAGGGATCGGGATACCACTGAAAAAAATCTGTCGGGAAAAAATACCGCCGAGATTAAAACCCGGGATCTCAGGGTGGGAAGCCAGTATGTTAGACACCGCACCATCCCGATCCTCATATTACTAGTTGCTAGACACTATAATACATAATTAAATATAAATGATATTTAGATATTTATTCATGTGAATGTATTTTCTCAAAGATGCATCTCAAATCAAGTTAATGTGGATTACTATAGGAGATTACAAATTTCGTCAGCCATCGACAGGAACAAACTCATACGACATAGTTCTTGTTGTACCTAAATATATGGTATGACAAGTGTTTCTGTAATTGATAATTCTTTCTCATTTTCAAGATGGAATCAATATTCCTCTAAGGAATCCACCGTACGTCTAAAATACTTCGCAATTGTATGCTTTAAGAGAGTGTAGAATGTCCCTTCATGTTTTTTTCCTCTTCGATTTTTATATTCACCTGAGTAACAATTACCAAGATCGTAATTTCAATCACTATTTTTCAGTTCTTTTAAGCTGATTTTCTTTTACTGAAAAATGAAATCCTTCAGAATCATTGTAGCTATCGGATGGAACTGAAACATTATTCTATGCATTAGTTATCGCGGTTAATTTCTCAAAGGAAAATTATAAAATGATTTTAATACATGAAATTTCACTGCAATGAAACACGAAAAACATATCTTCATAGAGTTGTTTTCTTCACTATGTTCTTATATCTTAGGTATAAATTCTTCTGCGCACGATAATAAGCTATAAACAGTCGCGTTAACATTTATCTTACAAATTGTAACAGTGGCTGCAGTTCCACGGTCATTCGGTGCGACCTCAAATTACCTGCCTCTTAATTTCGATCCCAAAAGGCGTATACTATCCTATACCCACATACTCTCGCGTAGGTTTGCGAGGTATTACATGCACGTGACTATGTCCAATGAGGACAAAAATTTTCCGCTCCGAAATGATGGAGCTCACCATACAGGTGATGCCTGTACATTCGATTGGTTTGGTGGAATTGAAAATACCGCAAATTCTGACTTACTCTATATCTCTCTCCATACTTATATATACTCGAATATATATATATATATATATATATATATATATATATATATAGTTTAAATATATATACATATATATATATATATATATATATATATATATATATATATATATATATACACGCACACACACACTTTCAAACACAAAAACTCGCCATTTGGCGAACAAATATTCATTCACATGGTGACAGAAATAAGGAAAAGTGATAGGAACAGACAAAAAAGATCAACACAGGAGAGGTGGAAGAGGCAGAATTGAGTAGATCACAAGTTAAAAAATACTTCCTTGACCAGGTCTTGAACCACGAATCTTTCGACAAGGCGGACGGATGCTCTAACCGCTTGAGCTACCAAGGAAACGTAATTTACATTGAATTTAAAGGTGTTCCTAGCCCTTTTCCTAACATCGAATTCCATGGGAAATAATATGTATATATATATATATATATATATATATATATATATATATATATTTACACATATATTCGGGTCAGATGAGAGAGAAATCTTGCCGGAAGACTGTCAGATCAGAGTTAGTTCCTATTTCAAAAAAGGTAATGGTTCCATCGTGTGAGTACTACAGAACAATACGTTTGATTTGGAACATAGCTAAAGTTGTTCTCAGGATAATCAACAAGAGAATGGAGAGCACGGTAATTGATTACTTAAGGGATAATCAGTTTGGTTTCAGGATGGGGAGAGGCATGCGTAATGCCATTGAAGTAATGAGATCAACAATGGAGAGGAACACCATGCAATCGCGTATTTACCTGTTTCGTTGATTTCAAAAAGACGTTTGATAAAGTGAATTGGGAAAAACTAATGTGTATATTGCAGAAAATAGGAATAGATTAGAGGGAGAGGAGGCTAATTCACAACCTGCACATGTCTCAGACCGCTCAGGGACGAGAGAGGACGGAGGGTCTAGATGAATAGTGTTAGGAAGAGGTGTAAGGCAGGGTTGCCCATTATTACCATTGCTGTTCAACCTGTATGTGGAGGAAATGATTAAAGAGGCATGGGAAGAACTGGAGGTAGGAATGAAACTCGGAGGGGAATTCATAAATTCAGTTAGGTTTCTTGATAACTAGGCTTTAGTTTGTCAGTCAGCCAAGGGGTTTGCAAGCATTGCTGAGTGAATTGGAAATTCGGTGACATTGGATTACAATAAATGTAAATAAAACAAAGATTATACGGGTTTCCAGAAAGACAAAGGCTAAGTTAAAGGTTAAAATATAAGGGCAAAAACTAGTATATGTAGAATAGTCGGGATCGAGATGGTGCGGGGGCTAACGTACTTGCTTCCCACCCTGAGGGCGCGGGTTCAAATCCCCGCGATGTTGAATATTTTTCAGAGGTATCTCGATCCCTACTTGAGGTGCTTTTTGGAGGGCACTTTGAGTGAGTACGCCGTTCGTCAGATGGGACGTTAAACTGAGGACCCCTTGGCGCCTTTCGTAAAGAGTAGGCTAATGCCGACGCCGGGTTTCTCTCCACCCTTCATCCTTTCCTATCCATCCCCCATGGTGCAAATAACCTCAGTTGTCGGTCACCTTCCCTAAATACTACTGCTACATGTGGAACAGTTTACGCATCTAGGAAGTGTTTTGGCCCAAAATGGTCAAAATATTGGAAAATAAGGAGAAAAATTCCACTAGGATAAAATCCTTTTACAAGGAGTAAATTAACGACAAGGACGTAGAAAAAGTATGTTAAAAAAAGGTTTGTAGATTTGGTATAAGATCTACAGAATTCGTAGGTCCCTTTGAAAACGTTCTGTCTAAAATTGTTAAATATAAAAATTCCCTTTTCTCACCTCCTCTGTCATGTGCAGTGATACAAAAGGAAAATATGGGAGTTAATGTAGTCCTTAGTTGTAATCATGAGCTATCATCTGCTCTTTGCTTCCATCGTAGGTGTCTTACACAGTTCTTCAAGCGCCTGCGAATTTTGGTAACGATAAGACGGCGTAGAGGGAGCAGGGCAGAGAGAGATTCCGGATGTAATCCATCTGGCACCGAAATACTCCTAGTGCGCATATTTCTAAAGTTCAATTCGATGCATGATATGATGCGTTTTAACTTACCTATGAACGACTCCCAAGTGATAATCAGTAGACCGCTGTAATATTCACTGCCACTCCCTGGAAAGTAATTCGGGCCTTCATCGCAGGAAACCGGATGCGGTCCAATTATGATGATTATGCATTTCCTAACTTCTTGTTTGGAAACTCGCCATTGTGCTTGCCAGTGCCCTCACTGCTCATACATATAGAAATGACCCCCTTGGTATTCATCCCTGCAGGGCATGAGGGCACAAAGCAGGACCTAATCTTTGCGTCGCTCGAGTGGGGAGGATATAAGTAAGATTTTCATTGCGAGGTAAAGTATATGTTCTTTAAACTCGTGGACTGTAAAAGTCGTTGCTTAGTAAGGTAGCCCATATTGATACCACAACAGGGCAATACATCACCTTTAAGTGTGAGAGAGATGAACATTCAAAAACATTTTTTTTTAAGCGAGCAGAGTTCTGCAACTCCAGTAAAAAATAATTAAGAAAGTCTCTTTTTGACTAGGTTAAAAACCCCTTTTATTAAATACGTATTCCTTTCTCTAATTTGCATTTCAAAATGTGTTTACGATGTACTATTTTAATGGCACCGGGTAGGTCACATGTTGTCGTGATAGCCATGCTTTCCTCGTGGGAAAAAAATGTGGGAGACACATAGTTACGAGCCTCCCGTTACCTCCTTTCGTTCCTCCGTCACCCCCTCTGCCGCCCATGGGGACGACCCCTTTACCACCGTCCTCTTCCCTCCGTCAATTCCCTCGGCCGACGGGTACGCGGGAAGCCAGGTCCCCAACCCAGACGCCCTCCCCGGGTCTATTCCCCTTCCTTCTTCTTCCTCCCCACCCCCTCGATCTCCAGCACCACACGCAAGGCACTCCCCTTTCGAAAAGAGACAAAGGAGGCCGTAGCAGCTGCGCATAATGCGTGCCGCTTCTCTTTTATTTATTAAAAAAAGGAGAAGTGAATTAAATAAAATATTTCCCCCTTCCCCGCACGTACTCAGTTTCCCTTACCATACCCTCCATCTTTGACTGAACTCCTGTGTCACAAAGTCGTACTTATCTGCCCCTAGAGTTACTCACTCACTCTGCATCCAGTGATCGCGGCAAGACCTCTCTCATCCCCCGCCTCGTCATCCGCGGAAGGTGCGTCCGCGAAGGATGAAAGACCGCTACTTAAAATATAAAAAAGGACTAGAACGCGTGATGAATAGAACACTCCGATGATCGATTGAACAAATTTTACTTATCCGTGAGCCCCCTTAATGCCCAATTTTAAATGATATAATTAAATTGTAGCCATCTATCCATCTCTCTCTTCCACACTTTCCCTCCCTCCAAAATACCCCATCTGATTTGACAAAAGATACTGCCTACTCTAATAAACACGCAGTAAAATAGATTAAACAATCAAGCTAATTGATAAGTAGGCATATTTAAACAAAATACCCCTTTAAATTTATATATGAAACTATTATTTTATTTCCTTCAAAGAAGAATAAGTGAGAGGTTTCTCAAAAGGTTTCCCTCTTAGTGTTTTTTCAATCTTATATGATTTAAACTTCAGTTTGTTTATTATTGTACATTTGATAATACTTGCGGTGTCCTTTATGCGGCACGCTCAAACTTCTAAACTCCTCGTGCAAAAGTAGTCATGAATTTTACTCATAACCGTCCCATGTTAACACTTTTTTTCCTGTGCATATTAATTGCCAATTAAAAACGGAATTATTACTATAAGGTATTAACTCTCGGGAAAATCTCGGAAACTTTTTAAAAGTGGTATATTCTTTGCTCCCATTTCGCGTTGACCATCATATGGAATTCATGCGCAAACTCTTTACCAGGACGGTAATTTAGAAATCGAAGAGAACGTGTATTAAATTTCATTCAATCCTGTAATGTTAGCCTGGGAATTGGGACGCGAAACGCATTGCGCCCTGAATTATTTTTCCCGTGCTTCCTAATTATTGCTCGGCATTTACTCCAGCACGTGGCCGTTTATTAGTTTTCATTCACCCACCGGATTAATGAATACTCATGGGACTGCTACAAACCACCAATTTTGGTATCTCGCATGCATCAGCATTACTGATTGGTCACCTGCTTATCCATTTTAAACTTATTGAATAGTACGAAAAGACCTCTGACGTATATATTGCTCTTATTTCGTTCAAATGCTCGTCACTTCTACTTAATATTGGTTAAAATGAACGCAATTAAACAAAATTAGGGAAATTTCTCTACTTTCCTTTGATTTTATCAAAATATTTGTCTTCTACTCTTGATGTCGATTTAAAAGGCGATAGTTAATTTCAAAATTAGAAAGGCGTAGATTCCAATTTATATGATTTCTACTTTTTTACCTATTCTATGCGTAATTTTGTTCATTAGGCAGCGATGAAAAAGTATAATATTTCAAAACTATTTTTATATTGTTAAAATATACTCTTGGTGATTCCGCATATCTCATTTTTTTATTTAATGTTGATTCTCATCCCATACCTGTCGCACCGAATTTCCAATTCAATAAGCAATACTTGCAACCCCTTGGCTGACAGACTAACTAGAGCTTGATCATCAGCAAACCTAAGTGATTTTACCAATACCCCTCCGACTTTCATTCCTACCTCCAGTTCTTCCCATGCCTCTTTACTCATTTCCTCCACATATACTTTGACCACCACCGGTGATAATGGACAATCCTGCCTTAAACCTCTTCTTAACACTGCCCATCCGGACTCTCCGTTCCCTACTCGCGCCTGAGCAGTCTGAGACATGTACAGGTTGCGGATTAGCCTCCTGTCCCTACAATCTATTCCTATTTTCTTCATTATACTCATTAGTTTTTCCCAATTCACTTTAACAATAGAAATCGCCTTTTCGAAATCTACGTAACAGGCAAATACGCCATGATTATATTCTATATTCCTCACTGAGGAACAAACGATGCGGAGACTACCTTCCGTCTGTCCCCTAACCTTCGACCTATCTGGCATGGGTGACCCTATCAGAAGTAATTATCATTGCTCCCGCCAGCACAGCTCTAGGGGTCATCGGAACACACAAGCCCTTCCAAAACGTCAAGGTTATATATGCCGTGGGAGGGTCAACACTTTTATAAAAGGAATTTTTTTATAAATTTTATGTATAAAATTGCACTACAACTTACATTTTCTCTAATACTTCTGAAAAGTGACATCACATTAATGCTGTACGACTAGTTTTAGTTTCATTTTTATTGGTCCATCATTTTCAAGGACTATCGCCCATTATATTGGAGTAAGGAGATGACGCCTCACCAATACCTTATCAAATATGTATTCTAATTGCAGTAATATCTCCTAAATTCCAAAATTACATGGTCGTTTAGACCTCATGATGCATCAAAGTGTTTGCCCAGGTATGAGGCCTCGATTTTCGGCTGGTTCGCTGCTGTAAGGATTATAATTACCCCCTGGATCATACAGTTTCCTCCTCCACGTATGATGCAGTGCAATACTCAAAGGAGTAAACCTGAAAACCGAGCATAATTTTTGTCTCATATTTGATACTGATTAACCAAGTAAGTAATTATTTTAACTGTAGGAAATATTTTAATTAGAGTATTGTTATAACTTAGGCTAGGATCAATAACGTATATCAGCCTAGTATTAGATAATTCTAATATTCTGTTTTCCTTGATGCATACAGAAGCCAAAGTTAAAATGGAAAAAGAAGCTCGTCGCATGTAAAATGTCTGTTGGTATTTCATCCTCCCTTCAAGCATAAGGCTTTGCAATATTTCCTGTTCTGTTTTGACTAAACGCAATAAAAAAAAATTTCATTACCTGGGAAACGGGTCGCCAATAACTAAATCATGTTTGCACATAATGAAATTGTATACACATTTATCAGATGCGGCATTTGACTCCGGACCATCACATCGTGTCGATCGACGAATTGGACACACACCGGACTAAACCTGGACGAGTATTTTCGTTTCTATCAATTCTTGGACTCGTGCGATTATCCCCCGGGACCAAATGTAGAAATTACATTTACGAGGTTGGAATAATTATCCTGGAAGCATACCTGTAAGCCCATCAACTGCTCCCTAATCATTTCAAAGCCGCCCTTTCCTCACAGTCGTTTTGCCTCCAACACTAGGATGAACGGGAGCGCGCCCCCAGTCTTTGGACTTATTTTACGCTAATCCGGGCACAAGTGCGTTCCGCCGCTTTGTTTCCTCGAGAAAGGAGTGAGTGACGTAAGCAGGTTTTGCATCAATCTGGTAACACTGACTCCATTCGTTACCCTCCCATGGACACAAACACGGAGCCTTTCTGTAGGGAAAGAGGGAAATCGTCCCTTCGGACCTCGCAACCCCCTCAGAGGAGTGAAAGGGTTCCCTCCGCGACGGGTTAGAGGAGGGGGGTTGGACGTTGTCCTTTCAGCAATGACCCTCTCCCACGAACACCTCCCTCATCCCCTCATCATGACTCGCTCTCACGCTCGCGTCCCCATCCCTTCTCGTATTCCACGGCACACTCCTCCACCCCATCTCACCCTCCCCCTTTAAAATATATAGCCCAAAAAAATGAGGATGAAAAGGGTCCATCTCCGTTTTGTTTTCCCTTACCCCCGGCCCCCTCCCATCCCCTCTTAACCCTTTAGCCCCCTTTTAGCCCTCCATCCTCCCCGCAAAATTTTTTCCCGCCTCCCACAGCCCATATTTTCTTAATTAGAAGGCCTGTAAATGTAGAGTCATGCTTTTTTTTTCTTCGTCCCCACTCGTTTCCTTGGAGGAAGGGCGGGGGTGGAGTGGGGGAGGAGGGGTTTATTTGTCGTCCCCACCCCCGCACCGCCACGCTTCAAGCCACCACCCCATCTTTAAACCCATCCTTACGGTTTTCCTAACCCTCCGCACGGCGCCTTCCCCCTCCCCTCCACTCTTCCACACGCCCACACACTATTTTTTTCCGCTCTCCCGCCCCCTCGGGGAAATCAGCGGGAGATTACGGTGGGCCGCACTCGAAAAGGGACGGAACCCGCCCGCATATTCATCCGACGCCCCCACGTATCCCTTTCTTTCCCCCCCTCATTGCCCTCATTTCCACATGCCCGCCCACCCCCGACTACCACCTCTCGCGCCTCCGTCTTCTCCACCCACCCCCCCCGCACTCACATACACATACAAACACACGTACACATACCTCGCACCACGCGGCACCACCCCGCTCCCCAGCCAGCCAAACATCCACTGCACTCATCACTCCTTACGTCCCCATTCTCATCCTCTTCAACGCCCTGCCAGCCACTCAGCCCTCCTCATTCGCATTCCCTTATCTCTTCTTACCCTTCCCCACCCTCCCTCTCCTCTCTTCCTCCCTCAAGTCGGACTGCACTACCTCTTCCGGACTCCCTCCACCCTTCCCCGTCCCTCCCCCTCTTTCCCACCTAGACCGCAGAATTCAAGGAATATGTGTACATGCCCCGCCATTTTGAGCAGTAACGTAGTAGGGCGCTAATTGCACTGTTAGTATGGTGTTTACTCAATGCTTTCTTGACTTTGTGGATGCTTCGACGAGTGCCTCGGGAAATATAATGGTCGTGCTTCAAAGGCGGAAATCGTTATGGTTTAAGCTCCCCTAAGGAATGTATTTTCTTTTGGGCAAATATTTGAAAGATTGATGCCGATAAATATTAGATTTCATTTAACAAAAAAATTTAATCACATCTAAAATACCTCCCGCATTTACTAATATTCTAGCTATGCCATTGTGTTGGATGATGTCGTAACAACGAATCAGCATGAACGTTATTGCATGATCTTTTTTTAGAATTCGTCGAAATTGATTCAAAGAATTAAAAATAAATCTGAAATGATGTGTATCTAATTTATTATTTTGAAAGTTGAATTCGCTCAGTAGCTACATTTAGGATATTTTATTGGAGTGCAAAGCCCTTATTACGCTATTATTAGATTAGTGAAACAAAATATCGTATCATCCACGCTTTGCTACCACATTTCTTTATACCACGTTTTTGCGGAGCTATAGTGTCATCAATTAATATTTGCAAGTAATAACAGCCGCCATACTGTTTTTCACTGATTGGTATTTTTTAGAGTGGATAGGGAATTTTAAATAACAATAGGAAATCTTCCTCTAGCCATACGATCGATTTCTGCCGGTAAATTATAACTTTCTTGTCAGTGCACGAAAAATCACGGAAAAGAAATAAAATCCATAATTATATTAATGTCAAAAAAACATCTTCAATCCATGAAGGATGTATTTCCAAGTTTTTTTAATTAATTACCTCGGTAAATGTAAAGCCATTCGTGAAATTCATTCCGTTATTTATTAATAATGAATTCCATACTACCCTTAATACTTTTATTTCACTGCAATGCAGCATAAAGGTCCACCGGTCAGCCCCACCGTAGGATATGACACCTTCGGCTCAGAGTCAATTAAATTCCTTTGAAATGTAATGAGTTTACATACATTTCTTGAGTTTACAAGTGTACATGCAACTTCAACTTACATATTTGATAAAAAGTTTCCGGCTGGCTGCGATGAAAAGGGTATTGTAGACTCGTATACCTTTAACCGATATCTTCGAGGTTACGTAAGTAGCGTTACGTGGCAAACTATCCTGGAGGAAAAATAGGTAAGACATGGCATAGAAAAGTCATGTTAATGTTCTTGCTATTTTCTATTCCACTCATCATAGGACTAAGAAAATCGTGAAGCCCTGTGAGTAAAGCCCTGAGAGCGACGGCCGTATGCAATCCAGAGATGTTCCAACCTTCTTTCCACATTCTGAATTGTCGCGTGAATGCCGCCGGCGTGCCGTAAAGTAGACCTTTCGCTTTCGGACTCATGACTGACCATGTGCGACTGCTTGGCCGGCCGTTTCGGCGGAGGGTCCATTCGACCGCGCTCCAGTACCAATCCAACCAGGCCGCCCCGCGAGAACCCAACCGCCCCACAAATCCCTTCCGCCTCGTTGGTACACCCCCCCTCCTCCTCCCGGAGCGCGCGCGGCAAACGAGCTGTCCCTTGCACCGCTGCACACCTTACGCGCGTCCCCCTACCACCCCCGTGCCCGGCAGGGTGTCCCCATTCACTCTCTCCCGACATCCGCGTCAACTTCTCACCTACCCCCCCCCCTCTCTCCCTACCAAGCACCTCATCCCCAGGGAGATGAGTATCGATGATCCCGGCACGGTGAAGGGTTTTTTGGGAAACGAAAGGCCTCGGGGAAGGAGAGGTGTGCGGGTGGGGTTTGGATTCCACGGAGGAAGTGTGAACGTTGTGAGCCTGTCGCTTCTGTTGACGGGTTGTGGTGAGCCGTCATCGGTATACTCCCCTTCTCTCCCACGTCCCCACTTTCCCCCGTCGCATTCCTCCCGAAGTCGCACCACGGCATGGTGCGCCCCTTTCTCCATCCCGAATCGCTTTTATTTTTCATCTACATTCGTTTTCGTCTTTGCCCCTTGACGCTTTTCCTCCCATTCGAACTACCCATCTTCCATAGCCGACCTCCCTTTGTGCGCGAGCGGCCTTTGCTTTGGCAGCGCTTATCATCCCTAAATATATTTCTTTATTCCCTTCCACGCAATTTGGTGGGGCTATACATTTGAAGAGTCGAAAGAGTACTTTGCTAGAAAATTTAGGTTGGGATTCCCTTACACAGCTGCGTTTACAATATAGATTAAACTTATTAAAAACATTTAAAGATGGGTCCTTTTCCGATGACATGAAGAACATAATACGAACCCCAACGTATTACGGGCGGAGGGATCACGAATATAAGATTAGAGAGATGATAGACTGCAAGACTGACAGGTTTAAATGGTCATTTTTTCCAAGAGCAATAATAGACCAGAATGCTTGTAATCGAAATCTCCCAGGAGTCAGCTCGACACAATAAGTATTAACCTACAAGGTAGGGACTGCGCATGGTTATATGTATATTTTTTAAAGGTTCCCCCCACCTTGCCAATCCATTTGAAAACCCCTAACCCCCTCATCCCTTACCCTCTCTTCCTGGAGCTGCACCCCCTGCCACACACCTTTTTGGTGGCTCGTAGGGTATTGATGTAGATGCAGATGAAAATTACCACATGGTAAGGCTTTGCTGAAATACGCTCAACTTTTAACTCCCTGGCAAAGAAGTAGTCAAGATTCGGAGTGGTCATATTTTCCAAAAGTTTGATTAATTCAGGGTAAAATGTTCTATTTTAATTTTTATATTAAAATATATGCTAATTCATAATCTAGCTATATATATAAACTTCCCTACATGCCCCCTCATTGTCTTGCGGCTGAATATATTAGGGTACCAGCCATCCATGGGTTTATTTATTAGTAAATTAGGGTAATTCTCTCGGACGCTTGATGCTCGAGTTGGTCAATTTTGCGTAGCGTTCGAGGGAAGAACGAGTACTTTAATCCGTCTAAACACTCCGATATCTGATCGAAATCATTCGAGAGTAGCACGTCATCTGTCGTCATTTCTTCGTAAATCTCTGTGTCGTCTGAAAATAATCTAAGGTCGATGCAAATTTGGGTGTTTGAGTCATTATTGTATATCAATACTAGTGGCCCAAAGTTTCATCTCTCTCTAATGAACTCCACTCATCGACGACTACTTTTTGTTAATACGTAGTTAGATAATAAATTCATTTTGTCACACTTTCGTAAAAACCATAATATCTTAGTCTGCGTATCAATTTCTCGTGAGATTCCTTGTCTCGAAGGCTTTCTTGAAATTTAAAAATGCGGCGCCGACTTGTGTATTCCGCTCCCTCGATTTCAGGATATTATAAATAAAAAACTCAGCTATGTTTCTCATCATCTGCTCTTCCTAAACCACTGCTGGTTACGGGAGAGTAAGTTCCTAATGATGGGAAAGACCATTACATTGCTAATCTTGATATGTTCCAATATTATGCAGGTGTTAAAGAAATCGGCCTAAGCTAGCTTGAGTCCCTACCTTCACCTTTGTAAAGAGGGTAGTGGTATTATGTGAGTCATCATAGTGTTGAACCTTCTATCGAATTGTAAAAAAAAACGATTTTTAAATAGGTCCGTTGTCTTCCGCAAGGTACTCAAGAATTCTAGCGGGAATTTCTTTCGGATATGGGGATTTGTTTGTTTTTATATCTCGGAGTTGTAATTGTATTCTTTCCTGGAAGAGTAAAATGTTGCTCATATGCTCTTAACATGTGTGTGGAAATTCACTTAGTGCTGTAATGTTTTTACGTAGACGTTCTGAAATATATTATTAACGCTCTTGGCCTTTTTTACTCGACCTTTAACAATTCCAATATTTTCTGTTTTTAATAAAGTTACTGACATTTCCCTAACATTTCCATGACGAAAGACCGAAATGATTTTTGATTATTCTCTAAATATTCGCATCACATTTTTGTTTCAAATGTACGTCAGGCTTTTCGCATAATCTTTTTCTTTTTTGTTTGACATACTATGAGTTGGCCTTAAGATGTCTTAATTAGAGTTCCTTTTTCTCCTCAACGCCGCTCTGACCTATCCGTTGTAGCATCGTTGTTATCATCGCGTTACAATTTTAGTGGAATAAACCTCTATCCTACCACATGTAATATTTATAAACTTTTTCTTAGTGCGCTTGGTGTCAGCACTGTGAATTAATTACCAGAATGTGCAGTTTGAGTTTAAAAGTCCTCCAAAGCCCATTAAAATTCACTCTATTAAATAGGTATACTCGACGCTTTTCCTTAATTATTTTCACGTGCTTAGTTTTCATTTCAACTAATAGAACTTTATGATCTCTGATACCTCTAGGTATGTCCACGTTTTATGAACTTTAGGTTATTAGTAGGAAATATGCAGGGTACCTCGTATTACCTCGTATTAGTGATGTAATTATTGTTTTAAAGGAGAACTTTGCGAATGTATTCAGAGGTTTTAGACTTAACTCGCAATTCTCGCATGTTTTCCGACACAATAACTGCCCCATTTGATTTTCGGCCGTTTAAAGTCACCGACGAGCACAAATACACTGTTGCTATACTTGGTGAAAAGTTTGGAAATTTGAGTTTTGACAGAGCATCTCCGTTCGAGTCTGGTTATCTGTAGAATGGACATAGTAAATACCTGTCCCAAGATGGCTAAGTGTGAGAGGTCTCTTAGGGGATTTAGGCTGGGAACCACTTGAAGTGCGGAGAGAACAAGCGAGGCTTAGACTTTTAGAAAGGCTCAGAACAAACAAGTTTAACTTAGACACTGAAGAAATTATAATGGTCCCACACTACTTAGGTAAATCAGACCACAAAGATAAAATAAGGGAGATAGATTCCAGTACAGATAGATACAAATACTCATTCTTTCCCCAAACAATCAGAAATCATAATAGTTATAAACCGAAGTAACTTTAGAAATATTAAAAACATTGAATTTACAAGTCGAAACAAAATTAAAAATTGCAAAGATGTTAGGTATACTTTCAAGTGCATGTGTATGTTAGTTTGTAGTTTGAGTGTTTGCATATGTGTGGGGTGTAAGTGTTCTTGCATGAATGTATGCCATGTTTTTTTTGTGGATGTATGAATTTGAGGTTTTTGCATGCGGTTTTTTTTCTTTTCTAAATTACGGGTGGTGTCCTAACACCCCCTGCCACCCGCCCTAGCGGCAGCTTGCGGGGTATTAAGTAGAAGTAGATGTAGAAAATGTATATTTCGAACTCCATGGCCTCTCATTTATATTTCATTGAGCTTTACACCAAACCATATCAAAACTGGGGTGTCACCAGACATTAAATTAATTTCAGCGATAACTGTGCTTCTCCGGGAATAATGTGGGTTATGCTAGCGTTAGCATATCCTTTTTGCGATCTTCAGCACCTGATAAACAATGTAAGGACGGGGACCATTTTATAGTGTGGAATAGTTAGCTCTGCGTCTAGTTTACCGGCGATTAGATGTCATAATATCTCCCTGAGTACGTTATTAACAGATTAATCAGATAATAAGTCATTTCAAAAACTTTCTGCTCTTATTATTATGATTAGGTAGTGTATGATGTAAGGTAGGTTATGGATTGATACCGTCTGAACAGTAATGCATTTTATCCTTCCATAAGAAAAAAAACAGCGTGACATCCGACTCTACAATAGACTGTTCTTCAATTGAGTATGTGTTAAATTGACTTATCAAACTGTATAATTTATCATGATTGGTGACAGAGAGTTTTTTTAATTATCGTACCTTACTAATGTGTCCTCATTTGGTAGCATATATTAATTTCTCACATAACAATAACTACAGCAAACGCACTAATGGATAAATCATTACAATACGGTTGATTCTGGGTTTGAAATTCTTTGGAACTTTGTATTCAGATTGCGCAAACCGTACTTTTCTTTTTTTAGAGGCAAATAAAATACAATGTCGTACTCCTCGAATAGGCAGATAATCTCAGCACTCAAGGACCTCTCCCCGGAGTAAACACTTGTATTTCAAACCATTGCAATCACAAAGCGCAATGTAAAATAATACAATGCGTTTCCACCAAAGAAAACGCACTATGCGTATCCACATGACGTTGTATTCATGAAAGAAAGAAAAGAGAGTTTATAGAAAAGTACGTAACTATGACCACAGGCGTAGCAGTGTAATATAAAACATTGAATATGGCATATCATTTGAATATTTGGGTGGCGTAACCATCCTCTTCGACGTAACATTGAAATAAACATGAAGTCTAAATCTTGTGCTGAATAAGTCTGCCTTAGAGAAGTATTAAAAAATTGCATCATTTTTATGTGCGCTGTATTCCACCGCATAGAGCGCAATGAAAAACGCTCACTGTTTTTATTTTTGCTGGTCTCGGTCACCTTCATCATTTTAAGAATACAACTGCCCAGATGTGTTGGTGGGAGAAGAGGGGAGGAAAGGGTAGGAGGGGACGGGCAAGGGTATGGAGGGGGAAGGGGAAAGGGTTGAGAGACGTTAGTGAGGGAGGGATAGTGGAACGGTGTCAGGGCATAGCTCACCAACTGGGAGTTTTAAACCGTTTAAATAATAATGTGCACGCCTGTTCTATTGTTTTTAATTGCATGGACCAAAGAGGAAATGATGGACACGTTGTTGCAGTTGTCGAAGGATGCATTATGGATAGGAGCAAGTCTGGGATTGGGGAGAGGCAGAAAGGGGAGGGAGGAACACGGGAAGCTCCGAGATTATTAATTCTGGTATAGTGGAGTGTGGTGGTGCATTAGCCGATACAGAAAGCCGGGCAGAGTTTGCATTTAAGGTGATAGATCACGTTACTTGAGGTGCACGAGCGAGCCGGGCGGGAGAGATTAAATTTCCGAAAGTGCTGTTGGGGAAGGGTTGCGTGTATGAGTATGGGGTAAGTTTTGGATCCCGCGCGATTGCACGGAACCGAAGGGATAATTGCTATTGCACGAGATTTAGCAAGGAACCTGATGGTCTTCAGAATTGAAAAGAGATTCGCGAGGTGTTTAAAATTTACATAGGGACTACATTTGGTTAGTTCAGGGTGAAGCTGAATGGACTCCATGATTTAAAATGTAAAAAAGTCAAACAAGATCATTAATAAAGGTTTTTATTCCTGATAACTACACTATTGTAGTTATCATTTAATGTGTACATCATTATTGCCATTTCATTTCATGAGATTTTAAAAATTATTTCATCCAGGTAGTAACCTTGTTGAGCGATGCACATAACGAGTCGTTCAAATAAGTTTTTGAAAACTCTTCTCAGCACATCTTGCGTTATTCCAGCGGTGATATCTGTAATTGCCCCCTTAATACCTTCCAATGTCCTTGGTCGAACTTTATAAACCTCAGCTTTGAGATATTCCCAAAGAAAAAAATCGCTTGGGCTCAATTTCGGGGAGCGAGGTTGCCACACAATATCCCCTCGTAATGAGATTAGGTGGCCGGGAAATTGTTCTTGCAAGATTTGACGTGAACGACGGGCGGAATGAGCCGTGTCGCCATCCTATTGAAATCAAAAGGTTTCTGTGTCATATTCCTCACCTTACTCTTCCATTTTGGGGAGTGAAAAGTTCTCCAGCATCTCACAATAGCGCACAGCGTTCACAGTAACATTTGAACCTCGAAATTCAAAAAAGTAAAGCCCAATAATGCCTATGGAGGACACAGCGCATCAAACTGTCACTTTGGGGCTATGAAGAGGTCTTGGGTGAAGTTTTCGAGGGTTGTCAGGCGACCAATGATGAAAATCATTCTTATTTACTGAGCCGGAGAGGTGAAAATGTGCTTCATCGCTAGACACAGCGCCCTCTGCGTCGCCACCACACAAACTATTATTGTTTTTAAAGAACGTTTCTACGACAAAGTCTCGATACTTACCAGACCATTGAATGGTAGCTACTAAAAATAACGTTATTTTCTCCAGCTAACGTCACTAATTTCACTCCGTTGATTTATCTACGCGCTCTTCAGTGATTTTTCTTAAAACTAGGGAGTTCATTCTGCTTCACCCAGTAGATTGGCCGTGGCTCTATGTTCCGAAAGGAAGGGGAAAATGTCTTTGAGGTAGGTCAGGAAAGTAAGTTTATCAAATGGAAAGAAGATTCTGCGCGCTGTTGTGGGAGGTTTATGTGGTAAAAGTACGATTTAGAAACTTATTCTATTGGGTCTGATATATCCTTGCAGGAGGAGAGAGGTTCGTGAAGACAGGTGAGAAATTTGTTTAAAGAGTTAGAATTATTTCAAATATGGTCAGAATGGGAGGGAAATTGGTATATAGACCGAAGAATTTGTTGAGGTAGAAGGCTGTTAAAGTTAAAATATTGTTTATAATACGATTTTTAATGACGTTTGAACCTTGAAACACTTATGGTGCTAATAAGATAAATACGTGAAATATTACTTGTTTGTAACATATTTTCACGCATCTAAGATAGGTTATCATTTCGAAAATTTGCCAAATACGCGTGTTTCGTGTCGTATCGGTATCTCAGTTGTTTCTCATCGAATGATTCTTTCCATCGAGTATACTGTGTTGATGTGAAAATAAATATATTCATATGTAGTAATTCGGATAAAAAGTTGTCCAACAGAATAATAACAAAGGTGGGAAGTCTCCGGCAATTAATAATGTGCGAGTAGTTTAGGTGCGCTGTCGCCAGGGGGATTCAGCACTCTTTTGGGGGCCCAAATGGACGTGTGCTTGGCACCGCGTGCCTGTCGCGTGTGTGCTCACGCATTTATTAGTTACGCCGCGCGGGATTTATTGTCGTCGCTGCGCGGAATCATCACTCATGTTCAGCTTCGTAATTTTCGTCGTCGCATCTCCGCGGGAGGGCCCTCATCCCCTCGTGCGCCGCGCCATACCACGCCCCTCACTACCGCTTATCCTATTTTTTGCTCGTCTCGTCTGCCTTCACCCTCCCCGTGTCCGTCCCTACCTCCTGCTACTATCCTCGTCGATACCCCAACATCACTTTCTTTCACTGATTCTGGCGTCTTCTATCGGTATTGGACGCATGAACTCGCCGGACAATTATTTGGCTACAGCTCGTTTGGCCTGCCGGTCGTATACACCGTTGTAGCAGGTAACGCTTCGTGGTTTCGTCATTTTCGCACAGATACTCTCTCAAAGCGACCTAAGTCATCGGGCGATTTCTCACTTTGTTTCAACTGACTTTAACCCGGGATCAAAAATAGTATTTCCCATTTCTTATTTTGAAAACAAAAATATTTTGGGATCTACAGGGTATGTCCTAAAATTTAGTAGCATAAAAATGTTACGGAAAAACTCATTGCAGAATAACGTACAAATTACTAACATTCTTCAAAATAACATCCTTGTGCATCGACACACCGATGCCGGGGTCTCTGCCAGTCATCTTACACTTCCTGGAAGGCGTCGACCTTTATCTCTCTATATATATATATATATATATATATATATATATATTTATATATAATATGATATGTATATAAGGGGCGGGGGTAGACCAGAGGTAGCGTGCCTGCCTGTGGAGCCGAAGGAATACCGTGACTGGCAAATATTTTCAGCAAAAAGTTTATTAATGGTTTTTCGGAACAAGAAAAAAGACTCCAAGCATCCTGAACCCATGGTGAAAGGCAGCTGTTTCAACATTAGGCAATGGTGGCGCAGACCTACGTATATAGTGGGTCCGCCCGGCATCAGCTGCCGGCGAGAGTGAAGTTCACGGTATCAGCCACAGTACTGCGATGTGGAAGGCAATGGGAAACCATTCTCCATGGAATATGCAGTCTTTCCTTCAAACATAGTAGAAAGGAGGGCTGCAGTAAACCAATCCTAAGAATCAGTAAACAGTAAACCAATCCTATATATTAGGTAATCTACCGGTTAAGGTAGGTTTTTGGATGTACACAGCTACTTAATAATTATTTTGTGACTCCTAACAAAACAAAAAATCCAGTATCCTACTCTGCATCAGGTCCCTCTTCATCTCTTAGTACTTTCTTCCTCCCTTCATCTCGTCCAACATACCTATCCTGTTCCTTCCCTTTCCTCGTTTGCCTAACATTCTTCCCTCTATTACAGTCTTCAACATCCCACTGCTTATCAGTATACCCTTCATCCACTTTTCCTGTCTCCTTAGAATTTCTCCCAACAAACCCCTCTCTTCGGCCACCACACCAAGTACTTCCTCATTTGTTTTCTTCTCGGTCGAATTCACCTTCTTTATTCTTCTCCACACTCACATTTCAAAAGCCTCGAATCTACGTCTACCCTCCTGCTTCAACGTCGACCACGTTTCCGCACCGTACATCGCTACGCTCCATATCAAAGTTTTTACGAGTCTTTTCTTAATATCCTTACTCAACGTCCCTCTCATCAACTCCCTCCTCCTTGTGAAAGCCTCTTTGCCTTGCGCAATTATTCTCCTTATGTCCCTACTACTTTGACCGTGTTGGTCCAAAACACTTCCGAGGTACGTAAATTTTTCCACCTGCTCTAATTTTTGCCCTTCTATGTTAATTTTTAGCTTAGCCTTTTTCTTTCTAGAGAATCGCATAACCTTTGTTTTATTAATATTGATTTTCATCCCACATCTTTCGCACTGAATTTCAAATTCGCTCAGCAATGCTTGCAACCCCTTGGCTGACTGACAAACTAAAGCTTGGTCATCAGCGAACGTAACTGATTTTACGAATTCCCCGCCCACTTTCATTCCTACTTCCAGTTCTTCCCATGCCTCTTCAATCATTTCCTCCTAACACTGCCCATCCGGACTCCCCGTCTCCTATCCTATATACATACATATGTATGTATGTATGTATATATATATATATATATATATATATATATATATATTATATGTATATTTATATATATGTAACCATAAGCACAGTAGTCAGCCCGAAGGACGGTTTGGTAGATCAGCCAGTAATAAGCCCGACGGTGTGTGAAATCCGTACCAGGGTTTGGGGGCCAGTTCCTTTCCCTATACCGACAATGGTTTGTGCCGGTTCTGGTACCCGAAAAATCACACAGCTTGGGTGGAGCTAAGGGTGCCCAGAGAGATGTCCCCGGGAATCGAACTCGGTTCCTCCAGTAAATAATCCTACGATCTAATATATTTATATGCAACTGTGATTTGTTTCACCTAGCAAAGAATAACATGATTACTCAATAAAGAGTTTTAAATCTTTACCCCACACAGCCTTTTCCGTCAATTAAGAAATGTCAAGAACGGCACTCTTTGCTGATAATGGCATAAAAATAAATTCCCGATAGTAAAATACAATGTATATGCCCCCATTCCCCGGGGATCTAATCATCAACACAATAACGATTCGCCGTTCATTGAATTATAGCCAAATGACATGGAGTGGATTTTAACAAATTTCTCAATTAACGCGAATAGGGCCTCATGAATAATGACTTTTTCATTCAAAATGTGAACTGTATACATGGACCCTTGGTCAGCGCTTCTCAAAATGCAGACTGTTCGGCACATTTTTGTGGGTTACGGTAGAAAATTAAGTATGGTGAAATAATTATTTTTTTTAATTTCGAAATATAGTAGTTTTTAAAGACTTAACTGACATTTTAAATCATGCTTGATTAAAAAAAAGAAATATGGGAATTTTGCATAATTAATCATGAAATATTTAAGCAAAAATAATTTTTTGAAACCAAAGTGGGTCAACATGATTGCCCAGGTCGTTGATTATTGGGTCAGGGATGGTCAACTTTTGGATGCGCTAGCTTAGATCATCACTTGCTATGTCAGTGGAACTTTGCAATTATTACTCATTTTATATGACATCGTAATTAGAACCTGCACATGGGTGAGCAAGGCAATGAGGTCCACGATAAAATGTTTCGTTAGCTGTCAGATATGTCCATCATATGGGAGTTCATATCATTCACCGATCATTTCATTCATTATTAATTAATATTACTAATATTTTTTTTAAATAGAGCTACATCTTCGGGACATCAATGAGTCAAACGGCCTTGGTTCTTTCCAACTTAACAGGAAGTTAAAGTAACGTGTTAGAATCCAGAACTTTCACTTTACTTTACCACAAACTTTCGGCGAGAGATTATCTAATACACAAAAATATTGACAATGATGATCATGCGGGTTTTTTTTAAATCTTTCTTTCGTTATGACCAGCTATGAATAGCTAACCAATTTATATATTTGAGAGTTATTATGGGCTGGATGCCACCTAACGCAACCAAATTCTCGCATTACACACTTGTATTCGAAAAGCATTTACAGAAGTGATGCGGCCTAAATGAAATTCCTTTGGGAATGTAAGCCTTTTTGACACTAAAATAAAAGAAAACTCGTGAGTCTCCTATCTTCTACAAATAAATTCTTAATGAACCTTTTTACGGTTTGGTAACCCCTTATTTACTCCTACTCGGACCACGGGAGTTGGAACGCAAAGCTAAATCCGGACCTCAAAAAGAATCCAGCAATTTGAACCCAGAGCATCCGAGGCCGGATTTAGGGAGGTAGAAGCAACCACGTCCGCTTCTTTGAAGTCCACCGTTTGTCTTGTGCAAGATGCATGAAACTGTCTATCTTAAAACGCTATTTGAGTAGAGCGTGTAGACAATTTTTGGAAGAATGCATTACTTCTGAAGCAAGTTCAATGAAAAAATCTCAACTCCGTTTTTTGCAAGTAATGCTCAAATTAATCATTAAAAGAGCAGGTTAGGTCGCGCACTCATTGATATCTGGCAGGTCAAAAACTTTAAATGGAATTTATTTTTTAATCAACGGGTTTTTTTCTTTAAATATTGTTCATAAAATTATCTAACCGTTTGAAAAATTGCTAATAATAATAAATCCTTTGTTTTTAGTTTTTTTGATAACTTCCTCCGTTTAAATTTATTATCTTATTCTAAGGTTTCCTGTCTGGTATGTTTATCTTTTAGGTTTTTACGCATTTAGGTATTCCCCTCTTTCCAATATAATGTTTTACATGCAATACTATTAATTAATTTCCTTAGATATAAAAACATGGATATTGAACACTGATGAGGGAGAACGAATAGAGTATAAACATTTAAATTTCTGGGAATTTATTTTGATTTATATTAAAGTATCGAAGATATTTTAGTTCTTGGGTACTGTCAAGTACCATGAGGACGAGATACTCTGCGGAGCTCTGTCAAGAGATCTCAAACAATATTGTTACGTTGTGTCGTAACTGAGGTACATATTCCTTACGAATGAAAACATTTCCCTGTAATATGCCATAGGAAAAGGAATTCCAACAACTCGCCACCTATAGACTCGGAAGGAATTCCGTAAGCACAGCATAACAAATAAAAGACTTTGTTTTCATTCTCGCACTTTACATTAAACGGGGAAAACATGTTCGAAATACCGGCGGCAATTCATTGCAGAATTGATTTAATCAAACGAATATTGGGGAAATATTGTAAATAAAAAAGGAGCGAGATTTTGCTTTAAATTATCAAGATGATATTACATACGTTTTGAGCATTTGGATCGAGTTTAGCAAGATTTAATTTGTGAATTAAATAGATTAGGAATAAAAGACGAAAAATCTGTAAAATATTCCTGGGAAGAGATTGAAAATGCATTATTAGTATGAGATAATATAGGATAGGGGTCACTTAATGCATTAAAATAGCATGTATCGCCTAAACTACTGGAAAATATAGCACATTGCAGTTAAATGCTGAAAACGAAGTATTGACTCTATACTCCCCTCATGTTCGTAGTCGAGACCATAGTGGGAAGCAAAGGGAAATCGACTGTTGACTCTGTATGTAACAGATTGAAAAACTCTATTTCCCCACTAAATATTTACCATCCAAATGAATAGAGTGCATTAAACGATGCTATACATAATGTCAAACACACAAGCATAAAAACAGACACTAGTGTATAAATTTATAATAAAAAGATAAATAAAAAGTTATAACGCTCTCTAAATACTTCAACATTCCGGCGGTCCCAGCCCCCTTCATCAGTGTGATAGTTGTTTATTAAACGTTTTTACTAAAAATTCCTCCATGTCTTGCAAGTTAAATGATCAAATAAAGACATTTGATTTCACTTTAATATTCTAACGGAGCTTTGTATGGATTTTGCATCAGAAAGATTATTCTCTAAGCATTTGGGGCTGAGTTAAAGTTTTTGCATCTAATAAACGAAAACTAATCGTTAGCTTCGCCCGATTTGGAGACGGCATTATCGAGAAAGGAAATCTTGAAAACCATGCGGAAGAATGGAAAATATTTTCATCTACTTCGTGAGGAGCTCTTCATGTTGACAAAAAAGAGAAAAAAAACGGAAGCTGATTTGAAATCGATAAATATTTTAAATAATAAATAAAATCATTGAACTTATTTCGTTTTCCTTAGGAAAAAATAAATTGAATTTATTTTTTTGGTTTCAAATTACCTCGAGCGTTCAATTATTGAATATGAAAATTGTTGATATAGAATTTTCTCACGAAGCTGATATTTTCTTTTCCTTGCTTCGGTTCGGAGCAGAGGATCTCTCTCCAATTACCTCCGTTAAGAACAAAGCTGTTGAACAAAGTTATGCGCGAGGTTGTGATCGGGAGGAAACCCTTCGTCGCGAATGCGTTCTGCTATCGTTTGGAAGGGCGGGGCGTCCTTCCGTCCGCATTTCCCTCCTTTCTTGAACCCTTCTCATTCCTGGCCGTCCGCCACACGCACTGGAATCCCTCCCTCCCAACCTTTCAACCCTTCCGCTTTCCTCTGCGTATCCCTCCGCTTGCTTCTCCGTCCCTTCCTCCCCTCCCTCCGCCATTTCCCCACCCTCCTCATTATTATATCCCCTCATTCCTCGCCCAGCTTGTTCCAGTCTCATCCAGAATTCGCGCTTCGCGTAATTTTTTTTCCTCATTGTCCTTCGCCGTTTTTGTTTCTCGTCCATCGTACCGTTTCAGCTACCGCCGGAGAATCGTAAATCAGCTTCTGCATCGCTGGAGACGGATTGCACGATGCTCCCACTCCGTAATTACGCCATCGTAATGTGGGGTTTTTCGTTGCAATAATAATAATAATAATGCATCCCCTTCTTGAATTTAAACATAAAATTTAATATGATCGCATTCCATATTGGTGTATCGCAAATTATTTTTTCTGCGGGAATACATTTAAAGGCATGTCTGGTGGGCAATGCTCTCAGCTGCTGAATCCGAGATCAACAGTGCGAGTCCTATCTCTAGCATGGGTAGTTTATTATCTTTATAGGTTAGATTCCTAGGATTTTTTATTGGAAAAAAGGCTTCTCAAGATTTATGTAGGCATGAATACAACTAGTACCCCTCCGGAAAACAGAAAAAAATAATGAATCAACGCTATTGAAAAATGTTCACGTGAACTCATTGTTTTACTCACCCCGTCGGGGTTTTAGTAATACAGTAATTTTATCTTTTTCTCTAAGGGTTCAGACTGAATTTACTTAAGGTGGCACCTTAATATTGCACATAAAGGATGTGTCCGGAGGGTTACTCGACCTCACCTGGCGTAGTGTGGTAAACTTGGCTACTCACCTTAGGTCCCGGGTTCAAGTCCAAGAGACACCTGTAGAAACACCTAAGCCTCAACTAACCGTGTGATTTTCTCGTCCAGATCTATCGATCAATATGGATTAGCGCAGGTGGCACAGGGAAAGGGATTGCCCGCCCTCTAGTACCTTGGTGAGTGTACACAAGGTTAGGGCTTAGTACGAATTCAGCCCTATTCAGCCTCTCCTCTCTACCCCTACCCGTCTGCCCTCACCTATCAAGCCAACCTTCATATTGATTTCTCTGACTTTTATTGCTAAATCGGGTTGGCTTTTACATCTGCACTTGGTCTTAGTAGCCTGTCGCATTTTTTTCGTACGGGTATTCACGCATGTATTACGATCCCGCTCGACGCAGAACAGCCGAGTAACATACGCCAGGTCTTTCACCCTACGCAAAAAATCTTCAGTGCCTTCCCTTGGGTCATCAATCTGAATCAAGGCATCACATCCACTTACGCAAGGCGAGAGTTTTGGGAAATAGGTCCGCCATGCCGTGGTAATGTAGAGGGAATAATTGTGAACGCCCATTAAGTATTCATTTCATTGAACCCATCGTTTTCAGCATAGAATCATTGACATTTTTCTATGCGCAGAAACGTGACCGTTTTCACCCGGCATATGTTTGCTCATACTGAAAATCTTTCATTATGTTGTAGCTGTAAGTCGAAGCGCTTACGGTATCGATTTCAGGGGCTAATCGATATAGACACGGAACTCTCCAGGTGCAGTAGATTGGCTCCGTCGGCCTTGTACTCCGATTTTTTTGGGAAATATAGAAATGCGCAGTTTGAACTTCATGCAAATCTAAGAAACTCGTGTCCTCATGTATGACTTTCAACTCTCAAATCCTGGAGTCTTAACATAATTCTGGTTCTTGTCAGAATTAGGGCATTTTCTATGAAGAAAAAATATATGTAGCCTTTCGTTCTCATTACACGTATGCGCTACTTTTCTCCAACTGAGATTTGACATTGATATTTGAGCTCCCATTTATTTTCCACCGATTCGAGACCTAAATAATCCCCCGAAATCTATTTTTTATCTTTTTGGTTTGGAGATATGAAAAGCCTTCTGGTGGGGTTAGTTATGAAATTCCACCAATACGGGAGTGGCATCCATCCACCATAAAATTAAAGTTTAAAAAAATATCGTCGAAAAACCCCGCGAGGTATTAGAAACTTTTAACGCGCTATGCCAGCATTAATAGAATTGTCACGAGGTGGTTTAAATTATTTTATCCGCTGGGAGTATTCTGATATTTTATTAAGTTTTTTTTATTCTTGCTATTTGAATTCTCTCACGCATATATTCGTGTTATAATTCAAAATACTCGAGCAAGAGAATTCAAACGTGGATTCGTAACATCGGCAGGTAACAAAAAGTCCTCGTCACTCCCTCCCAGCATTGTTCTCTTCCTAAGTTGCTCCTTTCCACCCTGCAAAGAAGGGACTCAAGTTGAACCATCGGTTATTATAAGTGAATGAGCGAAGGGCATTGTAATGCTGTCAATATTGCATCAGACTTCATAGTATTCGACCAATAATTATACTCTTACCTTATTTATGACATTTAAGAAGAGACAATGGAAACAATTCTACACACCTTACTCTTCAAACATCCTAAGTGAACAGAGTCTGTTGTTTGTGTCGATATTCCAGTCTATCATTTAAAATTAACAGGATAATTTCGGGATCAAAATACAGCCACAACCATTAACTGAATCTACATAAAAAGATGAAAGTGCATGTTACTTCCATTTACTCATGTAATTTGTACCGACAGACTTATCTCAACGGAATGATGGCATCGTACATTAATGTCATCAACTCAAATGTACTGCAAAATCTACTTTATATGCAAGGGACAAAGGATAAGTGTGCATATACAAGGAATTATCACGTTTGCTACCAGTTGAGTTGCTCATAAAAACTTAGTTATCCCAATAATTATGCTGACAGCCATTCCCCAATGGGTTAATTGAACCGAAAATAAAAACTAGCGACTCCAATCTGAATATTGAAAAAGTCGACTACTTATTTGGAGGTGGAATTTCACTCATGTTTGCTGCCAAGCGAGGTGCTCATAAAATTTTAGTGAGTCGCGTCCTCTTTCCGCTCTCGCAGTCCCACTCTCCTTCTTTCCCTTCTCCTTTCCTTTGCACCTTTCTCCTCCTCTCTCTCTCTCCATCTCTTCCTCTCTCCCCGTTTCTTACCACTGCCGTTGCCTCAAGTTCTCCGAGGAAGCCAATCGCGTCCACCACCCCACCCCGCCAGCTCGCCCCGCACTCACCCTCGTCCCCGTCACCCCGTTAACCCGTAAACCGCCACCTCCTTCCCCCTTCCAGCACACCAACCCCCCTACACCAATCCCTCTTCCCCTGGAAAATACGCACTCGCGCCAGCAGCAGCACACGCACACACCCCTTGCGAGTGCGTGAAAAAGAATTAATGGGGACGTGAGTGGCCCTCAGTTTGAGAAAGACGTGCCAACGGGGGATGGTGGAGGCCAGGGGAGATGGCGGCGAGGAATGAGGAGGAAGTGCGGACGGTGCTGGAGCAAGATAGGGGGGAATGAAGTCCGCGCGGGGCGGAGGGGGGCTGTGGAAGAGACGGCAGTCAACGGAGGGGATACTATATTCAGAGGAGGGTGGGTGTGTGTGGACGGGGGATCACTTGGCTCGCGAGGCCGAGATGGGAGGAAGGGGGGGGGAGAGGGAAGTGGCGCGGGAATCAGAGGAAGTGAGAGGAGGGAGGGGGGGGGAGAGAAACAAAAGAGAAACGGCCGTGCGCCGTTATTATCCAGATTGCGCTCGCGCTAGGGCGTGTGTGTGTGTGTTTGTATGCTCTCGCCAGGGAAGGATGGAGGAAAGGGGGTGCGGTGGGGGGGGGGCGGGAGTGGGTTGGCGATTGAAGAGAGGAGGAAGGAGGGACAGGATGTGTCGCCGTCGAGTGAGTGCGTAGCTCGGCAATTTCTTTATTATTTTGGTTTCCGTCCGTGACTTTTATGTCTTTATTACGCACGTCGTCAAACCCCCCCCTCCCCCCCTACCGCCCCGCACCCCCGTCCGGGCCAACACCACTACGGAGGCCACTCCTTTTTAATCTGGCTCTTCTCCTCTTACATATCCACCACCCTCGACGTTCATATTTTAATATTTTCCCTCGTGATAATGCCCCCCCCCCCATCCCATGAACTCATTGAAGGCTACTTTCGGCCGGGCGGGTAATTTGGCGAGCTACTCCGGACATCCGCGAATCACGCAACGTGGTATTTTTTTCCTAGAGGGCGATTCTCGAAGGTTAATTATGGATTACGCTCCGCTCCGATTGGTGTACTCCACAGCGGGGGTGCGAACCCCTTCTTCCTTACTCCCCCTCTACTCCCTCCCTTACTTACCAGTCGCTCATTTTCATTACGGATAGAGAAAATATTTTTTCCCCTTTTCGTTTCGCATAATTAGTAGCAAACCCCCGCATACTATGGTTCTAATGCATTGCCAATCGATTCTTTGGTTAAAAAAAAAGCCGACGTGAGCCTTCGTCCCATATCCGCTCCACCGCCGGCGATCCCATATTTGATGGTTTAGTCGACGCGAATTTTCGATTCAGTAGCGCTTTAAATATTTCCATCCGCATTTCGGGCCCACGCAATCCATTAACTTTTCTGTTCGGGACCCGCGTTTTCGATATAGCATGTTTTGGCGTGTCTGCGTGTGTTCATTCATTCTACACTTTCACCCCTTGCTTTGAAGCTGGTGTGTTTTAAAACGTGTTCCATGGTAATGAAAGAGATTGGTTTATAATGTATGAGCGTTTGTCACTTTTTGTTGGTAGCTGCTTTTCCATTTATTTGCGGAGCCGCTGTGTAAATTCCTTTGTCCAGCTAAACATTGTAATTGGTATCAAATGTTCCCGCAGTGAACCATTGAGGTAACTCCATGAGGTTCTGTGTTCGGGGCAAATATAATTCATGCCTCGGGATCTACCTAAAATTTGTAATCGGCTTCTAAACATAAAATTATAGCCGCTGATTGATTGAACTTTTTCGATGGAAATTTATCTTTCACTGTTCATAAAGTATTCGATTTTACAATTCAATTTGCAAACTGAATAAGAAGTAAAAATCAGTTCCAAATGAAACATCTGCGCGAACTTTATTTTTCATTTTATTCGGGAGCTAACTATACAGAAATTAATTATCACCCCCATTAATAATATTCGTCCATTTGACCTACTTAGAATCACTGGAGATAAAATTCTCGGGTCTGTCAATGGATAAATGTCCCATTACTAGTCTATTTAAATGGGATAAAATGCATGCGGCATCAATGCGATAGGAAAATCATAAAGTAGTCAGACGTTCTCAGCCCAGGGACATGACTGCAGCCCTTCAGCCTTCTGGTCTCCCTTTGGATGGCAACCCTAAATTTCCCTACTCCATTGCATGAATTATTTTACACTCCAATGGCTATTTACAACTTTGAAAATACTCTTGAATACTATGGTCTTCCTGTTGTAATTTTCCCTTCAATTTTTCCCTTCTTGAGAATTCCTAATATCTCCCCGATACGTCTAGTGAGAGAAATAAGAGAAAAAACAGCAGATAAATGTGCTTCCCACCAATGATTTAGATCAGATGTTGGAGAGTAGTAAAGAATGGGTGGTTTGGATTAAATATCAGACAATAAACAGCACTAAAGTTTTCGGAATAAAAGAAAAGATAAACTGGGCATAAGTAGTTAAAAAATATTAAATCTTATTTAGCATTTCAAAACAGGTAAAATACTCGGGGGTTTTGATGACATCAAACCTTTGTTGGGATGTAAGTAGTAAAGAAGAATATGCGGGTCAATCTTGAAGAAGTTAGCTTTCATTAGACTGGTTGTAAAATGACGTAATGAAAAGGTAAGAGAGACTTGTTACGGTGCTTTAGGCAGGCCAATTTTAGAATACGAAGAAAGTATCCGGGATCCATGGGACCAAACGTTAATTAAATATTTAGGAGAGGTTCAGAAAAATATCCGCTAGATGTGCTCAAAATTGACACGGGAAGCGAGTGTAACGGGTATGCTAGAGGATGAAGGCTGGGAGCCTCTGGATTCTCGAAGAGAGGAGACAAGACTTAGGCTTTAGCAAAGGTAAAGGAAACATGAGTTTTCTTGTTTTACCGAGCGAATTATTATGGCACCAAATTATATTACGAGAAGTATATTCGACCACAGAGATAAAATGAGAGAGGTAAACACAGTCGGTAAACAGATTCAACTACTCGTTCTTCCCTCACGCTATACGCAAACCTAACTAAATCGAGCCCCAGGGTTCGGAAAAATTAAATTAACTTAAATTCTAGACTTTGATGAATTGATCAAGTGCAGCATTTACCACATGACGTATATGGGCCTTGCAAAATTTCACTTTCATGTTCCAAGTCATGTTCAACGAGAGTTGTTTATGAGCTAACATTCAAGTGTACCCATAAACTATTTCGGCATGTAATGCTTCTGTCCTGACAGCCCCCGCCACACGCCCTCGAGGCGGCTTGCGTGGTATTTTGTAGATTCCATTCCTTATTTTTCGTTGCCATTTCCATTGCACCTCCCACTCGTCTGTTTTCTGCAGCAATTCTCACTGTACCATAAACCATATTTTCATAAGTCATATCCTGCTTTTCTGAATATATCAATCATCTACGATCCTTTTACGTGAATACTTTAAGTATGCCTATTTGATCCATGAACCTTTTTCATTTGAACTTGTTTCGGATAATGATTGCGAAAATATTCTTTGGCAATTTTCAAATAAATATAGGAAATCCTTAATGGAGTAATTTCCATCACTTAATTAGCCACTGTTTAATTTTAAAAAAAAATTTAAGAAACAATATATTTTTCACGTACTATTTGTGCATTGGACAAAATAGCATGTATACCACTTCATGATTCTCTCTACCTAATCATTCCTGAAGCAATGAACATTAACAGGTTGGTGTTGAATTGTTAAACGGCGCTATCCAAAATACACCTGGTATTCTATAGTCTTACACGACTGAGAAGCGTTTTTCGGTTTACCGACTTCCATTAAGACATCAGCTAGCGATTCTTGTATTCTTTAATGCCAGGAATTGGAAAGTTTTTTCAAAAATATTTTTTTTTACACTTTATTATACTAGAAAACCATGGAATCACAGCAAATTAGTATTATCATATAAAATTAACGAAAAAACTGTTTTTATTGCATGTTTTTTTTAGTTGAAGTTTTTCGGAAAAATTTTCTCCCAGGAAAAATATACTTTAAATTGATATGATGAATGGATTGATCAGATTTAAAGTAGTTTTTTCGATAAAGAATTTTATCACGAACTAATTGCTATATTCAAGTAATAGCAAATCTAATATGACGAATGAGGAGGACAAGTTAAAACACCCTCATTTTTTCCCCAAGACATTTGTTACAAACTAGCTGCAGGTAACTCTTACTGTACAAAAGTGAGAAGTAATTTAACGAAGTGATATCCCAAAAAATTTAATTTTCATCTTGTATCAGAGTTTCAATCACAAACTGCATTACCCATGCTACCGATAGTCTGTATTCTGTTTTCTTAATATCTTTTTAGCAATAAAAATGAGAGCACATTAAAAATTATTATGATATCAACTGTTAAATCCCATTATAACATACTCTTCAATTGCATAATAATCCTTAAACCAATTACACAACACATCCTATGATCGCAATAAATCCATCACCGTAGACGAGCACAAAATAAAGTTCAACTTCTACGATTGCTGCAAGTCCAGATGAATCTAATTCTTAAATAAACAGTGATATTTCGTCTAAAAAGGAAGGCCGCCACAGCTACTTTTGGGAAATTACACTGAATAATGTGATAATTAACCATGTGTGTGCATTAACAGGTGTAAAACTATCCACCAGTGTAAAGTTGTGTGTGCATGTTTGTCATTCTGTGAAAATTAGTCATTACCTCTCCAGTAATGATTTTACTTATTTTACCCAGTCGAGATGTATCCGTGCAAAAAAATTGCCCCGCGAATCCCCCATACCCTTGCTCTCAGAACGAACTCGTTCTCCATCCGGGGACAGCCCCTGCCACTTATCAAGTTGAGTGTCCAGTCGAGGGGTCCAAGGATTGAGCCATCCCCGTTCTCTCATGCTCTCGCCCAGAATGGCCCCACGCCGTGAATCCCTTCTCCACCCCCGTCGCGCGCGCCCCTGAGTGAGTGGCTCCCCTCTTCCCACTTTCGTGAAACTCACACTCACCTATTTTATTTTTTTCATTCCCTGATTAACAAGCTATGCATGAGACTCGAGCTCCTATGCTTAAATATTCGAACTGGTACTCAAGGGGTGTCGGGAGAGTGGAGCTTCATATCATACCCTTCTTTCGACAAATATATATATAAATATATATATAAATAAAAATATAATATATACACATATATATTATATATACACATATATATTTATTTATTCATACATGCATACACACAAACTTGGATGAAAAAAGTAAATTACTAACATAGGGCGCACAAAAAAGGGAAACTCCCCCGTGGGTGGATCACGACGAAGACCAAGAAACGAATGCAGGGAACAAATTAAGAAGGACATAAGGCAGAAATTCTCTCAGGGGTTGAGGGAATTAACACCGAATAAAGAAAAATTGAGAGGACTGTAGTAAACCAATCTTAAGATTGTAATACGTATTATGTTAATATTTAGATATAAAGTACGCTCAGATTTTTATTTTTCTCATACTTTGTCGCTACTACTATCACTGGAAAGGAGAAGAGTGAGGGCACGGGTGACGGGAGAAAGGGAATCTCCTCCCTTCCAGAGAAAAAGGTGGTTGAGATACCGAAATATTCAAAAAGCAAAGTTGTGGACGTCCTTGCTTTTTGCCATAATCACTCCAGTGGCAATACTACATTTCACTCTTGCAAACATTTTCTACGGGTTATTACGAGGTTCATCCGGAAAGTAGTACCCGTTCGTGCCGCATGAAGTGCTGACGACGCGAGTAGCCGCTGGACGAGGTCAGATAGCTTCAGTGGCTTGTCTGCCTTCTCTGAGCCAAGTTGCGTGACGCTAGCATTGCCTGTGTTGTTTCTGTGATTGTTTACAATGTTTAAAAAAATTGAGAACGCCGCCAGTTGTGAAGTGAGGGCAGTGATTAAATTCCTCAATGCAAGAAACGTTCGCCCATGTGATATTCATCGCCAATTAAAGGAGGTGTATGGAGACAATGTAATGGACGAGTCGTCTGTTCGGCGGTGGTGTCGCAACTTCAACATGGGGAGGGGGAACACACACGACGATGAGCGTTCGGGTAGACCGTCTGTCATTACAGACCAACTGGTGAGCTCAGTTGACGAATTCGTGAGGAACGATCGGCGCGTCACAATTGATGACATCTGTGAGCATTTTCCCAATGTTTCTCGAACAATTGTTCATGAAATTGTTAAACACCATCTGCATTATGCAAAAATTTGTGCAAGATGGGTCCCTCGCGTATCTCAATGAGCTGGCGGCGAAGGACTATGCAGCAGGAATACAGAAACTTGTCACACGTTATGACAAATGCCTTAATTTGCTTGGAGATTATGTTGAGAAGTAGTTTAAAGTATCCTCTTTCAAATAAAATTTTTTATGTTTGTTAATATTTACTTTTGTGTCTTTATTTCACGAACGGGTACTACTTTCCGGATGACCCTCGTATATACCGGCAACACATAACTTTCCTCTTTAAAGGGATTTTGCGTTATCAAAAAAGAAGTTATGTTGCCACACCCTGAATACAAGTTGCGGCAGCATAACTGAATATACTCATCCATATCTGAATATACTCATTCATGAACTCATGGGGGAAACGCCGAGCATCGAAAAAACAATGCACGCACAAGTAATTGTAAAAGAATAGCCTCACACGTGATTAGGAACAAATTCTCTTCGCCCATTCAGGAGAAGAATGGAAAGGATTATATTTATTTATTTACACGCATGCATACATACATATACATTTAGTGCACTCTTGCGCTGTTGAAATAAGCTGACATACGAGTATTTCATCGAAAATTACAAAAACTTGTTTTTGTATTACATTCCCCTTATAAAATACAATATATATTTATTGAAGAGTGGTATACTGCGCACATGCCCAACCCTCCTCCACATTATAATTCTCTGACCTCCCGCGGCTACTCATTTGATAATTTGGCCCTCGAGAAGTATTCCGTCGGGTTATTCATATTCCGCGTCATCCCTGTTTATTTGTGTAATTCAATTAAAATTAATTTTCCCATTTGATTCGAGAGATGAGTTTAATGGCGACGGGAAGAATCGCTTCCAGTGGCCTGGGCCGCGGGGGGGGGGGAGTGGGGGAGGCGACGGACTATTCCCCTGCCTGCCACCCCCCCCCCAACCCCACTGCGTCGCCCCACGGAAGGGGCGCCCCGCTGCGGAGGGAGGGAAGAGTTCCGTGGGTGGTCCCCCCGCGGTATTGCTCGCCACTACTTACCTCCTCCACCTCACTCTCCACTAATTGCCACGGCTGCGCGGATTATTATGCAATGCATTTACGATTTTAATAACGCCCTCATCTGCGCAAAAACATCAAATTCGGCGAATGTTCTCGTTTCGTAACTGTTGTTATCCCGAAATTGAAATTCATTTTTTTGGCCTGATTTTTTTTTAATTCTACTGTATTCCACTGACCATTTTTGTGTTTCTCACAATCGAAGAATTTCGGCTTCGATAACTATGGGGATTCTATATCGTATCGGAAATCGATTACTGAGTATCCTACGAGTACGAAGTATATGCTACCCAAAAAGGAAAAGCTTATTTCTATTGATTTTTTTGGTATAAAATTAAATTTATGTAGTGTGGGGGGGGGGTTAGGATTTTTTTTCTTGTTAGGTGAGGCCAGGAAATGTATGAGACTACAACCTTCCAAAACCTAGCATAAACCGTATAATTCCAAATATTAATAAAAATTACATTTTCTCACTCGCCTGCCTTATATTGACTATTCTTCTCCCGAGTTTCTTGTGTGGTATTATGTCCGTTCCTCGTTGACTCGCCTCCCCAGGTATGAAATTCTCTGTGAGTATCACTCCGAGAATCCCCACTCTGTCACCATCTCACCTCCCGTAAACTTTTGACATCTATGTTTTCTCTCTCTATCTTTGGCTCAATGTGTTCTTCACTTCCCCAACTTTCCAACTGTCTGTCTAGTTCTTCGCCTCTATCATCTTTTCAACTCTGCTGAGCAAGGATTTTGTGTGATGACTGCTCAAAACCTACCTCATATTAGACCTCATAGGTGATTTGTTTTTATCATTCCGAGATCTTTCCAATGTTTTTCATTTGCAAATTATTGCCATGTCATGGTAAAAATGAAAATTATTAGAGCTTTGAGCAAGTAAAAAAAATCTAGAGCCAAAAATAAAGCAAAACGGTGTAATGAACCACATACAGGGATGAAATCTTGATTTCTCGATTAGTTTCACCAGATATGAATTCAGAGAGAAGTAGGTATTGATTGATCGAATCTAATTGTAATTTAACGGCTTGTGCAATCAAAAATGCCCAATGCATTGCTTGTTTCATACTTGAGGGATATTTACTCTTGTTCATATTATTTTTCGAGCGTACATTAACCTCCGTAATTGGATGTTGGTATCATAAAATGCTCCACCAAATTTTGATTACCTCAAAATTTATTGACAGATTTTACATAATGAGAAACTTCTGCACTTTTATGCATGTAAAATATTACCCTAATCATGGAGGCAGATTTTTGGGGATCAGAATGATTCGCTCATTTCAAATGCATGTACATAAAGAATGTGATCGCTTCATCGATTAGGGAAAAGTAAAAACGAAATCGTCATCGCGATGTACGAGATCATGATGTCACGCGATGTACGAGATCATGATGTCACGCGATGTACGTATAATCATGTGAAATCTAAAAGAAATTATGAATATTTCTTGATAAAACATTTTTCCAAATTATATTACATACACAATTATATTTTCTATATTATTTATTTGAAAAAAATATACAGCCGGGATTCCAAGTGAAATGAACAAACATTTCATCCCTCACAATCCATCGTGATTGATTTGAGTTCTAGCCGTTATTATATTTTTAAATTGGTTATATTTATCTTCCGAAACACTATTGATAACATCATCATAATACGGAATACATATTCAGGTAATGTTTCATATATAATCGAATGTTAGAAAATATCTGTATACTTTGGCCATTACGTAAATAGACTAATCATCGCTGGCCTAGCCTATTAAATTACACACCTTCTCTCTGGAACTATTATTCATTCAATTGAACATCCTGATAAATTTTTGCGTAATTAATCCTGGAAAACCGAGGTATTTTTTAGTATTATTAATATTGATTTATTTAAATATTCTTATTATTACAGGTATTATATCGTTTAGAGTAGGTTTTGGATGGATACAGATTGAAAAGCAATAAATTTCTTTGACTCTCCTAACAAAACGCCACCTGACATCATACACTACAAGAAATCTTTCCACAATCCCACATATGTTCTCCCTCCCTTCATTCCGTCCAACGTGCCAATTCAATTCCCTCGAATGCAGGCCTATCCCTTCCTCGCAGGTCTAACACCCACTCCACTGTCACAGTCTCTAAACACCCCATTCCCGATCCAAATTTTATGCATCCACTTTTCCTACCACCTTTCGATTTTTGTCAACAATCCCCTCTCCTCCCATTGCATGCCTAGCACTTCCTCGTTTGTTTTCTTTTCTATCCATTTCACTTTTTCCATCCTTCTCCTCATCCACATTTTAAAAGACTCCAATTTACGCCTATCATCTTGCCTTAACGACCATGTTTCCCCGCCGTACAAAACCACGCTCCATATAACATTTTTAAATAACCTTTTTTCACCATCCACACTCAATGTCCCCGTCATCAATTCATATATTTCCTGCATATGAAAGCTTCTTTGAATAATGTAATTTTTCTTAGTATATCCATGACACATTGAACCAACAAAATTACAAGGTAGGTAAAATGTTCCACCTGTTCAAGTTTATGACTCCTTCTTTCAATGTAATTTAGCTTTACTCTTTCTCAACACCGCATAATCTTTACTTGGTTTACATTCTCATCCCATATCTGTCGCCCTGAATTTCCAATTCACTCAGCAATGCTTGCAACCCCTTGGCTGTCTAACAAATTAGAGCTTGGCCATCAGCAAGCCTAACTGATTTTATTAATACCCATCCGACTTTCATTCCTGCCTCCAGTTCTTCCCATGCCTCTTCAATAATTTCCTCTACATACAGATTGAACAGCAACGGTGATAATGGGCAACCCTGCCTTACACCTCATCCTGACACTCCCCATCCAGACTCTCCGTTCCCCACTCGCACCTGAGCAGTCTGAGACTGATATAGGCGTCGGATTAGCCTCCTATCCCTCCAATTTATTCCTAGTTTCTGCAAAATACTCATTAGTTTTTCCCAATTCACTCCATCTAATGCCTTTTCGAAATCTACGAAACAGGCAAATACGTCCTGATTGTATTCTATTTTCCTCTCGATTAATGATCTCATTACTTCAATAGCATCGCGCGTGCCTATCCCCTTCCTAAACCCAAACTGATCATCCCCTAAGTAAACATTTACCCTGCTCTCCATCCTCTTAGATGATCCCGTGAACCAGTTTAGTTAGGTGAGGAATTAAACTCACATGTGGCTGCCTTTACCTTTTTTGTAATAGAAACTAAGGCTGATATGATGAAATCTTCCGGTCAAATTCATCTATCATCAATGCTAAGAATTAGTCCATAAAAACTCGTCTAACCATGTTTCTCTTAACCCTTAATTAGTTAATGTTGTCTACCCCCACGACCTCATTTGATATCAGTTCCCTTAATGTCCTTTTATCTCATTTAAAATTATGTCTAGAACTTTCTAATATTACTGGCCTAGGACCATCTAAGATTATTGGTTTAATGTATCTCCCGTATAGTTCCTCTATGTAATCTTTATAACTCTTAAATCTTAAGTAGTTCAAGTAATAATTTTCATGACTTAGCTTTGATTTATTGCGAGGATGATCGCTTCTCACTTCCCAACAGTCCTTCCTTTTCTGTCACAAACAATGTCATATTCCTTTATAGGGCACAAATGTCACGCTTCCTTTGTAAACTCTCCATATCCTCTCAGTGCGTCTTCCATCGTGCTTCTTTGCCCCAATTGGTTTCTCGCCTGAGCTATCTATTTATCAATCTCTATCTATTTATCACTCTGTACTTTTTTCTTCCTGTGTTTACATTCTTCCATTTTCTTCCCTTCAGCCTTCCATTTTTCCAATCATTTCGTCTGCAATCCATGATTTCCTAGCCGTTTTCCTTTTTTGTTCCGTTGGGCCCATTTAATGATTAAAGTAGACTATTTTATGTCTCAATTGAGGAATACTTTCATAATTAAGGGAAAAATAAACAGCAATTCCACATGAATACTCATGGAAACCATGGTCATTTATCAATAAACATCAATGTGGAATAACTGTTTTTCTTTTCCTTACATCACTGTGTATCAGTTATTTGCCGGTGAAATGTGCTCCTCAAAGTTTGGCAAGCATAAGCAATTCATAAGTCAAGTTTTATTTCCTATTATTTGACAAATTCCAAAGAAACTGCGGGAGATGCCGCAACAGTAACTTTTAACGGAGTCATCCGCTAATGTGCATTTCAATGCAGCAATTTCAGAGTGTAAAAATCATTCGCCTTGACTGGGACTCGAACCCAGATCCCTCAATATCCGGTCGAGTGCATTAGCGGATGACTCCGTTAAAAGTTACTGTTGCGGCATCTCCCACAGTTTCTTTGGAATTTGTCAAAGTATTAACACCATAAGTGTTTAAAGTTGGCTTTAACCTCGTGGACTGTGGCGCGTCGCGCACGACTACGAATGCCTGTGACATTGTATGTACAGTATTTCGTCACAACATCTAGTTCCTTTAAAAGCCCCAACATTTCAGAGTTTAATAGGACGCCTCGGTAGCTTAAGTGGCTGAAGCACTCGACCGGATATTGAGGGATCTGGGTTCGAGTCCCAGGCGAATGATTTTTACACTCTGAAATTGTTGCATTCCTATTATTTGTTGCCTTAAATTTTTACTTGGGAGCCATCGTAAGTGTTACCAGTGGTCCATCTGGAAGGGCTTTGTAAAAGCAGGACGTAGGGATGAGTAACTAGAAGTATTCTAAACGAAGGCAAACGATGTTAATAAAATCTTCAGCGAAGCCCAAAAATGTTCCTTTCATTTTTCGCACGAAAATGAGTTTTTCTTTAGATCCATAGTTCTTCTGTAAATGTATTCACTATATTGAAGGAGGACCGGAATGGAGTTAAAAATTCGTGAACAATTTCATATTAAATTGAAAGTTTTGAAAAATTACCCGGCGACTTGAATTGATATAGCACCATTATCTTATCTGCACTTCATTTCCCCAACCATTGTGTTTTGGGTGGTCGGAACGCAAACTTCCCCCACTGGTGTCACTAGAGAGGGGCAAAGTATTCATAAATTTCAAAGACTTCATGATTTCTTTTGCCGACCCAGCCCCTTCAACATATTAAAAGTGTACCTGGGTAAAAAATGATATCCCTCTGTAAAAGTACGGTTGAGGGAAAGGGAAAGTAATGCTAATAGAATAAGCTTCGGAGCCCATTCAAACCACCACCAGATTTCAACCTCCCCTCGCCCAAACATTTCCCACCCAACAAAGGCGGTCAAGATGTGGGGTTGGAGAAGTTGGAGACTTCCCATAAATTGTGCCTTTTCCTCAATTTCCGAGGACGATGTACCCATTTAATTTTGCCTACCCATCGGTCCCTGACGTTCCCACCGTCATATTAAATGCAGCGATTAGAATATTAATATGGTATTAATTGAGCCTACCCCGCGTTCGACATGCTACTCACCGCTGTCTCTTCGCAGGACCGCCTCGCGTCCGTACGATTCCTCCCATCACCGCCGTGGCGGGCTCGGACCTGCTGCTACAGTGCCCCTATTCCGGCTTCCCCGTCGGGGCCGTGCGATGGGAGCGACGAGCCCGGCGGAAGCGGCAACTGCCAGCGGTCTCCTCCCAAGGTTCTCTACTCCGGCATAGGACTTTCCCGGGAAATGGGTCTTTGCTGTTGACTAAGGTCGAGGCAGGAGCAGACGGAGGGTCTTACGTGTGCACGGTGACTGGACGTGGCCCTAGGGAAGATGTGGTCGCCCGTGGAGAGGTCATCGTAAGGGTCAAAAGTGAGTATTACCTATTGGATAAGTTTTAGCCATCTTCTCTAAAATTGGTCTTCCATCAACATAATGCATTATCCAAATGTTGTGTTTTACATGAATTGCTGAACCCAAACCAATAATGGAGATAAGTATGATGCCCCATCAAAAAAGAGTTACTACTAGTCAAAAGTCACATCGCCTTAAACTCGAAGTGAATCGGCGAGCATTTTCAAACGGCGGTCGTTTTTTATCTAGGAATGGCACTGTTATAAAGCAAACTGTGAACACAAGCATTTTTTGTAATTCACTGCTACTGATTTAATGGAGTAGTTAGGGGAATATTAAAAACAAAATGCAGGATTTAATTTGAAATTAATAATGTAAATCTTCCAAATATTTCTGGAAAATACATCTAAATCATCAGCAGTTATGAATTACCAGTCACCGCAAATAAGGTGTTTTTTGTATCTACTACTCTCAGCATTGGATTCAGTTTGAATTTCCTACATGCGCAGTTTCTTCATTTATATTTTCAGATTCCCTTGGCCTGCAGTCTTCAAGGAGGATGTGACTGAATTTAACAAATGCCACTAAAACAATTTGATGCATTTCATGGGTGCCCTTTTTTTGAGTTAAATATAAACCTTAATGTTAGAGTTTCATCATTCCATCACTTATTTTGCACATTTCTCCTAGCATTGACCACTGCCATGAACATATTGGTGTCTCATCCTTTCCACAGTGTGTATTTCATTTCACCAGTGACCTTATGAGGGAGAGATTATGAATGAAGAGGGAGTCTTGGAGGGAAAATGAAGGCTTTGGATTTAGCCAAAAAGTTTAACTAAGCATTGGCATGCAAAAGAGATAAGGCAAATCAAACTGGAATCGGATAATACTGGTTTATTTTCATCGCCACTAAAATCAGTTTATCATTGTTACCTGTGTTCACCTTTAAAGATCAAAACGTTACCTACTTCCATACTGAATTTCCATTGTAATATATGCAGGCCATTAATTCTTTTCAGATAGACACTTAATGGAATATTCTAGGAAAAAAAATGTTGGTCATATTCACGATTTCAGAACTCTGTTTCACAATCAACCATTGGGTAAATGAATTGCTCACTTGATTTTTTAAATATATTCTATATATTCAAAACATTTTGAATCATTTAGCATGTTTCCATGGCATTCCTTTAATCTGTAAACATTGAAAATAAACCAGGTAAAACCTGGTCATTTCTCTCTCATTTTGGAATGCACACCCTGTGTCATGATCTTTAAGGGTACCAAGTGTGCAATGAGTATGAGTGTGTGTAGGGGGGTTCGTCTAGACTCAGTCCTTTTTTTGTGCAGATTAATCTTCTCTTTTTTAAGAATGAGAAGTTAATAAAGTTGCAGCCACCTAGTTGATAAAAATCATTAAATTAATAAACAAGGTGTCAGGTTTAGTATTTTTTATTTCAATATAATTCTATTTGTTGGACATCATAATTCCACCAACCAATATCAGTACTCTGATACTGATCATTACTAAATTCTAAGAGTTTTCCAATTCACCAAAAATAATCAAGTGTATGATCCAACAGATAGCTTATGAAATAAATGGCACTCCATGAATAGTGTTTAAAAATACCATGACCTGTGGAATTATTATTAATGCTATTCTTCATTGTATTGATAAAAAGTAATCAACACTGAGAAACTATGCCTGATCAACTGATTTGAAATTAACAGGAAAGTGAGACAGGCATAAGGTTGTTGCAATATTGATGAAGTTCACCAGAAGTAGTTCTATCATCATTAGATTTCATTTCCTTCAAAAATATAAAGCTAATCTTACTTTAGCTTTTATAAAATATGATTTTTTAATATTACAGGCCCTCCTGTCATTGAGCCATTCAGCTTCCCTGAGCACACAAGAGAGGGGTCTCGGCTCCAGATCTCATGCTCTGTCTCATCTGGTGATTTACCCTTGCGATTCCTGTGGCTCAAGGACAACAATCCACTAGTTCTGCCTCTTGGAGCTTCCTCACTGCCATCATACCATTCTGGTTTTCCTCAGCCAACATCTCAATCATCATCATCACAGCAGCCTTACTACACTACAACTCAGGGAGATTTTTTTAGCCTCCTCGTAGTTCCTCGTGTTTCTGCTGCCCACTCTGGCCGCTACACCTGTATAGCATCTAATGATGTCGCCTCTGCAAATCACAGTGCCACACTTCTTGTTAATGGTAAAATAGATATGCAAAATTCATAAAATCATGATTGTTCTATGCTTCTATTAATGAGATTAGCAACCCCTAAATTTTAAATCCATTTCGTTGCAATTTCTTTGAAAAACTTATTTTATAATTACAATTATCACAGGAATATGATTTGGTGGGTGTTACTTTGGCTTCCTCTTTAAGAGTTTTTCTTTTAATTTTCCCATATGGACCAGAATTGAGAGAATCTTGGACTGATAGTCAGTAGTAATACCCAAGATTACAATGGATTTACCTTTTGTTTCCCTCAGAATTACTGTTTATGGATTTGATGGCATGGAAATGACTATCAAAAGAGGTTTGTATGGGTTGAGGGCTAGAAATATTATCTTTAATTTGAGCAAAGGTGGAATTACAGCTAGAGATTCTCCATTTTGGGTGAATATCAGGTGGTGAATTTTATTTATCTTGACAATAAGGTCATCGAGAGAGGGTTGACTTGATTTAAGAGCAAATTGGAGATTTATATTAAGAAAAGTGATTTTTGTGAGGAAAAATTAGCAGAGATATTTTTTACAAATTTCATGCTAGGGGATGGACAGAGGAGAGGGAAGACAAGGGGAAGGAGAGTTTTTAGTTGTACAGCAATGCATGGGTGAGTTTATGTGGAGTTCTAGGCCTAATATGAACTCTTCCACCTATTACTTGGCAATATACAACCCTGTATTCAAGGCATTATCTCATCAATAAGGAGTATTGGTTTGGTGCATTAATGTATCCCACAGGCACTATAACTAAGGAATATCACTGCCAGATTTGACCTGGAATTATGGGATCTAACTCCATAAAATTAATCATCACTGGTGATAAATTCATTCTTAACTAATTTTTGTGAAATATTCTGGATTTTTTCACAGCAAAAAACCTTTGAAATGGATAACAGCAATGAATTTGTTCAATTTTTGCTCTGGGATTACAAATTTTCCTCATTAACTTTATTGTATTTTCATTTTCCATCATTTAGAAAGTGGAAATAATAGAATGGAGGGGGTTTGTTGTGGAGGAAAGCAGCATATATTGGTAAGGTTTAAAATCAATGGATAATTCAAGGGATCTGAGGATTTTTAAATTCAGCTGGGGAGGAAAATTTTGAAATTTTTAAGAATCAACTCTTCCACATCTTGAGCATTTACAATTAGGGACTCTTTTAGTGTTTGCAGCCAGGCTATCAGAAATGCCTTTGTGGACTTTTTTCTTTAATATTTGCTTTTCCACAAGGACCTGCTGGAAATCATAGGAAAGTTCAATATCATTTGCATGATCATATACCTAAGTTCAAAGTAGTTAGCAGTAGCCCCTCTGAAAATTCAGTGGTCCTTATTTATTTTATATCAAGTGAGTCTCATTCAATATTTGGCTCAGTAGTAGGTATTTAATTCACAATTCTGAGCATTGTAAATGTCCCATTATCTCTGTTTGTTTTGTGCCAAAATCTCAAATGTCATATTGTTTTTTATAGTTGCTCCCCAATGGGTGATGGAACCAAGAGATGTGGCTACTTTGGCTGGGGGCTGGGTGTCTGTTCATTGCCAAGCAAAAGGATTTCCAGACCCTACTATTGTATGGATGAGAGGTTCTGGTATGTATGTGGCCATGCAAATAAAACCTCTTATTTCATTTAGCTGATTGGTTTTCAGAGAAAGACATTGACATGAAAAAGAATGGACAATGAAATGAAGATTCCATCAAAGGTCTTCCTTTATTATGGGCAAGAGAAAATATCTATGTAAATTCTGTGAAAAATGCACATCACACTTTTTTCCCGGATCTGTTAATTTTAGTGTTCTTCAAATTTTAAGAGATATGAGGAAAGTCTTTGCTAAAGTTTGGTGCTTACCTTGACCTGAAACAAACAATTTTAATGTATATGTTTAATATTATTAGATCATATTAGGCAAAGTCACTTTGAAGGTAACGTGTCCAAATTTCAGTAGATTTTTGTATTAATGTTGTGGAGGAAATGAGAAAAGAGTTCACTCCCACAAAGGACCATATATAATATATGAGGGAAGTATATTGTACCAAACTTTATGGTTGCAGCTCATTGCCTTAAACTCTATTATAAATATTGTTAAAAGTCTTAAATACTCATATTGACTGGACTCACTTTGAATCAATATTAAAACCCAATCAGTATGTCTACAAACCAGGTACATCAAGTGCTAATCCAGTTGAAACCATTACAGATATGATAAATCAAGCCTTTGAGAACAATCAGTATGGCACAATAATAATGTGTGATCTTACAAAAGCTTTTGACATAGCGTCATATGACATTGTAAAACCAAAAGTACACAAATAATGATAGGTATCAACAAGTACCATTTAATAATTAAACATCTAACCTGCTCAGACTTAAACATAATTTACCACAGGACTTCATCCTTGGATCACTTCCTTTTATCATTCATATCAATGACAGGACTAGTTGCTGCAAGCTTTAGTTATTTTTGCAGATCACACAACTTTGTGGTGCAAGCATAAGGTATATTAAAAATATAAGAATGGCAAATGAGATGTCAAATCTGTGTGACAGCTTGGTTTAGGAATAATAAACCTGTTTTGAATGACACTAAAACTAGTAATGTTTCATTTGAATTGAGAGAACTTCATAACAAAACTACATCTGTAAAGTTAGTGGGGTCCCACCCTGACAAAAAACTATCTTGGGAGTGTCGCATCAATAATATATTAATGGGATTGAGCAGGGTTATGTATCTAATAAGAAAACTGCAATTTTGAGTCTCATTTTCTTTGTCGATGAATGCATAGTATACATATGATTATTTCCAAATCCCTATTATGTTTGGGTCACTGCTGTGTATTATTCTATTTTCTGTTTATCTTAATGACTATGTTTTATGCCACATGCCTGACTGGCAGAAAAATATAATGAATAAATTAATTGATTACTATTTTATATTACCTTATCATGAGTTAGTTTCACTAATTTTAACTTCTGCTATGGCTTTGCAAAGAAGATAGCATTTTGGGACTCTTCCTGCTAACCTACGTAACTCTCGTTACAAGGCATCTCCCTGTGCAGTAACAAAAAAAGTATTTCTTTGAAGAAAACCTATTATTATTATTCTGGCAGCAGAATGAATTTTACATGGTGTTTTCATAACTCACCCCTTAATTTATCATTACTGTGATTTCATTGAAATGTGGTATTTTACTGAATGATCAGTAACTATCAGTTATTGTAAACCACCAAGTAAATAAAATAAAATGTGACATGTATCATGTACTATATAAGTACCATGAAATATTTTATAAAATGTTAAAATAAAATTGTTGACAATTCAAGTATGAGTTATGATGCTTGTTTTAGAACTAAATTGTCTAATTTTAATTGTTGAAATTCATAAAAAATTTCCATTTATTTCAAACCTTATTTTCCTCAGGTCGCACCCAATCAGACTATCAAAGGGTTACTGTGAGACAGTCAGATTCACTTCCTATTGGAAGCAACCCCAATCACTGGTCACGAATATATTTACCACCCAATGGCACACTTGCAATTTCTAATGCAGCAGAGCATGATGAAGGTTACTATTTGTGCAAAGCAAGCAATGGCATTGGATCAGGACTTACCAAAGTAATCTACATTGCTGTGAATGGTATGGCTCCTTCAATTTTAAAACTTATATTATTGCCTAAAAATCGATTTCATTAATTAAATGGATGCATTAAATTAAGGAATTTTTAGCTTCAAGTTTGTAGTATTCATATATTTTTAAAATATTTATTACACCTTGGTCTTATTCATATGTCTTTTAATAGAATCAATGTTTCAAATGAAATGGATATTAATAAGGGAGATTCAGGGAATATCAGCTTGTTAAAAAGGCCAACTTGCCATTTCCCAGAGCAGAATTGGCCGTGATGTTTAATATATTAAGCTTTCGGGAAAATTTTGTCTTGATTAGCTGGGTAAGTTGTCTGGCAAGCATAAGTGTTGGGCAACAATGTAAGTTCACATGAAATCTGTCAAAATGTATCTGGATTTGTTTCCTTTGGCTTTTTTATTCAGAAGTTTTGCTATGTATAGAATATTTCACTAAATTTGTGGATACTTGTTTAGCCAATTTATATCTCTGGTATACATTCAGCCAATATTTAGCATGGATATCATAGTCATTGCATGTTCTTCTTAATAGAACCAGTCAAGTTTGAAATGCCAAGTAAAAATATCACTGCCAGAAAAGGTGATGCTGTGACCCTTGTTTGTGATGTGAGAGGTGACCATCCAATCCACATCTTATGGCTAATGAATGGCAGAAGACTAAATTTGAACAATTACAGGTAATAAGCTCATTAAGTTGTCTTCTTGGTCTACAACTTTTTATACCAATGAAGTTAGCCAAAATAATATTTTTCTCTACATTTAATAAATCATTTGCTTTTTTTATATCAGGTTCAGTTTGTCAGATGCTAAGTCAGACACAGGTGTAATTTCAAGAGTCTTGATTGGCGGATCTGAGAGACAGGATAGTGGCAGTTATGTCTGTCAAGCTGATAATGCATATGGCCATGCAGAACAAACCCTCAACCTAGCAATACAAGGTTAATATGAATTTTCTTTCCATGTTTTTTTTCAATATAAATCACTATTCCTTATTATCTATTGAAGAAATAAGACATTGTACCTTTACCACTTCTTTAAGATGGTACAAATGAACACTAAAAATTGATATACCCATGATTCAATTGCAGTTGTACTCAGTGACTGTAATTCATGGCATTCTCTTGGTGAACTATATGGAATTGTTCAAAGTTACATTACTTTCTTGTTTGTTTTCATAGAACCTCCAGATGCCCCGTCAGAAGTAGAAGTCCTTGAAGTGAGCAGTAGATCTGTTCGGTTGGCTTGGAAAATACCATTCTCAGGGCACAGCCCTTTGCTTGCCTTTGTGGTCCAACATCGACCTACCTCTCAATCCACTCCATTCTCTGCACTGGCCACATCACAAAATCAGCAGGGAGAGTGGGTCTCGACAAACTTCTCGGCTAATGTTCAAGGAGGAGTGCTTTCAGGAGTTCTGCGGCCAGCAACAGCTTTCCAACTCAGAATTCTGGCTCTAAATAACATAGGACTCTCACCTCCAAGTGAGATACTTTCTATCAAGACCCAAGAAGAAGGTAGGTATTAGTTTTGAACATCTACAGTACCATAGATCGTAGGCTTTTGCAGCTGTTGAGAGATGCAGAGGTAGTTCTCGGGCTGGACTGCGTGAGAGACATTTTTGGCTCAACGTTTCTCTCCCGTTGCAGGGAGCGTCTTCAGGAGCGAAGTAAATTTATGCTGGCTGATCCGCCGGTATTTATACCCAGTTCTCGGTACTTTCACTTTTTGACCGTTAACAGGCGTTGATGTTTATGTGTTGGGGAGGGGGGGTATGGGTGGGGGTGGTAGGTTGCCTTTCTCTTTTTGACCGTTGGTGACAGTTTCCCCCCCACGAAAAAAGCATTTCCAGGTATCCGGCAGGTGGAAGCCGTCGTCTCGGTTTAAATTCCGTGGCCGTTTTGCTATTTCAATAGACTCACGAATTAGCCTAGGGAAGTAGAGATGTTGTTTCTTTGCTAGGACTTTCGTGTTGTCGAAGTCTATTTTATGTCCTCATGTCGGCATGTCCTCATGTTTATGACATCATGTCGGAGCCAGGACATAAAATAGACTTCGACAACACGAAAGTCCTAGCGAAGAAACAACATCTCTACTTCCCTAGGCTAATTCGTGAGTCTATTGAAATAGCGAAACGGCCACGGAATTTCAACCGAGACGACGGCTTCCACCTGCCGGATACCGGGAAACGCTTTTTGCGTGGGGGGGAAACTGTCACCAATGGTCAAAAAGAGAAAGGCAACCTACCACCCCCACCCATACCCCCCCTCCCCAACACATAAACATCAATGCCTGTTAACGGTCAAAAAGTGAAAGGACCGAGAACCGGGTATAAATACCGGCGGATCAGCCAGCATAAATTTACTTCGCTCCTGAAGACGCTCCCTGCAACGGGAGAGAAACGTTGAGCCAAAAATGTCTCTCACGCAGTCCAGCCCGAGAACTACCTCTGCATCTACAGTACCAGATGTAAATAGAAATAATCAAAAACCAACTAAAAAAATAACATGTGCGGCACTTCTTTTCTCTTGAGTTTCATGAACTACTTAAACTCATAATTCATCTCTACATTTTTTATGTAAAATTATACAATTTCACAAATTTTTAAACCTTTGCAATTTTGAATATTTCCAGATCAGTCAAATGGACTCTTATTAAGTCACGTTCATATTATATCTAATTTTACAAATACTTCATTGGGGTACATGCTCTGAGTCCTTGCAATGAATGGCACCCCATCTATCTAATGCAGGTAGTAATGTTCTCAATAATAATTCCTTTAATCCCCTTTGTTTAATTAGCTCCTATGGGCCCTCCACAGGAGGTACAACTGGAAGCTCTAGGCCCTGAGGAACTTCAGGTTTCTTGGAAGGTAAATATTATAAACAAATAATTGGCTTTTTTATTTATTTTTATCCCACCAACTAGTTTTTGTTCTTTTTAAATAGTCTTGCTCAATCCACTCTAAAGAATTTTAATACGTGGTTGGCTATTATAAAAATTATCAAGAAAAATAGTAGACTAGTATAGTTTTTAAAAATTTAAAGTTGACACCATCAATGGTCTATGGTGATCTCATCACAACCTAAATAAAGAATTATAAATAAAATTAGCTTTTCAGTCTGCTACTGGCAATATTTTTCATACACAAAAAAATGCAGTTTAGTTCTATTTAGGTTAGTGAATCCCAGAAGTATATTTCAATTATAACATTCCTTCTGTTTTCTCATATATACTATTTACATGCTCATTGACTAATATTATTAAATCACTAGCCTATTATTAACTTAAGTATAGATTAAAAGTTGTTCATACTGAAATTAGGTCAGTTAATTACAGTTAATTCATAAAGTGAACAATATAGCCATTTAGTTTTTACATTTCATAAATAAATTAGGTACTCTTTATAGAAAATGTCTATTTAAAAAGATCTACTGTTAAATAATGGCGAATAGAGTTTTGCTTCAAACTCTTAAATTTCACAATGTGCATTACATATGTCCCTATCTATTGTAGAATTTTAATGTTTGAATTTCCCATTACATATTATCATAGAATACAGATTATCCTTCACTCAGTGTTGCTGGACAGCTAAGATAATTAATTATTTTTCTATAATTGTATAATTTCAGCCTCCTCCACGGGAACTGTGGAATGGAAATATACTGGGATACACTGTTTCATGGCGACTTCAAAATGATGACCAAATAAAGGCCCCAAGAGCAGGATTGAAGGATAGTAATGATGATGGCAGTAAATCTGGAACAGATGCCGGAAGTAGGGATGGGAGTCAGGTCGGAGATGGGAAAGTATTTTCAGATGACGATGATGGAAACACAAAGTCTCGAACGATCCGTTGGGAGGCTGGTGCCAGTGGAGAAGGTGATCCCAATTCCCTCAGATTACGAATCGGAGGACTCAGGCGATTTTCGCGGTATGCAGTGACTGTGAGGGCATTCAACCGTGTTGGAGCTGGGCCACACTCTGCTCCAGTTACTGCTCATACTAGAGAAGGAGGTAAGGGTCCAATAACCATTATTCCAGTTACCATGAATAGTATTTACACATACATTCCATGCATGTACATGTAAAATTTGTTGTATCAGGCATAACTTTATGGAATTTGCATAACATATTGAAATGAAATAATTTACTTTGTAATTCCACACACTTTATTTAGAAGACAAAGTCCCCAACAATGAGAGGAGTGGAGTGTATGAGTTAAAGTACTCAGAATGTAACACAAAGTATATAGGGCAAACAGGATGAAAATTTAAAGAAAGAATTAAAGAACACCAAATGTATGTAAAAAATAAGAACATAACATCCCTCTTTGCAAAGTACCTCATTGAAAGTGACCACTAAAGTGACTTCGTGACTAAAAATATTTATTCTGAAAGTAAATGTCAAAGGCTTGATGCTTTGGAGCAGTTGTAAATTTTGAAATGCGTCCATTGCAAAGATGAACTTGCCAGCAAAATTTTGTATCCCTCCCACTCCCCACTTCTAGACCTAACATTCTTCCAAGTTAACGATCAATGCCAAAAGATATAGTAATTCTCTTTTCTTCCCAGCTACATTGTAACTTCTTTACCCCTCCGCCCTCCCTCTCTGACCAACCCCCCCCTCCCTGGATCAGAAGGTATACCTGTATATACCAAGTTTGCTTCTATGAGGACCACCTGATGATGACATTTAACATCAAAATCCAGGTTGTGTTTTTTAAATAAAATGTGTGGAATTTCAAAGTGAATTATTTAATTTCATTTCAATTCCATATGTACTCTCCGTTTTCATTATTAGCAGTTTATTCTTACAAAAATACCAAAGAAACTGCGGGGAATGCCGCAACAGTAACTTTTAACGGAGTCATCCGCTAATATGCATCACAATGCAACAATATCAGAGTGTAAAAATCATTCCCCTTGACCGGGATTCGAACCAGGATCCCTCGATGTCCGGCTAAGTGCTGCCAGCCCAACATCGAGGGATCTGGGTTTGAATCTTGGTCAAGGCGAATGAGTTTTACTCTCTGAAATTTATCTGTATTAATCTTTTCCAGATGAATATGTGTTTCATCTTTTTATTGCTTTTCTATATTATCCATTGATAGACCAAGTACAAAAAAGATAATGAGGCATGAAATGTCTGTTATGCCCCATGCACATCAGGATAAGAAAACCAAAAGCATAAGGGGATCGATATGGTGCGGTGGCTAACATACTGGCTTCTCACCCAGAGAGAGGATTCGAATCTTGGGTGGTGGCAGTTATTTTTCTGTGGTATCTCGATTCGAACTTGAGGTGCTTTTTGGAGGGCAGTTTGAGTGAATACACCATCCATCAGATGGGATGTTAAGCTGCAGAGCCCTTGGTGCCATTTGCTCAGAGTAGGCTAATGCCAATGGGGGGTTTCTCTCTACCCTTCATCCTTCCCTGTCCATCCCTAATGGCACAAATTACCTCAGCTGTCGGTCGCTTCCCATAAAAACTACTACTACTACCAAAAGCAGAAGATTATTTTTATACAGAGACAGCTGCTTAGATTTAATCCAGAAGGTTTAACAATCTCTTTCTTTCCCAAAGGAATGTTGCTATATTTTAATTAAACTGGCTTTTAACTTCATATATTCACTATTATCCCAGGGTTTGGAATCAAATTGTTTTTTTTTAGTTCATGTATATGGAATTTTATAAAAATTGCCTCACCTTACCCATCTGCTAATATCTTTCAAAAGGTTTTTCACTGAGGTTTTTCATTCTTTTAAGGTTATCTACTCATTGGAATTAGGTTTTGAATGGTCCCTAACATGCAATACCCATTTTCCTTCAAATACCACCCAAGCTGGTCACTTACAAAAGTACTATTTTTTTCTATCGTGGGAATTGGGTAGTCAATGATATTTGGATCCATGCAACCAGTTTTTAAAATTTCAGTCAATACATATTTATTTGAATTATTCCTGTAGTTGAAATGCTCACTAATTTGCTTCAAAATGAATAATAATGAGGTTTTGTACATCCCTAAAGACAACTGAGAACTCTATCTCACCTATCACTGCCCATTCTGATTCTATCTCTGCAGCCCTACCCTGTACCATTTGATTCATAATTTTTTTTCAAATAAATGATCAACTCCTCATTCTACTCTCATATTCTATGATAATTCAATCAACTTTATCCATTCTACATGGTTGAATACCTTCTCAGAATCCATTAAGCACACAAGGGCATTCTGACTATACATATTTTGTATTCCATTATACTTATGATCTCCTTACCGCAAGTGTGTCACATACTTCTCTCCCCTTTCTAAACCCAACTCTGTGTGCATAATAAAATTATGCATAATAAGTCATTAGGAGTCAAGTTTTCACATCATCACATCAATCAAAAAGTTTACTGTCTGGCTGTCCAAAATAAATGATCAGAAACAGTGTATCATTTGATGCACTTCATGGCATTTTCACAATATGACTGGTTCCATGAAATGGATTAGTGTAATTGACCCTGGGGCTAACTTGATTTTCAACATAAATGGATAAGATAATAAAAGACTAATATTATTGCATCATTAAAATAAATAGATATTACTAAATATTAAAAAGTTTTCTAAACAAGGGTGTTCTGTGTAATTTCTAATTGTAGTTAAATATTTACTTCTTCCATAAGAATGGATGAAATATCCTCATCAACTCCTCAGGTTTTATGTGGATATCTTTGAATTAATTGAAAATGGCATTAAAAAACTGAAAACATATAGCGAATAATTTTAGGATATATATCTAATATATTAATTGAAAAATGTTCTCAGTCCCAGAGGCTTCGCCTGAAACTGTGTCTTGTGTAGCCCTCTCATCTCAAAGTCTAATGGTTCGCTGGGCACCTCCACCACCTCATACCCATGGAGGTCTGCTGAGGGGATACAAGGTTATATATACACCAATTGGTCCTGCAGACTCTTCAGAAGGAAATGAGAATGATGAAGATGACAGGGAAGCTTTTGCTCCTTCCACTAAAGAAGGTATGGTCGTACATAAAAACTGTGAAACTATACTTGTATTCATTATGGGCATGAAGTATCTTTAGTTACTCACAATGGTTGCATTCCCAAAAAACCTATTGTCAGCTCTACTTCTTTAGGGGCCCAGTAATTTTTTTGGGAATCAGGGATTATTTTTCATATTACATATAGTTCTAGCATAGATTGGAATTGACTTGCTTGTACCCTCATAGGTAATAGGTTGGTTGAAATTTCTCTCCTGGCATCAGTGGAATTGGCCAACAACAGCTAGCCCTGTAATAGCAATCACATAAAAGATGACAGGCATGGTTCTGATTTCACTTACTGAGTTTTATGGGCATTTTAATTGTTTTCTGTTTCTTTTATTTTACGTTGTTACAGCAATTATACAATTTGTTATTTTGTATTATACATTTTAGTGCGATTGGGAAATTGCCCATGAAAAAATACATTCAATACTATCAAATTTTATTTTAAAAAGGTAATGTGTTGTGCAATATGTTTTATGAGACGGCATTGTATAATTTTAATTTTGACAAGCAATTTGACGATTATTTTTAAATGTAAAAATATAAATCTGCAATAAAAAATGTTTAAGACTAATATGGGGTTTTAATACTATTAAAATTCATAAATATCCTTTTTTTCCAATATTTAAATTCAGCCTCAATCTCACTACTTTAGAAATTGTTTTTAAATGTTTTGATTGAAAATTTGCCCACAAAATATTTTCTATGCATTAAAATCATGTATTACTGTGCGTGAAAATCAATAATATCTATCATACTTGGTTGCTCTCTGCATACAATTTAACTCTTTGAACACTTTTTTGCTCCAAATATTAATTAAGAGCAGGAAAAGCTCGATTATACATGCTTGTAGAATTTATGATTTCTCTGTATAATTTTAGTCATTGAATTTTTCATAAAAGGAAGGAGTGGTGTGGGATCATCTTTAAGTAACCTTGGAAGTGGCACAGAAACCAAAAGGATAACAGGGACAGAAACGCATCTTCATGGACTGAAAAAATTTACCAATTACTCTTTACGTCTTCTTGCCTATACTGCTGTTGGAGATGGCATTCCAAGTAGCCCCCTGATATGCTCAACTGAAGAAGATGGTGAGTTATGTTTTCATTTTAAATATTAATAAAATTAAAAAATACAATCAAAACTGTATTAAATAACTCCTAGGGACCAGAAAAAATATTATGCATAGAGATTTTGCTACCAAATATTTGTTGTTTACAAAAGATATTGGATCAGTATATTTGTACTAATGTCACTGAGGTGAGGAGGGTGATGTAGTTCTTTGACATTTTTCTCTCTTCCTCCCTCTCCGTTTTCTCTCTCCCTGTATTCTCAGATTTTTTGGAGCTCAGTGAATGAAAATAGAAAAAAAGTAAAGCAAAGACTCAATTTAGAAATCTTGATGTAAGTAACTCTTAAAATGAGGCTACAAAATGAAATTAAAATATTTGATTATATTTCTTACAGTTCCTGGACCACCAGCTCACATAAAAGCTGTTGCTCTTTCATCAGACTCTGTACTTGTGTCATGGTTGCCACCGATTCTCCCAAATGGTAGACTCCTGCAATACACTGTGTATTCTAGAGAGGCAGGAAGACGACCGAGTAAGGTACATTACTTTTTGTTTCACAATATTTTTTTAAGTGATCCCTTCCTTACATGCTCTCATTTGAATGTATGTATGCATATTTATTTTTTGGATGCATATATTACCGTTATTGTCATTTTTGTATAAAACTCATTCCTTGAAAGGTATATAGGACTAGAGAATTGAGTAATTTAGCATGACAACTTATATGTGGACAGCCATACTATATGTTGTATCTTATAGTATTGGCCAAAAGTTATTTTGCTACTTATATGGCTAAAAACTATCCAATGTCTGCTTTATGTGTAGACTAGAATGAAAACTAACCACAATTTTTTTAATGTGATTGATTTGCAACAATAATTCATGGTTTCAAATAAGAAGGCTAATTTTATATAATTCAAAATATGTTTGCAAGTGTAACGAACTGTATGTCTGGAAATTTTAAATTATTATTGCCATTTTCAGCATAGTAGCTATCAAGTGCGTGCAGGTGCCTCACTGCCTGCATCCTCTTCATCTTCGAAGACTGGTGGTGGGGGCTCTTGGGGATGGGGGCGAGAGCTAACGTATGAAGTCCGTGGTCTCACTGAGCACACATCATATGAGTTTTGGACGACAGCATCCACAGTTGTGGGAGAAGGACTGCCAACACCACTTGTGCCACAAACACCTACCTCTAGAGGTGAGTTTTGGAGAGAAAACAAATGCAAGAATTTAAGATGACAAAAATGATTGCCTTATCCTGAATCTCTCATTTTCTGGGCAAATGCACTTGCCAATTAAGCTACCAAAGCATTCTCTTACACTGGGAACATCTAAGAGCTCTAAAGAAACAAGAATTTTGACCATTAATTATGCATACCAAGTAATCATAGTTGTGCGCATTGTGTCCACGACATTTTAGCCTCTGCATACTAAGAGATTCAAGGTCAATAATCAGTCTTAGAGAATGATTATTCGTTGTGAAATTCTTGTCTTTGTATTCACACCATTCGGGTGACCTTGCTAAAGTTACTGTTGTGGCATTTTCTGTGGTTTCTTTGAACTTGTAATTGTCAGGGGAAATTTGATGGGAGATATTGTTTTTATCCATACCATTTCTGCTAAAACAATGAGTATTGGAGAAAGGAAAGTAAATTTTCCATTTGAAATTTATTTTTTTTATTCTTTGAGAAGTTATTGAATGCACAACTATTCATTAGTTATTTGTTGGTTTGATGCATGGTAAATTTTTTTTATTTTTTTCTTAATCCAACTAGCTCATACCCTTTTGAATTTATTTCCTCAGCCCCAGCTTGTATTGCTTCCTTCTCTCGAATTGTCCGTCGGCCTGTTGGCTCATCAGTTTGGTTACCATGCCTTGCTGTCGGAAATCCCTCACCTACCACACGGTGGTTGATGGGGGGCAGTGAGGTCCCAGTGGCCTCTGGGAATGAAGTGGCAGAGGGCCAGGGTTTTCGTGCCGTTCCCCGACGCAGTGGAGTTGGCGGTGGCAGTGGAGGAGAACTTTTTGCTCCAAGTAAGTTTTTGGAATAGGTAGGGCTACACAATTGAAAGAGAGTATTTTGCCCGGGAACAATGTGGATGATAAGATCAATGGTAAAAGTAAATAATGCATTCATTATTGCTTATTTTCCCAGATGCATCACCCAGTACATGTGGTGGGAGGACTTTCAACTTTCAAATTTGTTACTGATATTATGTCAAGCTAAACATAAGGTTGGGTGGAATTAAGTAAGAGGGCATACAGTAGAGCAGGTGGACCAGGGGATTTATTTTTGGCAATATTTCAGATGAGAAGGGGAATTTTAGGGGAGATTTGGAGAAAAATTGTATTAGCAAGAAAAGTTTGCAAATTTATGGCAGCTACACTAAGTAAAGATGTGAAGTAAAGACTAGTAAAAACTTAAATAAGGAGCATAGGACTATGGGTGTGAGACTTGATCTTTGAGGCTAGAGGATAAGTGTAAATTGGAAACTTTTGAGATTTAGGTGTTGTTGGAAATGGAGAAATTAAATTGGACAGAGAGGAAAACAAAGCATTGAGGCTTTGAATGTGGTTCGCAAAGAGATGAAGCAACCGGAGAAATTGAAGAAATGCAGAAAAAGTGATTGAAGGAAATATTGAAAGGTAAAGAGTTGTTTAGAAGGCAGGGAAGCAAGAGGACAGGATGAAACCAGGAAGAAGTTATGACAAGATGAAGAAACAAATAATGTAGGGCAATGAAAGAGGAAGTTTTCACTATAATTATTGTTAAAAGTAAATATATATTGTCATCAGGGATCATACAAAACCAATATTCACTTAGGTAGAATATCATGTGTGATTTTTATGAAGTTTAAGGAAGAGGAAATCAGTCCAAGTCACTTTGGTAGTTGCGCGCAGTTTTAGAAACTCTTACCCTGCATCTGGCATCATGTGTATCTCTTGCACCCACTGAAGAGACTTTCATTCTGAATCACTTTGAGTTTTTGTCTTTAAGTCTGCATTATGCATGGATTAGGTCAATTCAAAGTTTTTCAATGCAGCCTGTAAGTTATTGCATCACGAAATCAGCAGTATTTTAAATATTACTTGCATGATTTTTCCTTTATGAATGCTAGCCTCAGGGAACTCATGAAGTTTTTCATAGGCTGAACACTGCTCATAATCATATAGTCATTATAGGGACCAGACTTTAATTGTATTTCCTGCAAAAATAATGACAAGGGAATTTTTGAAGAAAATAACTCTCAGAAATGAATAAAAATGTTGGTTTTTTGTTGTGCTTATATTTGATTCAAAGAAGTTATTGACTGAAACAAATGGTATCATATCGAATTAAAAGTGAAAAATCTAAACCTTTGAAAGGAAATAGGGTACATTGTAAATTAATTTTTGTATTAAAAATTATTAAATGGAATTATATGAACTTGAGATGCAAAAACAAATTATGTACCTGTTATTGTGTGTCCAAATCCATCTTTCATGCCTGAACTCATCTCAAAATTTAGTAATTAGTAATTCCATCATTTTATTTTACTCTATCATCGTATAGAGCTTGAGAAAAGATGGGAGGGAAACTACAGCTGTCAAGCCACAAATCTATTTGGACAAGATGAGGTCACATATTCTGTGGTAGCCCTGACACCACCAGAGCGTCCATCAGACCTCTCACTTCAGTTTTCAACTGATTCAGCCCTTCACTTGCGCTGGAAAGCCCCAGATGATGGTGGTTCTCCCATCAAAGGTAAGTGCATGAATTCAATTGGAAATGCCACCCAATCATCTTCTTACTTCCTCACATGATGGATTTTATGACTTGAAGATAGATCTTGTGAAGTTCTCTAAGCAGATGATAAATTTGTCTGCATTCTGAACAAATTCATTTATTATTACTTCATCCTTAAAATTGTTAGTTGTTAAAGTTTCCAGGGAACAATTTTATTCAGGAAGCATGGCCAATCAGGATTCTATAGATTTATTTTATCAGAAAAGAATTTAGAGAGATCAGGAAATTTCTTTTAAGTTTGAGCAAAACAGTCAAATTTAGATGTTAAGTTTTGGATATACATTCATAGATGACATGTTCCAAAATGTGGAAAAACTTTGTACCTAATTGGCATTTATTGTGCATGTAATTTCTAGAACTGAATCAAGGAAGAGTGTGGGGTTGCTGTAAATTATATTAGCGTGACCGGTGCTAGGAGATACTAATAAATCACATTGAAAGCATTTGAATAAACAGCAGATTTATTCTGTGTGCTGTTCATAACAGACCAAGATCAACCCGGCAAGATATTTTTCATGGGCACATCGTGCACAAGAGGGATGAATGCTCAGCTGGGGTTGAGACGTGACTTGTTCCACGTGGGTCAAGATGCCTCCTCGTGGGTTGTGCCTAGGGTGATACCTCGCGGCACACCCCTGAATCGCACAAACAAATGAACCGCCACAAAGAGCATTAGAAAACTTCCCGTCTCTTTGATAACACCAATAATAATAACATTTGTTATTCCTATGTAAACATTTTCATGAAGAATTAGATGAGTAAAAAATACAAATATAGGTATTTACTTATGCAAGACTTAAAATATACAATGATAACTAAAATATAGTATCAATAATATACTAACCAATAGGGTAATACAATTTCCCCAATAACAATTGATTTGGTGCATTTCAGGGATGGGATACTGCTAGCATCTCTTATAGACTTTGGAAATAATAAAATATTATACGTTTTGATTGATTGACAGTGATTTACAGATTGATTTAAAGGAAATGCTAGTCATTTTTTCTTTTTGTTGAATAATTATGGATAGTGCAATTTTTATGGAGTGAGCTACTGCTTTCCCATATTCATACAACTGTACGGATAATATATAGGTAAGGTAGAAGCAAAAGCTTGAGAGATTCTAAATAGGCTCAACATTAGAACTCTTAAGAGAGGATAGAAAAACTTGTAGTCTAAAAGATTCATTAAAAATATGTAACAGTGGATCTTTGATGAGATCATGTATGAAAATAGAATAATGTTAACTGTAAGTTGAAAAGAGTGGATTAAAAGGTTATCTGAAGATAGCCTGCTGAACACAAAAATATTTTTGAATATAGTGAATAAAGTACTTAATAAAAAGTTTTTTTTAATTGTTATGTTAGCACTGTTATGCTCCAATTCTCCTTACACTTATAAATAAAAGGAATTCACTACGAAAGCATGAAAACAAAGATACGATATTTTTAAACAAGCATTTCTGTGCACTTTTACCATAAATTTATTATGTTTTCTTTTTATTAGAAGTGTTTACTTGAATTGGTAATTATTACTTTTCAGGGTATGTATTAAGCTACAAAAGAGAGCATGGCAGCTGGACTGAGGTAGCTTTAGAGGCAGGAACCTTGAATACCAACATGATATCCTCATCAAGTCATCATCACATACATCACCATTTGCAGCAACAACAACCTGGTTTGGTTCAATACAACCTCCAGGGTCTGCGCTGTGGTTCACCATACCAAGTGTATGTCACGGCTCGTAACAGGGTTGGAAGTGGACCACCATCAGACATTTTAAATGCAGCCACACAAGGAGGAGGTATGTCATTATATTATACTTTACACATATTAATTACTAATGCTAGTATGTTCTCATTATAAGTAAAATATGACAATCCTATCAGTCCTGTTAAAAATAAGAGCTGTGAAAGATGACTCAAAATGACAACATATTTTCCAAACTTCCCCTTTCCTTTTCTATGCACAAAGAGCCAATATTTTAATTTTCAGGGAATAAATTTGTTCTTCGGTAATGATTTTTAAAGAAATCCTTCAGCTTTTTGAGGCTGGTTCACATGCGCACAGAAACTTAGTTTAGATAGCATCCATATTATAATATTAAGAATAGATGTAGATTTTTTCTCTTATTAAAATCACTCTTGCATATATGCATTTTATAGGAAAATTGCAATGTTGGACATCCTTAACCTTTATATTTCTTGCCTTCTATGAACATCATAATGTGAGCAGTATCTAAAGTTCCAAGCCAAAATGATCTTCTCTCAGTCAACTCTTCGTCAGTGAGTTTACATCTGTATACTTGGCCCAATGGTGGTTGTCCATTTTTATATTTTGCTGTTCAGCATCGACCTCTACTTCAGCCGGCAAGTATATTATTTTATAAAACATGTCTGTACATTGCTGGATGTATCTGGACCTATTACCTATGGATAGGCCTTAGCATGCCATAAAGCATTTGGTTCTTATTTTTTAGTAGTTACTACCAAAATATGTGTGCATTAAATGATGTGGAGTATTTTTTATTTGGTACCCTTTTCCTTATCTTGAAATTATCTTTGGTGGAAATGATTGTGTTATATGTAAGTTGTCATAACCGCTAAACATCTCCATCTGCTAGATCATATGTTCTCCCAATTGTGAGTGCTGTTGGTTGGAATGCTATTAATCTTTGCAAAATGTTTTCAAATGATTATTTGATTTCATATTTGATGATTGAATATTTATTTATAGGGTGATAGAGAAAACAGTGTTGACAGGAGAATGAAAGTTGATGAAGATGAAGGCTGGATAGTTCTCAGTAATAACGTGCCCCCAGAGACTGAAAGGCTGGCATTGCGAGGACTTTCTCCAGCAACCTGGTATGAGTTGAAGGTAACAGCTCACAATGATGCTGGGTCAACTGTTGGGCTCTTCCGCTTTGCAACGACAACGCGATCTGGAGGTAACAGCACTATTTGTGATTGTTTTTTCTCCATTTATTTTTGTTAAAATGGTGAGCTGAAGTATCACTGTTCCACCTCTGGACTGTTTACTGTATTATATACTTCATTGTAGTTCATATATTTTTATATCTTTGGTGGTAGTACCAATGTGAAAATGCCACGCATGTACATGTATTTTCCGTGGGATCCCCCCCATGACTGATGAATCATCACTTGCTGCTCCAACACTTGGAAGACTTCTTCTTCTCTTCCTGCTTTGCATTATCTTGAACTTATTACTTTCAGTAGGGTTAATCACTTCAGCTGATGGATTATCAGCATCACAGTTCTTCATTACATCAGCAAACTATTTTTTTTGCCACTGATTGAATGGCACTCTAACTCACTTTGAGTTTCTCAGGAGGGTTCTGAGGAATTCTATAATTCACCCGGATCCTCTTCAATTCATTCATTTTCTTACTCGGTTCTCACAGTCCATGCTGGAATATTTTTGTGCACTAACCACATCATGGTCATTTCTTAGGCACATAGAGTCTATTGGTGCATTTACCTCCCTCTGCTCCAATATTAAGGCTTGAATTATCGGATTCTGCTCCTTTATAACCTTCATACAGTTTGCTGACTTTGACTGCAATTCATTCACAGAGTTTAGGACTACTCTCTGTCCCTTTTTGAATGTTTTAATTAGCCAAGATGGCATGCTAATGCAAGACTTGCAACAAAATTATGGGTTTGCGCTAGAATTTACTGTTTATTACAGGCTTTGATTATCCCAGGCAGGAATTATGAAAAATAGAGTCACAACCCAAATCATATCTAATGGAAACCTGATTTTCCATTGAGTTCTTGGAGCACATTGTGCATGTTAACTTATCATCCACCATTATTGAATATTAACTCTTCTATATGATGACAAACAAGGATATTTTATAATGAAATGGTAATTCAGTGACATTATTTCAGAAAAACAGTCCATCTGCCAATAAATGTTTAGGTTTCTAAAATATTGTACCACTTAAAGTTGAACACAATTTTTCCAAACCCTTCCAGATCAACTAGAGATCTGATATTTGGTGCAGATGAGAGCTATTGGGGAAACTGGGGACAAATTTGTGATTGAACCTGACTAATTGACCATATACATTAACTGTAAACTCAGGAACAGAGAATATATTGCAATACTGCACTGTTGCAATATATCAAACTATATTTTTGCCTTTACAATATCTAGACAAAAAATAAAAGGAAGTAAAAGTGTATTAAGATTTCAAATAAATATGTACCTACTCTTTTAAAAGGCTGGAGACAGGTAATGCAGGATATTTACATTTACTTTAGGCATACATTACATTTCATATTAAGAGAAGTAAAAATTGAAATTTTTTTTAGCTGTCCTGGGTGGGCAATGTAAGAGTAGCATAGGAGTCCGATATTAAAAAATCATATGTAATTGGTAATCAGAAGTTGGCATATGTATATGTAATTATATAAAGTTGTTATATAACCATGAAAATGGTGTCCAAACATTGAATATTAAATTTATAATACACATAGTTAATGGATGATTTTCTCATTTTTATGTCAAATTAACAATTGAAACTCCTGAAATTCACTCAATTCTACACCTGTAAATTTGAGCCATTTGTTGAAATCCCTCCAAATTTCATAGCATAGTTTCTATTTGTACATAGCCACAATAGCCCCACCCATCTTCATGGCTGAGGCTGGAGGTGAAGGAGAGTCAACATCTTATGGCATAGGAGAAAGCAGTGATCCATCATTTTACAAGGATGTGTATGTAATGGCTCCAATTACAATTGCTGCCATCCTTGGATTAGGAACTACATTCCTGGTTGGTTGTTTGATTGCTAGGAAAAGAAGGTAAGAGCTCATGGTGGTATTATGACATGGTATTATGTTGTGGAAATTCTAATTATTCAAGAGAAGTTATATGCTTATTTTTTTTTATTTTTAGTTGTGTTCTAAAAGCTTACATTGTGTAGGTACTAAGTAAATGCCACTTTGCTTTTTGTCTTTATTTTATTGGTTCTAAAATTCTTTGCAGTATTCTTTGTGAAGGTTTCTGTAAAGTGTTGCAAAATTTAACAAGTACAGTGTGGTATAGTACAATGAATATAGATTATAATGTAAGTTCAACTAAATTGGAGATGGCCAGGAAGCACTAGTTTCATAAATTATAAATATATTACTGATGTTACAGTTAGGAGAATGCATCTAGTCTTGATTATACTAGCAGCTATTATTCATACCAGCATATGTAAATTTGGCAGTGTGTTTTGTCTTGGCCGGGATATTGATTATGAATGATTAACTTTTCAAATTTTTAGCCTTATAGCCAGCCACAAAATATAATTACAAAACTATTTGATAGGCGTGGGTAAATCAAAATTTTAGCATCACATACCTGAATTTTTAAAAATCAGCTAGACACAAATGAATCCCCATACTCATGCTAAGATGGAGGTTTTTTTCATTTTTAAAAATGGCATTGTAGTTTTTACCCTTTTAGAGTAATATACTGCTTTGCCCCAATCAACTAGTAATGCTAGTACCTATGAACTGAACACAGGAACTTCTTGTGGGCACCTGCTTTTCCACAGTGGAAGACTGAAGATGCACTATTTTGATGTAAAGGATTCACTCATACATTACACATTGACTGTATTGAAAGGAAAGGAAATGAGCAAAAGGGGCAACAAGTTAACTTAAATTCATTTTAGATTGTTTAGCTGTTAATTGAAAGTAATTTAAATAATGTGCTGATACCCAATAGAAGCATTGAATTGTTTGAATTTTAAATGTTTCAGACCACTTTGGCTTACATTTATAACATTGTCTTGATGACCAACCGAATCTTGGCAGTGAATGGGAATTTAAAATCTGAAACAAGATTGGATTTTTTCCACCAGTGACATATGATCACCAGCCAATATTGGCTAGGTTGCCCCACAGCTGAATAAATACTGATGAATTCATATATTTGAGTTACAACCATAACCAGCGGCAGAATGATGCAGATGGATGGGACCAATAATAGAATGAAAAATAAAAAAATATTATAAGTAATATCGGGTCTTTCAAATATCACTTCATAGTGCATTCATTTTTTTACAACAGCATATCTGTGAATTCATGAATTGATTCACGAGTTCGCAGTTGCTTTTCCTTGGATAATCCAATTGTTAAACAAGGAAATTTTTTAACAGTAGCTGATTTATGCAAGGCATAATTAATCAGTAAGGGTCATTTTCGTAAATTTAAATACTGACAGGTCAGAAGAAAGTTGTATGCATGCAGCTCCATCTATTGATTGTTACCAGAGTCACTCAAGTTATTGTTTTGATTAAGTAGTCATTTGACTGTCGGTGAATGCAGATAACACTGTCCACAGAAATTGTTTCCCTTGCCAGGTGCAAAGTGGATCCTTTGATTTGATTTTTTGTGTTAAGGGATCATCAGCTATACAAATTCACCAGGAGTTGTGTCTAGGTTATGGGCCTATGGTAATGAGTGAAGGAAAGATTAGACAATGGTGTTGAGACTTCACAAATGGCCGCACAAATGTGCATGATGAAGAGTTGAGTGGCAGTTCCAGTATTCAGATTAATGAAACCATTCAACAAGTGGACCAAGAACTGTAATTTGATCAACAATTGACAATAAGTGCTCTGACTATAAATTTTCTCTTCTTGTATGCACCACTTTTTAGATGATTGATACAGAAAAACTCGGATATCACAAATTGTGTGCAAGGTGGGTACTGAAAATGCTAACCTACCAAAAGTAAGAGCAAAGAATGTTGAGTGGAAAAGTGTTTTTGGACCACTATCAACAGTCAGGACCTAGCACCTACCAACTATTTCCTCTTCTTGCACTCGATGTAGAGGCCTGGTGGGCAATGGTTTGAAGACAAGGAGGAACTTAAGATTGCCATTGTCAACTGGTTCAATTCCCAGAGGGTGAACTTCTATGCTGAAGAATTAAAGAAGCTGGTGTAGCATTACAAAAAGTGCTAAGAAGTGAACGGTGATTATGCAGAAAAGTGAAGTAGGTTTGCAGGAAACTAATACCATCAATAAAATCTTTTTTTAATGAATGAATGGCCCTTACTTTTCAAATATGTCTTGTATATATTCAAATTAATTCAGTAGAGAATCCAACATTAAGACTTGCTCATCATTGGGGTGAAGAGGTAATATTAATCTAAATACTACTTATTGTGGATGGTCATCAACTTACAACCCATTCCATAATGTGAGCTTACAACTGTATAACTGCCTACTCAGTTGAAATTGGACTGTATCCAGAGTTTCAAGAATAGGGTATATACCCGGTTACTTGCTCACCCACTTTACTCATTGGATGAATTCTTTTGTGATAATCTTAATTACATTTAAGAACTTATGTTTACATATTAATTAATATTTATATTTACGATATTTAAGATGGTGGTACAATTTTTCAAAATGAATGAAGTATTATTATTGAATTCTAAGAATCTAATGCAGCCATTTCTGGTTTTAGCTATTGGCCTTTTTCTCTCTCCCTTAGCATACTTGTGAATAATAACATGCAGCATGAATCTATATTGCCTTTATTTTACATAGCTATGTCAATAAATTGTAGTATACAAATAAAGGGATTGGGCAAACAGATGTTGTTTGTGCTAATTATTATATTTTGTAAAACAGGTTGTAGTGGTAAATTCTCTCCCCTCAGGCTATGTCTTAACTTTGGCAGTGGTTCAGCTGATAGTACTGATGGTAGCAGCAAGCAGGGTAGCAGTATGGCCAAGGAGGGTGGGAGCGGTGACTCGTCATCCTGTTGCAAAATTGTTGGTGCTGGATCGAGCATAGGCTTATCTGGTCCACCATCTGAGACAGGTGTGGCCAGGCATCGAGGCAGTCGTGACGGGGAGCTCTCATCCCACCACAGCCAGGTTCAGAGGCAGTTGTACACATCCTCACCAGTTGCTGGGGGAGTTGGGCTGCGTGGTGGGGGAGGGATGGGCAAGGGAGAAGAGCCAGATGACATAGTTCCTAGATGTGATAAGCTCAAGGACGATCAGGGAGATTTGAGATCTGGTGAGTGGGCCTATTTCATCCTTGCCGTTTTAATAACATTTATTACTTTTTATTCAGTTATACTATTATGTAGGCAATGGCAAAAAATAAATCTAATTTGAGTGTTAGGGTAATTTTTGTCTGTTACTTTTTTTTGGATATCTATATTTTGTTGGTCAGGGATGCTACATTTGAGCTTTTCATTCCATATTGTTCTGAACATTATTCCTCCATTATGTTTTGGTCCTAATTTCTGGAAAATAGCTTATTTAATTCTTGTTTGCTTTTTTCTCAATTATGGCAAACACCTGAATGATTTACATTTGAATTAGGAAATGGAGGCACAAAGTCAGCCCGTAAAAACTAAAACTCTCCCTAACAATATGATAACTGTATGAAGGCCTTTCCTTAAAATTTTATAATTGGAAAAATAAAATCAAATCAATACACTGCTTATGTTCAAAAACATATTTATAAAAATTGTACATACAATTGGTAAAAATGGGGGATTTGGGAATTCTATTTAAATAGTTAATCCAATAACATGTGCAAAATGAAGGATTGTTTTCTTCTATTGAATAACTTAGAATTTTTTAGATGAAACATTATTGTTTTTGGTAATATGTATTTGGTGGTCCCTGAAAACTGTATTCCTAATTACATAAGTACTAAATCTAGTGACCCCAAACTTAAGAATCTGTGACCAATTCAAGAATCTTTTGGCCTTTTGATCCCCTCTATTATTAATAGCTAATTATAATTGGACAAGCAAAAAAATACATTCTCTTAGATTATGTGACAGAGTTTATTACATATTAGCATTATGCCAATGTAATGTAATCATTTCTAATAAAATGCATTATGCTATGACTTTCGAGGGAGTAAAATTTACTGGCATATTCAATGTCACAGGCGCATTTCGTGACTCTTGGAAAGATTAGCCTTGCCAGGTTCCAAGTTATTAATTTTCATCTATAATTCATTATCGAATTCTATACCTAACTTATTTATCCGTTTTTAATATGAACTTCATATGTGTTTAACCATCTTTAAATGTGTAAAAGCTTGGGACTGTAAGGAAGAAGGGAAGTACCCTTACAAAAATTTTGGATATTTTTGTTCATTTAAGCAGTGTTTGGTAATTTGGTAATTTTTGTCCAACTGTAAGTAAGTAAGACATAATTTTGAAAAGCATCTTAGCTTCAATATCATTTGAGTGTTTAATGAGTTCACTCCGTATGTTACATTCATTTTTTCAGCTTCTGTAGAAATGTGCACTATACAAAACTATCAATGATGTTCAGCACTTCAATATGCAAAAGCACTCAGATGCCAAGAGTCATTATGCAGCACCTGTCATGCTGTGATGTTTTATTTAGAAAGTACAAATAGCCATACCAATAAAAAATGCTGGTATGGTATTTGTAGTTAAAGAAAAGTTATCTAATTTTTAAAGAAATAATAGTTTTTTATTCAGGTTGCTGAAGCTGAAGTAATGCCATTTGCAATATCTCAAACTTCAGAACACTTCCCAAGCATAAAATGAGATGCAAACTCTTGTTTATCTGTGCATATTCCCAATAACATCTCCTAATCCCTTCATGCATCCAATACCTACTTCTTATTTGTCTAACTCTCTGTTCAGTTTACTTTCCACATTCTAGACCAACATCTTATCATGAAATACTTCAATCTATCATCATCCTGTATCCTCACACACTTGGTCCTGGGGCCATACATTTAAATTTCCACATTGAAGTCTTAAGCAATCTTAAAATTTTACTCAATAGAATCCTTGTCAATATAAGTTTTACCAAAATAAAAGCAGCGTTAACTGATTTAATACATTTTCAAAATTAAGGTTTTCCAATATCTGAAAGAATTATTTGGTGCACTCTTTTCCGTAATTCTAATAGTTAATGTTTAAGATGTAACATTAACCTATGCACACCTAATTGTTCCAGGGTAGTTTCTGAAATGCAGTAATTACATGCAATTGATCTCACCCATGCATGCACCATAAAGTTATTATTTGGGCACATTCATTTTTATTCATACCATTCACACCACTAGTTTTAACATGGCATATATGTATTTTTGATAGACACTTATAGTTTTCTTTTATGGATTACAAGACATAAGATTATAGGTTGCAGCATTAGTTATAGAGGCAGCAGGGTATTACCTAATATATTTTATATTTAATTAATCTAAAAGCTTAATGCAAACTTTCCTCTGAATTTTAGGAGTAAGGGTATTTAACCCACTCAATCTTATTTCTTCTTTCATTTTAGTTAAATATCTGCATTTCTTATTTTGCCAATGCCTCTGGAATACTAATATGCCTGTATTTGTCATCAGATTTTCCAGAGGTTTGACCCCAAAAGTTTTCAGTCTAAAGTAATTCACTAATATTATCCAAAAACATTTTTTTTCCTGCATGGCAAATGTAATTTATTCATTTCCAAGTGTCTTTTTATAAACTTCATAAATTCTCAGTGACTGAATAAACTATAATTTGTCTGTTAAACATTTCTGTTTGTGCTTACTCAACAAATTAATTTATATTTCCTCATGTTGCATTTTGGTATGTTATTTTTTATTTTAATGCTATTCAAAGTTGCATTAAAACTGAATCCATAAAAAATTGTTTTTTTGTTAAATTTTGTAAAGTCTTTGGTTCAATTTTGATTGGTATAAACTTTCAAGAAAATAAGATACAGTGGAACTTCTCTGAGATTGAGCATGAGGTTAAACCAGAGCCTAGGCAAAATCCAAAAAATGTATTCATATTAAACTTCCCTAGTTTAAAGATAGTCTAGTCTGAAGTTTATCTGTGCACAAATTTGACATAATTATAATGCACGGGAAGAAAATGGTGGCAAATCACATGTTAGAAAAATACATACATAAAGGTTTATGGAATGGGGAGTAGACAATTAGTCTTAGGTATGACATATTGAATTTCTTTCTTATTGTCCATCCAATTATAATGAATGATGTATATAAAAGAGTCAAATGTGGGCAATATTTAATAACATTAATTTTTTTGAAGAAATGAAGCAAAGCTAGTTAGTTGAAGTAGAACCCTGTATTAGATGGAACTACTAATTTGGAGTAAATAATGCTTCAAATTACATCCATTAGTATTCAGATCATGCCACTGTATGTTGTCTCCATGTCAATAGGTGAAATTTTAATTAATTAAATGTGTATGAAAATTCAAAGAGAATGCTCAGATGATACTTTAAAATTGTATCGAGAGATAGGTAAAAAAATTGAAATTAATTATATACTTATGAATGCATATGTAACAATAACTTATACAAAGTCAAGAATAATTATGCTAGAGATATTGAAGTAGCTGGAGGGAAACTGAATGGAAAGGGATATTAGTCAAAATGCTTGTAAATTGTAAAAGCTTATGATTCAAATTTAAGATGTTCAACTTATAGAAGTTCGACTGTATTTCCTTTTTATTATTTCATCATCTTTATTCATTCTCATGTGTTTTCATCATCAGAACTTTATGAAATCAGCCCTTATGCCACATTCAGCGTTCCTGTATCAAACAGTGGTGCTACTCCAGGATGCGGAAGTGGTGTTGGGGTCAATGCAAGCACGAATCGAGGAGGGACAATGGATTATACAATGCAGTTCAGAACATTTGGCCATTCTGAATGCGGAATGGGTCAAATGCCAAAGGGAAAGAAACGTTACAACAACGCTAACTATGGTAATTTGTCCATATACTATTGATCATTCCTGCTGATGCATTCAAGTGGTCCAACTCAAAACAAAATTAAACTGCAATTGTTTGAACATAAATTTTCCTTGATTCTATGCCTGTTTTACCCCAGCAGAAATTTCAAGTCTTTTAATTGAGAGTCTCACATCACTCCATGCAAAAATAAAAATATTTTCATCCATATTTCATCTCGATCTAAATTTTCACCCAACCCTATAAACTGCCTTTTTTGTTTTTCTTCTTTTAAATAAATTTAGTTATACCAAATAATAATATTATGCATAAGATGCTACTTCCAGTATCCAAATGAAGAGAGAGCTTCAATCACCAGCAATGGTACCTACATGAAGTTATTAAAACATGACATATAATAAATCAAGGCAGGCGACAGCAGGGATAAAGAACGTTCAAATTAATGGTAACTAAAATACAGTAAATAGTAAATTCCATACTTTGCTGGAATCCACCCTATTCTATGATTATAGACCCACCCCCTCCCCCACCTTTTGGGTGCTGGAGAAATGTGACAGAAAACTATTTTTGTATTTTAAAATGTAGACTTTTAGGAAAATGATGGTTCAGAAATATTAAGGGAAACTATTCAAGGAGAGATTATATTTGGACTAATTCAGTAAATTATTTTATAAGTTTAAATGTTTTTATCAAAAAATATCCTGTGAGAGAGACATTTTGTATATCTGAAAAATATTAACATCATTATGTTATCAAAGTTTTATTTATTCTTTTGACATAAAATATGTGATAAAAATTTTATGCTAATTTTTATTAATTTTGCATAGCATAAATTATTTTTCAAATAACTAAGTATACCATATGGATATATTCAATTATATCTATTAATTAATTCAAGTCGTTTTTAGGTGATTAAAATTTACTGATAAGTAATGAAATTACTTTAAAAAGAATTCTTATTTAAATAACTGCAAGCAGCCAAGCATTTCCCTGCATTAAGAAAATATTTTTACTGTGGAGAATTATGTGCTCATGACTTCAAATTGATGATATCTAGCTGTCATAAATAACATTTAGCTTGCCCTTCTAAATTTAAGGAAACAAGCAGAGATTTACTGAAACTAGAGATCCATTTGGTAAAGCTGAGGCAGTATGTGGGGGCAACGGGGGTCAGCCACTCTTCAAGCAGCATAGTAGAAAAGAGTCCATGTCAGAAGATGATCGGGATGATGGAGTAGGGATGGAGCACAGGCAGAATATTCCACCACATCATTTAAACGTGAAGCAGCTTCCTCAAGGAGGGGGTTACAGGGTGCCAGTGAAGCGCGGAGGCTCAGGTTAGTGTCTATCTACTGTGTCTGCAAGCAACTCAATCTACTATACATGGTACTTATAATTACAGCATTATAAGTACAGCTATACCATAATTTGCCACAGTGTTAGGTTCATCAAAATTATATGTCACTAAGTGAATGTAATAAACTGATTATGCATTTTATATTCTTTCTCGAAATAAAATGGTCAATGTGTGCATTTATAAAATAGTGCCATTCAAACTCAAAATCCAAAGTTACAAAGACCAAGAAAAATCATTGTGCATAGCATTTTTGTGGTGGGTTACATAAACTCATTCAATTTACAAGTATGTTTTTGCTGTGGATACAAGACAAGAGTTTTATCTATGGAAGTCTTAGAGACTTACTTTTATTTTCTCATATGAATTTTTATAAGTGTAGCTTAGGTTATGACATCCATGCTCTCTTGTAAGATAAAAAATTGCAGAGAAGGCTCCTAATATTCTTAAAACATCCCAGATTTTCCTGGATTCTATGACTTTCTAATGACCTTAAGCCTCATTTTATTCATTTCATCTGTATTAGCATATCAAATTTTCATGGTCATGGCAATTAAGGGCTTGTAAAGATCAAATTTTTCCATCCTAATTCACAGCATTGAAGATATCAAAAATTCTCATTCAAGAATCAACTGCATCAGGGTAACATTGTTCCAGCATGCAATATTTTCATGAGAACTCAATTTAGAGTTGCTTTAGAATTTCATAAATGACAAATTATAGCAATTTTAGGCCTGTGCAGACATTATTCATTTATGTAATTCATTGTGGTATTTTAAGATCATAGAAATTTGCTGTCATTTCTTTGTGATTGGCACATTATGAGGAAGGTTATTATATATAAAATTACATATAATTTTGAATCTTTTCTTTACATTTTTGTTATCTTTGAAGACCCTTACACAGCTTTCTAGTTAATTTAATGTCATCTTTAATCCTGAGTCTCTTATTTGATAATGTTGAAAATGTGATAGGATCTATGATATCTCACTGTGCAATTTTGTAGGTTTACTAGTCATAATTTGCCAAAATGGCTTTTTCAGAGGGAGACCTTTCATTTTAATTACACTTTTACATTTTTGTGGAACAGAAAAAAACAGTCATTACAAGTTATATAAGAAAGAGATAGTCATGATGTTAAATAGTCCATTATGAAAGATATGGTCTGAATGGAGGGAGAAACAGGTTATACTGTAGTTGTAAACTGCAGAATCAAAGCATATTTTTTAAAATCAAAGACTTTCCATACTCTAATGTTTTACTGTATAATGTAATTGTGTGTAATTGAGAGATGAATATAGCTCTCCCCTCTTTTAATATCAAATGACCCAAATTTTCTACCTCAATGCCTACACCTTAGCGGTGATGAATGCTGATCTTCTTCCCTTCTATTTTGTCTTCCCCCTTTTATCAACAACTACTCCTTGACTTAAGCCTGCTGTGGTGTAAATAATATTTTTATTGCTGTCATGCTGGTATATTAATTTGTAGTTATCATCCCTGTTGCCTATAAGGGGCCCTATCATAGACTTTTCTGATAGGCTCCAACTTTAACTTGTTGTCAATCATATATATGATCCAGTTAAGATTATAGCCTTGTCAAAGTCCTTCTGATTTGGTTCATCTGGTGCGAAGACTGTTTTTGAGGAACTCTTGCTAGTTTCTTTGATTAGAAGTGCTAAATATGTATGTTTGAGCATCTTCATGAGGTCACCTTCTTAATCCAGGATGCTCTTTATTTTTGCCTGGAAAAGCCAAGCTTAGGAGCTGTAAATCATTTATTCATCTTCCATGTTACAAGTTTTAGGCACTGTTAATACTCCAAAGGGTCATATGATAAGTCTTGGGAATTATCAGATTTCTTTGCCAAATTAATTTTGTCTTCCAAGTCTATATCATGAGGTGATCCAATCCATGTGTATTCCACTATCAAAAACAGGTGGTATGTTTATTTTTGACAACTCATTGGTGTTCTTATATCTAAAATTTTAGATATCAGAGGGTTTTCCATCAATTCAAAACTATGAATAATTATAAATTGTAGTTCCATTTCCCTAAAAAGTGTGTAGGTAGATTTATACAAGTAACAAATGCTACCGCTGAAACTCTTATATTAAATAGGATGCTATTCCTTCAGCAGTGCAATATTTTCTCATAAGGATGCCCCAGTTCCCCAGTGCCACAAATTCCCAATTGTTAAAAATAGTACTGCACTGTCAGTCCACTCATTTTCTGTAAATGCTCCCACTCTCTCAAAATTCTGGTATACTCTAAAATCTTTTCTTCGCAGATTCCTATTACCGACCTGATTCCAGTACAGAGTCTAATGAAGCCTCTCCTCAAGATTGCAGCAGGAGGAGAGGTTGGAGGAGAGGTCTGGACCGGAGCAAAGAGGAGATGAGGATGAGGTCAAGGTCACTGGGCGAGGCTGAAGAGGAGGATGATGATGGAGAGGATGATGAGGATGAAGAGGGTCTGCAAGACGCAAGGTAGCCAAGGTTTGTCTGGCATTGCTACAGAAGTGTGAGCAGGACGATCATTTTTAGCACTTTTTGTACTCTTCTCACTTTTCTTCATTTAACATTCCATTAATTTGCTTTAAATTTGGCTGGATTACAATTTGATCACATGAATCCATAGCATGACATTCCAAATTAAGTAGCACACCAACATGCCAGTGACAGAGTTTTAGTGTAATAAGAACTTCTTTGTTGTAAAAAAGTTAATTTAGAAAATATTTTTTCTCTAACTTAAGTAAATTTAATATTTTTCTTGATTTTAATCATTGAAATCAGAGTATCATGGATATATTGGAACAGGATCTCCATATAATTTTTATATCCAAATCACCTTTGCCTCTTTTTTTAAAATCTGCTTTATTAAGGGTATAATGGTTAGGTGGTCCAGAAAGGATTTTACTAATCGGTTTGAAAGCACTGAATTTGTGATCCATTAGCTTTTATACCATTTAATGCTTGTCTAAATTTTGTGTCTACAATTTATATGTATAATTCATACCCTTACATGACCAGCTCATTCAATTACTCAATCGAGGGCTTGTCACTGAATAAAAAATAATTCTGGTTTAGAAATTTTTATTGTTTTAGTCATTAATTCTCTCTTCCCAAAGCATGTGCCCATCAAGTACTGCATTTTCTCTCTCCTATATGATTCAATTCATTAATTGATCTCAATATACCAGGACTTCCACCAAATCAGAGGAGCCTATGCTCTGCATCCTGCCCAGAATTAAAATTTTAGAGTAGAGAAAGCTTTTATACTGAAATAGGCAAGATTAATAAGGTACTGAAGTCAATAAAACAAACACTATCTGTATGAGAGCGGAAATTCGATGGTGATGTCAGTGCCCGTGCCATGTCTACTTTTTCTCTTTTATCTAATAATTTTCAATAACAAGCCTGATGTTATACTGTAAGAACAGAAGTGGGAATGTGTCCTGCATGTTCCAGACAGCATAATATATACTGTGAAATTTTTTTAAAAACCCTTATATGTTGTTCTATTAGGGTTTTAAGGGAACTCTGTTGGCTAGAGTTGAACTAAAATAGCATGAAATATGGTGATGACAACAGAAATAGATCTGATACAAGGATTTGGAATTTCAAATTTTGCCTTTATCCCACCATTACATGGTGTTCCACTTGATGGTAGGTTCTGTTCATCATTGTTTTCTCCATTCATTCAGGCCTGTTCCTTGGCCTCTTGTATATTATTCCTCTCTCCGTATCACCTATGAGGGATGCCAAGAAGGTTACTTACATTTTGCCCTAGAATGGCAATACGTAGTGCTAGAGTCTACTATCTAGGTGTCTGAAAGTCTATACACTCAGTATCCATCCCATTGCAGTGCATGCATTTCTATTGCAGCACACATTTTAACAGTTTGTAGTGAGAAAAGAATAAGATCCACAGTCTGAACACTACCACAGTAAGATGCATACTGAGTGTAGGGTCGTTTAGACACCAAAATGGTGGCTCTGGCCCTAACCACCGTCATGCTTAGCTGAAATGTAAATTACTTTCTGGTCGGCCCTCATACAATGATGAAATATGCCAAAATGCCAATTTTCATCAATATAGATGCAGCAGATGCACTGGATAGCATTAATAACAATTGCTTATTTGCCCAGGGACTATATTAGACAATACATATATATTAAGCAGCAAAACAAAATTATAAAGCTGAAAATCATCAATAAGCAGGGAAATACGGTAACATATCTAGGAGCATACATACATAAAAAAAAACCATAAACACAGTAATCAACCCAAAGGTTGGTTCAGTAGGTGATGGTAGAGTGCACCCAGTATTAAGCCCTTTACGGCGTGTGAAAATTCACACATCAGGGTAGGGGGGCCAGTTCCTTTCCCTCTGCCGGTTATGGTTTCCCAGGAAGACCTGGTACCCAAAAAATCACTTCAGCTAGGGTGGAGCTGCAGGTGCCCAGAGTGCCTTGCCCGGGAATCGAACCCGGGACCCTCTGGTCAGCAGTCCAATGCTCTATCCACTGGACTACCGCGACCCACCATGCATACATATATGCATATATAACCATAAACACAGTATTCAACCCGAAGGTCGGTTTGGTAGGTGATGGTAGAGGTCACCCAGTACTAAGCCCAACGGCATGTGAAATTCACACATCAGGGTAGGGGGTTAGCTCCTTTCTCTGTGCCGGTTATGGTTTCCCACGAAGACCTGGTACCCAAAAAATCACAGAAGCTTGGGTGGAGCTGCAAGGGTGCCTTGCCCGGGAATCGAACCCGGGCCCCTCCAGTCAGCAGTCTATACTGTACCATCTGCTAACCTTCAATCTTTTATATTCATTTTCTGCCTCTACCTCACCCAAAATCTCACTACCACCCAATATTTACTTCATTCACTTTTTCTGCTCTCTTCAAATTTCCCAGAGTAACTTGCTCTCTTCTCAAAAGTCACATAAAAAATACTTTTTACATGAAACTTACTCTAAATATCAGCATAGAAAGAAGAAAACTTGACAGACAATGAAGAATTAGTGAAAGATTACTAAGTAAAACTGTAGATTGCCTAGTAAACCCTCGGAATGGTGAAGTCTAAATGTTGGGGTCCCTTCTACTTAATTTTAATAAGGTTTTGCTTTACTCTTTTCATGCATGAACTGTTTTCAATGCTGCTGCAATACTAAATTCTAGTTGCTAATTTTTGGGGCTTTGATTATCATACATCACCATCTTTTTATATTTTTACATAACTTTTTGTTTTTTCTCATGGTATCTATGTGACAAATCCCTTTTTTTTCCCAGTGTCATGCTGCATCCAACTCTCCCAGCAGGGTCTCTGGGAGATGGTGGCGTGGGAGGATGGGCCCTGATGAATCACTCTCATATGTATAATCAAGGGTCATATGAAAAACCTAAGTGAGTATTAATGCTGTAAGTGATTAAATGTGTAGGTGCAGCTCCAATTTCCATCCATTCTATGTATAATTATACACCTAATCAGATGAGTTTGTTAAAATTCATTCAAAAGCTCTCAACCTTGCATGGTTAAATAAAGTGTCATAGGCCTTTCATAATGTAGTTTCATTTCTTTGGAGAATTCTCTGTCTGAGCAAGCTATATACACATTTCTTTATGGTATTATCTAATATTATGCTTTAAGTTTATTTAACATTCTACAAATTGTTTATCGTCTATCCACAACTAATTTTGGTTCTAGCTATTAAGTGTGGCTAGCAGATACATTTGATATGCAGCTATATGAAAAGGTATGAAGAGTAGGTACAACCCCAGAAAATTATTAATCCCATATTGTTTATTTTATATAGGTAGTGCTTTTATTTAGTCTCTCAATACTGGCTTAAAATATAGGAATTAGTCTTAATTTAATATTTGATGTTTTAAAAATCATTGTTGATTTTCTGTAAATTATTCCTGAAACAAAGAAATAGGCTTTATTATTCAACTATGCTCCATCATTTTCATGACAATATGGCTCCATAAATATCTCAGTTTTCTAATGACTCAAATGAATTTAGTGAACAATTGTTATTAATTTTGAGTTAGTTGCATGGCAAATTGCTTTTACCTGCAGCAAAGTGAAATTGCAGCATTTTATTCAACGAATTCTTTTAACTCTTGCTGTGTAATACATACCACAGGCACATTCTTGAGAAATGTAATTATTAAAATCATAAGTAATTTTAACTTTGTGTTTCTATATATTAAGATCATCATGTAAATTTATTTTTTTACTAAATTTTGATGCAACAGTAATGTTTATTTTAAGATTTCATAACATTTCTTAGTTTGAAGTTTAACAGGAATATTTTATTTTTTAATCTGACATTATAATTTCAATTCTTAATTGAAAGAGTACATAATAATTATTTTGCATCTTCCTTTCCTTGAGATACATGCATTTGGTCAATGCTATCTTTCACCTGCATCATTTTTTTCATTCATAGTTGCCGTTATCAATATTTTATTAGATGAGACAAAATGTTCATTTACATATTAGCTGAAGCTTATGTCATTGAGGATGCACCTGTGGAAATGGGAGGTCTACTGCAAATCATGGGCTCATCTGAAATTGCAGCAATAAGAGTTAAACGAAATTCGGCTCAGGATTTTGAGTTGTAATTTGCAGTTATGCAAAACATTTTGAATGGCATGCCTCTGTTCAGTTCACATTGGCTTATAGCAAAACATTTTGTAAAAAGTCAGTACTAGAGATGTTTATCATTAAGAAAAATCCGTTGACTTACGCAGTGGTCACCATTGGCAAAAGCAGGGGATGATGGGAGTAAGCAGGGAGCCAAGTGAAGCAGAGTGCGATCGTCTTGCAGTTGATGAAGACAATAATGGAGTTGACGGGGAGAGAAATGAAAGTTTGGGATCTTTATCAAATGGAAACTCTCTTGATGACATTGATGACGGGAACTTGGGGAAGTTAACTGCTTCAATTGTCAATGACGGTGAACTTGAAGCCCAGCTTTCTTTACTATTGGCTAGGTGAGATACAACAGAGCATGCCTTAAACATCATTCATCAAATTCATCTACAATGCCCTAAGAATATGGGAGGGAATTTTTGAACTTACATGCATAAATTATTCTAGTTCATAATTCAGAGCCTGTGAAAAGTAATGGGGGAAGAATTTACATGCATGAAAGATGAGAACATGTACACTGGAGTTAATAATCACTCTTGTAGTAGATATAAGGCCCACAAAAGAATGAGAATCATGCTTTTTATTAATAAGTTGTGTGATGGAATATTTAGAAAACATTCAATATTACATGCAGTAACTCTTAGCTGAAGCTCCCCTTTCTCTCTTACCCAATCAGTTTTAAAACAAATACAATTCTTTCCCAATGGCAGCAGTGTCCTATGCACTTGTTCCATAGATACTGTTTCCCTAAATAGTTGGTTGAAAACATTAATTAACAAGTTTGTGAGTGAATGCATAAATACAGCATGGTGCATCTCATCTTACTGCTTTTCAGTTCTAGAGTTGCTAAAAAGGGAAACTTATTACTACATATTTATTAGTTTGAGGTGTCATCTTTCTTGTGAGGCCTGTTCATAATTTACTTTTGTAGTAGTTCGCATTTATCATGGCCAGAGCTGTTTTTGTGGGGAAGCACACCAGAGTGCATCTCCTGGGCTGCAAAAGAATCGAGTGTTTGCATTTAAAGAGATATGGAAGATGGTATTCTGGAGGCTCCTTATTCACAAAAAGAGACCTGTAACAGTTATAGCTATTCATTATTAGTACTTTTGCAAGAATTCACATAGCAGTGATGCTTGAGATAAAAGAAGACAATTGAAACAACATAGAAATTTTCATAAGAAATCCAAATAGTAAATGTACATGACACAGACTCAACCCCAATGTTATTGACATTTAACTGAATGCATTTTGTAAATTTAAAATTAAGTAAACTAGTCATGAGTATGGAAAACACATATGCCTATCAGAAGAATTTTTATAAATTCCTGTAGCTTTGTCAGAGTTCTGCCCAATATAAATAGAAGGAGAGAAAGTGAATTAGTTTTGAATAGTTAATGATTTATAAACAATCCACAGGCACAACAAAACAAAGAAATAACAATCCAAAACCTCATCTTAAAAACCCTTATCTAATGACCCAAACCTGGTCCAAAACCTTCTGCCACATTGGCCTTCTATCAAATTCTAACCATGCCTCCCTTCACAATATTTCACTAAAAAGTTATATTGATGTGCCTATTATTGCCTCCCTGCTGCCTTTGGATATGCCAATAAAGTTAAAAACTCTTGAGACAGCATGCATTTTGCTCTTGGGAGTTTGCTCAGACTTCAGTCTGAACTTTACCCATTAGGGGGTACACCCTTCTTCCTGCCAATCACCCCCACAAACTACCCTGCCCTCCCCTCCCGCTAATAACCTGTGTCCTCAGTTTTCTTCCTTCCATGGAAAAGGATGGTCATGCCACTGAAATATCTGAAGAACAAAATTGTGTGCTGTTTTATGAGTCTAAGTTTTATTTGCCATCACCACACTTACGTTATATTCATTTCTTTAACATATTCGGTGGGAAAAAATTTATACCCAAATTATATTTATATATTTTAATACATGCATTTATATAACTGGAGGACCCAGGTTCGATTCCTGGGCAAGCCTATCTGGGCACCCTCAGCTCCATCCAAGTTGTTTAAATTTTTGGGTACCAGATCTTCCCGGGAAACCATAACCAGCACAGGGAAGGGAACTGGGTTAGTATTGGGTGAGCTCTGACATCACCTACCAAACCAACCTTTAAGTTTATAATTGTGTTTTTTGTTTTTATATAAACCATAATGGTTGATTTTCTGTATAAGTATATACCAATCTAAACCCTTCTATTTTATATTCGAATATCTTGACTCTGATTTGAATAAACTGGAGTTTTAATCATGACTTTGTTCCTTTTATATACTCTTAATGATAACCAATGTGGTTGTAACCATTCACCAAACAGATAATTATTATAGTCATGTGAACTGGAAATAATTAATTCATGGAAATATCAGCTTTGTGAAATATTTGGAAGCATGAACGGAATAATCTATTTGATTTGGGAAAAGATAGAGAAAAAGTCAAATACTTTGCTAAAAGATACATGGAAGGCTTATTTAAAATGGCCTCCTGATAAATAAGTCATCGGTCAACAAAATTTTTTTATTTAAGGTAGTAGATTTAAGATTGACTTTGGATAGACTAACTACCTCTAGATTTTAAAATCTTACCTAAGAAGACTAAACCTGGCACCCAGTGCTACTATAAACACTTTTTCAACTGCACATACTTTCTTCCTCCTTTCATGCACCCCAGCATACTAGTTATAGTAGTCATAGTTATATAGTCATAGTAGTTATAATGGGAGGCGACCGACAGCTGAGGTCATTTGCGCCATTAGGGATGGACAAAAAAGAATGAAGGATGGAGAGAAACCCAGTGTCGGCATTAGCCTACTCTTAGCAAAAAGCTCGAAGGGGTCCGCAGCTTAACATCCCATCCAACGGATGGCATACTCACTAAAAGTGCCCTCCAGAAAGCACCTCAAGTAACAATCAGGATACCACTGAAGAATATCTGTCATCGCCGGGATTCGAACACGGGCCCTTAGGGTGGGAAGCCAGTAAATTAGCTACCTCACCATCTATATCCCCCTATACCTCTCATGCCCTATTCTTTTTTTCCCTAAACTTCTTCTGCCTAATGTTCTCATTTCCATTGCAGTCATGAACCTTCCATTAACAATCAAAATGCTGTGTATCAACTTTTCATGCCACCCTTGAATTTTTTCCAACATCCCTCTATCCTCCCCATAATACAGTAATTTGTTGATTTTCCTTTCAACTATTTTTTCATCTTCCTCCAAATCCACAGTTCAAAAGCCACCAATCCATGCCTATGATCCTGCTTGAGTAACCAATTTTCCATGCTAACAAAACTTCACCTCAGTTTCAATTATTATGTCATAGTATCCTGACTTAACATACCAGTCATCCTCTCCTTCCTTGTGAAAGTTTATCTGCCTAATGCAATAATTATTTTTATGCCCATAACATTTTGGTTATCTTGGTCACTTCTAAGATAAGTAAACATTTCCAGCTGTTCCAAATTTTGCACTTCTATTTTAACATTTACCTCATCTAATTTCCTTCTTGAAAATATGATAACCTAAGTTTTGTTTATGTTGGTTCTCAGCCCATACTTATCAATGATTAGTAATGTACTTAGTAATGCTTTTTAACACCTTGGCTGACTGGCTTAAAAAGTATCAACTACTCACCTGATTTCATTAACTACTCACTGACTTGCATTCCCATCTCCAGTTCTTTCCATACCTCTGGTAGCATTTCCTCCATGTATATATTAAAAAGCATGGGTGATAATAACATTCCTGTCTTCCTCCTATTTCTAACACTACTCATCCTGACTCTCCATCCACCACATGCACCTGAGTAGTCTGAGAGTTTTTTAAAGAATGTATTGTTTGAGGTGGGTCTGGGATGGACAGGCTGAACATGCTTATATATCTTAGCCTGAGCTAACAAGGCACAACCTGACATCTAATGTAGTGTGCCCAATAAACTCTTTTTAAATTCCACATGCTTCCTACCTCCATCATTTCAGCCAACATTCCTATCATTTCCATCCCCTTAACTATATTGCCTGACATTGCCTATTCTTCCCCCTGCCAAGGTCCATTCCATTCCATAACATTCCATTGAAAATCAAAATGATTTGCATCCATCTTTCCTGCCTCTTTTGGATTTCTCCCAGCAATCCCTTATCTTCCCCCACCATGCCTAGTATCTCTTAATTTATTTCGATTTCCATCTATTTTAGCTTTTTTATTCTTTTCCACACCAAAACTTCAAAAGCTTCCAATCAACACCTATCATCTTACTTCAATGAACATGTTTCCATACCATACCAAACCACACTCCAAATAAAAGTTTTCATGAGTCTTTTCTTAAAATCCTTATTCAATGTTCCTGTCATCAACTCCCTACTCCTTGTGAAAGCACCTTTAACTCATGCAATTTTTCTTCTGATCTCTTTATTACGTTGACCTTCTGAAAGTTATCTCGTAGTTTTCCACAGATGTAGCTTTCTTTGAATATTCCAGAGAGGGTATCCTTTGCTTTGACCCCGAGTGCCTTGATTATTTCTCCATTTATTTTGTCAACTTTAGTGTCTTGTTGTCTTTTAGGTCCTCCACAGCTGTTGGATTTGTTTCTCAGTATTTCCAGGCTCCATTTGTTTTCTTCTGTTAAGATCTTTTCTTTGACATAGTCACCTTCAAGGGGTTTTTGGTTTTGAGAGTACTTCAATGCATACCTTATATCCCTTACCAATAAATTCATCTTCTACTGGTATGTGTGTCTTTTCAATAGCATCTCAGACACTGGGATTGTTTTTTTTCTTTTTTTCCCTTCTATACATTTCTACTGAATTCCTTGCAGCAGGTTTCAATCTACTCTTTCTTGGCCTTCTTCCACTCTCATTTCACTTAGTTCCACAGCTTTGTTCATAGGTTTTTCTCAGTTTCATTTCTCGGATTATAGTATTTTCAACTTATTTCTATGAATGTTCTTATTTTAGCTGTTATCCATTGCTGTTACCCGTAGCCACCACCTTACTCATGAGTTGCTCCTCTGATACTATGGTTATGACATTCTTCATCATCCTTCTATGATAGTCTCATTCATTCCTCATCTTTTTTAGTTCATGTTTGTATTGAACTTTTCTATGGCTTGCTTTTCCTCCAGTATCTTAGAGGTCCATCTGAGTTCCTGTGTCACTTCCTTTGTCTTCTTGAATTGCAGTCAACTGCCCATGACCACCAGGTTAAGATAACTTTTATATCTGCGGTCGAGTAGCCCTTTACACTGCTTGACTTGGTTCTTGTAACTCATCCTGACAAGGGCATAGTAAACTTGGTTTATGTGCCCCGTCTCCCAGTGCAACTTCTCTGAAATTTCTCAAAGAGGGTGATGCTACAGCCATGTTTTTCTCATCACAGAGTTCTATCAGTCTTTCACCTGTGGCATCTCATTTTCCTAAACCAAAATGTTCCATTCTGGCTCCCTATCCAACCATAGCATTCATCTTCCCTTCATGATTAGATTCTCCATGCTATATCATTCTGTGCAGTCTTATATTTGTCTTTCCACATTATTATGCTGATTCCTTCAAATTTAATCATATTATGGCTTTACAAAAAGAATGAAATTACCTTTTCCTAGGGTGTCAACACTTCTTTTTTACCTTGGAGGACAGTTTTTTTAAATCTAGGCACGGTATACTCATATATTTTATTATGTATCACAGGTGCATGTGATTTTTACACATTGAAATTACTGTATTTGAATGCATATTGGTGGATTACTCCATTAAAAGTTACTGTATGGCATCTCCCACAGTTATATGAATTTGTTCATAGAAAATTGTTCTCACTACCTCACTGTCACTAGACCTATGCATTAGAACTATTACAATTATGAAGCCCACTGAGCGGAGAGAAGGGGATTGAAACAATTGAGTATATTTTGCTCAAAACCTGTCATATCTATGCAAAAGTTTGTCAAGTTAAATATGCATATTTTTTTAGATAATAACCTCTATTTGTATTTTTATTCCATTTTTTGCGACCATTTATGCCACACTGATACACAGAACATGCTAGTTGTAAGCAATGGTGAATATTTTGAAAAAATGCATAATTAGACAAATGAACCAGTTTGATTCATGCATCACAGTTATAAGGAATTTCTTACTTTCTTTAAAAGTAGAAGTAGGAAAATACAATGTTAAATATTTATGATTGCACTTATGGGGTGTTTTGTTTCCTAGAAATTGTGGGAGTCATTGGCTTATTTTGTATCAAATGCCATACTGATATAAGTTGATATCTAAATGTTTTATTGTCATCATTACTTATTTTATATTTGACCCAATGGGTAAAGTCAATTGTGTAATAGATAGAAAGTAATATTTAACCTTACTTAATATATTTCTTCAAAAGATATACGAGGGTCATCCGGAAAGTAGTACCCGTTCGTGCCGCATGAAGTGCTGACGACGCGAGTAGCCGCTGGACGAGGTCAGATAGCTTCAGTGGCTTGTCTGCCTTCTCTGAGCCAAGTTGCGTGACGCTAGCATTGCCTGTGTTGTTTCTGTGATTGTTTACAATGTTTAAAAAAATTGAGAACGCCGCCAGTTGTGAAGTGAGGGCAGTGATTAAATTCCTCAATGCAAGAAACGTTCGCCCATGTGATATTCATCGCCAATTAAAGGAGGTGTATGGAGACAATGTAATGGACGAGTCGTCTGTTCGGCGGTGGTGTCGCAACTTCAACATGGGGAGGGGGAACACACACGACGATGAGCGTTCGGGGAGACCGTCTGTCATTACAGACCAACTGGTGAGCTCAGTTGACGAATTCGTGAGGAACGATCGGCGCGTCACAATTGATGACATCTGTGAGCATTTTCCCAATGTTTCTCGAACAATTGTTCATGAAATTGTTAAACACCATCTGCATTATGCAAAAATTTGTGCAAGATGGGTCCCTCGCGTATCTCAATGAGTTGGCGGCGAAGGACTATGCAGCAGGAATACAGAAACTTGTCACACGTTATGACAAATGCCTTAATTTGCTTGGAGATTATGTTGAGAAGTAGTTTAAAGTATCCTCTTTCAAATAAAATTTTTTATGTTTGTTAATATTTACTTTTGTGTCTTTATTTCACGAACGGGTACTACTTTCCGGATGACCCTCGTACATATATTGTAGTCACAAGTTAGAATAAGAATCAAAAATCATCATTGTGCCAAACATGTTGCCTTGGATAAATATCTGATGCATCAACTTGCATAATTCCAAGACGGCATCAGTTCTGACCCAAGTGTTAATATTGAAAAAATTCAGCAAATTTATTCTATTGGAACTTAAAAATGATGTCTTCTCATCAGAATTACCAGTTGAGGTCTTCAGCTATATACTACTGATAATATTAATCCTTGAGTATGAATAAATGGTGCCTTATTTAAAATTCTGAAGAAAATGAAGTCGCACGCATATACAATTTCATAAGCTTGGAATGCATGGTTTTGGTTATTGATGATTTGGGTAGACTATGGATGGAATTTATGATTATAAGGACAAGTTGCAAATAAAAAGGTATATCATTAAAACAAAAGATTTTTAGGATGTTGAAATTCATGACTGTATGAATTTTTATGTCTTTTTATAGGTTTCAAGAGCAAAAGGACCAGGAGAGGTTACAGTATACAATTCATGTGTGATTACCAAAGAAAAGAAATGGCAGGCTTCAATGAACACTGTGAAGGTGGGGATTCTTACCAGTGAATGAGTGCGGGAAAGGAATTGTTGACAAATACTGTAAATGTTGATGTTGAAAAGATGATACGCTTCTGCATTTATTTTTTGAATGAGTGAGTGAACCAAAGTGAGATGTTATGCCAACTGCATCAAACAATTATGAAAATCTGTGGGTGAACAATGGTTTTCTGTGCAATCATCGATTGGATGCTTTTGGAAGACTTAATTTATTCCATAGACCTTGATGCTCAACTTGTACATACATTATGTAAGTTCTTTTATCTGAAATATTAAGTGGACTAGACTGTTCTGAACTTGCTTTTTAATGATTTCATTCATGGATTTTAATCTTTGTTTTGTTTTGGACAGATGGTGATGTACTGCAATGAACATAAAATGATGACATTTTCACCTAATATAAAAGCATTAAAAAATTTCAGATGTTTTACTTCACAGGAATTAAATATTGCATTTCTTATTATTGATGTTTATGTTTTATCCATGAATGGTATGTTGCTAGATTACAAGCTGTGTGCTTTGGTCGTTTTTTGCGACATTTTGTAACCTTCTATTGTCAATTCTTAGGTAGAAGAAGATAAACATTTTCTGCTTGTGAAATTAAACCTATTGTCCCAAAGTCCTCCCATGCAGCAGCTTTTTTTGGGATTGGGATCCCAAAAAAAGAGTACGTTTGCATGTGAAGGACTGAATCTACTGCCTTTTGCACCCTTTTATCTGAAGGTAATATTTATTGTGGAAGGAGAAGATGTAGGTTAGGATGAGTTGAGAGGGATTCAGAAGAAACTGTGCTGGGAATATTTAGTGTGGGGCATTCAGATAAATTGTGGTAGAGAGATTAAAAACCTTTAGAGTGAGGGATTGAGATGCAGAGGGATGCAATGTCTATTGTGGCCATAATGATATGGCTGTCCAGAGATAGAGAGATTGAGTGAATTGAATGATGGTTGTAAATTAATGGTTGAGAAAATGGTAAGTATCTTTAATGTGGTACAGTAGAGAGTGGACCAGTGGTTAGAGGTAGTGGTCAACAAAGTTGGAGACTCCCTCTGTCATTGAGCTATGAGAAGAAACAATTGGTAGACCTGGAATGTCAGGTTTATTTATTTTGGCAAAGATGTAAAAGTTAGAAGTAAATGGGTGAGGTAGAGTAAGGATGGAAATGTCAGTGGTGGACGTAGTCTGTTGTGCTAAAAACAACTACCACTGATCCTTCATTGGCTGATGTGATGTAGAAGAGTTTTTTCAAGACTGCACTCTCAAGATGAAATAGGCTGGATTTTAGTTTAAGATAATTAAGGAAAGAGTAAGAAAAGTTTAAAATGAATAGTTTTGGGGAAGAAGTTTTGGCTTTCAGGAGGACAGAGATTTGAATGAAAATACTGTATTATTAATTGATATGGATGATAATTGAGGCTGGTTTTGGGAATTCCGAAATATTTTCCAATTTAAATTTCCACCAAAATTTAAGATGATTGTGGGAATGGTTGCTTGTTTAACTCTTGAGTTGGGAGAAAGAGAGACCATGTTAAGAAGAAAGATTTTGTGTGGGTGGAGAAAAGGTTTGTCCACTCGGTCTTGTTCATTGTCTCGCTGGTCGGAAGGAATGGATAAGAGATAAGCATCGATATTGAATCTCTCTAATGGTATTCACATGATCTTGCCTACTGAAGTACAATAGGGGTAATATTACATTTTCAACATCATTGCGAAGGAGACATCCTTCCAATTTATGCAAGAGCTTCAATCTGTAATTTGAACTTTGAGTGATTCCCAGCCTAGTTCCTCTAATATTTAGGAAATCCTACTAAGTTTATCATAACAATGTTTTACAAAGCTAGCTCCTCTACACTGCACACGATCCAATACAGCAGTCTATCCAACTTTGTGATGATCCCATATACCAACAGCATATTCTAAATGAAGTCAGATGTATAGCTGCCTAGAGAAAAGAAATCACCGGAGTATTGAACTAGACGACTGCGTCCCCTACATCTTACCTTGGGATACTGATACAATAACTATAATGCCTACCCGTGGATGGTCAGATGTAATGACCATATGATCGACAGTAGACTCTCGACTTGGTTTCTATTCGGCATTCTCTCAAATGCAACTCCTAGCATCTACCCTTTCTTTCCTCTTTTTCATGTTGCAAATCATTAACACTCACCCATTGCCGCCTCCCATCCCAGCCTACTGACTACGACGAAGTCTGCGCAACCTGTCATTATTTCTCATTTTTTGAATTTTTCATTTTTATGCCAGTTTACTTTCATGCTGATTGTGCTATCTTGTATGCATGAGGTGCATATATTTGATTCATAGTTAAAAATGCACAAAAGATTGATAAAAGAGTGTGCTTATTGACTATTGTCCATCATGTTCAGTGACTGTTTCTTTAGTGTCATGTTCTCCTACACACAATCTATGAAACATGTACACAAAAATGGCCTTTCACATACCCCATTGAAATGTCAAATAAAATGTCTGTTAGTAATCCCTATTCACAGAAATAGAAAAATGTGCAAAAAAATAAACTCAAAATCAACAATATGATTACGTTTATTCTCAACTGAGAGTAAATACGACAATTATCATGCCGAGATTTTGTTCACCCCTAATGTTTCATCAAAAATTGAAAACCATGTATCCTGTGATTTGCTGGCCCTCAACTATTTCACAAACTTTGATTCATCAATCACTCAAAACCATACTGTGGATCTTGTCCATAATTTTGAACGAACTCACTTTCACCAAACGTCCTGGACAATGTTCATCATTTGTCAAAGTACGGCCACTTGTTTAAACTCTTTCAACCAATGGTAAGCCGTCACATAAGCAGGAGCAAATGTGCCATTAACTTCATCCAACTCTGCTTTGATCTCTTTCAGTATTAAACCTTTTAAATAGAAGTGTTAATCACTGTACAGGACTAATTTTTTTCCATTTTCCTAAATGAACAAAAGTTAGTCACCATGAAAATGATATCAGGTGATGGATTCAATGATAACTATAGTCTAGTGAGAGATGAGCCTCACTAAAAGCAAACGTTTTTTGATACTATTAGCATCAGCTCTTGGATTTTCGAAGGACTTATTGAAGGATCCACATATAGGATCCTGAATGTTTCATTTGTTCTTAAAATGTGCAAAATTCACAAAACTGTTTCATGGGGCTCAATTTAAGATGGATATCAAATTGATACATACTGACGCAGGAAGCATGAGCCTAACGTATATCGGGCCGAACAAAGGTTTCCCTCACTCTCACTCCCCACCACAGCCCAATTTCCATTACTGTTGGGTGGCCCCTCATATACCTGCTGGAACCTTAACAGTGTACATCCATTCATCGATGCCTCTGTACATAGCAGTTATTTTTATAGTGTTCCCTTCATTCCTTCTTTTGGCATAAACACACATCATCTTACAATCATTTCTTACCCATTCCTATGTATTTATTAGATTTTACACTAATAAGATCCCTCCTCCAGGGCCATCCTTATCTCTTCTATAAACAGTCAAATTTAGAGAGAAAAATAGGTGGCTTGATGGCATTGCTGCTCTCTGATTGGTTAAATTTTGAAACAACCATTTTCACTGTTGCTGTGGAGCTGGTAATGTCTTTCCTGTTGAAATTCTCAAGTTGTGAAACAATTTCAATGCCCTCACAAATAAGCCCAGGATTGTTATGTGACTCTTTTGAGATCATGTTAGCTTCATCCAAGTTTATCCAATTCTCGGACTTCAACCAGGAATGTTCTGCCATTGCTGGAAGGCAGATTTATTTATTTTTCATGGCTCTCTGGTTTTCCTGGAGGCTGCACTTCATTCATCTTCTTTTCTGCCTTACGTAGGACTTACCACAGCTGCACTTTATCTCATAGACTCCTTTGTAGGCAGTGAGTGGGATGGTGTCCTATGGTTTTGGTAGGATGTCACTTGTCTGTAGCCACAGTTACAATGACGTGTAGTCAAGACACTTCATTTGATCAAAAAATCACCATCGCCATAATCACATTTTCTCTTTGACCTGAATATGCCAGCTGTTATGTTGGCAAAACTGTTGTCTGCAGAAAGCACTACACATGATGAAACCTGGAAGCATGCAGCCTTCATTCACCAGAGAGCTTTGCTAAGGCATCACAGCTCTGAGGTGATTGCATTCAAGTTATCAGAAATCTTCAGGAAAGTGTGTATTGCACAAATAGTCTACCAGAGTGAATATCTTGAATGATGTTAATGCAAACTATAGGTCATGGGATCATTTCATGACTTATAATTTCACTGTAAAAATATTTCAACTATTCCATGTTAAAAATATTCATTTTGTTATTTTAGCTGGAAAATATTGGTGTATTTAAAAGAAGCAAGATCTAAATAAGATTTTCAAGGCTTTAATCCTCTTAGTACTTAATTAATTAATTAATTTTTTTTTTTTTAATTAATTTTTGGACCCATTTTACCAATGGTTTCCTGGGTCCACTTTTATTTTACTTCACAGTTAGTTGGGGATTCCTTTGAATATCCTCTTAGTACTGCGCTCCGCAAGCGGCACTAGCAAAAATTGCGGAGGGTCACTTTTACACTATATGCACATTGTTTGGGACCTTTTTCTCTTCTGGCCATGTACCTGTATTCTGCTACAAACTGCACAATTCTTCACTTTTGTACCTGGAAGTTGCTCCAGTCTGGCATTTGATCCACCTACATAAAGGGATATGTAACACTCCGTGTCCTGAAAGAATTCCATCCCGAGGGACTCAATGATGCTTGTGGTGTATTGATGCCTTGCCATTGGTCTAGTTTCTTATACACGATGAAAGAAAAAATAAAAATATACATATTTTCTTGAAATTGTACTTGATTCACCGTATGCTTACAAGGAAAAAATGGCATTGAAACTCAAATCCAAAAGCTAACTGTATTCATTGCATACTATCTAAGGTACAGTTTCCATCTCAAGGTTGTAAAAGAATAAAGCCCAATCAGAAAGAGAAACGTTTGCAATGTCATCCCATTACAGAGAGCCCAAATGATTAACTACGATGGGAGAAAGAGAGCAATATGTTTCCATAGCAATGCTTTCTCTAGCGTCGTATTGCCCAAGCCTTAGCAGTTAGTACCAAAACAGTTAGGCATTTAATAGGGAACAGATTGAAAAAAAATTGTTTTTCAGTAGGATTTCATTGTGAAGAGACCTACTCAGCAAAAGAAACAAGCATACCATTACACATCATATGTAAACCTCACATGTAAACAAGTCAACAAAAAACTAACGTAAGATTAATATCTTATGGAAAGTATTTAAATTATAAAAGGAAAATAAACATTTTATAAAGCATAGACGTCATATTTAAGAGGCACAATATGCAATAAAGTTCAATAAATCATAGAAATTTAAACAATGGCTGGCATTTGAACCAATATAGTGGCTCTCTACCCTTTTTACCAAAGAAGTAAATGCTTTTAAAGCACTAGAATAAACAAGGTGCTGTTCAGACAGGAGTTGAAATATCATAGCAAAAGTTAAGGTGGCTGTAAGCTATGTATCTTAAAATAAAGAAGTGAATCAGTAATGATTTGCATAATGTTCTGCTCCAGACTTGAAATAAAAATGGCTGTGCCATGAATTTTGTTATACTATGAAAGAGTTTTCATAGTATTAACTGATATTTTCATACTTCTTTCCTTGGGGTGTTTATGCCTTGTCACTGTCTGGGCCAGTATGATGTTAGATTTTTTATGTCTACATTCATAGGCAGTGATCAATTGACTGAAAAATGTAGACATAAAAATGTACACGAAAATGATTTCCTTTACAGCATTATGAACCTTAAAACATTTCATGGAAAAGCTTTTACTGCCATAATATTTCATCTAAATTTGGGCTTGTGAAATATTCAATCCATTTTTGTGGCGAATTTGTGTTTTCTTTTCACATTTTTCAGGACTTAGCAACAATTGAAAATGAAGTTGTTCTGCTCAAAGATGCTCTCTGATTTTGAAATGGCCTCATAGATAAGTTAAAGAAGACTTTTTTGCCCTTAATAAATGAATGTGAACATTTTAATGGGAATGTAAAAAATAAATGCTTCCATTTTTTTATGTATTCATATAATTCCTTCCTGAATACCTTTTTCTTTTCTGAAGTCAAATTGGCAGGAGATTCATTGCAAGAGTATGCATGAAAGTGATTGCAATTGTAAGCTGAATTAAATGTGCATGTAGCTGTGTTACATATGTTTGTGTAACACTGTGTATGTAGTATTTCAGTACATTTTTCTAAATTTTATATGAGTGCGACTGACATTTTATTGAAGTGTGTATTTTTGTTCATTGTTCTAATTCTATTTTCTGTATATCTTTATGACTGAGTTCTCTGCCCTACAAAACAATATGATAAATAAATGAAAAAGTATGTAAATTAGCCTAATTTTGTGCTTGTGCTTCTTGACTTTTCAATTTTTAAACATGTCCTTTAAATTTGTTCATATTTGCACCTAAAACAAATATTTTGGTATGTATTTCAGAGTTGAAGGCAACTGCTAAATGCACTTGAATCCTCACCTAATGCATCAGGTCAGATAGACATATTGGATGAGCGATGAGGGATGAAGTGTGTCATCGATCAAGGAAAATAATGCATGGGAAATGGTGGAAGCACTTATCGGGGAAAAATTGGTGAATAAATGGGTTTGTATACTAAAAAGCCAAAACCCAAAATGGTGAGTCTGCAGGTAGCAAATCCATACTTGAATAGTATCCATCTATTTTCCAATCTGGGAAAGTTTACTACTGTTCCTTTAAATAAACATCTCAAAGGAATCATTTTGACAAAGAATAAAAAACGTAAGATTCCAATAAAAATTTAAAATATGAAAAATAGTAAGGAAAATCAACAAATTGTATTCAACAAATGGAAGATTTTTATCATTACATATTACATCGAAGCAGCAATTGAATCATGGCCTCTAGAACATCAGGTGAGGGTGTTACCCCCATACCACCTTTTGGCAATTATCTTCTAATCTCTACAAGAATGATACCTATAAAAAGTCTTGAATGCGTTCATAGTTTTTTGCAATAATATTTATATAGCATTCACATTTCATGGTTGTTTGATTTGTTGTGGTTCTAATGGTCATATTTTCAAGTTTTTTTGATCCTGTGAACAATTCTGGTACCCCATCATTTTAATGCAATGACTAAATCAAAATGTACTAGTTTTATTTCTCCTTAAATGCCTAAGCAACAAGTGACATTTGGCTGCACAAGGTGTGTAGTCATTCATAGAGGTACCTACACATGAATCTCCCCAAGTTATGAAGCTATATGAAGAAGGAGTCAATTGTTTCATTTCAATATGTTAGGAAATTCCATAAAGTTACCTCTTAGACATCAAATTCTATCTAGGGAGTCTGTTCAGGTGCTACATGAAGTGCAACACAACTGTGTGGGCACTTCCCCTTGGGGCTTATAATTATATGTTAATTGTAGTGCACATGATGTTAAATAGAGTTTAAATTAAATAAATTCATTTCCCAGAATATATTTTGGGCATCTCCCATTATCAATTTTTCATTCACAATATCTTTGTTGAAATTTCTCAAGTTTTTTTGGGATATCCATAAAGGAATGATATGCAGTCAAACATAAATATATGACAAAATGATTTTTATGGTGTATATTTGCATCATGATATTTTACCTTAGGTGTTATTTTTTTCGCTCCTTCCCATTTTCTCCTAAGCTCATAATACCACTGCCACCTCTCCCTGGCTCTGTCCCCTTCCACTGAATATTTTTTTGGAATCATCACTTCAATTACCCCTCCAAATAGCAGGGCCTAAAACTAACTACATTTTTCTATGCACCTCCTGCTGTATATGGTCCAAATTCCTTGTTCACGGGATCATTCTAACATTCCAAATCCCTCTTCGAACTGATTCAGTCACCTTTCGTTTCTTCTTTCCTGCTATTGTAAATTCTAACATGCAAGGATACTGTAAGATGACCAAGGAAGTATTGCCTCTCCTGTTCCTATAATAGAGAGACAGCCCAGCAGTCTGAGTGCTAAAGATAATTGTGAGGACTCATTTCCATGCTTAGGGTCCTTCAACAGAGTTAGTTGTAACTACCCCTGGGTGAAATTTCTTTATTGACATGAGGTATTTATACAACAGGTCATTTTGGGGATACCTGATTCCCCTTTGAGTTCTTAAGTTGGCTATACTTGCATTAATTAACACAGTATATAAGAATAATTAAAATATTACAATGAATACATGACATAATTGTGCACAGAGAATACTTAATGTCCATTATCATTTCTCAGGATAAATAAATGCAGTGATTTCCAATGTCTTCCTTCTAAGTGTTTTTAAATCAATACCATCACTTAAATGGCCACCCCACTGAGAAAAAGATGCTGCACAGAATACCTTTTTTTCTGACTTATTTGCCCTATCCCATTACTCCTGCCATTTAAACTATCTGCCATGAGTGACACTACAGGAAGTGATTAATGCTGCTTCCATTAACATATTTAGTTAGTTAGTCCTGTTGGTCATCAGAATAGAAATTGTTTGATAGGCTTGACTTCACGTAACTGCTTCATTGCTTCATGGAATGCACAAACTCTTACACTACATCAAGGTACACAAGGTATATTGAATTTTAAGTTGTGGCCCTACCTAGAAGCACTTATGCATTTCATTGGCATTTATTGAGAACAACAAAATATTTTCCATCTTGAACAATAATCATTCACTAATTGAAATAAAATATATTTAGCTACAAATTGCAGAAGATAGAGAGTTTTTTAAGAGCTGCAATGAAGTAATCTGCCACTATGAATTTAAGTATTCATATCTAAATGCAATTTAACCTTCTTTGAATTGCTTGGTCTCAATTCTAAGTTTTTACCAAGGGATCCTGGTACATAGGAAGAGAGTGATACCTATACAAAGAAAAATAACTGAAGAAAAGCGAAACTGAAGTCTAATGAATTGTAGTTCAGGGAGAATGTGAGGTTGATTCAGTCATTCAATTGTTGCATTTTCAAAGAAAACATATTTATTATTTAAAGTCATTTACAAACTCAAAATATTGAAAAAAAATAATAATACAAATATCAAATAAATTTGAACATAAGTTTAGGCATCACAATAATTTAATGTTTCAGCTTTAAAATGTTAGCGTTTCAGCTTTATCAGTTGCTTGGTATCATTTCGATGGTTGATGAATATGTTCATCTAGAAGTGATCAAGCCCTAAATCATTGTAAAATGCACCGAATTTATAAGGTACATGTTTCAACCTAATGGTAAATGTACTAACATAAATTTAATCCCTAAAATTCATGGAAAATAGGGTTTGAATGATATTCCAGAAGTTTTATTTGCCGCATTGCTCTCAGCAAAGAATAACACAAACACGTGGTCCTTTTGGTGGAGGCTGGATTGAAGCCTTTCTCTCACATCCTTGAAAGGATGCCTTGTCAATTTGAAAAAATCTGGGAGATGCATGGACTATGTACACTCCAAAGGCAAAGGAAAGGTGGATAACAGAGCATTTGGAAAGGCCATGCGACTCCGCTCAAAGCAAATATGGCGTGGAATCTGCCGATAAAGAGGATGGCCACGGTTTGTTGGTACCCAAACAGAACCATCTCAATCAGTTACTTTCGAAAAGGAACAAAAGATAAATGCAAATTGTGTGCTGAAAAAACTCATGTTAGTCTCCATTTAAGCTTAGAAATCTAGAAAACCACATCCTCTTGAAATTGATTAACAAGTTAGCTTTCTATAAAAAAAGTGCATGCCTTCCATATTAGCAACTAGAAAAGTTGCTCAAATCAATTGTGAAACAATTTGTAAATGCAAAAGGATGGTCAGCAAGTGAGAGAGCACTGCATTGAAAGACTTTCAATAAAAAGTGAATATTCTCATTTTCAGGCTGCTGTAAAGGCGTTCAAGTTGAGGGAAGGGATGAAAGGATGGATGAGGGTTGGGGATATCACGGGACAAAGATGTAAGTGATGAAAGAGAGTCGGGGAATGGGGAGGAGAGTGAGGCTGAGATATTGGTGGGGGAGGAGGAAATGAGAAGGAAGAATGGATGTGGTGGAGGAATTGGGCGGGGAAGGGGGAGGTGTGAAGGGGAATGGTGTGAAGGTGGATGGTGTGAAGGAGGAAGAAATGGAGGTGGTGGAAGAAAAGGTTTGGGAGTGGAGGGAATAGAAAAAGAGGGTTTGGGAGTGGACGGGATAGAAGAAGAGGGTTCAGGAGTGAAGGAAGTGGAAGATGAGGGCTTGGCAGTAGAAGGGGAGAAAGAGGAGGGTTAGGGAGTAGCGGAGATGGAATGGGAGGGTTTGGGAGTGGAGGAGATGGTTATGGAGGGGTTAGTTGCGGAGGCGGTGGTTGTGGAGGGATTCTGTGGGCTTGGGGAGGGAGATATGGGCAGGGATAATGACAAGGGAGTGGTAATGTAGGCAGTTAGAGATCAACTGCGGAGAATGGAATTCTTTGGTGAGGGTGACTGGCATTTTTACTTGATGTTACACAAGTGGGAGGCATATTCCCCAGTGATTGCTCCTGCTGTCATTCACCCCTGGTGCAGGCGCCTAAGAAAAATTCTACCAGCACCAGCAGCCATGACAAAACCATGACAGGTGCCCACAACCCTTCCCAAGAAGGAGGAGCTTATAGAAAAGGTACTACACCACCAGCGATACATATTGTGAATGCAGGTTATGCGTCTGAATAACGATTCAAAGGTTGCATTTCTATTTTTCTATGTTTTCTTGAACTGGAATTGAAGTGACTGAGCTGGAATTCTCCATAAAGAAGCCAATCGATTGTCCATGGGGTACGCCTTTGGCACCCTCTATTATGCAGAGATAAGCTAAGGCGGTTCCCGGGGAAATTTACTCCAAATTGAAGATACAAATGATGACATACCGTGTTGATTGGCTTGTAGTGTTCCCTGAAAGAGAATTAATTGTATTAATGATATTATAAATATTCTCTAAAATCAATTAGGAATTGCGATTAGTTATAAGAAAAGTGCCCTTCAGGCTACACATTGTATTGAATATTTAGGAGGTGAATTAAATACAGCTGCCATTACCTCCTAAAGTAACCAATTACTCATTGGCACAAATAAATTCCACAACAAACTTTATCAAGCAAATACAGCAAAGTGATATCCCCAAAGTTAATGCAATTATTTCCTGATGTGCTTATTTATTAAAGTTAACATATTTTATCATGATGAATATGCATATTTTATTATCACGATAATTGTGGTCACTGACCTGCTTAACTAACAAAAAAAAGTCTAATAGCTATTTTAGATATTCATTCAAGCTTCCCCCTCCTTTCCTACAACAGGCTAGCGATGATGATTTGCCTGTTGAATGAAAGATACTTCTAAATTGTTATTGACAACATCTGCAAGAAATTGAAATTAGTAATGTGCCACCCTGAGATTTTATTTCTTATCAACAATAACCCAAGCCTTTAATTGTTCTCTTATAATGCTCCGCTTATGTCATAATGAGTCAATCATGTGAGTAATGTAGTGGCTTTGAAGTTTAAATTTAGTGATACTGGAGTTATTTCAAAGGGTTTGGTATCTCTTTTCACCCGATCTTCTCGCTTTTCGAGTATATGCTTCAGTAGAAGGTCATCAGATTAGATATAATATTCTTTAGAAAATTCTTAAATTCAACCTGCTGATATTCCTCTATTGTCAATCCATTTAATGCGTCTAATTCCATTTCCAAACCCGCCTACCTTTCCTTTTCTTTTTGAATCAGTCGTTGCACAACATGACAACTAAATTGTGATGTGTCCACACCTGCTGTTGGGGAACTGTGCAAATTGATCACGCTTTGTGTGTGACCACAATTATAATTGAACTGATTCCATTTAGAATGACCCAGCATTTTAAACATACTTATGTCTTTTGGTGTGTCTAAACCAAGTATTGGTGATGATGAACCCATGTCTCATGCAGAATTAAATTGCTTTCTTCCCCTAGACACTCCACCTACCTAGACCGTAAAAGCCTACCTAATAACCATCTTTTCCTTTGCCTACTGTTGCATCCTAATTCCCCATCATTATGAAATTCATCCCTTCAGGAACATTCGTGATTATATCCTCTAACCGATCGTATACCCTATTGACTTCTTCCTCTTTATGATTACTTTGTGGCATGTATACATAATGATGACCAAAGTCGTCAGTTCTGCTTTTAATTTACCTGGGTAAAATTCTACCCTTTGCTTGTTTTTTGCTGACTACCTTTTTACTCAATAGCGCTTGATAACATTTTATTCAATATTATGGCAACCCCTTGTCGGCTCTTGTCCCCCGCTCCATGTAAATTACTCTATAACTATTAATCCAGTAATCGCCGTTATCCTTCCATCTCACCTTGCAAATGCGCAGTCATAAATAACAGAAATGGACCCCCGTAGACCCCATTAAATACCTAAGCCTTTTCCCCAATCATGACCTCTCCTGGGGAGAATTCTCAATACTGCGTACCCGTATGAGGGTTGGGGGATGTTGACCAAAAAAAAGATGATAGAGTCTCCACGAAAGAGGAATTGAATGCTATCCAGGGATATGCCAGTGGAGTGCACAGCCCATCTGATTGGATTCAGATTGAGCACTTATACCAGAAAGGATTTAATGAAAATATTCCAATATTAATTATAACTCATTAATGATGTGTACTTTGGATTCATTCCCAAACATTTAATCACTAGATCAAATTTTAAATATTGAATATGGTGTACTTAGAAACTTTTTCACATTAATTATTTTCTTGCAGCAGGAGCACACACTGATACATTTTCCAAAATTGGAAGAAATGCAGGCCATAAAGCAAACACTAGAATTGAATAAAAATTAATGGAAATTCAAAAGGACTTTCATTAATTGAAAAAAATTAAATCATATCACTTTCAGCCCTTAAATGATTGAAAGCAGGTAATTATTTTAACAGAGGATAATGATATGACTGGACCTTAGATGGAGTACATTCGTGAATAAAATTATTATGAGACCCAAAAGTCAAAAAAGTGCCCAAAAACAGGATACGACCAACCACTCAGGGATAAGTTCTTATAATTTTAAGATAACATGTAAACATTATGGTGCAACATACCTACTTTCATTTCAAGAGGCCATTCATTCTTTTCAGTTGTCTCACCCTGCATGGAGATAGGATGAGCCAGATGTGGAGCAAATGGTCCTTTCACATGGGGATACATTCACCAAGATTAAGTTCAGTAATCTCTGAGAAAGAGAAGTCAAGACATTGGCAGATGAATTGACTAATTTCAGCCTTGATATGATGAAGTTTGAAATATTTTGAGACAAAATGATCCAACCTTCCACTAGATAATAATTAGCTACAAGGTTTCAATGTACCATTTTATATTTTTAAATTAGCATAGGAAGATAGTAAACTATATTCAAACTAGGTTGGTGATATATTTTCATCTTTTGGAACATTTTTGTTTGAAAATGAAAATGTAATTACAAATAGCATGTGAATTTCGCTATAGATATAATTTTTTTGAGGCTTTCCGTTTTTGTTCAAATAATTTGTACCTCAGCCTTTCAATGTGTTTCACATGTGTACATATAATGTCAGATTTCCTTAATAGTTTTTTTCACTCACCTTAAGACTAACTATTTATTACTTGGCCAAGCTGATTGTAGTCTCTTCAGACGAAGACGTTCACACCGTCACAATATGTATCGCTGGTGGTGTAGTGGCTTTTCTAAAAGCTCCTCCTTCTTGGGATGGGTTGCGAGCACCTGTCCATGATGTTGGCTTGGTTGCTGGTGCTGGTAGTACTTATGTCTTAGGCGCCAGGGGCAAATGACAGCAGAGGCGATTGCTGGGGCATATGCCTCCCCCTTTTGCAACATAGAGTGAACCGCCCATCGCCCCCACCAAAGAATTCCATTCTCCGAAGTTGATCTCCATCGTCCGCCTACACTACCACTCCCTCTTCATTACCCCCACCCATATCTCCATCCCCAAGCCCACACAACTCCTCCACAACCTCCGCCTCTGCAACCTCTCCCTCCACAACCACCCCCTTGGCCCCCAAATCATCCCCTTCCAACTCCTCTACTCCCAACCCTCCCCTTTCTCCCCCTCTACTGCCAAACCCTCGTCATCTACCCCCTCCACTCCCTAACACTCTTCCTCTATCCCCTCCACTCCCAAACGCTTCCCTTTCTCCCCCTTCACTGCCAAACCCTCCCCTTCCACCACCTCCACAACTTCCTCCTCCATACCATCCACTTCCACACCATTCACCTCCACACCACCTCCTTCCCCTAGTAATTCCTCCATAATATCCAATTGTTCCTCCTCATTTCCTCCTCCCCAACTAATATCCCAGCCCCACTTTCCTCCCCATTATCCCACCCTCGTTCATCCCTTGCTTCTTCGTCCCGTGGTAGCCCTAAACCTTCATCCCTCCCTTCATCCCTTCCCTCATCTTGAACGTCTTCACAGCAGCCTGAAAATAAGAAATTTCATTTTTCATCGAAAGTATTTCAATGCAGTGCTCTCTCGTTTGCCGACCATCCATTTACAAATTGTTTCACAATTGATTTTTTAAGGACATTCCTATTCTTTCTTCCTGGGCTAATATGGAAGGTGAGCACTCCTTTATAGGAAGCTAACTCATTTATCAATTTCAAAGGAGGATGTGATTTTCTTGATTTCTACTCTTAAATGGAGACTAACGTGAGCTTCCGCAACACAATATTTTCATTTATCATTTGTTCCCTTTTGAAGGTAACCAATAGAGATGATTCTGCATGGATCCCCTAACAAACAATTTCTATTCTGATGACTCCAAGGGCTATGCTAATGGAAGCATCATTAATCACTTCCTGTAGTCTCACTCATGGCAGATAGTTTAAATGGCAGGAGTAGTGGGATAGGGCAAATAAGTCAGAAGAAAGGTAGTCTGTGCAGCAACTGTTTCTCAATGGGGTGGCCATTTAAGAGATGGTATTAATTTAAAAACACTTACAAGGAAGACATTGGAAATCACTTCAATTATTTATCCTGAGAAATGATAATGGACACTAAGTGGTCTCTGTGCACAATTGTGTCATGTATTCATTGTAATATTTTAAATATTTAGTCAGTAATATTCAGTCGAGGGGAACAGAGCCAGGGATAGGTGGCAGCGATATTGTGAGCTTAGGAGAAAATGGAAAGAACTGAAAGTTGGTGGAGTGAAACAAATAACAACTAAGGTAAAAATATCATGATGCAAGCTTACACCATAAACATCATTTTGTCAAATAGTTAAATTAGAGTGTAAAACATTTCTTTATGGACATCCCAATTAACTTGACGAATTTCGAACAAAGATACTGTAAATGGAAAATTGATAATGGGAAATGCCCAAAATAACTTCTAGGAAATGAATTTATTTAAAATTAAACTGTATTTAACATCATGTATGCTATAATTAACATATAATTTTATGCCCCAAGAGGAAGTGCCCACACAGTTGCGTTACACTCCATTTAGGTACCTGAGCAGTTTACATAAATTGCTTCATAACTTGTGGAGATTCATGTGTAGGTGCTTCTATGAATGACTGCACATGTTGTGTAGCCAATTATCACTTATTGCATAGGCATTTCAGGAGAAAGTAAACTGGTACATTTTGATAAAGATACAGCTATAAAATGATGGGGTACCAGAATGGTGTGTGGAACCCATGTGATTATGGTAATGAGATCCAACTGCTTTTCACATGAAAATTTCATTATGTCACCAAATTCCGACTGAGCTAAGAAATGTATAGCTGAATCCTCATTACTTTCCCATGAAATCCGTATTCTTACCAAAACAGTAGACATTTTACAGGGAAAGCAATGACGTTGAAACATTTTCACCTTAATTGAAGGACTTGATCTACCAAAATTGTTGCCGTGAAGCAGTGAAATTCAGAGTTCCATGCTTTAAAATAAATTCAGCATTTAAATATGAAGCATTGTGCAGCTAAATGATAGATAATTTGAATTCCTCTTAAATTTTCTTAAATAAATTGGCTGCACTCAATGTCCGTCTCAACTCACCAAATATTAATGCAGATTTCTTCCTGAACACTGCATAAACCCCAATGCCAAGTTGACGTGACGTACGAGTTCATTCTTGAGCTGTTTTCTCTTCCCTCAGATGAATGCTTCAAAATATCATCACTGCAAGGTATCCAAAAGTGCAAATTTATTTTTCCAAATAGTAAAACGAAAATAAGCAAATTGGTGAAGACCAAAGATTTCAAAAACGATTATTAATTCATCCGATATATTACCAGCATTTCTCAACGTCGTATGTTTTAATCATAGCGGACGTTTTGCTTCTCTTGAATCCAGCATGGTTAAAAGCCGCTAGCCATATAATGCCGAATTTTCCCCTCATTTGAATCACGCCCACGGTCGTACATCGTAAGTAATGGATTTATTTCCGACAGGAAACAATTCTTCTAGACCGGGGAATTGATTGTACTTGGATTACGTGATAATAATGACTTACAATGTAAATTGCCAGTAAATAATGTTCATTATTGTCGTGTTTCCCTATCAATAACGATCCACTTATATGTCCTTATTGTCTGCTCCCGCGTTATTGTCGCGGCAGATTTCTGCACCATAGATAGTATCGATTTTATGTATTGTTAAAATGTTATTTATTTCAACTATGTCATATAAAAATTTTATCACTTTCAATTATGTTATTTTATAGCGCCATGGCATAAATTGAATTTGATGATAGAAAAGACTATTTTCACTCAATAGTCCTTTCTATCTTTTAATTGAATATTATGGCAACCCCTTGTTGGCTCTCGTCCCCTAAGTAGTAATTTACTCTTTAGCTATTACTTCAGCAATCCCCGTAATTCTCCCGTCTCCCCTCCCAAGTGTGTAGGCATAAACCACAGAAATGGTACAGCTCATTCCATTGAATACCTCGGTATTACCCTCACTCAGGACCTCTCCTGGGGTGAATTCAGAATACTGCATACCCACATGAGGGTAGGGGGATTGTGACCAAACATAGAGATGATGAGAGTCACCACGAGATAGTAATTGAATGCTATCCAGGGATATGCCAGTGCAATACAGTCCATTAGATGGGACACAGTTGAGTCGTCATAATTTTTCCGAGGCGGGATTGGCAACGCTGCTTCACTTGTGCCTTCGCCTCTCCTCTGACCCTCCATCAAAACCCACCCTCCCCGTTATGCACAAGGTGCCATGCCCTTATGTAATGCACTAAAAGAATATAAAGGATATATTCCAGTGAATACTACATACTGAGGAATTGTGGTTGCCAACACATGTTATCAAGTTGCTGATGGAATTTTCCTTATAGCAATTTATCGCCCACTTTATTTGAACTTTCAAATTATTTTCCAAGACGCAATAAATTAGCATCATATTTGGGCTCATTTATTAACATGTTTGTCACGGACATTTAATTGTATAGTCATGGACTTACAATGAGATCTAAGGATTGACTCACTAAATGGTCACACAATGGCCCATTTAATGATGCTTGTGTGTTTCTGGAGAGGCATGCATTTGAATGGTTCGCTTTTGGTCTTGTAATTAGCTGTACTTACTCTCGGCAATCAAGCTTTCGGGAACGAAGGGAGCAGTTAACTACAGGGCCCCAGTTTGCTCCAATGCAAATCCCTGTGAAGATGCAGGTAATGCGCACTTTTGGAATCGAAATTGACTAATAATTACATCCACCTTCTTTTCCAGGTCTCACAAGTTCTTTGAGAGCTGGTTCGGGCCTCGGATCGGGTCAGGATCAAAGTGGATGAAATCATTGCTCTGCCTGAGTTCGTGTAAGCGGCAAGGACATATCATCTAGTTGCTCTGGAGAAGATTTATTGTAATATGCGGTGACAGGTACTCCTTTTTGGCAAGGTTGAGAATTGAAGTGATTGTATTTTAGTGGCTTTCTAATGCCAACTTTAAAATTTTATTTAACAATGGACTAATATATTACTTTAAAGTCAGTTTTATTATCTAGTAATATTAAATAAAGTGGGGGTGGATATGAATTTTGAGAGACAACTTTTTAAATATGTAGTATGTACCAAATGAAGTGAGTTTATGTAGATTTTTGCATAGATTGAAGTAGGAATTCAATCAGTTTTATGACACCTAAAGTGCATTTGTAGATTCAAATTTGCTTTTTTTTTTTTGAGAATATAGAGTAACCATGTTCAAACCATCACATATTTAGAAATACAATGCAAAATATTTACAAATAAGCTGAATTTTCAACATCCCAAAGATGCACGAATGTTGATATATAATTATATATTGAAAAAGTTAATTTTCAGATTTCATCATTAAATTAGCATAATTTTATGATGAAAATTGAGTATGCAATATTTCTTCTGGAAGGTGTGCTGGCCAAGGGATAAGATAATTCAGTTTAACTCCCAAGGGCCAAGCATGATTCCTGGTGACTTTGGAAAATTCCCAGCTCAAACATAATCATATTATTTTTAGGGTGGCATTAATTTTGGTATGATGCCCTGATTTGCCAAGCACCTTTACAACTGGTTATGAGGTATTCTTTCAAACTATTTCATCCGGCATGCCTTAGGCATTTTTGAGGTGACCTGCACTCCCGTATTTATAAAAATCAAACTTTGTGCTAATAACTGTGATTACTCTTGTTTAATCATTTGGTTAGTTCAGTTTTCAAATTTGACCTAAGGTATCATGGATTTGGGTGAAACCATAGTATATTCATCAGCCTATGCTGACTGGGATGTAATTTTCATTTAGGGTATCCAGCAACATTGATTAACTCGTAGGTTGGTCAAAGACCAAGAAATTTACACATGGATATCCATTAAACAGTGCATGGAAAAGGGCCATCCTCTCAGAGGGCAGAACTTGACTACCAGCTCTATATAAAACGGTCAAGTAAGCGTCAAAAAATAACTGCTACCTGAAGATACAGGCAGGATGACCAGAAAAGCTGTCATCACCAAAGGACAACCAAGGTGGTTGGAGAATACCAAAATTCAAAGACAAGCAATTCAATGCCGTAAAAACCTATTCACAAAGTAATTGTAATGCCTAGCTGTTATTACACACTTTATTATGTACACTCCTTTTTAAGGATGTTCATTGTGCCAAATGGTATTTTGTAAATTCCTTTTTGGAAGACTCCTTTACGTACATGATATGTATGGTCTGTGGCCAATAAATATATTATTTGGGCAAACATTCCTTTAGTTACCGAATTGGCAATTTATTAGTGTCATTCTTTCCATTTTTAGGTGAAATGTAATTTCACCAATTTTCTTTCAAAAAATTTCTGCAATGAATGTTCTTCTTTGCAAATGGAAATTATAAGTTGGCTTTTACCTCGTGGACTGTGGCGCGTCGCGCACGAATACAAATTCCTGTGACATTGTATGTACGGCATTTTGTCACATTATCTAGTTTCTTTAAAAGCCCCAAAATTTCAGAGTTTAAGAGGACGCATCGATAGCTTAAGTGAACGATCCGCCAAGAACAGACGGCTCATTACGTCCAAAGAACCAGATAATTGGCTATAATCCGCGCCATGGCACCCAGATGACATCAGTTAGCACATTTTTTGCACCGATCATGTATATTCTCTCCATCTGTCTCTGATGTCTTTCGGTTCAATTAACATGGTTCCTGACTTTTCATTAATTGCTTGCCACAATTTAATTTTTTTACTCCCTCGCAGGGTTTTAACCTTCCTGTCTAGTACACCAATTTCATTCTTTCTCCGTAAACTGACCGTTTCCCAACACCAATCCTTCCACCTTGTTTTTGTAATCTCTATATTTTGTATGGACTGTGAATTTCCCGTGCTGCTCCGATTAGTCGGAGTGGAATCGCATCAATTGGAGTATGTGGGGGGCCTAAACATAGGATTTGCTGCGAAACCGGTCTTAGTACTTTCTAAGCTGTGGAAGCGACAGGACACCAGTTGGTGTACACCTCTGCTCGACGACGGTGTCATGAAAAAAAATGGAATCTACGATCGAGCAACGTTACGCGATTATTAAGTTTTCTGCTAAACTGAAAAAAATCTCTTGCGGAGACCAACAAAACGATTTTTGAGACTTGCGGGGACTCTTTTCAGTCTTACTCATGAGTTTCGAGGTGCTTAAAGGCCTTGAATGAGGACCGGGAAGAGTTTCACGACGCACAACGCTCTCGGTGGCCGTCAACCCGCAAAACCAACAAGAACGTGGCAACAACTGGAACTCTTCTTTTTTCGGAGACCTTGAGAAAGTTCTCCGAAGACGCCTTCTTGGGCGCGTGCCGTTCAAAAAAGAGTCGCTGCAAGAATATGTAGAGGCCCAAGGACAATAATTTGAAGAATTTTTAGTGTTTGTGCAAATCTGTTCAATGAATTACTTTATGAAAATAACTGCATTACTTTTGGAACGCACCCTTCATATCCCCAAAGGACAAACAGTGAGTAGGGAGCACTTTATAGAGGTTATGAGAAGGTTAAGACATGCTATACTGCGAAAGAGACCACACATGTGAAAACGGAAATCTTAGTTATTTCATAACACAATGCTCTGGCGACTCCGAAAAAGGGTAATCAGGACGAGAAAAGACATCTCCGCTTTCTGCCAACTCCATCACGACAACGCGCCTTTCCGCCTTGGCTGAGGTTCCCTGGTGAAAGAACCTTCTTTTCCTCGTTTTTCTACGCCAGAGGGACCATACACGTTAATCAATGGTAACACGTTAATGTTGATTCAAGCATTGGAAAAACGTGGATCAAAAACGTATATAAGCCTTTTTCGACTATTAATAAACGTGGAATTTGGTCCAATGACTCAGTTTTAATACAAATCCTTCAACTGGAAAAGCTGTATTATGTAAATGCTGTACGAATACAAAAATTGAGATTAATCGCGGCAAACGAGATTTTGCCTTCGAAGCGACGAAGTTTCGCCTTGGCTTTAACAAATCGCCCGTCGAAATCTATGCAATGCAAAGTAAGGCTAATGGACAGACACTATATATTGAATAGTAAAACGAGTATTTATTGAACGGTCCCCGCATCATCCTCTACATTGGTCCTTTGTATGAGATTCTCCTGTTGAACCATCTTTTCGAAGGATTCCGCGACGCTACAGGAATGTCGATAAGGTAATTATCATTCATCCTACTCGCCAAGGTGACATTGTCAAATCATCTGCAATATTCTCTGTAATATCAATGAAAACCCAAAAATATTGAAATGGCCCCTTTTCCTCAAGGGGAGAGCCATTCCCCTTGTCAATGGATGAGCTGTTATTTCGGAGTGAATTTATGACGGATCGAATCCTTGATGATGAACGTTGCAAGGAATATCGACGTATTTGTAACTTTTAGGGTCAATTTATAAATATTTTCTTTGCAACAATTGCAAATATTTCTTAACGCTGCTCCCTCTTCTTGTTCCCTATTTCTGCGGTATTCCATTTGAGTGTATAAGCATAATATCCTGAGCTCCACCTCTAGCCTGTGAGGCATGGGTTGATCCAACACCAAAGCTATATAATATATAGAGTGACTTAAATGATAATTACCAAAGGGAAAATTATGAAATTCGAAAGGTAAAAGTAAATTTCAACAAAAAACTTGTCATTTTACTCTGTCCCCGGCGCCGGTATAAAATAGCGTTCGTTTATATTTTATTTATACTATCATAATGCCATTTAATTTATCAATTAATTAATAATGTTTCAATTTGTATTTTCCAAAGAAATAAATCATAGAAAGAGCAAAATTTATTAGTGTTGGAAGAAGTAGATTTCTTCATTTAAAATAATATAAACAAGATCACATTAATTATTGTTTAAATAACAAATTTAATATGGGCATTCTTTTGTAGACATGTAAAACCTAATATTCATCCATTCTATAACATTTTTCAAACATGGAAAGGATAATAATTTCAAGACTTATGTTTTTCAATTGCTTTTATGATTTTTTCGACGGGGGTGGCATTTGGCCTGGCATTCGCCCGAGGTGAAGGGAAACCCGTAAAAACCTCCACAGGCCGCCTTACATCATAAACATAACATCATTCAATACAAGTTCACATACAAAGCATATTTCTACAACATAAACTATATCAGATCATTACATAACACATACAAAATGTACGCAAGTGACTTGTTTGTAAATTCTCTGTGTGTTGATTGTGACTCATACGCACCAAGCACTACTCAAAACATACACATTCACACAGGTTAGTTATTACAGACGAATATACTAGAGCAATAGGCTACACCTTGTTAGATCTACCAAAACCCAATAATCTATCCGTTAGTAAGCTACCAATGCATTCATACACACTCCTAAATACTCGCATCAAAGCAGACAATGTGTATCCTAAGAGTGTTTAAAATGAGGTGATGGCGAGTGTTCGAGGGATTGGAAGTGTAACAGTGGTCATATTTACATCCATGATATATAGAACACTTTACATTTGACAAATGTACAACATTACATTTATAAAATACAGAAGTAAGTAAAAAGTCTTCTTAAGCTCCTCTTCGCCCCACCAATGGAAGGCTCCGCCCGAAAGGTCCGTGCGTCCGGCCTGAAATGGTATCATCCCTACTTTAACTACAGATTCAAACTGCCATGTAATTTCTTAGTGCAGGAGGGAGGACTCAATGAGTTATCACTTGAATCACTGTAAGGCTAAGAGAACTACTCCCCACATCTATTTTGCAATTTTTAGTATTCCTTAATAAATTAGTAAAAACCTTCGAATCAACGCAGCGTTGCATTTAATCAAGAAGAATTAAGACTTTAAGTTAAGGGAAATGTTAATATATTGCCGATGGAGAAAAATATGCCATAAAAGTTTATTCAAACATATTACTATGAATTCGATCTTTAAAAATCAAAACTTATGGTAAAATATCTATTCTACTCTTGTTTTTCACACGTAGGTAAACGCCTATGAATTCAATGATAGAAGATGCTTTGTAATGCCGTTGAAATATAATAGATTGGTAATCAGTCAGTTATACCCTGTATTTAGGTTTGAAACGGTTATAAAGAATACCAATAGATTGTTAAAATACTCACATTATGTAGCATGATGTAAGTGAGACCCTTATTTCTTCTATCTTCATTCGACGTCTTCTGCGGTTGAGATCCTGCTGACTAGCGGGCTTCGACTTTTCAGGATACAAATCTAAAATTTCCCAGCTAAGTATAGTTCCTTTGTCCATGAACAAAGGAACTATACTTAGCTGGTTGGCTGGAACAATGGTCCATCAGTGTTTCCTTGCTTTCCTCTATCTCAAGTCAGCTTCTTGGTCGGTCCACGTCTTGCTGGCAGCTATAGAGCGGACCATTACATACAATTAATCCACTGGATGAGATTGTCTCCAACAAAAAAACACCCTCAAAATTACCATGACTGAAAAAACGACAGAAGGCCAATGCCCAACCAAAAGTGACAAAAGATTACAATATTCAGTGCTACACACCGCCAAAATCACATCACCACATGGATATACAGGGTTTGTCCGGAAAATAAGTGTACTGAGCTCAGGAAAAAAATTATTAAACTTTTACATATCTTAAGCTAATATTCCTCAAAATAGGACCCTTGTGAGTCGACACACTTGTTCCAGCGGCGTTCCCATTCCTGGAACGCTCCCGCGAAGGCATCATCATGAACCTCTCGAAGACACGTTGTCACGGCCTCTTTGACGGCGTCCAAAGTCCCGTATCGCGTTCCTTTCAAACTCCTCTTTATCTTCGGGAAGAGAAAGAAGTCCGGTGGTGCCAAGTCCGGGCTGTAGGGCGGGTGCGGCAGCGTTGCCACGCCGTGCTTGGCCAAGAAGTCCGACACGACAAGCGCGGTGTGAGACGGCGCATTGTCGTGATGCAGCCGCACTCAGATGCTGCTCAGGTACTGCAGATGCACTATTGTTTTTGGCACATTACACTGCTCTGCTATCATCCGAACACTAAGACGACGATCAGAGTTCAGTACATCGCGAACTTTTCGCACATTTTCGTCGGTGAGTGTCTTTGATGGGCGTCCAGGCCGTGGTTCGTCGTCGACCTCTTCTCTGCCCTCCACGAACATCTTGTGCCAACGACAGATCATGTTTCTGGACATGGCTGACTCCCCGTAAGATGGTTAATCATACCGACAGTTTCGGTAGACGATTTCCCAAGCTTTAACGCAAATTTGATGGGATAACGCTGCTCCAAAAACTTCGGCATCGCGTTCCGTGACGTGGGTCGAGCGTGGAGGTTCGCGTTAACAGAGCTCCTCACTACACCACAGCTCAGAGCCGACTGCCTTTTTCAGCGTCGCTTGCCAACATACCCCCCTCCAATCGCAGCCCATCAGAGCGGTGCTGGGCGCGCCTGGAGCGGCGGCAAAAAATCAGTACACTTATTTTCCGGACGAACCCTGTGCGCATTACCTTAATCCATATATATATTGGCGTATTACTATCCATTGCTGATACCGTGAGTATCGAATTAAAATTATGGCGTTTGGGATAGTTAAAACATACTTAACAAGGCTTCAAAATTTAAGAAGAATTTCTTATTTTAAAGATAGGGAAAAAATTATCAATTCGTTCAAAAAAATACTACGCATTCAATTCATAAAAATTAAACTACAGATAATAATTTAGAAATCAAGAGATTTTTTTGGTAAAAATGGTCTTTAAAGAAAAATAAATACGTAAAAATTAAAAACAATGGTGCGAAAATACTGAAACTTGCACTTAGAAATTACCTACAAAAAAAAGAAATATTATAGAAAACCCTTACATTTTCACGTGAAGAATTCATATCCTTTCGTTTCAATTAACTTCATTCGACGACGAAGTTTATCCATGTGTAGGTGGATGTAGATTAGCAAATATATAATCCTATCACTTCAATTCGTCTTCACATCAGTCCTCTCATCATTGCAATATGACCATTCTCCACAAGGTGATGTTCTTCGTTTCTTCTTTCTTCAGACGAAGTCTTGATTTGTCCACGTAAATTTTCCTGAAAGAGAGCGGATTAGTGCACAAAATATTTAAACTAAATGTATACGGTTCCAACGATTGAAACTCTCTCAACAATCATAGATTTGGTTAAACGGCAGGACGCCGAAAACCAATCCACATAATAGAAGACAGGGAGTCAATCATTCCGAGCCGCACACACAACAAAAAATTAAAATTAATAGCGGGAGTACGCCTAGCCTTAGTCGCAATGTATTCCGACCCTAGGGGTCCAAATCTAACCCTATCACTTCGCATCTTCTTGGCGTAGGTCCAATCTTTATTGCAATGTGTCCATTCTCCAATAGGTGATGTTCTTACGTTTCTTCTTTCTTCAGACGAAGTCTTGATTGGTCCACGTCTTTTTTCCTGAAAGAGAGCGGATTAGTGCACAAAATATTTACACTAGATGCATACGGTTCCAACGATTGAAACTCTCTACAAATTCATAGAATTGGAAGTAAGGCAGGACGCCGAAAACCAATCCACATGATAGACTAGTGGGAGTCAATCATTCCGAGCCGCACACACAACAAAAAATTAAAATTAATCGCGGGAATACGCCTAGCCTTAGTCGTAATGTATTCCAACCCTAGGGGTCCAAATCTAACCCTATCCCTTCGCATTTTTGTGGAGTAGGTCTTTTCCTCATTGCAATGTGTCCATTCTCCATAAGGTGCTGTTCTTACGTGTCCTTCTTCCTTCAGACGAGGTGTTGATTGGTCCACGTCTTTCTTCCTGAAAGAGAGCGGATTAGTGCACAAAACATTTACACTAGATGCATACGGTTCCAATGATTGAAACTCTCTCAACAATCAAAGAATTGGAAGTGCGGCAGGTGGCCGAAAACCAACCCACATGATTGAAGAGTGGGAGTCAATCATTCAAAGACGTAAACAGAATAAAAAATCAAAATTAATCACGGGAATACGCCTGGCCTTACTCGCAATGTATTCCGACCCTAGGGGTCCAAATCTAACCCTATCACTTCGCATCTTCTTGGCGTAGGTCTAATCTTCATTGCAATGTGTCCATTCTCCTTTAGGTGATGTTCTTACGTGTCGTTCTTCCTGCAGACGAACTCTTGATTGGTCCACTTCTTTTTTCCTGAAAGAGAGCGGATTAGTGCAAACAACATTTACACTAGATGCATACGGTTCCAACGATTGAAACTCTCAAACCAATCATAGAATTGGAAGTACGGCAGGACGCCAAAAACCAATCAATATGATGGAAGAGTGGGAGTCAATCGTTCAGATCCGCACACACAACAAAAAATTAAAATTAATCGCGGGAGTACGCCTAGCCTTAGTCGCAATGTATTCCGACCCTAGGGGTCCAAATCTAACCCTATCACTTCGCATCTTCTTGGAGCAGGTCAACTCTTCATTGTAACGTGTCCATTCTCCAAAAGGTGAATTTCTTACGTTTCTTCTTTCTTCAGACGACGTCTTGATTGGTCCGCGTATTTTTCCTGAAAGAAAGCGTATTAGTGCACACAACATTTACAAAGATGTGATTGGTTCCAACGATTGAAACTCACTCAACAATCATATAATTGGTAGTACGGCAGGACGCCGAAAACCAATCAATATGATGGAAGAGTGGGAGTCAATCATTCAGATCCGCACACACAACAAAAAATTAAAATTAATCGCGGGAATACGCCTAGCCTTAGTCGCAATGTATTCCGACCCTAGGGGTCCAAATCTAACCCTATCACTTCGCATCTTCTTGGAGCAGGTCAATTCTTCATTGTAACGTGTCCATTCTCCAATAGGTGATGTTCTTACGTTTCTTCTTTCTTCAGACGCAGTCTTGATTGGTCCACGTCTTTTTTCCTGAAAGAAAGCGGATTAGTGAACACAACATTTACAAAGATGTGATTGGTTCCAACGATTGAAACTCACCCAACAATCATAGAATTGGAAGTACGGCAGGACGCCGAAAACCAATCAATATGATGGAAGAGTGGGAGTCAATCATTCAGATCCGCACACACAACAAAAAATTAAAATTAATCGCGGGAGTACGCCTAGCCTTAGTCGCAATGTATTCCGACCCTAGGGGCCCAAATCTAAACCTTTCACTTGGCATCTTCTTGGCGTAGGTCTATTGTTCATTGCAATGTGTCCATCCTCCATTAGGTGATGTTCTTAGGTTTCTTCATTCTTCAGACGAAGTCTTGATTGGTCCACGTCTTTTTTCCTGAAAGAAAGCGGATTAGTGCACACAACATTTACAATAGAGTTGATTGGTTCCAATGATTGAATCTTGCTCAACCATCACAGAATCGGAAAAACGGGAGGACGCCGAAAACCAATCAATATGACGGAAGAGTGGGAGTCAATCATTCAGATCCGCACACACAACAAAAAATTAAAATTAATCGCGGGAATACGCCTAACCTTAGTCGCAATGTATTCCGACCCTAGGGGTCCAAATCTAACCCTATCACTTCGCATCTTCTTGGAGCAGGTCAATTCTTCATTGTAACGTGTCAATTCTCCAAAAGGTGATGTTCTTACGTTTCTTCTTTCTTCAGACGCAGTCTTGATTGGTCCACGACTTTTTTCCTGAAAGAAAGCGGATTAGTGAACACAACATTTACCAAGATGTGATTGGTTCCAACGATTGAAACTCACCCAACAATCATAGAATTGGAAGTACGGCAGGACGCCGAAAACCAATCAATATGATGGAAGAGTGGGAGTCAATCATTCAGATCCGCACACACAACAAAAAATTAAAATTAATCGCGGGAATACGCCTAGCCTTAGTCGCAATGTATTCCGACCCTAGGGGTCCAAATCTAACCCTATCACTTCGCATCTTCTTGGAGCAGGTCAATTCTTCATTGTAACGTGTCCATTCTCCAATAGGTGATGTTCTTACGTTTCTTCTTTCTTCAGACGCAGTCTTGATTGGTCCACGTCTTTTTTCCTGAAAGAAAGCGGATTAGTGAACACAACATTTACAAAGATGTGATTGGTTCAAACGATTGAAACTCACCCAACAATGATAGAATTGGAAGTACGGCAGGACGCCGAAAACCAATCAATATGATGGAAGAGTGGGAGTCAATCATTCAGATCCGAACACACAACAAAAAATTAAAATTAATCGCGGGAATACGCCTAACCTTAGTCGCAATGTATTCCGACCCTAGGGGACCAAATCTAACCCTATCACTTCGCATCTTCTTAGAGCAGGTCAATTCTTCATTGTAACGTGTCCATTCTCCAATAGGTGATGTTCTTACGTTTCTTCATTCTTAAGACGAAGTCTTGATTGGTCCACGTCTTTTTTCCTGAAAGAAAGCGGATTAGTGCACACAACATTTACAATAGATGTGATTGGTTCCAACGATTGAATCTCTCTCAACCATCAAAGAATCGGAAAAAGGGCAGGACACCGAAAACCAATCCACATAATGGAAGAGTGGGAGTCAATAATTAAGAGCCGCACAAACAACTAAAAATTAAAATTAATCGCCGAAATACGCCTAACCTTAGTCGCAATGTATTCCGACCCTAGGGGTCCAAATCTAACCCTATCACTTCGCATCTTCTTGGAGCAGGTCAATTCTTCATTGTAACGTGTCCATTCTCCAATAGGTGATGTTCTTACGTTTCTTCTTTCTTCAGAGGCAGTCTTGATTGGTCCACGTCTTTTTTCCTGAAAGAAAGCGGATTAGTGAACACAACATTTACACTAGATGCATACGGTTCCAACGATTGAAACTCACCCAACAATCATAGAATTGGAAGTACGGCAGGACGCCGAAAACCAAACAATATGATGGAAGAGTGGGAGTCAATCATTCAGATCCGCACACACAACAAAAAATTAAAATTAAACGCTGGAATACGCCTAGCCTTAGTCGCAATGTATTCCGACCCTAGGGGCCCAAATCTAACCCTATCACTTCGCATCTTCTTGGAGCAGGTCAACTCTTCATTGTAACGTGTCCATTCTCCAATAGGTGATTTTCTTACGTTTCTTCTTTCTTCAGACGAAGTCTTGATTGGACCACGTCTTTTTTCCTGAAAGAAAGCGGACTAGTGCACACAACATTTACAACAGATGTGATTGGTTCCAACGATTTAATATCTCTCAACCATCAAAGAATTTGAAGTACGGCAGGACGCCGAAAACCAATCAATATGATGGAAGAGTGGGAGTCAATCATTCAGATCCGCAAACACAACAAAAAATTAAAATTAATCGCGGGAATACGCCTAGCCTTAGTCGCAATGTATTCCGACCCTAGGGGCCCAAATCTAACCCTATCACTTCGCATCTTCTTGGAGCAGGTCAACTCTTCATTGTAACGTGTCCATTCTCCAATAGGTGATGTTCTTACGTTTCTTCTTTCTTCAGACGAAGTCTTGATTGGTCCACGTCTTTTTCCCTGAAAGAAAGCGGATTAGTGCAAACAACATTTACACTAGATGCATACGGTTCCAACGATTGAAAGTCACTCAAATATCACAGAATTGGAAGTACGGCAGGACGCCGAAAACCAAACAATATGATGGAAGAGTGGGAGTCAATCATTCAGATCCGCACACACAACAAAAAATTAAAATTAATCGCGGGAATACGCCTAGCCTTAGTCGCAATGTATTCCGACCCTAGGGGTCCAAATCTAACCCTATCACTTCGCATCTTCTTGGAGCAGGTCAATTCTTCATTGTAACGTGTCCATTCTCCAATAGGTGATGTTCTTACGTTTCTTCTTTCTTCAGACGCAGTCTTGATTGGTCCACGTATTTTTCCCTGAAAGAAAGCGGATTTGTCCAAACAACATTTACACTAGATGCACACGGTTCCAACGATTGAAACTCACTCAAATATCACAGAATTGGAAGTACGGCAGGACGCCGAAAACCAAGCAATATGATGGAAGAGTGGGAGTCAATCATTCAGATCCGCACAAACAACAAAAAATTAAAATTAATCGCGGGAATACGCCTAGCCTTAGTCGCAATGTATTCCGACCCTAGGGGTCCAAATCTAACCCTATCACTTCGCATCTTCTTGGAGCAGGTCAACTCTTCATTGTAACGTGTCCATTCTCCAATAGGTGATGTTCTTACGTTTCTTCTTTCTTCAGACGAAGTCTTGATTGGTCCGCGTATTTTTCCTGAAAGAAAGCGTATTAGTGCACACAATATTTACAAAGATGTGATTGGTTCCAACGATTGAAACTCACTCAACAATCATATAATTGGTTGTACGGAAGGACGCCGAAAACCAATCAATATGATGGAAGAGTGGGAGTCAATCATTCAGATCCGCACATACAACAAAAAATTAAAATTAATCGCGGGAATACGCCTAGCCTTAGTCGCAATGTATTCCGACCCTAGGGGTCCAAATCTAAACCTATCACTTCGCATCTTCTTGGAGCAGGTCAACTCTTCATTGTAACGTGTCCATTCTCCAATAGGTGATGTTCTTACGTTTCTTCATTCTTCAGACGAAGTCTTGATTGGTCCACGTATTTTTCCTGAAAGAAAGCGGATTAGTGCACACAACATTTACAATAGATGTGATTGGTTCAAACGATTGAAACTCACCCAACAATCATAGAATTGGAAGTACGGAAGGACGCCGATAACCAATCAATATGATGGAAGAGTGGGAGTCAATCATTCATATCCGCACACACAACAAAAAATTAAAATTAAACGCTGGAATACGCCTAGCCTTAGTCGCAATGTATTCCGACCCTAGGGGACCAAATCTAACCCTATCACTTCGCATCTTCTTAGAGCAGGTCAATTCTTCATTGTAACGTGTCCATTCTCCAATAGGTGATTTTCTTACGTTTCTTCTTTCTTCAGACGAAGTCTTGATTGGTCCACGTCTTTTTTCCTGAAAGAAAGCGGATTAGTGCACACAACATTTACAACAGATGTGATTGGTTCCAACGATTTAATATCTCTCAACCATCAAAGAATTTGAAGTACGGCAGGACGCCGAAAACCAATCAATATGATGGAAGAGTGGGAGTCAATCATTCAGATCCGCAAACACAACAAAAAATTAAAATTAATCGCGGGAATACGCCTAGCCTTAGTCGCAATGTATTCCGACCCTAGGGGCCCAAATCTAACCCTATCACTTCGCATCTTCTTGGAGCAGGTCAACTCTTCATTGTAACGTGTCCATTCTCCAATAGGTGATGTTCTTACGTTTCTTCTTTCTTCAGACGAAGTCTTGATTGGTCCACGTCTTTTTCCCTGAAAGAAAGCGGATTAGTGCAAACAACATTTACACTAGATGCATACGGTTCCAACGATTGAAAGTCACTCAAATATCACAGAATTGGAAGTACGGCAGGACGCCGAAAACCAAACAATATGATGGAAGAGTGGGAGTCAATCATTCAGATCCGCACACACAACAAAAAATTAAAATTAATCGCGGGAATACGCCTAGCCTTAGTCGCAATGTATTCCGACCCTAGGGGTCCAAATCTAACCCTATCACTTCGCATCTTCTTGGAGCAGGTCAATTCTTCATTGTAACGTGTCCATTCTCCAATAGGTGATGTTCTTACGTTTCTTCTTTCTTCAGACGCAGTCTTGATTGGTCCACGTATTTTTCCCTGAAAGAAAGCGGATTTGTCCAAACAACATTTACACTAGATGCACACGGTTCCAACGATTGAAACTCACTCAAATATCACAGAATTGGAAGTACGGCAGGACGCCGAAAACCAAGCAATATGATGGAAGAGTGGGAGTCAATCATTCAGATCCGCACAAACAACAAAAAATTAAAATTAATCGCGGGAATACGCCTAGCCTTAGTCGCAATGTATTCCGACCCTAGGGGTCCAAATCTAAACCTATCACTTCGCATCTTCTTGGAGCAGGTCAACTCTTCATTGTAACGTGTCCATTCTCCAATAGGTGATGTTCTTACGTTTCTTCTTTCTTCAGACGAAGTCTTGATTGGTCCGCGTATTTTTCCTGAAAGAAAGCGTATTAGTGCACACAATATTTACAAAGATGTGATTGGTTCCAACGATTGAAACTCACTCAACAATCATATAATTGGTTGTACGGAAGGACGCCGAAAACCAATCAATATGATGGAAGAGTGGGAGTCAATCATTCAGATCCGCACATACAACAAAAAATTAAAATTAATCGCGGGAATACGCCTAGCCTTAGTCGCAATGTATTCCGACCCTAGGGGTCCAAATCTAAACCTATCACTTCGCATCTTCTTGGAGCAGGTCAACTCTTCATTGTAACGTGTCCATTCTCCAATAGGTGATGTTCTTACGTTTCTTCTTTCTTAAGACGAAGTCTTGATTGGTCCACGTATTTTTCCTGAAAGAAAGCGGATTAGTGCACACAACATTTACAATAGATGTGATTGGTTCAAACGATTGAAACTCACCCAACAATCATAGAATTGGAAGTACGGCAGGACGCCGATAACCAATCAATATGATGGAAGAGTGGGAGTCAATCATTCATATCCGCACACACAACAAAAAATTAAAATTAAACGCTGGAATACGCCTAGCCTTAGTCGCAATGTATTCCGACCCTAGGGGACCAAATCTAACCCTATCACTTCGCATCTTCTTAGAGCAGGTCAATTCTTCATTGTAACGTGTCCATTCTCCAATAGGTGATTTTCTTACGTTTCTTCTTTCTTCAGACGAAGTCTTGATTGGTCCACGTCTTTTTTCCTGAAAGAAAGCGGATTAGTGCACACAACATTTACAATAGATGTGTTTGGTTCCAACGATTGAATCTCTCTCAACCATCAAAGAATCGGAAAAAGGGCAGGACACCGAAAACCAATCCACATAATGGAAGAGTGGGAGTCAATAATTAAGAGCCGCACACACAACTAAAAATTAAAATTAATCGCCGAAATACGCCTAACCTTAGTCGCAATGTATTCCGAACCTAGGGGTCCAAATCTAACCCTATCACTTCGCATCTTCTTGGAGCAGGTCAATTCTTCATTGTAACGTGTCCCTTCTCAAATAGGTGATGTTCTTATGTTTCTTCTTTCTTCAGACGAAGTCTTGATGGTCCACTTCTTTTTTCCTGAAAGAGAGCGGATTAGTGCAAACAACATTTACACTAGATGCATACGGTTCCAACGATTGAAACTCACTCAACAATCATAGAATTGGAAGTACGGCAGGACGCCGAAAACCAATCAATATGATGGAAGAGTGGGAGTCAATCATTCAGATCCGCACACACAACAAAAAATTAAAATTAATCGCGGGAATACGCCTAGCCTTAGTCGCAATGTATTCCGACCCTAGGGGTCCAAATCTAACCCTATCACTTCGCATCTTCTTGGAGCAGGTCAATTCTTCATTGTAACGTGTCCATTCTCCAATAGGTGATGTTCTTACGTTTCTTCTTTCTTCAGAGGCAGTCTTGATTGGTCCACGTCTTTTTTCCTGAAAGAAAGCGGATTAGTGAATACATCATTTACAAAGATGTGATTGGTTCCAACGATTGAAACTCACCCAACAATCATAGATTTGGAAGTACGGCAGGACGCCGAAAACCAAACAATATGATGGAAGAGTGGGAGTCAATCATTCAGATCCGCACACACAACAAAAAATTAAAATTAAACGCTGGAATACGCCTAGCCTTAGTCGCAATGTATTCCGACCCTAGGGGCCCAAATCTAACCCTATCACTTCGCATCTTCTTGGAGCAGGTCAACTCTTCATTGTAACGTGTCCATTCTCCAATACGTGATGTTCTTACGTTTCTTCTTTCTTCAGACGAACTCTTGATTGGTCCACTTCTTTTTTCCTGAAAGAGAGCGGATTAGTGCAAACAACATTTACACTAGATGCATACGGTTCCAACGATTGAAACTCTCAAACCAATCATAGAATTGGAAGTACGGCAGGACGCCAAAAACCAATCAATATGATGGAAGAGTGGGAGTCAATCGTTCAGATCCGCACACACAACAAAAAATTAAAATTAATCGCGGGAGTACGCCTAGCCTTAGTCGCAATGTATTCCGACCCTAGGGGTCCAAATCTAACCCTATCACTTCGCATCTTCTTGGCGTAGGTCAATTCTTCATTGCAATGTGTCCATCCTCCATTAGATGATGTTCTTACGTTTCTTCATTCTTCAGACGAAGTCTTGATGGGTCCACGTATTTTTCCTGAAAGAAAGAGGATTAGTGAACACAACATTTACCAAGATGTGATTGGTTCCAACGATTGAAACTCACCCAACAATCATAGAATTGGAAGTACGGCAGGACGCCGAAAACCAATCAATATGATGGAAGAGTGGGAGTCAATCATTCAGAACCGCACACACAACAAAAAATTAAAATTAATCGCGGGAATACGCCTAGCCTTAGTCGCAATGTATTCCGACCCTAGGGGTCCAAATCTAACCCTATCACTTCGCATCTTCTTGGAGCAGGTCAACTCTTCATTGTAACGTGTCCATTCTCCAAAAGGTGAATTTCTTACGTTTCTTCTTTCTTCAGACGACGTCTTGATTGGTCCGCGTATTTTTCCTGAAAGAAAGCGTATTAGTGCACACAACATTTACAAAGATGTGATTGGTTCCAACGATTGAAACTCACTCAACAATCATATAATTGGTAGTACGGCAGGACGCCGAAAACCAATCAATATGATGGAAGAGTGGGAGTCAATCATTCAGATCCGCACACACAACAAAAAATTAAAATTAATCGCGGGAATACGCCTAGCCTTAGTCGCAATGTATTCCGACCCTAGGGGTCCAAATCTAACCCTATCACTTCGCATCTTCTTGGAGCAGGTCAATTCTTCATTGTAACGTGTCCATTCTCCAATAGGTGATGTTCTTACGTTTCTTCTTTCTTCAGACGCAGTCTTGATTGGTCCACGTCTTTTTTCCTGAAAGAAAGCGGATTAGTGAACACAACATTTACAAAGATGTGATTGGTTCCAACGATTGAAACTCACCCAACAATCATAGAATTGGAAGTACGGCAGGACGCCGAAAACCAATCAATATGATGGAAGAGTGGGAGTCAATCATTCAGATCCGCACACACAACAAAAAATTAAAATTAATCGCGGGAGTACGCCTAGCCTTAGTCGCAATGTATTCCGACCCTAGGGGCCCAAATCTAAACCTTTCACTTGGCATCTTCTTGGCGTAGGTCTATTCTTCATTGCATTGTGTCCATCCTCCATTAGGTGATGTTCTTAGGTTTCTTCATTCTTCAGACGAAGTCTTGATTGGTCCGCGAATTTTTCCTGAAAGAAAGCGGTTTAGTGAACACAACATTTACAAAGATGTGATTGGTTCCAACGATTGAAACTCACTCAACAATCATATAATTGGTAGTACGGCAGGACGCCGAAAACCAATCAATATGATGGAAGAGTGGGAGTCAATCATTCAGATCCGCACACACAATAAAAAATTAAAATTAATCGCGGGAATACGCCTAGCCTTAGTCGCAATGTATTCCGACCCTAGGGGTCCAAATCTAACCCTATCACTTCGCATCTTCTTGGAGCAGGTCAATTCTTCATTGTAACGTGTCCATTCACCAATAGGTGATGTTCTTACGTTTCTTCTTTCTTCAGACGCAGTCTTGATTGGTCCACGTCTTTTTTCCTGAAAGAAAGCGGATTAGTGAACACAACATTTACAAAGATGTGATTGGTTCCAACGATTGAAACTCACCCAACAATCATAGAATTGGAAGTACAGCAGGACGCCGAAAACCAATCAATATGATGGAAGAGTGGGAGTCAATCATTCAGATCCGCACACACAACAAAAAATTAAAATTAATCGCGGGAGTACGCCTAGCCTTAGTCGCAATGTATTCCGACCCTAGGGGCCCAAATCTAACCCTATCACTTCGCATCTTCTTGGAGCAGGTCAACTCTTCATTGTAACGTGTCCATTCTCCAATAGGTGATGTTCTTAGGTTTCTTCATTCTTCAGACGAAGTCTTGATTGGTCCGCGAATTTTTCCTGAAAGAAAGCGGTTTAGTGAACACAACATTTACAAAGATGTGATTGGTTCCAACGATTGAAACTCACTCAACAATCATATAATTGGTAGTACGGAAGGACGCCGAAAACCAATCAATATGATGGAAGAGTGGGAGTCAATCATTCAGATCCGCACATACAACAAAAAATTAATCGCGGGAATACGCCTAGCCATAGTCGCAATGTATTCCGACCCTAGGGGTCCAAATCTAACCCTATCACTTCGCATCTTCTTGGAGCAGGTCAACTCTTCATTGTAACGTGTCCATTCTCCAATAGGTGATGTTCTTACGTTTCTTCTTTCTTCAGACGAAGTCTTGATTGGTCCACGTATTTTTCCTGAAAGAAAGCGTATTAGTGCACACAACATTTACAATAGATGTGATTGGTTCAAACGATTGAAACTCACCCAACAATGATAGAATTGGAAGTACGGCAGGACGCCGAAAACCAATCAATATGATGGAAGAGTGGGAGTCAATCATTCAGATCCGCACACACAACAAAAAATTAAAATTAATCGCGGGAATACGCCTAACCTTAGTCGCAATGTATTCCGACCCTAGGGGACCAAATCTAACCCTATCACTTCGCATCTTCTTAAAGCAGGTCAATTCTTCATTGTAACGTGTCCATTCTCCAATAGGTGATGTTCTTACGTTTCTTTTTTCTTCAGACGAAGTCTTGATTGGTCCACGTCTTTTTTCCTGAAAGAAAGCGGATTAGTGCACACAACATTTACAATAGATGTGATTGGTTCCAACGATTGAATCTCTCTCAACCATCAAAGAATCGGAAAAAGGGCAGGACACCGAAAACCAATCCACATAATGGAAGAGTGGGAGTCAATAATTAAGAGCCGCACACACAACTAAAAATTAAAATTAATCGCGGGAGTACGCCTAGCCTTAGTCGCAATGTATTCCGACCCTAGGGGTCCAAATCTAACCCTATCACTTCGCATCTTCTTGGAGCAGGTCAATTCTTCATTGTAACGTGTCCCTTCTCAAATAGGTGATGTTCTTACTTTTCTTCTTTCTTCAGACGAAGTCTTGATTGGTCCGCGTATTTTTCCTGAAAGAAAGCGTATTAGTGCACACAACATTTACAAAGATGTGATTGGTTCCAACGATTGAAACTCACTCAACAATCATATAATTGGTAGTACGGCAGGACGCCGAAAACCAATCAATATGATGGAAGAGTGGGAGTCAATCATTCAGATCCGCACACACAACAAAAAATTAAAATTAATCGCGGGAATACGCCTAGCCTTAGTCGCAATGTATTCCGACCCTAGGGGTCCAAATCTAACCCTATCACTTCGCATCTTCTTGGAGCAGGTCAATTCTTCATTGTAACGTGTCCATTCTCCAATAGGTGATGTTCTTACGTTTCTTCTTTCTTCAGACGCAGTCTTGATTGGTCCACGTCTTTTTTCCTGAAAGAAAGCGGATTAGTGAACACAACATTTACAAAGATGTGATTGGTTCCAACGATTGAAACTCACCCAACAATCATAGAATTGGAAGTACGGCAGGACGCCGAAAACCAATCAATATGATGGAAGAGTGGGAGTCAATCATTCAGATCCGCACACACAACAAAAAATTAAAATTAATCGCGGGAGTACGCCTAGCCTTAGTCGCAATGTATTCCGACCCTAGGGGCCCAAATCTAACCCTATCACTTCGCATCTTCTTAGAGCAGGTCAATTCTTCATTGTAACGTGTCCATTCTCCAATAGGTGATGTTCTTACGTTTCTTCATTCTTCAGACGAAGTCTTGATTGGTCCACGTCTTTTTTCCTGAAAGAAAGCGGATTAGTGCACACAACATTTACAATAGATGTGATTGGTTCCAACGATTGAATCTCTCTCAACCATCAAAGAATCGGAAAAAGGGCAGGACACCGAAAACCAATCCACATAATGGAAGAGTGGGAGTCAATAATTAAGAGCCGCACAAACAACTAAAAATTAAAATTAATCGCCGAAATACGCCTAACCTTAGTCGCAATGTATTCCGACCCTAGGGGTCCAAATCTAACCCTATCACTTCGCATCTTCTTGGAGCAGGTCAATTCTTCATTGTAACGTGTCCATTCTCCAATAGGTGATGTTCTTACGTTTCTTCTTTCTTCAGAGGCAGTCTTGATTGGTCCACGTCTTTTTTCCTGAAAGAAAGCGGATTAGTGAACACAACATTTACACTAGATGCATACGGTTCCAACGATTGAAACTCACCCAACAATCATAGAATTGGAAGTACGGCAGGACGCCGAAAACCAAACAATATGATGGAAGAGTGGGAGTCAATCATTCAGATCCGCACACACAACAAAAAATTAAAATTAAACGCTGGAATACGCCTAGCCTTAGTCGCAATGTATTCCGACCCTAGGGGCCCAAATCTAACCCTATCACTTCGCATCTTCTTGGAGCAGGTCAACTCTTCATTGTAACGTGTCCATTCTCCAATAGGTGATTTTCTTACGTTTCTTCTTTCTTCAGACGAAGTCTTGATTGGACCACGTCTTTTTTCCTGAAAGAAAGCGGACTAGTGCACACAACATTTACAACAGATGTGATTGGTTCCAACGATTTAATATCTCTCAACCATCAAAGAATTTGAAGTACGGCAGGACGCCGAAAACCAATCAATATGATGGAAGAGTGGGAGTCAATCATTCAGATCCGCAAACACAACAAAAAATTAAAATTAATCGCGGGAATACGCCTAGCCTTAGTCGCAATGTATTCCGACCCTAGGGGCCCAAATCTAACCCTATCACTTCGCATCTTCTTGGAGCAGGTCAACTCTTCATTGTAACGTGTCCATTCTCCAATAGGTGATGTTCTTACGTTTCTTCTTTCTTCAGACGAAGTCTTGATTGGTCCACGTCTTTTTCCCTGAAAGAAAGCGGATTAGTGCAAACAACATTTACACTAGATGCATACGGTTCCAACGATTGAAAGTCACTCAAATATCACAGAATTGGAAGTACGGCAGGACGCCGAAAACCAAACAATATGATGGAAGAGTGGGAGTCAATCATTCAGATCCGCACACACAACAAAAAATTAAAATTAATCGCGGGAATACGCCTAGCCTTAGTCGCAATGTATTCCGACCCTAGGGGTCCAAATCTAACCCTATCACTTCGCATCTTCTTGGAGCAGGTCAATTCTTCATTGTAACGTGTCCATTCTCCAATAGGTGATGTTCTTACGTTTCTTCTTTCTTCAGACGCAGTCTTGATTGGTCCACGTATTTTTCCCTGAAAGAAAGCGGATTTGTCCAAACAACATTTACACTAGATGCACACGGTTCCAACGATTGAAACTCACTCAAATATCACAGAATTGGAAGTACGGCAGGACGCCGAAAACCAAGCAATATGATGGAAGAGTGGGAGTCAATCATTCAGATCCGCACAAACAACAAAAAATTAAAATTAATCGCGGGAATACGCCTAGCCTTAGTCGCAATGTATTCCGACCCTAGGGGTCCAAATCTAACCCTATCACTTCGCATCTTCTTGGAGCAGGTCAACTCTTCATTGTAACGTGTCCATTCTCCAATAGGTGATGTTCTTACGTTTCTTCTTTCTTCAGACGAAGTCTTGATTGGTCCGCGTATTTTTCCTGAAAGAAAGCGTATTAGTGCACACAATATTTACAAAGATGTGATTGGTTCCAACGATTGAAACTCACTCAACAATCATATAATTGGTTGTACGGAAGGACGCCGAAAACCAATCAATATGATGGAAGAGTGGGAGTCAATCATTCAGATCCGCACATACAACAAAAAATTAAAATTAATCGCGGGAATACGCCTAGCCTTAGTCGCAATGTATTCCGACCCTAGGGGTCCAAATCTAAACCTATCACTTCGCATCTTCTTGGAGCAGGTCAACTCTTCATTGTAACGTGTCCATTCTCCAATAGGTGATGTTCTTACGTTTCTTCTTTCTTCAGACGAAGTCTTGATTGGTCCACGTATTTTTCCTGAAAGAAAGCGGATTAGTGCACACAACATTTACAATAGATGTGATTGGTTCAAACGATTGAAACTCACCCAACAATCATAGAATTGGAAGTACGGCAGGACGCCGATAACCAATCAATATGATGGAAGAGTGGGAGTCAATCATTCATATCCGCACACACAACAAAAAATTAAAATTAAACGCTGGAATACGCCTAGCCTTAGTCGCAATGTATTCCGACCCTAGGGGACCAAATCTAACCCTATCACTTCGCATCTTCTTAGAGCAGGTCAATTCTTCATTGTAACGTGTCCATTCTCCAATAGGTGATTTTCTTACGTTTCTTCTTTCTTCAGACGAAGTCTTGATTGGTCCACGTCTTTTTTCCTGAAAGAAAGCGGATTAGTGCACACAACATTTACAACAGATGTGATTGGTTCCAACGATTTAATATCTCTCAACCATCAAAGAATTTGAAGTACGGCAGGACGCCGAAAACCAATCAATATGATGGAAGAGTGGGAGTCAATCATTCAGATCCGCAAACACAACAAAAAATTAAAATTAATCGCGGGAATACGCCTAGCCTTAGTCGCAATATATTCCGACCCTAGGGGCCCAAATCTAACCCTATCACTTCGCATCTTCTTGGAGCAGGTCAACTCTTCATTGTAACGTGTCCATTCTCCAATAGGTGATGTTCTTACGTTTCTTCTTTCTTCAGACGAAGTCTTGATTGGTCCACGTCTTTTTCCCTGAAAGAAAGCGGATTAGTGCAAACAACATTTACACTAGATGCATACGGTTCCAACGATTGAAAGTCACTCAAATATCACAGAATTGGAAGTACGGCAGGACGCCGAAAACCAAACAATATGATGGAAGAGTGGGAGTCAATCATTCAGATCCGCACACACAACAAAAAATTAAAATTAATCGCGGGAATACGCCTAGCCTTAGTCGCAATGTATTCCGACCCTAGGGGTCCAAATCTAACCCTATCACTTCGCATCTTCTTGGAGCAGGTCAACTCTTCATTGTAACGTGTCCATTCTCCAATAGGTGATGTTCTTACGTTTCTTCTTTCTTCAGACGAAGTCTTGATTGGTCCGCGTATTTTTCCTGAAAGAAAGCGTATTAGTGCACAGAATATTTACAAAGATGTGATTGGTTCCAACGATTGAAACTCACTCAACAATCATATAATTGGTTGTACGGAAGGACGCCGAAAACCAATCAATATGATGGAAGAGTGGGAGTCAATCATTCAGATCCGCACATACAACAAAAAATTAAAATTAATCGCGGGAATACGCCTAGCCTTAGTCGCAATGTATTCCGACCCTAGGGGTCCAAATCTAAACCTATCACTTCGCATCTTCTTGGAGCAGGTCAACTCTTCATTGTAACGTGTCCATTCTCCAATAGGTGATGTTCTTACGTTTCTTCTTTCTTCAGACGAAGTCTTGATTGGTCCACGTATTTTTCCTGAAAGAAAGCGGATTAGTGCACACAACATTTACAATAGATGTGATTGGTTCAAACGATTGAAACTCACCCAACAATCATAGAATTGGAAGTACGGCAGGACGCCGATAACCAATCAATATGATGGAAGAGTGGGAGTCAATCATTCATATCCGCACACACAACAAAAAATTAAAATTAAACGCTGGAATACGCCTAGCCTTAGTCGCAATGTATTCCGACCCTAGGGGACCAAATCTAACCCTATCACTTCGCATCTTCTTAGAGCAGGTCAATTCTTCATTGTAACGTGTCCATTCTCCAATAGGTGATTTTCTTACGTTTCTTCTTTCTTCAGACGAAGTCTTGATTGGTCCACGTCTTTTTTCCTGAAAGAAAGCGGATTAGTGCACACAACATTTACAATAGATGTGTTTGGTTCCAACGATTGAATCTCTCTCAACCATCAAAGAATCGGAAAAAGGGCAGGACACCGAAAACCAATCCACATAATGGAAGAGTGGGAGTCAATAATTAAGAGCCGCACACACAACTAAAAATTAAAATTAATCGCCGAAATACGCCTAACCTTAGTCGCAATGTATTCCGAACCTAGGGGTCCAAATCTAACCCTATCACTTCGCATCTTCTTGGAGCAGGTCAATTCTTCATTGTAACGTGTCCCTTCTCAAATAGGTGATGTTCTTATGTTTCTTCTTTCTTCAGACGAAGTCTTGATGGTCCACTTCTTTTTTCCTGAAAGAGAGCGGATTAGTGCAAACAACATTTACACTAGATGCATACGGTTCCAACGATTGAAACTCACTCAACAATCATAGAATTGGAAGTACGGCAGGACGCCGAAAACCAATCAATATGATGGAAGAGTGGGAGTCAATCATTCAGATCCGCACACACAACAAAAAATTAAAATTAATCGCGGGAATACGCCTAGCCTTAGTCGCAATGTATTCCGACCCTAGGGGTCCAAATCTAACCCTATCACTTCGCATCTTCTTGGAGCAGGTCAATTCTTCATTGTAACGTGTCCATTCTCCAATAGGTGATGTTCTTACGTTTCTTCTTTCTTCAGAGGCAGTCTTGATTGGTCCACGTCTTTTTTCCTGAAAGAAAGCGGATTAGTGAATACATCATTTACAAAGATGTGATTGGTTCCAACGATTGAAACTCACCCAACAATCATAGATTTGGAAGTACGGCAGGACGCCGAAAACCAAACAATATGATGGAAGAGTGGGAGTCAATCATTCAGATCCGCACACACAACAAAAAATTAAAATTAAACGCTGGAATACGCCTAGCCTTAGTCGCAATGTATTCCGACCCTAGGGGTCCAAATCTAACCCTATCACTTCGCATCTTCTTAGAGCAGGTAAACTCTCAATTGTAACGTGTCCATTCTCCAATAGGTGATTTTCTTACGTTTCTTCTTTCTTCAGACGAAGTCTTGATTGGTCCACGTCTTTTTTCCTGAAAGAAAGCGGATTAGTGCACACAACATTTACAATAGATGCATACGGTTCCAACGATTGAAACTCACTCAACAATCATAGAATTGGAAGTACGGCAGGACGCCGAAAACCAATCAATATGATGGAAGAGTGGGAGTCAATCATTCAGATCCGCACACACAACAAAAAATTAAAATTAATCGCGGGAATACGCCTAGCCTTAGTCGCAATGTATTCCGACCCTAGGGGTCCAAATCTAACCCTATCACTTCGCATCTTCTTGGAGCAGGTCAATTCTTCATTGTAACGTGTCCATTCTCCAATAGGTGATGTTCTTACGTTTCTTCTTTCTTCAGACGACGTCTTGATTGGTCCGCGTATTTTTCCTGAAAGAAAGCGTATTAGTGCACACAACATTTACAAAGATGTGATTGGTTCCAACGATTGAAACTCACTCAACAATCATATAATTGGTAGTACGGCAGGACGCCGAAAACCAATCAATATGATGGAAGAGTGGGAGTCAATCATTCAGATCCGCACACACAACAAAAAATTAAAATTAATCGCGGGAATACGCCTAGCCTTAGTCGCAATGTATTCCGACCCTAGGGGTCCAAATCTAACCCTATCACTTCGCATCTTCTTGGAGCAGGTCAATTCTTCATTGTAACGTGTCCATTCTCCAATAGGTGATGTTCTTACGTTTCTTCTTTCTTCAGACGCAGTCTTGATTGGTCCACGTCTTTTTCCCTGAAAGAAAGCGGATTAGTCCAAACAACATTTACACTAGATGCATACGGTTCCAACGATTGAAACTCACTCAACAATCATAGAATTGGAAGTACGGCAGGACGCCGAAAACCAATCAATATGATGGAAGAGTGGGAGTCAATCATTCAGATCCGCACACACAACAAAAAATTAAAATTAATCGCTGGAGTACGCCTAGCCTTAGTCGCAATGTATTCCGACCCTAGGGGTCCAAATCTAACCCTATCACTTCGCATCTTCTTGGAGCAGGTCAACTCTTCATTGTAACGTGTCTATTCTCCAATTGGTGATTTTCTTACGTTTCTTCTTTCTTCAGACGAAGTCTTGATTGGTCCACGTCTTTTTTCCTGAAAGAGAGCGGATTAGTGCACAAAACATTTACACTAGATGCATACGGTTCCAACGATTGAAACTCTCTCAACAATCATAGAATTGGAAGTGCGGCAGGTGGCCGAAAACCAACCCACATGATTGAAGAGTGGGAGTCAATCATTCAAAGACGTAAACAGAATAAAAAATCAAAATTAATCACGGGAATACGCCTGGCCTTACTCGCAATGTATTCCGACCCTAGGGGTCCAAATCTAACCCTATCACTTCGCATCTTCTTGGCGTAGGTCTAATCTTCATTGCAATGTGTCCATTCTCCTTTAGGTGATGTTCTTACGTGTCGTTCTTCCTGCAGACGAAGTCTTGTTTGGTCCACGTCTTTTTTCCTGAAAGAAAGCGGATTAGTGAATACATCATTTACAAAGATGTGATTGGTTCCAACGATTGAAACTCACCCAACAATCATAGATTTGGAAGTACGGCAGGACGCCGAAAACCAAACAATATGATGGAAGAGTGGGAGTCAATCATTCAGATCCGCACACACAACAAAAAATTAAAATTAAACGCTGGAATACGCCTAGCCTTAGTCGCAATGTATTCCGACCCTAGGGGTCCAAATCTAACCCTATCACTTCGCATCTTCTTAGAGCAGGTAAACTCTCAATTGTAACGTGTCCATTCTCCAATAGGTGATTTTCTTACGTTTCTTCTTTCTTCAGACGAAGTCTTGATTGGTCCACGTCTTTTTTCCTGAAAGAAAGCGGATTAGTGCACACAACATTTACAATAGATGCATACGGTTCCAACGATTGAAACTCACTCAACAATCATAGAATTGGAAGTACGGCAGGACGCCGAAAACCAATCAATATGATGGAAGAGTGGGAGTCAATCATTCAGATCCGCACACACAACAAAAAATTAAAATTAATCGCGGGAATACGCCTAGCCTTAGTCGCAATGTATTCCGACCCTAGGGGTCCAAATCTAACCCTATCACTTCGCATCTTCTTGGAGCAGGTCAATTCTTCATTGTAACGTGTCCATTCTCCAATAGGTGATGTTCTTACGTTTCTTCTTTCTTCAGACGACGTCTTGATTGGTCCGCGTATTTTTCCTGAAAGAAAGCGTATTAGTGCACACAACATTTACAAAGATGTGATTGGTTCCAACGATTGAAACTCACTCAACAATCATATAATTGGTAGTACGGCAGGACGCCGAAAACCAATCAATATGATGGAAGAGTGGGAGTCAATCATTCAGATCCGCACACACAACAAAAAATTAAAATTAATCGCGGGAATACGCCTAGCCTTAGTCGCAATGTATTCCGACCCTAGGGGTCCAAATCTAACCCTATCACTTCGCATCTTCTTGGAGCAGGTCAATTCTTCATTGTAACGTGTCCATTCTCCAATAGGTGATGTTCTTACGTTTCTTCTTTCTTCAGACGCAGTCTTGATTGGTCCACGTCTTTTTCCCTGAAAGAAAGCGGATTAGTCCAAACAACATTTACACTAGATGCATACGGTTCCAACGATTGAAACTCACTCAACAATCATAGAATTGGAAGTACGGCAGGACGCCGAAAACCAATCAATATGATGGAAGAGTGGGAGTCAATCATTCAGATCCGCACACACAACAAAAAATTAAAATTAATCGCTGGAGTACGCCTAGCCTTAGTCGCAATGTATTCCGACCCTAGGGGTCCAAATCTAACCCTATCACTTCGCATCTTCTTGGAGCAGGTCAACTCTTCATTGTAACGTGTCTATTCTCCAATTGGTGATTTTCTTACGTTTCTTCTTTCTTCAGACGAAGTCTTGATTGGTCCACGTCTTTTTTCCTGAAAGAGAGCGGATTAGTGCACAAAACATTTACACTAGATGCATACGGTTCCAACGATTGAAACTCTCTCAACAATCATAGAATTGGAAGTGCGGCAGGTGGCCGAAAACCAACCCACATGATTGAAGAGTGGGAGTCAATCATTCAAAGACGTAAACAGAATAAAAAATCAAAATTAATCACGGGAATACGCCTGGCCTTACTCGCAATGTATTCCGACCCTAGGGGTCCAAATCTAACCCTATCACTTCGCATCTTCTTGGCGTAGGTCTAATCTTCATTGCAATGTGTCCATTCTCCTTTAGGTGATGTTCTTACGTGTCGTTCTTCCTGCAGACGAAGTCTTGTTTGGTCCACGTCTTTTTTCCTGAAAGAGAGCGGATTAGTGCACAAAACATTTACACTAGATGCATACGGTTCCAACGATTGAAACTCTCAAACCAATCATATAATTGGTAGTACGGCAGGACGCCGAAAACCAATCAATATGATGGAAGAGTGGGAGTCAATCATTCAGATCCGCACACACAACAAAAAATTAAAATTAATCGCGGGAATACGCCTAGCCTTAGTCGCAATGTATTCCGACCCTAGGGGTCCAAATCTAACCCTATCACTTCGCATCTTCTTGGAGCAGGTCAATTCTTCATTGTAACGTGTCCATTCTCCAATAGGTGATGTTCTTACGTTTCTTCTTTCTTCAGACGCAGTCTTGATTGGTCCACGTCTTTTTTCCTGAAAGAAAGCGGATTAGTGAACACAACATTTACAAAGATGTGATTGGTTCCAACGATTGAAACTCACCCAACAATCATAGAATTGGAAGTACGGCAGGACGCCGAAAACCAAACAATATGATGGAAGAGTGGGAGTCAATCATTCAGATCCGCACACACAACAAAAAATTAAAATTAAACGCTGGAATACGCCTAGCCTTAGTCGCAATGTATTCCGACCCTAGGGGTCCAAATCTAACCCTATCACTTCGCATCTTCTTGGAGCAGGTCAACTCTTCATTGTAACGTGTCCATTCTCCAATAGGTGATTTTCTTACGTTTCTTCTTTCTTCAGACGAAGTCTTGATTGGTCCACGTCTTTTTTCCTGAAAGAAAGCGGATTAGTGCACACAACATTTACAATAGAGTTGATTGGTTCCAATGATTGAATCTTGCTCAACCATCACAGAATCGGAAAAACGGCAGGACGCCGAAAACCAATCAATATGATGGAAGAGTGGGAGTCAATCATTGAGATCCGCACACACAACAAAAAATTAAAATTAATCGCGGGAATACGCCTAGCCATAGTCGCAATGTATTCCGACCCTAGGGGTCCAAATCTAACCCTATCACTTCGCATCTTCTTGGCGTAGGTCTAATCTTCATTGTAACGTGTCCATTCTCAAATAGGTGATGTTCTTACGTTTCTTATTCTTCAGACGAAGTCTTGATTGGTCCACGTCTTTTTTCCTGAAAGAAAGCGGATTAGTGCACACAACATTTACAATAGATGTGAATGGTTCAAATGATTGAAACTCACCCAACAATCATAGAATTGGAAGTACGGCAGGACGCCGAAAACCAATCAATATGATGGAAGAGTGGGAGTCAATCATTCAGATCCGCACACACAACAAAAAATTAAAATTAATCGCGGGAATACGCCTAGCCTTAGTCGCAATGTATACCGACCCTAGGGGTCCAAATCTAACCCTATGACTTCGCATCTTCTTGGAGCAGGTCAACTCTTCATTGTAACGTGTCCATTCTCCAATAGGTGATGTTCTTACGTTTCTTCTTTCTTCAGACGAAGCCTTGATTGGTCCACGTCTTTTTTCCTGAAAGAAAGCGGATTAGTGCACACAACATTTACAATAGATGTGATTGGTTCCAACGATTGAATCTCTCTCAACCATCAAAGAATCGGAAAAAGGGCAGGACGCCGAAAACCAATCCACATGATCGAAGAGTCGGAGTCAACCGTTAAGGGCCGCACACACAACAAAAAATTAAAATTAATCGCGGGAGTACACCTAGCCTTAGTCGCAATGTATTCCGACTCTAGGGGTCCAAATCTAACCATATCACTTTGCATCTTCTTGGCGTAGGTCCAATCTTCATTGCAATGTGTCCCTTCTCCATAAGGTGATGTTCTTACGTGTCGTTCTTCCTGCAGACGAAGTCTTGTTTGGTCCACGTCTTTTTCCCTGAAAGAAAGCGGATTTGTGCACAAAACATTTTCACTAGATGTATACGGTTCCAACGTTTGAAACTCTCTGGACCATCATAGAATTGGAAGTATGGCAAGACGCCGAACACCAATCCACGAGATAGCAGAGTGGGAGTCAATCACCCAGAGCCGCACACACGACAAAAAATTTAAATTCTTTGCGTGAAAACGCCTTGCCTTAATCAGTTCAATTTAAGGAAACATACAGAGGATATTTCTACAACAAGAAAATTTTCAGATCGTTAATTAAAGCATATAAAATGTACGCAGGGGACATGTTTGTAAATTCGGTCTGTGTATAGTGACTCATACGCAGCAAGCACCACTCAAACCATACACATTCACACAGGTTAGTTATTACAGACGAATATACTAGTGCAATAGACTACAACTTTTTAGTTCTACCAAAACCCAATAATATATCCGTTAGTTAGCTACCAAGGCATTCTCACACACATTCCAAAATACTCTCATCCAAGCACACAGGGTGTATCCTACGATTGTTTAAAATGAGGTGATGGCGAGTGTCTGAGGGATTGTAAGTGTAACAGTGGTCATATTTACATCCATGATATATGATAGAACCCTTTACACATTTGACAAATTTACAAGATTACATTTATTAAATACAGAAGTGAATACAAAATGTTCTTAGGCTCCTCTTCACCCCACCCATGGAAGGCTCCGCCCGAATGGTCTCTGCGCCGGGCCTGAAATGACATCATGCCTACTTTAACTACTGAGTCATACTTCCACGTAATTTTTTATTGCACACTATATATACCCAAGATGTTCGTGCCTCCAACAATGTAAACTCTCCACCCCATCATAGAAGAGGAAGTACGAGATGACCCCGGATAGCAATCCAATGGAGGAGTGGGAGTGAATTACTCAGGCCGCACACACAACAAAAATTAAAATTAATCGCGGGAATACGTCTGGCCTTAAATGCAGGGCTTTCCAACCCTAAAGGTCAAAATCTAATCTTAATACTCCTCTTTTCTTGACCTACCTTCACTCTTCTTCGCAATGTGTCCATTTTCATGTTTGAATACCGTATTACCATGAAGAATTTGGTTGGCAGTGTGCCGTCTTTATTTTAGGGCTTCATTTTTATTTGCCTTTTTTGAGCACCGTTTTGACCCTATATCCAACGGATCTGTTGATTCGTATCACAGCAGCACTTCTCTTTTTTTGCCAGAATTGAACTGCTTTTTCTACATTTCACCTTATTACAACCATTAGCCTAACATAGGGTATTACACCTATATACTACATTTCCTCTTCTTCTCAGCATTTTAACACAATTTATTACAATAGAATTCTTCTTTTACTATTCTTATAAAATTGAATGTTTTTTTGCATCTATACCATCTGATACAGAATCCGTCGTGTTGGGATAATTATCACTCCGTTTCTTCATTTCAAAATGGTTTTTGTGCTCTTTTTCTACACTTGGAATGCATGTATTCCTTGCCGTAAGATGTTAAAAAAAATTCAGAGATTGAGAGGGACCTGATGTTGAGTAGGTGTCCGGATTTTTTGTTTTTTATATTTCCATCGCCCTTGATTGTATAGCAGACTGCCAAAGAAGCGACCAGCAAACTCCCGTCGATATCCCAAGGAATAAATCACCCACGCAAAAAATTGCATGGATACAACATACTTCTACGAGGTTGGTCCCCTTAAAAACCCCGCCTGACCTAGGGATGGTGGTAGTTGTTTAAAAGATCTAACTTTATTAGAAAGACAACAACCTTTAAAACATAAGTTTCAAGTTTAAAGACGCCACGTCGTTTAGTATTTATTGGGCAGCCATCAATAATGAACGTTTTCAGACCTCAGTTTTTGACTTCAACAAAAACTTATAACGCCAATAACACGAGAATGGTTATTTCGAGGCATGGCAATATTTATACCAACAGAGGTTCGTTCAAAAAGAAACATGCCCATAGTTAGATTTTTGACAAGACAAATAAAGCACGCTTGCAGAATTTCAATTCACTCGCACACGTTGTCGCACGTAACTACAGCACTGTTTACATTTTCAGCAACAATGATTCTCCCGAGTGAAACAAATTGGAATTTGATCATTCTGTGTATATATAAAATGAATAAATAAATAAATATGTCAACTGAAAATTATTTTTATTCGTTGGATTCTTCGAAGTTTTATTCCAGAGGAATCAATTTATCATTCCTGCACTTCGAGACGTATCCGTCCATCTCACTCTCTCGCAACACTCGGACATTCTTCCCTTTCCAAGGGGAGAATCCTTTCCAAACAAACACACGCAAACCGATTACATCACTGAAATCAGATGCAAAAACAGCTTAGCCAAGTGTCGAAACACTAAAAAATGTGCACGAAAAAACTTTCCATTTTCAGTATGTATATATTTCGCATCCAAAAAAATGCCCAATCGCTCATTATAAGACATTGAACGTTACACCGCGTATGTTTTTTAGAATAAGAAACTTTATTCGCCCTATTATGTCAATTAAAATACTTGCAAGTCATTGTGTATCGGAGTGTGAAAATATGTATTGCACCTTCTCACCAAACAGTAGTCGCATGAAATGAAGCTTTGAGTGTTGGAAACAAGGAATTCATCGTCACTAAAAGATCAATTTTCTCCGTAAAAAAAATTATACAACTCCAGCATTAGCAGAGAGAGAGTCTCCAAGAAAAATGGGGCAATTAGCAGGAGGAGGAGTCTTGGCTCCTAGTGGCCTCGACTTTCAACTTGGAATGCGTTCGCTCAAACAATTCCAATGGCCACCGCTTTCTTTCGACCAACGTTCGCGGTGGTCATAGATTTTCCAACCATGAAGATGTTATGTCGGCAGGTAATGGATAATTAGAGGAGGAAAGCAGTTCTTATTATAAAAACATTACCGAGCTTATTGGACCGCACTGTGAAAAGTGTATAAAGTTGAAACGAAATTATGTTGAAATATAAATAAATTTATTTCCACAATTTTTCAGTTTTCCTTATTGGGTCGGATGCTTCTGAGACCCCCAATAAGGTTAATCCAAAGTATAATATGCAGGCATAAGTTACAGCGGTGGGTAAACCCTAATTCCTCAATTTCTTTTCTCCAGGTTTTTATAAACAAATGCAGGACCTAATTCAAGTATTTCGACAAAACCTAGTCAGCAATGTGGATGACATTTTCTGATCACGGTACCAGTAAAGGTAGCATCCATAAATGTATCGATAAACTAAATAGCTAACGCAATGCAATCAAATTCACTTACGAAGTTGAACATGGCCATGCACTACCATTTCCATTCATACTTTTCATTTAAAATGGCAAGAAAGGCTGATTTGAAAGTTTTAGGAAAAAAACACACAAATAAAACTAAATATAGCCTCGTTTACTCTTCCCCCCTTTTCAACAACCCAAGGAAGCCTTCAATTGTTTAATGAATCTAATGCAAAATCCCCTCCCATAAAACCACCTCACGGCATGGAATTAAAAAAAGATAAAACGCACAGTAAATGGATACGAGCCTAAAATAATAGACAAATTGTTCGCCAAAAGTACGAAAAAACTTTCAATAAAAATATACCACACACACAAATAATTGAGCAAAAAAGCATAGAGGTTTCTTTTTCTTTCCTTTATAACCCGAAATTAACAAATACCTCCAAAAAAATTGTTTTTAATTAGACACACATCAGTTTCAGAAACCCAAACGCTTAACGAAAGTTATTAGGTATTCCCAAAAATTAAACGACCTTAGTGGAAGAATCCATGGCCTCTGAGGTGATGTGAAGCTCGTACTACACATCACACATGGGATCGAAAACACGCGATGTTGAAAGTGAGTGCAGTGAAAGATTTCAGGCTAAATATGCACACGCTCAATTTAAAACTCGACTTCGACGAAATCTTAAAAAAATAGTAGTATTTAGGGGAGGCGACCAACAGCTGAGGTCATATAAGATGGACAGAAACCGATGAAGGGTGGAGAGAATCCCGCCGTCGGAATTAGCCTACTCTTCACAAAAGGCGCAAAGAGGTGTGCAATTTAACACCCCATGCTACGGGGGTCGTACTCACTCAAATTTCTCTCCAAAAAGCACCTCAAGTAGGGATCGAGATACCTCTGAAAATTATTCAACATAGATGGGGTTTGATCCCGATTCTTCTGGGCGTGAAGTCTATACGATAACCACCGCCCCGATTCCGATCCCCTCGACGAAAACTTATAACGCAAATGTAATAAGTATGTATATTTCGAGGAATAGCAATTTTTATACCTCCTTAGGTTTATTCAAAAAGACACAGCCCCGTAGTTAGCTCAATGACTAGACAAATAAAGCACGTCTGCAGCATTTCAATTGACGCGCACACGTTGTCGCTCGTAATTACTGCACTGTTTACATTTTCAGCAACAATGATTTGCCCGCGCGAAACAAATTGGAATATGAACATTGCACTGCTTCCTTATAAGGAAGGCAAATTGCTGTGAGAAATATGCAAGGGGGAGAGAGTGAAAAAGAGACAAGGAAGAGAGGGAAATTAAAATCCGACGTATCATGTCATAGGTCAACCCGATGTGACAATATTTAGCATTGATAAATGTATAAATAAATCAATGTGTCAACTTACAATTATTCCTATTCGCTGGATTCTTCAAAGTTCCATTCCATAAGAATCCATATTTCATCCCTGCACTTCCAGACGTATCCGTCCATCTCACTCTCTCACAACACTCGGACATTCTTCCCTTTCCAAGGGGAGAATCCTTTCCAAACAAACACACGCAAACTGATTACATCACTGAAATCAGGTTCAAAAACAACTAAGCCAGGAGTCGAAACACTAAAGAATGTGCATTAAAAAACTTTCCATTTTCAGCATGTATATATTTCGAATCCAAAAACATGCCCACTCGCTCATTATAACGACATTTAACGCTGAACCCCGTTCGTTTTTTAGAATAAGAAACTTATTTCACCTCATTAATTCAATTAAAATACTTGCAAGTCATTGTGTATCGGAGTGTGAAAATATGTATTGCACCTTTTTACTCAACAGTAGTCGCAAGAAATAAAGCTTTTAGTGTTCGAAACCAGTTTCGAATTCACGTCTCTTAAAGAGCAATTTTATCCAAAATCAAATTATCCAACTCCAACCTAAGTCTGAGAGAGTCTCTAAGTTAAATGGGGCAAATGAACTGGCGGAGTCTTGGCTCCTAGTGACATTAACTTTAAACTTGGAATGTGTTCGCTCAAACAATACCAATGGCCACCACTTTCTTGCGACAAACTTTCGCACGCGTTGGACTCCGGTTCGTAAAAGTTTAAGGAGAGCTTGAGTTTACCCTTTTAATGAGTATGGAAGCAAGATGCAATGAGATGGGGCTGGCACTCTCTCTAGAAATAAGTACCTACATTCAAAAGTCTAGGGTTGACGAATCGCAAAGGCACGAGATGACGAGACGTCTTTAAACAGATTAGTTACTACCAATCCAACAAAAAATCAGTCGACACTTGGTTCCCATAATTACGAGGAATTCGAAATATCCTTCCCTATTCGCAATAATAAGTATAAAATTACCTCGAAATAAAAGAATTACACCCTTTTACACAAGTGCAGCCCAGAATATAAGGCATCAAACAATAATCTAAAAAGGCGGGAACATTAGACAAGCATGCACTCACCTCCTTCCGACACGACGACACATGACCAACTGAACGGGTAGCTCATCGAATGAAGAGCAGGTGGTGGAAACCGTTGGATGACGTCATTTTTTTAATTTGAAAAAATGTCATGAAGTTAAATTCTTAAAAGTAAATTAAATCTAAAGAAAAATTTCATCAAGATTTAAGTAGTGTAATTTTATATACATTTCTCTTTACTAAATATAATATTTTTAATTGAAAATTAATTTAGTTACATTATTCAACTAACCGCCGTAGTCTGTTCATCAAACACAAGATGGCGCCAGTGGAAATAGTTCGCCTTTTCCACAAGAAATTTAAGGACGACTACGCAAAGGCGCCTAATGGTACAGAAACATACGTGAGAAATATCGAAAGGGATATTGGTATCGCGGTCCGTCCCTCGCACCTACCAACGAGAGGTTTAACTCTCCCTTTTGTAAAAAGACGGATAATTTTTTTCTCTTGAGTGTATCACCGGTACTTAATATTTGCCAGAGTTAATACATGCTCACTGAGATGATCCGCTTCGGTTAACAGCAATATCATCCATCGCGCGAAATTCGGAATCAACTCTTGACAGCATGAGTCGCCATCCTGTAGATGAAGCATTTTGATTGATAATTGCATGATAAATTTGAGAGAACTTTATAAACGTTCCCAAGGGCAATTTGAAACGTGCTCTAGGCACAGGGGTTGAGTGCACTCGGGGCAGGGGAACTATTGCGATCCCTTGGACACCAGGAATATCCAGAATGAAATCGAAAGCATCACTCTTTCCCGGGTTTGCGCCAATCGTCACCAAGTTATAATAAGGCTGAATGCCATGTCAGATCCATCCACGATTCGCAGCCGCACGGATCTTCGTCGTTATTTTTAACAAATGCTAGAAAATGAAGGTTTGATTAATCCGTGGTCAAGGCGCACTTATTATCAAATCACTGCTAGACAGAGGTTCCTGCTAAGAACAACGGCAATCCCTTCGAGACTATTCCACCTGCTATTCGCGGAAGCGACTAAACGCACACTTCATATTGAATAAGGCAGGGCGAAACTCTTTCCTCCTTTGTGCATAGCTTGAGAGTTTAGCGGCCGAGTGTCGGCATTTTACTGACGTGATCTGAAGGAAAACTGGGGCGCAGTAGAATTTGCTTAAGGATGTAATTTTCCTTTGCCAGCCTGAAATGTTTTCCACTGGGGATGCCATAGGGGAGTAATGTTGTTGCGGTACCGGTTTTTTATTTCCGCCCATACTGCCCACTGCCCGGAAAATCCTGCCTCACCCAAATCACCCTCCTATCCCCAACGACGCGAATTACCGCAACTGTCACTCACATCCATTTATAATAACCACTCCAATTAGAACCCATAAATGATATCTACAACACAGCAATTCATTTTTCACTATCTCGTCAATCGGTCTTTCATTTATTATTTATAAAAATACATCCAAATTTGGAAACTGATAACTTACACTCGGTGGTTTTATTTGTGGAACTTACGAATAATTCTTATTACGACGTTCATTAGTAAAATCGAAACTGCGATATTATGATTAGGTATTATTGGCCAAAACCTCAAAGAGTTACATGCCCTCAAAACATTGAGAAAGTATTTCAACTTGGAGATGCAGTCACACTGTTGAAGTAGGGGATCGCTTCCGGTGAGGGAAACAATTTTGTTTCAAATTCAAAATACTTTGCCATTAAAAATTGTACCATTGTATAATTCTTTTTATTTTGCTATTATTGGCTGAAAGAGTTCGATAAAATTCTTTGGAATGCTTATGTTCCGTCCTTGCCTGATGGAAATGTGCATTGAATAGAAAATACTCCTACTAAAATGCTCCTGACTAATTCATAGCATTTATTAGGGAGCACTATCATTCAATGGAAAGATGGTAGTAGTAGTTTTTAAGGGAGGCGACCATCAGCTAAGGTCATTTTCACCATAGGGGATGGATAGGAAAGGCTGTATAGTGGAGTGAAACCTTGTAACGGCATTAGCCTACTCTTTACCAAAGGCGCCAAGGGGTCTGCATTTTAACGTCCCATCCAACAGATGCCATACTCACTCAAAGTGCCCTCCAAAAAGCACTTCAAGGGATCGTGATACCTCTGACATTGGAAGATGTTTTTTGGAAAATTTATACCAACAATGAGGTTTTATACTGTGTCATCAGTGTATTGAGGATCTGTATCATGATCCCTTATTTTTGGGGATAAAATTTACAGCATTTGGCATATTACGTAACCAACAAAGAATCTACCCAAGGGTAGTTTTTTGGAAAATTCTTTTATATTTTCAATATAAAGAGAAAGGATAAATTATCATTAGAATTATAAGGAATAGGCAGTAGCTCTTCAGCCTGTTCTATTACTTGACACACTCATTATACCAGAGAGGTACTGTAAAATCTAATTATAATAGCTTCATTAATTCTTAAAATATGATCAAGAGAATCTAAGCACTGAAGGGAATTACTTTTGAAAACAAGGGTACATTAAAACATTTGCATTGGAAACAGGGTACTTTAGACAGTATTGCTGGATTCCATATTATTTTATGCTGTGCTTTTGGTCAAAAAGATGAGAGAAAATTCTAGCTGTATTTTATTTAAGTAAATCTGGGATAATATCAAAAACTGTCAATATGAGCTTTTATTCTAAGATATGCCCTAAGGATCATTTAAAAACACAACCCGTCTTTAGTTTATACCTGGCTCTTGTGGTGATATTTTCAATGTAATTCCACTAAATCAATGGATGAGGTATTTTATAAATCATGAAGAGTATGTTTACTTGGTTAATCATAATGAGCTTGGTGAACACCATATCAGTATTATTTTTGTGACAATTATAGCAATCATTCAAATGATGATTTGGTTAATTTTTAAGTTGCACTTTTGAGTTTTCAATCTTCATGTGCACAAGATAGGTCAAAGGCTAGGACCAAAATGATAGGTAGTCTGTGGACCGCAGTGGTTCAGCTATTGAGTGATGGTGTCATGTTAAAACACTATTGAGGAAGGGAACAGGAAACCACCTCATTTATCATTCCCAAGATTTATATGATCGGCTCTAGAGAGAATATGAGTCAACTGAGGGTCAATCTGCTGGACAGCTGAGAGGTCACATGCATCAGCTTTGTCCTCTTCCCATTACCCGTCATGGCTAGAAGGTCATTTTTCAGCACCATGATTTGGCTTCCTTATCCCAAGTGTTTGTGCACCATGACGCAACAAAGTCTGCACTCCAGCCACCATACGATGGACCATTTGAAGTGATGAAGATGATGAAAAATATTTCACCCTTCATGTCAACGGTGTTCATTGATGCACTTAAGCCAGCCTTCTATTTGAAAGATGACATCCCATGAGATAAGATCCTTACTAAGTCCAGTCCCTCGAAATCCCACGGAGGTGATGAGCAGCCCACAACAACTATGCCCCCAGCAGAGAGCACCCGCAGTGGCTGCCGGGTCCAGTTCTCACAGCATCTGAGGGATTTTGATTTGTTAATTGTTTTTTATTTGTTTTTCCTTTCTATTCATCTCCATTTGCCAAAGCCTTAACCCCTGCAAGGGGGTGATTAGGCAGTTATACACACATCATCTGTGAACTTTGGAGTCTTCCTGTTCTTCCTACCAGAGGACAGCACTGGAGAGCAGAGAGGAAGATGCATTCACAAATCAGCCAGCAGTAAGACCTATTGATATGAGCAAAACCTTGTGTCATCCGCACCTATGCACTCCTGTAATTGTGTAGTGTGACAATAAATGTTCCGCAGTTTTCTTTTATTAGCTTTATTCTTTTATAATGATACCTGCTTCAATATTCTTCTTTGACGCGACAGAACAACAAGAGGGAGCAGCTTGTGCACAGTCCCTCAAGTTCTAGGAAACGTCTCTTACTTGTAGTGCTGTACTCCCGATTAATTCCTTGCTCGGGCTGGTCCCCTACCACCCAAAGAACAGTAAAACTATTCACTTTATTTGATGCATCCCAAGATGTAATGTAAAACTCTGTGGAATCATTTCAGAGTATAAAAGTATCAACCCAAGCATGATTGATTGAAAAGGTAAGTAAAGATTGAATGTAAAGAGATTTTCACAGTGACCATGAGCTATTCTTACTCTGCCTTTAGAGGTCCCATAGGAATTTCTGCGATTCAATAACAAAAGGATGTAACAATGACTTTAAATGTTTAATTTCTTAAATTCGAAATTGGAATAGAAAATTTATTTAGGAAACAACCTTTAAAATAATAAGCATGGTCATTTAGTCAAATAGCTAAAAATCAAAGAATAGCCATATCATCTTGAGCTTCCCTCACAAGTAAATCAAACAATATATCACAGTTTCTGTCAAGATAAACTATCCTGACCCACACTGTAGTTCAATTTAAACAACAGTTTTCCAATTTTAACCACCAATAACTGTACACATTCACGAATTCACATTGAGAAATGTTTGAAATTGTTGCAAAGGAAATATTTATTAATGGACCCAAGAAATTACATATATGCCAATAAGATAACCTTCCTTGCAGCCTTCAACAAAAAGGATTCAATCCCTCACAAATTCACTCCGAAATAACGGCTAATCCATTGACAAGGGGAATCGCTCTCCCTTGGAGGAAAAGTCACCATTTCAATAGCTTTGTCTTTTCATTGTGATTACAGAGAACATTACAGTTGATTTGACAATTTTCATTGGCGAGTTTAATGAAGGATATGTCCTCCCATGCTTCCTATACCCATTTCCATATGCATTTATGGAAGTGTATCAGTGGTCATGGACACCCCTGCCTTTGGCCTCTTCCTAAGGTTGCTCCTCTCTAATTCCAATCTGCCACTTGCATCTAAGTATTTGAGGTATGTGCAGGCTGCAGGCAGGTCTCCCTCCTATCCATCCAATCTTTTCCTATTTTCTGATGGGAAAAATGAGAGGAGGGGAACTTAATCATTCCAAAGAATTTTATCGAACTCTTTCAGTCAATAATAGCAAAGATAAAATGAATTATACAATTGTACATTTTTTAATGGCAAAGTATTTTGAATTTGAAACAAAATTGTTTCCCTCACAGGAAGCAATCCATCACTTCAACAGTGTGGCTGCATCTCTAAGTTAAAATACTTTCTCAATGTTGTGAGGGCATTTAACTCTTTGAGGTTTTGGCCAATAATACCTGATCATAAACCTTCATTCATTTTGAAAAATGGTACAACCATATGATGTGTCATCAATATAAATATATCACTGTGCATAAACAGGAGTCTTAAATGTTTTGAAGATTGTCACAAAAGAATTCATCCTACAATAAAGTAGGTGAGCAAGTGTCCAGTTATATACCCTATTCTTGAAGCACTAGATGCAGTTCAATTGCAACTGACTAGGCATATAATCATACAGATGCATGAACACATCATGAAATGTGTTGTAAATTGATCACCAACTACAACAAGTAGTAATTAGAGGCCCTTTACCTCTTGCCGAGTAGTTATGGATGTATGATCTTAATTGGTAAGTTTCTAGATTAACATTTGCATTAATCAGAGCCTTAAAGATATATAGTATAAACTAAATACTTTCATGTTTCCATACCTAAGAAAAAAAGGTTTGCAGGAGTCATGTGGTGGTAAATTAGCAAGAGAGCAAATAGCTCTCTATTGCAATAGCAAAATTTGTTTAGCATGTGGGTAAATGGCCCAATAGCTCACCACCATAATTCAAATGACATTGAAAAAAGGCATGGTGGAGCGTTGAACGATACTTATTTGAAATGAGAAAGTTGAACTTTCCTAGCATATAAACAGCTTTATTTAGTTCATCACAGATCTGACTAATGTGGATCTCCCAGGTAAGTTTTGTATCAATATAAATTCCAAGTAACCTAGTAAGTTAGCAGTTTCAATCTCAGTTATTTTTAATTAAAGACTTAAATTCCAAAAGAAATAATCAATATGAATGCAAATTGTATGATAATATTAACCATTCCTTAGTCTGTCATTGAGTAGAACTTGATCATACATTTTAATCTTCTTGATGTTAAGATTTTTGCACAAACGTGGTGTCATCGGTATATGAATCAGATGTAGATTTCATATTACAGGGTAAATCATTAATCCTGACGATTAAACGACTGGGCCATGCATACAGCGCTGTGGGACACCATATTTTACTTAAAGAGCTGCAGATCAAGAGCCATAAAATTTAACCACTTGTTGGCGATTACCTAAAGATGGCTTCAGTAGTTTCAGTGCAACACCCTTAGTACCATAACATTCTAGCCTTGATAGTATTATTGAAATCTTAACACAGCTGAAAGCCGAACTAATATTATATAGTGTCACAGAAAAGCAAGTAGATTATCACGTGCATTGTTTATGTCCTTACATACTGATGCAGGCATAACACACGCAGTGTCGATTTTACGAATGAACGTACAATAAGAATTATATGTAGGTTCCACAAATAAACCAACCGACTATAAGTTATCAGTTTCTAAATTCGGATGTATTTTAATAAATAATTAATGAAAGACCGATTGACGAGATAGTGAAAAATGAATTCCTGTGTGGGAGATATCATTCATGGGTTCTAATTGGAGTGGTTATTATCAATATGGGTGAGTAACAGTTGAGGTAATTCGCGTCGTTGGGGATAGGAGGGTGATTTGGGAGAGGCATGATATTCCGGGCAGTGGGCATTATGGGCGGAAATAAAAAACCAGTACCGCAACAACATTACTCCAATAACAGAAGACGCCATGGTACCGGTAAGTGGGTGCACTGTCAAAAAATAATACACATGTGTTCGATGCATAAATACGACATGGAAAGTGTGGTAGCCTCCTTCCATTGCCGGAAAACATCGAACGGAGTCCAATCATTATGCAGGGTCAATGCTGTATTGAATTGGTGGAGGAACGAGAGTAGGTTTCCTTTCGCAAAATAACGCGACGTTGTTGCCGACAGTGCATACACTCGTAAAGGAGCAATTCAATGTGTGTGTGTGGAACGTGATTTCACTTCACAGAACAAAGTGTAACACGGTGAATGCATGCTACTTACGGTATCACTCGTCCTTGTATTCTCGGAATTTCCAGCCAATTCAATTACTTTCTTTCTCTCCTCACTTTTGGTGATCCTTCCTTCTTCTAAGCCAAAGTTTGTTTCTTAGCTTGACGCTTCTTAAATACTATAATTCCACTCGCCTTATTCTTGGCCACTGAAATACTTAAAAATACTAGTGAGAAGAACACCCAAACAAAAAATGATAGGTCTTTTAAAGTAGTCTTTCTTTCGAAAAGAATAAAAGTACATTAAGTTAACCCTAGGTCACGTTTGCCGTTGAGCAACTCAACTTTGAGCTCTTAGAAATTAGCGTAATAGATTCCTTCACTCCACTTAAAAAACGCAACGTTCAAGGGGTTTCTCTCATTGAATAAATGGAGCACACCAGGGTAACTCAAACGAGAGAACAGTTGGAGGCACGAGAACATAACCCAAAAACTCGTGAAAAACAATGAGAATCGGTGCATTCGCTCCCTCTACAAAGGTGTGCATGGCATCCCCAGTGGAAAACATTTCAGGCTGGCAAAGGAAAATTACATCCTTAAGCAAATTCTACTGCGCCCCAGTTTTCCTTCAGATCACGTCAGTAAAATGCCGACACTCGGCCGCTAAACTCTCAAGCTATGCACAAAGGAGGAAAGAGTTTCGCCCTGCCTTATTCAATATGAAGTGTGCGTTTAGTCGCTTCCGCGAATAGCAGGTGGAATAGTCTCGAAGGGATTGCCGTTGTTCTTAGCAGGAACCTCTGTCTAGCAGTGATTTGATAATAAGTGCGCCTTGACCACGGATTAATCAAACCTTCATTTTCTAGCATTTGTTAAAAATAACGACGAAGATCCGTGCGGCTGCGAATCGTGGATGGATCTGACATGGCATTCAGCCTTATTATAACTTGGTGACGATTGGCGCAAACCCGGGAAAGAGTGATGCTTTCGATTTCATTCTGGATATTCCTGGTGTCCAAGGGATCGCAATAGTTCCCCTGCCCCGAGTGCACTCAACCCCTGTGCCTAGAGCACGTTTCAAATTGCCCTTGGGAACGTTTATAAAGTTCTCTCAAATTTATCATGCAATTATCAATCAAAATGCTTCATCTACAGGATGGCGACTCATGCTGTCAAGAGTTGATTCCGAATTTCGCGCGATGGATGATATTGCTGTTAACCGAAGCGGATCATCTCAGTGAGCATGTATTAACTCTGGCAAATATTAAGTACCGGTGATACACTCAAGAGAAAAAAATTATCCGTCTTTTTACAAAAGGGAGAGTTAAACCTCTCGTTGGTAGGTGCGAGGGACGGACCGCGATACCAATATCCCTTTCGATATTTCTCACGTATGTTTCTGTACCATTAGGCGCCTTTGCGTAGTCGTCCTTAAATTTCTTGTGGAAAAGGCGAACTATTTCCACTGGCGCCATCTTGTGTTTGATGAACAGACTACGGCGGTTAGTTGAATAATGTAACTAAATTAATTTTCAATTAAAAATATTATATTTAGTAAAGAGAAATGTATATAAAATTACACTACTTAAATCTTGATGAAATTTTTCTTTAGATTTAATTTACTTTTAAGAATTTAACTTCATGACATTTTTTCAAATTAAAAAAATGACGTCATCCAACGGTTTCCACCACCTGCTCTTCATTCGATGAGCTACCCGTTCAGTTGGTCATGTGTCGTCGTGTCGGAAGGAGGTGAGTGCATGCTTGTCTAATGTTCCCGCCTTTTTAGATTATTGTTTGATGCCTTATATTCTGGGCTGCACTTGTGTAAAAGGGTGTAATTCTTTTATTTCGAGGTAATTTTATACTTATTATTGCGAATAGGGAAGGATATTTCGAATTCCTCGTAATTATGGGAACCAAGTGTCGACTGATTTTTTGTTGGATTGGTAGTAACTAATCTGTTTAAAGACGTCTCGTCATCTCGTGCCTTTGCGATTCGTCAACCCTAGACTTTTGAATGTAGGTACTTATTTCTAGAGAGAGTGCCAGCCCCATCTCATTGCATCTTGCTTCCATACTCATTAAAAGGGTAAACTCAAGCTCTCCTTAAACTTTTACGAACCGGAGTCCAACGCGTGCGAAAGTTTGTCGCAAGAAAGTGGTGGCCATTGGTATTGTTTGAGCGAACACATTCCAAGTTTAAAGTTAATGTCACTAGGAGCCAAGACTCCGCCAGTTCATTTGCCCCATTTAACTTAGAGACTCTCTCAGACTTAGGTTGGAGTTGGATAATTTGATTTTGGATAAAATTGCTCTTTAAGAGACGTGAATTCGAAACTGGTTTCGAACACTAAAAGCTTTATTTCTTGCGACTACTGTTGAGTAAAAAGGTGCAATACATATTTTCACACTCCGATACACAATGACTTGCAAGTATTTTAATTGAATTAATGAGGTGAAATAAGTTTCTTATTCTAAAAAACGAACGGGGTTCAGCGTTAAATGTCGTTATAATGAGCGAGTGGGCATGTTTTTGGATTCGAAATATATACATGCTGAAAATGGAAAGTTTTTTAATGCACATTTTTTAGTGTTTCGACATTTGGCTAAGCTGTTTTTAAATCTGATTTCAGTGATGTAATTGGTTTTCGTGTGTTTGTTTGGAAAGGATTCTCCCTTTGGAAAGGGGAAAATGTCCGAGTGTTGCGAGAGAGTGAGATGGACGGATACGTCTGGAAGTGCAGGAATAAAATATGGATTATTAGGGAATGGAACTTCGAAGAATCCAGCGAATAGGAATAATTGTAAGTTGACACATTGATTTATTTATACATTTATCAATGATAAATTAGTCACGTCGGGTTTACCTCTGACATTGGAGGTCACATTTTTTTTTTCATCCTATTCCTTGTCTCTTTTTCACTGTTTCCACCTCTCATATTTCTCACAACAATTTGCCTTCCTTATAAGGAAGCAGTGCAATGATCATATTCAAATTTCTTTCACGCGGCTTAATCATTGTTGCTGAAAATGTAAACAGTGCTGTAATTACGTGCGACAACGTGCGCAAGGCAATTGAAATTCTGCAAACGTGGCTTCATTTGTCTAGTCATTGAGCTAACTACGGGGCTGTGTCTTTTTGAATAAACCTAAGGAGGTATAAAAATTGCTATTCCTCGAAATATACATACTTATTACATTTGCGTTATAAGTTTTCGTCGAGGGGATCGGAATCCGCCCAGAAGGCTCGGGATCAAATCTGGTCAGTGTTGAAAATGTTTCAGAGGTATCTCGATCCCTACTTGAGGTGCTTTGTGGAGAGAACTTTGAGTGAGTACGACGCCCGTCGCATGGGGTATTAAATTGCGAACCCCTTTGCGCCATTTTTCTAGAGTAGGCTAATGCTGACGCCAGGTTTCTCTCCACCCTTCATCGTTTTCTGCTCATCATCTATGGTGCAAATGACCTCACCTTTTGGTCGCCCCACCTAAATACTACTAATTTTTAAAGTTTTCGTCGAAGTCGTGTTTTAAATTTAGCGTGTGCATATTTAGCCTGAAATCTTTCACTGCCCTAACTTTCAACATCGCGTGTTTTCGGTCCCATGTGTGATGTGTAGTACGAGCTTCGCATCACCTCAGAGACCCTGGATTCTTCCACTAAGGTCGTTCAATTTTTGAGAATACCTAATAACTTTCGTTAAGAGTTTGGGTTTCTGAAACTGATGTTAGTGTCTAATTAAAAACAATTTTTTTGGAGGTATTTGTTAATTTCGGGTTAAAAAGGAAAGAAAAAGAAACCTCTATGCTTCTTTGCTCAATTATTTGTGTGTGTGGTATATTTTTATTGAAAGTTTTTTCGTACTTTTGGCGAACAATTTGTCTATTATTTTAGGCTCGTATCCATTTACTGTGCGTTTTATCTTTTTTTAATTCCATGCCGTGAGGTGGTTTTATGGGAGGGGATTTTGCATTAGATTCATTAAACAATTGAAGGCTTCCTTGGGTTGTTGAAAAGGGGGGATGAGTAAACGAGGCTATATTTAGTTTTATTTGTGTGTTTTTTTCCTAAAACTTTCAAATCAGCCTTTCTTGCCATTTTAAATGAAAAGTATGAATGGAAATGGTAGTGCATGGCCATGTTCAACTTCGTAAGTGAATTTGATTGCATTGCGTTAGCTATTTAGTTTATCGATACATTTATGGATGCTGCCTTTACTGGTACCGTAATCAGAAAATGCCATCCACATTGCTGACTAGGCTTTGTAGAAATACTTGATTAAGGTCCTGCATTCGTTTATAAAAACCTAGAGAATAAAAATTGAGGAATTAGGGAAAACACCGCTGTAACTTATGCTTGATTATTATACTTTGGATTAACCTTATTGTGGGTCTCAGAAGCATCCGACCCAATAAGGAAAACTCAAAAATTGTGGAAATAAATTTATTTATATTTTAACAAAATCTCGTTTCAACTTTATACACTTTTCACAGTGCGGTTCAATTCGCTCGGTAATGTTTTTATAATAAGAACTTCTTTCCTCCTCTAATTATCCATTACCTGCCGGTATAACATCTTCACGGTTGGAAAATCTATGACCACCGCGAACGTTTGTCGAAAGAGCGCGGTGGCCATTAGAATTGTTTGAGCGAACGCATTCCAAGTTAAAAGTCGAGGTCACGAGGAGCCATTCAGCTTATTCTAAAAAACGAACGGGGTTTAACGTTCAGTGTCGTTATAGTGAGCGGTTGGGCTATTTTTTGGATGCGAAATATATACATACTGAAAATGGAAAGTTTTTTCATGCACATTTTTTAGTGTTTGGACTCTTGGCTAAGCTGTTTTTGAATCTGATTTCAGTGATGTAATCGGTTTGCGAGTGTTTGTTTGGAAAGGATTCTCCCCTTGGAAAGGGAAGAAGGTCCGAGTGTTGCGAGAGATTTAGATGGACGGATACGTCTCGAAGTGCAGGAATGATATATGGATTCCTAGGGAATGAAACTTCGAAGAATCCGGCGAATAGGAATAATTGTAAGTTGACCCATTTATTTATTTATGCATTTTATATATACACAGAATGATCATATTTCAATTTGTTTCACGCGGGTGAATCATTGTTGCTGAAAATGTAAACAGTGCTGTAGTTACGTGTGACAACGTGTTCGAGTCAATTGAAATTCAGCAAACGTGTTTTTTTTTCTAGTCAAAAAGCTAACTACAGGCCTGTGTCTTTTTGAATAAACCTCTGCTGGTATAAAAATTGCCATTCCTCGAAATACATATGCTCGTTTTATTTGCATTATAAGGTTTTGTTGAAGTCAAAAACTGAGGTCGAAAACGTTCATTATTGGAGGCTGCCCTACTGATACTTTACGACGTGGCGTCTTTAAACTTGAAACTTATGTTTTAAAGGTTGTTGTTTTTCTAATAAAGTTAGATCTTTTAAACAACTACCGTCATCCCTAGGTCAGGCGGGGTTTATATGGGACCAACTTCGTAGAAGTATGTTGTGTCCATGCACTTTTTAGCGTGGGTGATTTATTCCTTGGGATATCGACCGGAGTTTGCAGGTCTTTTCTTTGGAAGTGTGCTATGCAATCAAGGGTTATGGCAATATGGACGCCATGGAATAACTTTTCTGCATTAAAATGCACCGTAGTATATTATCGAGGACGTTGCGCGTTGGATTTGTTTCAAGCAAGGTTTTGATGCGAAATTGGACTGTGGGTCCAAGAGCTTTATACAGTGCGTCGAGCCACTTTGCGAATAAGTGGGTGGCGGAGTTAAGCACATTGATAATAGGTTTAATTTGTTGCTGAATTAGTGTATCTGCAATATATATATATATATATATATATATATATATACACACACACACACACACACACACACACACATATTGGGTATGCAATTTTCAATCCGAAGCGTTTTTTATTGTAAAAATCTGTGGTGCACCGGTCGAGTGTGTTTGTGCAATAATCTATGATTTCTACAATAAGATCGTCACATTCTTCAACATACGGGCATTTATCTATATAAGTGAGGTTTTTGTAACCTAATTAGCCCATGCCTTAGAGTAAATACATTTCTTGTTGTTAAAATGATTCATTACCCTTCGGTATCTTTAACTTCAGGTTTGCAATTTTATTTTGTGCTAAAATTAATATGAGTTAAGCAAGTAACGTTAGTTACTTTCTGGACAGTCAGTGTTTATATTATTAATGTTGAGTAATCTACCGGTTAAAATAGATTTTCGGATGGATACAATTGCGAAATAAATACTTGGTTGAATTCTATTGCAATAAATTGTGTGAAAATACTGACAAGAAGAGGAAATATAGTATACAGGTGTAATACCCTATGTTAGGCAAATGGTCGTAATTAGGTGAACTGTAGATAGCAGTTAAATGCTGGTAAAAAAAGCGAGGTGCTGCTGTAATACGAATCAACAGATCCGTTGAATACAGGGTAAAAACGGTGTACAAAACAAAGCAGGGAAAAATGAAGCCCTAAAACAAAGACAGCGCGCTGCCAACTAAATTCCTCATGGAAATACATGGACACATTGTAAAGATGAGTGAACGAAGGTCAAGAAAAGAGGAGCAATAGGAATGGATTTGGACCTTTAGGGTTGGAAAACTGTGCATTTAAGGCCAGAAATAATCCCGCGATTAATTTTAATTTTTGTTGTGTGTGCGGCCTGAGTAATTCACTCCCACTCTTCCATCTCGTGGATTGCTATCCGGCGTCATCTCGTACTTCCTCTTCTATGATGGGGTGGAGAGTTTACATTGTCGGAGGCACGAACATCTTGGGTATATATAGTATGCAATAAAAAATTACGTGAAAGTATGACTCAGTAGTTAAAGTAGGCATGATGTCATTTCAGGCCCGGCGCAGAGACCATTCGGGCGGAACCTTCCATGGGTGGGGTGAAGAGGAGCCTAAGAAGATTTTGTATTCAGTTCTGTATTTTATAAATGTAATGTTGTAAATTTGTCAAATGTAAAGGAGTCTATATATCATGGATGTAAATATTTCCACTTTTACACTTACAATCCCTCGGACACTCGCCATTACCTCATTTAAACAATCGTAGGATACAAATTCTGTGCTTGGATGAGAGAATTTTGGAGCGTGTGAGAATGCCTTGGTAGCTAACAAACGGAAAGATTATTGGGTTTTGGAAGAACTAACAAGGTGTAGTCTATTGCACTAGTATATTCGTCTGTAATAACTAACCTCAGTGAATGCGTATGGTTTCAGTGGTGCTTGCTGCGTATGAGTCACTGTCAACACACAGCGAATTTGCAAACATGTCATTTGCATACATTTCATATGTGTAAGGTAACGATCTGAAAATTTTCATGTTGTAAATATATCCTCCGTAAATTTACTTAAATTGAACTGATTAAGGCAAGGCGTATTCACGCGATGAATTTTAATTTTTGTAGTGTGTGCGGCTCAGAGTGATTGACTCCCACTCTACTTTCTCGAGGATTGGTTTTCGGCGTCCTGCCGTTTTTCCGATTCTGTGATGGTTGAGCAAGATTCAATCGTTGGAACCAATCACATCTAATTTAAATGTTGTGTGCACTAATCCGCTTTCTTCCAGGAAAAATACGTGGACCAATCAAGACTTGGTCTGAAGAAAGAAGAAACGTAAGAACATCACCTTATGGAGAATGGACACATTGCAATGAAGATTGGACCTACGCCAAGAATATGCGAAGTGATAGGCTTAGATTTAGACCCCTAGGGTCGGAAAACATTGCGACTAAGGCTACGCGTTCTCCCGCGATTAATTTTAATTTTTTGTTGTGTGTGCGGCCCTTAACGGTTGGCTCCCACTCTTCCATCATGTGGATTGGTTTTTGGCGTCCTGCCATTTTTCCGATTCTGTGATGGTTGAGCAAGATTCAGTCGTTTGAACCAATCACATCTACCGTAAATGTTGTGTGCACTAATCCGCTTTCTTTCAGGAAAAATACGTGGACCAATCAAGACTTGGTCTGAAGAAAGAAGAAACGTAAGAACATCACCTTAAGGAGAATGGACACATTGCAATGAAGATTGGACCTAGGCCAAGAAGATGCGAAGTGATAGGGTTAGATTTGGACCCGTAGGGTCGGAATACATTGCGACTAAGGCTAGGCGTATTGCCGCGATTAATTTTAATTTTTTGTTGTGTGTGCGGCCCTTAACGATTGACTCCCACTCTTTCATCATGTGGATTGGTTTTCGGCGTCCTGCCGTTTTTCCGATTCTGTGATGGTTGGGCAAGATTCAATCGTTGGGACGAATCACATCTATTGTAAATGTTGTGTGCACTAATCCGCTTTCTTTCAGGAAAAATACGTGGACCAATCAAGCCTTCGTCTGAAGAAAGAAGAAACGTAAGAACATCACCTTATGGAGAATGGACACATTGCAAAGAAGATTGGACTCACGCTAGGAAGATGCGAAGTGATAGGGTTAGATTTGACCCTTAGGGTGGGAATACATTGCGACTAAGGCTAGGCGTACTCCCGCGATTAATTTTAATTTTTTGTTGTGTGTGCGCCCCTTAACGATTGACTCCGACTCTTCGATCATGTGGATTGATTTTCGGCGTCGTGCCGTTTTTCCTATTCTGTGATGGTTGAGCAAGATTCAATCGTTAGAACCAATCACATCTATTGTAAATGTTGTGTGCACTAATCCACTTTCTTTCAGGAAAAATACGTTGACCAATCAAGACTTCGTCTGAAGAAAGAAAAAAGGTAAGAACATCACCTTATGGAGAATTGACACATTTCAATGAAGATTGGACCTACGCCAAGAAGATGCGAAGTGATAGGGTTAGATTTGGACCCCTAGGGTCGGAATACATTGCGACTAAGGCTAGGCGTACTCCCGCGATTAATTTTAGTTTTTTGATGTGTGTGCGGCCCTTAACGGTTGACTCCAACTCTTCCATCATGTGGATTGGTTTTCGGCGTCCTGCCGTTTTTCCGATTCTGTATTGGTTGAGCAAAATTCAATCGCTGGAACCAATCACATCTATTGTAAATGTTGTGTGCACTTATCCGCTTTCTTTTAGGAAAAACACGTGGACCAATCAAGACTTCGTCTGAAGAAAGAAGAAATGTAAGAACATCACCTTATGGAGAATGGAAAATTTGCAATGAAGATTGGACCTACGCCAAGAAGATGCGAAGTGATAGGGTTAGATTTGGACCCCTAAGGTCGGAATACATTGCGACTAAGGCTAGGCGTATTGCCGCGATTAATTTTAATTTTTTGTTGTGTGTGCGGCCCTTAACGATTGACTCCCACTCTTCCATCATGTGGATTGGTTTTCGGCGTCATGCCGTTTTTCCGATTCTGTAATGGTTGAGCAGGATTCAATCGTTGGAACCAATCACGTCTATTGTAAATGTTGTGTGCACTTATCCGCTTTCTTTCAGGAAAAACACGTGGACCAATCAAGACTTCGTCTGAAGAAAGAAGAAATGTAAGAACATCACCTTATGGAGAATGGAAAATTAGCAATGAAGATTGGACCTACGCCAAGAAGATGCGAAGTGATAGGGTTAGATTTGGACCCCTAGGGTCGGAATACATTACGACTAAGACTAGGCGTACTCCCGCGATTAATTTTAGTTTTTTGTAGTGTGTGCGGCCCTTAACGGTTGACTCCAACTCTTCCATCATGTGGATTGGTTTTCGGCGTCCTGCCGTTTTTCCGATTCTGTAATGGTTGAGCAAAATTCAATCGTTGGAACCAATCACATCTATTGTAAATGTTGTGTGCACTAATCCCCTTTCTTTCAGGAATAATACGTGGACCAATCAAGCCTTCGTCTGAAGAAAGAAGAAACGTAAGAACATCACCTTATGGAGAATGGACACATTGCAATGAAGATTGGACCTACGCCAAGAAGATGCGAAGTGATAGGGTTAGATTTGGACCCCTAGGGTCGGAATACATTGCGACTAAGGCTAGGCGTATTCCCGCGATTAATTTTAATTTTTTCTTGTGTGTGCGGCCCTTAACGATTGACTCCCACTCTTCCGTCATGTGGATTGGTTTTCGGCGTCCTGCCGTTTTTCCGATTCTGTAATGGTTGAGCAAGATTCAATCGTTGGAACCAATCACATCTATTGTAAATGTTGTGTGCACTAATCCGCTTTCTTTCAGGAAAAATACGCGGACCAATCAAGACTTCGTCCGAAAAAAGAAGAAAGGTAAGAACATCGTCTTATTGAGAGTGGACACATTGCAATGAAGATTGGACCTACGCCAATAAGATGCGAAGTGATAGGGTTACATTTGGACCCCTAGGGTCGGAATACATTGCGACTAAGGCTAGGCGTACTCCCGCGATTATTTTTAATTTTTTGTTGTGTGTGCGGCCCTTAACGATTGACTCAGACTCTTCGATCATGTGGATTGGTTTTCGGCGTCATGCCGTTTTTCCGATTCTCTAATGGTTGAGCAAGATTCAATCGTTGGAACCAATCACATCTATTGTAAATGTTGTGTGCACTAATCCACTTTCTTTCAGGAAAAATACGTGGACCAATCAAGACTTCGTCTGAAGAAAGAAGAAACGTAAGAACATCACCTTATGGAGAATGGACACATTGCAATGAAGATTTGACCTACGCCAAGAAGATGCGAAGTGATAGGGTTAGATTTGGACCCCTAGGGTCGGAATACATTGCGACAAAGGCTAGGCGTATTCCCGCGATTAATTTTAATTTTTTCTTGTGTGTTCGGCCCTTAACGATTGACTCCCACTCTTCCATCATGTGGATTGGTTTTTGGCGTCCTGCCGTTTTTCCGATTCTGTGCTGGTTGAGCAAGATTCAATCGTTGGAACCAATCACATCTACCGTAAATGTTGTGTCCACTAATCGGCTTTCTTTCAGGAAAAATTCGTGGACCAATCAAGACTTCGTCTGAAGAAAGAAGAAACGTAAGAACATCACCTTATGGAGAATGGACACATTGCAATGAAGATTGGACCTACGCCAAGAAGATGCGAAGTGATAGGGTTATTTTTGGATCCCTAGGGTCGGAATACATTGCGACTAAGGCTAGGCGTACTCCCGCGATTAATTTTAATTTTTTGTTGTGTGTGCGGCCCTTAACGATTGACTCCCACTCTTCCGTCATGTGGATTGGTTTTCGGCGTCCAGCCGTTTTTCCGATTCTGTAATGGTTGAGCAAGATTCAATCGTTGGAACCAATGACATCTATTGTAAATGTTGTGTGCACTAATCCGCTTTCTTTCAGGAAAAATACGCGGACCAATCAAGACTTCGTCCGAAAAAAGAAGAAAGGTAAGAACATCGTCTTATTGAGAGTGGACACATTGCAATGAAGATTGGACCTACGCCAATAAGATGCGAAGTGATAGGGTTTCATTTGGACCCCTAGGGTCGGAATACATTGCGACTAAGGCTAGGCGTACTCCCGCGATTAATTTTAATTTTATGTTGTGTGTGCGGCCCTTAACGATTGACTCCCACTCTTTCATCATGTGGATTGGTTTTCGGCGTCCTGCCGTTTTTCCGATTCTGTGATGGTTGGGCAAGATTTAATCGTTGGAACCAATCACATCTATTGTAAATGTTAAGTGCACTAATCCGCTTTCTTTCAGGAAAAATACGCGGACCAATCAAGACTTCGTCCGAAAAAAGAAGAAAGGTAAGAACATCGTCTTATTGAGAGTGGACACATTGCAATGAAGATTGGACCTACGCCAAGAAGATGCGAAGTGATAGGGTTAGATTTGGATCCCAAGGGTCGAAATACATTGCGACTAAGGCTAGGCGTATTCCCGCGATTAGTTTTAATTTTTTGTTGTGTGTTCGGCCCTTAACGATTGACTCCCACTCTTTCATCATGTGGATTGGTTTTCGGAAATTGCCGTTTTTCCGATTCTGTAATTGTTGAGCAAGATTCAATCGTTAGAACCAAACGCATCTAATTTAAATGTTGTGTGCACTAATCCGCTTTCTTTCAGGAAAATACGTGGACCAATCAAGACTTCCTCTGAAGAGAGAAGAAACGTAGGAACATCACCTTATGGAGAATGGACACATTGCAATGAAGATATGACCTACGCCAAGAAGATGCGAAGTGATACGGTTAGATTTGGACCCCTAGGGTCGGAATACATTGCGACTAAGGCTAGGCGTACTCCCGCAATTAATTTTAATTTTTGTTTTGTGTGCGGCCCTTAACGATTGACTCCCACTCTTTCATCATGTGGATTGGTTTTCGGCGTCCTGCCTTTTTTCCGATTCTGTGATGGTTGGGCAAGATTCAATCGTTGGGACGAATCACATCTATTGTAAATGTTGTGTGCACTAATCCGGTTTCTTTCAGGAAAAATACGTGAACCAATCAAGACTTCGTCTGAAGAAAGAAGAAACGTAAGAACATCACCTTATGGAGAATGGACACATTGCAATGAAGATTGCACCTACGCCAAGAAGATGCGAAGTGATAGGGTTAGATTTGGACCCCTAGGGTCGGAATACATTGCGACTAAGGCTAGGCGTATTCCCGCGATTAATTTTAATTTTTTCTTGTGTGTGCGGCCCTTAACGATTGACTCCCACTCTTCCGTCATGTGGATTGGTTTTCTGCGTCCTGCCGTTTTTCCGATTCTGTGATGGTTGGGCAAGATTCAATCGTTGGAACCAATCACATCTATTGTAAATGTTGTGTGCACTAATCCGCTTTCTTTCAGGAAAAATACATGGACCAATCAAGACTTCGTCTGAAGAAAGAAGAAACGTAAGAACATCACCTTATGGAGAATGGACACATTGCAATGAAGATTCACCTACGCCAAGAAGATGCGAAGTGATAGGGTTAGATTTGGACCCCTAGGGTCGGAATACATTGCGACTAAGGTTAGGCGTACTCCCGCGATTAATTTTAATTTTTTCTTGTGTGTTCGGCCCTTAACGATTGACTCCCACTCATCCATCATGTGGATTGGTTTTTGGCGTCCTGCCGTTTTTCCGATTCTGTGCTGGTTGAGCAAGATTCAATCGTTGGAACCAATCACATCTACCGTAAATGTTGTGTGCACTAATCCGCTTTCTTTCAGGAAAAATTCGTGGACCAATCAAGACTTCGTCTGAAGAAAGAAGAAACGTAAGAACATTACCTTATGGAGAATGGACACATTGCAATGAAGATTGGACCTACGCCAGGAAGATGCGAAGTGATAGGGTTAAATTTGGACCCCTAGGGTCGGAATACACTGCGACTAAGGCTAGGCGTACTCCCGCGATTAATTTTAATTTTTTGTTGTGTGTGCGGCCCTTAACGATTGACTCCCACTCTTCCGTCATGTGGATTGGTTTTCGGGGTCCAGCCGTTTTTCCGATTCTGTAATGGTTGAGCAAGATTCAATCGTTGGAACCAATCACATCTATTGTAAATGTTGTGTGCACTAATCCGCTTTCTTTCCGGAAAAATACGCGGACCAATCAAAACTTCGTCCGAAAAAAGAAGAAAGGTAAGAACATCGTCTTATTGAGAGTGGACACATTGCAATGAAGATTGGACCTACGCCAATAAGATGCGAAGTGATAGGGTTACATTTGGACCCCTAGGGTCGAATAAAATTGCGACTAAGGCTAGGCATACTCCCGCGATTAATTTTAATTTTTTGTTGTGTGTGCGGCCCTTAACGATTGACTCAGACTCTTCGATCATGTGGATTGGTTTTCGGCGTCATGCCGTTTTTCCGATTCTGTAATGGTTGAGCAAGATTCAATCGTTGGAACCAATCACATCTATTGTAAATTTTGTGTGCACTAATCCGCTTTCTTTCAGGAAAAATACGTGGACCAATCAAGCCTTCGTATGAAGAAAGAAGAAACGTAAGAACATACCTTATGGAGAATGGACACATTGCAATGATGATTTGACCTACGCCAAGAAGATGCGAAGTGATAGGGTTAGATTTGGACCCCTAGGGTCGGAATACATTGCGACTAAGGCTAGGCGTACTCCCGCGATTAATTTTAATTTTTTCTTGTGTGTTCGGCCCTTAACTATTGACTCCCACTCTTCCATCATGTGGATTGGTTTTTGGCGTCCTGCCGTTTTTCCGATTCTGTATTGGTTGAGCAAGATTCAATCGTTGGAACCAATCACATCTATTGTAAATGTTGTGTGCACTAATCCGCTTTCTATCAGGAAAAATACGTGGACCAATGAAGACTTCGTCTGAAGAAAGAAGAAACGTAAGAACATCACCTTATGGAGAATGGTCACATTGCAATGAAGGTTGGACCTACGCCAAGAAGATTCGAAGTGATAGGGTTAGATTTGGACCCCTAGGGTCGGAATACATTGCGACTAAGGCTAGGCCTGCCCCCGCGATTAATTTTAATGTTTTGTTTTGTGTGCGGCCCTTAACGATTGACTCCCGCTCTTCCATCATGTGGATTGGTTTTCGGCGTCCTGCCGTTTTTCCGATTCTGTGATGGTTGGGCAAGATTCAATCGTTGGGACGAATCACATCTATTGTAAATGTTGTGTGCACTAATCCGCTTTCTTTCAGGAAATATACGTGGACCAATCAAGACTTCGTCTGAAGAAAGAAGAAACGTAAGAACATCACCTAATGGAGAATGGACACATTGCAATGAAGATATGACCTTTGCCAAGAAGATGCGAAGTGATAGGGTTAGATTTGGACCCCTAGGGTCGGAATACATTGCGACTAAGGCTAGGCGTACTCCCGCAATTAACTTTAATTTTTTGTTGTGTGTGCGGCCCTTAACGATTGACTCCCACTCTTCCATCATGTGGATTGGTTTTTGGCGTCCTGCCATTTTTCCGATTCTGTGATGGTTGAGCAAGATTCAATCGTTGGAACCAATCACATCTACCGTAAATTTTGTGTGCACTAATCCGCTTGCTTTCAGGAAAAATTCGTGGACAAATCAAGACTTGGTCTGAAGAAAGAAGAAACGTAAGAACATCACCTTATGGAGAATGGACACATTGCAATGAAGATTTGACCTACGCCAAGAAGATGCGAAGTGATAGGGTTAAATTTGGACCCCTAGGGTCGGAATACATTGCGACTAAGGCTAGGCGTACTCCCGCGATTAATTTTAATTTTTTGTTGTGTGTGCGGCCCTTAACGATTGACTCCCACTCTTCCGTCATGTGGATTGGTTTTCGGCGTCATGCCGTTTTTCCGATTCTGTAATGGTTGAGCAAGATTCAATCGTTGGAACCAATCACATCTATTGTAAATGTTGTGTGCACTAATCCGCTTTCTTTCAGGAAAAATACGCGGACCAATCAAGACTTCGTCCGAAAAAAGAAGAAAGGTAGGAACATCGTCTTATTGAGAGTGGACACATTGCAATGAAGATTGGACCTACGCCAATAAGATGCGAAGTGATAGGGTTACATTTGGACCCCTAGGGTCGGAATACATTGCGACTAAGGCTAGGCGTACTCCCGCAATTAATTTTAATTTTTTGTTGTGTGTGGGGCCCTTAACGATTGACTCCCGCTCTTCCATCATGTGGATTGGTTTTCGGCGTCCTGCCATTTTTCCGATTCTGTGATGGTTGAGCAAGATTCAATCATTGGAACCAATCAAATCTACCGTAAATTTTGTGTGCACTAATCCGCTTGCTTTCAGGAAAAATTCGTGGACAAATCAAGACTTGGTCTGAAGAAAGAAGAAACGTAAGAACATCACCTTATAGAGAATGGACACATTGCAATGAAGATTGGACCTACGCCAAGAAGATGCGAAGTGATAGGGTTAGATTTGGACCCCTAGGGTCGGAATACATTGCGACTAAGGCTAGGCGTATTGCCGCGATTAATTTTAATTTTTTTTTGTGTGTGCGGCCCTTAACGATTGACTCCCACTTTTTCATCATGTGGACTGGTTTTCGGCGTCCTGCGGTTTTTCCGATTCTGTGATGGTTGGGCAAGATTCAATCGTTGGGACGAATCACATCTATTGTAAATGTTGTGTGCACTAATCCGCTTTCTTTCAGGAAAAATACGCGGACCAATCAAAACTTCGTCCGAAAAAAGAAGAAAGGTAAGAACATCGTCTTATTGAGAGTGGACACATTGCAATGAAGATTGGACCTACGCCAATAAGATGCGAAGTGATAGGGATACATTTGGACCCCTAGGGTCGGAATACATTGCGACTAAGGCTAGGCGTACTCCCGCGATTAATTTTAATTTTTTGTTGTGTGTGCGGCCCTTAACGATTGACTCAGACTCTTCGATCATGTGGATTGGTTTTCGGCGTCATGCCGTTTTTCCGATTCTGTAATGGTTGAGCAAGATTCAATCGTTGGAACCAATCACATCTATTGTAAATGTTGTGTGCACCAATCCGCTTTCTTTCAGGAAAAATACGTGGACCAATGAAGACTTCGTCTGAAGAAAGAGGAAACGTAAGGACATCACCTTATGGAGAATGGACACATTGCAATGAAGGTTGGACCTACGCCAAGAAGATGCGAAGTGATAGGGTTAGATTTGGACCCCTAGGGTCGGAACACATTGCGACTAAGGCTAGGCGTACTCCCGCGATTAATTTTAATGTTTTGTTTTGTGTGCGGCCCTTAACGATTGACTCCCGCTCTTCCATCATGTGGATTGGTTTTCGGCGTCCTGCCGTTTTTCCGATTCTGTGATGGTTGGGCAAGATTCAATCGTTGGGACGAATCACATCTATTGTAAATGTTGTGTGCACTAATCCGCTTTCTTTCAGGAAATATACGTGGACCAATCAAGACTTCGTCTGAAGAAAGAAGAAACGTAAGAACATCACCTAATGGAGAATGAACACATTGCAATGAAGATATGACCTACGCCAAGAAGATGCGAAGTGATAGGGTTAGATTTGGACCCCAAGGGTCGGAATACATTGCGACTAAGGCTAGGCATACTCCCGCAATTAATTTTAATTTTTGTTGTTTGTGCGGCCCTTAACGATTGACTCCCGCTCTTCCATCATGTGAATTGGTTTTCGGCGTCCTGCCGTTTTTCCGATTCTGTGATGGTTGAGCAAGATTCAATCGTTGGAACCAACCACATCTATTGTAAATGGTGTGTGCACTAATCCGCTTTCTTTCAGGAAAAATACGTGGACCAATCAAGACTTCGTCTGAAGAAAGAAGAAACGTAAGAACATCACCTTATGGAGAATAGACACATTGCAATGAAGATTGGACCTACGCGGAGAAGATACGAAGTAATAGGGTTAGATTTGGACCCCTAGGGTCGGAATACATTGCGACTAAGGCTAGGCGTATTCCCGCGATTAATTTTAATTTTTTGTTGTGTGTTCGGCCCTTAACGATTGACTCCCACTGTTTCATCATGTGGATTGGTTTTCGGCGTCCTGCCGTTTTTCCGATTCAGTAATGGTTGAGCAAGATTCAATCGTTAGAACCAATCGCATCTAATTTAAATGTTGTGTGCACTAATCCGCTTTCTTTCAGGAAATATACGTGGACCAATCAAGACTTCGTCTGAAGAAAGAAGAAACGTAAGAACATCACCTAATGGAGAATGGACACATTGCAATGAAGATATGACCTACGTTAAGAAGATGCGAAGTGATAAGGTTAAATTTGGACCCCTAGGGTCGGAATACATTGCGACTAAGGCTAGGCGTACTCCCGCGATTAATTTTAATTTTTTGTTGTGTGTCGGCCCTTAACGATTGACTCCCACTCTTCCGTCATGTGGATTGGTTTTCGGCGTCCAGCCGTTTTTCCGATTCTGTAATGGTTGAGCAAGATTCAATCGTTGGAACCAATCACATCTATTGTAAATGTTGTGTGCACTAATCCGCTTTCTTTCAGGAAAAATACGTGGACCAATCAAGCCTTCGTCTGAAGAAAGAAGAAACGTAAGAACATCACCTTATGGAGAATGGACACATTGCAATGAAGATTGGACCTACGCTAGGAAGATGCGAAGTGATAGGGTTAGATTTGACCCTTAGGGTGGGAATACATTGCGACTAAGGCTAGGCGTACTCCCGCGATTAATTTTAATTTTTTGTTGTGTGTGCGCCCCTTAACGATTGACTCCGACTCTTCGATCATGTGGATTGATTTTCGGCGTCCTGCCGTTTTTCCGATTCTGTGATGGTTGAGCAAGATTCAATCGTTAGAACCAATCACATCTATTGTAAATGTTGTGTGCACTAATCCACTTTCTTTCAGGAAAAATACGTTGACCAATCAAGACTTTTTCTGAAGAAAGAAAAAACGTAAGAACATCACCTTATGGAGAATGGACACATTTCAATGAAGATTGGACCTACGCCAAGAAGATGCGAAGTGATAGGGTTAGATTTGGACCCCTAGGGTCGGAATACATTGCGACTAAGGCTAGCCGTACTCCCGCGAATAATTTTAGTTTTTTGTTGTGTGTGCGGCCATTAACGGTTGACTCCAACTCTTCCATCATGTGGATTGGTTTTCGGCGTCCTGCCGTTTTTCCGATTCTGTAATGGTTGAGCAAAATTCAATCGTTGGAACCAATCACATCTATTGTAAATGTTGTGTGCACTAATCCCCTTTCTTTCAGGAATAATACGTGGACCAATCAAGCCTTCGTCTGAAGAAAGAAGAAACGTAAGAACATCACCTTATGGAGAATGGACACATTGCAATGAAGATTGGTCCTACGCCAAGAAGATGCGAAGTGATAGGGTTAGATTTGGAACCCTAGGGTCGGAATATATTGCGACTAAGGCTAGGCGTATTCCCGCGATTAATTTTAATTTTTTGTTGTGTGTGCGGCCCTTAACGGTTGACTCCAACTCTTCCCTCATGTGGATTGGTTTTCGGCGTCCAGCCATTTTCCGATTCTGTGATGTTTGAGGAAGATTCAATCGTTAGAACCAATCACATCTATATTAATTGTTGTGTGCACTAATCCACTTTCTTTCAGGAAGAATACGTTGACCAATCAAGACTTCGTCTGAAGAAAGAAGAAACGTAAGAACATCACCTTATGGAGAATGGAAAATTTCAATGAAGATTGGACCTACGCCAAGAAGATGCGAAGTGATAGGGTTAGATTTGGACCCCTAGGTTCGGAATATATTGCAACTAAGGCTACGCATGCTCCCACGATTAATTTTAATTTTATGTTGTGTGTGCGGCCCTTAACAGTTGACTCCCACTCTTCCCTCATGTGGTTTGGTTTTCGGAATCCTGCCGTTTTTCCGATTCTGTGCTGGTTGAGCAAGATTCAATCGCTGGGACGAATCACATCTATTGTAAATGTTGTGTGCACTAATCCGCTTTCTTTCAGGAAAAATACGTGGACCGATGAAGACTTCGTCTGAAGAAAGAAGAAACGTAAGAACATCACCTTATGGAGAATGGACACATTGCAATGAAGATTGCACCTACGCCAAGAAGATGCGAAGTGATAGGGTTAGATTTGGACCCCTAGGGTCGGAATACATTGCGACTAAGGCTAGACGTATTGCCGCGATTAATTTTAATTTTTTGTTGTGAGTGCGGCCCTTAACGATTGACTCCCACTCTTTCATCATGTGGATTGGTTTTCGGCGTCCTGCCGTTTTTCCGATTCTGTGATGGTTGGGCAAGATTCAATCGTTGGGACGAATCACATCAGTTGTAAATGTTGTGTGCACTAATCCGCTTTCTTTCAGGAAAAATACGTGGACCAATGAAGACTTCGTCTGAAGAAAGAAGAAACGTAAGAACATCACCTTATGGAGAATAGACACATTGCAATGAAGATTGGACCTACGCCAAGAAGATGCGAAGTAATAGGGTTAGATTTGGACTCCTAGGGTCGGAAAACATTGCGATTAAGGCTAGGCGTCTTCCCGTGATTAATTTTAATTTTTTGTTGTGTGTGCGGCCCTTAACGGTTGACTCCCACTCTTTCATCATGTGGATTGGTTTTTGGCGTCCTGCCGTTTTTCCGATTCTGTGATGGTTAAGCAAGATTTAATTGTTGGAACCAATCACATCTATTGTAAATGTTTTGTGCACTAATCCGCTTTCTTTCAGGAAAAATACGCGGACCAATCAAGACTTCGTCCGAAAAAAGAAGAAAGGTAAGAACATCGTCTTATTGAGAGTGGGCACATTGCAATGAAGATTGGACCTACGCCAAGAAGATGCGAAGTGATAGGGTTACATTTGGACCCCTAGGGTCGGAATACATTGCGACTAAGGCTAGGCGTATTCCCGCGATTAATTTTAATTTTTTGTAGTGTGTTCGGCCCTTAACGATTGACTCCCACTCTTTCATCATGTGGATTGGTTTTCGGCGTCCTGCCGTTTTTCCGATTCTGTAATGGTTGAGCAAGATTCAATCGTTAGAACCAATCGCAACTAATTTAAATGTTGTGTGCACTAATCCGCTTTCTTTCAGGAAAAATACGTGGACCAATCAAGCCTTCGTATGAAGAAAGAAGAAACGTAAGAACATCACCTAATGGAGAATGGACACATTGCAATGAAGATATGACCTACGTTAAGAAGATGCGAAGTAATAAGGTTAAATTTGGACCCCTAGGGTCGGAATACATTGCGACTAAGGGTAGGCGTACTCCCGCGATTAATTTTAATTTTTTGTTGTGTGTGCGGCCCTTAACGATTGACTCCCACTCTTCCGTCATGTGGATTGGTTTTCGGCGTCCAGCCGTTTTTCCGATTCTGTAATGGTTGAGCAAGATTCAATCGTTGGAACCAATCACATCTATTGTAAATGTTGTGTGCACTAATCCGCTTTCTTTCAGGAAAAATACGTGGACCAATCAAGCCTTCGTCTGAAGAAAGAAGAAACGTAAGAGCATCACCTTATGGAGAATGGACACATTGCAATGAAGATTGGACCTACGCTAGGAAGATGCGAAGTGATAGGGTTAGATTTGACCCTTAGGTAGGGAATACATTGCGACTAAGGCTAGGCGTACTCCCGCGATTAATTTTAATTTTTTTTTGTGTGTGCGCCCCTTAACGATTGACTCCGACTCTTCGATCATGTGGATTGATTTTCGGCGTCCTGCCGTTTTTCCGATTCTGTGATGGTTGAGCAAGATTCAATCGTAAGAACCAATCACATCTATTGTAAATGTTGTGTGCACTAATCCACTTTCTTTCAGGAAAAATACGTTGACCAATCAAGACTTCGTCTGAAGAAAGAAAAAACGTAAGAACATCACCTTATGGAGAATGGACACATTTCAATGAAGATTGGACCTACGCCAAGAAGATGCGAAGTGATAGGGTTAGATTTGGACCCCTAGGGTCGGAATACATTGCGACTAAGGCTAGGCGTACTCCCGCGATTAATTTAGTTTTTTGTTGTGTGTGCGGCCCTTAACGGTTGACTCCAACTCTTCCATCATGTGGATTGGTTTTCGGCGTCCTGCCGTTTTTCCGATTCTGAAATGGTTGAGCAAAATTCAATCGTTGGAACCAATCACATCTATTGTAAATGTTGTGTGCACTAATCCCCTTTCTTTCAGGAATAATACGTGGACCAATCAAGCCTTCGTCTGAAGAAAGAAGAAACGTAAGAACATCACCTTATGGAGAATGGAAAATTTCAATGAAGATTGGACCTACGCCAAGAAGATGCGAAGTGATAGGGTTAGATTTGGACCCCTAGGTTCGGAATATAGTGCGACTAAGGCTAGGCATGCTCCCACGATTAATTTTAATTTTATGTTGTGTGTGCGGCCCTTAACAGTTGACTCCCACTCTTCCCTCATGTGGATTGGTTTTCGGCGTCCTGCCGTTTTTCCGATTCTGTGCTGGTTGAGCAAGATTCAATCGTTGGGACGAATCACATCTATTGTAAATGTTGTGTGCACTAATCCGCTTTCTTTCAGGAAAAATACGTGGACCAATGAAGACTTCGTCTGAAGAAAGAAGAAACGTAAGAACATCACCTTATGGAGAATGGACACATTGCAATGAAGATTGGACCTACGCTAGGAAGATGCGAAGTGATAAGGTTAGATTTGACCCTTAGGGTGGGAATACATTGCGACTAAGGCTAGGCGTATTCCCGCGATTAATTTTAATTTTTTGTTGTGTGTGCGCCCCTTAACGATTGACTCCGACTCTTCGATCATGTGAATTGATTTTCGGCGTCCTGCCGTTTTTCCGATTCTGTGATGGTTGAGCAAGATTCAATCGTTAGAACCAATCACATCTATTGTAAATGTTGTGTGCACTAATCCACTTTCTTTCAGGAAAAATACGTTGACCAATTAAGACTTCGTCTGAAGAAAGAAAAAACGTAAGAACATCACCTTATGGAGAATGGACACATTTCAATGAAGATTGGACCTACGCCAAGAAGATGCGAAGTGATAGGGTTAGATTTGGACCCCTAGGGTCGGAATACATTGCGACTAAGGCTAGGCGTACTCCCGCGATTAATTTTAGTTTTTTGTTGTGTGTGCGGCCCTTAACGGTTGACTCCAACTCTTCCATCATGTGGATTGGTTTTCGGCGTCCTGCCGTTTTTCCGATTCTGTAATGGTTGAGCAAAATTCAATCGTTGGAACCAATCACATCTATTGTAAATGTTGTGTGCACTAATCCCCTTTCTTTCATGAATAATACGTGGACCAATCAAGCCTTCGTCTGAAGAAAGAAGAAACGTAAGAACATCACCTTATGGAGAATGGACACTTTGCAATGAAGATTGGACCTACGCCAAGAAGATGCGAAGTGATAGGGTTAGATTTGGACCCCTAGGGTCGGAATATATTGCGACTAAGGCTAGGCGTATTCCCGCGATTAATTTAAATTTTTTGTTGTGTGTGCGGCCCTTAACGGTTGACTCCCACTCTTCCCTCATTAGGATTGGTTTTCGGCGTCCAGCCGTTTTTCCGATTCTGTGCTGGTTGAGCAAGATTCAATCGTTGGGACGAATCACATCTATTGTAAATGTTGTGTGCACTAATCCGCTTTCTTTCAGGAAAAATACGTGGACCAATGAAGACTTCGTCTGAAGAAAGAAGAAACGTAAGAACATCACCTTATGGAGAATGGACACATTGCAATGAAGGTTGGACCTACGCCAAGAAGATACGAAGTGATAGGGTTAGATTTGGACCCCTTGGGTCGGAATACATTGCGACTAAGGCTACGCGTACTCCCGCGATTAATTTTAATGTTTTGTTTTGTGTGCGGCCCTTAACGGTTGACTCCAACTCTTCCCTCATGTGGATTGGTTTTCGGCGTCCAGCCATTTTCCGATTCTGTGATGTTTGAGGAAGATTCAATCGTTAGAACCAATCACATCTATATTAATTGTTGTGTGCACTAATCCACTTTCTTTCAGGAAGAATACGTTGACCAATCAAGACTTCGTCTGAAGAAAGAAGAAACGTAAGAACATCACCTTATGGAGAATGGAAAATTTCAATGAAGATTGGACCTACGCCAAGAAGATGCGAAGTGATAGGGTTAGATTTGGACCCCTAGGTTCGGAATATATTGCAACTAAGGCTAGGCATGCTCCCACGATTAATTTTAATTTTATGTTGTGTGTGCGGCCCTTAACAGTTGACTCCCACTCTTCCCTCATGTGGTTTGGTTTTCGGCATCCTGCCGTTTTTCCGATTCTGTGCTGGTTGAGCAAGATTCAATCGCTGGGACGAATCACATCTATTGTAAATGTTGTGTGCACTAATCCGCTTTCTTTCAGGAAATATACGTGGACCAATCAAGACTTCGTCTGAAGAAAGAAGAAACGTAAGAACATCACCTTATGGAGAATGGACACATTGCAATGAAGATTGGACCTACGCTAGGAAGATGCGAAGTGATAGGGTTAGATTTGACCCTTAGGTAGGGAATACATTGCGACTAAGGCTAGGCGTACTCCCGCGATTAATTTTAATTTTTTGTTGTGTGTGCGCCCCTTAACGATTGACTCCGACTCTTCGATTTTGTGGATTGATTTTCGGCGTCCTGCCGTTTTTCCGATTCTGTGATGGTTGAGCAAGATTCAATCGTTAGAACCAATCACATCTATTGTAAATGTTGTGTGCACTAATCCACTTTCTTTCAGGAAAAATACGTTGACCAATCAAGACTTCGTCTGAAGAAAGAAAAAACGTAAGAACATCACCTTATGGAGAATGGACACATTTCAATGAAGATTGGACCTACGCCAAGAAGATGCGAAGTGATAGGGTTAGATTTGGACCCCTAGGTTCGGAATATAGTGCGACTAAGGCTAGGCATGCTCCCACGATTAATTTTAATTTTATGTTGTGTGTGCGGCCCTTAACAGTTGACTCCCACTCTTCCCTCATGTGGATTGGTTTTCGGCGTCCTGCCGTTTTTCCGATTCTGTGCTGGTTGAGCAAGATTCAATCGTTGGGACGAATCACATCTATTGTAAATGTTGTGTGCATTAATCCGCTTTCTTTCAGGAAAAATACGTGGACCAATGAAGACTTCGTCTGAAGAAAGAAGAAACGTAAGAACATCACCTTATGGAGAATGGACACATTGCAATGCAGATTGGACCTACGCTAGGAAGATGCGAAGTGATAAGGTTAGATTTGACCCTTAGGGTGGGAATACATTGCGACTAAGGCTAGGCGTATTCCCGCGATTAATTTTAATTTTTTGTTGTGTGTGCGCCCCTTAACGATTGACTCCGACTCTTCGATCATGTGAATTGATATTCGGCGTCCTGCCGTTTTTCCGATTCTGTGATGGTTGAGCAAGATTCAATCGTTAGAACCAATCACATCTATTGTAAATGTTGTGTGCACTAATCCACTTTCTTTCAGGAAAAATACGTTGACCAATTAAGACTTCGTCTGAAGAAAGAAAAAACGTAAGAACATCACCTTATGGAGAATGGACACATTTCAATGAAGATTGGACCTACGCCAAGAAGATGCGAAGTGATAGGGTTAGATTTGGACCCCTAGGGTCGGAATACATTGCGACTAAGGCTAGGCGTACTCCCGCGATTAATTTTAGTTTTTTGTTGTGTGTGCGGCCCTTAACGGTTGACTCCAACTCTTCCATCATGTGGATTGGTTTTCGGCGTCCTGCCGTTTTTCCGATTCTGTGATGGTTGAGCAAGATTCAATCGTTGGAACCAATCACATCTATTGTAAATGTTGTGTGCACTAATCCCCTTTCTTTCAGGAATAATACGTGGACCAATCAAGCCTTCGTCTGAAGAAAGAAGAAACGTAAGAACAACACCTTATGGAGAATGGACACTTTGCAATGAAGATTGGACCTACGCCAAGAAGATGCGAAGTGATAGGGTTAGATTTGGACCCCTAGGGTCGGAATACATTGCGACTAAGGCTAGGCGTACTCCCGCAATTAATTTTAATTTTTTGTTGTGTGTGGGGCCCTTAACGATTGACTCCCGCTCTTCCATCATGTGGATTGGTTTTCGGCGTCCTGCCATTTTTCCGATTCTGTGATGGTTGAGCAAGATTCAATCATTGGAACCAATCAAATCTACCGTAAATTTTGTGTGCACTAATCCGCTTGCTTTCAGGAAAAATTCGTGGACAAATCAAGACTTGGTCTGAAGAAAGAAGAAACGTAAGAACATCACCTTATAGAGAATGGACACATTGCAATGAAGATTGGACCTACGCCAAGAAGATGCGAAGTGATAGGGTTAGATTTGGACCCCTAGGGTCGGAATACATTGCGACTAAGGCTAGGCGTATTGCCGCGATTAATTTTAATTTTTTTTTGTGTGTGCGGCCCTTAACGATTGACTCCCACTTTTTCATCATGTGGACTGGTTTTCGGCGTCCTGCGGTTTTTCCGATTCTGTGATGGTTGGGCAAGATTCAATCGTTGGGACGAATCACATCTATTGTAAATGTTGTGTGCACTAATCCGCTTTCTTTCAGGAAAAATACGCGGACCAATCAAAACTTCGTCCGAAAAAAGAAGAAAGGTAAGAACATCGTCTTATTGAGAGTGGACACATTGCAATGAAGATTGGACCTACGCCAATAAGATGCGAAGTGATAGGGATACATTTGGACCCCTAGGGTCGGAATACATTGCGACTAAGGCTAGGCGTACTCCCGCGATTAATTTTAATTTTTTGTTGTGTGTGCGGCCCTTAACGATTGACTCAGACTCTTCGATCATGTGGATTGGTTTTCGGCGTCATGCCGTTTTTCCGATTCTGTAATGGTTGAGCAAGATTCAATCGTTGGAACCAATCACATCTTTTGTAAATGTTGTGTGCACCAATCCGCTTTCTTTCAGGAAAAATACGTGGACCAATGAAGACTTCGTCTGAAGAAAGAGGAAACGTAAGGACATCACCTTATGGAGAATGGACACATTGCAATGAAGTTTGGACCTACGCCAAGAAGATGCGAAGTGATAGGGTTAGATTTGGACCCCTAGGGTCGGAACACATTGCGACTAAGGCTAGGCGTACTCCCGCGATTAATTTTAATGTTTTGTTTTGTGTGCGGCCCTTAACGATTGACTCCCGCTCTTCCATCATGTGGATTGGTTTTCGGCGTCCTGCCGTTTTTCCGATTCTGTGATGGGGTGGCAAGATTCAATCGTTGGGACGAATCACATCTATTGTAAATGTTGTGTGCACTAATCCGCTTTCTTTCAGGAAATATACGTGGACCAATCAAGACTTCGTCTGAAGAAAGAAGAAACGTAAGAACATCACCTAATGGAGAATGGACACATTGCAATGAAGATTGGATCTACGTTAGGAAGATGCGAAGTGATAGGGTTAGATTTGACCCTTAGGGTGGGAATACATTGCGACTAAGGCTAGGCGTACTCCCGCGATTAATTTTAATTTTTTTTTGTGAGTGCGCCCCTTATGGATTGACTCCGACTCTTCGATCATGTGGATTGATTTTCGGCGTCCTGCCGTTTTTCCGATTCTGTGATGGTTGAACAAGATTCAATCGTTAGAACCAATCACATCTATTGTAAATGTTGTGTGCACTAATCCACTTTCTTTCAGGAAAAATACGTTGACCAATCAAGACTTCGTCTGAAGAAAGAAAAAACGTAAGAACATCACCTTATTGAGAATGGACACATTTCAATGAAGATTGGACCTACGCTAGGAAGATGCGAAGTGATAGGGTTAGATTTGGACCCCTAGGGTCGGAATACATTGCGACTAAGGCTAGGCGTACTCCCGCGATTAATTTTAATGTTTTGTTTTGTGTGCGGCCCTTAACGGTTGACTCCAACTCTTCCATCATGTGGATTGGTTTTCGGCGTCCTGCTGTTTTTCCGATTCTGTAATGGTTGAGCAAAATTCAATCGTTGGAACCAATCACATCTATTGTAAATGTTGTGTGCACTAATCCCCTTTCTTTCAGGAATAATACGTGGACCAATCAAGCCTTCGTCTGAAGAAAGAAGAAACGTAAGAACATCACCTTATGGAGAATGGACACATTGCAATGAAGATTGGACCTACGCCAAGAAGATGCGAAGTGATAGGGTTAGATTTGGACCCCTAGGGTCGGAATATATTGCGACTAAGGCTAAGCGTACTCCCGCGATTAATTTTAATGTTTTGTTTTGTGTGCGGCCCTTAACGATTGACTCCCGCTCTTCCATCATGTGGATTGGTTTTCGGCGTCCTGCCGTTTTTCCGATTCTGTGATGGTTGAGCAAGATTCAATCGTTGGAACCAATCACATCTACCGTAAATGTTGTGTGCACTAATCCACTTTCTTTCAGGAAGAATACGTTGACCAATCAAGACTTCGTCTTAAAAAAGAAGAAACGTAAGAACATCACCTTATGGAGAATGGAAAATTTCAATGAAGATTGGACCTACGCCAAGAAGATGCGAAGTGATAGGGTTAGATTTGGACCCCTAGGTTCGGAATATAGTGCGACTAAGGCTAGGCATGCTCCCACGATTAATTTTAATTTTATGTTGTGTGTGCGGCCCTTAATAGTTGACTCCCACTCTTCCCTCATGTGGATTGGTTTTCGGCGTCCTGCCGTTTTTCCGATTCTCTGCTGGTTAAGCAAGATTCAATCGTTGGGACGAATCACATCAATTGTAAATGTTGTGTGCACTAATCCGCTTTCTTTCAGGAAAAATACGTGGACCAATGAAGACTTCGTCTGAAGAAAGAAGAAACGTAAGAAGATCACCTTATGGAGAATGGACACATTGCAATGAAGGTTGGACCTACGCCAAGAAGATGCGAAGTGATAGAATTAGATTTGGACCCCTAGGGTCGGAATACATTGCGACTAAGGCTAGGCGTACTCCCGCGATTAATTTTAATGTTTTGTTTCGTGTGCGGCCCTTAACGATTGACTCCCACTCTTCCATCATGTGGATTGGTTTTCGGCGTCCTGCCGTTTTTCCGATTCTGTGATGATTGGGCAAGATTCAATCGTTGGGACGAATCACATCTATTGTAAATGTTGTGTGCACTAATCCGCTTTCTTTCAGGAAATATACGTGGACCAATCAAGACATCGTCTGAAGAAAGAAGAAACGTAAGAACATCACCTAATGGAGAATGGACATATTGCAATGAAGATATGACCTACGCCAAGAAGATGCGAAGTGATAGGGTTAGATTTGGACCCCTAGGGTCGGAATACATTGCGACTTAGGCTAGGCGTATTGCCGCGATTAATTTTAATTTTTTGTTGTGTGTGCGGCCCTTAACGATTGACTCCCACTCTTTCATCATGTGGATTGGTTTTCGGCGTCCTGCCGTTTTTCCGATTCTGTGATGGTTGGGCAAGATTCAATCGTTGGGACGAATCACATCTGTTGTAAATGTTGTGTGCACTAATCCGCTTTCTTTCAGGAAAAATACGTGGACCAATCAAGACTTCGTCTGAAGAAAGAAGAAACGTAAGAACTTCACCTTATGGAGAATAGACACATTGCAATTAAGATTGGACCTATGCCAAGAAGATGCGAAGTTGTAGGGTTAGATTTGGACCCCTAGGGTCGGAAAACATTGCGACTAAGGCTAGGCGTCTTCCCGTGATTAATTTTAATTTTTTTATGTGTGTGCGGCCATTAACGATTGACTCCCACTCTTTCATCATGTGGATTGGTTTTTGGCGTCCTGCCGTTTTTCCGATTCTGTGATGGTTAAGCAAGATTTAATTGTTGGAACCAATCACATCTATTGTAAATGTTGTGTGCACTAATCCGTTTTCTTTCAGGAAAAATACGCGGACCAATCAAGACTTCGTCCGAAAAAAGAAGAAAGGTAAGAACATCGTCTTATTGAGAGTGGACCCATTGCAATGAAGATTGGACCTACGCCAAGAAGACGCGAAGTGATAGGGTTAGATTTGGACCCCTAGGGTCGGAATACATTGCGACTAAGGCTAGGCGTATTCCCGCGATTAATTTTAATTTTTTGTTGTGTGTTCGGCCCTTAACGATTGACTCCCACTCTTTCATCATGTGGATTGGTTTTCGGCTTCCTGCCGTTTTTCCGATTCTGTAATGGTTGAGCAAGATTCAATCGTTAGAACCAATCGCATCTAATTTAAATGTTGTGTGCACTAATCCGCTTTCTTTCAGGAAAAATACGTGGACCAATCAAGCCTACGTATGAAGAAAGAAGAAACGTAAGAACATCACCTAATGGAGAATGGACACATTGCAATGAAGATATGACCTACGTTAAGAAGATGCGAAGTGATAAGGTTAAATTTCGACCCCTAGGGTCGGAATACATTGCGACTAAGGCTAGGCGTACTCCCGCGATTAATTTTAATTTTTTGTTTTGTGTGCGGCCCTGAACGATTGACTCCCACTCTTCCGTCAGGTGGATTGGTTTTCGGCGTCCAGCCGTTTTTCCGATTCTGTAATGGTTGAGCAAGATTCAATCGTTAGAACCAATCGCATCTAATTTAAATGTTGTGTGCACTAATCCGCTTTCTTTCAGGAAAATTCCTGGACCAATCAAGACTTCGTCTGAAGAAAGAAGAAACGTAGGAACATCACCTTATGGAGAATAGAGACATTGCTATGAAGATATGACTTACGCCAAGAAGATGCGAAGTGATAGGGTTAGATTTGGACCCCTAGGGTCGTAAAACATTGCGACTAAGGCTAGGCGTACTCCCGCGATTATTTTTAATTTTTTGTTGTGTGTGCGGCCCTTAACGAATGACTCCCACTCTTTCATCATGTGGATTGGTTTTTGGCGTCCTGCCATTTTTCCGATTCTGTGATGGTTGAGCAAGATTCAATCGTTGGAACCAATCACATCTACCGTAAATTTTGTGGGCACTAATCCGCTTGCTTTCAGTAAAAATTCGTGGACAAATCAAGACTAGGTCTGAAGAAAGAAGAAACGTAAGAACATCACCTTATGGAGAATGGACACATTGCAATGAAGATTGGACCTACGCCAAGAAGATGCGAAGTGATAGGGTTAGATCTGGACCCCTAGGGTCGGAATACATTGCGACTAAGGCTAGGCGTATTGCCGCGATTAATTTTAATTTTTTGTTGTGTGTGCGGCCCTTAACGATTGACTCCCACTCTTCGATCATGTGGATTGATTTTCGGCGTCCTGCCGTTTTTCCGATTCTGTGATGGTTGAGCAAGATTCAATCGTTAGAACCAATCACATCTATTGTAAATGTTGTGTGCACTAATCCACTTTCTTTCAGGAAAAATACGTTGACCAATCAAGACTTCGTCTGAAGAAAGAAAAAACGTAAGAACATCACCTTATGGAGAATAGACACATTGCAATGAAGATTGGACCTACGCCAAGAAGATGCGAAGTAATAGGGTTAGATTTGGACCCCTAGGGTCGTAAAACATTGCGACTAAGGCTAGGCGTACTCCCGCGATTATTTTTAATTTTTTGTTGTGTGTGCGGCCCTTAACGAATGACTCCCACTCTTTCATCATGTGGATTGGTTTTCGGCGTCCTGCCGTTTTTCCGATTCTTTGATGGTTTAGCAAGATTCAATCGTTGGAACCAATCACATCTAATTTAAATGTTGTGTGCACTAATCCCCTTTCTTTCAGGAATAATACGTGGACCAATCAAGCCTTCGTCTGAAGAAAGAAGAAACGTAAGAACATCACCTTATGGAGAATGGACACATTGCAATGAAGATTGGACCTATTCCAAGAAGATGCGAAGTAATAGGGTTAGATTTGGACCCCTAGGGTCGGAATACATTGCGACTAAGGCTAGGCGTACTCCCGCGATTAATTTTAATTTTTTGTTGTGTGTGCGGCCCTTAACGATTGACTCCCACTCTTCCCTCATGTGGATTGGTTTTCGGCGTCCAGCCGTTTTTCCGATTCTGTGCTGGTTGAGCAAGATTCAATCGTTGGGACGAATCACATCTATTGTAAATGTTGTGTGCACTAATCCGCTTTCTTTCAGGAAAAATACGTGGACCAATGAAGACTTCGTCTGAAGAAAGAAGAAACGTAAGAACATCACCTTATGGAGAATGGACACATTGCAATGAAGGTTGGACCTACGCCAAGAAGATGCGAAGTGATAGGGTTAGATTTGGACCCCTAGGGTCGGAATACATTGCGACTAAGGCTAGGCGTACTCCCGCGATTAATTTTAATGTTTTGTTGTGTTTCCGCCCTTAACGATTGACTCCCGCTCTTCCATCATGTGGATTGGTTTTCGGCGTCCTGCCGTTTTTCCGATTCTGTGATGGTTGGGCAAGATTCAATCGTTGGGACGAATCACATCTATTGTAAATGTTGTGTGCACTAATCCGCTTTCTTTTAGGAAATATACGTGGACCAATCAAGACTTCGTCTGAAGAAAGAAGAAACGTAAGAACATCACCTAATGGAGAATGGACACATTGCAATGAAGATATGACCTACGCCAAGAAGATGCGAAGTGATAGGGATAGATTTGGACCCCTAGGGTCGGAATACATTGCGACTAAGGCTAGGCGTACTCCCGCAATTAATTTTTATTTTTTGTTGTGTGTGCGGCCCTTAACGATTGACTCCCACTCTTCCATCATGTGGATTGGTTTTTGGCGTCCTGCCATTTTTCCGATTCTGTGATGGTTGAGCAAGATTCAATCGTTGGAACCAATCACATCTACCGTAAATTTTGTGTGCACTAATCCGCTTGCTTTCAGGAAAAATTCGTGGACATTTCAAGACTTGGTCTGAAGAAAGAAGAAACGTAAGAACATCACCTTATGGAGAAAGGACACATTGCAATGAAGATTGGACCTACGCCAAGAAGATGCGAAGTGATAGGGTTAGATTCGGACCCCTAGGGTCGGAATACATTGCGACTAAGGCTAGGCGTATTGCCGCGATTAATTTTAATTTTTTGTTGTGTGTGCGGCCCTTAACGATTGACTCCCACTCTTCGATCATGTGGATTGATTTTCGGCGTCCTGCTGTTTTTCCGATTCTGTGATGGTTGAGCAAGATTCAATCGTTAGAACCAATCACATCTATTGTAAATGTTGTGTGCACTAATCCACTTTCTTTCAGGAAAAATACGTGGACCAATCAAGACTTTGTCTGAAGAAAGAAGAAACGTAGGAACATCACCTTATGGAGAATGGTCACATTGCAATGATGATATGACTTACGCCAAGAAGATGCGAAGTGATAGGGTTAGATTTGGACCCCTAGGGTCGGAATACATTGCGACTAAGGCTAGGCGTACTCCCGCAATTAATTTTAATTTATTGTTGTGTGTGCGGCCCTTAACGATTGACTCCCACTCTTCCATCATGTGGATTGGTTTTCGGCGTCCTGCCGTTTTTCCGATTCTTTGATGCTTTAGCAAGATTTAATCGCTAGAACCAATCGCATCTAATTTAAATGTTGTGTGCACTAATCCGCTTTCTTTCAGGAAAAATACGTGGACCAATCAAGACTTCGTCTGAAGAAAGAAGAAACGTAAGAACATCACCTAATGGAGAATGGACACATTGCAATGAAGATATGACCTACGCCAAGAAGATGCGAAGTGATAGGGATAGATTTGGACCCCTAGGGTCGGAATACATTGCGCCTAAGGCTAGGCGTACTCCCGCAATTAATTTTAATTTTTTGTTGTGTGTGCGGCCCTTAACGGTTGACTCCCACTCTTCCATCATGTGGATTGGTTTTTGGCGTCCTGCCATTTTTCCGATTCTGTGATGGTTGAGCAAGATTCAATCGTTGGAACCAATCACATCTACCGTAAATTTTGTGTGCACTAATTCGCTTTCTTTCAGGAAAAATACGTGGACCAATCAAGCCTTCGTCTGAAGAAAGAAGAAACGTAAGAACATCACCTTATGGAGAATAGAGACATTGCAATGAAGATATGACCTACGCCAAGAAGATGCGAAGTGAAAGGGCTAGATTTGGACCCCTAGGGTCGGAATACATTGCGACTAAGGCTAGGCGTACTCCCGCAATTAATTATAATTTTTTGTTGTGTGTGCGGGCCTTAACGATTGACTCCCACTCTTCCATCATGTGGATTGGTTTTTGGCGTCCTGCCATTTTTCCGATTCTGTGATGGTTGAGCAAGATTCAATCGTTGGAACCAATCACATCTACCGTACATTTTGTGTGCACTAATCCGCTTGCTTTCAGGAAAAATTCGTGGACAAATCAAGAATTGGTCTGAAGAAAGAAGAAACGTAAGAACATCACCTTATGGAGAATGGACACATTGCAATGAAGATTGGACCTACGCCAAGAAGATGCGAAGTGATAGAGTTAGATTTGGACCCCTAGGGTCGGAGTACATTGCGACTAAGGCTAGGCGTATTGCCGCGATTAATTTTAATTTTTTGTTGTGTGTGCGGCCCTTAACGATTGACTCCCAATCTTTCATCATGTGGATTGGTTTTTGGCGTCCTGCCGTTTTTCCGATTCTGTGATGGTTGGGCAAGATTCAATCGTTGGGACGAATCACATCTATTGTAAATGTTGTGTGCACTAATCCCCTTTCTTTCAGGAAAAATACGTGGACCAATCAAGACTTCGTCTGAAGAAAGAAGAAACGTAAGAACATCACCTTATGGAGAATGGACACATTGCAATGAAGGTTGGACCTACGCCAAGAACATGCGAAGTGATAGGGTTAGATTTGGACCCCTAGGGTCGGAATACATTGCGACTAAGGCTAGGCATACTCCCGCGATTAATTTTAATGTTTTGTTGTGTTTCGGCCCTTAACGATTGACTCCCACTCTTCCATCATGTGGATTGGTTTTTGGCGTCCTGCCATTTTTCCGATTCTGTGATGGTTGAGCAAGATTCAATCGTTGGAACCAATCACATCTACCGTAAATTTTGTGTGCACTAATCCGCTTGCTTTCAGGAAAAATTCGTGGACAAATCAAGACTTGGTCTGAAGAAAGAAGAAACGTAAGAACATCACCTTATGGAGAATGGACACATTGCAATGAAGATTGGACCTACGCCAAGAAGATGCGAAGTGATAGGGTTAGATTTGGACCCCTAGGGTCGGAATACATTGCGACTAAGGCTAGGCGTATTGCCGCGATTAATTTTAATTTTTTGTTGTGTGTGCGGCCCTTAACGATTGACTCCCACTCTTCGATCATGTGGATTGATTTTCGGCGTCCTGCCGTTTTTCCGATTCTGTGATGGTTGAGCAAGATTCAATCGTTAGAACCAATCACATCTATTGTAAATGTTGTGTGCACTAATCCACTTTCTTTCAGGAAAAATACGTTGACCAATCAAGACTTCGTCTGAAGAAAGAAAAAACGTAAGAACATCACCTTATAGAGAATAGACACATTGCAATGAAGATTGGACCTACGCCAAGAAGATGCGATGTAATAGGGTTAGATTTGGACCCCTAGGGTCGTAAAACATTGCGACTAAGGCTAGGCGTACTCCCGCGATTATTTTTAATTTTTTGTTGTGTGTTCGGCCCTTAACGAATGACTCCCACTCTTTCATCATGTGGATTGGTTTTCGGCGCCCTGCCGTTTTTCCGATTCTTTGATGGTTTAGCAAGATTCAATCGTTGGAACCAATCACATCTATTGTAAATGTTTTGTGCACTAATCCGCTTTCTTTCAGGAAAAATTCGTGGACCAGTCAAGACTTCGTCTGAAGAAAGAAGAAACGTAAGAACATCAGCTTATGGAGAATGGACACATTGCAATGAAGATTGGACCTATTCCAAGAAGATGCGAAGTAAAAGGGTTAGATTTGGACCCCTAGGGTCGGAATACATTGCGACTAAGGCTGAGCGTACTCCCGCGATTAATTTTAATTTTTTGTTGTGTGTGCGGCCCTTAACGATTGACTCCCACTCTTCCCTCATGTGGATTGGTTTTCGGCGTCCAGCCGTTTTTCCGATTCTGTGCTGATTGAGCAAGATTCAATCGTTGGGACGATCCACATCTATTGTAAATGTTTTGTGCACTAATCCGCTTTCTTTTAGGAAATATACGTGGACCAATCAAGACTTCGTCTGAAGAAAGAAGAAACGTAAGAACATCACCTTATGGAGAATGGACACATTGCAATGAAGATTGGACCTATTCCAAGAAGATGCGAAGTAATAGGGTTAGATTCGGACCCCTAGGGTCGGAATACATTGCGACTAAAGCTAGGCGTACTCCCGCGATTAATTTCAATTTTTTGTTGTGTGTGCGGCCCTTAACGATTGACTCCCACTCTTCCCTCAAGTGGATTGGTTTTTGGCGTCCTGCCGTTTTTCCGATTCTGTGATGGTTGGGCAAGATTCAATCGTTAGGACGAATCACATCTATTGTAAATGTTGTGTGCACTAATCCGCTTTCTTTCAGGAAAAATACGTGGTTCAATCAAGACTTCGTCTGAAGAAAGAAGAAACGTAAGAACATCACCTAATCGGGAATGGACACATTACAATGAAGATATGACCTACGCCAAGAAGATGCGAAGTGATAGGGATAGATTTGGACCCCTAGGGTCGGAATACATTGCGACTAAGGCTAGGCGTACTCCCGCGATTAATTTTAATTTTTTGTTGTGTGTGCGGCCCTTAACGATTGACTCCCACTCTTCAATCATGTGGATTGGTTTTTGGCGTCCTGCCATTTTTCCGATTCTGTGATGGTTGAGCAAGATTCAATCGTTGGAACCAATCACATCTACCGTAAATTTTGTGTGCACTAATCCGCTTGCTTTCAGGAAAAATTCGTGGACAAATCAAGACTTGGTCTGAAGAAAGAAGAAACGTAAGAACATCACCTTATGGAGAATGGACACATTGCAATGAAGATTGGACCTACGCCAAGAAGATGCGAAGTGATAGGGTTAAATTTGGACCCCTAGGGTCGGAATACATTGCGACTAAGGCTAGGCGTATTGCCGCGATTAATTTTAATTTTTTGTTGTGTGTGCGGCCCTTAACGATTGACTCCCACTCTTCGATCATGTGGATTGATTTTCGGCGTCCTGCCGTTTTTCCGATTCTGTGATGGATGAGAAAGATTCAATCGTTAGAACCAATCACATCTATTGTAAATGTAGTGTGCACTAATCCGCTTTCTTTTAGGAAATATACGTGGACCAATCAAGACTTCGTCTGAAGAAAGAAGAAACGTAAGAACATCACCTTATGGAGAATGGACACATTGCAATGAAGATTGGACCTATTCCAAGAAGATGCGAAGTAATAGGGTTAGATTCGGACCCCTAGGGTCGGAATACATTGCGACTAAAGCTAGGCGTACTCCCGCGATTAATTTTAATTTTTTGTTGTGTGTGCGGCCCTTAACGATTGACTCCCACTCTTCCCTCATGTGGATTGGTTTTCGGCGTCCAGCCGTTTTTCCGATTCTGTGCTGATTGAGCAAGATTCAATCGTTGGGACAAATCACATCTATTGTAAATGTTGTGTGCACTAATCCGCTTTCTTTCAGGAAAAATACGTGGACCAATGAAGACTTCGTCTGAAGAAAGAAGAAACGTAAGAACATCACCTTATGGAGAATGGACACATTGCAATGAAGATTTGACCTACGCCAAGAAGATGCGAAGTGATAGGGTTGGATTTGGACCCCTAGGGTCGGAATACATTGCGACTAAGGCTAGGCGTATTCCCGCGATTAATTTTAATCTTTTGTTGTGTGTTCGGCCCTTAACGATTGACTCCCACTCTTTCATCATGTGGATTGGTTTTCGGCGTCCTGCCGTTTTTCAGATTCTTTGATGGTTTAGCAAGATTCAATCGTTAGAACCAATCGCATCTAATTTAAATGTTGTGTGCACTAATCCGCTTTCTTTCAGGAAATATACGTGGACCAATCAAGACTTCGTCTGAAGAAAGAAGAAACGTAAGAACATCACCTTATGGAGAATGGACACATTGCAATGAAGATTGGACCTACGCCAAGAAGATGCGAAGTGATAGGGTTAGATTTGGACCCCTAGGGTCGGAATACATTGCGACTAAGGCTAGGCGTACTCCCGCGATTAATTTCAATTTTTTCTTGTGTGTTCGGCCCTTAACGATTGACTACCACTCTTCCATCATGTGGATTGGTTTTTGGCGTCCTGCCGTTTTTCCGATTCTTTGATGGTTTAGCAAGATTCAATCGTTAGAACCAATCGCATCCAATTTAAATGTTGTGTGCACTAATCCGCTTTCTTTCAGGAAAAATACGTGGACCAAACAAGACTTCGTCTGAAGAAAGAAGAAACTTAGGAACATCACCTTATGGAGAATGGACACATTGCAATGAAGATATGACTTACGCCAAGAAGATGCGAAGTGATAGGGTTAGATTTGGACCCCTAGGGTCGGAATACATTGCGACTAAGGCTAGGCGTATTGCCGCGATTAATTTTATTTTTTTGTTGTGTGTGCGGCCCTTAACGATTGACTCCCACTCTTCCATCATGTGGATTGGTTTTCGGCGTCCTGCCGTTTTTCCGATTCTTTGATGGTTTAGCAAGATTTAATCGTTAGAACCAATCGCATCTAATTTAAATGTTGTGTGCACTAATCCGCTTTCTTTCAGGAAAAATACGTGGACTAATCATGACTTCGTCTGAAGAAAGAAGAAACGTAGGAACATCACCTTATGGAGAATGGACACATTGCAATGAAGATATGACTTACGCCAAGAAGATGCGAAGTGATAGGGTTAGATTTGGACCCCTAGGGTCGGAATACATTGCGACTAAGGCTAGGCGTACTCCCGCAATTAATTTTAATTTTTTGTTGTGTGTGCGGCCCTTAACGATTGACTCCCACTCTTCCATCATGTGGATTGGTTTTCGGCGTCCTGCCGTTTTTCCGATTCTGTGATGGTTGGGCAAGATTCAATCGTTGGGACGAATCACATCTATTGTAAATGTTGTGTGCACTAATCCGCTTTCTTTCAGGAAATATACGTGGACCAATCAAGACTTCGTCTGAAGAAAGAAGAAACGTAAGAACATCACCTAATGGAGAATGGACACATTGCAATGAAGATATGACCTACGCCAAGAAGATGCGAAGAATTGGGATAGATTTGGACCCCTAGGGTCAAAATACATTGCGACTAAGGCTAGGCGTACTCCCGCGATTAATTTTAATTTTTTGTTGTGTGTGCGGCCCTTAACGATTGACTCCCACTCTTCCATCATGTGGATTGGCCTTTGGCGTCCTGCCATTTTTCCGATTCTGTGATGGTTGAGCAAGATTCAATCGTTGGAACCAATCACATCTACCGTAAATTTTGTGTGCACTAATCCGCTTGCTTTCAGGAAAAATTCGTGGACAAATCAAGACTTGGTCTGAAGAAAGAAGAAACGTAAGAACATCACCTTATGGAGAATGGACACATTGCAATGAAGATTGGACCTACGCCAAGAAGATGCGAAGTGATAGGGTTAGATTTGGACCCCAAGGGTCGGAATACATTGCGACTAAGGCTAGGCATACTCCCGCAATTAATTTTAATTTTTGTTGTTTGTGCGGCCCTTAACGATTGACTCCCGCTCTTCCATCATGTGAATTGGTTTTCGGCGTCCTGCCGTTTTTCCGATTCTGTGATGGTTGAGCAAGATTCAATCGTTGGAACCAACCACATCTATTGTAAATGGTGTGTGCACTAATCCGCTTTCTTTCAGGAAAAATACGTGGACCAATCAAGCCTTCTTATGAAGAAAGAAGAAACGTAAGAACATGACCTAATGGAGAATGGACACATTGCAATGAAGATATGACCTACGATAAGAAGATGCGAAGTGATAAGGTTAAATTTGGACCCCTAGGGTCGGAATACATTGCGACTAAGGCTAGGCGTACTCCCGCGATTAATTTTAATTTTTTGTTGTGTGTGCGGCCCTTAACGATTGACTCCCACTCTTCCGTCATGTGGATTGGTTTTCGGCGTCCAGCCGTTTTTCCGATTCTGTAATGGTTGAGCAAGATTCAATCGTTGGAACCAATCACATCTATTGTAAATGTTGTGTGCACTAATCCGCTTTCTTTCAGGAAAAATACGTGGACCAACAAGCCTTCGTCTGAAGAAAGAAGAAACGTAAGAACAACACCTTATGGAGAATGGACACATTGCAATGAAGATTGGACCTACGCTAGGAAGATGCGAAGTGATAGGGTTAGATTTGACCCTTAGGGTGGGAATACATTGCGACTAAGGCTAGGCGTACTCCCGCGATTAATTTTAATTTTTTGTTGTGTGTGCGCCCCTTAACGATTGACTCCGACTCTTCGATCTTGTGGATTGATTTTCGGCGTCCTGCCGTTTTTCCGATTCTGTGATGGTTGAGCAAGATTCAATCGTTAGAACCAATCACATCTATTGTAAATGTTGTGTGCACTAATCCACTTTCTATCAGGAAAAATACGTTGACCAATCAAGACTTCGTCTGAAGAAAGAAAAAACGTAAGAACATCACCTTATGGAGAATGGACACATTTCAATGAAGATTGGACCTACGCCAAGAAGATGCGAAGTGACAGGGTTAGATTTGGACCCCTAGGGTCGGAATACATTGCGACTAAGGCTAGGCGTACTCCCGCGATTAATTTTAGTTTTTTGTTGTGTGTGCGGCCCTTAACGGTTGACTCCAACTCTTCCATCATGTGGATTGGTTTTCGGCGTCCTGCCGTTTTTCCGATTCTGTAATGGTTGAGCCGAATTCAATCGTTGGAACCAATCACATCTATTGTCAATGTTGTGTGCACTAATCCCCTTTCTTTCAGGAATAATACGTGGACCAATCAAGACTTCGTCTTAAGAAAGAAGAAACGTAAGAACATCACCTTATGGAGAATGGAAAATTTCAATGAAGATTGGACCTACGCCAAGAAGATGCGAAGTGATAGGGTTAGATTTGGACCCCTAGGTTCGGAATATAGTGCGACTAAGGCTAGGCATGCTCCCACGATTAATTTTAATTTTATGTTGTGTGTGCGGCCCTTAACGATTGACTCCCACTCTTCCCTCATGTGGATTGGTTTTCGGCGTCCTGCCGTTTTTCCGATTCTGTGCTGGTTGAGCAAGATTCAATCGTTGGGACGAATCACATCTATTGTAAATGTTGTGTGCACTAATCCGCTTTCTTTCGGGAAAAATACGTGGACCAATGAAGACTTCGTCTGAAGAAAGAAGAAACGTAAGAACATCACCTTATGGAGAATGGACACATTGCAATGAAGATTGGACCTACGCTAGGAAGATGCGAAGTGATAAGGTTAGATTTGAACCTTAGGGTGGGAATACATTGCATCTAAGGCTAGGCGTACTCCTGCGATTAATTTTAATTTTTTGTTGTGTGTGCGCCCCTTAACGATTGACTCCGACTCTTCGATCATGTGCATTGATTCTCGGCGTCCTGCCGTTTTTCCGATTCTGTGATGGTTGAGCAAGATTCAATCGTTAGAACCAATCACATCTATTGTAAATGTTGTGTGCACTAATCCACTTTCTTTCAGGAAAAATACGTTGACCAATTAGGACTTCGTCTGAAGAAAGAAAAAACGTAAGAACATCACCTTATGGAGAATGGACAAATTTCAATGAAGATTGGACCTACGCCAAGAAGATGCGAAGTGATAGGGTTAGATTTGGACCCCTAGGGTCGGAATACATTGCGACTAAGGCTAGGCGTACTCCCGCGATTAATTTTAGTTTTTTGTTGTGTGTGCGGCCCTTAACGGTTGACTCCAACTCTTCCATCATGTGGATTGGTTTTCGGCCTCCTACCGTTTTTCCGATTCTGTAATGGTTGAGCAAAATTCAATCGTTGGAACCAATCACATCTATTGTAAATGTTGTGTGCACTAATCCCCTTTCTTTCAGGAATAATACGTGGACCAATCAAGCCATCGTCTGAAGAAAGAAGAAACGTAAGAACATCACCTTATGGAGAATGGACACATTGCAATGAAGATTGGACCTACGCCAAGAAGATGCGAAGTGATAGGGTTAGATTTGGACCCCTAGGGTCGGAATATATTGCGACTAAGGCTAGGCGTATTCCCGCGATTAATTTAAATTTTTTGTTGTGTGTGCGGCCCTTAACGGTTGACTCCCACTCTTCCCTCATTAGGATTGGTTTTCGGCGTCCAGCCGTTTTTCCGATTCTGTGCTAATTGAGCAAGATTCAATCGTTGGGACGAATCACATCTATTGTAAATTTAGTGTGCACTAATCCGCTTTCTTTCAGGAAAAATACGTGGACCAATCAAGCCTTCGTCTGAAGAAAGAAGAAACGTAAGAACATCACCTTATGGAGAATAGAGACATTGCAATGACGATTGGACCTACGCCAAGAAGATGGGAAGTAATAGGGTTAGATTTGGACCCCTAGGGTCGGAATACATTGCGACTAAGGCTAGGCGTACTCCCGCGATTAATTTTAATGTTTTGTTTTGTGTGCGGCCCTTAACGATTGACTCCCGCTCTTCTATCATGTGGTTTTGTTTTCGGCGTCCTGCCGTTTTTCCGATTCTGTGATGGTTGGGCAAGATTCAATCGTTGGGACGAATCACATCTATTGTAAATGTTGTGTGCACTAATTTGCTTTCTTTCAGGAAATATACGTGGACCAATCAAGACTTCGTCTGAAGAAAGAAGAAACGTAAGAACATCACCTAATGGAGAATGGACACATTGCAATGAAGATATGACCTACGCCAAGAACATGCGAAGTAATAGGGTTAGATTTGGACCCCTAGGGTCGGAATACATTGCGACTAAGGCTAGGCGTACTCCCGCGATTAATTTTAATGTTTTGTTTTGTGTGCGGCCCTTAACGATTGACTCCCGCTCTTCCATCATGTGGTTTTGTTTTCGGCGTCCTGCCGTTTTTCCGATTCTGTGATGGTTGGGCAAGATTCAATCGTTGGGACGAATCACATCTATTGTAAATGTTGTGTGCACTAATCCGCTTTCTTTCAGGAAATATACGTGGACCAATCAAGACTTCGTCTGAAGAAAGAAGAAACGTAGGAACATCACCTTATGGAGAATGGACACATTGCAATGAAGATATGACTTACGCCAAGAAGATGCGAAGTGATAGGGTTAGATTTCGACCCCTAGGGTCGGAATACATTGCGACTAAGGCTAGGCGTACTCCTGCAATTAATTTTAATTTTTTGTTGTGCGTGCGGCCCTTAACGATTGACTCCCACTCTTCCATCATGTGGATTGGTTTTCGGCGTCCTGCCGTTTTTCCGATTCTGTGATGGTTGGGCAAGATTCAATCGTTGGGACGAATCACTTCTATTGTAAATGTTGTGTGCACTAATCCGCTTTCTTTCAGGAAATATACGTGAACCAATCAAGACTTCGTCTGAAGAAAGAAGAAACGTAAGAACATCACCTAATGGAGAATGGACACATTGCAATGAAGATATGACCTACGCCAAGAAGATGCGAAGTGATAGGGATAGATTTGGACCCCTAGGGTCGGAATACATTGCGACTAAGGCTAGGCGTACTCCTGCGATAAATTTTAATTTTTTGTTGTGTGTGCGGCCCTTAACGATTGACTCCCACTCTTCCATCATGTGGATTGGTTTTTGGCGTCCTGCCATTTTTCCGATTCTGTGATGGTTGAGCAAGATTCAATCGTTAGAACCAATCACATCTATTGTAAATGTTGTGTGCACTAATCCGCTTTCTTTCAGGAAAAATACGTGGACCAATCAAGACTTGGTCTGAAGAAAGAAGAAACGTAAGAACATCACCTTTTGGAGAATGGACACATTGCAATGAAGATTGGACCTACGCCAAGAAGATGCGAAGTGATAGGGTTAGATTTGGACCCCTAGGGTCGGAATACATTGCGACTAATGCTAGGCGTATTCCCGCGATTAATTTTAATCTTTTGTTGTGTGTTCGGCCCTTAAAGATTGATCCCACTCTTTCCTCATGTGGATTGGTTTTCGGCGTCCTGCCGTTTTTTCCGATTCTTTGATGGTTTAGCAAGATTCAATCGTTAGAACCAATCGCATCTCATTTAAATGTTGTGTGCACTAATCCGCTTTCTTTCAGGAAAAATACGTGGACCAATCAAGACTTCGTCTGAAGAAAGAAGAAACGTAGGAACATCACCTTATGGAGAATGGACACATTGCAATGAAGATATGACTTACGCCAAGAAGATGCGAAGTGATAGGGTTAGATTTCGACCCCTAGGGTCGGAATACATTGCGACTAAGGCTAGGCGTACTCCTGCAATTAATTTTAATTTATTGTTGTGCGTGCGGCCCTTAACGATTGACTCCCACTCTTCCATCATGTGGATTGGTTTTCGGCGTCCTGCCGTTTTTCCGATTCTGTGATGGTTGGGCAAGATTCAATCGTTGGGACGAATCACTTCTATTGTAAATGTTGTGTGCACTAATCCGCTTTCTTTCAGGAAATATACGTGAACCAATCAAGACTTCGTCTGAAGAAAGAAGAAACGTAAGAATATCACCTAATGGAGAATGGACACATTGCAATGAAGATATGACCTACGCCAAGAAGATGCGAAGTGATAGGGATAGATTTGGACCCCTAGGGTCGGAATACATTGCGACTAAGGCTAGGCGTACTCCTGCGATAAATTTTAATTTTTTGTTGTGTGTGCGGCCCTTAACGATTGACTCCCACTCTTCCATCATGTGGATTGGTTTTTGGCGTCCTGCCATTTTTCCGATTCTGTGATGGTTGAGCAAGATTCAATCGTTGGAACCAATCACATCTATTGTAAATGTTGTGTGCACTAATCCGCTTTCTTTCAGGAAAAATACGTGGACCAATCAAGGCTTGGTCTGAAGAAAGAAGAAACGTAAGAACATCACCTTATGGAGAATGGACACATTGCAATGAAGATTGGACCTAGGCCAAGAAGATGCGAAGTGATAGGGTTAGATTTGGACCCCTAGGGTCGGAATACATTGCGACTAAGGCTAGGCGTATTGCCGCGATTAATTTTAATTTTTTGTTGTGTGTGCGGCCCTTAACGATTGACTCCCACTCTTCGATCATGTGGATTGATTTTCGGCGTCCTGCCGTTTTTCCGATTCTGTGATGGTTGAGCAAGATTCAATCGTTAGAACCAATCACATCTATTGTAAATGTTGTGTGCACTAATCCACTTTCTTTCAGGAAAAATACATTGACCAATCAAGACTTCGTCTGAAGAAAGAAAAAACGTAAGAACATCACCTTATGGAGAATAGACACATTGCAATGAAGATTGGACCTACGCCAAGAAGATGCGAAGTAATAGGGTTAGATTTGGACCCCTAAAGTCGTAAAACATTGCGACTAAGGCTAGGCGTACTCCCGCGATTATTTTTAATTTTTTGTTGTGTGTGCGGCCCTTAACGAATGACTCCCACTCTTTCATCATGTGGATTGGTTTTCGGCGTCCTGCCGTTTTTCCGATTCTTTGATGGTTTAGCAAGATTCAATCGTTGGAACCAATCACATCTAATTTAAATGTTGTGTGCACTAATCCCCTTTCTTTCAGGAATAATACGTGGACCAATCAAGCCTTCGTCTGAAGAAAGAAGAAACGTAAGAACATCACCTTATGGAGAATGAACACATTGCAATGAAGATTGGACCTATTCCAAGAAGATGCGAAGTAATAGGGTTAGATTTGGACCCCTAGGGTCGGAATACATTGCGACTAAGGCTAGGCGTACTCCCGCGATTAATTTTAATTTTTTGTTGTGTGTGCGGCCCTTAACGATTGACTCCCACTCTTCCATCATGTGGATTGGTTTTTGGCGTCCTGCCATTTTTCCGATTCTGTGATGGTTGAGCAAGATTCAATCGTTGGAACCAATCACATCTACCGTAAATTTTGTGTGCACTAATCCGCTTGCTTTCAGGAAAAGTTATCGGACAAATCAAGACTTGGTCTGAAGAAAGAAGAAACGTAAGAACATCACCTTATGGAGAATGGACACATTGCAATGAAGATTGGACCTACGCCAAGAAGATGCGAAGTGATAGGGTTATATTTGGACCCCTAGGGTCGGAATACATTGCGACTAAGGCTAGGCGTACTCCCGCGATTAATTTTAATGTTTTGTTGTGTTTCGGCCCTTAACGATTGACTCCCGCTCTTCCATCATGTGGATTGGTTTTCGGCGTCCTGCCGTTTTTCCGATTCTGTGATGGTTGGGCAAGATTCAATCGTTGGGACGAATCACATCTATTGTAAATGTTGTGTGCACTAATCCGCTCTCTTTTAGGAAATATACGTGGACCAATCAAAACTTCGTCTGAAGAAAGAAGAAACGTAAGAACATCACCTAATGGAGAATGGACACATTTCAATGAAGATATGACCTACGCCAAGAAGATGCGAAGTAATAGGGATAGATTTGGACCCCTAGGGTCGGAATACATTGCGACTAAGGCTAGGCGTACTCCCGCAATTAATTTTAATTTTTTGTTGTGTGTGCGGCCCTTAACGATTGACTCCCACTCTTCCATCATGTGGATTGGTTTTTGGCGTCCTTCCATTTTTCCGATTCTTTGATGGTTTAGCAAGATTCAATCGTTAGAACCAATCGCATCTACCGTAAATTTTGTGTGCACTAATCCGCTTTCTTTCAGGAAAAATACGTGGACCAATCAAGACTTCGTCTGAAGAAAGAAGAAACGTAAGAACATCACCTAATGGAGAATGGACACATTGCAATGAAGATATGACTTACGCCAAGAAGATGCGAAGTGATAGGGTTAGATTTGGACCCCTAGGGTCGGAATACATTGCGACTAAGGCTAGGCGTACTCCCGCAATAATTTTAATTTTTTGTTGTGTGTGCGGCCCTTAACGATTGACTCCCACTCTTCCATCATGTGGATTGGTTTTCGGCGTCCTGCCGTTTTTCCGATTCTTTGATGCTTTAGCAAGATTTAATCGCTAGAACCAATCGCATCTAATTTAAATGTTGTGTGCACTAATCCGCTTTCTTTCAGGAAAAATACGTGGACCAATCAAGACTTCGTCTGAAGAAAGAAGAAACGTAGGAACATCACCTTATGAAGAATGGACACATTGCAATGAAGATTGGACCTACGCCAAGAAGATGCGAAGTGATAGGGTTAGATTTGGACCCCTAGGGTCGGAATACATTGCGACTAAGGCTAGGCGTACTCCCGCAATTAATTTTAATTTTTTGTTGTGTGTGCGGCCCTTAACGATTGACTCCCACTCTTCCATCATGTGGATTGGTTGTCGGCGTCCTGCCGTTTTTCCGATTCTGTGATGGTTGGGCAAGATTCAATCGTTGGGACGAATCACATCTATTGTAAATGTTGTGTGCACTAATCCGCTTTCTTTCAGGAAATATACGTGGACCAATCAAGACTTCGTCTGAAGAAAGAAGAAACGTAGGAACATCACCTAATGGAGAATGGAGTCATTGCAATGAAGATATGACCTACGCCAAGAAGATGCGAAGAATTGGGATAGATTTGGACCCCTAGGGTTGGAATACATTGCGACTAAGGCTAGGCGTACTCCCGCGATTAATTTTAATTTTTTGTTGTGTGTGCGGCCCTTAACGATTGACTCCCACTCTTCCATCATGTGGATTGGTCTTTGGCGTCCTGCCATTTTTCCGATTCTGTGATGGTTGAGCAAGATTCAATCGTTGGAACCAATCACATCTACTGTAAATTTTGTGTGCACTAATCCGCTTGCTTTCAGGAAAAATTCGTGGACAAATCATGACTTGGTCTGAAGAAAGAAGAAACGTAAGAACATCACCTTATGGAGAATGGACACATTGCAATGAAGATTGGACCTACGCCAAGAAGATGCGAAGTAATAGGGTTAGATTTGGACCCCTAGGGTCGGAATACATTGCGACTAAGGCTAGGCATACTCCCGCAATTAATTTTAATTTTTGTTGTTTGTGCGGCCCTTAACGATTGACTCCCGCTCTTCCATCATGTGAATTGGTTTTCGGCGTCCTGCCGTTTTTCCGATTCTGTGATGGTTGAGCAAGATTCAATCGTTGGAACCAACCACATCTATTGTAAATGGTGTGTGCACTAATCCGCTTCCTTTCAGGAAAAATACGTGGACCAATCAAGCCTTCGTATGAAGAAAGAAGAAACGTAAGAACATGACCTCATGGAGAATGGACACATTGCAATGAAGATATGACCTACGTTAAGAAGATGCGAAGTGATAAGGTTAAATTTGGACCCCTAGGGTCGGAATACATTGCGACTAAGGCTAGGCGTACTCCCGCGAATAATTTTAATTTTTCGTTGTGTGTGCGGCCCTTAACGGTTGACTCCAACTCTTCCATCATGTGGATTGGTTTTCGGCGTCCTGCCGTTTTTCCGATTCTGTAATGGTTGAGCAAAATTCAATCGTTGGAACCAATCACATCTATTGTCAATGTTGTGTGCACTAATCCCCTTTCTTTCAGGAATAATACGTGGACCAATCAAGCCTTCGTCTGAAGAAAGAAGAAACGTATGAACATCACCTTATGGAGAATGGACACATTGCAATGAAGATTGGACCTACGCCAAGAAGATGCGAAGTGATAGGGTTAGATTTGGATCCCTAGGGTCGGAATATATTGCGACTAAGGCTAGGCGTATTCCCGCGATTAATTTTAATTTTTGTTGTGTGTGCGGCCCTTAACGGTTGACTCCCACTCTTCCCTCATGTGGATTGGTTTTCGGCGTCCAGCCGTTTTTCCGATTCTGTGATGTTTGAGCAAGATTCAATCTTTAGAACCAATCACATCTATATTAAATGTTGTGTGCACTAATCCACTTTCTTTCAGGAAGAATACGTTGACCAATCAAGACTTCGTCTTAAGAAAGAAGAAACGTAAGAACATCACCTTATGGAGAATGGAAAATTTCAATGAAGATTGGACCTACGCCAAGAAGATGCGAAGTTATAGGGTTAGATTTGGACCCCTAGGGTCGGAATACATTGCGATTAAGGCTAGGCGTACTCCCGCGATTAATTTTAATGTTTTGTTTTGTGTGCGGCCCTTAACGATTGTCTCCCGCTCTTCCATCATGTGGTTTGGTTTTCGGCGTCCTGCCGTTTTTCCGATTCTGTGATGGTTGGGCAAGATTCAATCGTTGGGACGAATCACATCTATTGTAAATGTTGTGTGCACTAATCCGCTTTCTTTCAGGAAATATACGTGGACCAATCAAGACTTCGTCTGAAGAAAGAAGAAACGTAAGAACATCACCTAATGGAGAATGGACACATTGCAATGAAGATATGACCTACGCCAAGAACATGCGAAGTGATAGGGTTAGATTTGTACCCCTAGGGTCGGAATACATTGCGACTAAGGCTAGGCGTACTCCCGCAATTAATTTTAATTTTTTGTTGTGTGTGCGGCCCTTAACGATTGACTCCCACTCTTCCATCATGTGGATTGGTTTTTAGCGTCCTGCCATTTTTCCGATTCTGTGATGGTTGAAAAAGATTCAATCGTTGGAACCAATCACATCTACCGTACATTTTGTGTGCACTAATCCGCTTGCTTTCAGGATAAATTCGTGGACAAATCAAGACTTGGTCTGAAGAAAGAAGAAACGTAAGAACATCACCTTATGGAGAATGGACACATTGCAATGAAGATTGGACCTACGCCAAGAATATGCGAGGTGATAGGGTTAGATTTGGACCCCTAGGGTCGGAATACATTGCGACTAAGGCTAGGCGTATTGCCGCGATTAATTTTAATTTTTTGTTGTGTGTGCGGCCCTTAACGATTGACTCCCACTCTTTCATCATGTGGATTGGTTTTCGGCGTCCTGCCGTTTTTCCGATTCTGTGATGGTTGGGCAAGATTCAATCGTTGGGACGAATCACATCTATTGTAAATGTAGTGTGCACTAATCCGCTTTCTTTCAGGAAAAATACGTGGACCAATCAAGACTTCGTCTGAAGAAAGAAGAAACGTAAGAACATCACCTTATGGAGAATAGACACATTGCAATGAAGATTGCACCTACGCCAAGAAGATGCGAAGTGATAGGGTTAGATTTGGACCCCTAGGGTCGAATACATTGCGACTAAGGCTAGGCGTACTCCCGCGATTAATTTTAATTTTTTCTTGTGTGTTCGGCCCTTAACGATTGACTCCCACTCTTCCATCATGTGGATTGGTTTTTGGCGTCCTGCCGTTTTTCCGATTCTGTGCTGGTTGAGCAAGATTCAATCGTTGGAACCAATCACATCTACCGTAAATGTTGTGTGCACTAATCCGCTTTCTTTCAGGAAAAATTCGTGGACCAATCAAGACTTCGTCTGAAGAAAGAAGAAACGTAAGAACATCACCTTATGGAGAATGGACACATTGCAATGAAGATTGGACCTACGCCAAGAAGATGCGAAGTGATAGGGTTAGATTTGGACCCCTAGGGTCGGAATACATTGCGACTAATGCTAGGCGTATTCCCGCGATTAATTTTAATCTTTTGTTGTGTATTCGGCCCTTAACGATTGACTCCCACTCTTTCATCATGTGGATTGGTTTTCGGCGTCCTGCCGTTTTTCCGATTCTTTGATGGTTTAGCAAGATTCAATCGTTAGAACCAATCGCATCTCATTTAAATGTTGTGTGCACTAATCCGCTTTCTTTCAGGAAAAATACGTGGACCAATCAAGACTTCGTCTGAAGAAAGAAGAAACGTAGGAACATCACCTTATGGAGAATGGACACATTGCAATGAAGATATGACTTACGCCAAGAAGATGCGAAGTGATAGGGTTAGATTTGGACCCCTAGGGTCGGAATACATTGCGACTAAGGCTAGGTGTACTCCTGCAATTAATTTTATTTTTTTGTTGTGTGTGCGGCCCTTAACGATTGACTCCCACTCTTCCATCATGTGGATTGGTTTTCGGCGTCCTGCCGTTTTTCCGATTCTGTGATGGTTGGGCAAGATTCAATCGTTGGGACGAATCACATCTATTGTAAATGTTGTGTGCACTAATCCGCTTTCTTTCAGGAAATATACGTGGACCAATCAAGACTTCGTCTGAAGAAAGAAGAAACGTAAGAACATCACCTTATGGAGAATGGACACATTGCAATGAAGATATGACCTACGCCAAGAAGATGCGAAGTGATAGGGATAGATTTGGACCCCTAGGGTCGGAATACATTGCGACTAAGGCTAGGCGTACTCCTGCGATTATTTTTAATTTTTTGTTGTGTGTGCGGCCCTTAACGATTGACTCCCACTCTTCCATCATGTGGATTGGTTTTTGGCGTCCTGCCATTTTTCCGATTCTGTGATGGTTGAGCAAGATTCAATCGTTGGAACCAATCACATCTACCGTAAATTTTGTGTGCACTAATCTGCTTGGTTTCAGTAAAAATTCGTCGACAAATCAAGACTTGGTCTGAAGAAAGAAGAAACGTAAGAACATCACCTTATGGAGAATGGACACATTGCAATGAAGATTGGACCTACGCCAAGAAGATGCGAAGTGATAGGGTTAGATTTGGACCCCTAGGGTCGGAATACATTGCGACTAAGGCTAGGCGTATTGCCGCGATTAATTTTTATTTTTTTTTGTGTGTGCGGCCCTTAACGATTGACTCCCACTCTTCGATCATGTGGATTGATTTTCGGCGTCCTGCCGTTTTTTCGATTCTGTGATGGTTGAGCAAGATTCAATCGTTAGAACCAATCACATCTATTGTAAATGTTGTGTGCACTAATCCGCTTTCTTTCAGGAAAAATACGTTGACCAATCAAGACTTCGTCTGAAGAAAGAAAAAACGTAAGAACATCACCTTATGGAGAATAGACACATTGCAATGAAGATTGGACCTACGCCAAGAAGATGCGAAGTAATAGGGTTAGATTTGGACCCCTAGGGTCGTAAAACATTGCGACTAAGGCTAGGCGTACTCCCGCGATTATTTTTAATTTTTTGTTGTGTGTGCGGCCCTTAACGAATGACTCCCACTCTTTCATCATGTGGATTGGTTTTCGGCGTCCTGCCGTTTTTCCGATTCTTTGATGGTTTAGCAAGATTCAATCGTTGGAACCAATCACATCTAATTTAAATGTTGTGTGCACTAATCCCCTTTCTTTCAGGAATAATACGTGGACCAATCAAGCCTTCGTCTGAAAGAAGAAGAAACGTAAGAACATCACCTTATGGAGAATGGACACATTGCAATGAAGATTGGACCTATTCCAAGAAGATGCGAAGTAATAGGGTTAGATTTGGACCCCTAGGGTCGGAATACATTGCGACTAAGGCTAGGCGTACTCCCGCGATTAATTTTAATTTTTTGTTGTGTGTGCGGCCCTTAACGATTGACTCCCACTCTTCCCTCATGTGGATTGGTTTTCGGCGTCCAGCCGTTTTTCCGATTCTGTGCTGGTTGAGCAAGATTCAATCGTTGGGACGAATCACATCTATTGTAAATGTTGTGTGCATTAATCCGCTTTCTTTCAGGAAAAATACGTGGACCAATGAAGACTTCGTCTGAAGAAAGAAGAAACGTAAGAACATCACCTTATGGAGAATGGACACATTGCAATGAAGGTTGGACCTACGCCAAGAAGATGCGAAGTGATAGGGTTAGATTTGGACCCCTAGGGTCGGAATACATTGCGACTAAGGCTAGGCGTACTTCCGCGATTAATTTTAATGTTTTGTTGTGTTTCGGCCCTTAACGATTGACTCCCGCGTTCCATCATGTGGATTGGTTTTCGGCGTCCTTCCGTTTTTCCGATTCTGTGATGGTTGGGCAAGATTCAATCGTTGGGACGAATCACATCTATTGTAAATGTTGTGTGCACTAATCCGCTTTCTTTTAGGAAATATACGTGGACCAATCAAGACTTCGTCTGAAGAAAGAAGAAACGTAAGAACATCACCTAATGGAGAATGGACACATTGCAATGAAGATATGACCAACGCCAAGAAGATGCGAAGTGATAGGGATAGATTTGGACCCCTAGGGTCGGAATTAATTGCGACTAAGGCTAGGCGTACTCCCGCAATTAATTTAAATTTTTTGTTGTGTGTGCGGCCCTTAACGATTGACTCCCACTCTTCCATCATGTGGATTGGTTTTTGGCGTCCTGCCATTTTTCCGATTCTGTGATGGTTGAGCAAGATTCAATCGTTGGAACCAATCACATCTACCGTAAATTTTGTGTGCACTAATCCGCTTGCTTTCAGGAAAAATTCGTGGACAAATCAAGACTTGGTCTGAAGAAAGAAGAAACGTAAGAACATCACCTAATGGAGAATGGACACATTGCAATGAAGATTGGACCTACGCCAAGGAGATGCGAAGTGATAGGGTTAGATTTGGACCCCTAGGGTCGGAATACATTGCGACAAAGGCTAGGCGTATTGCCGCGATTAATTTTAATTTTTTGTTGTGTGTGCGGCCCTTAACGATTGACTCCCACTCTTCGATCATGTGGATTGATTTTCGGCGTCCTGCCGTTTTTCCGATTCTGTGATGGTTGGGCAAGATTCAATCGTTGGGACGAATCACATCTATTGTAAATGTTGTGTGCACTAATCCGCTTTCTTTCAGGAAATATACGTGGACCAATCAAGACTTCGTCTGAAGAAAGAAGAAACGTAAGAACATCACCTAATGGAGAATGGACACATTGCAATGAAGATATGACCTACGCCAAGAAGATGCGAAGTGATAGGGATAGATTTGGACCCCTAGGGTCGGAATACATTGCGACTAAGGCTAGGCGTACTCCCGCGATTAATTTTAATTTTTTGTTGTGTGTGCGGCCCTCAACGGTTGACTCCCACTCTTCCATCATGTGGATTGGTTTTTGGCGTCCTGCCATTTTTCCGATTCTGTGATGGTTGAGCAAGATTCAATCGTTGGAACCAATCACATCTACCGTAAATTTTGTGTGCACTAATTCGCTTTCTTTCAGGAAAAATACCTGGACCAATCAAGCCTTCGTCTGAAGAAAGAAGAAACGAAAGAACATCACCTTATGGAGAATAGAGACATTGCAATGAAGATTGGACCTACGCCGAGAAGATGCGAAGTAAAAGGGTTAGATTTGGACCCCTAGGGTCGGAATACATTGCGACTAAGGCTAGGCGTACTCCCGCGATTAATTTTAATGTTTTGTTTTGTGTGCGGCCCTTAACGGTTGACTCCCGCTCTTCCATCATGTGGATTGGTTTTCGGCGTCCTGCCGTTTTTCCGATTCTGTGATGGTTGGGCAAGATTCAATCGTTGGGACGAATCACATCTATTGTAAATGTTGTGTGCACTAATCCGCTTTCTTTCAGGAAATATACGTGGACCAATCAAGACTTCGTCGGATGAAAGAAGAAACGTAAGAACATCACCTAATGGAGAATGGACACATTGCAATGAAGATAATACCTACGCCAAGAAGATGCGAAGTGAAAGGGCTAGATTTGGACCCCTAGGGTCGGAATACATTGCGACTAAGGCTAGGCGTACTCCCGCAATTAATTTTAATTTTTTGTTGTGTGTGCGGGCCTTAACGATTGACTCCCACTCTTCCATCATGTGGATTGGTTTTTGGCGTCCTGCCATTTTTCCGATTCTGTGATGGTTGAGCAAGATTCAATCGTTGGGACGAATCACATCTATTGTAAATGTTGTGTGCACTAATCCGCTTTCTTTCAGGAAATATACGTGGACCAATCAAGACTTGGTCTGAAGAAAGAAGAAACGTAAGAACATCACCTTATGGAGAATGGACACATTGCAATGAAGATTGGACCTACGCCAAGAAGATGCGAAGTGATAGGGTTAGATTTGGACCCCTAGGGTCGGAATACATTGCGACTAAGGCTAGGCGTATTGCCGCGATTAATTTTAATTTTTTGTTGTGTGTGCGGCCCTTAACGATTGACTCCCACTCTTTCATCATGTGGATTGGTTTTCGGCGTCCTGCCGTTTTTCCGATTCTGTGATGGTTGGGCAAGATTCAATCGTTGGGACGAATCACATCTATTGTAAATGTTGTGTGCACTAATCCGCTTTCTTTCAGGAAAAATACGTGGACCAATCAAGACTTCGTCTGAAGAAAGAAGAAACGTAAGAACATCACCTTATGGAGAATGGACACATTGCAATGAAGATATGACTTACGCCAAGAAGATGCGAAGTGATAGGGTTAGATTTGGACCCCTAGGGTCGGAATACATTGCGACTAAGGCTAGGCGTACTCCCGCGATTAATTTTAATTTTTTGTTGTGTGTGCGGCCATTAACGATTGACTCCCACTCTTCCATCATGTGGATTGGTTTTTTGCGTCCTGCCATTTTTCCGATTCTGTGATGGTTGAGCAAGATTCAATCGTTGGAACCAATCACATCTACCGTAAATTTTGTGTGCACTAATCCGCTTGCTTTCAGGAAAAATTCGTGGACAAATCAAGACTTGGTCTGAAGAAAGAAGAAACGTAAGAACATCACCTTATGGAGAATGGACACATTGCAATGAAGATTGGACCTACGCCAAGAAGATGCGAAGTGATAGGGTTAGATTTGGACCCCTAGAGTCGGAATACATTGCGACTAAGGCTAGGCGTATTGCCGCGATTAATTTTAATTTTTTGTTGTGTGTGCGGCCCTTAACGATTGACTCCCACTCTTCGATCATGTGGATTGATTTTCGGCGTCCTGCCGTTTTTCCGATTCTGTGATGGTTGAGCAAGATTCAATCGTTAGAACCAATCACATCTATTGTAAATGTTGTGTGCACTAATCCACTTTCTTTCAGGAAAAATACGTTGACCAATCAAGACTTCGTCTGAAGAAAGAAAAAACGTAAGAACATCACCTTATGGAGAATAGACACATTGCAATGAAGATTGGACCTACGCCAAGAAGATGCGAAGTAATAGGGTTAGATTTGGACCCCTAGGGTCGTAAAACATTGCGACTAAGGCTAGGCGTACTCCCGCGACTATTTTTAATTTTTTGTTGTGTGTGCGGCCCTTAACGAATGACTCCCACTCTTTCATCATGTGGATTGGTTTTGGGCGTCCTGCCGTTTTTATGATTCTTTGATGGTTTAGCAAGATTCAATCGTTGGAACCAATCACATCTATTGTAAATCTTTTGTGCACTAATCCGCTTTCTTTCAGGAAAAATTCGTGGACCAGTCAAGACTTCGTCTGAAGAAAGAAGAAACGTAAGAACATCACCTTATGGAGAATGGACACATTGCAATGAAGATTGGACCTATTCCAAGAAGATGCGAAGTAATAGGGTTAGATTTGGACCCCTAGGGTCAGAATACATTGCGACTAAGGCTAGGCGTACTCCCGCGATTAATTTTATTTTTTTGTTGTGTGTGCGGCCCTTAACGATTGACTCCCACTCTTCCCTCATGTGGATTGGTTTTCGGCGTCCAGCCGTTTTTCCGATTCTGTGCTGATTGAGCAAGATTCAATCGTTGGGACGAATCACATCTATTGTAAATGTTGTGTGTACTAATCCGCTTTCTTTCAGGAAAAATACGTGGACCAATGAAGACTTCGTCTGAAGAAAGAAGAAACGTAAGAACATCACCTTATGGAGAATGGACACATTGCAATGAAGGTTGGACCTACGCCAAGAAGATGCGAAGTGATAGGGTTAGATTTGGACCCCTAGGGTCGGAATACATTGCGACTAAGGCTAGGCGTACTCCCGCGATTAACTTTAATGTTTTGTTGTGTTTCGGCCCTTAACGATTGACTCCCGCTCTTCCATCATGTGGATTGGTTTTCGGCGTCCTGCCGTTTTTCCGATTCTGTGATGGTTGGGCAAGATTCAATCGTTGGGACGAATCACATCTATTGTAAATGTTGTGTGCACTAATCCGCTTTCTTTTAGGAAATATACGTGGACCAATCAAGACTTCGTCTGAAGAAAGAAGAAACGTAAGAACATCACCTAATGGAGAATGGACACATTGCAATGAAGATATGACCTACGCCAAGAAGATGCGAAGTGATAGGGATAGATTTGGACCCCTAGGGTCGGAATACATTGCGACTAAGGCTAGGCGTACTCCCGCAATTAATTTTAATTTTTTGTTGTGTGTGCGGCCCTTAACGATTGACTCCCACTCTTCCATCATGTGGATTGGTTTTTGGCGTCCTGCCATTTTTCCGATTCTGTGATGGTTGAGCAAGATTCAATCGTTGGAACCAATCACATCTACCGTAAATTTTGTGTGCACTAATCCGCTTGCTTTCAGGAAAAATTCGTGGACAAATCAAGACTTGGTCTGAAGAAAGAAGAAACGTAAGAACATCACCTTATGGAGAATGGACACATTGCAATGAAGATTGGACCTACGCCAAGAAGATGCGAAGTGATAGGGTTAGATTTGGACCCCTAGGGTCGGAATACATTGCGACTAAGGCTAAAGGTATTGCCGCGATTAATTTTAATCTTTTGTTGTGTGTTCGGCCCTTAACGATTGACTCCCACTCTTTCATCATGTGGATTGGTTTTCGGCGTCCTGCCGTTTTTCCGATTCTTTGATGGTTTAGCTATATTCAATCGTTGTAACCAATCACATCTATTGTAAATGTTGTGTGCACTAATCCGCTTTCTTTCAGGAAAAATACGTGGACCAATCAAGACTTCGTCTGAAGAAAGAAGAAACGTAGGAACATCACCTTATGGAGAATGGACACATTGCAATGAAGATATGACTTACGCCAAGAAGATGCGAAGTGATAGGGTTAGATTTGGACCCCTAGGGTCGGAATACATTGCGACTAAGGCTAGGCGTACTCCCGCAATTAATTTTAATTTTTTGTTGTGTGTGCGGCCCTTAACGATTGACTCCCACTCTTCCATCATGTGGATTGGTTTTCGGCATCCTGCCGTTTTTCCGATTCTGTGATGGTTGGGCAAGATTCAATCGTTGGGATGAATCACTTCTATTGTAAATGTTGTGTGCACTAATCCGCTTTCTTTCAGGAAATATACGTGGACCAATCAAGACTTCGTCCGAAGAAAGAAGAAACGTAAGAACATCACCTAATGGAGAATGGACACATTGCAATGAAGATATGACCTACGCCAAGAAGATGCGAAGTGATAGGGATAGATTTGGACCCCTAGGGTCGGAATACATTGCGACTAAGGCTAGGCGTACTCCCGCGATTAATTTTAATTTTTTGTTGTGTGTGCGGCCCTTAACGATTGACTCCCACTCTTCCATCATGTGGATTGGTTTTTGGCGTCCTGCCATTTTTCCGATTCTGTGATGGTTGAGCAGGATTCAATCGTTGGAACCAATCACATCTACCGTTAATTTTGTGGGCACTAATCCGCTTGCTTTCAGGAAAAATTCGTGGACAAATCAAGACTTGGTCTGAAGAAAGAAGAAACGTAAGAACATCACCTTATGGACAATGGACACATTGCAATGAAGATTGGACCTACGCCAAGAAGATGCGAAGTGATAGGGTTAGATATGGACCCCTAGGGTGGGAATACATTGCGACTAAGGCTAGGCGTATTGCCGCGATTAATTTTAATTTTTTGTTGTGTGTGCGGCCATTAACGATTGACTCCCGCTCTTCCATCATGTGGATTGGTTTTCGGCGTCCTGCCGTTTTTCCGATTCTTTGATGGTTTAGCAAGATTCAATCGTTGGAACCAATCACATCTATTGTAAATGTTTTGTGCACTAATCCGCTTTCTTTCAGGAAAAATTCGTGGACCAGTCAAGACTTCGTCTGAAGAAAGAAGAAACGTAAGAACATCACCTTATGGAGAATGGACACATTGCAATGAAGATTGGACCTATTCCAAGAAGATGCGAAGTAATAGGGTTAGATTTGGACCCCTAGGGTCGGAATACATTGCGACTAAGGCTAGGGGTACTCCCGCGATTAATTTTAATTTTTTGTTGTGTGTGCGGCCCTTAACGATTGACTCCCACTCTTCCCTCATGTGGATTGGTTTTCGGCGTCCAGCCGTTTTTCCGATTCTGTGCTGATTGAGCAAGATTCAATCGTTGGGACGAATCACATCTATTGTAAATGTTGTGTGCACTAATCCGCTTTCTTTCAGGAAAAATACGTGGACCAATGAAGACTTCGTCTGAAGAAAGAAGAAACGTAAGAACATCACCCTATGGAGAATGGACACATTGCAATGAAGATTGGACCTACGCCAAGAAGATGCGAAGTAATAGGGTTGGATTTGGACCCCTAGGGTCGGAATACATTGCGACTAAGGCTAGGCGTATTCCCGCGATTAATTTTAATCTTTTGTTGTGTGTTCGGCCCTTAACGATTGACTCCCACTCTTTCATCATGTGGATTGGTTTTCGGCGTCCTGCCGTTTTTCAGATTCTTTGATGGTTTAGCAAGATTCAATCGTTAGAACCAATCGCATCTAATTTAAATGTTGTGTGCACTAATCCGCTTTCTTTCAGGAAAAATACGTGGACCAATCAAGACTTCGTCCGAAGAAAGAAGAAACGTAAGAACATCACCTAATGGAGAATGGACACATTGCAATGAAGATATGACCTACGCCAAGAAGATGCGAAGTGAAAGGGATAGATTTGGACCCCTAGGGTCGGAATACATTGCGACTAAGGCTAGGCGTACTCCCGCGATTAATTTTAATTTTTTCTTGTGTGTGCGGCCCTTAACGATTGACTCCCACTCTTCCATCATGTGGATTGGTTTTTGGCGTCCTGCCGTTTTTCCGATTCTGTGCTGGTTGAGCAAGATTCAATCGTTGGAACCAATCACATCTACCGTAAATGTTGTGTGCACTAATCCGCTTTCTTTCAGGAAAAATTCGTGGACCAATGAAGACTTCGTCTGAAGAAAGAAGAAACGTAAGAACATCACCTTATGGAGAATGGACACATTGCAATGAAGATTGGACCTACGCCAAGAAGATGCGAAGTGATAGGGTTAGATTTGGACCCCTAGGGTCGGAATACATTGCGACTAAGGCTAGGCGTATTCCCGCGATTAATTTTAATTTTTTGTTGTGTGTTCGGCCCTTAACGATTGACTCCGACTCTTTCATCATGTGGATTGGTTTTCGGCGTCCTGCCTTTTTTCCGATTCTTTGATGGTTTAGCAAGATTCAATCGTTAGAACCAATCGCATCTAATTTAAATGTTGTGTGCATTAATCCGCTTTCTTTCAGGAAAAATACGTGGACCAATCAAGACTTCGTCTGAAGAAAGAAGAAACTTAGGAACATCACCTTATGGAGAATGGACACATTGCAATGAAGATATGACCTACGCCAAGAAGATGCGAAGTGATAGGGATAGATTTGGACCCCTAGGGTCGGAATACATTGCGACTAAGGCTAGGCGTACTCCCGCGATTAATTTTAATTTTTTGTTGTGTGTGCGGCCCTTAACGATTGACTCCCACTCTTCCATCATGTGGATTGGTTTTTGGCGTCCTGCCATTTTTCCGATTCTGTGATGGTTGAGCAAGATTCAATCGTTGGAACCAATCACATCTACCGTAAATTTTGTGTGCACTAATCCGCTTGCTTTCAGGAAAAATTATCGGACAAATCAAGACTTGGTCTGAAGAAAGAAGAAACGTAAGAACATCACCTAATGGAGAATGGACACATTGCAATGAAGATTGGACCTACGCCAAGAAGATGCGAAGTGATAGGGTTAGATTTGGACCCCTACGGTCGGAATACATTGCGACTAAGGCTAGGCGTATTGCCGCGATTAATTTTAATTTTTTGTTGTGTGTGCGGCCCTTAACGATTGACTCCCACTCTTTCATCATGTGGATTGGTTTTCGGCGTCCTGCCGTTTTTCCGATTCTGTGATGGTTGGGCAAGATTCAATCGTTGGGACGAATCACATCTACCGTAAATGTTGTGTGCACTAACCCGCTTTCTTTTAGGAAAAATACGTTGACCAATCAAGACTTCGTCTGAAGAAAGAAGAAACGTAAGAACATCACCTTATGGAGAATGGACACATTGCAATGAAGGTTGGACCTACGCCAAGAAGATGCGAAGTGATAGGGATAGATTTGGACCCCTAGGGTCGGAATACATTGCGACTAAGGCTAGGCGTACTCCCGCGATTAATTTTAATGTTTTGTTGTGTTTCGGCCCTTAACGATTGACTCCCGCTCTTCCATCATGTGGATTGGTTTTCGGCGTCCAGCCGTTTTTCCGATTCTGTGATGGTTGGGCAAGATTCAATCGTTGGGACGAATCACATCTATTGTAAATGTTGTGTGCACTAATCCGCTTTCTTTCAGGAAATATACGTGGACCAATCAAGACTTCGTCTGAAGAAAGAAGAAACGTAAGAACATCACCTAATGGAGAATGGACACATTGCAATGTAGATATGACCTACGCCAAGAAGATGCGAAGTGATAGGGATAGATTTGGACCCCTAGGGTCGGAATACATTGCGACTAAGGCTAGGCGTACTCCCGCAATTAATTTTAATTTTTTGTTGTGTGTGCGGCCCTTAACGATTGACTCCCACTCTTCCATCATGTGGATTGGTTTTCGGTGTCCTGCCGTTTTTCCGATTCTGTGATGGTTGGGCAAGATTCAATCGTTGGGACGAATCACATCTATTGTAAATGTTGTGTGCACTAACCCGCTTTCTTTCAGGAAAAATACGTGGACCAATCAAGACTTCGTCTGAAGAAAGAAGAAACGTAAGAACATCACCTTATGGAGAATGGACACATTGCAATGAAGGTTGGACCTACGCCAAGAAGATGCGAAGTGATAGGGTTAGATTTGGACCCCTAGGGTCGGAATACATTGCGACTAAGGCTAGGCGTACTCCCGCGATTAATTTTAATGTTTTGTTGTGTTTCGGCCCTTAACGATTGACTCCCGCTCTTCCATCATGTGGATTGGTTTTCGGCGTCCTGCCGTTTTTCCGATTCTGTGATGGTTGGGCAAGATTCAATCGTTGGGACGAATCACATCTATTGTAAATGTTGTGTGCACTAATCCGCTTTCTTTCAGGAAATATACGTGGACCAATCAAGACTTCGTCTGAAGAAAGAAGAAACGTAAGAACATCACCTAATGGAGAATGGACACATTGCAATGTAGATATGACCTACGCCAAGAAGGTGCGAAGTGATAGGGATAGATTTGGACCCCTAGGGTCGGAATACATTGCGACTAAGGCTAGGCGTACTCCCGCAATTAATTTTAATTTTTTGTTGTGTTTGCGGCCCTTAACGATTGACTCCCACTCTTCCATCATGTGGATTGGTTTTTGGCGTCCTGCCATTTTTCCGATTCTGTGATGGTTGAGCAAGATTCAATCGTTGGAACCAATCACATCTACCGTAAATTTTGTGTGCACTAATCCGCTTGCTTTCAGGAAAAATTCGTGGACAAATCAAGACTTGGTCTGAAGAAAGAAGAAAGGTAAGAACATCACCTTATGGAGAATGGACACATTGCAATGAAGATTGGACCTACGCCAAGAAGATGCGAAGTGATAGGGTTAGATTTGGACCCCTAGGGTCGGAATACATTGCGACTAAGGCTAAACGTATTGCCGCGATTAATTTTAATCTTTTGTTGTGTGTTCGGCCCTTAACGATTGACTCCCACTCTTTCATCATGTGGATTGGTTTTCGGCGTCCTGCCGTTTTTCCGATTCTTTGATGGTTTAGCAATATTCAATCGTTGTAACCAATCACATCTATTGTAAATGTTGTGTGCCATAATCCGCTTTCTTTCAGGAAAAATACGTGGACCAATCAAGACTTCGTCTGAAGAAAGAAGAAACGTAAGAACATCACCTTATGGAGAATGGACACATTGCAATGAAGATTGGACCTACGCCAAGAAGATGCGAAGTGATAGGGTTAGATTTGGACCCCTAGGGTCGGAATACATTGCGACTAAGGCTAGGCGTATTCCCGCGATTAATTTTAATTTTTTGTTGTGTGTTCGGCCCTTAACGATTGACTCCGACTCTTTCATCATGTGGATTGGTTTTCGGCGTCCTGCCGTTTTTCCGATTCTTTGATGGTTTAGCAAGATTCAATCGTTAGAACCAATCGCATCTAATTTAAATGTTGTGTGCATTAATCCGCTTTCTTTCAGGAAAAAAAAATGGACCAATCAAGACTTCGTCTGAAGAAAGAAGAAACTTAGGAACATCACCTTATGGAGAATGGACACATTGCAATGAAGATATGACCTACGCCAAGAAGATGCGAAGTGATAGGGATAGATTTGGACCCCTAGGGTCGGAATACATTGCGACTAAGGCTAGGCGTACTCCCGCGATTAATTTTAATTTTTTGTTGTGTGTGCGGCCCTTAACGATTGACTCCCACTCTTCCATCATGTGGATTGGTTTTTGGCGTCCTGCCATTTTTCCGATTCTGTGATGGTTGAGCAAGATTCAATCGTTGGAACCAATCACATCTACCGTAAATTTTGTGTGCACTAATCCGCTTGCTTTCAGAAAAATTATCGGACAAATCAAGACTTGGTCTGAAGAAAGAAGAAACGTAAGAACATCACCTAATGGAGAATGGACACATTGCAATGAAGATTGGACCTACGCCAAGAAGATGCGAAGTGATAGGGTTAGATTTGGACCCCTAGGGTCGGAATACATTGCGACTAAGGCTAGGCGTATTGCCGCGATTAATTTTAATTTTTTGTTGTGTGTGCGGCCCTTAACGATTGACTCCCACTCTTTCATCATGTGGATTGGTTTTCGGCGTCCTGCCGTTTTTCCGATTCTGTGATGGTTGGGCAAGATTCAATCGTTGGGACGAATCACATCTATTGTAAATGTTGGGTGCACTAACCCGCTTTCTTTCAGGAAAAATACGTGGACCAATCAAGACTTCGTCTGAAGAAAGAAGAAACGTAAGAACATCACCTTATGGAGAATGGACACATTGCAATGAAGGTTGGACCTACGCCAAGAAGATGCGAAGTGATAGGGATAGATTTGGACCCCTAGGGTCGGAATACATTGCGACTAAGGCTAGGCGTACTCCCGCGATTAATTTTAATGTTTTGTTGTGTTTCGGCCCTTAACGATTGACTCCCGCTCTTCCATCATGTGGATTGGTTTTCGGCGTCCAGCCGTTTTTCCGATTCTGTGATGGTTGGGCAAGATTCAATCGTTGGGACGAATCACATCTATTGTAAATGTTGTGTGCACTAATCCGCTTTCTTTCAGGAAATATACGTGGACCAATCAAGACTTCGTCTGAAGAAAGAAGAAACGAAAGAACATCACCTAATGGAGAATGGACACATTGCAATGTAGATATGACCTACGCCAAGAAGATGCGAAGTGATAGGGATAGATTTGGACCCCTAGGGTCGGAATACATTGCGACTAAGGCTAGGCGTACTCCCGCAATTAATTTTAATTTTTTGTTGTGTGTGCGGCCCTTAACGATTGACTCCCACTCTTCCATCATGTGGATTGGTTTTCGGTGTCCTGCCGTTTTTCCGATTCTGTGATGGTTGGGCAAGATTCAATCGTTGGGACGAATCACATCTATTGTAAATGTTGTGTGCACTAACCCGCTTTCTTTCAGGAAAAATACGTGGACCAATCAAGACTTCGTCTGAAGAAAGAAGAAACGTAAGAACATCACCTTATGGAGAATGGACACATTGCAATGAAGGTTGGACCTACGCCAAGAAGATGCGAAGTGATAGGGTTAGATTTGGACCCCTAGGGTCGGAATACATTGCGACTAAGGCTAGGCGTACTCCCGCGATTAATTTTAATGTTTTGTTGTGTTTCGGCCCTTAACGATTGACTCCCGCTCTTCCATCATGTGGATTGGTTTTCGGCGTCCTGCCGTTTTTCCGATTCTGTGATGGTTGGGCAAGATTCAATCGTTGGGACGAATCACATCTATTGTAAATGTTGTGTGCACTAATCCGCTTTCTTTCAGGAAATATACGTGGACCAATCAAGACTTCGTCTGAAGAAAGAAGAAACGTAAGAACATCACCTAATGGAGAATGGACACATTGCAATGTAGATATGACCTACGCCAAGAAGATGCGAAGTGATAGGGATAGATTTGGACCCCTAGGGTCGGAATACATTGCGACTAAGGCTAGGCGTACTCCCGCAATTAATTTTAATTTTTTGTTGAGTGTGCGGCCCTTAACGATTGACTCCCACTCTTCCATCATGTGGATTGGTTTTTGGCGTCCTGCCATTTTTCCGATTCTGTGATGGTTGAGCAAGATTCAATCGTTGGTACCAATCACATCTACCGTAAATTTTGTGTGCACTAATCCGCTTGCTTTCAGGAAAAATTCGTGGACAAATCAAGACTTGGTCTGAAGAAAGAAGAAACGTAAGAACATCACCTTATGGAGAATGGACACATTGCAATGAAGATTGGACCTACGCCAAGAAGATGCGAAGTGATAGGGTTAGATTTGGACCCCTAGGGTTTGAATACATTGCGACTAAGGCTAGGCGTATTCCCGCGATTAATTTTGATTTTTTGTTGTGTGTTCGGCCCTTAACGTTTGACTCCGACTCTTTCATCATGTGGATTGGTTTTCGGCGTCCTGCCGTTTTCCGATTCTTTGATGGTTTAGCAAGATTCAGATGTTAGAACCAATCGCATCTAATTTAAATGTTGTGTGCACTAATCCGCTTTCTTTCAGGAAAAATACGTGGACCAATCAAGACTTCGTCTGAAGAAAGAAGAAACGTAGGAACATCACCTTATGGAGAATGGACACATTGCAATGAAGATATGACCTACGCCACGAAGATGCGAAGTGATAGGGTTAGATTTGGACCCCTAGGGTCGGAATACATTGCGACTAAGGCTAGGCGTATTGCCGCGATTAATTTTAATTTTTTGTTGTGTGTGCGGCCCTTAACGATTGACTCCCACTCTTTCATCATGTGGATTGGTTTTCGGCGTCCTGCCGTTTTTCCGATTCTGTGATGGTTGGGCAAGATTCAATCGTTGGGACGAATCACATCTATTGTAAATGTTGGGTGCACTAACCCGCTTTCTTTCAGGAAAAATACGTGGACCAATCAAGACTTCGTCTGAAGAAAGAAGAAACGTAAGAACATCACCTTATGGAGAATGGACACATTGCAATGAAGATTGCACCTACGCCAAGAAGATGCGAAGTGATAGGGTTAGATTTGGACCCCTAGGGTCGGAATACATTGCGACTAAGGCTAGGCGTACTCCCGCGATTAATTTTAATTTTTTCTTGTGTGTTCGGCCCTTAACGATTGACTCCCACTCTTCCATCATGTGGATTGGTTTTTGGCGTCCTGCCGTTTTTCCGATTCTGTGCTGGTTGAGCAAGATTCAATCGTTGGAACCAATCACATCTACCGTAAATGTTGTGTGCACTAATCCGCTTTCTTTCAGGAAAAATTCGTGGACCAATGAAGACTTCGTCTGAAGAAAGAAGAAACGTAAGAACATCACCTTATGGAGAATGGACACATTGCAATGAAGATTGGACGTATGCCAAGAAGATGCGAAGTGATAGGGTTAAATTTGGACCCCTAGGGTCGGAATACATTGCGACTAAGGCTAGGCGTACTCCCGCGATTAATTTTAATTTTTTGTTGTGTGTGCGGCCTTTAACGATTGACTCCCACTCTTCCGTCATGTGGATTGGTTTTCGGCGTCCAGCCGTTTTTCCGATTCTGTAATGGTTGAGCAAGATTCAATCGTTGGAACCAATCACATCTATTGTAAATGTTGTGTGCACTAATCCGCTTTCTTTCAGGAAAAATACGTGGACCAATCAAGACTTCGTCTGAAGAAAGAAGAAACGTAAGAACATGACCTTATGGAGAATGGACACATTGCAATGAAGATTGGACCTACGCCAGGAAGATGCGAAGTGATAGGGTTAGATTTGACCCTTAGGGTGGGAATACATTGCGACTAAGGCTTGGCGTACTCCCGCGATTAATTTTAATTTTTTGTTGTGTGTGCGCCCCTTAACGATTGACTCCGACTCTTCGATCATGTGGATTGTTTTCGGCATCCTGCCGTTTTTCCGATTCTGTAATGGTTGAGCAAGATTCAATCGTTGGAACCAATCACATCTATTGTAAATGTTGTGTGCACTAATCCGCTTTCTTTCAGGAATAATACGTGGACCAATCAAGCCTTCGTCTGAAGAAAGAAGAAACGTAAAACATCACCTTATGGAGAATAGACACATTGCAATGAAGATTGGACCTACGCCAAGAAGATGCGAAGTAATAGGGTTAGATTTGGACCCCTAGGGTCGGAAAACATTGCGACTAAGGCTAGGCGTACTCCCGCAATAATTTTAATTTTTTGTTGTGTGTGCGGCCCTTAACGAATGACTCCCACTCTTTCATCATGTGGATTGGTTTTCGGCGTCCTGCCGTTTTTCCGATTCTTTGATGGTTTAGCAAGATTCAATATAGGGAACCAATCACATCTACCGTAAATGTTGTGTGCACTAATCCGCTTGCTTTCAGGAAAAATTCGTGGACCAATCAAGGCTTCGTCTGAAGAAAGAAGAAACGTAAGAACATCACCTTATGGAGAATAGACACATTGCAATGAAGATTGGACCTACGCCAAGAAGATGCCAAGTAATAGGGTTAGATTTGGACCCCTAGGGTCGGAAAACATTGCGACTAAGGCTAGGCGTACTCCCGCGATTATTTTTAATTTTTTGTTGTGTGTGCGGCCCTTAACGAATGACTCCCACTCTTTCATCATGTGGATTGGTTTTCGGCGTCCTGCCGTTTTTCCGATTCTTTGATGGTTTAGCAAGATTCAATCGTTGGAACCAATCACATCTACCGTAAATGTTGTGTGCACTAATCCGCTTGCTTTCAGGAAAAATTCGTGGACCAATCAAGGCTTCGTCTGAAGAAAGAAGAAACGTAAGAACATCGTCTTATTGAGAGTGGACACATTGCAATGAACATTGGACCTACGCCAAAAAGATGCGAAGTGATAGGGTTAGATTTGGACCCCTAGGGTCGGAATACATTGCGACTAAGGCTAGGCGTACTCCCGCGATTAATTTTAATTTTTTGTTGTGTGTGCGGCCCTTAACGGTTGACTCCCACTCTTCCATGTTGTGGATTGGTTTTCGGCGTCCTGCCGTTTTTCCGATTCTGTAATGGTTGAGCAAGATTCAATCGTTGGAACCAATCACATCTATTGTAAATGTTGTGTGCACTAATCCGCTTTCTTTCAGGAAAAATACGTGGACCAATCAAGACTTCGTCTGAAGAAAGAAGAAACGTAAGAACATCACCTTATGGAGAATGGACACATTGCAATGAAGATATGACCTACGCCAAGAATATGCGAAGTGATAGGGTTAGATTTGGACCCCTAGGATCGGAAAACATGCGACTAAGGCTACGCGTTCTCCCGCGATTAATTTTAATTTTTTGTTGTGTGTGCGGCCCTTAACGATTGACTCCCACTCTTCCATCATGTGGATTGGTTTTCGGTGGCCACCCGTTTTTCCGATTCTGTGATGGTTGAGCAAGATTCAATCGTTGGAACCAATCACATCTACCGTAAATTTTGTGTGCACTAATCCGCTTGCTTTCAGGAAAAATTCGTGGACAAATCAAGACTTGGTCTGAAGAAAGAAGAAACGTAAGAACATCACCTTATGGAGAATGGACACATTGCAATGAAGATTGCACCTACGCCAAGAAGATGCGAAGTGATAAGGTTAGATTTGGACCCCTACGGTCGGAATACATTGCGACTAAGGCTAGGCGTACTCCCGCGATTAATTTTAATTTTTTGTTGTGTGTGCGGCCCTTAACGATTGACTCCCACTCTTCCGTCATGTGGATTGGTTTTCGGCGTCCAGCCGTTTTTCCGATTCTGTAATGGTTGAGCAAGATTCAATCGTTGGAACCAATCACATCTATTGTAAATGTTGTGTGCACTAATCCGCTTTCTTTCAGGAAAAATACGTGGACCAATCAAGACTTCGTCTGAAGAAAGAAGAAACGTAAGAACATGACCTTATGGAGAATGGACACATTGCAATGAAGATTGGACCTACGCCAGGAAGATGCGAAGTGATAGGGTTAGATTTGACCCTTAGGGTGGGAATACATTGCGACTAAGGCTTGGCGTACTCCCGCGATTAATTTTAATTTTTTGTTGTGTGTGCGCCCCTTAACGATTGACTCCGACTCTTCGATCATGTGGATTGTTTTCGGCATCCTGCCGTTTTTCCGATTCTGTAATGGTTGAGCAAGATTCAATCGTTGGAACCAATCACATCTATTGTAAATGTTGTGTGCACTAATCCGCTTTCTTTCAGGAATAATACGTGGACCAATCAAGCCTTCGTCTGAAGAAAGAAGAAACGTAAAACATCACCTTATGGAGAATAGACACATTGCAATGAAGATTGGACCTACGCCAAGAAGATGCGAAGTAATAGGGTTAGATTTGGACCCCTAGGGTCGGAAAACATTGCGACTAAGGCTAGGCGTACTCCCGCAATAATTTTAATTTTTTGTTGTGTGTGCGGCCCTTAACGAATGACTCCCACTCTTTCATCATGTGGATTGGTTTTCGGCGTCCTGCCGTTTTTCCGATTCTTTGATGGTTTAGCAAGATTCAATATAGGGAACCAATCACATCTACCGTAAATGTTGTGTGCACTAATCCGCTTGCTTTCAGGAAAAATTCGTGGACCAATCAAGGCTTCGTCTGAAGAAAGAAGAAACGTAAGAACATCACCTTATGGAGAATAGACACATTGCAATGAAGATTGGACCTACGCCAAGAAGATGCCAAGTAATAGGGTTAGATTTGGACCCCTAGGGTCGGAAAACATTGCGACTAAGGCTAGGCGTACTCCCGCGATTATTTTTAATTTTTTGTTGTGTGTGCGGCCCTTAACGAATGACTCCCACTCTTTCATCATGTGGATTGGTTTTCGGCGTCCTGCCGTTTTTCCGATTCTTTGATGGTTTAGCAAGATTCAATCGTTGGAACCAATCACATCTACCGTAAATGTTGTGTGCACTAATCCGCTTGCTTTCAGGAAAAATTCGTGGACCAATCAAGGCTTCGTCTGAAGAAAGAAGAAACGTAAGAACATCGTCTTATTGAGAGTGGACACATTGCAATGAACATTGGACCTACGCCAATAAGATGCGAAGTGATAGGGTTAGATTTGGACCCCTAGGGTCGGAATACATTGCGACTAAGGCTAGGCGTACTCCCGCGATTAATTTTAATTTTTTGTTGTGTGTGCGGCCCTTAACGGTTGACTCCCACTCTTCCATGTTGTGGATTGGTTTTCGGCGTCCTGCCGTTTTTCCGATTCTGTAATGGTTGAGCAAGATTCAATCGTTGGAACCAATCACATCTATTGTAAATGTTGTGTGCACTAATCCGCTTTCTTTCAGGAAAAATACGTGGACCAATCAAGACTTCGTCTGAAGAAAGAAGAAACGTAAGAACATCACCTTATGGAGAATGGACACATTGCAATGAAGATATGACCTACGCCAAGAATATGCGAAGTGATAGGGTTAGATTTGGACCCCTAGGATCGGAAAACATGCGACTAAGGCTACGCGTTCTCCCGCGATTAATTTTAATTTTTTGTTGTGTGTGCGGCCCTTAACGATTGACTCCCACTCTTCCATCATGTGGATTGGTTTTCGGTGGCCACCCGTTTTTCCGATTCTGTGATGGTTGAGCAAGATTCAATCGTTGGAACCAATCACATCTACCGTAAATTTTGTGTGCACTAATCCGCTTGCTTTCAGGAAAAATTCGTGGACAAATCAAGACTTGGTCTGAAGAAAGAAGAAACGTAAGAACATCACCTTATGGAGAATGGACACATTGCAATGAAGATTGCACCTACGCCAAGAAGATGCGAAGTGATAAGGTTAGATATATGCTATTCTACATCCACCTATGCATTGATAAACTGCGTCGTCGAATGAAGTTAATTGAAACGTCAAAATGTGAGGGTATTGAATAACGTTTCTTCATACTTTTTTGTTAGGTAATTTCTTAGTGCAACTTTTTGTATTTTGTACCATTTTTTCAATTTTTACCTATTCTTCAATTTTTTTCTTTTATGAGAATTTTTACCATAAAAAATCGTTTGAAATCTAAATTATTATGTGAAGTTTAAGTTTCGTGGATGCAGTGCTTAGTATTTTTTTGAAAGAATTTATAATTTTCCTCTATCTTTGAATATGAAATTAATTTTAAATTTTGAAGGCTTGTGAAGTATGTTTCAATTTTTTCGCAACGCAATAATTTAAATCCATTATTCAAGGTATCAGCAATGGATAGTAAAAGCCTAAAATATACATTGATTAGGGTAATGCGTATATCCATGGGGTGATGTGATTTTGGCCGTGTGTGGCACTGAATATTTTAATCTTTTGTGGTTTTTGTTTGGGCGTTGGCCTTCTGTCGTTTTTCTAGGCATGTTAATTTTGAGGGTGTTTATTTGTTGGAACCAATCTCATCCTGTGGATTAATTGTATGTAATGTTCCACTCTATAGCTGCCAGCAAGATGTGGACCGACCAAGAAGTCGACTTGAGATAGAAGAAACCAAAGAAACCCTAATGGACAATTGACAAAGGAACCTTGCTTAGTTGGAAAAGGTTTAGATTTGTATCCTGAAAATCGAAGCCCGCTAGTCAGCAGGATCTCAACCGCAGAAGACGTCGAATGAAGATAGAAGAAATAAGGGTCTCACTTACATCATGCTACATATTGTGAGTATTTTAACAATGTATTGGTATTCCTTTTACCCGTTTCAAACCTAAATACAGGGTATAACTGGCTCAATTTTACCAGTCTATTATATAGTAACGGCATTACAAAGCATCTTTTACCATTGCATTAATAGGCGTTTAGCTATGTGTGAAAAACAAGAGTAGAATGGATATTTTACCATGAAAAGTTTTGATTCTTAAAGATCGAACGCATAGTAACATGTTTGAATAAATTTTTATAGCATATTTTTCTCCATCGGCATTATATTAATATTTCCCTAAACTTAAAGTCTTAATTCATCTTGATTAAATACAACGCTCCTTTGATTCGAAGGTTTTTACTAATTTATTAAGGAATACTAAAAATTACGAAATAGATTTGGGGAGTAGTTCTTGTAGCCTTACGATGATTCAAGTGATTACTCATTGAGTCCTCCCTCCTGCACTAAGAAATTACATGGCAGTATGTCTCTGTAGTTAAAGTAGGGATGATACCATTTCAGGCCGGACGCACGGACCTTTCGGGCGGAGCCTTCCATTGGTGGGGCGAAGAGGAGCTTAAGAAGACTTTTTACTCATTTCTGTATTTTATAAATGTAATGTTGTACATTTGTCAAATGTAAAGAGTTCTTTTTATCATGGATGTATTATGACCACTGTTACACTTACAATCCCTCGATCACTCGCCATCACCTCATTTTAAACACTCGTAGGATACACATTTTCTCCTTGGATGCTTGTATTTTGGAGTATGTATGAATGCATTGGTAGCTAACTAACGGATAGATTATTGGGTTTTGGTAGAACTAACAAGGTGTAGCCTATTGCTCTAGTATATTCGTCTGTAATAACTAACCTGTGTGAATGTGTATGTTTTGAGTGGTGCTTGCTGCGTATGAGTCACTATCAACACACAGCGAATTAACAAACATGGCACTTGCGTACATTTTATATGTGTTATGTAATGATCTGATATTGTTTATGTTGTAGAAATATGCTTTGTATGTGAACTTGTATTGAATGATGTTATGTTTATGATGTAAGGCGGCCTGTGGAGGTTTTTACGGGTTTCCCTTCACCTCGGGCGAATGCCAGGCCAAATGCCACCCCCGTCGAAAAAATCATAAAAGCAATTGAAAAACATAAGTCTTGAAATTATTATCCTTTCCATGTTTGAAAAATGTTATAGAATGGATGAATATTAGGTTTTACATGTCTACAAAAGAATGCCCATATTAAATTTGTTATTTAAACAATAATTAATGTGATCTTGTTTATATTATTTTAAATGAAGAAATCTACTTCTTCCAACACTAATAAATTTTGCTCTTTCTATGATTTATTTCTTTGGAAAATACAAATTGAAACATTATTAATTAATTGATAAATTAAATGGCATTATGATAGTATAAATAAAATATAAACGAACGCTATTTTATACCGGCGCCGGGGACAGAGTAAAATGACAAGTTTTTTGTTGAAATTTACTTTTACCTTTCGAATTTCATAATTTTCCCTTTGGTAATTATCATTTAAGTCACTCTATATATTATATAGCTTTGGTGTTGGATCAACCCATGCCTCACAGGCTAGAGGTGGATCTCAGGATATTATGCTTATACACTCAAATGGAATACCGCAGAAATAGGGAACAAGAAGAGGGAGCAGCGTTAAGAAATATTTGTAATTGTTGCAAAGAAAATATTTATAAATTGACCCTAAAAGTTACAAATACGTCAATATTCCTTGCAACGTTCATCATCAAGGATTCGATCCGTCATAAATTCACTCCGAAATAACAGCTCATCCATTGACAAGGGGAATGGCTCTCCCCTTGAGGAAAAGGGGCCATTTCAATATTTTTGGGTTTTCATTGATATTACAGAGAAAATTGTAGTTGATTTGAAAATGTCACCTTGGCGAGTAGGATGAAGGATGATTAACTTTTCGACATTCCTGTAGCGTCGCGGAATCCTTCGAAAAGATGGTTCAACAGGAGAATCTCATACAAAGGACCAATGTAGAGGATGATGCGGGGACCGTTCAATAAATACTCGTTTTACTATTCAATAAATAGTGTCTGTCCATTAGCCTTACTTTGCATTGCATAGATTTCGACGGGCGATTTGTTAAAGCCAAGGCGAAACTTCGTCGCTTCGAGGGCAAAATCTCGTTTGCCGCGATTAATCTCAATTTTTGTATTCGTACTGCATTTACATAATACAGCTTTTCCAGTTGAAGGATTTGTATTAATACTGAATCATTGGACCAAACTCCACGTTTATTATTAGTCGAAAAAGGCTTATATAAGTTTTTGATCCACGTTTTTCCAATGCTTGAATCAACATTAACTTGTTACCATTGATTAACGTGTATGGTCCCTCTGGCGCAGAAAAACGAGGAAAAGAAGGTTCTTTCACCAGGGAACCTCAGCCAAGGCGGAAAGGCGCGTTGTCGTGATGGAGTTGGCAGAAAGCGGAGATGTCTTTTCTCGTCCTGATTACCCTTTTTCGGAGTCGCCAGAGCATCGTGTTATGAAATAACTAAGATTTCCGTTTTCACATGTGTGGTCTCTTTCGCAACATAGCATGTCTTAACCTTCTCATAACCTCTATAAAGGGCTCCCCATTCACAGTTTGTCCTTTGGGTATATGAAGGGTGCGTTCCAAAAGTAATGCAATTATTTTCATAAAGTAATTCATTGAACAGATTTGCCCAAACACTTAAAATTCTTCAAATTACCGTCCTTGGGCATCTACACATTCTTGCAGCGACTCTTTCATGAACGGCACACGCCCTGGGAAGCGTCTTTGGACACCTCTCTCAAGGTCTCCGAAAAAAGAAGAGTTCCAGTTGTTGCCACGTTGTTGTTGATTTTGCCGGTTCACGGCAACCGAGAGCGTTGTGCGTCGTGAAACTCTTCCCGATCCTCATTCAAGGCATTTAACCGCCTCAAAACTCGTGAGCAAGACTGAGAAGAGTCCCCGCAAGTCTCAAAAATCGTTTTGTTGGTCTCCTCAAGAGATTTTTTTCAGTTTAGCACTAAACTAAATAATCGCGTAACGTTGCTCGATCGTAGATTCCATTTTTTTTCATGACACCGTCGTCGAGCAGAGGTGTACACCAACTGGTGTCCTGTCGCTTCCACAGCTTAGAAAGTACTAAGACCGGTTTCGCAGCAAATCCTATGTTTAGGCCCCCCACATACTCCAATTGATGCGATTCCACTCCGACTAATCGGAGCAGCACGGGAAATTCACAGTCCATACAAAATAAAGATATTACAAAAACATGGTAGAAGGATTGGTGTTGGGATATAAACATTTCACGGAGAAAGAATGAAATTGGTGTACTAGGCAGGAAGGTTAAAACCCTGCCAGGGAGCAAAAAAATTAAATTGTGGCAAGCAATTAATGAAAAGTCAGGAACCATGTTAATTGAACCGAAAGACATCAGAGACAGATGGAGAGAATATACATGATCGGTGCAAAAAATGTGCTAACGGATGTCATCAGGGTGCCATGGCGCGGACTTTGCATGTTGAATTTTTACCGGCGATTCATCCCCAATGCCGCCACTCTTCAGGCTCCACTCCACAGTGCCCTCACGGGGCAGATAAAGAGCAACCAAACTATCAACTGGACGGCGGAGAGGCGACAGGCATTCAACAACTGTAAAGACAGCCTCGCGAAAGCTGCCCTTCTAGCTCATCCCAACCCCGACGCTCCTTTCGCCCTCGTCGTAGACGCGTCAGATATTTCACCCGGTGCAGCCTTACAGCAGAAATGCGGGCAAGAGTGGCAGCCGCTTGCCTTTTACACAACTAAATTGACACCAACTGAACGAAATTACAGCGCGTACGACCGTGAACTCCTTGCCGTGTACAAAGCCATTAAGTATTTCCGCCACATGGTGGAGGGGAGATCATTCACGGTCTATACCGATCACAAGCCTTTCACGTTTGCCCTGCAAAAGAAGGCTGATCAGTGCTCCCCTCGACAATTTCGTCATTTAGACTTTATCTCCCAATTCACCACGGACATTCGTCATGTCTCCGGAGTGGAAAATGTGGTCGCCGACGCTCTCAGCAGAGTGACAGCAATTAGTGCCTCCATTGACTATGAGGCACTGGCAGCCTCCCAAACGTGTGATGAAGAAATGCAGCAGTTCTTGACACCCGACTCCCCTTTGTGTCTTAAAAAGTTAAAGGTCCCCGGTGGGAACGTGGAAGTATATTGTGACACTTCATCCACCATGGTACGACCATACCTAACAGCCCCATTCCGCAAAAGTGCGTTTAACATGTTACATTCCCTTGCCCACCCTGGCATCCGAACCTCTGTCAAGCTGGTTGCCGAGCATTTCGTGTGGTCCTCCCTACGTAAAGATTGCCGCAATTGGGCCCGATCCTGCTTGGAATGCCAAAAGTGCACAATTCATCGCCACGTCCATTCACCTGTCGGGAGTTTCCCTCTTCCCACAGGGCGGTTTCATCATATCCATGTGGACATCATCGGTCCCCTGCCCCACTCCAACGGTTTCCGCTACTGTTTAACGATCGTTGACCGATTCACACGATGACCAGAGGTATTTCCCATCCCAGATATTTCAGCGGAGGTCGTGGTAAGGACGCTGGTTTCTGGATGGTTTGCCCGATTCGGAGTTCCGCAGAGAATAACCACTGAACGTGGTTCGCAGTTCACCTCCTCTCTATTTCAGGACTTAGCAAAGACTTCCGGTGCAGAACACCTACGAACAACAGCCTACCATCCTGCCGCTAATGGTTTGGTGGAACGTTTGCACCGCCATTTAAAGGCAGCCATTATGTGCCATACCGATCAAAGCTGGTCAGATGTCCTCCTATGGGTACTACTCGGCTTTCGATCAGCGTGGAGAGAGGACCTGAAGGCCACCCCTGCCATGATGGTGTATGGAGAACCATTACGCCTGCCTGGAGAGTTCTTCTCACCCCGAACGAATCCTATTGCTGAGGCCCACTTCGCCGCACAGCTGAGAGGTCATATGCAGCAATTGCACCCTCTTCCCATCACCCGTCACGGAGAGAAGGCCGTTTTTCAGCACCGTGATTTGGCCTCCTCATCCCAAGTGTTTGTGCGCCATGAGGCGACAAAGCGTGCACTCCAGCCACCATATGATGGGCCATTCGAAGTGCTAAATAGGACGGAAAAATATTTCACCCTTCGAGTCAATGGGAAGGAGTCAACGGTATCTATTGATAGACTTAAGCCAGCCTTCTTTTTGAAAGATGACAGCCCTCAAGATAGAATGACTACTACGTCCAGTCCCTCCGAATCCCAAGAGGCTGAAGAGCAGCCCAGAACAACTATGCCCCCAGCAGTGAGCACCCGAAGTGGCCGCCGGGTCCAGTTCCCACGGAATCTGAGGGATTTTGCTTTGTAAATTGTTTTTTTTACTTGCTTTTCCCTTCTTTCCATCTCCTTTTGGCAAGGCTTAACCACTGCAAGGGGGTTGATGTGGCGGTCACCACATTTCATCTATCAACTACAGTCTTCCCACCAGAGGACAGCACTAGAGAGCGGGGACGAAGGCGCATAAACCAATTAGCTACCAGTACACAGCAAGAGCTATCGCGACAAGCAGCAACTTGTTCCGTCCGCACCTATGGACATTCTGTAACTGAGCAGCGTGATAATAAACGTTCCGCAGTGTTCTTTCAGTAGCTGTTTTCTCTTATTTTTGTAGTCGCTTCCACTTCCCCCTTCGGACGCGACGCCGTAAAAACCTTTCACAAAGTAACGCCTAGTTTTTATTACACACTTTAATATGTACACTCCTTTTTAAGGATGTTTATTTGGTCAAATGGTATTCTGTAAATTCCTTTTTGGAAGACTCCTAAAAATACATGATATGTATGGTCTGTGGCCAATAAAAGTATTATTTGAGCAAACATTCCTTTAGTTCCTGAATTGGCAATTAATTAGTGTCATTCTTTCCATTTTTAGGTGATATGTAATTTCAACAGATTTTTAAAAAATTTCTCTAATGAATGTTCTTCTTTGCTAATGGGGATAAAAAGGTTGCTTTAACCTCGTGGACTGTGGCGTGTGTCGCGCACGAATACAAATGCCTGTGACATTGTATGTACGGCATTTAGTCACAGCATCTGGTTCCTATAAAAGCCCCAAAATTTCAGAGTCTAAGAGGATGCCTCAGTAGCTTAAGTGGCTTAAGCACTCGACCAGATATTGAAGGATCTGGATTCGAATCCCAGTCAAGGCGAATGATTTTTACACTCTGAAATTGTTGCATTCAAGTATGGTGCTGTTCAGACAGGAGTTGAAATATCTTAGCAAAAGTTGGGGTGGCTGTAAGCAATGTATCTTAAAATAAAGAAGTGAATCAGTAATGATTTGTATAATGTTTAGCTCCAGACTTGAAATAAAAATGGCTCTACATGAATTTTTTTCATACTATGAAACACTGTTCATAGTATTAACTCATATTTTCATACTTCTTCCCTTGGGATGTTTATGCCTTGTCACTGTCTGGGCCAGTTTAACGTTGGTTTTTTTTATGTCTTTATTCATAGGCAGTCATCAATTGACTGAAAAATGTAGAGATAAAAATTCGCACCAAAGTGATTTCCTTTTCCAGCATAATGAACCTTAAAAAATTTTATGGAAAAGCTTTTGCTGCCATAATATTTCATCTACACCTGGGCTTTTAAAATATTCAATCCATTTTTGTGGTGAATTTGTGTTTCCATTTGACATTTTTCAGAATTTTGAAATACTTGAAAATGATATCCATTGTTGAAATAGAAAGAAAGACTCGTACTTTTCCACAGATTTTATTATACGGCACGACGCGTTTCACCGACTTGCGGCATCATCAGGCACCTGATGATGCCGCAAGTCGGTGAAACGCGTCGTGCCGCATAATAAAATCTGTGGAAAAGTACGAGTCTTTTCTTTCTATTTCAACAATGGATATCAATTACTTCCACAAAGTGAAGCCTGAAACAATAGAATATACTTGAAAATGAAGTTGTTCTACTCAAAGATACTCCCTGATTTTGAAATGGCCTCAGAGATATATAAAACAAGACTTTTTGCTCAAAAGAAATGAATGTAAACATTTGAATGTGAATGTAAAAAACATTTTTTTTAGTTTTTTAAGTATGCATATAATTCTTTTCTGAACATCTTTTTTTTCTGAAGTCAAATGGGCAGGAGATTCATTGCAAGAGTATGTATGAAAGTGATGGCAATAGTCAGCTCTGACAAATGTCTATGTAGCTGTGTTACTTATTGATGTATTACAGTGAGTATGTAGTATTTCATTGTATTTTTCTAAATTTTATAGGAGTCCAGCTTACATTTTATTGAAGTGTGTATTCTTGTTTATTGTTCTAACTCTATTTTCTATATATCTTTATGACTGAGCTCTCTGCCCCACAGAATAATATGATAAATAAATGAAAAAGTAAGCAAATTAATCTAATTTCTTGCTTGTGCTTCTTGAATTTTGAATTTTTAAACATGTCCTTAAAATTTGTTCAAATGCACCTAAAACAAATATTTTGTTAAGTATCTCAGAGATGAAGCCAACAGCTAAATGCACTGGAATCCTGACCTAATGCATCAGGTCAGATAGACATATTGGATAAGCTATTAGGGATGAAGTGTGTCATCCCTTAAGAAAAATAATTCATGGGAAATGGTAGAACCACTTATCAGGAAAAACATTGGTGAATAAATGGGTTTGTATACTAAAAAGCCAAAATCCAAAATGGTGAGTCTGCAAGTAGCAAATCCATACTCGAATAGTATCCATCTATTTTCCAACCTGGGAAAGTTTACTGCTGTTCCTTTAAATAAACATCTGAAAGGAATCATTTCGACAAAGAATGAAAAATGTAAGTTTCCAATAAAAATTAAAAATGTGAAAAATAGCAAGGAGACTCAAAAAATTGTATTCAAGAAATGGACAATTTTTATCATTACATATTACATCTAAGTAGCAATTCAATCCAAGGCCTCTAGAACATCAGGTATAGGGTGTTACCCGCATGCCCCCTGTTGGCAATAATCTTCTAATCGCTGCAAGAATGATACCTATAAAAAGTCTTGAATGCTTTCATAGTTTTTTGCAACATTATTTATAGTATTCACATTTCATGGTTGTTTGATTTGTTATTTTTCTAATGGTCAAATTTTCAAGATTTTTTGATCCTGTGAGCAAATCTGGTCCCCATCATTTTAATACAATGACTCAATCAAAATCTACCAGTTTACTTTCTCCTTAAATGCCTAAGCAACAAGTGACATTTGGCTACACAAGGTGTGTAGTCATTCATAGAAGCACCTACACATGAATCTCCCCAAATTATGAAGCTATATGAAGAAGGATCCAATTGTTTCATTTCAATATGTTAGGAAATTCCATAAAGTTACACCTGAGACAACAAATTCTATCTTGGGAGTCTGTTCAGGTGCTACATGGTATGCAACACAACTGTGTGGGCACTTCCTCTTGGGGATTATAATTACATGTTAATTATAGTGCACATGATGTTAAATACAGTTTAAATTTAAATTAATTAATTTCCAAGAATATATTTTGGGCATCTCCCATTATCAATTTTTCATTCTCAATATCTTTGTTGAAATTTCTCAAGTTTTTTTGGGAATGTCCATAAAGGAATGATATGCAGTCAAACATAAATATATGACAAAATGATTTTTATGGTGTATGCTTGCATCATGATATTTTACCTTAGGTGTTATTTTTTTCACTCCTTCCCATTTTCTCCTAAACTCACAATAACACTGCCACCTATCCCTGGCTCTGTTCTCCTCCACTTAATATTTTTTTATAATCTTCACTTCAATTACCCCTCCAAATAGCAGCACCTAAAATTAACTACATTTTTCTATGCATCTCATGCTTTATATGGTCCAATTTCCTTGTTCTAGAGATCATTCTAACATTCCAAATCCCTCTTCAAACTGGTTGTCACTTTTTGTTTCTTCTTACCTGCTATTGTTAATTCCACCTTGCAACGATTTTGAAAGGTGACCAAGGAAGCCTTGCCTCTCCTACTCCCATAAAAGATAGACAGCCCAGTAGACTGATTCATATGCATAATTATGAGGACTCATTTCCATCCTTAGGGTCCTTCAACAGAGTTAGTTGTAACTACCCCTGGGTGAAATTTTTTTATTGAAATGAGATATTTATACAACAGGTAATTTTGGGGATACCTGATTCCCCTTTTAGTTCTTAAGTTGGCTAGACTCGCATTAATTAACTCAGTAAATAAGAACATTTAAAATATTACCATGAATACAAGATACAATTATGCACAGAGAATACTTGGGGGCCATTATCATTTCTCAGGATAAATAACTGAAGTAATTTCCAATGTCTTCCTTGTAAGTGTTTTTAAATTAATACCATCTCTTAAATGGCCACCCCACTGAGAAACAAATGCTGCACAGAAGACCTTTCTTTCTGACTTATTTGCCCTATCCCATTCCTCCTGCCGTGTAAACAATATGCCATGAGTGACACTTCAGGAAGTGATTAATGCTGCTTCCATTAGCATAGCCCTGTTGGTCATCAAAATAGAAATTGTTTGTAAGGCTTGACTTCATGGAACTGCTTCTTTGCTTCACTGCTTCATGGAATGCACAAACTCTTACACTACATCAAGGTACACAAGGTATATTGAATTTTAAGTTGTGTCCCTGCCTAGAAATACTTATGCATTTCATTGGCATTAATTGAGAACAACAAATATTTTTTATCTAGAACAATAATCCTTCACCAATTGAAATAAAATATATTTAGCTACAAATTGCAGAAGATAGAGAGTTTTTTAAGAGCTGCAATGAAGTAATCTGCCACTATGAATTTAAGTATTCATATCTAAATGCAATTAAACATTCTTTGAATCGCTTGGTCTCAATTCTAAGTTTTTACCAAGGGATCCTGGTACATAGAAAGAGAGTGATACCTATATAAAGGAAGATAACTGAAGAACATCAAAACTGAAGTCTAATGAATTGTAATTCAGGGAGAATGTCAGGTTGATTCAATAATTCAATTATTGCATTTTTGAAGACAACATATTTATTATTTAAAGTCATTTACAAACTCAAAATATTGAAAAAAATTATAACACAAATATCAAATAAATTTGTACATAAGTTTAGGCATCACAATAATTTAACATTTCAGCTTTAAAATGTTAGCATTTCAGCTTTATCAGTTGCTTGGTATCATTTCGATGGTTGATGAATATGTTCATCTAGAAGTGATCAAGCCCTAAATCATTGTAAAATGCACCGAATTTATAAGGTACATGTTTCAACCTAATGGTAAATGTACTAAAATAAATTTAATCCCTAAAATTCATAGAAAATAGGGTTTGAATGATATTCCAGAAGTTTTATTTGCCGCATTGCTCTCAGCAAAGAATAACACAAACGCGTGGTCCTTTTGGTGGAGGCTGGATTGAAGCCTTTCTCTCACATCCTTGAAAGGATGCCTTGTCAATTTGAAAAAATCTGGGCGATGCATGGACTATGTACACTCCAAAGGCAAAGGAAAGGTGGATAACAGAGCATTTGGAAAGGCCATGCGACTCCGCTCAAAGCAAATATGGCGTGGAATCTGCCGATAAAGAGGATGGCCACGGTTTGTTGGTACCCAAACAGAACCATCTCAATCAGTTACTTTCGAAAAGGAACAAAAGATAAATGCAAATTGTGTGCTGAAAAAACTCATGTTAGTCTCCATTTAAGCTTAGAAATCAAGAAAACCACATCCTCTTGAAATTGATTAACAAGTTAGCTTTCTATAAAAAAGTGCATGCCTTCCATATTAGCAACTAGAAAAGTTGCTCAAATCAATTGTGAAACAATTTGTAAATGCAAAAGGATAGTCAGCAAGTGAGAGAGCACTGCATTGAAAGACTTTCAATTAAAAGTGAATTTCCTTATTTTCAGGCTGCTGTAAAGGCGTTCAAGATGAGGGAAGGGATAAAGGGAGGGATGAAGGGTTGGGGCTATCACGGGAGAAAGATGTAAGTGATGAAAGAGGGTAGAAGGATGGGAAGGACAGTGAGGCTGAGATATTGGTGGGGGAGGAGGAAATGAGAAGGAAGAATGGATGTGGTGGAGGAATTGGGCGGGGAAGGGGGAGGTGTGAAGGGGAATGGTGTGAAGGTGGATGGTGTGAAGGAGGAAGAAATGGAGGTGGTGGAAGAAAAGGTTTGGGAGTGGAGGGAATAGAAAAAGAGGGTTTGGGAGTGGACGGGATAGAAGAAGAGGGTTCAGGAGTGAAGGAAGTGGAAGATGAGGGCTTGGGAGTAGAAGGGGAGAAAGAGGAGGGTTATCGAGTAGAGGAGATGGAATGGGAGGGTTTGGGAGTGGAGGGGGTGGTTGTGGAGGGGTTAGTTGTGGAGGCGGTGGTTGTGGAGGGTTTCTGTGGGCTTAGGGAGGGAGATATGGGCAGGGGTAATGACAAGGGAGTGGTAATGTAGGCAGTTAGAGATCAACTGCGGAGAATGGAATTCTTTGGTGAGGGTGACTGGCATTTTTACTTGATGTTACACAAGTGGGAGGCATATTCCCCAGTGATTGCTCCTGCTGTCATTCACCCCTGGTGCAGGCACCTAAGAAAAATTCTACCAGCACCAGCAGCCATGACAAAACCATGACAGGTGCCCACAACCCTTCCCAAGAAGGAGGAGCTTATAGAAAAGGTACTACACCACCAGCGATACATATTGTGAATGCAGGTTATGCGTCTGAATAACGATTCAAAGGTTGCATTTCTATTTTTCTATGTTTTCTTGAACTGGAATTAAAGTCACTGATCTGGAATTCTCCATAAAGAAGCCAATAGATTGTCCATGGGGCATGCCTTTGGCACCCACCATTATGCAGAGATAAGCTAAGGCGGTTCCCAGGGAAATTTACTCCAAATTGAAGATACAAATGATGACATACTGTATTGATTGGCTTGTAGTGTTCCCTGAAAGAGAATTAATTGTATTATTGATTTTATAAATATTCTCTAAAATCAATTAGGAATTACGATTAGTTATAAGAAAACTACCCTTCAGGCTAAACATTGAATTGAATTGAAATGTAATGAAATAATTGACTTTGTAATTCCACACACTTTATTTAAAAACACACGACCCAGGTTTCGACGTTGAACGTCATCATCAGGTGGTCCTCATAGAAGCACGCTGGCTATATATACCTTCTGATCATAGGAGGGGGGGGTTGGTCAGAGAGGGAGGTCGGAGGGGTAAAAAAGGTTACAATGTAGCTGGGAAGAAAAGAGAATTACATTTTTGATTTAGAAGAGTGGTAGGTCTAGGAGTGGGGAGTGGGAGGGATACAAAATTAGAGGGATTAAATAAAGTGTGTGGAATTACAAAGTCAATTATTTCATTACATTTCAATATGTTATGCAAATTCCACAAAGTTACGCCTGAGACAACAAAAAAAAATTGAATTGAATATTTAGGAGGTGAATTAAATGCAGCTACCATTACCTCCTAAAGTAACCAATTACTCATTGGCACAAATAAATTCCACAACAAACTTTATCAAGCAAATACAGCAAAGTGATATCCCCAAAGTCATTGCATTTATTTCCTAATGTGCTTATTTATTAAAGTTAACATATTTTATCATGATGAATATGCATATTTTATTATAACGATAATTGTGGTCACTGACCTGCTTAACTAACAAAAAAAAGTCCAATAGCTATTTAAGATATAGCGATGATGGTTTAACTGTTGAATGAAAGATACTTCTAAATTGATATTGACAACATCTGCAAGAAATTGAAATTAGTAATGTGCCACCCTGAGATTTTATTTCTGATCAACAGTATCCCAAGCCTTTAATTGTTCTCTTATAATGCTCCGCTTATGTTATAATGAGTCAATCATGTGAGTAATGTAGTGGCTTTGAAGTTTAAATTTAGTGATACTGGAGTTATTTCAAAGGGTTTGGTATCTCTTTTCACCCAATCTTCTCGCTTTTCGAGTATATGCTTCAGTAGAAGGTTATCAGATTAGATATAATATTCTTTAGAAAATTCTTAAATTCAACCTGCTGATATTCCTCTATTGTCAATCCATTTAATGCGTCTAATTCCATTTCCAAACCCGCCTACCTTTCCTTTTCTTTTTGAATCGGTCATTGCACTTCATGGCAACTAAACTGTGATGTGTCCACACCCGCTATTGGGAAACTGTGCAAATTGATCACGCTTTGTGTGTAACCACAATTATAATCAAACTGATTCCATTTAGAGTGACCCAGCATTTTAAGCATACTTATGTCTTTTGGTGTGTCTAAACCAAGTATTGGTGATGATGAACCTATGTCTCATGCAGAATTAAATTGCTTTCTTCCCCTAGACACTCCACCTACCTAGACCGTAAAAGCCTACCTAATAACCATCTTTTCCTTTGCCTACTGTTGCATCCTAATTCCCCATCATTATGAAATTCATCCCTTCAGGAACATTCGTGATTATATCCTCTAACCGATCGTATACCCTATTGACTTCTTCCTCTTTATGATTACTTTGTGGCATGTATACATAATGATGACCAAAGTCGTCAGTTCTGCTTTTAATTTACCTGGGTAAAATTCTACCCTTTGCTTGTTTTTTGCTGACTACCTTTTTACTCAATAGCGCTTGATAACATTTTATTCAATATTATGGCAACCCCTTGTCGGCTCTTGTCCCCCGCTCCATGTAAATTACTCTATAACTATTAATCCAGTAATCGCCGTTATCCTTCCATCTCACCTTGCAAATGCGCAGTCATAAATAACAGAAATGGACCCCCGTAGACCCCATTAAATACCTAAGCCTTTTCCCCAATCATGACCTCTCCTGGGGAGAATTCTCAATACTGCGTACCCGTATGAGGGTTGGGGGATGTTGACCAAAAAAAAGATGATAGAGTCTCCACGAAAGAGGAATTGAATGCTATCCAGGGATATGCCAGTGGAGTGCACAGCCCATCTGATTGGATTCAGATTGAGCACTTATACCAGAAAGGATTTAATGAAAATATTCCAATATTAATTATAACTCATTAATGATGTGTACTTTGGATTCATTCCCAAACATTTAATCACTAGATCAAATTTTAAATATTGAATATGGTGTACTTAGAAACTTTTTCACATTAATTATTTTCTTGCAGCAGGAGCACACACTGATACATTTTCCAAAATTGGAAGAAATGCAGGCCATAAAGCAAACACTAGAATTGAATAAAAATTAATGGAAATTCAAAAGGACTTTCATTAATTGAAAAAAATTAAATCATATCACTTTCAGCCCTTAAATGATTGAAAGCAGGTAATTATTTTAACAGAGGATAATGATATGACTGGACCTTAGATGGAGTACATTCGTGAATAAAATTATTATGAGACCCAAAAGTCAAAAAAGTGCCCAAAAACAGGATACGACCAACCACTCAGGGATAAGTTCTTATAATTTTAAGATAACATGTAAACATTATGGTGCAACATACCTACTTTCATTTCAAGAGGCCATTCATTCTTTTCAGTTGTCTCACCCTGCATGGAGATAGGATGAGCCAGATGTGGAGCAAATGGTCCTTTCACATGGGGATACATTCACCAAGATTAAGTTCAGTAATCTCTGAGAAAGAGAAGTCAAGACATTGGCAGATGAATTGACTAATTTCAGCCTTGATATGATGAAGTTTGAAATATTTTGAGACAAAATGATCCAACCTTCCACTAGATAATAATTAGCTACAAGGTTTCAATGTACCATTTTATATTTTTAAATTAGCATAGGAAGATAGTAAACTATATTCAAACTAGGTTGGTGATATATTTTCATCTTTTGGAACATTTTTGTTTGAAAATGAAAATGTAATTACAAATAGCATGTGAATTTCGCTATAGATATAATTTTTTTGAGGCTTTCCGTTTTTGTTCAAATAATTTGTACCTCAGCCTTTCAATGTGTTTCACATGTGTACATATAATGTCAGATTTCCTTAATAGTTTTTTTCACTCACCTTAAGACTAACTATTTATTACTTGGCCAAGCTGATTGTAGTCTCTTCAGACGAAGACGTTCACACCGTCACAATATGTATCGCTGGTGGTGTAGTGGCTTTTCTAAAAGCTCCTCCTTCTTGGGATGGGTTGCGAGCACCTGTCCATGATGTTGGCTTGGTCGCTGGTGCTGGTATTACTTATGTCTTAGGCGCCAGGGGCAAATGACAGCAGAGGCGGCTGCTAAGGCATATGCCTCCCACTTTTGCAACATAGAGTGAACCGCCCATCGCCCCCACCAAAGAATTCCATTCTCCGAAGTTGATCTCATTGTCTGCCTACACTACCACTCCCTCTTCATTACCTCCACCCATATCTCCTTCCCCAAGCCCACACAACTCCTCCACAACCTCCGCCTCTGTAACCTCTCCCTCCACAACCACCTCCTTTGCCCCCAAATCATCCCCTTCCCACTCCTCTACTCCCCAACCCTCCCCTTTCTCCCCCTCTACTGCCAAACCCTCCCCTTCCATCACCTCCACAACTTCCTCCTCCATACCATCCACTTCCACACCATTCCCCTCCACACCACCTCCTTCCCCCCAAAATTCCTCCATAATATCCAATTATTCCTCCTTCATTCCTCCTCCCGCACTAATATTCCAGCCCCATTTTCCTCCCCATCACCCCACCCTCATTCATCCCTTGCTTCTCCATCCCATGGTAGCCCCAACCCTTCATCCCTCACTTCATCCCTTCCCTCATCTTGAACTCCTTCACAGCAGCCTGAAAATAATAAAATTCACTTTTTTATTGACAGTCTTTCAATGCAGTGCTCTCTCACTTAATGATCATCCTTTTGTATTTACAAATTGTTTCACAATTGATTTTTGAGCGATTTTTCTAGTCTCTCTTCCTGGGCTAATATGGACTGCTAATATGGACTCTTTTATAGGAAGCTAACTTATAAATCAATTTCAAAGGAGGACGTGGTTTTCTTGATTTCTACCCTAAAATGGAGACTAACGTGAGCCTCGACAACACAATATTTGCATTTATCATTTGTTCCCTTTTGTTAGTAACAATAATACATTCTGCTTGGATCCCCTAACAAACAATTTCTATTCTGATGACCAACAGGGCTATGCTAATGGAAGCAGCATTAATCACTTCCTGTAGTGTCACTCATGGCAGATAGTTTTAACGGCAGGAGTAATGGGATAGGGCAAATAAGTCAGAAGAAATGTAGTCTGTGCAGCAACTGTTTCTCAGTGGGGTGGCCATTTGAGTGATGGTATTGATTTAAAAACACTTACAAGGAAGACATTGGAAATCACTTCAGTTATTTATCCTGAGAAATGATAATGGACACTAAGTATTCTCTGTGCACAATTGTGTCATGTATTTATTGTAATACTTTAAATATTATTATATACTGTGTTAATTAATGCAAGTCTAGCCAGCTTAAGAACTTGAAGGGGAATCAGGTATCCCCAAAATGACCTGCAGTATAAATACCTCATGTCAATAAAGAAATTTCACCCAGGGGTATTTACAACTAACTCTGTTGAAGGACCCTTAGTATGGAAATGAGTCCTCAATATTATGCATAGGACTCATTTCACTGGGTTGTCTATCTTTAATGGGAGCAGGAGAAGCAAGACTTTCTTTGTCTTCTTACAATATCCTTGCATGGTAGAATTTACAATTGCAGGAAAGAAGAAGCAAAAAGTGACTGAACCAGTTTGAAGAGGGATTTGGAATGTTAGCATGATGTCAAGAACAAGGAATTTGGACATTATTAAGGTGGAGATGCATAGAAAAATGTAGTTAGTTTTAGGCACTACTATTTGGAGGGGTAATTGAGGTATTGATTATAAAAAATATTCAGCCGAGGGGAACAGAGCCAGGGATAGGTGGCAGTGGTATTCTGAGCTTAGGAGAAAATGGAAAGAACTGAAAGTTGCTGGAGTGAAAAAAATAACAACTAAGGTAAAATATCATGATGCAAGCTTACACCATAAAAATCATTTTGTCAAATAGTTAAATTAGAATGCAAAACATTTCTTTATGGACATTCCAAGTTAACTTGAGGAATTTTAAACAAAGATATTGAAAATGGAAAATTGATAATTGGAGATGCCCAAAATAACTTCTAGGAAATGAATTTATTAAAAATTACACTGTATTTAACATCATGTGCGCTATAATTAACATATAATTATATGCCCCAAGAGGAAGTGCCCACACAGTTGTGTTGCACTAAATTTAGGTACCTGAGCAGTATACTTAAATAGCTTCATAACTTGTAGAGGGGGATCAAGATGGTGCGGGGGCTAATGTACTGGCTTCCCACCCTGAGGGCGTGGGTTCAAATCCTGGTGGTGTTGAATATTTTTCAGAGGTATCCCTACTTGGGGTGCTTTATGGAGGGCACTTTGAGTGAGTACGCCGTCCGTCGGATGGGACGTTAAACTGCGGACCCCTTGGCGCCTTTCTTAAAGAGTAGGCTAATGCCGACACTGGGTTTCTCTCCACCCTTCATCCTTTCCTATCCGTCCCCTATGGCGCAAATGACCTCAGCTGTCGAGCGCCTCCCCTCAAAACTGCTACTAACTTGTGGAGATTCATGTGTATGTGCTTCTATGAATGACTGCACATGTTGTGTAGCCAATTATCATTTATTGCATAGGCATTTCAGGAGAAGATAAAGTGGTACATTTTGATAAAGACACTGCTTTAAAATGACGGGGTACCAGAATGGTTTGTGGAACCCATGTGATAATGGTAATGAGATCCAACTGCGTTTCACATGAAAATTTCATTATGTCACCAATTTCCACCTGAGCTAAGGAATGTATAGCTGAATCCACATTACTTTCCCATGAAATCTGTATTATTACCGAAGCAGTAGACATTTTACAGGGAAAGCAATCACATTGAAATATTTTCACCTTAAGTGAAGGACTTGATCTACCAAAATTGGTGCCGTGAAGCAGTGAAACTCAGAAATCCAGTCTTTAAAATAAATTCACCATTTAAATATGAAACATTGTGCAGCTAAATAATGGATAATTTGTATTCCTTTAAAAGTTGCTTAAATAAATTGGGTGCACTCGATGTTTGCCTCAACTCACCAAATATTAATGCAGATTTCTTCCTGAACACTGCATAAACCCCAATGCAAAGTTGACGAGATGTACAAGTTCATTTTTGGGCCGTTTTCTCTTCCCTCAAATGAATGCTTCAAAATATCATCACTGCAAGGTATCCAAAAGTGCAAATTATTTTTTCCAAGTATTTAAACGAAAATAGGCAAATTCGTGAAGACCAAAGATTTCAAAAACGATTATTAATTCATCCGATATATTACCAGCATTTCTCAACGTCGTATGTTTTAACCATAGCGGACGTTTTCCTTCTCTTGAATCCAGCATGGTTAAAAGCCGCTAGCCATATAATGCCGAATTTTTCCCTCCTTCGAATCACGTCCAAATGGTCGTACATCGTAATTAATGGATTTATTTACGACAGGAAAAAATTCTTCTAGACCGGGGAATTGATTGAACTATTCCAAGAGTTCTGCCCAATGGGATTACATGATAATAATGACTTACAATGTAAATTCCCAGTAAATAACGTTCCCTATTGTGGTGTTTCCCTATCAATAATGATCCACTTATACGTCCTTATTGTCTGCTCCCGCGTTATTGTCGCGGATATTTCCGCACCATACATAATATCGATTAATTATGTATTGTTAAAATGTTATTTATTTCAACTATGTCATATAAAAATGTTATTCCTTTCAATTATGTCATTTAATAGCGCCATTGCATAAATTGAATTTGATGATCTCAATAGTTGTAAGTTTGAAATGCATCGACATCTGTTACGCGTGTGAACAATGGTAAAACCATCATAACCAAAAGTCTTCCAGAACTACTTTAAAATTGTCAAATAGTCTCTCAGGACAAAAAGAAAGGTTAATTTCAAAACATTGAGTGCAAGTGACGTGGCACAGTTGTGCACCAATATTTTATGATGTCTCTCACTTGGGTCATGGTAAATATATTTTAAGTAATCATATCATTATCCACGGAAATAGTATAAAATCGCGATGAACGATAATATCGCATCGTTACTTCATTTGGAAATGCGACCCCATAGCTCAAGTCCGTAACTTTTCTCTCTGGGATAAAATAGAACGCGTTTTATTGTGTAGAATTCTCCAGTTGCAGGTCCCTTACTGGCAGATTTGAATGTAGAAACATATGTTTCAACATTTATGCATAGAATATTTGTATTCACACCAGCCTACATAAGTCCACACAGGCTGAGAGGGGTAAAGCTTTTGCGAAGTTGGAAGGCAAATCCTGGTTGCAAATAAATGGTCTACTTAACTTTTTGTTAAATAAATAGATAAACTAACTAACTTACTGGTATATACTAAATAGATAAACTACTTAACTTTTTGTACCTGAACAACTCTATGGAATTAGACAAAAAATTCAAGGACTAGATTAGAATTAGACTAATTCATTAGAATAATAATACTTGCACAAAATAATTAATGGATTCCAAGACATAATTCAACTTTGGAAAGTTATGGTGAGAATTGGTTCCATTAACATGCTCTTTAGTATTTTAGCACAAGTCTAAAAAAGAATTAATAAAACAATGCCTTTGCATACTTGAGGGAAAGCTTCATCATTACTTTGAATTCATTTAGGGAAATAAATTTGAGGCAAAGGGCAGGGGTATAATCTCTATGGAATATTTAAGCTCTATGAAAGAAACAGAAAATGCAGAATTTCAAAATATATGCATATTTAAATGAGGCTGGAGGTGCATTTAGGCCTTTTATAGATATAATTGGGGCAAAGACTAAAATAATCTTATTAAAAATTAAACTGAAGGAACTTTGCAGGATTGTTAAGCTGACAGGTAAAGTATGGGTACTCCTGCATCATCTGAAGTTTTGCCATTATACTGAATCCATTTTGTTTGTAGTATCTGAGAATTCTAATGTGAGCAGATGTCGCATCCGAGATCACAGAGAGCACCCAAAGTTTGTTTTATGTTGCTCAGCGATCTAAATGACTCAATGACCGTGAAAGAACTCCTGATAGTTGGGATTGTAGGCATGCAAAGAGAGAGGAAGTGTGTCACCCCTCGAGGAAAATAATGCACTGGAAATGGAGGAACCAGTTCTTGATGAAAACATTGGTGAAATAAATGGGTTAGTAAATAAATGATAAAGGCTGATGGAACTTCCAAAGATAAAACCACATTTGTGGCAAAGGGCATCAATCATATTAGGTGGATTATTTTGAAGCTTTTTACCTGGTGTTTACTAGTTCATCATGAGAATTTCTTCGAATTCACTGCATGGTTATATTTAAAAAAAAATTCCTGTTTCAATCATATATGCCGCTTATTGAATGAGATTATTTTCATAGCAAAGCTCGAGTGTTATATGAATTAGGGTTGTGAAAAATAAGTATGTAAGTTGGATGAGGCAATTTATGGTTTAAAACAATCATATGCATGGAATTAATGGTTTCTGGCGTAACTTTATGGAACCGATTCATTATAAATAAATGAAAGGACTAACTTTGTAGTTCCACACGAAAACCGTTTTCGTGTGGAACTACAAAGTTAGTCCTTTCATTTATTTATATGCATGGAATAAAAAGGCCGATGATGTGCTAAAAGAAATGGTTTCTGTAAGCTTTTTGGATAACCTTGGGTGAATTTTTAAAAGTTCAATGGATCCCTTATGATTATTGCTAACCATATGGGTAATTTCAATTATCTCGTAATGGGGGCAAAGATTGAAACATTTTGTTCAAACAAATTGAGCGTAAGTATAAAATTAATGATATGTGTGAAATCAGAAAGGTCTTGGGGATGAGAAGTCGACGGGGCAAAAGGAATGATCCAATCATAATTAATCAGATTTATTTTCCAAGCCTAGCTCCTCTAATATTTTGAATATGCTACTGAGTTTATCATAACATCGTTTTACTAAGCTAGCTCATCAACACTGCACACGACCCAATACGGCAATCAATCCAACTTTGTGAGGATCCCATATACTAGTAGCATATTCTAAATGAGGTCAGCTGTACAGCTGCTTAGAGATTAAAAAAATCATCCGAATTTCGCACCCAGGCCCTCTGGTCAGTATTATAACGATCTACCCCTGGACTACCTTGGGATTACCTACCCCTATCCCTTACCTTGGGATACTGATACAATAACTATGATGCCTCGCCATGGATGGTCAGATGTAACGACCATATCATCGACAGTAGGCTCTCCACTCAGCATCTAGTCCGCATACACTCATTAGCTAATCCTATCATCTACCCTTTCTTTCCTTCTTTACACGTCGCAAATTATTAACACTCGCCCATTTCCGCTTCCCATCCCAGCCTACTGACTACGACGAAGTCTGCGCAACCTATCATTTCACTCCTACAATATTTTGGGCAACCAATGAATGATTGGATGAGATGGATTCCAATTGTTCCATTCTTTTAAATAGCTTTGACCTGCGGAGTCAGCCGTACATCGAAAGTGTTGGTGTGACTTTCCTCTCTTTCCAGTGTTCAGCGCGAAACGGTGGACTACGTGGAGGTGATTTGTGACAGCGGTGGAAATGCAGCTTCATTTGACGAAGCACAGGCGGTTGGAGTTGTAGGCTGACTCGTAAGTGATTCATTTTCAAATTTGTTTTGAATATATGACGGGCTTATCGCACGACGTCGCTTTCGTAGCTCGGTGGGTATGGAGTTAAGATATTTACCGGAGAGCCAGGATTCAAAGTCGAATGGCGCCTTCCGACACCCCCAGCTCAAGTATTGCAATTTTTCCACTGACAGATTTTCTTGGGGAACCGTAAGAAGTGCATGGAAAGGCACTGCCCCGATTGACCAGTTATTTCAAGTTACTTACTGTGTTTCGTTAACTCGCACAGCGATGGCACTTCTATTTGAATTGATTTGTACATGACATTGTCGTTCAGTAAATTTTATGTGCCTATTCACGGCGATAGATTTTGGGGTCAGTAAAAACTATCAAGGTTTACCAACTCTTTTAATAAATCAATACTAAAAGTTGAAGATTCCTGGGATTTATTCTGATATTACATTTAACGATTGGGTGCATTTTCTTGCTAGACCTAAGGGAATTGACTTACGAAAATTAGCGGTTATTAATTTTGGTAATTAATATGTAATTTCGGTTTTATATGGATACCTACTGACCATCGCTACATTCTTGAAGATCGTTTAACATGACACAACCCCTTCCGAGCCTGCCCAATGTCTCCCCTATATAAGAGTCTTCAACATCATATTAGCAATCAAAATGATATGCATCCATCTTTTATGCCTCTTTTGGATGTCTCCCAACAATCCTTTGTCCCCCTCCACCATGCCTAGCGTTGCGCGGACCTTCCCCTTGGCCCCTACCCTTCGGCCAATATACCATTTATAACCAAAGGTAACTTGGTAACTAGGAACATTGATCATTTGAAGTTTCAACCACCGCTTGCCTGCCTCCTTCCTAGAGCACCTTCCACTCCATCCTATTCCGTCGCATATCCCCTTCTCCGCCCTCCACAGATCCTTCCCCGCCTCCTCGCCTAGTATGTCCCCACCTACTCCCGGTCGGCGTTCCCACCACTTCCTAAAACAGAGGCGCCCGGCTGAGCCGTCGGATGGCGAAAGAGGATCGCTTCCGCCCGTGATTGAGATTGAAATCGCAGTCGACTCTTTTCGGGCAGTCGTCTTTGGCTGCGAAATTCAGCAATATTGACATGCGCCGATAACTTCCACGCACGATCTTTTCACAGCAAGAACTCCTAAAATAGCTTAACTTTTAGATGCTCATAGCTTTGGCGGCGCTCTGTAATACCCAAGAATCTTTGAACCGCATGCAACTAATTTACTACAATATCTTTAACCCAACTCATATTTATCAAAATGCCGCTCAGACAAGCCCGGCATAATCGACATTTTAAATGGCGGAAATCAGAAATCTAGCATCAGGTGCTTAATTATTTCACAAAAGGGAACGGGAACAGACATAGGAATAATCATTTAGTGTGAATGAATAACTGCGTGATCTAGATTTAGAATGACGCTTATTCGTATATAAGCCATGGCGCGGTAATTTCGTGAGAGTTTCGCCCTTAACATTTTACTATTATATACAGAATCCCATGAGCCCTGAGCGCGTCGACTTGCCCAGGGGATATTATTTTCAACTTTCTTGATTATTATGATTAACCAGTGAACCTTCTTGAGTTAAGAATGTCAGATTTTAAGAAATGGAAGTGCTATATTGATCGCCACGCGTTTAATTTAAGCAGCACCCACAGTTCTAATTATTTATGGAACTGTTGATGGCCCAGCACAACACATAACAGCGCACTCTCTACACAAACATCTAATTTAAAAAATATTCATCTTCCCTCTTTGCATCAAATTTATTTATCATTCGACTTGGTCAGGGGTAGATGCATTTACGTTTAAACATTTATCTCTTTCTTTTTTCTTAATATTCCTCACTTGATATAGAAAATCCATACCGATGCGTTAAAGTGGACAATCTAAAGTCAATTACGTGTTATAGAATTATTTGCCGCGTCAATAGATGAGATCGGTTGAGGGGTGCAGGGGTGAGGAGGTGTTGGAGATTTGAACGCGCGACTGCGAGTGCTAAGTCACCCACCCCCTCAGCTAGCCTTGCCCTCGTGTGGGGAGAGGGAGGGCGCGCCTATGGCCTGAAGTATGGACCGGGGGAGGGCAAAGAGAGGGCACGAGGGGTCGTTTTCTCATTTGAAGAGGTTATCCTAAAATCGAGTTTCTGTAATGTTATTGTCATTTATTTCAGAGTTTACCATTTATTTCGCTGTACATTTACATATTGACATAAAAACTTCAAAATCGAAAAAAAAATATTCCAGGGCGTCCATTTGACTCGCGGCACAGCCTTGTCGGAGGAAACGTCAGTCGGGGCACGTCTTTATCCCCCGTCTTCCCATTCCATACCCTCCCCCCCGTCCCGTCTCCTCCCTCCCGCCCCGCCCTCACCTTGACTGGCCGACTCGCCGCTGCCTTCAGAGCCTTGGGTTATCCCCACTTCCTCCTCATACGTGCCTCCCTCCTCCTCTCTCATCCTCACTTCAACTCCTGCTCCCACCCCTCCTAACTATCTTCTTCTTTTCTCCAGCCTCCCAGGCGGGCTGCTCCTTTCACCCTCCTTCAAACGACCCTCCTCATCCTCGGTCCCATATTCGGTCGGGTGGAAGCGGGGAGATTTGCTGTCAACAACATTTTAATTTTGCGTTCTCAATTTTCTGAGCTGGGTAAGGAAGCGATCCCATTTTGACCAAGATCTTTATTGTATAATCTTTCCGGCCTATGCTTTCGGAAGACCTATCGGTCCTTTTTTCCCAAGTAGTGCAAAGAATTGAGATTGAAACACGGGCAAATCAGTTTTTGTCAATTTCAGATTATTCAAATTGCCATGAAATCAATCTAAGACCAGTCGCTGCCCTCTTAGTTTGAAAAGGAATAAAAACTACGAATCAAGAAATGCGACCCTAGTCGGTAACTATCAACGAGAGCGGCATTCCCCTGAATCCACTGAAATGAGGACTCTTCTCTATTAATGTATTAATAATTTAATTTGTGGTAGCGTATAAGTGTGCCTTCGCAATCTTAATTATGCTCAGTACCATATCCTTGAACATTCATATCTCATCTATCCTACGGTTTAGATTATGCTCACTATGCGTCTTTATCGCTTCAATCCTGGAGACAGTACCGAATGTGTTCAGATTGTCTCATTTATGATGGCTTTTGAAGTTTCCAATCCTAGACATGCATTCCAGACCAGAGGGAAAAAAAAGAAAAATCTAAAGGCGAACTTCCTGATTCTATATAACTCCTCAGTCTCTTCTTCATCGCCCATTTCGACCCATCACCCTTCGTCCACGTCGTCCTACCGTTGACCTGATTCTAAGTCTCCCGCCCCATCAAATCCCCCGCGATTTGCCTCTGAGGGATACGTTTTCTTTGTCGCACAACGGACATAATTTTCACGTGCGAGGCCCCACCTGCATTGCCCCGATCAAACCATTCGTTTCCTCTCTCGGTTCTCTAGCCGACGGACGTGAGCGAAGTTGAGGGCCTGCACGAAGGGATGAATTAAAGAAGCACTAAGTGTACCATGGCCAGCGTGGGTATTTTTTTCGCACGGCATGTAGTTAATTTTATCAGTCGTCACACATTCTCATAAAACAACAAAACTTCGCGATATTACAGAAAGGATAAAGAGTTGAATATTTGCCTGAATTGAGTATCAGGGCGTTATTTCATTAGAATGCTTTCAATCAGCCGGATTCAATTAGTTTAACAATAAATATGCTTTTTCCCTAATTTCTATTCTTCGCATCTTAAACTTTATCAATTAGAGTACATTCTGGTGATAAAAACGAGCAGTCGGGATTTCAAGGAAGTAAGAAAGTGTTGCCTATTTGGTCTGAATTTCTTTTGTAGGAAGTGTCCCAAAGAGGAAGAATGAGGCTGAGGCTATGGACATTCCGCGGGAGGTCGAGCGCCTAAAGGTGGTCGCGGTGAGTACATTGCTTAATCCCTATCTCATAAATAACTATACATTATACCCTAATTAATAATCCCCTTTGGCTTGCTTTTACAAAGTAGCGAGGGAACAAATTTCCACATTTAAAATTAACTATAAGTACCGCGGCCTTGTCAAATTAGCGGAAACAGCATTAGTGTAATTTCTATACGTAATTAAGGAATTTTTATCGACCTAGTTACCTTCCGATTATCTATTATTTTTCTTTCATCTCATTCCTAGGAAAATAATCAGGTATACGTGTCATTTGTAGTTATAATTTTCATTGATTTCTCTTTGATTCACACGATTGTTTGAGACATTTCAACTTAAATTTAAACGTTCTACATGAAGTCTATAATACAAATTAAAATCTAATTTGAGCTTACTAATCTGTGATGACGGAAGCTTAATAATGTAACCCGAGTTGCGCGCCTGAGAAGAAATGAAGCAAAAGGAAATCGACCATCGCTATGCCATTAGTACAGCAGAGGATGTGTGTGTGTGGGAAAAAGAATTTCCCAACGTTTGTTGTTATTACTCTTTAATATATTCTTTCCGGAATAGAAAGAAAGTCAAGGGGTTCCATTGAATAATTCAAATGGTTCCGCAATTCCAGCTGGAATGCGTCCGAGAGCATGCGGAAAGAAGAGTCAGCAAAGAGCGCAGTGATCAGCGCAATTTGTTTTCTTCTCGATTGAAGATAACTTTAGAGATACCCGTTTCATCTCGATTAGCACGTTTCGACATTTAGAAACTTCTCTTACTTCTTTAATGAAGCCTGTTTCAACTTTATGCCTAGCGAAAATTGTTATTAACTTGTGATCATTATTTATCTTTTCACCATTTTTTATAACTTTGACCACCAATTACCATAACGTGTATTTTTATAAGGAAAAACAGGCAGCGTTTTTGACTAGTTCTGAATGGCTGTAATGACATGGCATTTGCATGAACGGAGGAAGTTGGATCGCGTTTAACGCAGAGGAGCTAGATTTGTAGAGCATTGTCATGATAAACTTAGTAGCATTTCCAAAACAATAGCGGAGCTAGGCTAGGAATCACTCATGGAGCGAAGGTCAAATTATGGATTAAATCTCTAGCATAAATTGGCATATCTCTTTATCAGTGATGTTGAAAATGTATTATTAACCCCATCGTACTACGGTAGGTGAGTGCATGCTAATAAAATTAGAGAGATTAAGTGTAGAAAAGAGAGATTTAAGATTTCATTTTTTCCATGAACGATAGTAACCATAATAACATTGTTTGACCGCGGTATTGCCATGTTCGGGTAAAATTATTCTGGTATTTGTTTACCCCCTGCCATGCATCCTGGTGGTGGCTTGCAGGGTATATACAAATAAATAAATGCGCTTTCTTACCCTTTATTTGAAAGTAGGTAGATAGATAGAGGTATTTATTTGATCGAACAGAGAAAACATGATTGAAGATAAGAAAATTTGATATAAAATACCTTTATAAATTTCGTATATTTCTGTCTTTACACTCTATTCACTCTCCACTAAATGCCTTAATCATCTTTTTGCGAATTCGAAATCTGACAAGGAAATTTAGTGTAAAAGATGTCAGAGGCGATTCTGAATTTTACTCCCTGGGTAACATGGTGGCCCTGGGTTTGAGAGAAAAGAATATAATATCAGACTGAATATTGGGCCGTACTTCCATTGTACCGACAATGGGCGGATCTGAAGGTGGTGAAGGTGAAGTGGACAGGAAGGGAAATAAATGAGGTGGTGCTATGTACGGAGGGGAAGGAGAGGGGCTTGATCAGAGAAATCATATGGAGAAAGGAAAAATGCATGTGAAGCTTAGGATTAGCATAGGATGTTGAAGACTGCAATAGAGGAGAGAATGTAGGGCAAATGAGGAAGGGGCAGTAATAGAATAGGAATATTGGATGGAATGAAGGGAGGAAGTTTATGGAGATGAAGAGGGACTTGTAGTAGATGATGTTGTTTGGCTTGCGTTTCGTAATGAGAGACAAGACAATTATTTGGTAGTTGTCCATCCAAAACATACCTTAAATGGTTGACACTAATGAACATCTCATACTAGGAGTTTCTAAGGAATTATATAAGACCTTCCCTTTAACAATCAATGTGTTTCTTTTTTTTTGCTTTTCCTATCCTAAATGGGATTAATGAAAGGATATCTAGGTAAATATCAACCAAATATAGTGGTGAGGCCTTCTTAAGATTCATAAAGGCACCCATTGAAGCTGTCTTCATTAGCAGCTGTTAATTAGTTGGTGTCATATCCAAGTATCATTATGAATGGAAAGATATATGCCATCTCTGTCATTTTAAATTTATTTTTGAAACCTTATTATTCTAAAATTTCTGAGAGTTTGGTCATTATAGCTAAATGTTTACCATACAATTTGATTTCAGCAGATAGAAGTTATATTAAGGTTTCTTTGGAAATGACCAACAGAACAATATAATTAGGTTCTGAAGCACGATTTCTCATAATTTCCAATCATCATTTGAAAAATCTTCCAAGACATTTCAAAGTAAATACACATTCATTTTGTTAAATACATATTTTATTGTAAAAATTCTGTGTATATATAAATATATTCCAGAATATGAAACATATACTTTATTTAAACTTTAACATATTCTTATAATTTCTTATTATTAAATATAAAAATTGAGCAGTCCATTAATATCAATTTTATGTGAAATTTTCAATGATATATGAGGTAAGAGATAATAAATTATTTTCAAGATAAATTAATATCTTTCTTAAATAAGTTGATGTGATGATATTATATCATAAATATATGGAGTGAATGGTTTCAACATTGTTTTATATAAACATAACAAAGACAAATGTGAAACTTTCAATAAAATGTGAGGTAAGAGATTATAAATTATTTTCAAGATAAATTAATGTCTTTCTTAAATAAGTTGATGTAACAATACTATATTATAAATATATGGAGAGATTGGTCTTAACATTGTTATACATAAACATAACAAAGACAATTTTAGTTAGAAGCATACAAATTTCTCTCTTTTGCAATGCAAATTCATCCATGTATAAAACTATTTAAACAAAACAATCTGCTGCCATGCGGTAGAAATAACAAATAATGACTGTAATAATACTGTAAAACAAGCATAAAAGATACCATATGGTAAGATAATGACCCTAATATCATGTATGCTTTGGACTTCTTAGTTTATAGATATGATAATATCACCATATGGCTCATGTTGTTGAGTTTTGACCTTCTGTTTTGCTTCAAGGCCTGCAAAAGAAATGTATGCGAGTGATAGTTATACGGTTGTTGTTGTTGTATAACTAAATTGGATTTTAAAGTATTCTATTAACCAACATGGTTTCAATGTTTTCAGGTGCCACTAATTACATTAAATTGTCATGCAACCTCGCATAATGAGCATAATTCATTCCAGAATCTTTCTGGTAAAGCAAAACAATTTGTCCAGAATAAATTAATGTAAAATATGATAATGCGTTCCATGCTAAAAAAATAAATGATATGCAAGGCTTATTCAAGGAAAATATTAACACATTGTTAAGGATTGTGAATCAGCTTCATCTTTTTTTCAATGGCAGAATTAAACAACCTATAATGAAAATTCAATATCAGGAAAACAAAAAAGAATCATAGCGATTAGTTTATTATTTATCATATAGTCCTAATTATTTGACTGTTAGAGACATTTTTTTGCTGATTCTTCAAATTTTTGCAAAAATGCAACACAGTATTATCACTGAATCAATTTGTGGTGCACATAGCCACTACCTTAGTAGTTGTAGTTTTTATAGGAGGTAACCGACAGCTCAGGTCATTTGCACCATTGGGGATGGACAGGATAGGATGAAGGGTGGAGAGAAACCCTATATCGGCATTAGCCTGCTCTTAATGAAAGGTGCCAAGGGGTCCGCAGCTCAACGTCCCATTCGAGAGATGGAATACTCACTCAAAGTGCCCTCTACAAAGCACCTCAAGAAGGAATTGGGAATACTACTGAAAAATTTCTGTCGTTGCCAGGATTCGAACCCAGGCCATCAGGGTGGGAACCCAGTACGTTAGCCCCTGCACCATCACTATCCCCTCACTGCCTTATTAGGATGATGCTTCTCAATGTGCAATGCGACAGTTTCCCATGCTTTCCCATGACCCACACATCACATTTAGCCCTCTCTTCTGGGATTAACACTTCTTGAAGGCTCATGGTTTTTCTGAATGGTAAACAAGCAGGGTTTCAATCACAATTTGCTCATAAGTGAAATAACAGAATGAGATGGTTTTTCATTGACTTGTGGTTGGATAATGTGTTCTCCTCTGCTTTTATATAGGTTTGCTTCAGAATCTCTTTCCAGAAGAGAGCCTTATCATCACAGTTAAAAACCTGTTGTGGCAAGTAACCTTCAGACTATACGCGCTTATTGAAGTCACTGATGAAGTTCTCTACTGTCTTGGAGTCAGAGCTTATTGCTTCACCATACCTTACAATGCTGTGGATGCCAGTTCTTGTCTTAAACTTCTTGAATCACCCGCAGCTTTCCTTAAATACTTCTTTGGCAATTGATGATCCTGGAATCTTGTTGATCTCTTCGCATTGCAACTGCTTTTTGTCATCCATTTGAGTAGCAACCTTTCAACAATCTTGAGAATATGCAATCGTTACATTAAAATGCTAGCAGAACGAGTGTTAAACACAAACTAAAGCCATGGGTGTGCAATCATTCCAGGAGTCCTCCTATCCTTGTAAGTCATTATGCAAAATGTCCTTGTTAAGTGAAGAATTAAAAAAAAATATTTTTGCTCATTATGCCAAACACACTCTTTGCAAGGTGCTCGTAAAGCAAGGCTCTACTGTATAACGCCAATATTTATTTCAAGGTTGAGATTTTAACTAATCTAGTAAGGGTTAACAAACATACTGGTTATTGTGCAAAACTAGATTTATTATTACTAGTTTCATTTTCAAAAATAAAAAGGTATATTATTATGCTACTGCTATATGGATAAAGTTATATTAATTTCATTCATCACTACATGTTCAAATTACAGTTTTACACGAAATGATATGGAAACTTGTTCTTTAGCAGCATCTGCACTAAAAATTAAACAATGAAGTGAAGGAAAAGTTGAGGGTATGAGTAAGCATTCATAATGTACCCAACAAATGACGAAAAGGGTTTGAGGTTGTATGTAGTAGTTAGGAAAAAAAGGTCCACCTATTTGAAGAGACAAATATTGTGAAAAGATTTTCAAAACAGGATGAAAGGAGGTATGTAGGGTGAAGATAATTGGAAGAAAGGGGTTGCTATCACCAGAGGATGATATTTTCCTGGTAATAGAGTTGAGAGGGATGGTGATGATGGGGAGTGCTTGAATTCTCTGACATGTAATGGACCTTTGATAACTCCTTTAAGTGATGCTTTTCTTAAACATTTCATTTGCTTATATTTAATTCTCATACATACTATCATTGCTGTGATTCATTTAGTCTTTTGCAACCACTTGTCTGAATGGCTAATTAAATCTTGCTGATCAGAGAATTCAAATTTTTGAATTTCCTACAGACTTTCATTTTATGCCCTCGCCAGATCCATCCCAAGTTATATAATGGTTGTCATAGGAATGAATACAGCCCCATGGCTGCTTGGAAGACTGTAAAATGTGATATTATCAGCTACACTGAATTGGCACAGATGTTAATCCATCTGCTAACTTGTAGGCTATTTCCTTCCCTATACTGAACAGAAGCTCCTCTTTGCAACTGTCCACACCACTTGAATTGTGCCTTGATATATAACTGCATGAATCCTCCTCATTCCTTCAGTGCAAGTGAGAGAGGTGGTCTTCGTGAAGAAAACAAGGTTTTCAAAGTTTGCTTGGTCATAAGTGTGTTTGCAGACGATGGTCATTGCCTACAGGGTGCATGATAATAATGGAAATGTGGGGCAATTTTTTTAACCCTGAGATTATTATCAACTGCCCTTTGGATTGAAATTCAATAATTGAATTAGCTTCTTCAGTACTCATCTGATTACATGAACTTTGCTTGATTCAGGGATGGTTTTGCCAGTGAGTTTTAAGAAAAGAATTTCTGAGATGCTTGATGGTCACAATTGACCACAAGAACTAGCTACTATGATAAAGTTTTGGTGAACTTTTAGTAGCCTGTCACAAAAGGGCTAGTTCCCAAATCTCTGTTGATGCTTGGCTTAGTCTGATTTGAAAGGGTGCATGCAATATAAGAAGAAATTCTGAATGAACACAAAAAACAAAGTCGCTAGTATAACAACAGATGATGGCATGTGCTTTGCCTTCACAGATAGTGAATTGAAACAACCTAAAGAATTGGTAACAGCTTTTTTCTAGTAGTAGTATTTTAGGGGAGGTGACCGACTGCTGAGGTCATTTGCACCATAGGGGATGGACAGGAAAGGATGTAGGGTGGAGAGAAACCCGGCATTGGCATTAGCCTACTCTTTACGAAAGGTGCCAAGGGGTCCGCAGCTTAACGTCCCATCCGATGGACGGCGTACTCACTCAAAGTGCCCTCCACAAAGCACTTCAAGTAGGGATCGAGATACCTCTGCAAAATTTTCAGCACCTCCAGGATTGAACCCAAGCCCTCTGGGTGGGAAGCCAGTACAATAGCCACCACACCAATCCTGATCCCAACAGCTTTTCTCCTCAATGAAAGTGGTCATGGTAATTAAAAAGGATTGTTACCTTTCCCACTACCAGCTCAATCATCCATCACATTAAAACAAGCGTTGACTAGCATTCTTAGTCTAAGGCCAACTACTCCTGTATGGGCAATGAGCTTATCACAGTCATCACAACAGTATTTAATCCAAAGATAACCATTCCCAATAGTAGCATTTAGGAAGTTATGAAACATTCAAACTATGTAATTAACGGGACTTACTGATAAGGGCAGTGAAGAGGCGAGCTGCATTTAGTTTGCTGGTGGAGGCTGGAGGTGCCAACATAGCAAATGTAACCTTATCACTTTGAGCTGCCACAACAGGAATTTTCAACATAAGATTTGCCTCAACTCTACAGAAAAATAAAGCTTTCGATTAGGATAATATATTAGGTTCAACATACTCTTTTATCACGTTGGTAACTTAATCTGAATTCTTCTGAATGTCTTGTTTCTTAAAGCTTCATTCTACTTGGGGGAGTTTCCATTGAAGAGGTTTTTAGGTCAACAAAACACTACATACATGAAAGGAACTCCCAGATGCAGAATGAATCCCTCATGCAGTTAGCTTTTTAATGTAATGTTCAAGTATATATGTATTGAAAATGTATTATGCATAATTATCTTTTTTTAAGTAGTAGCAGTATCAAAAGAAAATGAGAATAATCCATTGAACTTAAATTTATATCACAAAAACAGTGAAGGCGATGAACACTGTGATACTAGAGAGGCTTCCTAGAAATTCAGTCATGATAAATGTACACAATAGCATACCGGGCACTGGTTGTTGACTCTTCTGATAGTGAGGGAGAATGATCTTTTTCCAATGCTCTCTTTTTTGCTGGAGGCTCCTCTTCCAAAACTGTGGGCAGAGTCTTAAGTGACCTTCTTGAATCTATGGGCTCAACAACATCAGCATAGGGAATTTCTATGAATAAAGTAAAATCCATAAATGTTAATCAGAATGACTGAAAAAAATTGAACATCAATGATATTCCTAGTACACCATTTCCCTCAGTAGAGCATACAAACGTTTGTGCCATGGCCCACTGGAGCCATGCGTGGAAACATATGTCTATACTCACTGAGCTTTTCAATTGCATTTATCTAAGTAGATTTAGTTTATATGAGCTACATCATGAAAGGGTGTTATAGTATTCAGGTACTTTCCATTACCTCAATGACCCACTTTAGAGAGGATGTCCAGTGGAATAATCATGGGGTGGGAGTGAAGGGGGATCATTGGCCCCCTCGACTACCAAAGTCCAAGATAATGCATATTGTCAGAACCATTGATTTAAAAAATATTAATTTCAGGGTGTTAAATGCCATTGACTAGCCAGTGTCAAGGACGACAGCAATGTAGTCGAGGTGACTCCAATGTATTGAACTCAAGGAGGTGAGATACTCGAAGCCAAGTTTGCCGCCGGCATGTGTAGGCAACGACTACTGAATTACAGATAGGGTACAGTCCACATCTCCCCTCTACCATTGAATGGTGAGTTTCTTTAAATCCATAATCAAGGCATCTTTGAAAGTTCGGTTTAACAGAGATTTTTTTAATGCACAGAGAAATTCTCGATATTTACTTGATGTCTAATTTTGAGATTTGCGCAAAGTTCAGTCTTGATGATAATCAGTATGATGAAACTCAAATATTGCACTTTACAGTTACACCCTTTTTGTCTTACTTTTCTCATAGCATTAGGCAAATCCTTTGATGAAGAACGAGAATAAAGTATTCACACTAGGCCAGATATTCATTAAGTTGTTCATTACTTGCTAGGAACTGTCCAAAACCTAACACTAAATTCAAATAAACTGTGCTGCAATGATAACTTTCGTGTAGTCACTATTGATTTGTAAAAGACATTTAAGTGTCATATTGGAAAAATTACTCACCTGAAGCAGGATGTGGACCCATACCATTCCATTTCTCATCAAATACTTTGGCCAATAAAGCTGCCAAGATGTATGATGCCTTGGTAGGTGATAATACCATGGTAGTTTAACTGGCCAAAGCACTTGACTGGAAATTGATGGATTTGGATTGAAAACCTGGTCTTGGTATGTAATTGTTGGGGGAATGAAGAATTCGTTTTAAGGAATTGGGCAATATTGTGTGCTAAAACTTAATATCAGGACCTAATTTTAATTTTTTGGTGACATCTTACCTGAAACTAAGTCTTCTGGCATATCAGTTACTCTGAAATGAGAAAATATATTTAATATTTTAAATAAATATAATTGATATGATTGAAGTAATAGTAAGTCATTAATCTGACAAACTATTTGAATATTTTTGTTTGAATTATGATAAAATTTTATTGTGAAGAAATTGGAACAACAGTTAATGCCATTATTACAGCTACCAGTGTAACATATTGATAAAGAATGCAATGAAAATAACTCCTGCAGCATCAAATAGCAATTCAAATCAAACCCAGAATAGATTTATTGAATTATATTTACATGTAAGTATCCCTTGTAGCAAAAATAAATGATTCAATGGCAAATTTGCAGATATACAAGGATTTTGTACAAATTTAATTTAATTTAATAAGCAGCCCTTCATTGATTTTAAATGTTTTATTTTAAATAAGAGACAGGCTATTAACTAATAAAATTTGAAAACATACTGCTTGGGAGGACTGACAGTAGAAAGACTAGACTCTTGTCTCATTTCTGTTCTTGGGGTGGGTGATCCAACTGAAAGTAACATAGATGATTGCCCTGAAATGTTTCCTCTTGCTTCCTGCATTCTCCTTGGCTGAATTTCTGCTTCCTAGAATTGAATTGTTATGTTTGAGGAAAAAAGGCGAGCAAACCTAACCTGTAAATGTCATTCAAAGCAGTGTTTGTAAATAATGGTAGGGTATAATACCATCAATACATGAGTTATCATAAGTGATGAGAATGTTAGGAAAGAGTGATGAATAACACATGTTGTTCTTTTAAAATGTTGGCATATTAAGCATATGACTGATTTAACTATATAAGCCTATTATTTAGCATTTTTCCTCTCTCTGATATCCTTCATAATTTTAGGTATTGATGGCTCTTGAAATTATTATCCTATGGGAATGGTACTAAATGAAAAAAGTGTTGGAAAATGATGATATACAGCTTTAACTTAACTAATGGAATGGAAAAATTTTAAAGTTAGCATGTTAAGTTGAATGGCATGATGTGGTGCCAGAAACCATGGTTAATTGACTTAAATATGTATATAGCTTTCTCTGGATTATCAGATCAAAAGGGGTGTTTCTTCAGTCAAAACAAATTTTTTTGACTAAATATATAAATTCTTAGTATCCATTTCAAAATTGCGCAGTAGCAAGCATCTCTCTCTACACAGCACTGGGACTAATGCAAGTTGTTTACATTATATGCCTGACAGCTACTATTAGGTTGTATGTTTTATGTAATAAAAGGTCAAATAAGTTATATGATACATGTTAAGTTGATAGAGATATGATATAAATTATATATTAGGTAACATTTTAAGCAGTCGGACATTTTTCAATTTACAAGATACATTTTCAGGAAAGAGGCTGAAAAAAAGACCCAAATATACCTATTTTAAATGAATTTGAGATAATAATCATACATTTAAAAAGTGATATTGAAAGAAGCAATTCAAGAAATATAGCTGACAATTTTAAAATCATAACTAGTTTCTGCTTCTTAAAATGAAAAAGGGTCAGAAGAGCCAGGAGTGCTAGATAAAAAGTTGGCATTTTAAAGGGAGTAAAAAAGAAGGAATGCCTCTATGTGAGGATAAAGGGATAGGAGCAATTTGAGGAATGATGGGTAGTCCCCAAATAGGAATATAAATAACAGCAAAGAAAACAAAAGGATTATTTACTACTCCTTTTGTTTTCAGATAGATAGAATTGATAGATAGAATTTAAAAACTCTCTATGGGAAATAAGGCAGTGGGAATAGTTCCCAGCATATTCACCAAAGAATTTATGAGAAAATAATTTGGTCAGAAGACTTCAATCAATTAAGTTTTTTTATTCCCATCCCAGGAAACAATACAGAGGCAGTATAGATATGAAGACTATAAAACCTTAAGTTTCATTTTGTATGCTGAAAAGGTGGCACAGGAAATAATCAATAAAAGGTTCCATGATAGAGCAAAAAATCACCTAGACAAAGATCGAATTGGATTTAGAAATGGAAGGGGAACATGTTATGCTATTTCAGTAATAAGAATGCATATTAATCGAAGGGAGTATGGAATATAATCAGGATGTCTTTTATAGCTTCATGATTTTGAGAGTAGAGTAGACAAAGTATCAAACAAAGAAGTTAATTAATGACACAACAACTTTTAACCCCGAAGTCAGGCATCTTGTTACAAAAGAAAAAAAACTTATTTCACATCAAAACAAAACTTATACGAGATGCATACAGACACTCCTGAGAAATATATGGTCATGCTTCACCACATGACTCAAAGCTAATGGAATAGAATATAGAAATCATCTAGGGGGATAAATAACTCATTCAAAACTTGTACATTAATAAGTCAGCACAGGTAAGGGAAGCAGAGGAAGAATCAGGATAGGCAGTGAAAGCCAGGGAATGAGGGAGGGCTGTTATTACCACTGCTTTTGACTCATGTACTGAGGAATTGTTCAGGGTGGCATGAAAAGGTTTGAGCTAAGAAGAGAAGTGGCAAGCATGGTTACTAAGTCAGGTTTGCAGATGATCAGGAAGACGAGGGATTGTAATTTTTCCATTATTGTTGAATTATTTCAGGATCAATGGAATAAATAGGGTATGGTAATAAACTAAAAGAAGATCAAAGTAATGTAATTACCATATTTTCCCATCGATAACGCGCATCTAATGTATAACACGCATCTAGAACTTAGTAGTTGTCATGATTTTGTATAGATACCTTGCACCCTTTTTATCATGGATTTTTGAGATGAAATAACTGTAACAGTAACACATCTGTATAAAATAGAATACAATTAGAAAGGCATGCTTCCAGACTAATTTATTTTTGCAAGACTCTCATTTGAATTATTGTGTGCATAGGTGTGTAAATGTTTGGATTTTTTCAATTTTCATTTTACATAACGCACATCATCATTTTTTTTATCATATGAACATTTTTGCAAAGACAACGCACGCGCTATCGGTGGGAAAATACGTTAGTAATAGTAAAAATAGTGAAGTAATACAAAGAAGTAGGAGAATTATGCTGAAATTATGCAAAGTGGGAAGGTATAAGCCAAAGCAGTTAGAACAATTCACATATTTTGATGTGCTTAAGAAGAAAATCGGATTAGTAGTGGGGACATTAGGTGAGGGATAGCATTGGCAAAAGAGGGATTCATAAATGGCAGGTACAAGAAGTAAAGACATAAAATGCTAGAAAAAACTTTAATGAAGAGGGAAGTGTTGTATGAACATGAAACACTGTCTTTGAGGAAAGAGAACCAGGAAAGGTCAGAACCCTTTGAGATGCAGTTGAGGAAAAGAATGCAGAAAGTAAGTTGGGGCAGAGAGGAAGGTAATCAATGAATTTTTAAATGTGATGGGAGAAGAGAGGAAGTTACTGGGAAAAATCAGAATTATAAGGTAGAAGGAGTGAGGAGAGGGGATATTGAAGCCATGATAGAGAGGAAAAGAATTTAGGTTAAGTGGCGAGGAGGGCAGAATAGAATAAACCTACTGCATGGAATGAAGACAGGTTGAAAGTATGAAGAGCTGAAAATGAAAATAGCGAGTAGAAACATACCATAGGAAGTTCATGTATACACAATACTTGTACTTGCCTTTAATAGGTAGGTAGATTGCTAATGATGCTGACAATTATTTTTTCCAAGAACTTATTACAAAATAAACAAAAGGTGAATGATGACAAGTTGTAGGTAGTTAAATATATAATTGAACAAATTTAAAGGGTAGTCATTATCAGGGAAAAAGATACATTTTGGGGCAATGTCAAATGTAGAAATTGACAGTGCAATGTTTTTTTGCCAGTCTGTGTCCTTCACATAAATTTTTGACAGGAAGAAAATAAAGCAGGTAAATAAAATGTTTCAAATAGAAAAACATTAAGAAGTAAAACAAAATAGAGGTTATCAATTTGAACACCAACAGGTTTTAAAGAAAAGTCAATCAAATGCTTGCTTACTAGTGTGAAAGACTGCCTTAAAACACAAACAGAAAAGTAAGTACAATAGCAAAATGTATTAGCGCAAGATATTCAGAGAGACAACCATGTATTTTCAGCCCATAAGAGTGAGTAGTCAGTTATCATTAACCAGGGATTGCACACAAAACTGTGAGCAGTCTAATTCATAAAATTTATTTACCAAAAGATATGTTCAGTTAGGCTAACATCAAAATATTGCATTCATTATAATAAGTTTATGAATTCATTTATTGTTTATTGTTCATGCTGAAAATCATAATTGTATCCAAAAAGATATTAACATCATAAAGCTGACAGTTAATGAATTTTTTTTTATATTAAGATTAAAATTAAAAATCAGTAGCCATATTAAATTACTGAAAATTCCTGTAAGTTACACCATCTAGTTGTATATGTGACCCATATTAATGAAGGTACTTTGCCATAAAGAATTATCATGTGTCCCTGAGTAAAATTCTCACCTGCACCAATGGCAGTAGTTCCTTATATATTTCTGGGATTCCAGGGGCAGGGTCCTCTGGGTCAGGAAAGCATTCTAATAGATGAGAAAGGGGTGAGGCTGTTTCTGGTTTTTCCACTGCCTGCATTTCCCACATACGTTCCTGAGAGGATCAAGATGAAAAAATATACCATCAGCAAAAAATGGGAGACACAGTAGTCCAGCGGTAGTGTTGGACTACTGACCAGAGGGCTCAGGTTTGATTCCCAGGCACACCTCTTGAATGCCCTCTGCTCTTCCCTAGCTGAGTGATTTTCTCAGTATCTGATCTTCCTGGGAAATCATAGCCGGCACAGGGAAAGGAACTGTCCCCCCTGCCCTGACGTGTGAATTTCACATGCTGTCGGGCTTAGTACTGAGTTAACTCTACCATCACCTAACAAACCAACCCTCGGATTGATTACTATGCTAATGGTTTAAGCAATACATGAGGTATCAGTTTAGATACACACAAGTTAGTTAGCAATCTAAATGGTCATTTTTGAATTTACATTCAAGATATGCAACTCAGGTAACTTTTAGTTTCCTCAATACCTAAACTTTTAGTGTTTTCCGGAAACTTAACAAGTTTTCACTCCTCATAACATACGGTTTTTTCCAATTAACATCATGCTTTTGATGTTTTCCAAAAAATTATCAAATATACCATAAATTTAAATACATTCCTAATATTTCCCTAAGATTTTAATCCTTTTAATTACAGGTTGTCATCATACTGTATGAGCAACGGTAAAGAATTTTAGTCAGGAAGAAAGAGCTTACAATTACAGATACAGTACAATCACTCACCATTATCATCAACTACCAGTAGCTAATTCATGTAGCATATTGTTGGGAAAATTTACATTCTAGGTTCCTATTATAACTAATTTGGTCTTCTTCTTCTGCGTCTTCTGTTCTGCTGCTGTTGGTTTTCCTTTGCTACAGTTTTGTAAGATGACAATCCTGGAAGCCATGCCTCTCCCGCTGCTGAACAATGAATCGACATCCTAGAGCAAAGATGGTCTGGCTATCTTGCACCTCTCCATTCGTTGCATCCCAAGGCATCAGACAGTATAAGAGTAATTCAGGATTTATCCCCGTGGATAAAATTTTATCACAAACCCACCTTCTACTTAAAAGATGCCACAAAGGCTTAAGAAAGCATTCCAGCTAGATCCCTACTGTGTAAAATAGATTTAAAGGATGCTTTTTGGCAAATCCCCATTAACCCGGCTCACCCTCATTTCTATAGGATTTACATCAATAAAGAATATTATTACTGGAACAGACTGCCCATGGGGCATGCATAGGTGCCCGCCATTATGCAGCGTTGAGCTAGGGCAGTATTAGCAGATATATATTCCAGATTTCATGTACAGATGATCGCCTACCTTGACGACTGGTTGATCATATTTCCGGAAGAAGAAGTTAATTGCATTAAAGATATGACAGGATTTTTCACAAATCAATTAGGAATAACAATAATTTTTAAGAGCAGTGCTCTTCAGGCAAATACTCATTGCATTAAGTATTTAGGTGTTGACATTAATACAAACACTATGACGCTCAAGTTAGTACAGAATTCCCTAATGCATACAGTAGGAACACAACTCAATCATGTTTTTTAAAAGAACCCTGTATATGCTGATGTAAGATGCTGGAAAGCACTACCAAGAATATTTATAGGTGTTGACATTAATACAAACACTATGACGCTCAAGTTAGTAAAGAATTCCCTAACGCATACAGTAGGAACATACACCATTATTAGTGAAGAAAACAACACCTTAAAGATATGTTTTTCATGTTTTATTGCAGTGAAATTCTATTAATTAAAATCATTTTATAATACTCCTATATAATATAAGAAAACTTGTGACCCTGATTGACACTGCTTCTGCTCTCTCGGTCTATTGTGCATTTATTCACAGTTGACTGAAATATGGCATTAGGGACCATTTGGTCTCAATTTCGCCCAAATAAAGACCTCTATCTATCTATCTATGGGTGCACTCATATCATTTCATGTGCCTCTTTTGGCTACAGAAATGGGCAGTAAGAATCCAAGGAAAAGTCCCCAGGGCAAGCAGTTGTAGACGTTATTTTAAAAGATTCAACATTCTAACTCTTCCCTGTTTGTATTTATTTAATACTATAATCTTTGCGCTGCAAAACAAATCCATGCTGATGCACATAGATATAGCACAAGAGGTTGTAATGACTTTAGATTTACTGCCTACAACTCAATCATGTTTGGTAAGAACCCTGCATATGCTGGTGTACAATGCTGGAAAGCACTACCAAGAAAATTAAGGGAAATAGATATTTTTCTGTTATTTAAGTCTAAACTATATCAATTCCATTATGAGCATCAATGCTATACAGTTGATGAATTCATGTCCTCTTATCTAGGTAAATGATTTTCTTCATTAATAACTATACAAAAATAATCTTGTAACTGTTCCCGGCTCCTGTTTGGGGTTTTGATGCACTTACTAAAATTTTTATTTTGAGATACGCCGACTCTGTAATATCCATTCTGTGATGCCAGCAAAGAATATAAGCAGACAATGTGACTCATTCCATACTTGTTACAAACATATCTTATAGGAACCAATAAACATTATTATTATTATAGATAACTGGATTTCTTAGGTCTCTGATTGGTCTAGATAATTTTTCAACCCAATCCCAATAAAGTTTCTGATGAAAAAATGGACTTTCTGCAGACTTGATCAAAGCAGATATTCAAGCCTGCTGGGAAACCCCATAGGATATGATGGTGATTCTCCAGTAGACAACAGGAAGGTTGATAGGTGCGAACTGACTCACTGCAAGATCCCTGGGACACATTTGTGATATTTGGTCAAGAGATATTTCAGATCTTGGGAGCTTCTTCCCACCTTCCTTTTCTACTTATCTCAGGATAAAACTTTAAATATCGATATTTAAAATAAACAAATAAAATGGAGCTTCTACTCACCCTAATCTGTGTCAGTAGTTCAATATTTGTTTGTTCGGTAGGTTTATGAGGAATCTGAATCACTCTATCTTGCACCCAAGCAGCACCACCACCTCTACGAGGTAGTAAGAGTTGTTCTTGAGGCTCTACCACTCTTTCAGGCTGCTCAATGGAATTTCCTGGTGCTTGTTGCTGTGGCTAAGAATAAGAAACATTTTATTTCAACACTTTGGTCCTAAATAGATCAGCTGTGATGGAAATTACCTAAGTGATTCAAGCAAAAGCAGCAAATTGATCATGAATCACTTTAAAAAATTCCTTTAAAATGATGGAAGGAAATGACTTGGGTAGCTTGTCACTGGCATTAATCATTCTACCTTGTATTAGTATATGCATAGCACCAATATCGTATACTTGAAATTGTTTATTTAATGGATAATGTTAGCCATGGTAAGAGGTTCATGGTGATGTTGTGGGAATATGATTGGGTTTTTGTTATTTCTGCCTAAGGACTTCATATACAAGAGGGTAAGGAGGTGGTGGTGAAATTTGTTGGTTAACACATTTTTTTAAACGAGGGCTAGGAAAGGAAAACAGCATCCAGAAACTAAGGGCTGTTTTCTAATGCTTTTTTTCTATTTTCATCTTTGAGTGATTCTCACAGCCCAGTAGTGCCCCTTACCTTTTTGAAATTGTTAGTGAAGTAACATGAGGGAGGGTATCTAATATCAAACCCTAGGGTTTCAGTGATTAGATAAAAGCTTTGGCAATAAGTATCGGTGTGACATCAAATCCATATAGGCGTTAAATGATAAAGAGGTGCACAATTTTTTTTACATACTTCATTAGGTCACCTGGCCCTAAACAAATGGATGAGAGCTGAATGAGAAAGATAATTGAAGAGGCATGGCCTTTTTAAATGTGAGAACACAGTTTGGACTGATTGCTAAAATTGTACATATGCTGAAAATTTTAATGAGATTTCTCATCAACCCAATATGCATAAACTGATCATCAAAAAAATATATTTGAGATAGTTGTATTTGTCAAACTTATGGTATTATTTTATATTATATCCTGAGTAGACCAACCGGATGTTTTTGGAGGAGAAGAACTTCAGAATTGGAGCTATCTTATGACCTAAAACTAACCTCTGCTAATTCTGGCACTTGCTCCTGTGGTTGTTGCCCCATTACTTGTTCTGGTGCTTGCTCTGCAGCTGGCAAAGTGACTTCAGGAAGTTCTTGAGGTATTTCCTTCAAAAAAAGTACTCAACATGTAACTAACTCTTTGGCTTAACAGAAAAACAAGGCTTCAGGTATGAAGCTCAGGTACAAACAAGAAAAAGTTTCAAGTTATATTGTTTTATTGATGGACTTAAGGATATTGGAGAGTAATTGGACTGTTCCTATATGCATATTCCATGGGTCCTTACGAAACAATATTTATCGGTTCCACAGGGAGTATCATGAAAATTATATGAGTACATGAAATTTATGAAAACATTATAAACTGAACCCGTTACAATATTTATTTATGATGATTGATTCTGGATGAACCATTGGATCATAATTACATTAGCTGACCTTGTTAATGAGCATATGGTTACGAACTGCTGGGAAAAATGACCATGGTAGGAGAGTAAATAGTCATCACTGTCTACCTACAAATTAATATGATTGTATGAGCATATTGTAACTTCCTATGACCAACTACACATGAACTTGTCATGTACAACTCCCATGTTACTGCTTCTGGAGGGCAAGGCAATGCACATATCAAATTTCTCAGTGCATATATAAAGTGCTACAGGTAGGTGACCAGAAGGTTAGGAGCAATGATACAGGATGATTCTTTAATGACTGAGATTTATTCCAGAATATTTTACCTTACAATGCTATGCCTGCAGCCCTATCCAAATCAAGGGCTCATTGATTTAACAGTCATAGCAGTGGCAGGCAGGTAATCTAATTTTTTTGCTTCCTTCACCTCTAGCTCTCTCTCTCTCTCCGCAGTTAGCTGATATAATTTTATTTTCTCATGAGGCAGTATGATCACAGAAAGATTAAGGGGTTCATTGTCCACTTTTAGCACCCAAGTCCATAGAATAAGCACTCATGCCATGCTATTTTTGGCATAACTGTAGACAGTGTTGTCAAAGTGTGTTGCCAAGAGCAACATTACTCTCTGATGTGAGTGAATTCCTGTGATATGCATAAGACCTGTTAATAGACACAATGGGTACTGTAGGAACTGCTGTAACTGCATGTTCTTAGCTAGGACATGTGCAATAGTAGAAGTTAAAGCATAAAGTGCACCACAAATTTCTGAACATAGCAAATTATTGAGGGCATCCATTTCAATGCAAACCCATTACAAAGTGAAAACCCACTGTATAGGCTAAGGAAGTAGGGAGAGAACCCAGAATTAGCATCTCATGACCTTGAACCAACCTCTGGTAGTTGCTGAACCTGCTCCAGTGGTTGCTCCATTGCCTGTTCCGGTGCTTGTTCTGGTGCCTGTTCTGGTGCCTGTTCTGGTGCTTGTTCCATTGGTTGCAAGGGGGCAACAGTCAGTTCTGAAGGAATTTCCTTACAAATTAAAGTATACTTTTTGTAAATCTTAAGTTTTGAGAAAAAAATAGCTATAAAGGTTGTGCTAATTTTCATAACGGTTATGGATTATTCTGTGTGCAAATATTCACTATTCATAATGAATCCCTCTGCTACATAGTTTTCAGGGATGAATGTCTACTTGCTCTGATGATTTAGAGAAGTACTTGCTAGGAAACATCTTATAAGTATTGGATTTTGTAATGTTAAAAACGAAGATTAGTAAAGAATAATTGTTATTCATCAAGTAAATTATAGCAATGAAGTTTGTATTTTATGCATCTTCTGGTTTCAAACTTTTTTATAACAAGTGACACTTTCTACTTGAATACTACCAACAATTTATGCGAATGAAAAAATGGGAACTAGAAAAAAATCATTGATAACTTCAGAAATCTTCAAGCTTTTTGTTATAATTAAAGAAAAAGATGCATTTTGTCAACTTAACAACGAGCCTGGAGCTCTCTCTATCCAATAATTTCAACAATGCTTTTTATAACATAGAAATAGTACATGAATCAAATGTTTCATAAACCCACCATTTTCATATGTTAATTTTAATCATTCCATATTCCTTAAGCCCTGCTATAAAAGCACTATTGCCATGCCTGAAAAGGTTAATCAAGAATTATACCCCGAGAATTGATAGTATTGCAGCAATTTTTTTACAAAATTGTAGAAGTTAAATTATTCAACCTTTATTGTTCATTATAAAGGAAAATAAATCCAAAATAAACAATGGAGTTGGATTAGGATGCAACATCTCGTCAGCACTATTCATATCTATCAGAGGCAATAAAACTATACATCTAAAAGAGGTAATAAAAGAAGCACATGATTTGGGCATCAAAGGAGTCTAGGTGAACCGCAAAGAAATTAACATGCTACAGTTCGCAGATGACATCGCAGTTGCTGCATAAAAGCGGGAGGACTTGTATGCAACTCAGAATGCTAGGACCAAGTACTTCAGGAATATAATGTATGTATCAATAAAAAGAAAACTAAAATCCTTGTGTGTGTAAGAGAATAGCTGAAGGCAGATATCACAAATTGATTAGTGGAATTAGAACGCTAAGAATCCTTGATCTACCTGGGCAGCAGTATATTATGGAATAGAAAAAAATTGACAGACATCAAATGAAGAATAGCTCAAGCTAAGAATGCATTCAAGAAGAGGAGATGACCCCAGTTTGAAGAAATCAATCCTACTCATCTTTGTATTAAAGGAATATCTGTATTGAACACCTGATGATACTGCTTAGGCATTGAAACCTAAGTTGCATTAAACCTTACAACTGTGGTATAAAATATATTTTATAAAAACATGCTGCAATGAAATGCCACAAAGTTTCCACTAGTTTATTTCTCAATAATAAGAGCTTATGATCTGTGAAAAAATAAGGCCCCTTTCCTCTACTATCCTTTCTCTATGTAAATTATTTTCTGTAGGAGTTAGGAGATGATGTAAAACTATTAGTGTGCAGTTTTACCCAGCTGTATTTCAATCCCAGGTTGACATTAGGAGCTAAAATCAAATTAAATGAAATTTACCATATTTCCTGGCCCGAAAGACATGCAAGTGCATAAGATGCACTAGGATTTTTCAGGTTAGAATTTAAGAAATATTCTTGGATTAGACTGAAAAGTATTTTAATGTAAACATTTTAAGAGTAGAAGAAAATAGAATTGCTACATCAAAAAATTAGCTGATATACGAATGCTCATTCATCGTAGAATCATTGATTCAATGAATGAAAACTGTGGTAACTCCCATGAAGTGAGTCTGCCGGCTGAAATTCCAGCAGACTCGAAATTTAAACTCGGACTTAAGGCATTAAATGCTAGCATATGTACCTATCTGAATTCTGGTGGATGGATGTAATATATCCAGGTGGTCTAGGGAGGTTAACATTTCCTACCAGATTATTTAAATATTTTCCTTACTAATACCTCTATTCTCACTCATTATATGCTTGATCATTCCATGTAACATCTGTTTTTACTTCCCTCCAGACATTTCTAAATACATATACATCTGTAACTGGATACACTTGCCAGAATATGGAAAAATAATAATTTTTTTTATTTCTATACTTCTGTTACCATTGGGACTTCTTCAGCAGGAACAGTTGCTCTAAGTCCTTCAGCAAGTAGAACAGCTGTTGCAGGATCTTTGCCATTTAAAGCAGCTTGAAGCTCTGGCAGAAAGCTTTCAACACCACCCAAGGAAACCTTTTAAGTGAGAAAATAAAATTAACAATAGTTTTATTTTTAAATAATGGAGTGGCTTCAGTCAATCTGGCTTTAATCAAGCCAAAATTGTCTACATCTTTTGGCTTACATCTTCAGGCTTGCTCGCTGACTGTGCTGGCACTTCATCCATAGTGATGTCTTTTGGATCAGCTGTGTGAATGCTATCAGCTTGTCGTAATAGCTCTTGCAGTTGTTCATGTGAAAGTGCAGGAACATCAAACTCCCTCTCTATTGGTCTCCTATATGTTTCTGTGGACCGCAAAGAAATAAACCACCAATGTTAATTCTCGACACTGAAACATTTCCCACAACTTTTATGCAAAATTGTATTTGTTTTTTTACACTGGTTGAATTGATAACATCTCCCTCCCAGTGGAAATAGCAACCTATATAAAACGATTATGAACACAATTGTGTTTTGGACCAATTGACAAAACATTATAATAGCAATTATCTAATTATCTTTCTTCTTTAAGGGGTTGGTATTATTTGAACTAAAATAGCAGTGTAAATGTATGAAAATTTTGGTAACTCTTATGAAAGTAGCTGCATTATTATTGAAGTCTCTAAAAATAAATTGAATTGCTATTTTTTTCTACGTTAAAATGCATAATTTTGGAAGTTTCCTTGATTTTAAAAATGATAATATGTAGTGCATAACTTATTCTTCAGTGCACACCTACCCCAACTCAATATTTGATGTTTGGATTGAGATAACCCATGGAAAATGATTTTTAAGAGTAGGAACCAGTCAAAAGGTAGACAGTGGAGCACCAGCTCCTCAATGAGGAGTTTGCAAAGGCATCTTACCCCAGTGATGTGGTCATTTTGATCATGCTGTCCCATTTAAAACATCATTAAATAGGGTAGTGGGGAGCCATCTCAATTGTTTAGCCCAAGAAAATATGATGAAGCTAAAATTGAAAATGAGTTCTGGAAATTATAGGACTAAGCTCACAAGGCCGAGTGTTGTGCCCAGCAGCAGAGGAGAGGAGGCCTCCATGTTCGTCATCACATTTGCACTGCTGAGCAGATGACAGCAGAAAAGAGAGAGAAAAGGAACCCCATTTTGAAAATAGAGACTCTGAATTCTCAGATGATGCTGAATACAGGGCTGTTGGGAAACATAAAGGGGGAGATGGAGACAGGAAATAGAGGCATGCTAGGCCTATTCAAGGTAAAATATGAAGATGGCAGGATGTAATTGCAATTGAAGCAGAAGAGGTTATGAAAAAAGAATAGATAAAGGAACTATGTGATAAAGATAATAAGATGCAGTACTTAAATATTGGAAGGGAAAATTTTGTTGAGAAGGACCAGAAATGAAAGAATTCATGATCGGGAAAGCATTAAAGGGAATGAATTCAAGGAAGGTTGTGGGAATGGATAGCATTCCTTCAGAACTATTCTACATTTTAGAAATATGATGACGGAGGAGTTTTTATGAGTTAATTCATTGCATTTAAGAGTTAGGAATTTGGCAGAAAGATTTTGTTAGGTCCTCGTACCAAAAAAGGAAAAAGCATGCCTACGGGACTGTTTGATTACACAATCATCAAAGGTAGTAGTTAGGATCATCAAAAAAGAATGAAGAAAAAAAGTAAATGAATACTAGGGATGAGATGAATTTCGATTTAGAAACGGGAAGGGTACTTGTGATGCCATAGCAATATTGAGGGTACTTATAGAAAGAGTTCGGCCGCATTGTCATTGTATGCATCATAGATTTTGATTTGGTATTCCACTGAGTAAACAGGGCACAATATATGAAAATTTTGCAGATGATAGGGGGAAGTTGGAAGAATAGACAACTTATCCTAGACCAGTATGTGTCTCAGACAAAACAAGTGTTGATAGCAAATAGAGAGTTATAATGCTCGGTGCTAGTCAGGAAAATAAGACAGAGATGTCAATTATCACCTGTTATTTTCAATGCTATATACTCTTTATGTTGAGAAGGAGACAGCAAGAACTAGAGATGAGAATGAAAGTTGGTAGGAAACTTTTGAAATACTGAAATCAGATGATCAGACGCTGATTAGCCAGTCAGCCACAGTATTACAATCATCAGTTGACACCTTGCAGAATCAACGTCATTGGATTTAGATGAGAATTAAGCTTAAGAAACTTAAGGAAAAGAAATTTTTCAAAAAAGAGTAGGACATTAAATAAATATAAATGAAAATTTAAGATGAAGGACCTAAACTAGAACAATCAGAGCAGTTCAGCTATTTAGAAAGTGCTTTGAAAGAGGATGAGCAGAGTTCTAGGGACTTACAAATAAGATCTGTGCTAGGTAAAGAATAATTTACAAAGAGGCAGGAGTTGATGACAGGTACAATAAATAAAGATGGCAAGAAAAGGCTGTTGAAAACTTTAAAATGGAGCATAGTTTTGTATGGCTTGGGCTTGACCATTGAGGCCAGAGGATAAGTGTTGAAGTGGTGTGTGTGTGTGTGTGTGTGTGTGTGTTTGGAGAAGAATAGAGAAAATAAATTGGACAGGAAAATAAATGATGAAGTTCTGGGTATGGTAGGGAAAGAGAGATGAGTGTTGGGATAAATTCTAAGAAGATAGAATAAGTGGATGAAAGAAATACAGACAGGTATCTCGAAGACTGATGGAGAGGATAATGTTAAGAAAGTTATTATTATTACTTTTTATTTTCCCAGATATCACAATACAAAAATACCAGGTGAGTGGTGTATGTACATGATATAAGGCACATCAAAAAGGAGCAAAGACACAGGCTCAATTAAAATATTAAAAAATGGTCCTCACAGTTACATTATTTTCAGCACTAACCCATGAACATCGACTGTAACATGCACATGAAATATCAATTCAGAAAAATCATTGATCACTAATATGAACTAGAATATGACCATTGCTATAAACTAAGAGTATGAACTTATTGGTCAGGAATATTGTTAGATATTTGTCAACTGAGTAGAACATATTATGTTGTAGATCTTTTTAATTTATGCCTGAATACAGCAGTTCCCTTAGTATCCTTTATACTTTAGGGTAGTTTGTTATATAATCTAATGCCCATTTCTTTGGGTCCGAATTACAATGCTTTAGTTCTTATATTCCCATAATGGATTATGTGCCTTCTTCTGGTGTAATGATGATGATAGGCAGAGTTAAGAGAATAGTTGCCAATGTTATTTTTTATGTACAGATTTTACAGCATAACTTACATGCACGGAAGTGGTAGCAAATTTAATACAAGGGAAATAGGCGTTGATGGAGCATTTTGAGGTTTCCTGGCTATTTTTGAAATAGCTTTCTTTTGCATTTTAATGATGGTTCGGGAAATAGCAGCTGATTCCCATAATATTATACTATAGGTTATATTTGAATAAATTTCCTCATAGTATAAACTGAGTAGTACAGTTTAACCTTCAGTCTCATACAGATGGCTTAATATATAGCAAGCTGAATAGAGCTTGTGATGAAGGGCTTTTACATGTGTATCCCAAGAAATATTTGCACACAGAGAAATACCTAGAAATTTACATTCCGTGACATGCTCAATTGATTGATCATTAATTTTTACCAGCAGATTACCTGTCACATTCTCATTGCCTGTAAAATATACTATTCTACTATTATTTACATTTAAATCTAGAAGGTTGTCTGCACACCAGTTTATTGAAAGTTTGACAGACTGATTTTTCCACAAGGTTGGGATATGTTTGTGTTGATATTATTACATTAGTATCATCAGCATACAACACTAATATTATTCCTTCATAATTCTGTAAGCAGTTAGGTAGGCCATTGATATGTATCAGTAACCCAAGGGTTGAGCCTTGTAGAATGGGTTTGTAAACTTTGTATACTTCAGATTAATAGTTTAACCCATCTACTGATAACACTACTTTCTGAGTGTGTTTCCGAATATATGATAGGACTTCATCCAATTTAGAGGAATTCCTCTAATTCCTATTCTATTGAGTTTAATTAGAAGTCTTTTGTGGTTTACATTATCAAAAGCCTTTGACAAGTCAAAAAACTTCAAAGTGTTGCAATTAGCATTTAATGAATGAAGTATGTTGTCAATTACCTGACATGGCAGTTATGATGGACCATTCAGACCTAAATCCATGCTGAGAATTGGAAAATAGGAAGTTGTTTTCGAGATAAGATACTATTTGCATAAACATGGCTTTTTCAAATATTTTAGCAAATGTATTTGTATTTTGGATGGCTATTGGTCTGAAGTTGTTCAAATTGTTAATGCAGCCATGGTTTTTATAAATGGGCACTACTTTTGATTCTTTTAATTGGGATGAGAAAATCGCTTGCATCAAAGATTAATTAATTAAAAATAAAAGGGGTGCTTTTATGGCTTCAAAACAATTATGAACAACTTTATAAGGAATTTCATCAGGGCAGGTACTGGATTTTTTTCTGAGTGTGGAGACCATAATTTTTAGATTGGTTTCAGAACAGGGCTTGGCAAGCATTGTCAAGGGTTCACTTGCAAAAAGCCCATTAGCTTGAGAAGTAGTTGGGCAAGGAGCTGATACATAGTGTTTGTTAAATGTATTAGCTAGAGATGAGAAGCTTATGGCAGTGTTATTTTCAGGGTTCTAAAATTTTGGGAGAGCGAGTTGTATTTCTTTCTTACCTCTACAATCATTAATCATTCCCCATGAAGTATTGGAGTTATTATTGGAATTAAGTAACTTATTATTATTATAAGTTCCTTTAGTGGTAGAAATCAGCTTATGGTAGTTCTTTTGAAATTCCTTATAGAGTAACCTTTTTTCATGATTGTTAGAACTTTTACTGGAGATAGTATGTTTATTAAGGATAGTTGAGTAGTAATAGATCTCATCAGTTAGTCATGGCTTACATTTTTTTCTATGAAATATTTTCTGATGTGTTCTTGGAAAGCACAATTCAAAATTGTGTCGGAAAATTGAATGAAAGTAATTGAAACTTTCGTCTACTGACTTACGGTCATAGACATTGCCCCAGTTTTGGAACTGTAGAAGGAGCAGAAGATGCTGTATATTTCCATGAGTAAAAGACTGCCTAAGGGAAGTTAGGCATTTTGGATGGAATTAAGGGAGGTAGAAAAGATGTAGAGCTAGAGAAGAAGTTACTATTTTATTAATATATGTACATGAAGTTTATAGATATTTTGTGTCATGCAAATTAAGACAGGTGTAGTGTGTACTTCCTAGGCCCATTAAAAACCTACCATAACATAGTAGAATGCTGCTCATATTATCTCTTGAATAAATCACAATCAAAAACCAGAGTATTAATGGTTTAGATTCTCATGTCTCCCTTTATTTCAAGTAGCCTGGCTTAAATTACTAAAAAATTAACAGTAACTATGCCTTAATAATAAATAAACAGAAAAATTCTCACATTTTTTTAAAGTTGTAAATTCATATCTGCATGCACAAAACTTCAGTCAGATTTACTGGAGGTTTCAATAGCCATAATAGAACTATAAATTGACAAGGGTGTGAGTATTTTCAGTTTGGAGAAAGTACTAGCATAAAAATAAATGAAATAATAACAAAAACTAGGTTTTAAACATAGTAATCATTGAAAATATCTAGGTCATGCTATTCTGCGACTACTTACTTTTTTGAGGCTGTCTGGGTTCATTGATAAGTCTCTCCAGCTTTTCATCAGTATCCCATATGACTTGAATACGTCTAAAGCGTTGTCTGAAATGCATATTAAAATTTCCAAATGGTTTAGGAAGGAAATCCAGAAAACACAAATATTTCAAGAAATTTGATTACTTTAAATATCATGCATCCTTGATTGCTATACTTGAGGCAAATTAACATTCATAAGTTGAATAGGTAATGACCATATTTTGGACTTTAAATTATTTATTTTTCAAGTGACTGATTTTATAATTTAAATGAGTCTCAAATGAAAGTACAACCTAGGACTAGGTAATTATTTTTTTAATCAGTATCATTGTGTTTTGCATCAACATTTGAAATATTTTGAGTAATTTCCTTCCTGTTATGCTATAGATTATTTTTCCTAGGTTGGTGGTACAGTTTGCACTATGCTTGTTTGCCTTGAATTATTTAAGAAATGCTATTCTTCTGATCTGCTGTGGAAACCAAGGAAATAAAAGAGCTCCAAATGCCATTCTACAACTTTTGCCATTTCATGCTAGTAATGATAGCAACCAACAATTACCTGATAAGGAATATCATCTCCTAAAATATGCATTAGCAATGAATTAATTTTCTTGCCACAGGCAGTTAAGTCAAAAAATGAAACACCCTCTCCTTCCCTATTACGTCATGTAGTAAATAAGTTAAAAGTGAACTAAAACTACCACTAATGGTCTCTCTGGACTTGAAGAAAAAGTACTTGGCAATTTTTCCTATGTAGTGCTCATCCATATTTTTTAATATTATTTTATGATGCATACTTTTTCCTGAACACACAAAGGATAGCCACTCAATTTTTGGATTACATATATCTGACTTTTTCCTGAAGAGTAATCTCTTTCCTTTTCTAAATTGTCCCAGTTTTCTTTTAAGTGTCTGGAATCTGAAGGTATTTTTTTCTGCATCATCCCTGATCATTTGGTGAGGTGCTGGTATAACTGATACCAGTAGGTTTATTGCTTTGATTTCAACGAGCTCATATAAATGTGATGTGATGCCTGTGGCAGACATGAAGTTATATAAGGACTAAATGAATAGTTGTTCTCATGTAGAATTCTTATATCATATCGCTGATTTGAATATGAAATTCCGGGCTTTTTCAAAAAATCAGCCTTTTACGCCAGTTACCTATAGGGTTTGTGAAATTGAGCACTTCCAGACTTTTTCCCAATTTCTTAATTCTTTCCAAATGAGTGGCTATGCATGTATAAGTTGTTTGAAATTACAGTGAAAAGGTAAATTTTATGATCTGCTCTTAAATGCTGCAAAATTTAACCACCATTTCTTATTCCTGAAAATTATTATGCTGCCAATATAAACAGTGAGCAGTTTCAGAATAATCCATAATGCTACATTGTTAGGAACTGAATGCATAGGTATGTCATTTATAGCTTTCTAATAGTGTTAATTTTCAATCTAGATGAATTGAACATGTAAGTGTTTATCAAGTATACAAAGTAGTAGTAATTCCTTATAACTGTCAATTTAAGATTAATTGATTGTTGGGTGGGGGTCTTTGACAGAAGCCCCAGGCACCTCGAAATCTTGGTCCATGGTACAAATCCAAATCCTACATGCCTGATACAAGCACACTGGGGACAAGAACATCATAGTAAAGGTATGGAAGTCACCCATTGAGCATCTGTTTGGACCCAATATTGTTTCATTTCAGTATTTCAATTTGAACAAGTATGTATATGTGGCTAAGTCTTAATTAAATGTTACAATTATTTTAAGGAAACCTTTACTCAAAGATCTAGAGACAGTGAAACTTACGCATCTTTGGTATCCACTAAAGCCAATAAACGAGCAACTTCACCCCATCTTATAAAAACACGTGCTGCATCATCTGTGAGGACAAATGAAAACATAAATAAATGACAAAAAAAGTGTTTCTCGCTCTACATATACCAAGCCGCTTCAAAGGATTTTAGTACAACAAACAATGAAAATTTTACCTGAAATAATAATTGAAGTCATTATTTAGTTGTTGAAGAGAGAAGAACAATAGATTTCAAGACATAAAATTTCAACCATGGTTTTAGTGTACAAATCCCATTCTCAATAATTACACTGATAATGGAAATTATATGAGCTGAAACCAAGGTCAAATATTAATAATAAACCAGAGGCCAAATTTGCCAGTCACTTTTTTAAATCAGGATACTCTTGCCTGTCAATGCCCACCACAAGCTGTTAGCATTGCTTTTATTTTTTGTCTTTGAAAATGCAATAGTTGAATTGCTGAATCAACCTCACATTCTCCCTGAATTACTATTCATTAGACTTCAGTTTAGATACTTTTCAGTCATCTTTCTTTATATAGGCATCACTCTCTTCCTGTGTACCAAGATCCCTTAGTAAAAACTTAGAACTGAGACACAGCAATTCGAACAAGGTTTAAGTGTGTTTAGATATGAATACTTTAATTCATAGTGGCAGATTTCTTCATTGCAGCTCTTGAAAATCTCTCTATCTTCTACCATTTGTAGCTACATGTATTTTATTTCGATTGGTGAATGATTATTGTTCTAGATGGAAAATATTTGGATTGTAAAATGTCTGCCCTGTATTTTTTTTGTTCGGCGGATTGTTAAATGCATAAATTACCTAGCGAGAACAATGTCCTGGAATAGGTATGGAACCCTTGTTGAAAATAGGGGGAACCCATGTGATTTTGGTAATGAGATCCCACTTATTTTCACATGAAAATTCAGCAATGTCACCTATTTCCACCTGAGCTAAGAAATTTATAACTGAATCCACTTATTTCTTATCAAATCCGTATTATTACCGAAAGAGTAGATATATTGTAGGGAAATCAATCTCTATGAAATACTTTTACCTTATGTGAAGGACTTGATCTACAAAACTGCTGCCTTGAAGCATTGAACTACACAGTCCCATGCTTTAAAATTAGTTCATCATTTAAATATGAACCATTACGTAGCTAACTAATGGATAATTTGAAATCCTCTTAAATTTACTGAAATATATTGGGTGCACTTGAAGTTCGTCAACTTACCAAATATTAATGCAGATTTCTTTTTGAACACCTTGCATAAACCACAAAGCAAAGTTGACGTCACATACAAGTTCATTCTTGGGCTGTTTACTCTTCCCTCAGATGAATACTTCAAAATATCATCACTGAAAGGTATCCAAAAGTGCAAATTATTTTTTTCCAAATAGTAACACGGAAATAGAAAATTTGAAGGCAAATTCGTGAGAACCGGAGATTTCGAAAACTATAATTAATTCAACATATATTACCAGCATTTCTCAACGTCGTATGTTTTAACCATAGCAGAGGTTTTCCTTTTCTTAAATTCAGCATGATTAAAAGCCGCTAGCCATATAATGCCGAATTGTCCCCTCCTTTGAATTACGTCCAAATAGTAGTACATCTTAATTAATGTTGTAATTTACGGCAGGAAAGTATTCTTCTAGACCAGGGAAATGATTGAACGTTTCCCAGAGTGCGGCCTAATGGGATTACGTGATAATAATGACTTACAATGTTTTTCCGTAAATAATGTTCACATTTGTCGTGTGACCATTTCCATAATGATCCACTGAAGCGTACTAATTACCTGCTCCCGCGTGATTGTCGCGGCAGATTTCCGCGCCATAGTTAGTATCGATTAATTATGTATTATTAAAATTTTATTTATTTCAATTATGATTTTTGTAGCACCACTCCAAAAATTTCATTTTATGAGGGAAAAAATCAAATAAATTTCAAGTTAATATCAATTATGATATAGTAAAGAAATTTCGTTCCTAATCATAACTGTTGATGAAGTACACTGAAGAAATATCTCAGATGTAGGATGTGACTAAATTATAGTGTCAAGATATAAAAAATTGTCATTCATGACCAAATTCCCATGGGGCGGAGTTGATTTTATTACGGTCGAAGTCATGCTGCAAGATATGGTAGGATTTATTCTAGTAAAATCCAATTCACTTTGCTTTCAGTGGTTTACGGTCAATTTTAAGTAAAAAATGGCAATTGCTCCGAAGTTGATCACTATATTTTTTTGCTTTTTTGTTCATCATAGGTGACAGCGAAAAGTAACCGGGTACATTCACTTAAAAATACACTGCGATTAAAATTTGATATTTCGCGCTATTTTTGAGTCGATAATTGCGTGCAGTAATATGGAAGTGGGCGCATCGTTTGCAAATTTTGTTAGGTTATGCCTTTAGAATACAACCCATAGATTTATGAAAAAAGATTAACGGTAGCTGTGTTCCCCGATATTTTACTCTGTCAATCCCTACATGACGCTGTCAGCTTTAAATTCTACGGAATTGCATCCTTGAAATTTGGTAATCTGGGAGTAAGTAACAATTTCGTTTCGTAGACTATAGACATTTATTTAAGTAATACTATTTAGAAACATAAATCGTAAATGCTTGTATCAAAATTTTGAGGTAACCGTATATTATTCAGATTAAGTACATTTATAGGTGATTTCATAGTTGTACTCCAGTTTGTACGGCATCGACACATCTGTAACACGTGTAAACAATGGTGAAACGAGCACAAACAAGTGTCTTCTAGAACTACTTAAAATTGTCTGATGGTCTCTCTGGACAAAAAGAAAGGTTAATTTCAAAACATTGAAAGCAAGTGAGGTGGCACAGCTGTGCGCCAACGTTTAATGATGTCTCTCATATGTGTCATGGTAAATTCATTTTAGGTAATCATATCATTATACACGGAAATGGTATAAAATCACGATGAACGATTATATCGCGTCGCTATTTCATTTGGAAATGCGGCCCCATAGATCAAGTCCGTAGCTTTTCTCTCTGGAATGAAATAAAACGCGTTTTATTGTGTAGAATTCTCCAGTTGCAGGTCCCTTACTGGCAGACTTGAATGTAGAAAGATATATTTCTATATTTATGCATAGAATTTTTGTATTCACACCAACCTTCATATGTCCACACAGGCTGAGAAGAGTAAAGCTTTTGCGAAGTTGGAAGACAAGTCCTGGTTGCAAATAAATGGTCTACGTAACTTTATGTATCTGAACAACTCTATGGAATTAGACAAAAAATTCAAGGACTGCATTAGAATATAATCATGAGAATAATAACACTTGCACAAATTAATTAATGGATTCCAAGACATAATTCAACTTTGGAAAGGTGTGGTGAGAATTGGTTCTATGGACATGCTTTTTAGTATTGTAGCCCGAGCCCTAAAAAAGAACAAGTAAAACAATGCCTTCGCATACTTGAGGGAAAGCCTCATCATTGCTTTGAATTAATTTAAGGAAATAAGTTTGAGGCAAAGGCCTGGGATATATCTCAATGGAAAATTTTAGCTCTGTGAATGAAACAGAAAATGCAATTCGAAATATATATACATATATTTCAATGAGGTAGTAGACTCCCTTAGGCTTTTTATGGATGATTTACCTGAGGAAAAGGCTAATGATAATTTTATTGAAAATTCAGCTGAAGGAAGTATGCTGAATTGTGCAGCTGACCGGCAAAGTATGGGTACTCCTGTGTCATCATAAGTGTTGCCATTTTACTGAATCTTGTTCGTTTGTAGAATCCGAGGATTCAAATGTGAACCGATATCCCACCTGGGATCAAAAGGAAAACCAAAATTTTGTTTCATATGTTCCTCAGCGATTTAAATGACCCAATGACAGTGAAAGAACTCCTGATAGTTAGGATTGAAGGCATGAAATGAGAAGTGGGTCATCCCTATAGTAAAATAATACACAGGACATGGTGAAGCCACTTCTTGGGGAACACATAGTTGAAATAAATGGGTTAGTAAATAAATGATTAAGGCAGATGGAACTTCCAGAGATAAAACCAGATAAAGGGTATCAATCAAAGCTTCTCACCTGGTGTTTACTAGTTCACAATTAGAATTTTTCAGAACTCACTGCAGGGTTATATTTAAAAATTTCCAATTTCAATCATATATGCCATTTACTGAATGAGATTATTTTCGTAGCATAAGGCATATTATGGTTTAAAACAATCATATGCTTGGAATAAAAAGGCCGATGATGTGCTAAAAAAATTTGGTTTCTGTAAGATTTTTGGAAAACATTGTGTGCATTTTTAAAGTTTAATGGGTCTTTTAGAAGTATTAGGAAATCTGTAAGCCTTGATATCTTACTTTCAATTTATTACGGAGAATTTTATTCTTTAATTATCTATAGTATTCTGTTCTGGGGTTCTTCCCCTCATTCTGATTCAATTTTTAAAGCTCAAAAATGTTTAATACGATTAATATGCAATGCTCCCTACAATGCACCTTGTCTTTCCTTCTTCAAAAGGTTAAATATTCTGACTGTTCCATGTATTTACATTTATGTCGTATGCATTTTCGCTAAAAGTAATATATCCAATTATATGACAAATGACAACGTTCATTGCCACCACACCAGAGCCTGCAGAGACCTGCATCAAACTTATTGCAGGACTTTAAATACATCCCTGGGGCCTAAATCAATGGGCCTTCTTGCACTGAACAGGCTCCCTTACGATTTTAAGTACGTAAAGGATCCAGTCCTGTTCAAAAAGAAATTAATATCATTTTTAAAGAAAGAACAGTTTTATTCTGTAATGGAATTCATGGAGAAAAAATAACCATACTGAATATGGAATATATTTTATGCAAAAAATTTATTATTGTGTCATGCTTTTCTGAATTTCATCATTGTTTAACATCTATATGTACATATGACGTGTCCTATACACTTATATGATGTATCTATTACACTGTGTCAGTGTCTTCTGGGCAAATAAAGATTATTATTATTATTATTTATGATTATTGCTGTCCATATGGGTAATTTCAATTACCTCGTAATGGCAACATAGGTGGAAACATTTTGTGCAAACAGATTGAGCATTAATTTAAAATTAATGATATGTGTGAAACCAGAAAGAATTAATCAAGAACATTATATTAAAAGTATATTGGAGTAATTCAATATGATGGAGTGTAGACCACTTCAATGGGTGCTATAATGACAAGGACCTGTATAGCAATGGCAAAAGAGTGATTGACGTATATTATTGTATTGAAGTGGCATACATATTCAAATTTGATAGCCTATCTTCTGCACTTAGCAGCCAGTAGTCACCCTAATATTTCACATGTGACTAGTGTTTTCAGTCAGTTAAACGGAAATAATACTGCTAGTCACTGAAAGTATGCCAAGAAAGTATTAAGGCATCAAAAGGAATAATAAGTCAAAGTCTGAGTTTCAGCAGAAGTGAACGGGGAAAAATCATGCTTTATTGGTATCTGCTGATCATACAGCAGAAATACTAAATCAAAAGTCATGTACTGGGTATTTAATCAGAATGGGAAGTATTCTAATTTTACTAAAGGTAAGAAACTAAAATTATCTTATCCTCGACTGAAGCCAAGTGTGATGGATTTGCTGAGGGTCCACTGGTATTATGATAAAGAAATCTTTATCTGGCATGGGAATTTTGTGAGATTAAGGAGGAGTGCTAAACATTGTAATCTGACTGTGCTCAAGTGATTGTTCATGGAATGAAGAACACTGTATTTTTCCACTGTTCTTTATTTTGTTTATACTAATTTCGTTGCTTTGGCGGCGTCATCAGGTACAATGACTCAAGTTGTGGTCCTTTAATATACCATTCCTGTGAGGGCAGAGAGGAGGGGTTGTGATCGGTGTTGATGGGAAGGAGGATAGGAGTGTTAAGTGGAAAAACAAAATAAAAGTGGCATTTGTAATTTAACTAGTGAAGACTGCAGTGCTATCTACTTAGGCCAAATGGAGAGATCATTAAAAACACAAGTGGAGGAACATAAATGCTGTTTTAGGAAATGTGACCTGGCCCAATCTCATTTCGCCAAGTATCTGTGGGAAGAAAATCTTGGCAGTGATTTCAACCCAGAAATGATGCACCAAATGGACAAAGGAAGGGGCATGGACAAGTGGGAAAAGCTGGAAATCAGAAGAAATTTGGAAAAGGGTCATTTGGTCAAAGGGTTATTATCTGAACACCTCTCCCCAATCCTGGAAACATTCCTTTCCATCATAGAAAGATCTAACTACTCTTTCCCCCCTCCCCCCCCGTGAACCCCACTAATCCACTTTCCTGACTCTTATTATCCCTCTCCTGGTTCCCATCAATGCCTACCATGCCTACCACAATCCCTCCTCTTTCCCCCCCTCTTCTTCCCCCCTTTCTCATCCACCCCCTCCCCTACAAGAATGGCAACTTGAGTAATTTGTACTTGATGATGACGCCTAAGGATTGAAACTAGTAGTACCAAAATGAACAAGTGGAAAACACATTGTATTCATCATTCCATGTGCTTTAACTTCCATAAGTTGAGCCTAAAACCATCGAATACTGGTGATTTTTGCTTTTGTTTTTGTATTGGTTGCAAGGAGAGTTTTTTCTTGTCGCTAAGGTCACATTATGTTTTAATATTTCTTTTTGACGTACTTCTGGTTCCTTACTTCATCATGTAGCTGGTGCTCTCATCGATTCTTTACTAAACCAGGTTGTTTAAATCCATGTTTTATTCACTGATTCTGCGTAACTTCTGATGCTTATTCTCTCAAAAAATGCATTGGCTCCCATCTCTGTCTGGTAATAAAGTCAATTGCTACGAATTAGCCCAACCACATGGCTTCCATGGGCATGCTCTGAGACTACCTATGAAAATGTATGAGGAAAAGACTGTAGAAAGAAAGCATGTATCTATAACTGGGTGTGTCCCTCTTCATTTAATCATGCAGATGCTGCACCCACTACCTTTCATCTGGCTCCTATCCCTCGACCTAATGAAGCCTATTAAAATATTTGCTTGTTATCTTGCTCTGTTAGAGAATTTAATTACTCTTTCCACTCCTCACATGATCATTGCTTATGACAAAATCTGTATGCCATTAAACTGAAGTGGTGTCTGTCTTGGCCATATTTTGTTGTGTGTATGCGGACTGCTGAGTTGGGTTTCTTTCAGCTCTTCCTTCCATCCCATTCACTGTGTTGATGACCCCAGAAGTCATGCTCCATCCAATAAAAACTATTTAATTAGATATAATTAACTCTGCTGAAACTATATTTGTCCTGGAAAAATGACATTTGCCGGTGTTGTATCTCGTTACTGATACCTACCAAAGAAAGCTCTCTAACTGAACCAACCTTTAGTGTCTACACTCAGTGAGTAGCTCTCATGTTGCATCAAAAGTTGGAAGATATTAATGATGCATTAATGTAAATGTCTCCCAGTATTATTTTTGTTTGAAACAATGTTACTCCCCGTATGTTGTTAATCATTCCTTTCTTTTGTTATTTGTGGTCCAGTATAAGTCCTATTATATTGTATGCACAAAAATTCTTGGTGAGTAAGACCTTGATAATATTTCTTCCTAAATTGATATTCTTAAAGTGGCTCTCACTTTAAGAATATCAACTTTGGCTGTCCAGATAGCTGTCCTTTATTCATTGTGCCCCTTACTTTATTTCATATATCATTTTAAATAATTGAAGTATTTAATGGGTAATTTTTAACTTTGTAAATTAATTCCTAATTATTTCAATAATTTTTCTTTATTGTCATTAGTAAACCTACTCGTTTCTGGGTGTTCCATCACTGGGAGGAGAAGCTATGAGAGGAGTGCCAGCGGGAATCTGGAGTATCCTTTTCCCTAGAAGCTGTTCGACTTAATGCAGCAGTGTGCTGGTAAAATTCTCTTGCAAGGAACTGTAGACAAAGGTGGCAGCCCATTATCCTCTCGTAGTGGCACTGCTTGGAGGAGGGAAAGAACATGGGGCAAAAGGTATCAGGTGAGAGTAAAAATTAATATATATTTGTCTGATGTAAAAGAATTATGATCTTTTTTTATGTTTGAAACTGTGGTGATCAGCAATTAATATTAATCGTAGTTTCATATGTGAAAGGAATAATGGAACAAGTCAATACTCAGATACTCTGGTACTTGTGAGTTTAGGTTCAGTAAAATAGATATCCAGCTCTTTCTGCACATCTTGAGTTGTGTCCTCAGTTCTATAAAATTTCCTCTAAAGAAAGCCGATGGTCATTCTTGGTTCTTTGCAACCCACTACCAAGTGGAGATGGTTTTCCAAGTTCATGCTCTAATAAATAGATGGATGGTGTTTGCCTGTTATTGTAATTACAATGTAATAGGATATTACTTTGTGGAGGGCATATAACTGAAAGTAAGAGTGGTTGTGTGGGCTAAGAGATTTAGGAAAATTTTGTGAGATTCTCTTATTACAAAGTGGTTGATCTGTGTTTGGAGGGGTGGTAGGATCAAAGTGATGAAGGTTCATTTAGGGAAGGTGAATGTAATTTTATGATTCCATCATTTTATATATTTTGTAAAGTCATTTTTGCTGTTATTTTACCGGCTAAGATAGGTTGTGGATGGACACAGCCTTTACTATTTCTCATAACTAAAATCGCTCCCTGATATCAGACACTATAATAAACCCTTCTTCAATTTTACATACCTTCTTCATTCATTCTGTCCTACATGCCTATCTTATTTCTATCCCTTCCTTGCTTCCCTAATGTTACCCCATGTCAGTATTCAACATCCCATAGTCAATGAAAATTCTCTGTATTCATATTTCCTGCCTCCTTTGGATTTATCTCAACAATATCCTTCCTTTCCCTGCCATGCCTAGCTCTTCCATTTTGTCCACTTAACCTTTTCCATCCTTCTCCACACCCACATTTCAAAAGCCTCCACCTCATCAAAAGCCTATTATCCTTTTTTGATGATCATGTTCTCATGCTACACAAAACCTTTTTTCTTAATATCCTTTCTCAATGTCCCTGTCATTGATTCTCTTCTCCTTGTGAAAAATTCTTTGCCTAAGGTAATTCATCCCCTTGTGTCCGTACTACCTTGACTGTTTTGGTACAAAACACTTTCAAGATAGGTCAAGTTTTTCACATACTCTAGTCAATAAACTTCTGTTTTAATATTTAATTTAGCTTTAGGCATTCTTGAAACTCACCTAACCTTTGTTTTATTTACATTTATTCTTGTCCCATTATCTACGACACTGACTGACTTTCCAATTCCCTCCTATTTGACTTCTTAATCGGTTTGCTCCCTTGACTTTCTGAGAATGTTTGTGCTAACTGGGAGAGTTGGTATCCAATGGTTAATGAAATGGTTAATTTGTAACTGAACTTTCACGTTTGGGGCTTCAACCAATTTATTGTATTTCAGAAGCAAAACTGATGTTTCTATCATTTTTGGCAGTTTCTACCTAACAACATATAGTAAACTAAGAACTCTGTAAAATCATCAATTCAGAGATAAAGAGTGCAAAAATGAAGAATTTTCAAAGTTTTGAATAAGAGAAAGGAAAGCTAAAAGGCAGACCAAAATGTTAGAAATCTGGAATCTCTTCTAGTGGAAGGGAACTAGAATGAAGTACATATGTGCATTAGAAGGACAGAATCATTCAAATTGGGGGGTCCGTTGTTTAGCTATATGGCACGATAAAATAATGTTGATATTTTGTTCCTGGTGAATGAAATGGCCCCTTAAGTTGAAGCTATTGGCACGGAAACAATAGTGAAGATTCGGGAAGAAAACAGGAGGGATTCTCTGGAATAATTCAGGGAATGTAAATAACTTCCTGAAGTAACCTTCAGCAAGACTTCCTTAAAGCAGATGCATCAACATGATTAAGATGGTGGCAAAACCCACGGGCAACATAGTGATCTGTAAATATTGATGGTTTATGCAAAAGATATGTAAAGTGTTAGACATCTTGGTAACATAATGTTCATCATGGGTGATAACAGAGATGTCCCAAGCTGCATAATTGCCTTTAAAAATCTGAATTATGATGTCTTCCCTGATTTATACTGGATGACCTGGCCTTGAAATAAATTCTTCTCTTGCTACAACAGCTTCCTAATAAATATGGTGAAAGCTTCTGCAATGTATATGAGGTTTACAACTAATAATAATTCTCTAATGGTTAATTAATGGAGCAGGTTGTTGCTACTTAGGTATTTGTTTAGGTGGTTTTTCCACCTATACAAATAAAAGTCTTCCTATATTTCTAACACCCCTACTGAGCATGTATGTACATGCATGTGGCATACTACAGTTATAATGAAGGATAAGAGGCATTTGTTTGAATAATATATATATATATATATATATATATATATATATATATATATATATATATATATATATATATATATATATATTTTTTTTTTTTTAATCAGAAAGAGAAGAAAACTACAAATGACCTTACCTGTCGGTCATCTCCCTTAAAACTACTACTATAAAAGAAGAAAATATAGTAATTATAAAAGTTTACAATGCAACTGTTGAAGAAAGCATTAGAGAAGTCTGAGTAAAGGAAGAGATAGCCCAATAAAAATACTGTGGAACATGGCACGAATTACATAGTTCATTGCTGCATCTTTCTCGTTAAGTAAAATACTCACTAAGCAAAACGGTTTCCCATATAAATAAAGGCAATATATGGTAATGCATTCCATGCTGAAAGAAATAAATTATTTTCAGGGTTTCTTCAAAGAAAATTATATGCACTTTGTTTAGGATTGTGAATCATCTTTTATCTTTATTTTTACAGTGTGTGTTGCAATAATGCAATATTTTTATTAATTTATTGAACTGATTTGCGCAAACACTTAAAATTCTTCAAAGTACTGTCCTTGGGCCTCAACACATTTTTTCCAGCGACTCTGCCTTGACTGGTACGTGCCATGGAAGGCATCTTCAGGGACCTCTCGCAAGGTCATTGTCACGGCTGATTGGATCTCTTCTATGGAAAAAAATGGGTTCCTTTCAGGGCTACCTTAATCTGAGGGAACAAAAATAAGTCTGCTGGGGTGATGTCAGGACTATGGGGGGGGGGGGTAGCGTTGGTACCTGGTGTTTGGCCAGGAACTCCCAGACTTGTGGTGCATTCTGGCAAGGCACATTGTCGTGGTGGAATTGCCAGGTAGTGGAGATGTATCTTCGCATCCTGATAACCCTTTTTTGGAGTTTTTCCAGCACATCCACATAGTAGGCAGCATGAACTATCTGTCCTTGAGGAACAAACTCCTTATGGACCACTCCTCTACTGTCAAAAAAGACAATGAGCATTGTTTTCACTTTTGATTTGCTCCTTCTTGGGCTTGGGGGACTGGTCAGTGTGCTACTCAGAGCTTTGGCGTTTTGTTTCTGGGTCGTTTTCAAAAACCCAGGTTTCATGACCAGTGATGATGTTGTCCAAATAATCAGGTCCATTTTCAATATGTTGCAAACGTTCACATGAAATTTCTGCTCAGTTGGTTTCATAGTTGTTTGACAACACCTTGGGCATGAGCTTGGCGCACACTTTCCTAAAGTGCTAAATCTTCAGTAACAATGTGAAACGCAACAGTGGACGACAAGTTCTGTTCATTGGCAAAGATCTTGATACTCAATCAATGGTCAAAGTTCAGCCATTGTCAAACACGAGCCACATTGTTGTCGGTTTTGTTGGTTGACGGCCACCCAGAGCGTTGTTCGTGATGAACCTCTTCCCGGCCCTCCTTAAAGGCCTTTAACCACCTTGAAACTTGTGAGCAGGACAAAGTGGCTGTAAACCTCGCGAATCATTTCATTCGTCTCCTCAAGAGACTTTTTTTCAGTTTAGCGCAAAACTAAATCGCATAATGTTGCTCAATCGTTGATTCCATTTTTTTTGTGGCACGCTGAGGTTTGCAATAACTGATGTCCTGCCACTTCCACGGCTTGGAGAGCACAGGAAACTTTCGTGGCAAAGCTTTACATCCCCCCCCCCTACTTCAAGTAGTTGGATCCCACTCCGACCAGTAGGAGTGGCACAGAAAATTCAATTGCATTACTTTCGGAACGCACCCTTTATTGCAGAATGAAGCAACCTTGAGATGTGAATTCAATTTTTAGAAAACAAAAAGTAATGGAAATACTGAATTTATTACTTATGATATAATCCTAACCTTTTTTACTTGAAAGCTATCCAGTGACATTTGTTTTCACTGAAGCTTCAACATTTTGTTCTCCAAAAATAAAAAAAAGAACCTTATCGTCAAATTAAAAACCTGTTGTGGCAAGTATCCCTCAGGTTCTATGATCTTTTTGAAGTCACCAATTAAGTTTCCTGCTGCCTTAGAGTATGAGCTCGTTGCTTCACCATTTCTCACAACCCTGTGGATGTTGTTTCTTGCTAAGTCAGAAAGTTTTTTCAACCCCAAATTTCAGGATAAAATGGGAGTATGCCAAGGAATTCACTTTTATTTGAAATCTGGTAATTAGGTGCGGAAACATTGGGCACTATGAGGAACAGCCTTTCTACATCATTGAGAATGCATAACCATTGCGTAAATATTCTCATCATTCCCTTTCAAACATCTATCTCCTTGATTGTTTTCTTGAGGATACTCTAAATTGTTGATGTTTACCTATGGCGTATGCATGCTAAGTTAGCCACGCATATACCTAGTTCTCATTTTTCAAATCTACAGTTATTTTTATGCTCTCATGGCTGTCTTTTTGCACCTTTTTTTTAAGGGACATTTTTCAATTTATGTGCAAAATATTACTAAGCTTACTCCAAAAAAATCACCAATAATGTGTGTGAACCCAAGTCTGGAAAAATGTGTGACCACTAGAGACATAAAGATGCTAATTAGCCATAGCAAATATCTGTTTGATAACCGCTATAAAAGGCCTTATCAAATTCATCGGTACAAAAGACATTGGTAGGCTACATGGATTGAGAAACCTGCAGAGGATGATCCTGGGTTCAGTACATGAAATGAATAATGAGAGGGAAGGAAGCAAAGAACTATGACCAAGTTAAAATAGCTGAGAGGGAGAGCTCTGATGCATCAAATCATTCTTTCATGGACAGTTGACCACTGATGGTCATATTTCTTTCATTTTTCAGCCTGAAACATGCCTTAGGCAATTTTTGTCGCCATAGTTCATCCAAAACATTTTTAGGCATAAATTCAGGTTAAGCTTAAGTTTTAGTTGTGAAATATTTTTAAATGTACAAATAGCTATACTTGATGCTGGTGATTGCACTGCTTTATTGGCATTATAATTTGGCCAAATGTTATCTAAGTTTTGTATAGTATTGTGTTATCTAGATTCTGATTCATCGTGAGTTTGGTGGAGCTACTTGGATTAGAAGTTAACATAAACATTTCTATTGATTAATAATTATAATTTCCTTTTCAGTTGACTCACTAGAAAGGCAAACAGCCTTTCCTTGTGATTTTAATATGCGATTTAATTTGACCTTTATTTAAAGGTTATATCTCACCAGTAAATCCTGAGCTCATTAAACCAATCATCCCCCGAGAACACATTCATGAGTGTGAAAGGCCTTCAAGAGTGGATTTTCTCCTGAGCATGCCCCCTGTTTCAAGAGAGGATCAACTGAAGCATGCGTGGAATAATAACGATAGATCCTTAAATATATTTGTGAAGGTTAGTGTACTGAAGGAGAGTAAATTCCTGAGAATGTTTCTGCTTGTGCAAAAAAATGACATTTTTAACTATTCCGATATGCTGATTGTGAATGAAAAAGTCATCTCCTTAACTTTAACTTCAATTAACAAGTTAGGTCCATAGTCTCTTTAGTCTGTCAAAATTTTCATTCATGCCAAGGGAATACATAACTCATACAAACTACACAGCATTGGTAATTTTTATGAGGGTAAAAAGAAGCTTAACATTTCCACCAAAAAGATTTAATATTTCAAGACCATGGTTTCGATGCTGTGCATCTGTTCTCTTCTTTGACCTCATTGCAGCTTGTTTGTAAGATGGTGTGACGTTCCCATGCAATTGGTTTTGAGAAAATTTCTAAGGTTTTAATTGCACATATGAAAATGGCCTTTCTTCTAATCTTGATTATGGAAATCTCTCAACAAAAACCAGTCACTGAAAAAAAATTGAGTGACGGAAGAAGTTTTTTAAAAATAAATTTGATTGAAATACATGTATTTTACTAGAGCATAAGTGATCTAATACCAACTACACTAATTTCAATTGAATTGATCTTTTTCATTACTGTATTACTTCAACCTTGAAATTCAGGGGATTAACTTGGTAATATTGGGTGTAACTTTGTGGAATTGATGGATATCTTATGAAGGTGGGGCCTTAATATGCTTCAGCAGTTTTATTAACTCACAGTGTCCAGTCTAACCTTAATAAGCCAAAATCTGAAAGATTTATGATGTTTAAATTTTCGTGTGTGTTGTGGTGGATAATTGAAAAGCCAGAGGGAGGAGGAAAATATTCAGGTTGTGTGTGTGCAAAGGGAGTGCTGGGTACAAGGGGTAAGGAGAAAGTAATGGTCATAGGTACTGGCAATGTATGTAATGGGCATGGAGGAGGTGGGAAGAGCCAAGCGTTGAGAGAGCAAGGAGTCTTGCATCACATTAGGGAATGTGACTGCATTCAGATTTTTGGAGATAGATTAAAAATATCTGCAATATTCAGTGAAAAGGCTTCCACAAAGTGACACTTCAAACCATTCTATTTTTTATTTATAGTTGATTTTCAGTGTTGAAGTGGTAAATCAGGAGAAATAATCTTCTTTCATTCTCCCAGGTGGATGATAAATTGACTATGCACCGCCAACCAGTGGCTCAGAGTACTGACTGCATTCGTGGGAAGGTGGGGCTAACCAATGGACTTCATGTGTGGGAGGTGTTATGGCCAAAATGTAATCGAGGAACACATGCAGTGGTTGGGGTTGCAACGCATCAAGCCCCACTTCACTCGGTTGGCTATCGGGTAATGTTTATGTGATTGCAACCTGTCTAACATTATTTTAAAATGGTTTTGATATTTTAAGTATTCAATAAAACAGATAGATCAGTCATCATTTTGGCTAAATTGTGGCTATTAGGTTTCTCTATTTCATATAATCCAGATCAAAGCAGTTCTCATACTAAGAATGTAATTAGGAATGTGATATGTTAATAAATACTGAAGTACAGTAAAACTCCCTATTTGCACTTTTCTAGGGACACCAGAAAAAAAGTGAAAAATGCAGGAAAATGCAAATAGTGGGAAAAAGATAATTTTCACTTTTACGTGCTCAAGTACTGAAGTCATTGTCTATAGTATTATCATTATCATCACGAATAACTTCAGCTGGAATTTTTTCATGGCAATAAACAAAATTACTGCCTTCCTAAAGCAATTATATTTTGTAGAATCCTTGACTTACTTCCAAGCCTATGATTGGTAGTTGAAGCGTCCAGTTTACCATCTAATTTCATTACCTTTATATTCCTATGACAATCACGTAGAGATATGATTTTCTATTCAGTCATTCTTCGATAACACACATTAAATGATTGAATGATACCTAAAACCAGTGGTCGGAGTTCCCTGGTACAGTTTGCAGGAAAAAAATATAACTGTACATTTCTCAAGTTTACATTTGGTGAATGAGCCGGACACTGATCAATAAACTGCAGAATTTTCCTATTCTTAGATCTCTTTTAGCATACAGATCTCAAAGCTCATCGTCAAATACTTGCGAAGATATCCTTTGGAATGCTGTGCATGTAGTAGGCAATGTTTTTGCATATATGAGCTAGGATGTACCGAGGGCACTTTAATTTACCAACCACTAGTGGCTGCATCTTCTCACTTCCATCTGCATTTGTGATTAATTATAGATTAAGGGGATCGAGATTTTGCGGTGGCTAACGTACTAGCTTCACACCCAGAGGCCCTGGGTTCAAATCCTGGAGATTGCAGGTATTTTTCAGTGGTATAGCAATCCTACTTGGGGTGCTTTGTGGAGAGCACTTTAAGTGAGTATGCCATCCATCGAATGGGATGTCCAGCTGCAGAACCCTGGGTGCCTTTTGATGAGTATGATAATGGCGACGCTAGGTTTCAATCCATCCTTTCTCATCCATCCCTAATGGTGCAGACAACAACCTCAGCTGTTGGTTGCCTCCTCTTAAACTACTACTGCTACAATGTCTTTTATTTTCTCAGCATCCCTCCCAAACATTCTCTGAAGCACATTTTTTTTGTTGTCAGTAAATTTTTGGGTAAACATTTTGAAATTAAAGCAATTTCCTCTTGAACGCCTACTGTATCAGGAATGCTGAAATAGAAAGTGTAGACTTGATTGAAAACTTAGCCATTACCCTCACTCACAACCTTTCCCGGGTAATGTATACATGGGTAATATATAGACAAGCTAACAAAAAATTAGGATTAATTAGAAGAGTATTGTGAAAATGTGATGAAAAAGTTAAAGAAAAGTGTTATCTTTCATTAGATAGGCCTCCATGAGGATATGCTGCTAGTAAATGGGATCCTCTTGAAGTTGGATTAATTGCTAAATTAGATCACTTGCAGGGTAGAGGATTTAGATTTGTTGAACCCTGTTGTGACAAGCTGAGAAGCATGTAAAAATTATTAAAGGAGCTAGGCTGGGAATCACTCACAGAGCAAAGGTTGAATTACCGATAAAATGTCTTGCATACATTGGATATCTCTTTATCAATGATGTTTGACAATGCATTATTAGCCTCATCATACTATGTTAGGAGACATCGCTTAGATAAAATTAGAAAGATTGAGTTTAAAACAGATTTAAGAAGTCATTTTTCTCACGAATGATAAGGGATCGGAATAACTTAGTCTGACCATGCTAGGGGGAAAAGTATTTTGGGTCAAAAGTAGTCTGTTGTGTAATCACCCCTGCCACAGATGCTAGTGGTGGCATGCAGGTTACTATAAAAATATATGAATAAAAATATAAATTAAATTAATTAAAATACACCCGTATTCATCTGCATTTAAAACATCTTTTGGGCTATATAATTCAAGTTCATTTAATTCTGACACCTTCCACTGAGTTGCAGTCTCGACATCAAGTTGTACTTTTACATCCTATAGTCTTGTATTCAAGAGTGTGCCTAATTTTAAACTTATCTGGCCAATCATTGGATGCCGTGAAATCTTTGATTCCCAATTTAGTGGGAATGTGCCGGACTTCTTCTTTGATGATGACACTATTCACAGGGATATTTAATGTTCTATCAATTAAAAACCACTCTTTCAGTAGCTCTTCACACCTGGAATTCTTGGCACATTTTGTCCTTTTAGACAAATGTCTGCACTTGTTTGCATGTTCTAAAATCAAGTCGCGATTTTTCACTGTTGTATTCAGTGTAGAGGCCTGGCTATTTTCATTCATTGTCCTCTCAAATGTAATTCTCACTAAAGCCATTTACTAGATATATATTTGCATGTATTCTTTCTGAAGAAGTAGTAGTATTTAGGAGAGGTGACCGACAGCTGAGGTCATTCGAGCCATTAGGGATGGATAGGAAAGGATGAAGGGTGGAGAGAAACCCGGCGTCGGCATTAGCCTGTTCTTAACCCTCTTAGTGCAGCGGGGATTTCAGGGGTACTAGTGAGAAGTGCGAACGGTAATTTAAGAAAATGTATCACTTTAGAAAAAAAACCATTATGAAGTTATTTGTTTGGATATCCATATGCAGTTTTTTTATTTTAAAATATAATATTGTAGTTAATGATGTAATACATTTACATCATCTGAAAAATAAATGTAATTACTACAGTATCATAAATTTGAAGAATATTTTTTTAGCAATTATATTTTGATTTTTAGACACAAAACTAATATTTTTTTTAAAAACATTTTTCAATTAAACTACGATATTTAAATATAATAAAGAATCTAAAAGACATGCAGAAAATATTATAAATAAATAAAGAAAAACCAGTGAATTGCAAATTTTTTTGTCAGCCTCTGCATAGTTCGATTTTGTTGAAAAGGCTGATTTCACTGAGTCAAATTGGGACTTTTCCCCTTTCCTTGAGACTGCGGCAATGTGCTTACAATCTGAAGGCAGAAAAAAAACAAGTTCTAACTCACAGAGAACTGCTGACAATGTAATCCGTTACACAGGGCGCAATTGATTAGATAGGATGGACGGTAAGATAAACCAAAATGATTACAAAGCAGTGTTCTCATTTCCATCGTCTCAACAAAGTCTGAATAAGCAGCTATATATCAACACCACGACACCACAACATCTTCAAGAGATTACAGATGAAAACAGATTAGTAGCCTTTCAGTGGCTTCTCATAGTCGAAAGACCACTCAGAAAAAAAACGAGCAAACAATTAGGCTGAGCTTCCCAACATGTACAAAACTGAACGAAAAATTATAGTAAGAATTATACTTTTTGAAAAGCATTTAAAATTGCTAATAAAAAATTAAAAAATTAGTTACATAATTCTATGGAATTCAACCTATCGATAGCACAAAAACCATAAATTATTAAAGAAAAAAACATAAGTTACAGCGATTTAAACAATAGCCTACGCAAGAGCCGATATATCGGCCCGCCGAACTTTTCGCCAGGGATACGAAAGCCGATATATCGGCCCGCCGCACTAAGAGGGTTAACAAAAGGCACCAAGGGGTCCGCAGCTTAATTTCCCATCCAACGGGCGGTGTACTCACTCAAAGTGCCCTCCACAAAGCACATAAAGAAGGGATCGAGATACCTCCGAAAAATATTTAACACCGCTGTGATTTGAACCTGGGCCCTCTGGATGGGAAGCCAGTACGATAGCCACCTCACCATCTCGATCTCATTCTTTCTAAAGGAACTGCATGGTTTATTTCAACTGGATTTCTTAGAAATTCTGTTGTAAGAAATTTTTTTGAAATACTGTTGTGCACTAATATCAGATCAGCATTGTTTTCTTATGAGATTTGTCGCAGGAGTAAGCATGTGATATTTTTTCACTGCTACTGGGAGGCCTCCTTGGGTTGTTTGAGCAAAGGGTTGAGTAGAAGGTGTCCTTGGCCAACTTCTGGCCCTTGTTAGTTGAATTCAAACCATTGGAGGGAGCAGGTATGTAAAGAACTGCATCAGTGTTTTGCCTGCTTGTCACAGGCTAAAATGCAATTCTATTGAGCTGAAAAGTTTAAAATGTACACTAGATTGATAAAACAGTGTACTTATTGACTGTTGTCCATCATTTTCAGTTGCTGTTTCTTTAATGTCATATTCTCCTATGCACAATCTATGAAACATGCACACAAAAATAGTCTTTCACATTAATTATTCGTGAAGTCAGTATTTATGAAGTCAGATTTGCAAAAAAAATACAGCATTTGAAGAAGAAGAATGTGCTTTTCCATCAGGACAATTCACATGCTCACATTTCGATGGTTGGCATGGCTAAAATTCATGAATTGCACTTCAAATTGGTTAACCAATCACCATATCTGACCCCTAGTGACTTTTTGCTGTTCATCATAACCCCTCATAACCTTAAAGTTTTGCTTGGAGGACAGAGATTTTAACTGAACAAGGATGTGAATGTAAATATGTAAACGTCTATTTTATAGAGAAAGGAGTTTACTACCATTTGGAAGAGTTATAAAAGAGCATTGCTGTAAAATTTGTAGTGACTAAAAAGGATACTGTGTTGAAAAATGTCTCATTTATTTGTTTGGTCAGAAGCATTTTGGACTACCCTCGTATTTCCTCCATGTTAGCAATATCTCGTTTTTTAATGCATGCCTGTATTTTTAAAGTCTTAAGAGGGTTTAATTTTAATTAAGGAATGCCATCTCTTTCTAGAACTTAGTAGGCAGCTGTAAAAAATCATGGGGCTGGGACCTTGGCCGCAATAAGTTATACCATGACTCAAAGAACAATCCTGGAATTAAATATCCTGCATTTTTAAAGCCTAATGAGAGATTTGATATGCCTGACAAATTCCAAGGTATGATATGCTTTCATTACCCAGAATGTGATTCAAAAGATTTAATTTCACAATGTGATATACTGAATAATTAAACATAGTTCTGAACTATCTAGTAGCCTTTTATGTGATTCAATAAATTGAATACACTTTTTTCCTTTAAAAACTATTCCACCTTTATAATAAGTATCTGTTGACATATAAAGCATATATATTGGTTTACATGTTGGAAAAACTACCAACATGTTATTGGAATACATGTTGGTAGTTTTTCTTCTTATATTTTCTCTTGAATCACATGGTTCAAATCCTTTTCCATAATATCTTGTAAATAAATTTATTATACCAATTTAATTTTTAATGCTATATGGACAAAAGGGTTAAATTGTTTAAATGTATTCCTTCATCACTTAACTCATCATGAAGCAGTTGTTCTTTTCCATTTAAACATGTAATCATTTCAGTGGTTCTGGATATGGAAGAAGGCACATTAGCTTTTATGGTTGATGGCCTATACCTTGGTGTCGCTTTCCGGGATTTAAAAGGCCGTGAACTGTATCCTATAGTCAATACTGTTTGGGGAGACTGTGAAATCACAATGAAGTATATTGGTGGGCTTGGTGAGTAATAATTCTCTTTTTAACAAATCAGCATGCTTGAATTATCCTTATTTTAGATCTCAGTTTTTTTATTGTGTATGATCACTTTATTTACCACAATTTAATTTCCCCATTTTCCTGAAATTCCTTGTTTTGAATGGAAAAACTTGGAAAGTTGGCCATGTATTGCGGTAGGCATTGCTTTCCACACTTTTTCTCTGGAGGAACATATCTAGTTCCTTGTGTGTTGAAGAAGAAAAAGGATTTAACCCCTTCTTTGAATGCTAGAATGGATGACTTAAGAATTATCTTCGAATGCCATGAGCAGTCACATTGACTGCTGCTTGAAACCATAAAAACAGTAATTATCCCGAAGGTTGATTTGGTAGGTGATGGTTGAGTTCACCCAGTACTAAACCTGACAGCATATGAAATTCACACATCAGGGTATGGGGGCCAGTTCCTTTCCCTGTGCTGGTTATAGTTTCCCTGGAAGATCTGGTATCCAAAAAATCACATAGCTTGGTTGAAATTGTGGGTGCCCAAAGAGAATTGCCCTGGAATCAAACCAGGGCCCTCCAATCAGTAGTCCAATGCTCTACCCCAGGACTACCACAATCCATGCTACTTGAAAGAAAATCTATATTCATTTCATCGTTTTTGGTGTAGTTTATGTGTCTTAGAATACAAGCATTTGTTCCAGACAATTATGGTTAATTCTTTGGTTGTATATTGGTCTACAATCTCCATATAGAATGGTGTCAGGGCTCTTGCGGTATGAGGATTTTAAAGGCTACATGTTTCTTGGTTTCACTGCATGAGTTGCTTTTTGCTGAAATAAATTCAAAAACATTACAGTCGGCTTTTCATGTCAAAGTGGAAATGCAAATTTGGCAGTCCTAATAGGTATTTATTTAGGCAAGTGTCAAAAGTTGGCAGTTTGCCAGGTGGTAACATTCATTCAGTTTACATCACTGCATAAAAATTTCACATTAAATTTATATTTTACATGCATTACATCCACGTATGCATAAAATTTCACCGGCATGCAATTATTGTATACACTTTTAACATTTTTTTTTAATATTTACATTGCTCTTACATTCAAGGTCTTGAATGGTTCTGCGGGTAGACTAGACCCAGTTAATGATTTTTTTCGCTGATAAATGCAATTTTTTCCATTTTTTCTTTGTGTCTGGCATTTCACCTTGTATTTGTGATAATCTCTTCCTTAAACATTGCGTTTTCCCAAGTCTTTCCTCAATTCTTCCCCAGAGTTATCTCCTTTAATCATATAGAACATTCCACAAAGAGTGCTTCTTTTTCTCCTTATTTGTAATCATTCTTAGCTGAATATATTTAACATAGCTGTCTCACTGTGTCCTCCTGTGCTTTCCCAATAAATAAATGGCTGCCTTTCTCTGTACCTTCTCCAGGTTTGCAATAAGACCTTCTTCATATGGTTCCCATACTCGTGATGCGTACTTAAATATTTGTCTTTTAGGGTTTTATTCACCTTTTCTTTAGTTGCCCTATTGCTCCCTTTGAGGTTTCTCATTACCTAATGCAATATTTTTAAATGTTTCTTGGCAATAAAATCCACATTTGGTCCCCACTTTAAAGTCTTGATTAAATTAATGCCTAAATATTTACAGCTATCAGGGTTAGGGATGATATTTTCTGAAAATTTTTTATCCCTTTTGGTTACATTTATCATATTCCTAAATGAGATGGATTTACATTTACTAAAATTAATATCCATGCTGTTATTTATTACCCATTCTGCCAATTTATTTACATCACTTTGCAGGAATTCATGATCGCTCTCATTCTGAAATTTCCTGAGGATAATGCTGTTATCTGCAAAAGGTCTTATTGGAGAATTTATTTTAGCCAGGAGATCATTTCTGTAGATTGAAAACAAAAGCAGCCCAAGGACCAAACTTTGTGGAACTCCCAAAGTTACCCTCGTGACATCAGAATATATTTATCCTAATTTGACCTTTTGTGTTTAATCCTAATAAAATTTTTGACCCATGGGTTTACTCTTCCCTCTGTCTGCAATGCTAATTTGCCCATCTTATCATGGTCAATTTAGTCAAAAGCTTTTGATAGGATTACTATGATTGCATCCTTTTCTGAAGTCATATTGGCCATGGAAGAGCCAATCCTCACACTCCCTCAAATTCTAGAGCTAATCAGGGATTGTCTTTTCTAAAGGTTTGCAGCCAACCAAATTCAAGCTTACTGGTCTATCATTTTCAGCTGGTATCTTATCCCTTCCTTAGAATATTGGTTTGACATTTATCTCCTTACAAACATTTGGCAGTTCATTGTTGTGTGTGGTAACATTGAATAAATGATTTCTATAATTTGAAACTGTGCTACTATCCAATTTGAACATGTCAATTGAAATTCCATCTGTCACTACTGGTTTATTCAACCTCATTTTCCTAATTTTTCTATAAATATCCAAGTTTGTTGTTTAAACACTTTTGGTATTTAATATTTTTGCCCCTCATTGATGACTCAAAGGATGCAGTGCTGAATCAAAAGGATTCAGTATGTGTGTCCTCCCCTTAAATACACTTGCATACCAATTATGTCCTTCTTCCTCAGCAAGTATTTATTAAATTTATTTCCATTATCTTTCAAGATTATGTGCTGTAAGAATGGTGCTTTGGCTATTTTCTTTTCATTATTTAATTTTTGGACCAATATTTTTTATTTCTCATGACACTCTGAACTCTGATTCCTCACCTGTAAACAGTTCAACGTAAAAATTACAGTAAGATTTATATCTTTCGGAAAGTATTTAAATTATAAAATAAAAATGAACATTATATAAAGCAGAGAAGTCATATATATGAGGCACAACATGCAATAAAGTTCAGTAAATCATAGCATTTTAAACAATAACTTGTGTTTGAGCCAATATATTGGCCCGCCACCCGTTTTACCCGAGAAGCAAAAGCTGATAAACCGGCTGCACTAAGAGGCTTAATAAATCATATGATTATTAATTTTAATTTTGTTAACATTTCTATACTAATGTATCAAAATATAAAGTATAAAATATGAATAAAATTGTGCATTAAAACACCTGCCATTACCTCACAAAAATAGTGTACGTTATCAGGTATGATATGCATCCTAAAGTTTTGAAGGATTCAATGGTAAAAAATTGCATATTATATGCAGAAAAAATCTGTGTGCCATTGTGTGCCACCCAAAAGAGTAGTAAAAATAGTCACTGCAATTGCCAAGAGATAGTTTTAAATAATATATCAGTGTGCTTGTTTGGTAATAAACATTTTATGACACAAAAATTCCTTTTTGGCTGGCAAAAAATATTTTCTTTGTGTGCTTTGATAAAACAGATGCATGATTTATGTTGCTTATAGTTTGATTCCCTTTCTCCGTGTTACATTTTGCCATAGTGTTCCAGCCACCATAATATTATGCTACAACCATCCCCTTGCCTTCCCCTCCCAATCTCTCACTTAATATGCCTGCACTCTCTTGTTTCCCCTCCCAATCTCTCACTTAATATGCCTGTACTCTCTTGTTTGAATTTGATGGAACATATGAGTGTGTATATTCAATACATGTTTTTATAAACTTGGAATTTTCAAAACCATGCCTAAATACTTTCACTTGACCATAATTATATTGTAAAAAAATTTCATTTTTAGATGGACTACCACCCTTGATGCATTTCTGCCGCCAGGTCATTCGAAAGAAAATAGGTCAAAAGAATATGGAAGAGAAAGTAGAGCAGTTGGTCCTGCCACAAGCAATGAAAGAATACCTTCTTTGTTGACATAGGATGGTAGCCCAGGATGGAGTCACTCCAGTCCCTCACCCTCAACTACAAAGGCTCCATCCCCGCAGTTGATAGTGTGCTCCATCTCCGCATTTAAATCCCAGCTGTCGGTTCCCACGAGCATGTGGATGGGACATATATAAACTGCAAAATTGTTGCATTTGATGTGCCAGATGTGTGTTAATGTGTTTACTCTGTGAAAGAATGTGTTGAAAAAAATAAGAATACTGCCTAAGTATAGTGTGGGACCTTAACCATGAAAGATGCAATCCAAAGGTATTGGGTTGTTAATGATCCTCTTTAATGCATTACAAAATAATGAAAAAATATAAGTTCTCATAATTCAGTATTTCTTTAATGCTTTTAAAGCATTTGAATAAACATGGTGCTGTTCAGACAGGAGTTGAAATCTTTTAGCTAAAGTTTGGGTGGCTGTAAGTTATGTATCTTAATATGCATAAGTGAGTCAGTAATGATATGCATAATTTTCAGCTCCAGACTTGAAATAAGAATGGCTGTGACATGAATTTTGTTATACTATGAAACACTTTTCATAGTATTAACTGATATTTTCATACTTCTTTCCTTGGGGTGTTTATGCCTTGTCACTGTCTGGGCCAGTTTAATGTTGTTTTTTTTTATGTCTACATTCATAGGCAGTGACTAATTGACTGAAAAATGTAGAGATAAAAATTCACATGAAAATGATTTCCTTTAAAGCATTATTAACCTTAAAACATTTCATTTAAAAGCTTTTACTGCCATAATATTTCATCTAAATTTGGGCTTGTAAAATATTCAATCCATATTTATGGTGAATTTGTGTTTTCTTTCCACATTTTCCAGGGCTTAGCAATATTTGAAAATGAAGTTGTTCTGCTCAACGATGCTCCCTGATTTTGAAATGGTCTCATAGATGTGTAAAACAAGACTTTTTTGCTCATAACAGGGGAATGTAAACATTTCAATGGGAATGTAAAAAATAATTTTTTTATTTGTTTATGCATGCATATAATTCCTTTCTGAGCATATTTTTGTTGTCTGAAGTCAAAATGGGCTGGAGATACATTGCAAGAGTACGTATGAAAGTGATTGCAATTGTCAGCTGTGCTAAATGTTTATGTAGCTGTGTTACATATGTGTGTGTTACAGTGTGTATGTATTATTTCAGTGTATTTTTCTAAATTTTATATGAGTGCGACTGACATTTTATTGAAGTGTGTATTTTTGTTTATTGTTCTAATTCTATTTTCTGTATATCTTTATGACTTGAGTTCTCTGTTGCATATATGGCCTACAGAACAATATAATAAATAAATGAAAAAGTAAATAAATTAACCTAATTTCTTGCTTGTGCTTCTTGACTTTTGAATTTTTAAACACGTCCTTTAAATTTATTCATATTTGCACCTAAAACGAATATTTTGGTAAGTATCTCAGAGATGAAGACAACTGCTAAATGCACTGGAATCCTCACCTAATACATCAGTTCTATCTAAACTCTGTATCAGGAATAGGATAGACATATTGGATGAAATGAAGGGAGAAAGTATGTTGAATTGTAAAGGGTCTTAATGTAGTGTCAGATGTCAGTGTTCTTTTTGTGGGAGAGACAAGGGAATTATCATTGTACCATTGGGTAGCCTCTGTCCATCCTAAACCTGTATTAGCCCCTAGATGACTGATCATAATGACATCGAATATTGTGCTCTGAGTTTTAGGCAACTCCACATATCATAGTTCATCAATATGTGCAAATTTTTTACATTGTAGTGGCATAATACACAATGAGATATCACATGACATGTAAACATGCATGGCACTTGGCCTGACTTAGTTATGTCTATGTGATGACAATACAATTAAAATTTGAAATCTTGTAGCAAGCAACAACAGGAGGAGTTAAAGTAATTTTAGCCATTAGCAGTGACAGCACAACTATTACGAATTAACGGCAATTTTCTTTCATTGTTATAGAGTATAACGAACTTTAGTCTAATAATGTTGTATTCAGGTAAACTAGTCCCGAATGAAAACTATTTGGTAATAACCCAATTTGAATGTGAAGGAAATGAAATTATTTCTGATGAGTCGTGGACAAATACTGTTACAATAAATATCTTAGTCTGCTAAAGGAAACTGATATTGTAAGCCAAGATCCTCCAATAATTAAATAATGCAAATTTTGGAAACAAGGTTGGTGTTCCGAATTCCTCATGTAGCTATAAGAAAACAAAACCATTATCCACCTTATTACATAATTTTCAAATTAAGCTACAGGAAGAGTTAGTGCAAATATTTCATAAACTGGTAATGTATTGATGAAGAATTTATTAAATTTTGCAGATTTATCAGCAATTCTTGTGTACTTACTGGGATGAAGGTGGGGCCTCCCAACTAAATGTAATGTAGGGTTAGAGCTCACCCAATATGCCACTCCCGCGCTAGTGATATTCAGGATTTATACGCTCATTTATTTGTCCAGCAATTTTTTATGCATATAAATAAACGACATTTCAAGAAAATATAAATAAAACAAAGACAATCATTGCTGTGTGATTTCACCCACTGATTAGAAAATATATTACTTCACCTCATTATGTTTCAATGGTATAATATAAGATATATCATATAAAAATAATAAATGTAAGCCAATATTTTGAGAAATCGCTATAGTAAGATTACCCCTGGTCATACCTTGGTAAAAGATATGCATTGAGTTCATAAAAACAACTCCAGATTAAGGGTGCTAGTTCCATCTCTTCTTCAGTTGAGGGCCAGTTCCCTCCCCTGAGACACTATTTGTATCCCAGGAGGATATTGTGACGAGAATCATAATGCTTGGGAAAGCTGAGCATAGCCATTGGCAACCCCCAAATACATAAGATCTATAGAAAAACATACCATAGCCCTTGGACTATCATACCACCCTAAGTAGAACTGACTGATGTAGAAAATATTTAACAAACTCGCAATAATTTAATCAAAGCTTGGAAGAAACTACTCATTATTTTTACTGTTGATATCTATGCATACATGTGTGTGTAGCTGCTTTGAAAGCGGTGTCCCAGGAATTAAAGGTAGATTAAAAAATTATTTTTGGTAGACATTATAAGTTACTCAGTACATTCATTTTTGGTCAAATAGAAGAAATATTCAGTAGAATATGTTATGTGCTACATTATTATTTGCTGTAATTGGTTGAAATTGTAGACAAATATTTTTCTCATAACACAATACTTTCTTTTGTGGGGTTAAATTGGGATGACTTGGTAACTGGATGAATTCCAATTATTCAGATTTACAAATAAAAATTAGGCATTAATAAATAGGATGGCGCCTTAACTTTTAAAGTTTTTGACTGTGGTTTATAATATTCTATGAAACATCCCTGAGGGTAATGGCTAAATAAACATTGGGAACATGACTATGAGTTCATAGTACATTTAAATAAAAATATTAATCATAATTATAAATATGCACAACTTTAAAACATTTGAAATCTCCCGCATGCCCTCGTGATCTCTAGTTCATTTAAATGCCGTAATAAAAGAGCTAAGAGCGGTGACAGCGTTAGTATCGCAGCGAAAAACTTGCAACGCGAAATTTAACACGTAGCTCATGTCTCCGTACGTTGATTGAAGTGAGAGTGGGCGATCCATAAATTTTGTTAGAATTTTGCCATTAGAAATAAATATGAATGGATCAATGAAAAAAGATATACGGTAGCTTTGGTACTCGTAATATCATTCTTCCAGTTCCTACATGCCGCTATCGAATAGTTTTAAATTCTACGGAATTGCATCATTGAAATTTGGTAAGCCGGGAGTAAGTACCAATTTCATTTTGTCGACATTTATCAAGGTAATACTCTTCAAAAACATACATCCCCAATGCTGGTAACAAACCGTTGAAGTGACATAATTTTCATTATGTATAGTACATTTATTGGTGATTCCATAGGTCTACTAAAGATCACACTGCTTTGAAACATCTGGTCCAAGTGAAAAAATAATGGCAAAACGAGCACAGCCCAAGTGGGTATCGCCCAAGGAGTCTTCCAGAACTACTTTAAAATTGTACAATAGTCTTACTCGACAAAAAGAAGAGTTCATTCCAAAAAATGGAATGCAAGTTAGGTGGTACAGCTGCGGACCAACAGTTTATGATGCCTCTCACATGGGTCATGCAAGGTAAATTCATTTTAGATGATTATGTCGTTCCTTCTGTTGAGGTATCAAACGTTGATGGCAATAATTGGTAATACTAGTGGGATGTATTCTTGGATGTGCAAATAAGCATATATGCATGCCAATCGTCGTATTTATCTAGTAGAAACCATTCTCTCTGGTTTAAACCTATCATTTCTGTGATCTCGTAGTTTGATTTTCATGTTTAATAGATTGTAAATGTTGTTTAAGGATTTGATGGTTTGGTATTTAAGATGAATGTATAATGCCCTTTGTGCTCTTATTTCACTGTTTGCACTTGTTAACTTTTAGGGGTTAGACGTCACAAACTGTTAGGTCGCATTATTTTCTAATACTCTTTCATTTGGCATTTCATTCCCTGTGACAGAAGTAGTACCTTGTGTATTTGAAGGAGTGAATACTGATTATTTCATTTAAAAGTATTTGTTAAAAAGATCTCTCAACTTGTATCCTGATTACCTAATTACACTTCAGAAAATAAACTTGAATGTTTTCAATATAATATAATGCTGGAAACACACAACATCTTAAATGAGTGCTTTACATTTTGCATGTTATTAATGAAACTTGATTTGATGAAATTCCTATGGCCACCTGTTTCTATTTCTACAAGTTTTAATACATTTATTGAATCGATTTCCCAGGTCTTACATTTCATTTGATATTCTGCGGAGAGTGCTGTCAGATTACTTTGGGTATGATGTAATGTATGTAATGAATGTAACTGACATTGATGATAAAATCATAAAAAGAGCCAGACAAAACCACTTGTATTCAGAATACTTGCGAAAGGACCATAGCCTGGATAGAATAATTGAAGATGCTAATAAAGTCATGAAGGTAAGTAGCTCTAATTATTTGTCTCAATTTCTATCCAGGGAAATTTGGTAAAAGCTGATATGTAAATTTTGCTCATGCAGGCTTTTTGGAACAGAGCATGAATTATGTCATTTTGGTGCTTAGGTACTGCGTGTGTACAAAGAATAATGTGATTGAAAAGTATAATAATATCCAGGAAAGGGATTGGAGTATTGGAATGAATTTCCAGAAATATTTCCCAAATCATTTTCTGTAATTCCATTTCCCTTAGCTCATATGGAAATTATTTTTCTATTACTTTTATCTTAGTATATCTGAATTTCTCGTTTTCTGTTCGTGTTAAACGTGGCTAATTATATGCAGTATGGAAATCAAAAGGGCTATCATTAAATAAATGGTTTGATATTTGACCAAAACACAACAGTGCTCATAGTTAATATTTTAAATAAAAATTTAAGCCAATTCATCTAGTACACCCTTGTGATTGTTACTTCTAAAATGGGCAAAGATGGGAGAAGAATGTGTATTAAATTTGTCATCTAGCAATAATGATAAGAGTTTTCCTTTTGGAAGAAAACTGCAGTATTCTCCTACTATACCTGAAAAAAATTTGCACATAATTAAAGAATCAATGAAATACCTATCTAATTCTGCATCCAAATTGGTTGTATATTCTCCGATACCCGTAAGCTAAACATTTGTGATTTTCTACACTTTTTTATTGATCTTTTTTTACTGATTGATTTTTTACTGAGATCAATCTTAGAAAATCATTTTTAAGGTACAGGGTCTGTACAATAAATATCGTGACTGGTTCGCTCTAGCCTCAATGGAGCGGTAGATGGGGTTCGACCAGTCGGCTCTGTAGAAGGGTTCCCCATCATTCAGGTGCACTTTAGTTCAGTCGCCTGTGGGCATGCTTTGAGGCAGGAGGTGGATTTTTGTGACATGTGATTGTTTGTGGTGTCGTCGCACCAGCATGGAGCGCACCGTATAGCAATGCTATGCTGTGAAGTTTTGCGTTAAATTCGGGAAATGTGCGTCGGAGACCCTTGAACTCATTAAACAGGCTTATGGGGATGATGCCTTAAGCTGCACAAGAGTTTTTGAGTGGCACAAAATGTTAAAGGAAGGCCAGGAGCTCGTCAAACACGAGCACCGCGTCGGACGCCCAATGACCTAAAGGCTCTAAACATTATTCCAGAAACAGACTTCAAGCGGGCTTTTTCGAGTGGCAGATGCACCAAACTAAGTGTATCGATGCAGGAGGAATGTATATTGAAGATTATTAAGTAATTGTAAGGATAACTGCAATGAAATTTGAATTTTGGAACCAGTCCCGATACTTATTGTACGGACCCTGTATAACCGCATCTCCTCCTACAAATATTCACCACAATGAAAGCATGAGCCCAAACGATTTTTTACTACAAAATCATAATTGACAAGTTATGGAACAGTGAGAAAAATAATAAAGCCATCCACCACTGTGAGTATCCAAAAATTGGCCTGTTCCAGGGGACCAACTTGATTGAAAATATTGTAAAGTAAACCTAAAAATACCATTGATTTTCTGTACTTTGGTCTAGAGGTGCATTTAGTTGTTTGTGCATTAATATATGAATATTAAGTCATCTTATACAGTAAGTAAGTAATAATTTATGTAATATTTACTGCATTGTTAATTAATTGATGGTGATTAAAAACATCATGACTTTTATGGCCAATAAAGTAAAACTTACTCACCCATGTATTGCCAACAACTCATCAAACTCCCTGATCATCTAAGCGCAGCAAAACTAGCATAAAACTTTCTCAGTGCCATTTTCTCCTATACTTAAAGCTATTGGCTGACTGACCATGGTAGCTGTCTCTCTCTTTCCAACTTATATGGGAAACTTGGCATAGTACAATGAGAAGAATTACCCTCTTAAGTTAGTGGCTATGCAAGCTATGCATTTGTTTACTGATAATGATGTGTCACATTTTCACATAATTTTGAAGTTTCAGTAAAAACAAATGTCTTTTGACAGCTTTCTGTATAAGACAATTAGGAATGCATCGTAAATAATAAACTAATTATTTATTTTCTTCTCTGTTTTTTGCAAATTGAATTCGCATTCCAGGTTGGTTCATGCCATGGTAGAAGAAAGGATGAAGGTGATTCATGATCCTAAAATGTGTATATATAATTTCCTCTGAATGAATGTTGTACATACTTTTTGGCATTCAAAACATTATTGTATTTAACATAAATTTATATTGGAAAAATTGTTTTGAGTAACGAGTATTTTACTTAATGAGTAAGATCCCGGAATGAATTATGCTTGTTATGTGAGTTTCCACTCAATTCTCCTCTATAGACTTGAATCTGGACCTCTCTAAAAAAATAATGAATTATTCGAATGCTGAATAAACCTTAATGTCAATTAAATTTTAAGGCAACATTGTAACGCCTAATTTTTTTTTGGTAGTTGTTTATGGAGAAACTTGGCACCACCACTGATCCAGACAAGAAAACTATGTTATCTAACATGTTGTCTAAAGTTTCCGAAGCAATATCAAAGTTAATGAATGCTGTGACTGAAAATGAAAGGGCAAAAGTGAGAGATGCCAAAAAGGTATTTGTGTAATATGATTGTTCCTGAAAATAATGACACCTGTCATTTATCATTTTTATTGTAGGCTTTGTTGTCATTGAATGAAATATTTGGCTGCATCTAATTCCAGGGATTTATGGAGGAATCAAAAGACTTGTTTTCAGAGTGGCTGGATCACATGTATGGATCAACAGTTGAAGATAATTCCATATTTTCCAAGCTCCCACGATATTGGGAATCAGAATTTCATAAAGACATGGAGTCCCTCAATGTAAGTATAATGTTTCACAGTAATCATCAATGCAATTGTCACTACTGTTTGTACATGAAGTAGATCTCAGGACAGAACAGAAAATATGATATTTTGATACAGATTTCATGGAAAAATCATAAATCAACTCTTGCATGGCTAATGTACATAAATTTTCATCCCTAACAATGTGTTGTAATTTTTTGAAGGACAAGGAAGTATATGTGGATGAACTATCATAAATGAATGAAATAGGGGTGTCCATGTATTTATACAATAACTTTTTTTGTATTTACTGATGTATTTTTCATTTGCGCTGAACTTTTGCTGCTATGGGTCTTATGAATTGTTCCTCTTTCATGTTGTATCCTCTGCAATTGAAGTCGCAATGTAATGTTTTCAATTCCAGATTTTGTAGCCCATTCTGTAGCATAAATAAATGTATTTTAATAATCAGTCCTTGTTTTGAGGTAATGTTGATATCTACTAGTCTAAAATTCTCTATAGGAAGTTACTTGCCTCTTACTATGATGTGAATAGTGGTTGGATAGATTCCTAAATGCCTCCAGACCTACCTGACTCCTTTTTGAGTCTCCCGTAGCCAGTGTCCCAGTTTTGAGGCTTTAGAGACTCCCTTCACCCTCTTCCAACTGCTACTTTCCAAATGGAGTGAGTTGCCAAGAAGTCATATGGCCTTTGCTTTTCTTTGTGGAGCTGTTTCTCAAGATTTTGCAGAGGCATTCCTCAAGGTTTTCTGTCTCAACATGTCTGACAAGGGCAGAAGCTCTTGGGACCATACCCGATTCAAAACCAGGGGAAAATTAATTTTGCAGCTTTTCTAGAAAATAGGTAGGGATAAAGAATATACAAGCAAAACCAAAGCTTGTGGCTTTGGTGTACACCTGGGAGTTGAGGGAAGTTGGCAGAAGGGGAAGGAAGGAAGGGATCATGGGAAGTTATCGGCAGGTGACCTACCAAGGTACCAATCAGAGAAACCTTAGCTGGAACACATGCTCATTGACATCTTGAATCAGGGTCCTGAAACCTCATAGTTGGTCGTAGAGGATTCATTATCATGAAAGGGATCTGCACACACGAAACACTCTTCTCTCCATTTGGAGACATGCTATACCATTATTTTTATTTGTAATTTTTCATGGTGATCATTAACTGTATTATTAGCTTCCTTTTAAAAAATTAACTTTTTAAGAAGAAAATCATTTCTTTCTTTTTTGTTTTCCTTCAATGTTTCTGTCAAAGAAAAAAGTAGTTATTTGAGCTAATAACCTTCGATAACTTGAAAAAATAAATGGATGATAGATTAGAGACCTATTGGAAAATCATACAAATCATGAGGTATTTTGTAGCAAAAATGTGATATGGAATATCAGAAGAGGCAACAAAATGTAAGATATAATATGAGGTGCAGCAGCATAACTTGCTGATTTGAAGGGTCAATAAAACAGAAAATATTATAGCTATCATTTTATTTATTTTTTATCATTATTCTACAACATTGAAAATTTCAGTATAAACTATTTTTTTTTAATTGTATCTGGCACACCCCACTGTTGTAAAAATGATTTACCCGAATTCTGAAGTTTCTGTCGCCTCTTTCCAGCATAGCAATGGGTATGTTGGCTATTGCTTGGCAAGTGCTGTCCTTCATTTGAGCAAGGGTCCTTGGACAATCGGTGTATATGATAGGTTTGAGATACCCTCATATAATAATTCATGTGGCGTTAAATCGAGTAAGTGCACCAGCCGCTGAAGATCGCCACTGAAAGAGATCAGGTGTCCAGGGAAGTGTTCCCACAAAACCATCTTTGTGGTTCATGCTGTTCTCCCCTTATCTTCAGAGATCGCGAAAAATATGGTGACTAGCATACTGGCTTCCCACCCAGGTTTCCAATCCTGGAAATGGCAGATCATTTTCAGTGGTATCCGGATGCCTACTTGAGATGCTCTCTGGAAAGCATTTTGAATATGCTGTTCGTTGGATGGGACGTTAAACTGCACACCCCTTGGCACCTTTGATTAAGAGTAGGCAAATGCCTACCCTTAATCAAAGGTAGGTGGTTTTCTCTAAACTCTTCCTCCTTTCTCATCTACCCTAAAGGCACAAATGGCATCAGCTGTCAGTAAACTCCCCTAAAACTACTTATAATACTAGTACCCCTTATCTTCTTTACTCACTTCCATTTTCCTTGAATGTGTTTACCTATGTAACCATTATATTGCCAGCCAGGAACATGACCTTGGGCAGCAATATTGAAGTACCATTGTGTGGTCAAGCAAGCATTAGAAAAGGATACCTCTATGGCAAATGCATGCTTATGCTTTTTCCAATGCATTCTCTGTACTAACATCGAAGAAAGAGCAACTTCCTGACCCATAGAATCAAATTAAACATCAGAACTCTCTGTAGGCCAAACTTTGCTTCCTGGTGTCTGATTCAAATCCGCTAATTATGCTTCCTTACCCTGTAATGTAATGCAAAGTATTATAAGTTTTATTTTGCTACTATTGTGTGCAATTAAGGGCTTCTTATGTTCAATTTCAGGTTCTTCCTCCTAGTGTACTCACAAGGGTGAGTGAATATGTTCCTGAGATAGTAAAATATACAGAAAGAATTATTGAAAATGGCCTGGCTTATGTTTCAAATGGCTCTGTGTACTTTGATGTTCTCAAGTTTGATCAGAAGAGTAATCACTTTTATGCCAAACTTGTCCCAGAAGCATATGGAGATTCTAAATCTTTGGAAGAAGGTGAAGGTAAGTTAAAAATGTAATGGTATCATTAACTATGACCAACAATGTCAGTTTGTAATAAATTTGGAAAAATTCACTCAAAGAAAACTTTGTTTAAGAATGAACTGGAAACAAAATTAAGATTATTGAAAAGTAAACACTCCCTTGTGAATAAAAATGAGCTCATTAGGAATACAGTCATGTACCAAAGCCAAAGCAAATCATTTATCATAGGATGGAGCAATAGATTCTAATGTTCTACTCTTCATATCATGTGCATTGGGAAAATGTCAAAAGTTATGTTGGTGTTGATATGATAGTGGATATAAATGGGCACAACATTCAGGAATTATCAGTGTAAAAGTAACATAATAAGTATCATCACCAGTGATTGCTGTAGTATTTAAGGAAAAGGAAATCTTTGATTTAAGTTTCATCATTGTCATTCATAGTGTCATTAACAGCTTCACATTACTGGAAGTGTTATCATACCAGTCCAAAAGCTGCTTCACCATTTCCTTGCATCAGGCTATTGCAAACCTTTTTCGCACAGACTCTTCATTTATTATCCACTAGTTTTCCTTGCCTTTCAACTGATTTTTGATCTTTTGTGACATTTTTGTCCTCCCTTGTTTGTTGGATTTTTGTACGATCATCTCTCTTCTATTCAGTTTAATGCTATGTTAGTGATCAATGATGTTTGTTTTGCAGATTTATACTTGACATATAGATTACAATGTTCAGTTCTTCATATCATGCCATTTTTCTTCAATTAATGTAAGGTTGTTTTAATTTTACAATTATTTCTCCATTACTAGTTGAAAAGCCATGTTGGGAACAGTTTCCATCATTATTTCTGCCAATAGCTCTTCCTAGGCGTCTTTATTTTTTTGTATTTAAGATTGAACATCATTGATACGTCATAAATTTTGGTAACTGTATTTTCAGTTTTTAATTTTGAATTGTAATATTTCCATTATATTCAAGACTTGGTGTTGATATACATTTATGAATAATAAACATAATTTAGTGGAAAACTGCAAACATGTTTCTCATCATCTATTCGTCTATTTCTAGAAAAAATTGGTTTTTGGCACATTTATGAAAAGAATTTTCTTTATCTTTGAAATAGGTGACTAACAGATCATTAAAATAAGAAAAAAACATGTATTTACTTTAAGGTTTTACTTTTATAATATTTCCCTCATTTCTATGCTGATTTTGCTTAGGGCACCGAAGTGATTGTGATTTAACGTTTATATTTCCAAATAAAAATGTAGTTTTGTAGGTATGTGTACCTCTACCACATTCATGAAAATATTGTATCCATGAGTGAATTTTGTTTTCCTTAGATTAATGACATCTTAAATGTTTTATTTGTCTACAATGGTACCTACTTCACACTGTTAGTATCGGGGTTGCCAAATGTCCAGCAATTTGCAAGACTATCCTGAATACAAGTGATTCTACCTGCAAATAAGTTATGAAGCAACTTTTACATTTAATAGACTACTACTTACCTGAGATTGAGTCAGCTGAGATGGTCAAAGATATCTGTGTAGCAAAATCAATAAAATAATGTGTATTCAAGGTAAAGGCCCTTGAAAATTATACGTAGTTTCCATAAGGGTACCCGCATAGTTTTATCTACCCTGTTTGTGGTGGAGGTACATCGCAATGAGTCAAGTTATGTTAAAGTAAGGAGCAGAATACCATCGAAGAACATCCTCCAATGACATATTTAATTTGGACCCTCAGCTTGCAAAGCCAGTGTAGCCTAGCCATGAAGCTGATCTGCTTCCCCCATCTTTCACTTTTATCTCACAAGACCCATTTGAAATCTTTCAACTCTATTTGCGATTGTTTTTAATGTGGTGGTGAGACCTGCTAAACATTCTGTGAAGCAGATATTATTCCCCTGGAAAAAATTCAAAGAGAATTTCTTCGTAGCTGGATATCGAACACACATGTCAGTTGTATTGATGAGCATTTTACTTTAAGTACTGCTACTTTATGAAAATCATCTATTGTTTTTATCTATTTTAATTACTTGGGACCAACACTCTCAAGTCACACCCCACTGTGGTATCCTATAAAGTTTTTTTTTATAGATGCACATGTGTAGGTGAAGAGTTCTTTTTTGCTAGCATCGCACTATTTTTTTCCCTTTGCCAGGTGATCTCTCCATCTCAGTTGATCAGCTGAGTGAGAAGAGGTCTCCAAATGACTTTGCCCTCTGGAAGGCCTCAAAGGCTGGAGAGCCATCATGGGAGTCACCCTGGGGTATGGGCAGGCCCGGCTGGCACATTGAGTGCTCCGTCATGGCCTCGGCCATCTGTGGAGACACGCTGGACATTCACACTGGTGGCGTGGATCTCAAATTCCCTCACCATGACAATGAGCTTGCTCAAGCTGAGGTATTTGAAATTAATGCTGTTACTGGTAATTCCATAATTAATTGCATCTCATTGATAACAATCGAGTCCTTGTGTTACTAGTGTGAAAGATGCCCAAGAGAAGCCCGACTGGGTTTGACCTTATTATCCATTCTTGGACATCATTCTTAATCTTCCATTTCCTGTTTGAGCACATTCTCAATGCTAAATAAATTATGATTTATTCTAGTAGATAAATAGTGAAGAGAACAATATTGATAATGTTTCATATCTTTTGATAAATTTGCCATAAATACTGTTATTCCTGGCCCATGAGATGCACTTTTTTTACGATAGAATTTGCTCTAAAATCTGCCTACATCTTATCACCTAGGGGTATACAGGTATAATTTCAACCTATGAGATGCTAGCCAATTCACAAATAAAAACTTGACAATTTTTCCTGTATCAGGCATAGATGACTGAGGGGTGTCCCCCTCAACAGCACAGGTGACAACGGACAACCCTTGAGGGGTGTCCATAACCACCTGTGCTGTTTGAATGAAATTGAGTGGGGAATTCGTGAAATTAGTTAGGTTAATGAGTTTTGCTGAGTGGATTGGAATGTCTGTACAATTGGTATGGGCAGAGGACAAATGTAAATATAACAAAGGTTGTGTGATTTTTGAGCAAGAGAAATACTAAGTCAAGTATTAAAATTGTAGTTCATGAACCAGAGTACAACTTTTATGTATCGCAGAATTATTTGGACCAAAATCGTCAAAGTAGTAGGGACAAAAGGTAAAGAATTGCAGTTGGCAACAAAGCTTTCACGCAGAGAAAGGACATGATGACTGGGGCATAGGATGAGTATGGATATTAAGAAAAGAGTTATTAAAACTTTGATATGGGGTGTCGTTTTGTACAGCATGGAAACACGGCCGTTGAAGCAAAGTGATGGGCATAGATTGGAAGCTTTTGAAATATGTGTGGAGAAGGATGGAAAAGGTGAAGTGGACCGAAAACAAACAAGGAAGTTTTAGGATGGCAGGGGGGGAGAAGGATTTGTGGGAGAAATCAAAAAGTTATCGCGAAGATGGATGCAGAACGTTTTGATGGGAATTTTGAAGACTGGAATAGAGGGGAGAATATTATAAAAACAAGAAAGGGGAAGGAATAGGATAAGCATGTTGTATGGAATGAAGGGTGGACAGAAATATGAGCTATGAAAGAGGGACTTACTGTAGTACCTCATTTCAGGTTGTTTTTGGTTCTGAGAAATTGTATAGGCTGTGTTCAACCAAAACCTACCTTAACTGTTAGAATACCAGGAAGGAATCTTCATATGCACAGGTCATCAATCAAAGGATTTGTGTCTAGTAGCTCTGAAAAGTTTCCGACCCAACAATAAACGAGACAATTTTTCTTCACATTTATTTGTATTTCTCAACATATCTCCTTTTAAGTCACTACACTTTTCCAGCAATGCTCTTTTTTAAACCTTCCAGCTAGTAGTTGATGTCTTTTCCCACAATATAAGCTTTTACATCTGCGATATCTTGTCAATGGGGGCCAGATCTGGTGAATAAAAATAATGCAAAACGTAAAATTTAGCCATGGCGTCTTAGCAGGTATGTTTTCCTGATGGAAAGCGTTTCTTTTCCATCATAAAAATTTTCCAAATGCTATTACCATCACTTTGTCTTCAACTTTGGTAAGTGTTTCTCCATTGTCTCCAACTTTGGTAAGTGTTTCTCCATTGTCTCCTGAATTGTATTTTGGTTTGCTCTGCATCCATTGAAATGGTGTCCCACAGTTCTGCGAGATGTCCCACTTTTATTCACTGCTACTGTTCAATGCATATTTGGAGGGAATGATTAAAGAGGCATGGGAAGACCTGGCGGTAGGAATTAAAGTCGGTGGGGAATTTGTAAAATCAGTTAGGTTTGCTGATGACCAAGCTTTAGTTTGTCAGTCAGCCAAGGGGTTGCAAGCATTGCTGAGTGAATTTGAAATTCAGTGCGACAGTATGGGATGAAAATCAATATTAATAAAACAAAGCATATGCGATTTTCTACAAAGAAAAAGGCTAAGCTAAACATTAAAATAGGAGGGCAAAAACTAGAGCAGGTAGAACAGTTTACGTATCTCGGTAGTGTTTTGGACCAACATGGTCAAAGTAGTAGGGACGTAAGGAGAACAATTGCGCTAGGCAAAGAGGTTTTTACAAGGAGGAGGGAGTTGATGACAGGGACGTTGAGGAAGGATATTAAGGAAAGACTCGTAAAAACTTTGATATGGAGCGTAGCTATGTATGGCGTGGAATCGTGGCCATTGAAGCAGGAGGATAGACATAGACTGGAGGCTTTTGAAATGTGGGTGTGGAGAAGAATGGAGAAGGTGAAATGGACCGAGAAGAAAACAAATGAGGAAGTACTTTGTATGGTGGGCGAAGGGAGGGGTTTGTTGGGAGAAACCCTATGGAGGCAGGAAAAATGGATGAAGGGCTTATTGACTGGCAGGATGCTGAAAACTGTAATAGAGGGGAGAATGTTAGGTAAAAGAGGAAAGGGCAGGAACAGTATAGGGAAGTTGGATGGGATGAAGGAAGTACTCAGAGATGAAGAGGGACTTTGTGTAGAGTAGGTTGCTAGATTTTGTTTTGTTAGGAATTATAAAATATTTATTTTGTAGTGTTGTCCATCCAAAAACCTGCCTTAACCGATAGATTACCTTATAATAATACATACAAATTAACACATCACATTAATCAAATTATTGTATAAATTGTTTTTATCTTTCCTTAGAAGTATTTGCCCTGTTAGGAAAGGGCTCTAATAGTTTTGCAGGTAAGGTGTTCCAATCAGAAATTATTTTATTAAGAAAAGAAAATTTTTTTTATTCGTTTTTTGTGCCCGGCATTTTACCTTGGATTTATGATCATTTCTCCCTATAAAATTTGGATTTCCTGCCTCTTTCATTCGTTCTGCCCAAGCTTTCTCTCCTTTCAGAATGTGGAACATTCCATTAAGTCTGCTTATTTTTCTTCTACTTTGTAAAGGTTCCCAACCCAGCGTTTTTAACATTTCAGTCACATTCTCCATCCTCCTTTTGATGGGAGAACAAAATATTTATTAGGTAGTTATGTCCATCAAAAACCTACCTAAACTATTAGATTACCTAAAAAAACCTGAAAAGAGCAGACTAATGTGTAAGATTATAATGCACCTGCTTTTTATCCTTTTAAGGAAATTCATAAAATGGGAAAACTAGGATTGGTGTGTATGGAAACTGAGAAATGTCAAAAAAGAAATAAGTGCCTCAAAAAAGTTTTTATGCAGATATTTCCATGATAAGGATCTAAAAGGTCATGATAACTTTCAGTACATATAATTACTTTTCTTTACCAAAGTGAAGTATCAATTTAACTTTAGGATAATGCTCCATAAATTGGTTGGACATTTTTTTTTGTTAAAGGTGAAGATGCTTGTTACAATCCTAATTGACTTAGTGGATGAATGGTGCAAATCAAATTGGCCTTTTTCTAGTTATAAACATTCCTAGTTACTCACAGACAAACTTCAACAGATTCCTTACTATGTTTGCACAAGAATGTTAGAGGTTGAGAATGGTATCCTAATTGACCCTGGGGTTTCATATCCAAAACAAGATTGATGACTATTGTTTTCTTTTGCAAAGATCTTTCAGTTAGAAGAGGATGTGGTAGTCCAGTGAGTAGAGTAGTGGGCTACTGAGTGGGGTGCCTGAGTTCAATTCTGGATGAAGCCTCTGGGTACCTTAAACTTCATTTAAGCTGTGTGATATTTTGGGTTTCAGATTTTCTTAAGAAGCCACAGGAAAAGTAACTGGCCCCCTTACTCTGTATGAATTCGGATCAAGCCGATGTTGGGCTTAGAATTAGTGTGACCTCTTCCCTCACCTTCAAAACCAATCTTCAGGTTGATTACTGTGGTATTTGGTTGGAAATTAGTGTGAAATTCAACCATTAAATAGATTTTTGCTTAAATATATTTTAATGAGGTACAGGGTAATAAATCTATTGCCTGTATATGAATTTAACTGACCTATACCTGTGTTTCAGGCTTATTATGACTGTGAGCAGTGGGTGCAATACTTTTTGCATTCAGGCCACCTGACAATTGCAGGTTGCAAAATGTCCAAGTCACTCAAGAACTTTGTGACAATCAAGGAAGCATTGAAGAAGAACACAGCAAGGCAACTTAGACTCGCTTTCCTCCTCCATTCTTGGAAAGATACCTTGGACTACAGCCAAAATACCATGGATATGGCTGTCCAGTATGAGAAATCGTTAAATGTAAGAAATTTTTGCTTCGTATTACATTAGATCAAAGTGTGAAAGATGATATTCTGCAGGAGATTTTATTTATGGGGATGTCCATAGATATATCATACCTCTTATTAGAGGGTAGGGTTATGCAAAAGTTGTACCAGAAATACTGTGGAAAGAATTGAAATTTTGCGTGATTACTGTGTAAGAAATCAAAACATCATTAGGTTACTTCAGGGTTATTAATGAATGTGAAATTGGATAAAGGTTATGGCGTTTTAAAGACGTAAAATAAGAGGAAGAACTACTCATCATCAGCATATGACTATTCTTAATAAATGATACCGGAAGGTTTATAATTCAGCATTCCCCACAACAGGTAAGGGATTGCAATTTAAGAATACTTTAGGTGCTGCTTAAGTAGGGATTTACTGCAAAAAAAATCCACAACTACTGTGATTAAGACTCAGGTTATTGGGTTTGGTGAAACAATGACACCTTCAGGAAAAATTAGGGGAGAGGGGGGTTTGAAATTTGTTACAGCTTGTGACATAGAGGTAAAGGGAATTCCAAAAATTTCAGAACAATTATAATAATTATAAAATTGGTTATCTGTAATTTGTATTTTTTTCTAGCTACTTTTGTCTGATTTAATTTAACTTGGATTTGTTGGGTATTTTTGATTAGGTATTTATATCCCCAAGTCACTCTTAGTGATAGATAATGTTAAGCATTATACCTACAGTAAAAACCTGTTACAAAGGGTATTAGATTGAAAAATTGGCATTTTGTCTTAAAACATGTTGAAGAATAAGTTTAAGCGAGAAATGTGAGGAAATCAATAACATTTTTGCCTTTAATAAGATTTTACCTGAGCCACATTACTCGTTTCACATTCATACCATGCATTTTTGGAATATTGACTTATCCTTAACGTTAATTTGTTTACCAATTTATAATAATTATAAAAATACAATGAAAATTTCTTTATATCTGGCATTGTTTGGAAAGTTTGTACAAAAGGTTGTCAATAAATAGTGACTTGCTCCTCTTAGTAGAGTTTGAAAGGGAGGGTCAGAGAAAGATAGGTTAGTAAGGTGGGTTTTGACAACCCAATTTTAAATTTTGTGCGGACTTGTTTATTTATTTATTGATTTAATTGGGCAAGGTTAAGACTTAGAGTCCCTTCTTCCACCTAACCCTTAGACATTAATATGAAGACAACTAAATGCAAACAAGCCCAAGATGGAGGAAAACCCACTAGGTGGGAATCGAACCCGCGACCTCTGGGTTGGCAGGCGAGGACGTTACCCCATCACCAGGCCTCGCCGGCCCTGGTGGCGGTGGGGTAACGTCCTTTCATAGGAGCCAATAGAAACATAAATTGCCAATGCAGGCAGCAGTGTCACAGGAGTTACCCTGCTCTCAATTTTCACTGCAGTTGCAACAAAAAGCAAAACTATGCTTTTTATCAATCACTTGTCCATCTCTGATCAAAATACTTAAAGAATTGGCTGTTACCTTGTTTCCTCGGTGCAATGCCATATCCATGAATAAAGCATATCTTGGTAATGCATGCAGTTGCAGCAATACAATTCATAATCAGATGAACAAGCATATATTTTAAGTTTTTGGCTTGTATGTAACTTTGTTGATCCCTCAATTTTGCCATTAAGCTTGTCCTGAGAGATTGGAGGATTATTTACTGCTCTTCTCAAGAGTGAGTAAGTTGGTGAGGTAGCTCTCAGAACAAAAAGGCAGAGCAGCTCTCTTTTTTTCCACTGTTACATCATCCAGTGATAGTTGGATTATTTAAATATAGTTACCATAGTTAGTATTAAGAATTACCTCTTTTATGTTGATAGTTTGGGCAGTCTCACAGTCATTATTTGTTATCATCTTTTGTTGTGAATGCTGAGTCAGTTTTTGTCTTAGTTTAAATTACAATAAATACAATAGTAAATAGCTTCATTCCCACGATCAGTTCATTCCAGGATGACTTAAAGTGAATTTTCCCTGAGTTCTTTTGTAGTTTGAGTTTATGTCGCGGAGTTTGTCTGTTAGGGAAGAGAAAAGTGGATAGCTGCACAGTCAATCACTATCCAGTTTATGATAGATTGATTGAGGTTTTTGTTTGGGCGAAATTTAGACCTAATGGTACTTACTTCCATTTAACTCATAGTCGTTTCCTCCTGAATGTAAGATATATAGTTCCCATGTGAAGGTGCATCTCTTATCAAGCATAAAAGAGGTTTGCAGATTAGGTGGATGCATTGCTCCAAATTTTTAAAGTAGCTGTAAGAAAATGTTTCCTCCGGGGCCGCTGTTATGTGATCTCATTTGAATCCCAATGAACCCCAGATTTAACTCGTGTTGTTAATTTTCCATTGAACTGGCTTTGGGAAGAAGTTACTCCTTCCACATCTGCTAATGGTCTCTATGTCATGCATGTCTTTTGCATTCTACAGGAATTTTTCTTAACAGTCAAGGACCTCACAAGAAACTTGAGTACTTCTCAGCCAGAAGCTTTGGAAAAATGGCACGAACAAGAATTGGGATTGAACACAAAATTTCATGAAACTGTATTTGCAGTGCATGTGGCTCTATGTGGTAAGTTAAGGAAAAGGTTAAGTTGTAATGGGTCAAATACTTCAGTCTGTAACCCATGTGTACTTATTATTAGAGAAATAACTTCAAAAATGAATAAAATGTGATCATTAAAGTCATTGAATCATATAAGATTGGCTTGATAGGCGAAGGTGAGGCTGATGCCATAGCGAGCCTTAGGGTTTATAAAATTTACCTATGAAATGTGAAGTGATCAGTTAATTCCTGTGTAATCGGGAAGATCAGTAGTATTAGGGAACTAAAAAATCATTTTAGGGCCAATATGAGGGGCAGTCAATAGTAAAACGAATCCGCCATAACACAGTCCACATAGAAGGTGGCATCACTATTGTTAAGTATCGATACTGCCTTCGCTTTAGTAGGAAAACTGCATAGTAACAACTCACAGTCCATAATGGTCATTTGGACCTACGGTAATAAATCATTCCACTGTAATGTTGTAGTAGGTGTTCGGTTTTAATTTGACTGCCCCTAGCACAATTAATAATAATGGCTGGGTTTAATATTGGCAGTTTCCCATATTGGTGATTATGGAGGGGCTTAGGCAATGAGTTTAATTTCATATTTATGCAAAATTTCTGTAGTACTTTGGAATATTGTTTCATGACAGTGATAATGCACACTGGCTTCTTAAGCAGAACATATTTAAAATAATAAATAAATAAAAATATCAGGAAATGCAGTCTTTGGTTGCTCATCATTGAGTCACATCACTTCTCTCAATGTTTTTTTCTCCAATTGAATTGATTTTATACAGCTTTTTGTTATTAACCCATATAATGCAGAGCTTTGAATTATAATATGCTGTCAATGCACTCCTACTTAGCAGCCCTATGCATTGGTAATTAATGGAGTCTGCATCATCCATTGTTGATTGGTTCGGCTCTTGACTGGGGCATAAAAGTTTTGTGTTATTTTTGTTGTCTAGTTAGGGTATTGTTTTCATGTGTCTGTTCTTTTGCAGATAATGTAGATACAAGGACTACCCTGGATGCTGTGAGGGACTTGATTTCAGCATGCAATGTATACTTGAGGGAAAAGCAGAAGGACTCAAAAGAACCAAATTTGCTATTGCTCCAGGACATTGCCAAGTATGTGACAAACCTGTTTAAAATATTTGGAGTAGCTCCAACAGACAATACAGTTGGCTTCCCTATATCCACCAATAAGACAGAAAATGTAAGTAATGCTTGAGAGAAATACTACCTTGATCAAAAATTTCCCGGAATTTATTCAGAAAATTAAAAATACAAGTTTATTCATCTAAATCTATATTGTCCCCTTCAAAGTAATCCCCATCGACTGCAACACACTTATGCCAGCGCTTGATCCAATCCTCGAAACATTTTTTATATTCGGTTTTCGGTATGTCCATCAGTGCTTCCTGCGATTTTTCCATTACTTCCTCTCGGCTGCTAAAACGCGTTCCCCGTAATGGTTTTTTAACTCGATTGAACAGAAAGAAGTCACAGGGAGCCAAATCAGGTGAATTCGGTGGCTGTTGGATGGTATTTGTTGCATTTTTCGTCAAAAAATTACGAATAATGATAGCACTGTGCGACGGTGCGTTATCATGGTGCAAAATCCACGAGTTTTCTGCCCACATTTCTGGTCTCTTTCGGCGAATTGCTTCACGCAAACGTCTCATAACGCCCAAATAATACTCTTTGTTTACTGTCTGGCCTTCTGGCAAAAATTCATGATGCACTACACCGTTGTAATCCATGAAAACCGTCAGCATTGCCTTCTTTTTTGACTGAAAACGACGTGGTTTTTTTGGTCTCGGCTCATTTGGTGAACGCCATTCACTTGCCTGATGTCTGGATTGCGTGTCGTACTCATAAACCCACGTCTCGTCTCCAGTAATGATCCTTTTGATGAATGTGGGATCGGATTCAGCCTCGCAAATCATGTCTTTTGCGACGTCAACACGGTCTCTTTTTTGCATGAAATTGAGGTCTTTTGGCATGCTACACGACGGAAACCCAAATCATTAACCACAATGTCTTGGGCGGATCCATAGGCAATGTTCAAGTCCTCCGCTATTTCTCTGATGGTTAATTTGCGGTTATTGACCAACATTTCTTTTACTTTATCAATTTTTTCACCGACTTTCGATGTCGATGGTCTGCCACTGCGTTCATCATCTTCGATTGACTCACGACCACTTCTGAACCGCTCGTGCCACTGGTAAACGACCGTTTTTTTTAGAGAATCGTTGCCGAAACACTTTTCCAACATTTCCAACATCCGTGCGCCACTAAATCCGTTTTTTACGCAAAATTTAATACAAGTTCGTTGTTGCAAATTTAAATCCATTTCTGAAATTGTAAAAAATCGCCAACACACACAGAGATAGATGTACTCTTGGCTACGTAACTTTTGCAAATGTCAAGTTATGACACTAAGATTTAAAGGGAATATCAACAACAGATGTACCAATTTAACAAAAAAAACAGAACTCAAATCGGAACGATGGGAGCGCCACACGGTGGTTATTCCGGGAACTTTTTGATCAAGGTAGTATGGTGAGGGATTGTCCCCAGGCAAAAAATGTTAATAAAGAGCATACCTAATGAAAGGGGGAGAAAATGATAGTATTAAATGAAAGTAAAAGTGCACAGTACAAATATTAATATGTGGTATAATATGCAGATTAACTGGTCATAATTATTTTATGCTCTTACTTCATTATTTTTATTATTATTACCTTCTTCTGTTAGGCATTGTACTTCATATTAAAATCTTTATGGATGTGAGACTCGATATTTGAGGCAAGGGGCTGAGTATAGGTTGTGGGTTTTAAGATGTAAAGTTTTGCCAGTACTTCTAAAGCTGGAGAAGTTTATTACAGCTTGAGGGGAGCTGTAATAAACTTTGAAGGTTGCCATATGCCAGTATATTATTACTTTTCCCTATTAATTACTTTTATGGCATTAGCCTACAAACTTAATTGTCATGCCTCTTAAATTTATGAAAAAACAATGGGAAAATTCCTGATTTTGTTTTGGAAGTGTCCTGGAATTTTGTTCTAAGTTTTTTGAGAATTCCTTGGGCTGGGAGGTGAGTTAGTTTAACAAACGCTAAGCAATTAAAGTAATTCAAAATGTATAAGGGATGTTTTATCCATGTCAATGCCACTCATTCATGTTGCTGTTTCATCATTTCATTACCATTTGTGCACTTTTGTCTGCTAGCATTGAGCTTATCTACTGATGGGTGGGCATCTTGTATGGTGTTTCATTGGTGGACATTTCACTTCACTGTTGCATATATCAGGGTGAACTAATGAATGAGGCCATTCTTGTAGCAGGGAAGAAAGGGCTTGGTTTCGATCAAAAAGTTAAAATAATTCAGGCATGCCATGTGGAGAATGCCAATTAAACTGTAAATAACTGTCACAATCAATTGTTGTCAATGTGTCCATTTAAATAGGACCAAATGAAAGACCCCAGAAAAATAAAACCTATTTTCATGCTGAAGTTCCAAATGCAGGTCATACTTTTTTCCCATCTGCTTCTGGCCATTCCTTTCTTGGAGCAGGCAGGAAAAAAGGAAAATGTTGCTTGTTTCAAATTCTAATGTCCATTACTCAGTAACTGATCATAAAGTAGATCAATCACCATGTTGTTTAATCTTTATTTTGAACTTGGTAAGTTTGGAATTGCTCTGGTTGGATTGTGTGGCATTTCTTAAATCTGGGTATATCTTTCTCCTTTATTAGTAGAATCTCTTGTTGTCTACTTTCTTATTTTCAATCAGTGGTTAACATTACGGTTTTGCTAACTGATTCCCTTAATGGTTGGCATCCTAGAATCACTTACAAATGCCCATTATGATGGATAAAAGTTTAATATTTAGATATATATAAACTTGATTTTAGATTTAGATTGATCCTGCTTTATTAATATTGTAAGATCTTGTACACACAATAGTAGAGGATCTTCTGAATTCTGGGTTAGTATTAAAATTATCTTAAAACGGTTATACATTTTGCAGGTCGAAGAATTGGTCCTGCCATATTTGACCATATTGGCCGATTTCCGGCAAAGTGTTCGTCAGCAAGCTCGGTCTGTAAAGGCGACTGCTATTTTAGAGGAATGTGACAAGCTTCGAGATGAAACGCTCCCAAATTTAGGAGTTCGGCTTGAAGATCATGAAGGTCAGAATTTGTGTGGTTTCATTGTTTCATTGACTGCTTGAATGATTTAGTTGTACCTTTTCTTGAAGTGGGGGGGGGGGGAGGGTGATAGAAATAATGATTTTTTAGTAAAAAATTATGAGTTTTTATTTTTATATTTCAACTGCAAATTTTCAATTTCAGATCCTCATAACTTTAATACGAGGTCTGTTCAAAAAGTATTGTGAATTTTGAATTTTTGCGGGTTATTTATATGTTTGATTTTAGATTTTTTTGTGACGTTATGTTGGTACCTAATGTCTCTCAGTTATGCCGAAAAGTGCGGCCATTTTGAATGTTCAGTTAATTGTTGACAGCTGTTTTTCTTGGACGTGATTTGGCTTGTCTTCAATTTTTGCCTGTTCCCGAAAATGGATTAAAGAATATGTATCAAATTTTGTGTGAAAAACAAAATTAAGTGCACGGCCGCATTCCAAATGTTGACTGTGGCATATGGAGAAACTACCTTGGACCGAAGCAACATTTACCGGTGGTACAAAATGTTCTCAGAGGGCCGAGAAGATGTGAATGACGAAGGGCATGCCAGACGCCTGAGCACGTCAGCAACAGATGAAAACGTTGATGAAGTAAAGAAAATAGTGTTGGCCAATCGTCAAATCATCGTTAGAGACGTTGCTGAGGACCCAAACATATCAATTGGCTCGTGCCATTCGGTTTTTATCAATGATTTGGGCATGACAAAGGTTGCCGCGAAATTCGTACTAAAATTGCTCAATTTTGACCAAAAACAGCAACACATTAACATTGCTAATTAGGTGGCCGCAACGACCCAAATTAGCTCCTTCCAAATGTCATAACTGGTGACGAATCATGGGTTTGTGGTTATGACTTGGAAACTAAAGTTCAATCATCCCAATGGAAGGTGCAGCACGAGCCAAGACAAAAATGAGCACACCAACCTCAGTCGAATGTAAAAGTTTTGCTTGCAGTTTTCTTCGATTGCAGGGGTGTGGTGCATCATGAGTTTTCGCCTTGGGGTAGAACAGTAAATTAGGGATATTACCTGCAAGTTATGTGCAGTTTGCGCGAAGCAATCCACCACAAACGCCCGGATTTATGGAAGAACAAAAATTGACTTTTGCGCCATGACACCCCTGCTCACACATCGTTTCTTGTGGGTGAATTTTTGGCCAAAAACAAGAAACTAATGATGTTGCAGCCACCGCATTCCCCAGATCTGGCCCCCAGTGACTTTTTCTTGTTCCCAAAACTGAAGAGGCCCATGAAAGGACGACGCTACGCTACAGTTGATGAGTTAAAGACTGCATCGAAAGAGGAACTGAACAAGTTGACAAAAAATGATTTTTTGAAGTGCTTTGAGGATTGGCAAAAATGTTGGCGCAAGTGTATAATATCTAATGGGGATTACTTTAAAGGGGACAAAGTAGATACTCATGAATAAATGAATAATTTTTGAAGAAACACAAAAGTTCTGATACTTTTTGGACAGACCTCATATATATTTGAATCGTCAATAATATATTTATTTATAAAAAAATTAATTTATTTGACTTAATTGACCTGCAAACCCAGTCTCTTATTTGTCTGCATGAACTTATCAGTCTAATCAAAGTTTGTTGATAGTAATTGATTGGTTGGCAACCTGCTATTTCTCTTCTTTACTATTTCACTAAACACATTATAATTTGTTTAACAATTGCTGAAGATTCATTTTTGAGTAAATGTAAGGATTCAACTTAGTGGGGAATTTTGGAAATGGAGCACTTGTTGTGAGAAAAGCACATTTAAGTTAGTACAGAAGTGTTTTGGATGCCCTTCCGCAATTAAAATTAGTTTTGAAATGGATAAATATAGAATAAAATGCAAAAATATTTGATCATTTGAATGGGTCTTTGATAAATATTTGGCATTAGTTGAGTTTCTTCCAAAAATCCAGGAGATAGGAACAAATGACATGAGTGAGATAAATATGATTGAAAAAAATAAGAGGATTAAGAATCCACATGAAGAGAAAAAGTTGGGAAAATTTAAGTTAACTTCTCTATCTCTCAAGAACAAAATGAGGTACAAAATTGAAATACATTCTTGTATATTAAAAAAAAACTTTTACTTAAGTTTCAAGACATCAAATGCCAAAAAGGAAGTGGTCACATCAGTCTACTGTTGTACACATATAAGTGATGTAATAGCTTTAGGTAAGCTCTAAAAGTCTCGGCTGAAATCAAAACATGAAGGGGATTATGTTTTGTAACAAAAAATTTGCAACCTTACATTGGGGTTGGCAATGCAAGAAAAAGAAAGTGCATTCGAAGGTGTGGTAATTTATGTGTTCCTGAAATGTCTGAGAACTTGAAAAAAAGCTAAAATCAATGGTATAGATATAAATAACACTTAAAAATCATGGAAATGACAGCAAGCTTTAGGCTGGCAATTCAAATCATTTGATTTACAAAATAAGTGATTTCAATCAAAATGATTTAAATTAGTCAATCCTGTCCTAAAGTAATATCATGGTCACAAATTTAAAAAAAGTGAATTAATTGCTTATAGTACATGTAGGGTGCCTTAAAATAAAATTGGTCATTCTTCTTGACATAAAAGTGTGTAAATTGCCTTCAAGTATACTGACTATTTAAGTACAATGTAGGGAAGTAACAAACTAAATGAAAGTTTAACCTAGAGTCGAACATAAAAGGGCATATTTTTAAATAAGAGATGCGGCAGATATTTACCTACATTTTTATGAGGTGTTAAATGAAAGCTAATGCAATTTATCATAATTTAGTTAATTTGTCCTTCCCAATCCCCAAAAATAAAACAAGCAATCATATCACAAGGACACTAAAAATTTAAAAAAACACTAAATCAAAAAGTAGGGAAGTAAATTGTTAACCTGAGACCCATTTACAGTGCTGGAAGTCAATTTACTAGTCCTTACACATGTCATCCACTACCTAACAAAAAATATAAATGTTCCAGGTTATTATGAAATGTAAGAATGTTATTTGAAAAATACATGGTGTACAAGTAACTATTTTAAGATAGTTTCTAAATTGACTTGTGAAGCTAAATTAGACCATGAGTAAATTAGCCATTAAAAATGGCCTTACACCAATGTACTATAATGCATATTCATTTAATGGCCATCCCACCCAAAAGATGTGATATTAAAGGCTTTTTATTGTGCATTTCTGTTTCTATAAAAGTTGCCGGCCCTGGTGGCAGCGGGGTAACACCCTTGCATGTCTATCCAGAGGTCATGGGTTCAAGTCCTGCCTTGGTGGGTTTTCCTCACCTAGGGTATGGGTGTTTGTGATTGTCTTTAATGTAATGTATAAGGGTTGGGTGGAAAAAGGGACTATGAAGTCTCAATCTCACCCCAATAAAGTCTTAAAATAAATTTCATTGAAATAATTTATTTTGACAACAGGTCGTGGAGCAGTTGTGAAATTGGTGGACAGAGAGACGTTAATGAGGGAGCGAGAGGCAAAGAAAGCAGCAGAAGATGAGAAATTGGCAGAGAAAGAGAGGAAGAAGGCAGAACAGGCTTTGTTGCAAGCACAAAAGGATGCACAAAGGAAAATTCCTCCATCAGAAATGTTTCTCTCTCAAAAGGAATCCTATTCAAAATTTGATGAGAAGGTTGGAGATGCAAAAATTTGATATTTTTCTTTTCTTTAGTAAGATTTTAAGAGTTTCTTTAGTAAGAAAGATACTATGGAGTTATTTGTTGTTAAGTGTTCATTACTCCTCTCTTTTCATTTAACTCAGAACAGTCGCCATTTTAATGTCTTTATATATGTATAATTATTTGTAAAAATCTGTAGTAATCCCCTTTGGACAATCATGTTAGCCATACTACACTCATGCAGTTCATTCATGGGTATGGATATAGGTGAAAGTAGTTGGCCCTCAATAAATCAAGTCCATGAAAGATGCTATAGCACCTTGGTTGCTCTGCTTATGATAAAGAATGGTAGTCATGCCATGAATATTTTCAGGTGGATAGTTTTACAGGCTGTATCTTGCATGTAGATTTGCATTGCTGGTGATTTGCTAAGGAGATGTGCATTGGAAAGAATTACTTTAAAGCTGGTGATTGTGTGATTAATGAGCATGATGAAGAGGCAATAGTTTGTCTGAGACGTCACATGACTCTTACTTATTGCCCATTAGTACACATATTTTGAACAGAAATTGTTTCTTTTACCTAGCTATTCAGCTGTGAGAAAGAGGAATGACCTCAGTCAAGTAGGCAACACATCAAACACATGCATATTTGGACATGCCCAGCTAAGAGGAGAGGTACCAAGCTAGTGCTGGTGAGGATAACAGACTATAAAATATCCCATTTGATGTCCATACTTTGAATTACCTCAAACAGAAAAAAGCTTCTGCCATATGTGCATGGCCAGGAACATTCAGGGAGATCATAATGACTGGGAAAACTGGGTATTTTGTGGAAAGAGATTGTTTCCAAGGAGTGTAAAAACATTATTGAAAGTGGAGGAAATAAAATATGCATGGAACAACACCAGGAATTCGAAAGATGGTGTAGTGGTAATTGATCTTGATGGTAACAATGCATTTTTTTCACATTATTCCCACCTCATCTTATTTTGCCTCATGCTTCCCTTTTCTTAGGCAATTTGGTTGGGGAAATATAAGAATGCACAGGTTTTCTCCTCTTGGCGTTTCCTCCGTATTTTTTTCATTTTATTTTCTTCTTTTTGCCTTTCTCCTCACTACCCCCATTAAAAGTGTTGGAGCATGAGTTAAGAGTATTTTACCTTTTCTAGTGGTGTATGGAAACTCGAACATGGAAGTAAAAATGAAGGCCTTCTTTCCATATGTGCTGAACATAAGCCCCAAAGTCATCTTAATATTATGAAAAAAATCGATTTTTGAAGGTTTTTGACTGAAGCATTCCAGGCATGTATGAGCAACCTTAAATGTTTCATATTGTATTTTTACAAAAACATTGTGGGAAATATGGGTCGTGGTAGTCCAGTGGGTAGAGCATTGGACTGCTGACCAGAGGGTCCCGGGTTCGATTCCCCAAGGCACTCTGGGCACCTGCAGCTCCACCCAAGCTATGTGACTTTTCGGGTACCAGGTCTTCCTATGAAACCATATCCGCCACAGGGAAAGGAACTAGCCCCCCTACCCTGATGTGTGAATTTTCACACACCGTATAGGGCTTAGTACTGGGTGATCTCTACCATCACCTACTAAACCGACCTTCGGGTTGATTACTGTATTTATGGTTTTATTGTGGGAAATAGTGGTAATTATAAGGATATAAGTATGTTTTTTAAAACAATTTCCATTCTATCATTGTAATATCCCTAACCTGTGGGAGTCTGGGAATTATACCTGCAATTCATTTTCCGTAATATTGCAATGAACCACCCCAATGCACAACACTTCATCTAAACTCCAAGATCACTATCTCCAGAGAGATTAATTTTTGTCTGAATCAATTCAAAAGCAGAAGGGCTTATGGTGAAAGCTCGACAGTTTCCGAATGCCCTACGAGCTTAATTTGGCAGTCATTATATTCTTTGAAACCTCATCTTAGGGCACTCTAGCATAAGAATTACTTTTCTTTGCTCTTTCCTGGCACTGGAATTACACTTGTGCATAACCTTCACTAGTAATTGGTTTTGCATGGCAATCAATTGTTATATAATCAACTATAAACATTCCATTCCCTTTCAGATGACTCACAATTTTTGATGTTAGTCAAATTATTGGAGAACAAGCTTACATTTATTTTATCATAATTCAAACAGTTGTGAATTGAAATCCATCATCAAATTGTTAGCAGCCATCCATTTAATTTACCAACAATATTAAATAGAACCTGGGAATTGCAGTAAAAGAATACGCAATTTTAACAAAATAAAATTGATAGAAACTTATTTTGAATTTGATGATTAATGCAGGCAAATGTTCTTTATAATACAATGCCTGGCTCTGCAAAATTGAAAACATATTTCCGAAAGTTGAATTTAAGACAATGGCTGATTTGTTCCGTCAGGAATAGTGACAAAAAAATTGGCTTTTATTCCATAAAATAGAGTATTTTCCAATCACCTTGGTTTTTCCAGCAAACCAACAGTCAGTTTTTTCTCTTTCTCCAAATTCTTACTCAAGATAATTCCAATGTGGGATATTCTTCCATGCTGTCATTTCTGTCCACATTAATGCTTGTTTGATTGATTGATCCATGGGGCTGAAATTGTAATTTATATCAAATTAGCATAAGAGTTTCTCAATTTGGTAATTTGCAGTTTCATCGATTTGGAATCATTTATTTCCAAATCTTTTATTCAAAGCTTTTTTAAGCCAGCTCCAGGTTATAATCTGTTAAACATTTTAATTGGTTTCTGTTATATTTAATTAATCATATTGTTCATTACTGATTTTTGTCTTGTTTCAGGGGATTCCCACTCATGATGCTCAGGGGAACGAGTTAAGCAAAGGTCAAATAAAGAAATTACAGAAATTACACCAAGCGCAAGAAAAGAAATATGCAGAATATTTATCTTCCCTGAAAGAAAATACTTCTCAGAGAAATAATCAGTGATGCTGGTATGGATTAATCAGGAAGAATTTCTCATCAGTTGCTGTCATTTAAATGAAAGCAAACGGTTTTCAGAATAGTTAATTCTGATACCTAATGATGTTTGCAAATTAATGTAGTCAGTTGAAAGGGCTGGTCCCCAGAGAAATTTTCATGGCTGCTCCATCTACTATATATCTGGGAGAAGAAACACACCAGTTTCAAGGAATTTGAAGCAGAAGTGTGCAGAAAATTAGGAATGGTGTATATTCGATGTTTTCATGCTCAACTTTGTGGGAGTCCATTATCACTGAAGTAAAATAAACCAATCCATTTTCCACCAAATTTTGTATTCGGTGCTTACCGAATAAATAATTTGGTGGAAAATAAATTTTTTTTTTACTTCAGGGGAATGTTGTAGGTGTGTGTCTTATCAAGTGAGCATTTATGAAATCGAAAAGACAAGCATGGTTTTTTACTAACACTTCCCATAAATCCTCCATTTTCATGTGTCCTACTTTGGGAACACGTTCAATAATGGATGACATTACAGAAAGTATTCATGAACTCAAGAAAAATTTATGAAAAATTTTTATACAATTTTTTACAGGCATTCAATATTCGTGTTTGGTGATGTTTTTTTGACCAATATTTGCATCAATGTTTTACTACATCAATTATGTTACAATGGCAAAATTACTGATAAGAAAAATAATGAATTATTTATTACCTTTTGTGAGTTTTGATATATCTATTTAAAAAACTTGGTGCTGTGGGTAGTATGCCTTTAACTTAAGTGTACTGAGTCTTGCTGAGAGATTGTATAAAACCATTCCCCATTTTACAGGGTTGCAGCTCATGTAGGCAGTACTCATAAAATTTTATACTCCTCAAAGTAGGCTGTATACAGTTAGGCCTGTACTGAGAGTGGCCTATCTAAGGTTGCCTTTGCCTTCTTTTGCTGTGATTAAGCCTACTCCATACCACTAGAGGTAGAAGTCCCCTTCTCATTTGAAGACTTCCTTTTTGAGCTGCCAAATTGAAGGTATCTTTGGGCCAAACTTTGTTCACCTTCTATTGCACGATTTGAAAAAAATTATGTACATTAATCAGTGCTATAATCATGAATTCATCGATTATATTTTCGATGAACCATATTCCGTCGTTCCTCAGCAATATATATGGGATGCTGAAAACCCAATAGTGTTATTCGGCTAAGGATTTCTTGAAAAGATTTTGTTTTTTGAAGAGGGTAGTGACAGAAATTAATATATCAATGCTTCCTTAGTTGATTTTAGCTTTTAGTCAATTGATTTGAATACCTTTTGGATATATATTTAAATTCTATTCCCCAGCCTCCCTTACATTTATCGTAAGATGGTCTCTTGTATTGAATTAAGATTTTTTTTAGATAATATTATGAAACGGAAAGCAGTGGGCTGCAATATTTCAAACATTTATTTTTTTAAGAAGACAAAAAACTAGACAAGTAAAATGAAAAAATATTCCTAAAATTACAATAAGTAAAGGCAAAATAATGTTTAAGAGAGGGAAATGCTGGTCAAACTTAATACAGAGTGCAAACACTAGCTGGGAAACAAAAAAGCACATGCTGTTTGAAGACTGGAAATAGTTCAGCCTCCCTGTGCCTGCAATGTCCTCCTCTTCTTTTATGTTGGCCCATCATCATATCAACCTTCCCCAGACTTCTCCGAAGCATCATACTTAGCCACAATATCGTAAACAGTTGATCTGGGATAGCAGAAGATTCGAACTATTTCAAAATACAATGGCCAGTAAAAACACTTTTGATAATAGTGGCTCTTCGATTGTACTCCATGCCTGTGCGTAACATCTCGGCCATTTTGAGGTTATGACTGTTTACTAGATGCCTATAGATTTCAAGAACGCCAATTGTAACCTCCAGTGGAACTACAATTTGGCGGGAGATTCAAATTGAAATTTGTTCAAAGTTGTAGTCAAAGAGAATTTTGGTTCCTGGTTTCTGTCACGACTTTAATTTTACTGTAGATTATTTTGCAATAATGGGTCACTGTCTAAGGAATGAAATCCCTTTAAACCCAGAGTGCACAGAGTGTGACTCACAAAAGTCACTTGGGTTTACAAACCCAAGTGGAAGAAAGTGTTTATCTCGGCTAATCTTTCCTCCTTTTATTGTAAAATAATTTTATCTCACTATCGTCACCAATCTGTGCCCACACAGGAGTGTGGACCTAAGGTTATTTTCTTCATCCTTTTTTTTATTGCGAGAGATAAATTTTTTGATTTCATTCTTCTCCTGTAATTTATAATAAAATTAACATTTCGGAACTAGTTTATTTTGTTCATGTAAAAAAATGCTCATGTAATTATTGCATCATTACTTGCATTATTTTCATCCTAAATTTTTTTTGATTTTGTTAGTCTATGAATACCAAGATTACAAAACACCATTCTAAAAAACAGTAGCTGATAGCTTGGGAGTGCAGGAAGACAGTCATATACAGGGTGCATTACAAAAGAAATGCAGTTATTTTTTTTAAAGTAATTTATTGAACAGATTTAAAATACTCTAGTTCCTGAATTATTAATTCAATAATTTTATTAAAAAATACAGTAGAAGAATGAAATCAAAGGATGCATCTCTTGTAGTTTCTCCCGTGATAACTTATAATTTTTTTTTATTATAAGATATATCTATGGACTGCATGCTAGGGTAAATGGAAGGAGCGACATTTTTGAAATTTCTGGGTTCTACCTGTACTGGTAACTACATATAGGGTGGTGACAGTCTTTTCTTGCTTATTCCGTCACATTTTGGTTTCCCTTTTAGTTTCTCTTGCTTTGGTTAACTTTAAGTACTAACCCTAAGTACTTTTTTTCTCCTATTTCAATTTCTCCTCTCATTTATCTTCCTAATTGTCTCTTCTGCAATCCATAGTTTCCTCCTCTTCCAATTGTTTTGATTGCTGTTCTTTCATCCTTTTTTTTTAGATGTTTGCACCCTTCTTTTACTATATCAATCTCCTTGCCCTTGCTCCATTTAACTGCTGTCTGCTACTCATTCCTTTTTGTTCCAGTTGGATAATATACATTTCAGTTTCTCATCCATATCTCTCCTCTGGAATTTTATGCAACACTTCATGGGCAATATCTAAATAATGACCTGAACCCACATCCTTTTTTTGGAAACTGCATATTGATGATGCTTTTCCCAAATCTGTGACTAAACATATTTTAATCTTTCTGATATCTCCATAGATCCCTCAGGATTTTTCATGTCATTACAACATTTTCACATACCCAATGACAGAAATGCCAGGTATATAGTTACAAGAGGGAGAAGATTGTATAGGGATGGAGGGAGAGGTGCTTGTGGGAAAGTGTTGCAGGGAGGTGGTCCTCTGGTCCATGGCTGTGCTGGAGGTTAAAAAGGAGGCTGTATATCTGTTGATATAGACTGGGTCATTCTGAGGCTATATCTTTGTAGATATAGGTTTAGACTGACCAAAAGGCACAGGTGAGTGGAGAAAAGATATGGCCACCAATATTGAGGAGTAATAGGTGTAGAACACATTTTTTACAGTGGAGGCATTTTCTACAGTGCTTTTTAATACTGTCCATCTGTTTTACTAAGGCAGGCCTTGGTGCCTTATCCTGGAAGTATAGTGGGGTGGGGTCAAAATTTCTAGTGTGACTCTATTTCAAGAGATGTTTAGCAAATTTGATGCAGAATTTTCTCCCCATGAACAAGCTTCATCCTCCATGGTTGTCTTTAATCTTCCTCCGTCTTTTGGTAAACCAAATTGCTGGGCAGTTCTTGTATTACACTCAATACACCCCAGTTTTATGCATTTTGTCTATTCTATCTTTAGTGCCGTTAAACAGTTTCTCAGGCTGGCTTTATTATAATAAGTTACCTTATATATCCTGAATAGATGTGAACCCAGCTTACAGTATATATTCCTAGAAACGAAATTCTTCACCATTTAGTGTCATCTTCATTTTGTGTGCAGTAAATTTGACTAGCACATAATTATATAAGTTTTTTCTTGCATAGTGCATCAATTAATTTTTCCCAGTATCCAATACTGAAAGTAATTTTCTTGATTATATTGATTTTTTTATTTGAGTTTCTTTAGACATTTGATTGACTGTGGGCATTGAAAAGAAGGCTGCCAGGTTGTGAAAGATAAGATGTATGGAAGAAACATATGTTGTTTGATCTGTAGCCATATTCTTTTTATAAATGCCTGGTTCCTACTTTTAATTCAACTGTGAAATCCTTGGATAAAGGAAGGAGTTATTCTAGTTTTTTTATATGAAGCAACTCTTGGGTAAGAAAATGCTTGGTCCTTCCGCCTACATTTTATTACACTTGCCTAGTTTTCGAATCATCATCAGGTGCAAATAAGAAGGCATAAATTGCTTTATGTACTTTGCAATGAGAGGGAAGGTAGTTGTGTGCACAGTGTCAAGTGTGAAACAGCGGGAGGTGCTGGGGTGGTATGTGGAATGGAGGTAAAGAATACATCAAGTAATAGGAATAGAGGTGGTATGTGAAATAGTGTGTAAAGACTACATCCAGTCATTTACCAGCATACCCTTAGGTTGGGCATTCTTGAAAATTTACACATGTCCCAAGGTATCTGACCTTAATCCCCTTCTCTCCAAATATATAATTTCAGGATTAAAGTCCCTTGTGCGGTTGTTATGTAGTAGGTATTTGGCAAAATGGAAGGACTTCGTTTTTTAAATAGGGGTAATGTTCTTTCTCTTGTCCTTGGAATTTCCTCCTTGTTTGTCCAGTGTATATTGCAGGTTATATACTCCACTCATTTACATGATGGGAATTTTGTCCTTGCTGTTGAATATGAGATTACCTAAGTTGCCTTTAATACAGAAGGCTGGTTTGCTCTTCTTTGGGAAGGTTATGATCACTTTTTGGGACAAATTATGCTAAAAGAGAATTTTTTACCATTTTGTAATGTCATTCTTGGGGGTGAAGTTGAATTTGGATTCAGCTGCTTATTTTTGTAATTCATTCTGATGCAATTTTTGAATTAATTGGAAACAGCAGCAATTATTTACAGCTATCATATTAATCGTTTGAAGTTATTTTGTAGAGTTTTCTGGTGTCATGGGGATACTTGTCAAATGGGGGGTCATTGAGTTGAGTGCCAAAAATTTTTGGGGAAAATGATGTCTGGATGTAAACTGAATGATATGATCTGGCAAGTATATTCCATGAAAATGCAGGTCCATTGTCTGATTATTTTTAAAAATATTGATATCCAAAAAATTAAGGGGCTCATTAAGCTCTTCCCCCATGTTGAAACTGATATCTCTGTTTAAGGAATTAAAAAAAATCAAGAAATGGTAGAAAAGTCTTAGTGAACCTGCCCATGCAAAAAATATTTCACCTACAAAATGGTGCCAATGTTATTTTTCTATAAATTGAATTGTTTGAAGAGAAGAACATTACTTTCTACCTGGTCTATGTAGATGACCTTAATTAAAGGGGATCTCATGGCCAGACCATGGATTTGTGGGAAGTATTTCATGTTGAATTTGAAGTGGTTCTGGGATACACATGTTTTAAGGGTCATGCATAACTCACAAATATTTGGAAGTGAGACCCCTTCCTGAAAAAGAATTATCTCAGCTAACTGTAAGACTTCTTGGATGGGAGCACTCGGAAATAGTTGATAGGATTTGACCATTTGTTTGTGCTCTTTTTGAATCTTAGGAATTGAACTAAGTATTTTCTTTCCTCAGTGTGAATCGATACCACAGAGTGACATCTCAAACCACCCAATTCTTGAACCAACTCTACATGATTATGCCTGGTGCCATCAATTTTTGTAGGCTAATGCAAGTGGAAAATAGTGATCACCATTCACCAAAAATATCTAGAACTTAGAAATCAGCTCAAGTAAAAACATTACCTGATTAATAAAGAAACTTTAAATTGACTGTGTTTTGAAAAACTCTTAGGTGATGCATTGACATGCAAATGATAAGGGAGATTTTTTTTTTAGTACCTAATAATAATAAATAATATTAGAAGGTATATTTTCTGATCCATTTAGCTCCAAAAATATGTGGAGGCCAGTCTGGAATTTAGAATTTTACTCATCATTGAGACTGCTGAGATTTAATTTAGATAACTGAATGCATAGCTATCCAAATGATATGAATTCAACAGAGATAAATATTAGGAAATATTTTTGACTCCCATCTCCCTAAGCATTAAAATTTTCATGTGCTTCCATGATATTATTAGTCTGTAGGCACAAGAATAAAAATCACCTAAGATAATGCCAATTTAATACAATCATTTGGAAAAAACTTATGCAATACTTAATATCCATTAACAATTTTATTGAAAAGATATCCTTCCTCGTCTAGCTTATTATCTACTCCCTTAAAACTAAATTACAGTAATTTGTGCAAGCTAAATTAAATTAAACATTCTCTTTAGGGACTACATAGGCATTAGAGCACTACTATGAATGAAAATGGGCATTTTGGTAAGGGTATCAGCAGAAGAGTTACTCTCGTTTAAGAATAATTTAGGAAATTGATAGTAAGGATTCTAAAGTGAAGGAAACACTAGTCCTAAGTTTTTATAATGGAGTGCAGTTCAGAAACTTACTCTTTGGGAAAGAAGCTGGTGTGGACTGCATATTTTAGAATATAAATAAGAGAGAAATCAAGGGAAAGATAAGAGGTATACACTTGATACATATGTGTATATATTTTATGCAGGTGAAGGAAGAGAATGGAAAAGGTAGTGAAAAATAGTTTGGTTCTGAAGGCTGTTATGCAAAGGTAGAAGAGGAAGGAGGGGAATTGATAGATTTGGTAGTATGCAATAAGGATAGAAACTATCAAGAGCTGAAAAAGAGAATTGTCTAGGGAGGAAAGTTTTCATATTTTGTATAAATCTTTAAAACATGGAAGATGTGGTGTAAATTGCGTGTACTACACAAAATCCAAGTATCTTTATACCCACTGCCCACGTATTAGGTACACTGCTACTGCTGATATTAATTATTTGTCATCTGTGCAATGAGGATATGAATTGGAAAAAAAATATTGTACAAAATTGAGAATTGGTCCATTTTAAAGGAATAGTAAGCTCATTCCAAGTTTATTAATATGATGATAGATTTCCTGTGTGTGGAGGAAGATTTCCTCAAATGGACATGGAGATCCATTGTGCCACTCTAAAAATATGATGATAGATAACATTATGCTCTAACACCTACCTATACTGTTACTAGCTCAATTTTTTTAAAATTTCAATTGAATAGTTGAAAAAAAGTTTGTAGATTACCCAAATTTATATGCATATGGAATGATTAGTCTTGCTTTGTATTTCTTTGCCATCATCAGCTCTATTTACATTTATGACAGCATATTGAGTATTGTATTGATTTCAGCATTGACTCCATGAAATAGGTCAGCCATTGTACTTACCTTATCGCGTGAAATGGAAAGAATAGTACTTACCTGTGAAAGAAGGGAGAAATTTGACCATGTAAATCATCAACCACAAATTATCCACCTGGAGATTGGTTTGATAGGTAAGTTCACCTTCTAATTAAGTCATAAAACATGAATTATAATGTTCAGAGTTGGGGGACAGTTCCTTTCCCAGTAGTGCTGCCAGCAGTACCTGGGGTGGATCTGGTACCCAAAAAATAACTCAGCTTTGCTATGGGTGTCTCAAGTCACTGAGAATCTAACCCAAGTTGTCCTATCAGTTACCAAAAGTATCTGTAGCTGAATGGCCCACCCATCAACCTCCCATTCCTTGATGATTGCATAGAATAATTACTTAGGAGTTTTTCTCAAACTCTTATGGCTTTGTCTTAAACATAAGTGGAGTTGAAATGATTTTTGGCAGTTCTTAAAAGCAGCCAGTTTGTTGAAAGAAAGAATCTTTTAATCAAAGAGCTCTGATGGCAGGGAGAACTATTAAGGGCAAATTTCATTAAGGTTGGGAGTTGCCTTCCATTATATTACCAAAAGAATTATCCCTGCAAGTCTCTATCAACTGAGCCTATTGAAAACATTAAGTGGATAATTAAAACTGCAAGATTATTAAAGTTAAGGGGTAGAACAATATTTAAGTTACTACAACTTTTTAAATTCAATTAACAATATTGCAGTGTGCATTTGGCAGCATCAATGGTGATATTGAAAGTATTAATTTTGTAAAGGTATTTAAGTGAAAAATTCATTAATTGTAAAGGGAAAAATTGTAATTTGAATGAAAAGATATTGGAAACTTTATAGTGATGTCTTTTTGTACTGTTTTAGTTGTGTTATTACTACAGTAATAAGCATTTTTATCATGTATCAGGGATGAGTACAAGGAAGCATTTGGCCAGTGAATAGACCTGGCTATTGAATTTTATGCATGCTATTTTTCCCCATTGTCATTACAAGTTTTAGGTTAGACATGATTTAGAATTCAGTAAAATTATATATACTGACATATAATTGCCAAATATTATTTTCAATAGTACTTCTAGCGAGCCTCAAAGTAAAATTGCAAAAAGCTAATAGGGTATTACCACAGAATTGAAGGGCTCAGTGAATGTATCAGAAACCATTTTTTGAGATGCCTCATCAACTTCCATTCATTGATTAGATTCTCTGGTTCCAAAAATATATATTTTCATTTTAGTTGTGCTGCTTATTAAATAAGGTGAAAAATGTCCTTAAATAAAACCGTTAACCCAGAGGTCAGCTTGATAAGTGATGGTAGAGGCTACCCAATACTAAACCCGAGAGCATGTGAAATTCACACATCATGGTAGGTAGGGCAGATTATTTCCATATCAATGATAATAATCAAAACTTAAGGAAAATATTTTTCCTTGTTCTTTGAAATTATTGAAAATAGGATGTTAATTTTTTAAACTGACAGTCACTGAATCAATAAGTGATAATACAGGTATATTCATGCCATTTTACTAAGGAAGACAAAAATGAAATCTCGAGTAAAATTTACCTGTGCTTGATTTAACATCTCTTAAATTATTACATGCTTTGATTGTTAATATAAGAGATTATCTTTGATTGTAAATGCCAGATATTTCCTTTAATTACAAGCTACCTCCAACTGAATATTAGTAACTCCTGGAATTCATGATTGAGTATGCAAGCCTTCTCACTATTAAATTGGTTTTCAGAGATAACTTGTAAGATTCCCTTCTTGTATCAATTTTTGCCCACACAGGGCAAATAGGTTTCTATATACATTTATTGGGGGTCGTGGTAGTCCAGGGGGTAGAGCGTTGGGCTACTGACCGGAGGGTCCCGGGTTTGATTCCCAGGCAAGGCACTCGGGGCACCTGCAGCTCCACCCAAGCTATGTGATTTTTTGGATACCAGATCTTCTTAGGAAACCATAACCGGCGCAGGGAAAGGAACTGGCCCCCCTACCCTGATGATTGAATTTCACATGCCGTCGGGCTTAGTTCTAGGTAAACTCTACCATCACCTACCAAACCGACCTTCGGGTTGATTACTGTGTTTTTGGTTTTTTTATACATTTATTACGGAAACTTCCACAAAAAAGCTGCGTCATTGAATCAGCAAATTGTCTATGCCTCCAAACTGCTACATTTTGTGGCTAGGAAATCTCAATAGAGTCCAAATTTAACCCCAATGAGCAGAAAGTGTGATCTTGTGCTTCCCGGCAAAATGCTGTGGAAAAGGCTATTCGAGTCTGCCACTGGGTCAGTTCCTCCATCTATGATGCCGTTTTGGAAAACGAGTCGTTTTCCATCCTCAGGGCCGATAATGATCCTCATCTTAGACTTGTTTCCCAAAGCATTGGCGTCATCAATGGAGGAACTGACCTGGGGGAAGACCTGAATAGCCTTATCCGCATCAATGAGTTGGAGTTTGCTCTTTCTTCTTGAAATTGAAATTATTCTCACCACAATTGTAAATTGATGTTCAATCCATTGGACAAAACATATCTTCTTAAGATTGGGGAAAATTGTAAATAAAAAAATGATGTACAGTGAATGTTTATATTTAAATGGAATTACAGCTTAACAACATAATTCCTTGGTCACACAATTTCCATTGCAGATATTGGTAATTTACATATTTATAGTATGATCAAACATGGAATTACACCTTTTAAGGAAAATAGTACAAAAGACTTTTTTACAGCCATTATAAGTAAGTACTAATTGGCACTAAGATTCTTTAATCACCTGCATTTTCAAGTGATGAACAGTGACACTTCACTGAGCATGATAAATGAGATGAGCTGTTGTTATTCTCTTCATTGATCATTGGAATGATTTTTTCAGGAGATCTTGCAAAATTGATTTTTGATCAATTTTACGAGAAAACTATTAATAGATATGCAATCAATTTTCATGCTCACAATTTAAACACAGTGCATGGGAAACCAGTTCCAACCATAGAACTCACACTCCATGCAAAGGGAAAGAACCACACCACTTAACACAACTAAATATTACAGCCAGGATACTCCACTGAGAGACATTTTATAAAATTTTAAATTCAAATTTGGTCATAAAGCAATTGCATCACCAGAACTAGATGAGGCAATTTCCAATATTAATTCGATCAGTTATGGCCTGTTTTGGGACCGTAATGACTTGTATCGAAAATCCCCATTACCAAAGTTTTTATTGAAATAATTTTATAAGGTACCCTGTTTTTACATTTACACATTTATATGTGATTATTATTCAATGCCCTGCTATTTCAATGGCTTGTTCTGGAAGAGTTGGAGGGAATTTTTTGAACCTGGAATGCAAATTGGTTATTTGTCAGTCATGAAGTGGATTTGGCCTCTGTTGAGACTAATTAGCTAGTCATGAGGTTTTTCATCATAGGTAACTGTGAGTGAGGTAAATGATCATTATGGGTTAATAATCCAAGGCACAAAGGTACAACAGACCTGTGATTATCCTTAATCTTGGACATTGAGCATTTTCAACTATCTAAATTCATTTATGTTTAAAGTCTTGAATAAATTCCGTTGGAAATGATTACACATTGCCTTAAAATCCATGAATCAGAACATGATGATGAGAAAGGTTATTTGTGTCCAGTTTTCAAACAGTATGTTCATCCCCAGAATCCTCCTCAACTAACTAATTAATGGTAACATTTGGGATAAAGGTTCTACACTGAAGTTTGCTTTAGTTTAAATACCATAGTTGATGGCATAAGTGATACACTTTTTTTCCAAAATAATGGGGTTAAAAACACCCTGAGGCCCCCTATTGGATAGGCTGCTATAACATTTTTTTCCTGAAAATGCCAATCAGAATGGGAAAGTTTCTTGCATGCTGGTCCATCTAACATACCTTGAAATACATAATTACAAATAGCTAAATTTTTGGTTTGCTTATTTTCAGTCATAATCTCAAGCAATATGATGCATATATAATTCTGCTAACAAGGTATTTCTCCATCTTAATGCCACATAAAACTAATATTGCATAATGATCAAAGATGATTATTAAATAAAATTGTATTGGAACTCTTTCCCCTTCCTATGTTTTTTTTAAATCATTGGGTGTTACTTAAAACTACAAAAATGCAAGTACATGATGTCAATTAAGACAAATCCCAATTGTTGTGTTAATTTTGATGGGCTGTAAGTTAACTGGTGTTAAAGGGTAATGATCTGCTAATCTCATACCTAGTTTTTCCTTTTCTGAACATTATTGTTTTGAAGTCAACTCAAGAGAGAAATCTCTAAATAATTTGTGACTATTTCATGTTTTCGCTGAGAATTGAATGCCACTACTCTCAATTCATTTTTTACTTTAGTACTTGGAAAGAAAAATTATGTATTCTGGGTAAAAATGCATCTTAAATATACCAGGTAGGATTAGTCACTAATTTTTAATGGAGATTAATGCAATTGTTTGATTTCAACAAGTTTTTTAAATTATTTTAATGGTGATGCTTTTGTATAAGAGGGATCAGTTCCAGAAACTTTTAAGAAGCAAGAAGAGGGCATGGGTTTGATACCCAGGAGTTTTGCTCATCAAGCAAAATAGGCCTTGTGGTCTTTATTACAACACTGCACTGATTAAACTAAACCATTGGGATCAAATATTCCCCAAGCATCAATATTTTCGATTCCACAAGCATAGTTTTAGTCAATGCTCAATTTTTCAAGCATTAATTTAATTATAGATAAGATAGCAGTAGAAATAAGATTTTGGCAGGTGGAATGCATTCATTTTTTTCAATTATGAGCAATTCGCTTCTAAAGTTTTTCATTCTTCTACCTGTAGATTTGATGGTGTGCTAGACCATAGGGATGTCCATTTTAGCCACTAGTGACATCTGAAGAACCAGGAAAAATACTAAATGATAAGAAAATTATCCATAGATGTTGCCGGCCAACCCTCTTAACTGACCCAATCCTTAGTGGGAACCTAAAGATTCAAGGTTGCTGATTTATATTTTGTGAGTATATCATAATCATAATTACATAGAATGGCTGCAAATTATTTTCCTGCTAAATTAAATTTGGCTTTGTTTGTTTGAGTTTTGGGAAAAAAGTTTGAGAAAAGGTCTCTACTGTCAGGTCTGTTGTAGTGAAGCTGACTAAATATATATATGAGGAAAGGTTCAGTTCAATCCTATATCCCAAAGTTAAGCTGTTGCATTCATTATTTTAGTAAATTTAATGGGTGACTGGATGTAAAAATTAGTTAGTTGAGTGTTAATGGGATTTACGCTTATTAAATGGGAGGTCTAGCTGCAATTGATTCTCTCGTCTATTCTCTCAAAACATTGTTTGATATTTCATCATTTGTGACTTCTTTCAGCAGCTCATTTTGCATATAAAACAACTGTACATGCACATGTTAATAGACAATCAATAATTAGTTTCTTTTTTTAACAATAATAAGTTTGCTTCAACAAAACTATTGCACTGTACTTTGCCATCAGGTTCATGAAGCAAGTCTGTGTTGTTTTGATATTATGAAAATACATGCATAAATTGCTACCTGGCAATTTGTAGGGAAAATTATTAAACAGAAGCTAATAGATTACGATAAAATTAGGTATTCGCAAAGAAAACAATAATTTACATGACATGGAACAAAATAAATGAGGTAGTCTATTTCCTGAGTTTCATAACCTGAGGGAAAATAATAATCACATTTGGATGAACACATTATTTTTCTCTAGTGTCTTTACAGTAATAATTTGACAACCTTTCTTGATATGCACTTCACCCTGTGAATACACAGGTAACATCCATGGCCCATCTTGATCCATGCTCGAACTTCTTCTGTCTCTCTCCTCCAACTCTTTCAAGCAAGGTGGCTGTCATCATGCACAAAGTGACATCTCCACAATATCTCACGACTCATGCCTGACCATTTTCTTCAAAAGATCTCTCGATTTCTTGCAAGTTTTAGGAGAGAGCAGGCACACGTACTCGTTAGTGCTCTGGAACTTGAACCAGGTTAGCCCATGTGGTTAGGTCCACCATTTACTCAGTGACCACACTGTATCCACACCATAACATTGTACAAAAAGAAAAACTTGCTTTGATAGACCATCACAACCATGGAAATTCTTAATAATGAGACCAGTTAGTTGAGTTTGGACAACCACAAGAAAGTGACATCAACATCCTTCAGTTTCAGTTAGTCTAACAAAAGGACATCAATCTTTGACTACATGTCTAAGAAAAAACATTTCCAATATACATTTTGCTGTAGGTAAGCAAAATAGATCGAAGGAACTCTTGAAAATACATGAATATTTTAACTGTACACACCAAACAGAAATTCACAGATTATTTAAAATATTATTCTCCTGTCTGTTGTCTACTCTTTGTTCTATTCTGTGGACACTGTGGAATATTTTCATACTGGAACATTCTCATTCACATTTATGCTTTAAAACAGTGCTATATATGAGGGTTAACATCTCTAGGACTTGATGGACAAAAATAGCAAGTTATTACGCATGGACAGAACTGCTTGGAAAAATTTTTCGCTCATTCTCCACAGATTTTTGTGTAAATTCTGAAAAAATAAGTATCTTAGATCAATCAGTTAACCGTGGACCAAGTATAAATTGGATTTGTTGCTGCTGAATACTGTGATATATATATAAGCATGTATTCTCTCAATAAGTTCAAAATGCAACAATTTCAGAGTGTAAAAATCATTCGCCTTGATTTTTACACTCTGAAATTGTTGCATTGAAATGCATATTAGCAGATGACTCTGTTAAAAGTCACTTTTGCGGTATCTCCCGCAGTTTCTTTGGAATTTCTCAATAAGTGTTTTAATGGGTGCTTTCACAGAAGACATTGTGACAGCAGCAGTGGTGAAGAAATTTGGTTGGTAACTAATAATTTTAAACATTAACAAGGAGCTACACTGTCCTGAGTACTGGTAATATTTTATCTAAACTAAATTATTTGGTATGAATTGGTAACTGCAAAACATTTTCCCTTCCATGATTCGCTGAAGCACTTAATGTCAAATATGCAACATGGCCGGTCTATTGACACAAATTCATTAGGAAAATATTCCTTTTTATTTAAAAAATAAGACAGAAGCCTATTTTTGTCAAAAATATGCTTGAAGCTGGACAAATTGTTGGCTTTGTATGGAAGAAAATTTGGCCCCACTCTGCAGAATATATGGTTTACGTCCTCAGTATAAAGTGAATTTTTTGTCCCATTTCATCCACAATTATTTTTTAAAATAATGGAATATATGGGGGTTAACATCGCTAGCGCTTGATGGACAAAAATAGTAAGATATTATGCCTGAACAGAACTGTTTGGAAATTCGGAAAAAAAGTTAAACTTGGCATTTTTTTATTGTGGTTCTGTGTATCGTTGGCGGTATTTTCAAGGAAATTTTAAACCCTTAAGTTCTGAAATCAAACTGTATTTCAATACTACTTGCGGTAAGTTTCGAGAATTAAAAAAAATTGATTTGAATTGCCTTTGAAAAAAAATAAAGGCGACTCAGGATCATCTAATAAACAATGCCCATTGAAAAGGACCGGAATGTTGGTCTGCTTCCCATTACTTATTACAACAAGAATTAAAAATCAAAGGATACTCTGCGATTTTAAATTTGAAATGGCTATAGTGTGATTCAACTCAATGCATACTGTGACATGAAATATATACCAGAGCCACCACTGATGCATTGATTGCACTTGCAAGCACAGCTTGATGAATAGGACTACACTTTCATAATGAATAATTAAAGTGTATATCCTTTTGAATTGAATCAGGGGGCATTAATGTGTGATTTCACCCTCATCGCCATCACTTGGGACGTCGACGTCACCGTTTTGGAAATTTTACCCCTTTCTCCCCAAATAAAATGGTGATGACGGGTGTAAGGGATGAGGGGAGAGGAAGAAAAAAATAGATGGAGGGAAAGTCCGAGGTTTTTTAAAAGGAGCGTGGAGTGTGGTCGGGTTCATTTGGGACGGTATGCACTCGGGGCCATTTGCATGGGGGGGGGACGAGCGATGGGTGGACGAGGACCGTGCTATATCACGATTCATCGACCGTTATGGTGCATAGGATACGCCAATAATCGATTTAAATCGAATTCAATGCCAAGCCATCTTAAATTGGAAGACTAATCGTCTTCACACGCTCAGCGCTATCGTCAACATATTGAAAACAACAGAGGGAAATGGTGATATAATTTATCGGTGCCACGCGCTGGTGTGTACACAAAAATTATAGACTTTAAACAATTGTAAACAAATCAACTGCTTACCCTGGGATACGAACGCGGAGCCCTCTATTTCCGGCCGAGCGCTCGAGCCAGTAAACGGGGCGTGCTCATGGAAATGCCCAGTGTAAGATGACGCATTGGTAGCTTAAACTGGATAAACCACTTGGCAGGAAGTCTAGGTATCTGTGTTCGAATCCCGGTCAAGGCGAATGATTTATTAAACTGTGGCATTCAATCATTGACAGACTTACGACGGTGGACATGCTGAAAATATCTCGAACAATCTTCGAAGTTTAAATAAATCATTGAAATTGATACTAATGCATTATAAATTCGATTAATTCTCGAAAAAAAACAAGCGCACTGTTTTTGTGTCCGAAAAACCCTGTCCAATTTATCGATTCCTCTCGGACGCAACAAAAGGTGGCGGGTACTCCATTAAATTATCGAAATCGATTGAATTCGACATCGAACTCATATAGTTTTGGGTGTGAGACGCATAAAAATCGATTTTCCTACAGGACTCCTACGCGACCAAACTCCGGAGTGCAGTCGCCGCTGATAATCTCTAATATCGTATTTTGGTGGTGGATACGATGTTTCATTTTATATGTCTAGCCTCCAGAACAGTCTAGGCATCGAGAATATAGTCCGTATAAGTGTATCCGATGTTGACCCTTGAGTGACGAGTGGGGGATAAACACTATGTCGTCGTTTCCACGCAGTATGCGACGTTGGGATGTGGCAGAGATGTGTGGCAGGGAGTGCAATGCCATCCAATGGCGCAATGGTACTGCCTGACCCGTCGAACATTGTCGGACGCTCAACTCGCATCGCACCGGGATGTTCAAATTCGGGCATCGCGCCGCCAAACTACACCTGGCGGATGAGAGGGGTTTGAGAGAAGGCCGTGCCTCTGGGGAGGGTTGGAGGAAGTTGCGCTGGCGAACGAACAATTGGGTGAAAGCCTGCCTCTCCCTCTCTCTCACCCCCTCCTTCGAATCCTCCCGCCTACGTATATCTCCCATCACCTTTCTCCCGCAATCTGTTCCCTATTCCTACCTCTATGACCTCCTCCGACCCTGTATTTTCCTCGACTGAGAGATACTTCCCAACTTTATTGACCCAATTGAATAGTGGCACAAGAAACTTTGGTGTTAGATTAAGATTCAGAGGATGAAGAGCGGAGTAATAAGTGTCCGCAAGGGTAGGGTACCTGCTGCAGGAGTACCATCAAACCATCTAGTTTGACCAAAACTTTTTATGAAGTGACACAATTCATGCGCCAGTAAGTGTTACTGCTTTTTCAAAATAATCATAAAATATTTCATAAACTTTTTCCTGGCTACTGTGTCAATGCATTTAAAATTCCTGCACGTCTATTACTGGCATGTAACCACTGAAATAGTCAGGAAGGAACATTTATTCCACCCTCTCATTCTTCTTGCAAGATCGATTAGTTCCTGGTTTATCAGTCGGTCGAGAAGCCTTTCGAAGGAAGGACGGTTTTTGATTCGTTGAGAAAATAAATTTTATGTTTTCAGTTGGCAAGTACTTTTCGGTATATCACTAGTGAAAGTTCCTGATGAAATTAATATCTCATTTCATTAATTGAAGTTTCCGACTAAAAACTAACTATCCATGCTTTAATATCTTGCTACCAACATTTGAATGCGTGGTCGACTTCCCCTGCTTCGAATTTAATGGTTTTGCTCAATTGGTTTAAGTCAATGGAGGACATGTATTTCAGATACCAACAGTGGATTTCATCCCCGGTAAATTCATTCATTCATTGTATACCTGTGTGCCTGGAAATTGTCAGAGGTGCTTTTACGCGAATGCTAATGTCGGTGGTCTGGATTTTAAAGTTTTCGAGAGTCATCTCGAGTCCTCGAGATGTCGATAGTATTGCATAATTTTTGGTGATTGGGTCTTCTAATACAGCGAATCTTAGCGGGCGATTCGTCTAGATTTTACTAGGCAGATAACCTTGATTCACTTGAAGCCATAAACATGAAGGCTAAATCTAGTAAAAATATAATATTCAGAGCCAAAGCCACTTTAAATTAAAGTACCACCAAAGTCACTTTGAATGAAAAGTTATTTGTATTTAAAATATGAGAATTAGAACATTTCAAATCTTTAGTTTCAATTAAAAGTTAATTCTAAGGCATAATATGCAAAATTAATGGGATTTCATTTTTTCGATCATTACGTGGAATATAAATATATATATATATATATATTCCATTTTTAGATCGTGGTATTCGATTCACGATAGACATTCCAGTAAGATCCTCCTCACTCCCCAGGAATGAGGAATTACTGCGTCCTGGAAGCGTAGGCTTGAAAATGGATATCCCTGGGTAGAGCCACTTTTTCTCAAATTGAGTGTTCGATCGAGTGCGGGTGGAAAATGTCCATAACGAGGCTTTCTTTCAAACTCGATCATCGAGTGCCAATTCACGGTTTTTTTAAGCTCGAAAAAATACCCTTAATATATACCGGGTCGTTCGAAATGCTATTGCTTTTATCCGTAGTATGGACAATCATAACGGAGAGAGAAAAATTCTGGTAGATAATTTAAAAAAGTAGTCGGTAAAAGAATGGTCTAGGGAAGAAAAAATATTCAAAATGGTTTATCTTCTTGTCTTTATAAGCGGATTTAAAAAGTAAGTAATAATGGAATGAAAACACCTGAGTAATTAGCTGAAATTTTCGTGATGTTGCAGCCAGAAGATCTCTTACTAGGACTATTTCACTTGGGGCACCAGTCCACCTCACGAAAAGCCGGGAGGAGAAGGAGATTCTCTGTGGTTCCTCAGAAATTTCGGAGTGTTCAAAAGTGCTGTTGACTCAGGCGAACGCTGTCGCACCCCCTGAATAAATTGTTTTCATGAAGTTAAGGGAAGGCATCATGAAAAAATTTACAGATGGAATTCCCTGAATAAGTTAAAAAAGTTCAACTGAAAACGGTCTTATGCCATTCGTTTTCTTTTAATCTGAGTGGAACAAGTTTTTCTCGGGGAGAGTTAATAACGTCGCTCAATACGGTATGCTCTTTAGGTAATCCTGTGGTAGCTCATGAAACATTTCGATGAGATTAGAAGACAACCACGTCCTCGAGATGCGACATTTTCAATCTCCTGTCAAGTGACGTCCACTATCAAAAAAAAATGGTTGGTTTCAGCAAGGATTTTATCCGATTGTGAAAGCCAATGAGTGTTATAAACGAATGCAACCTAAATTGCGAATATTTTCTTGAATGCTTCGCTTTATAAGACGTCGCTGCCCCTTGATAAGTGCCAGCACGGAAAGTCAGCTGAATTCATCTCCGTGAGGTGGGCAGTTCTCGTCCTTTTGTGAGAAACGTTGTAGCCTTTGAAAATTCACATAAATATTCATCCAATGACTGTTAAATTTTCACTGACACTTTCTAAGACACTAACAACTTAAATAAAAATTATCATTACTACTAAGTTTGGCCATTCATGACCACTTGAAAGATCAGGACGTTCATATATCTCTTATTGTAAGCTGAAAAAGCAATTAACTTGCAGTTCATCCTGCTGGAAAAATGTGCGTTGATAATATTTCAAAGCTACTATGTTTGACCATAAATTCATCTAGCAAATATTGGTAACATAGGCTAAGAAGAAGGCCTTGCTGGTTGTTGAGATAGAAGATTAAAAAATGCACCTATCCATTTGATTTTCGCGTATCACACAAAGGTAACTGTTTAAAACCAGGTTGTAAAGTAGTAGGTAGTGAGTGCCACAGCAGCTTAATGAAGCCATCACTTCATTCTCCATGACTTCATGAAACTGACTTTTAAAAGTTGTAATTTTAAGTTTCCTAATATTGGCGATAAATGTTTTCGCAGGGAATTGTGTGACCGTTAATGACTTGTTGGGGTTGAGATCTTCTCTTTTTTCGCTTGCAATTAGTCTAACGTTAGACCACCGTTGAGGCAAAAAATAAAACTTTTCGTCATTGAAGGAGCAATGCAGCACTAAGTTTCTCCATTTCCGGTGCCCGGGGGAATAATCGTTTTAAGTGGTGCTATAATACGACCCCAATAAAAAGTGTCTCTTCTTTTACTGTCCCTTGACCCTTAAGTGTTGCTGCCGAGACGAAAAGAAGCGGTGTATCCAGTTGTAAGGAAATTATTTAAAAAGGGAATGAGAATTGGATTAAGTCAACAAGGAAGAACATAAAGTAGGATTCGGACGCTCATTAAAAAAGTTTCATTACCTTCTCTACTTGAAAGTGAAGGATCAAATTAACTAGTAGAGAAGGGTTCAAACTAACGAACCCTTGAGTGGAGCGGGAGGGCGCCCGAGGTTGTTGATGACAGAAAGGAATTATTGCCGAATGGTAAACATTATTCAATAGCGAACAAGAAATAATAATAGAATTGAAATTAAGAGAAAGTAATTTCCTTAGAATTGATTTTTGTAATGAATTATTGCAGTCGAGAACAGTAAGTTTGATTGAGGGTGAGACCATTAATAAACTGTTTAATTAATTAGTTAGGTATTGAGTGTAATAAACAGAGCACTGACTGATGAGGGGTTCTAAATATTGAGTCTGAATGTAAAATACCAATCTTGAATCAAATTTCTCGAGGGCTTATGAAAAAACGTGGCGACCAAGGTCGGAGTGATGCAGAATGGGTCAGAAAAAGCTAAGATTAGTAATCTATCGGATATCATCATAGAATAAAGAAAATTATTTGAGTTCAAATGGTTGGGACCGTAGTTTGGGGGCACAGGATGAGAATTTGAAAGACGAGAGCAGCAAACGGGAAGGAGACCACATATGTAAATGTTAATAAAATAAGAAAAAACATTTCTTCCATAACTACCTACCATGGGTCAGCGGAGATAGGATTAAATAATTTTAGCTACTTATAATTATATTACGTTAAGTATTTGAGTTTCTAGGGTTATAAACATTTCCCGAAGAATAAAACAAGCCTAGATTTGCTATTTTCCCTTGAAACTAATTGCTAACAGTGTTTTCCACGAGTAATTACAAATTCTGATGCATACACAACTTAAATTGTCAATTGGTAATAAATCATGTATGTCATCCATTCCACGGGTCATTAATAATATGGGTCAACTTCCGTGGTAACAGTTATTGCGAAAAATACGATGTGGTGCCACTAAATCACGTTCCGTCCCAAAGATATATGAAAGAAGGGCACTGCTGATGACCGTTTGAAGGTCGTCCGTTTACGTTAGTTCTTTGCCTTTCATTCTCGCAAGCATTTTAACACAAAGGTTAAATGGTCTGCAAAGGTTTTTAATCGTCGCTACAAATTCAGACATTAGCTGAAATTTACACATAAATATAGTATTTTCTGATCATTTCAAACATCCGCCTCATCTATTACAAAGCTGCAAGGCCGTGCATATTTCCTACATGATCGCATCCCCCGATCAGAAAATTAGTTTAACCCTCGAACTGGCACCTCCTAAAATTACGTATGCATGTAAAGCACGCATATCCTAATCATTATAATAATTTTCATGAGTGCTCAATACATTTATTTGATCTCAAATAATATTTGCGAGATACGAATGGGATATTCTGTCACTTATTTTAATATTGTGCGAAAGTTACAAAGTAAGCAATTAACTCTTATAAGTTTTTTGTTATCAATGCTCCGACTTAAAATCTGCCCCCCCCCCCAGTGATTTGCCGCCTCGAGGCACTTGTAATCTACCAAGCTCCGTCCTTGGGAGTACTGATTGAAGTTCACGTCAACGGTTGCAACCGGTTATGTGAGGATTTTCGTGGAATAAAACCATGCAACAAATTCGCGGGTCGGATTACTAACAGGTGACGGCCTGACTTGCTCCGCTCTCTCGCCATCGTGCTCCATGCGAGCTTAACCAAATGGGATGAGCGATTGGGAAAGAGGGGAAGAAGGGGGTGGGGTAGAGTCCCGGGGGGGGAGAGAGGAGGAAAGGGGGGCGGAAGAGAAGGAAGATGTTAACTTTCCTGAGGGGTGCCTTCTCCCCCCCCTTCTCACACTCCCCCTAGGGGTTCAAGGGGCCATTCTCTTCCTGTTTGATTGACTGGTTTGGCAATATGCAACCGGGATGCCTTTGCTCCGTGGTCCGGATCGCCCCCAAAAGTTGACGTGTTTCAGACGGCTGGCTAGGGAAATTCGGCATGTGAGGGAAATGTTTGAGGGGGGTAGGGGAGATGGCGGAGAGTGCGGAGGATATGATGCGGAAGGGGGAGGGAGAGACGTCATTGCGAAAGCCCTCGTGGGAATCTTTAAGGAAGACGGAGCGATTTTCCATCGGTTTGGACGCCGCAGGAATGGGGAGAATTGCACGGCAGAGGGAAAGAGGTTCGTTTCTCGAGGAAATGAAGTTATGATTTGGGTAATTCGTTTAGACTCGCGGGTCGGCGTTGTGGTTACTCTGCAAAAGTGGATATTATTTCCTCTCTCTTCATTCTCGTTCAAGGGGCAGGGGTTATAAATACACGTACGGAGGGTGTTTTGTAACAGTATAGTCAAACGACGAGGTAGCGTTTAAACTGGAAAATGCTTATGGAAATTCCGACAATTCGTTTTAAGTCTCGGTTTACAAATGGAATCAAACCATTTAGACTTAAGTCTCGAACGTAATTCTAATATCGTATTTACATCGGGAATATATATTACCGCCGGATACTTGATCAGATAGAGCGCAGGAGAATTAAGCGACATAAGAACTCATGTGTTAATGTGGTTCTCAAAGAAATGAGAGACGTGCTTGAGATTCGATCTAGACATTAATGGTTTTTAATCCTCGCTGTTTATGAACGCCTTCCAAAATGCTTTAATTATAATTAGTGCGATACCATCGCATCTGATTTGTATGCGACAAAGCTTTGAGGGAGATAAAGACACTTAAAACTTAAATTATCCCGCGGAAAGCGAAGATAAGGATGCTCCTTATCACGTTCCCCCTTATCGTTCTTCAGTCATTTTGCTTTTATAGATGTTGATCTAAAATATGACCTGTACACATGTTGCAAAAAATTTACCGACATTTCCATTGTTATGCACATGTAATAAATTACCTTTATGAGAGATTTAAAGCTTAGCGCTAATGCATGCCCGAGTTGCTTCGTTGTATTAGTTGGTATGGTCATAAGGATCCATAAAAATTACAATTCACATTTCCGAACTCTTTTTAATGATATTCGTAAGGATTATAAGTAGCAATGAGCTTAAGTATTTGAAGAGGTAGTACCCTGAGAGAAAGAATATATCCCTTGTCTACGGACTAGTTTTATTGTGATAGTCTAGTAATCTTCAGTTAAACTCCGCGTACTGCCCGCTTGGAGCCAAATGATTAAAGCAAACAAAATAAATAAAACAGTTTGAAATCGAGACTTTTTTCAATTTTTGAAATTTGCTGAACGTAAGACCGGATGTAGAAGATTGACTGCAGGGGAATAGGGTCGAACAAGAAACGTTGGCAAGCAAAACACTCGATTGCCCTCAGGGAAAGGTTAAAAAAAAACAACGCTTTCCGCAATGGATTCTTTAAGCATAGGTGTTTCCGGGAACATGAGTCTATCACCTCTCTCCCTCCCTTTTGAAAAAAAAATTGAGAGAGTGCCATTCATGGACCAAAGGCGTGCACAAACGGATACTCTGGGAGTCGCATAAATGGATATCTGCATTGAGGGAGAATATCGTTGGAGAGGTACAGGAACGTCAATCGTCGGCTAGACAAAAGGAAATAAAGCCCACTTCCGGGTCGATTGAGATTTCCCTACAGTTCCCTTTTCTTCCTTTCCCCTACGGCCTGCCTTCATGGTTACCGTAGTCGTTCGTTCGTTCGAAAAAAAATACATATGGTAGGGAAACGAGCTCAAAGATTCGTGGATGAGGAGGTGGGGATATTTGCCTGCGGTGGGTGACAAGAGATTGAAGCGAGAGCGAAGGTTAAGGAGGGAGAGTGGCCGCGACCAACCACATCCGCCAAGCAAGGAAAAAAGGAGTCGATAATCCTGTCACCTTGTTAGCACCTTAAAATGTCGAAGGAAAAAAGCCGTTTTCCAGAGTCCGTTCGTTTCTCCCAGTGACCGTGCGGCACCCTCACACTCCCCCCTCCCCCACTTCTCGACTTCTCTCTCTTTCTTTTCGAAATGCAAACGCCAGAGAAGGGGGGGGTGGGGGATGAGGGGGATCGTGGAGTCGTTGCGACTTGACGCCTCCTTGACAGCCTCCGTTACGTGAGGATGGGGGGAGAGGTTAAAGGCATGGCAGATGAGTGGAGAGGGTGATACCACGGGACCCTTATCCAAGGGAGGTGCGGGGAAGTTTCCCGAGGAAGGGAAGGAAGCTAATGAAACTTTGTTGCTCCATCGAGTTCGAATCAGAGGCGGAGAAAGAATTCGGAACGGTCTTATGGCGTGGAAAAATATTTTTGAATAAAAAAAGTACGAAAACGGTGTGGAAAATATTTTTGAAAAAATAATATGAATTAAAAAAATTACCTCGTGCTCATACCAGATGTAATAAATGGTTTCGTGAGTACGCGATCAAGGTGACGCCAACACATTGAAAGGCGTCGTAATAAAAATAAATAAATGGGATCGCAAGTGCAATCGGCGTCCGGTTGATCAATGAACACCTGAATTATCCCACGTCTCGCCGTATTTGGCTCGAGTGAGAACGGTATCACAGTGATGGTAGGGGAGCAGCGTTGCGGTCAGTCGGTCCATTCGAACGCGATCAATGTGAATGACGAAGCTAGCGCAGAACTCGGTAACTTTGGCACTGACTTTCGCTCTGGGGAGCCTCTCATCTCCACCCCCTCCCTCCTCCTTTCCCACTTCATCTCTTCAGAAAGAGGGCCGACTGTGGGGTCGGAGGGCGGAGTTTTTGGGTCTTTGACGTCTCCTTGACAGCCACCGTGACGTGTGTATGTGTTATAGTAGGGGGGAGGGTAACCTCCCCCTTTATGCAGAGAAGCTTCCCCGGGAAGGCAAGGTCGGGGAATGGTGTGAGCGCTCTTGAATCTTGGTTAAGTAGGTCGCATTCACGGGCGTGAATATATAATGGAGACTGCGTGGGGGAACGTAGGAAGTCTTTTAAGAGTTTTTTGTCACTTCATTTTTTTCCCTCTCCATCTTTCTCCCTCTCCCTCTTCTCCCGCGAGTTAAGTGGTTTGAATGAGATCGCGGTCGGAGCGACTTTGTCCGGCGCAAAGCGTTGTTTGTGTGTGTTCGCGCCTTTTATTATTTTCATTCGCTGCGTTTCTTCTTGCATTCTCTCTCTCCTCCCTCCAACCATTTCACACCGTTACTATTTTTACGCCTCTTCCTCCTCCTCGAAAAATTCAATGCACAGGAATGTAGTAGTACAATTCCATATCTCTATTTTGTGACATTTTCGCGTATTTCCGGGGAGGACGAAAATGGTGTATTGACGATTGGGGTATGGAGAGTATTTCTCTTTTTTTCCGTCTGGTATATTGGTTCCCTGTGATTTTTTTTAATGTCAGCGTTTCTACATAGGCTCGGGGGTTGGAAGCTTGGAAGTGGGAGCCCTAACGGTCGGTTTCTGTGTCCTCATAGGCAGAGACGTGTATGTTCACGTTTTCTTTTCGCTCGATAACATTGTCATGAGGTTACTGACGGCAGGGTTTACACGATCCCAGAATCAATCTCTTAAAGGTTTTCGGGTCTTGAATTCGACAAAATTGAATGACATGTAGTAAGAGCGAATAACACAAGTCGCAGACGAGTAATGTGTATGTAAACTCGAAGATAGCCTCATAACTAAACGGGGGAATTCGTTTTTGTTTCTATCACGTGGTCTATTTTCTTTGATCACCCACGTAAACATAATTCAGAAATGATAAATTATGGCACTAAGCACTCGACCGTTGCTTTCTGTCAAGAATCGTAACTCACCGAAGATTGGTAATCTCTCAAAGCCAATCACGATGCAAGTAATCTAACCCCAGCACCTCCAATTGACCAATTCAAACTATTATTGGCCAACCAGATATAAACGTATCGAGCTAAAACATTCCTAAGTGATTCTATTGCTGAAATATTAATATGTGCACGTGTGTTCAGTTTCTATCCGAATACCATATTGGCACATAAACGCTTTCATAGTTCACCTTGTGGAACTGCATCGCAAGTTTGATAGACGTTGAGTATAGTCCACGCAACACTTTATTTTTGCTCCAGATGAATCCCACAATGAACTGTGATAAGTCCATGATAATTATTTTTCTCTTAGTGATAGCTCTTTTTGCTCAAAATACAGTTCAAAAAACATAAGTTAAAAGTCAGCAACATCAACCAAGTATTATCTCCTTAACTCCACCCCCACAAAGTTGTTTTGTTTGACTGCATGCAGGTAGAGGACGTAACAATTTTATTTATTTGTTTATCGCTAAATTAATACCAATCTTTTCTGTGGACATTTTAAATATAATTATTTTCCTAAACTATTATGAAAGATATTAAATTATATGGAATTTTTGCATATTATTAAAAGTAATTCATGTTACGATTATATTAATGCTGCCTTCTATTTCCTGTATTATTGAAGTCGTAAAAAAATTACCCTTTAGGAAAAAAAAGAGTAAAGTTCCAAGCCTTTCGAATAGTTGTATCATATTAGTCAGCGTAGCTTTCTACACCGCGATGATTGCTTTGGTAGAAAGATTGAATTTTCCCTCGAAATAAATCGATTCCCAAGCATAAAAGAACCAACGAAAACCGGTGGTGATAAACAAAATTAAATAAAAACTATCAGAAACATATCTTCTCAATTTAAATATTTTTCAAAGATAGAACCACGATCGAACGCCAGAAAAATAATTGTTATGAGAACATGGCGTGCGGCTGAGGAATATATCCATGAGATTTGCCTAATTTCATATCAAAATATCGGCAGGAGATTGTGAAAAAGCTTTACGAGACAGTGCATTGTACAGCCGCAGTAATTTGAAGAGCACTTAAACGTCGATAGCGTCGTAACTTCCTTGAATATTACTCTCTCGTTTCCTCCCCGACCTCAATTCGCGTGTTAGGGCATCGTAACTAGTGACGTCAACTCATACAGTCGCAGTAAACTCAGGGAATTGGTCTCCGTAATTTTCATATTGTCACCTCCTCGAGTCAAACGGCGAGTCATTTTCGCGGATTCTTCTCCACTCCGACGTGAATTGACAACAAATGGAATTTCACTATCCCGCCTCGCCCAAATCGCCCACCGCGATCTATCGAATCCGTCACGCTCCGAGGGATACTAAGCGGGGCATCCTACTTTCTTCATCCAAGGAGACGCGCGCACCCACCCACCTGCACACACGCACGAACACACACGGAACAAAAGAAATGGCAGTGCCGACATGGTGGCTTCGGCGAAAGGGATTCGGCGTAAGGGAAGAAGTTCTTCTTCCCACCGCGTCACGATTCCTGCAGTGGTCTGAATCCGAGGAGAAATGGCGAGGATATAATCAGTCCCGCTTTTCAGGGTGCGGGGATCCTCATCGCACATAAACGGCGGCCGTCCGTTTTAGTGGCGTTGACGGGACATCTGCGGGACGCACGCGAGAGGGGGAGGGAGAAGGGTGGGGGCAGGGAGGACGGGGGGCAGGGGCGAGGGGAAGGAGAATACGACGGAGAGCCGAGGATGAGGCATAAATATGGACATAGACGCGCGTAGGGCGTCGGAAGGGAAGAAGGGAGAAATCCTACTTCCCCCCTCACCCCTCCCCCAAGGGATAATTTGGCGAGTTCGGCCGATTTAGTGCCCGGCGAGAACGCCTCCAAGGGGTTAGATCGGGATATGGCGTCTCTCTGGTCATAAAAAAAACAAAGAGGAGGAGGAGTGAGAGGGTAGGAGAGGGGGAGGGGGAGGGAGGATATATGGGGGTGTAGAGCTGAGGCCAGAGAGACGCCGCGGTTGCCTTGGTGATAGCTCGGGCGACTCCCACATAAACGCTGGGTTTCCCGAGCGTTGTTGGCGCCGTGGATGCGAGAAAATGGACAATTCACGAATTTAAGTCACCAAATGAATGCCTAAATGACTGTTTCAAGCACTTGGTGGTGGAACTGCATGACTTCCTAATGATCACTGAATAAATTTATTTATGGAGATACACTAAATGTCAAAGCTAATTTGCAATGATTAAGCAATGTTTTGAAGTTAATTTTGAGAAATTACAATTTAAGAGTTGTAATTACTTCTACAGCAATATTAAGAATGCTGTGGTCGAAAATTTTGGAATACTAATGCAAATGGTTTTTAATGTTCGTGTTATTTATTGTTAGAGCATATTTATGTTCTAGAATTTAGAAAGTATACCCAAATGTCTTAGAATTATTTCTCTTTTGACTTAATCGTTATGTTCAAAACGTATTAACTTTGCAAGAAATGCATTCTCTTCGTGTGTTGTAAAATCGGTAAAATTGTACATTATATGGTAAGCGAACGTGGACATTTGAGGAGATCTTTACATGTTATACTTTAAATTGCAGAAAACTGGAAGTAAATCTCAGATGCATGCAGCGGAAATTATTATAAAAATATATATTGCGTTGGTATTATAAGTTATGGTAGTCTTTCTTTGCATAAAAGTCATTATATATTAAAATTTGCAGTAACTTGTGGTATAAATTAAGCGTGGATAATGATTTTTATGGGTTATTTTTCCAGTTATTCACCATCTAGGAACTCTTTGTCCGTATGGGACCACTAAGTATTTTATCAAGATTTTCTCAGAGTAGTAAGCCGCAGACGTATTTCCCTTGGGTTCATGAGGAAACACTGGACATGGCCAGATCCATTTTTGGTCTATTTTTGCAATTCTTTATGTACTTGCTTGGTTATTTGAAAGGGCATACGCTATTGAGACGTGAAATACGTGCGGAGTGTAACCACGTGTGTAAAAAAGTGCTCAAATTCACTTATAAATCACGAAAGGTGGTGGCGATTCGGTAAATATTTAGAGAAGGTGACGGATTCGCCGAGTAGGCAACACTGCACGCGCGGGCTGTAAAGGGGTGCGCGGGTCTCCAAGGGTTGCGGTGGCGTCGCCGGTGTAGGAAAGGGGCGAAGGAGAGACGAAGTAGGCAGTCGTGGGCGAGATGGGAAAGGGAGATGTGGGCGCCGCCCTATAAAACAATAAAGTGGGAAGCCGGGCCCTTCCGCGACCGTCGCCCATAAACGGAGCATCCTTGTCCGCCATTTTGAATGGAATGAGATGACCGATCCATCCCCCGATTTCTTTATTTTTTCCTCCCCTTTTACGATTCATTCTTCACCGCCTTTCCCTTTCTCATCCTCCATACCTTGGTCGAATCCGCGCATCGCTTCCTTCTTTTGTTCTTATCCTCCTTTATTTGGGCCGGAAATATACGACCATCTTTCCGGGAGGAAAAAATATATAGGTATATTATAGTATATAAACGCCCTTCTTTCATGGCGGCTCTAACCAACGCCGTCATCGTTCTTCTGTTGTTTTTATTTAAAAAAAAGAGGTTTATGCGTCAAGGTTTGCAGAGACCTTGGATTATAGTTTATGCTATTCTTTTTTTTCATCCGTCCATTTTGTTTTCCCTCCAGGTGGCGCCGAGTTATTTAAAATGGCGCTATGATGATACTAGAGACAGATAAATACTTAGGACAGGGAGAGTTGAAAATAATCTCTCGACGTATCATCCAAGTTTGGGACAGGCATTTTATATCTTTTAACACCTACGGTATCATGCATGATATAATAGCTTTCGGATTGGCTTTGAGTCAAGGTGTAGTGGACAAAACTACAAAATTGAGAATTTTTTTGGCCGTCTTAATTCATTTTTTTATCAAATTTTGTCTGGTAAACGAAGTTTAATTTTCAGTAGAATTTTGATAAATCATGTGGATGACGTAGAACTTTAAAAATTGAGACATAATCAAGATGGATGCTATTTATTAGTCCCCGATAACGTGCAACACGAATGCAGATTTTGTCCTTTTTCTTATTTTCATTGCGGTGTTACTCAGCATTCAACATCTGTATATGAGATACAAAAACTTCACTTACGAACTCCATATGGTGTGCATTTTTATACTCTCGGGAATATTGCCCATTTTGTGAAGTACCTTTGAGCTCCTAAGATTCCCAGGAAAATGTTTGATTTCACGCTTTACTCTGTTTTTCAACATATAGATTAATTTCCTATGTCACTTGATAAATATTCTGTATTTCTGGTTAGAATATTTTAAAGCTCTGTTTTCATGCTGCCATCATTACATGATCTTCTTGAATATGCGAAATTTCGTACGTAATATTTCCCTTGTGTCCCTTAATCCTTGAAGTACTTAATAGCATTGCATGCGTCTAACTGGGAGAGTCAAGCTTAGTGTCAACCCAACATTAGCTGTATCCCAGCGGTATGTGTAAGTTTATTTGGATGGAGGTCGAAATGAACGCGGATAGCTTTAAGTATGTATTATTAATAGCAGTCTTCCGATCAAAGATAGACTTCAATGGGCCCTGAAAATGTTGAGATAATGGCATGTTGATCTGAGGACCTCGGCATGTGTAAGATTGGTTTGGAATCGGCAGTAATTGTCCATTTATCGACTAGATATGCGGAGTTTAGTTCTGCGTACTCGCGTGTTTTTCCTTACTCCCTCCTGCCCTCCAACCACGCCAAAACGCTCGGGAAAATCAAAGTAGGAAGTGATTTAATCCCAACTCCGAAAGGTCTCGTCGTAATAGTTTGGATCTGATGTCATGGTTAACACGAGTTTAGCAAATGCAACATTTCTCTCAACAAAAAGAACCATTTTAAGTATATTCTGTCAGCATTGGTTTGGAATTCGAAAATGTATAATGGTCGACTCTGCGACCATGTGCAAAAGCATTCAATATTTTGATGAAATCTTCCTAAAACGCATCCACCCTCCTGAGTCGTTACATGCAGACGGATGGACATGGCGAGCACCCTTTTACCTGGAGTCCCAAAGTTTTCATTTCGCGGACTGGCGGAATACTTGTGAACGGTCATCCCCTTCGCACCGCTCTAAAAAAAAGTCATTCAGAGGGGAATCATCCTTTGTCCTCCCCCATGACTTTGCCTCCGCACCCCACTGCCCTCCTGTCACCCCCCCTTCTCTCTTCTCTCTCACTGCCCCCCCCCTCATCTTCCCACTCACGCTGCCGGGAGGGAGGGCGGCGCTCATTGTTCGGTGCGCCCCGCGAGAAAAAGTCCCGACGTAATGCGAGGATTCGTCCCGCGCCGCCGTCGACGCGATGTACTTGCGGCGAGGATTCCCTCTCGCAGGGCACCAGACGGCGGCTGCAATGACGGTGGGCGTCGTCGTGTTGACCGGAGGGAAGTTGGAAGGGGGAGGGACTTACGGATGGATGCTTGGTCGAGAATTTCCTTTCTCACCCGAAACTCAGACCGAATCGAATGCATCCGAAATATTCCATTTTTCCTTCTTTTCCGGACGGTCGTCCCTTTCCCGCCTCTACATCCGATTTTTCCAGTTTCTCATCGCTCACCCCTTGCGGTGCTCGGTATCTCTTTAAGTGCAAGTCATTCTACGAATCTGTGAGAAATTTAGCTGGAACAGAGATTTCCAGTGATGATTTCTTCGGTTCCAACCGTTATTAGGTCTACATTTCATAGGTTTAGGGGAATAGCTCTTTTATGATTTTATATTTGGAGTGCTCGAAGTTTGGAGACCTCGGTGTAACCAAACAAATCTTCTCCTTCACTTATACCCGTCTTTGCCAAACCCTGTCCTCAAATTTGATGTTGCCTAATGCATATAATTCTTGTAGCGGTAGCCTTTAATGTTTCTCCAATTATTTATTTACCGTTAAATTTATCGTATTTAGGCATATATAAATAGTGGTTAGGTCTAGAATAGTCATGTCAGTTGAAAGTTTATTATGACATGTTAAATAATGATAATTTAAAAATAGGTGTAATACAATAAAGTATGACAAGAGTAATGTATTGGTCACATACATTTTTTTAAATATCCAGATGAGAAAAGTTTTAATATCCAGAGAAAATCAGAGGCATTCCACTTTGCTTGATTTTGATAATAATTGACGAAATTACTTGAAATTCACGCATAATCCTTAGCAAATGAAGCATTACATTTAGGTATGGATAATTAAAAATATATTTATGTCAATTGGTGGAATAAAATGTGAATTGCTGTTTTTTCTATCAAAAAAATAGGTACAAAAAAATGATAGAATAATGAGTACACACGCACAGTCGTTTGCTGGGGATTTTTTTTCGTTGCTTCCAACGTTTTCAAATGGTGTTTGAATTGTGGGGACAATTGTGAAGTATACCTTGATCTGTAAAAATTCAAGTTTGAGAACCACTGGAGTAGAGAATAACGGTTAAGCATGTCCCAGAGAAACTATTGCTTTGAGCTGCGTATTCCGCTTCTAATATCAACCCTCGATACGGAAATGACATAAATGTAATTACTAAATCGAGTTGGAATTAAAAAATGGGAATATAACGAATAATATCGGCGATAGTTTAGTGACGAAAATACTTTTCATTCAGTGTCTCTACCATAAATTTGATTTCTAAATAGAAATGGTCGATGATGCAATTAGATTTTCAAATTTATCTCACATAACTAACATTTTGTGCTTCGATGTTATTGTTTTTCTTTATCATTGATATTAACGCAATGGGGGAGAGATAAAAAGTAGGACGATCTTAATATGTAAATATCTGTTGATAAATATCGAATAGAATTCTTCATAAATTTTAAGAAACTCAAATATATGGCAACAATTTTAAAAGTGTAGCGGATGACTCGTTTCTATCGCGGCATCACGCAGTTTATTTGAATGTTTGGAATATAAGGATTCTATAGCATTGCTAAATCGGAAAAATACAGTTCTTATGATTATATGGAGAGAATTTTATCTTGACTCAAAATTTAAGCAAGTGGTAAAGACTGGACAATGTTTTGATAATGTTAACATCAGTAAGACTTTAACTCTCATGGCTTTTTTCACGATCACCCAAAGAATTTTTTTGGTGTGATGTTCTTCTATGAGAGGCGTAATACGTACTTAGTGTGGAAAAATAGTATTGCAGGGCTCCACAACGGGACGTGACGCTTTTCAAGGACCTTTTAACACCTTTCTCTTCAAGATAGAGAGCCCCCATGTAATTATATCGGATTGCCTACATTTTCAGTATCGTCCGTTGCGAAACTAAAATATCGAAATATGGAAGGAAATCGAAATATGGAAGGAAATCGAAATCTGGATGCATAATATGATCGCAGCAGCAGAGCCCTATCGGCGTCACCCATCGCAAAGGGAACATCCCGGGAGGTGTGAAGGGAGGGAGGGAGGGAGAGGTGAGGAGGGGTAAAGAGGGAGAGAGTGAGATGTGGGGGGGGGTCATCGAGGTCAGCTCACGACCAGCCCGGAGCGTCCAGCTGCCCCATGGCTCACGGTCGGTGTGGGTGACCGGCGGCAACCCGTCGCCTTCCACTGGTCAGATTCTTTCCCCTCTCCGGAAATTCGTGGCACTCCTTTAGTCGACGCCCGAGGGTCGACAATAGGGACGTAGGATCGGAATAAAAAAATGCGGTCGCGGAGATTAGCCCCGACGACCAACGGTCAAGTCGCCGATTGCGTTAACGTCGGCCATTTCGATGGCTATTTGTCGTCGGATCTCTCGGACACGCGCGACGAAACGATTTTCTTTCCGCGACGGAGACATATCGCGCGGGACGACAAACAAAGAGGACTTGATGCGGAAATGGGTGCCATGGAAATACGGAGGGAAGTTTTTAGCGCGAGAATCGGTGGATTCGTCGCCTTTCATGAACCGTTTCTCTCCGCTCCGTGCGGCCGGAACAACGTAATCCTGACCTCTCGGGATGGAACTGGCTGAAAGAGGAAATAAGCATGCATTAGGTTTCTCTCGTCGAATACACGGTTGAGGCCATTAGGCTCAAAGGAACAACCACTTTCCCTTTTTATCGCTGCGATGACGCAATGGCTCGAAACTGTGACCGTGGATTCGGAAGAACACCGGGATGCAATAATTTTCAACAACGCCGTCCGTTCCATGCCATTGCATCGCTGACGACGGCAGACGCTTCCGCCAGAAGTCCCGGGGTTGCGACCTCGGTCTTCATGACGTACGTGCGCGTAATCTTTATTAAAGTGATCCGAGTGGTAATTTTGAGTGGTTTTAATGTTTTGATTTTTAATAATGCTAAATAGAGCCGCATTTTATTACAGCATTTATACATTAACGATGTAAATACTCTCTCTCTCTCTGGTAATTTATAGAACTTCAGAGGAGGTTTTAATTTCGACTCCTGCGTTAATTGAAATTTGCGTTGACCCCGTTGATAACGCGCGAGTCTTCAAAATGAATTAGAAATTTGTTTGAAGCGAATTTATACGAAAATAACGGTCTTTGCAAGAGCCAACAGAGATTAGGTACACTCATTTAAATGAAAAAAGTGTCTTCTATTGACTTTCAGTGAAAATGCACACGAAAAGAGTGGACGGAAATATCCTCCACTCTCATGCGGAAATATTACATCGCCATGAGGTAGAGTTGGTAAGAATTTTTTGAAACATAATATTACTGCTAAGGCTAACTTGGTAAAATACCCATTTTTCCTGGTGTATACGCATCGACGGTCAACATATTTACAAACTTTCATGAAATCTAGAGACGTTCAAGAATCGATCCATCCAACGTAACGCGATTAGTGTCGAAGTTCATCACCATTCTTCAAGTTTCGTGCAACGGAGCTCATCGCAGGGCGACTTCTGGCGCCACCGCAGTAGCTCGCGAGAATTGTGACCGCGGACCATGGTGCAGATGAAGTCGCATTATGAGTAGCAGAGATCCGTGATCGCGCCTCAAGACCCCTTCCGTACTAAAGTGCTCTTCACGCACCCGACGATATTCGTACTTATCCGCTGTCACAAACTGCCGATCGATGGGAGAGTGTTTTGGAGATTTCTCGGATCCCTGGATGGAGGCGCTTGTCTCGTAAGGTTCCGCGGTAGGTAAACCATTACTCGAATCTCGACGGGATCTCTTAGGTGACGGCTTGAAATATCACTAAATTTCCCAAATTCTGTGTATTAATATGTATCTTTTCGGTCCGCACCTTTTATTTCGGTCGAAATAATTCTCGTTCGCAGTAAATTTACGGTTTTAAGCTTCGTCCCGTTGAAACTGGGCGGATGTTGGGAGAATTATTGATGTTTCGTGCAGTTAACCGGGGCTAAAATAAGGTCGAGAGAGGGAGAGGGGAGTAGTTTCTCGATTCTTTTAATGGGAAGTCATTCGCAGGCACGTAGCCGGGAGGAATATAGGAATTCTTCTGCTCATGCACGCTGAAGTTTCTCAACGTTTGGAATGGTAAGTCCCCTTCACTCTTCCGACTGCTCAGGACTTGAAAAGCGATAAAAGTAGAATATACTAATTCTCGCTCTTTTTATGCCGTCTTATCTTTTTTAAATCCCTAATTACATAGTTTTCCTGATTTGCTTCAAATCTGCGAACACATAATATCATCGAAAATGAAAATAAACGCCATGGTGTTGAAAACTCTCGCATTGAATTCGGAGAATTCACGATTTCGGATATTCTTTTTGTAAAGCAAATACCTGAGTCTATCCGACAATGAATACATCTTTTTTTAGATTGTGTAGGCAGGGAAGAGGACGTTGTAGTCCAGTAGTAACAGCGCTGGGCTAGAGGCCGTGGGTTTAATTCGGGGTGGCGCTGCTGTACACCCTCGGCTTCACCCAAGCTGTGTGATTTTATAGACCCCAGATTCCTGGGGCTCATAAAAGGCACAAGCGCAGGGGGAAAGCAACCTCCCCCATACCCTGATGTGTTAATTTCACACACTGTATAGGGCTCAGTATTAGGTGTAGTCTACCTTTATCAATCAAACCAACATACAGGTTCATTACTGAGGTTCGTTAGTTATCAGTAAGAATTAATTATAAATGAATACGCCTGGTTTCACTTGAGTTTGAATAATAGCTGAGGAACAAAGGTAATTGTCTAGGATATGGCCTAAAGCATCACGTTGGGTAAATACCTCGTGTAATAAAATGAAAATGGGCACATAAAATTATTCGTGCATAATATGCAATAAAATTAACGCGTTTAAGATCTTCGGAATAAATCATAGGATTTAAAGTTCTCCATGTTATCGTAGGGAGATGAATGTATGTGGAAGAGTTATAAAAAGCGATTTCTCGGATCGTTTGATTATTCTCTTTCATGTTCCATAATCTTTGATTTGTTTGAAATGCTAGAGTTCCATGGGAATCCCAGTCACCTGAAGAAGCCGACTTGAATGGTGGCGAAACATCTTTTGAAAAAATAAACGCGAATGAAACCGAGAGTATAAAGACTCTACAGCATATGAAAGAATAATTTGGAAGCTAAAGAAGCAACGACTTGCAATTGATTCAGAGCGGAGAAATGAAAATACTTTTTTAATGAAAAAATGGGATTGTAGCCTTGGTAAGATGGTTCTAATCTATTGCTTCCCGCTTAAATCCAAGATATAGTAATGTGAGATAGGGGTAGTGATTCATAGAGTCGTGCCTATGAAAATAAGTCCTGGAATGTCTTTGGTTTTGGGTCTAAAGATCCAAAAAGCATTTCCCTATTCACTTCATAACGCTGAGTAAAAGTTACCCCGAAGCTTCTCCCACTTTCCGGATGGCTAGATTTCTCGTATTGCTGACCAAATATTTCCCTCTATTTTTCTCTGCCCACTCCCACTCCTCCGATAACTTTGATATCCGGCCAGGGAGGCCGAGGGCGTGTCTTTACTCACGCCGCCCAGTCGGCGGATTAGTTCCCACTTCGACCACCTCCCCACCGAGGGCGCGGGAACCTCCTTCTCCGCTACCCCTATCCATTTCCCTTACCCGTCGCAAGGGGTTGTCGGTGAACGGTCTGCGGGGGGGGCGGGTGTGGAATTACGCACCATCGGGGGAAGGGTGCTCGCCCATGGGTGCTCCTCCTGTTCAAAGTCTAGCGGGAGAGGGAAGGAAAGCTCCGCCGATCCTCATCCTCCCACGGCCATCTCGATCTCCCTCTCACCCTTCATCCCCGAGGGAGGTCGCCGCCGTAAAGATGGCCGTCTCGGAAAACGATCCGCCCCTCGCTTGCCGGCTAACGACGGGGAGAGTCTTGTCTCCTTCCGGGATGGGTCGACGAGATGCACCTCAGTTACTCGATACGCAGTGTGTCCACTTGGGATCAAAGAAGGATAAAGCATCGGTCTTCCGGAACGGAAGCGTTCAACGATATAGCATCTGGTATTACTCCTTCCCGAATTAGGAAGAATATATAAGCCTTCTAAGTTCATTTTTCACGACTTGTTTTAGTTGCAACAAACGCATCATGTTCTGGTTCCCTCCGGAAGCCATTCATTCAGTGAAATGACGGGCTTGTAATTAAAGGGTGAAGATGGGAAGTTTTGGCGATTGGATTTCCCTTCAAGTTTCATCTCAATTCTCTCCTCGAAATAAACAATTTCCTAGTTTAGCTGGACTTATCATAAGATGGAGGTCATAAAAACGATGATAGGTTGTTATTGAAGCCTGCCGTGAGGTTTCTTTATGGAACCGTAAAACGATTTTTGCATTAAGGAGAAATTTTGTTCTCGAGAAAAACCAGAGACATTCATTTGAGGAATGAAGAGGAGGTACATTTCATTCAGTGAAGTATGTAGTAATGAATTAAATTTCTTAAAGACACTTGCCGCATAGTAAAAACTGGAATTTCGCCCATAGAAAGTCAATCGTTCCCTCCCCGCGCTGAACAGTTCATTAGGTTCGCCGAATGGAATAATTAACAATCAACCGTTCACTCCATTTCCATTCGATGAATGCCCGCCATAGACTACTATATAGACTAGTATATACTTGCCTCCGACCTCTAATTGGATTCCCTGTGGCGAATTCGTTTCGGGTCGGTATGTTAAGGGGGGGGGGGGTTTGATGACACACCACCACTATCGTAAAGCAGTTTTCCATTCCGTTTTATCTCTTTATTTGTATCCAGAATAGCTATTGGATTGATTTTCTCATTTGGAGGTCCCATGTCAAGTACGTACCCTGGATGGTGCACTATTTGTTTTAACTGTGAAGCGTCAAATGGCTTGTTGGCTAAGGCGTCCTTGGAAGGGTTCGAACATATTTCCTAGTGGCAAATGTTTGAATTAGTTTACTCAAAGAAAATAGTAATAATCGTCGTCGAGATCAAGGACCAAACTGATCTTAAATCATTTTTTCTTATTTTTTTCATTGGTTGTGAAATGGCAGTTGATTAACGCTTTCGTGCCCTGAGCGTTATTTACTTTACGTCTCATGCAGTTCGTAAAACTGTCGTCGAAGAAAATTTCCGCAAATATGATATGAAACGCCTAAAACGTCTAGGTCTCCTACTTGAGATTCACGTACAAACAAATAAATTAACAATAAATCACATTGATTTTTCTGGAAATATCTATTATGGGAGGCCGTAAAATCATTATTCTGCGAATTATTCTAGAATTATTGAGCGATAGCAAAAAAATACGAGGGCAGTATAAATCTCTCGGAGTGGAATTAATATCATAAAACGATAATATCCACTATTAAGATGAAGTTGAGCGGCCCCTTAACTTGCATGGAAAATAAATGAATTAATTTGTTTTTCGTTTTCCTAAACCGTAATATATTGTGAATACGGGAACGCCCTTTTCCTTTAATTGTATCTATTTTTTGATGAAACGTTACTGTTGATCGATTATAATGATGCAACCCGAGCATTAATCGAGTAAATCTCGTGCAAACGGCATATTCCCTCCCCACCCTCCCATCAAAAGTTCTTCAGGTCCACACGAAAGCTCTACTTCTAATTTATTCTTCTTCTCACAAATTCTCATCCTCTTCCTCCGCTATCCCTGCCTGCTGTTCCTGCCGCTATATCTGTGCACGAGAGAAGGTCGAAGAAGTACTAGCTTGAAGGGAGAGACGAACAATAAAGGCGCCCACCTGCGTCGGTCGGAGGCCTCATCTCTATCCCCCTCTCTTCCTCCATACCTACCTCTCTCCTCCGCGTCAGAATTTGCCAAAATATCAGACTCCATCGAGCAAAAATTACGACCCTCCACTCTCGCACCCTCTTTCATTACCTCCTCCCGGTCCCACTTCCGTTTGATTGGCCGGCGAGAGACACATCCGAAAGATGGCGCGGGAAGGGTGGGAAAGGGTTATTCTCGCCTCGGGGGAGGGCGGCACAAGATGGCGCATGTGCATTCAGGGTCCGCGCGGAGGGGGAATGGGATATATATGGTGGTAAGGGGAGTCGTGTGCGTGGCTGCCAGCGAAATGGCTAGGCGCCCACCCTCTTCGGCTGAATCTCATGGATTCTGTTTCTTCTTGTACTCGTTAGATGTGGATGCTTTCGGTAATATAAAGTAAAGCAACGACGGAAGTATTTTGAAACGATGAGAGTAGCATTTTGACCGCATATTTTATTCATGTACGAGTTTGTCATACGCGTACTCATGTCACATGAATTTTGTTCCTCAACCATGTTCACGCTACACACAATTTTTTTCAATGCAGAATTTTTAAAGCTGTTTTATTGATTATAATTTAAGTAGTGTTGTATTAAGTAAGCACGGAGGTTTCTTTGCTTGAATTTAATTAACGCGAATTTTTGAGGAAATTTAAATGATATTATTTACGTATTTCTAGAGATCCGCTACGGCCATTAGACCCCTTCCTCGCCCGCCGTTCGATCCATCTTTAATAGAGACATTACTAAACTTATGCCGCATGTTCGCGATTATTTTTTTCCTAAACCAGACTTCACTGCCTAGGCCGAGGATAATTTCGAGAAACCGTAAAGGGTTATAACGGTATCATATCGTTAATATTCTTCTCGGGAGTGTCACAACTACCAAGAGGAAGTGGAGCTGCTCCACTACGAAATCAGGGTGACACCGATTCTTTGGTGCCTTCGAAAACCAATTCGGATTAGATATCTAAGACGGCGCTAAGAAGTCCATCTACGCAACGAGTCTGATGGTCCTAACCCCGATGTTTCGGCCGATGTGAGTGCTGCTGGGATTCGATGCCACAGTTCCCGAGAGGAGGAACGCGAAATGGTGGGGTAGGTGGCGTGTTAGGGGAGGGGGTGAGGGTGGGGATGAACCGGGGTGGTGACCGCGCTTTATGGGCGTTGAGTCATCGGGGCCAATCTCGTCGCAGTCCTCGGGAGTTGAATGGGAGGGAGTCGCCCCCTTCCCACGCGCCTCAGCCTCACCGAAAACAAATCCCTACGAGGGCGTCCAACCACGAGAAATCGCCGTCGGAAACAAGCAAGGACTCGGTGTCTGGTCGACGTGGCCTAGCGCAGGTATCGGACGAGGTACAAACTTGAGTTCAACCAGCCTTCAGTCATCCTTAACTGCCAGATCGTCACAATCATTAACTGCCCTTAATTAACATATCCCCAGTATGATTATTATTCATGGCAATAGCATATATTTTTGGTCTTTGGGGAAATGTCATCGAATTACTCCCGATTTTCGTTGCCCGCACGCAAACAATAATGATATCAGGAAACAGTCGCAAATTTTCTCGTGAAAAGTTCAATTTTCATGATTGATAACTTGATTTCTCCTAATTATGTATGGTTTTTGAAAATGAAAAATAAATTTACGAAAGCCTTTAGACATTTATTACTGGGGTTGGATAATGGAATGAGGCTTAGTAAAATCACACGAACTAACAACTTGGTCACGGTTTTTTTACTCCTACTTTTCCATTTTTTGGTGAGGTATGATGATTCAAGCGCGTGAACGTTCGTTTAACGGATATGCGTTCTTACATAAAAGAAGAGAAAGCCTTCTTAGTTAGGAATTCCAATTACGGTGACATTGTCGTCCCCGAAGTTGTGAAGCATTTGCAATATTTATCACTGCTGATCAATGCGCGAGCTTATTAATTCCAAACGGGTGCACCTAAAAAAAAACTGTTCAATTAAGAATACATCACAATGGATCTCGGGAGGATTCTTCCCAAGAACTCTTTTCTCCATGCTTTGTTTATCCAAAAATGTTCCCGAGCCTGGATCCCATTAACTTTTTCACAAGTTTCTCGAGAGAAATCACCCAATCTCGAGAAACCACGACCACATTCATAATACAATCCCACCGAAATTGGAGTTTATGGTAGAAATCTTCGTGGGTGGATGAACTTTCAAATCTATGAACTGGCATTATTTTTTCAAAGTTTTTTCCGTCTTCCGAGGTGAGACCGCGTTCCCTTAAGCATTTAATTCATTCCAAATGAAATTAACACCTATTGCCCGTAAATTATTCAAGATGTTTATGCGAGAAGATAAAATGTTTCATCTAGATAGGTTAAATATTAAATGTAATTTTCCCCAAAGATGCTATTTTCTTCTGGGATGTGTTGACCTTAACCAATCGAGCAAGAGACACGCTTTCCCAAAGCTTCAAAATATTTAAAATGGAGGGGTGACTCAAGTTCCTTTAGAGCACTCCACCGTTGCTTTTACTTTATTTTCTCGAATTTATATTTCATCAGGAATAGCATCAATCAATGAAAAACGTCTTAACATCGAGGAAATACCGTAGCCATTGGGATTCATATTTAAATCACTCAGAAAACTACCTGTGAGTAAATTAGAGAGGAAAAATACTTTACCGAATACCTTTCAAATCTCGAATCTAAGGTGAAGATCTTAGATCGTTTTCGCTACTTTCCGTTGATGTTATTAGCATGCATCCGTCGCATTATGAATAGTAAACACATACGTGCATTTGGGGACATGGCAAACATGCTTATCACAATCACCTTTTTGAAAGCTAGCCAAGTGATTTACATGAAATTGGGATTCTTATTTGGGTTTTTGTATAGTCTGTTAATAGACGTCGTCCCCAGCGAATAAGAGATTAGCTTCGAATCTGGGTTGAACAATAGCACCTTTCGTCGGTTTTATTCCTCATATGGGAATCCTGGATGTTGATCGGTCGGGGGGAAACGCCACCCACCGCCGACTTACCCCTGCAGTAAAATATTAGGACTAAGTTTTGATACACAACGAGAGTCTAGTATCTCGCCATTCGAATGTAATTACCGTGGACGCTTAATTTCATCAATGTTTTACGTTCCTGCTTCGAGAACGGATGTGTTTTTACTCTCAAGGTTGCAGAATGGGGCTTAAGGTCGAACTCAGGCGCACCTGATGCCGGGCGCCACGAACACACCCAAGTGCACACACAAACGCGCGCACACTCACGCGCGCGACCGGAGTGCAGCGGCCTGTCCAAATTGGCAACCCTGGCGGAGTACCTACCCTACCCCCGCAACAACCCATCTCCTCCTCCCCGGCAAACATTCCCCTTGCTCTTCACCCCCTCCTCCCTTCATTTCCAAAGTGCTCTTCCTTTACACCCTTCCTCCCTCCACCTCCTTCTCCCCCCCTTCCGCGCGGGGCCATACCCCCAATCTCCTCCTCCCATAGAACCCCTTATGCCTCCTCCCCACGAAACCTACCCCTTGCATCCTCACTCCCCCTTGAGACCCCGGCGCATATTAACGCGGCACTACTAAATTCGAACCATTTCCTCTCCCCGTCCTCTTCCTCCTCCTTCGCCCGCGCCCTCTCCCATCCCTTCACGTCGAAAATCTCCCCTCCCCCTCTTACATTTCCTGGCTCCACCCCCGCTTCGCCCCCCCCCCTTACCCTGTTCCCTTCTCTCCCGCCACCCGATTCTCACAAAACTCCCCGTCTCAACGTTCCCCCTTTCATTGTTTCCACTTCCTCCTTACTCCACCAGGCGGCATTCTTATCGCTCCGGGGCTGTGTCTTATTTCTTCCCTCCTCCTCTCCCTCCCTCACTCGAGTCTCGCCCTTATCAGGCGATCTTCTTTTGTCTGCCAGTTGCTCCTTTTTTTCCAGAGCGCCTCGTCATCTAAGCATGGGGAGAGTCGCTCTCCTTGTCTCTCTCTTTTTTTAATGTTTTTGTCAACGATTGGCAGGAACGAAGGAGTTAAAATTATTTCACCGTGGTTCTTATAGACGTGAATTTAACTTTAGCGGTTCCGCGATTTGGGTGTTTTTGGATCATGGACATGTCAACATTCAAGACGCGGTAGAGAGAGGTTGGTTAGCCGATATTGAACGCGGCATTTTTGAGTAAAACGGAAATTTATGTCGAGTACTTATAGTTTGAAGTTACCTGACGTTCGAAGAAGCCATGCAATCGGGAAAGGCGCCTTTCAAAATAGAATCAAGAACTGTATGGCTGGAAATGGCCGCGCCTGGATAAAATTCAACCGAATTGAATTTGTTAAACATCTAGGTACGATCTCTATTCCTACTATACTGAAATTAGCTATACCATCCTGTTTATAATTTATACTGCTAGCAATTAGTAGTCATTAAAGGTAAATCTCACTGATATTATTACAGGTGTCAATCAATCAATGAGACAATTGATTTTAATCCCATCATATTCTGGTGTATCAATGTGTCAAAATTTAGCTTTACTGCTTTAATGTTTTCCTTTGCCATGGCTCCTGGAACTGCCTTAACTATTTTGGATATTCGGGGACGTGAGCAAGAGTTTCCATAGTAATTATTTTTTAGTTTTCGGAACAATCAAGCGTTGCTATAACCTGATGCATACATTTGGAACAGCTTCGAACTTGTTTTGCGTCCCGGAAAAAAATAAATCAAAAGCTGTTTTAGTATTCTTAGCACGCGAGACTAGAAGATTAGCAAATTATACCAAAAACCGGAAGAGCCTATCGAAGTTTTCGCAAGATATAGCAGAAATAGCTTTGAATTCCTTAAAACAGGATGTAAAGAACAATAGAAAGAGATATTTATCAAGCGATAGGAAAACGTTGGTTGGTATTCAACTGATAACTTTGAAGGCTACGTTGCTATGATGACAAGATGATTGCGTCACCAGAAGACCCCGTATTCTCTATCGGTTGCTCCCTGCCTATTTCTTGACAGTTTGAAGCCTAAATTTATATTTCCATTCCCGGTAATGTGAACTTGATGTAAATACTTAGAAACTTTGGTTTATCACCTTGGACATTTATGATTCTTCCATACATCTACCCAAAGAAATGAACATAAACTTGAATGGCGATGATAGACGGAGAAAGGAAACATTTTACCCCAGCCGGTGGAACTATTACAACGTAAGTAGTAGAAGCTCTTCACGCATTCTCGTCGGTCAGTAAATTATATGGTATGCGTGTGATTCGATATTTATCACGAACAATTAGCCGTCAAGTATTTTTACGCCGTCAATAACAGTAAGGACACGAAACAGTGTGAATATTATGTCGCTTAAAATCAATTCGTTGAATGGGGTAGGTGATTTCGATCGACGTCCATCGACAGTCCAGTGATTAGGGAAGTATTATTATTTACTGACGAGGGACGACCAAACGAGGAGGTTAGCCGACTCCTCGAAAAGCAAACTGTTGTTCGCGATCGACTCGATGAACGGCAGTATTATGATATCCGTGCCCGCTCGACCACCTGGCGACCTTAGTTCGGAAACTTTTCGATCTAAAATAACGGATTGACTGATTCTAGTTGATTGATTAAGGTCAAATTTTAGAAAAATAAATACAGTTACCAGCTCGTAGGTTAGGCACATATTAGCCGCTTTGACCAATAGTTCAGGGCGTCCGAAATTTGACCACATTACCAGATTTCCTTTGAAACTAAGTCGAACTTAGTTCGTCGAACGAAGAGTTTGTTAAGTTATCGAGACACGGAGGCTGCGAATCGAATTTCACGCGCACCTATGAACTGAAATCGGTCAGGTCCCCGCAACGGCTGCTAAGAGTAATGGCGAGAGGGATATACGGGGGGGGGACGCAGCCACAACGGGGAGGAAGTACGATAATTGTTAAGGGGACGTGGTCTCAATCTCCGCCGGGCGAAGGCGCTACGGACGCGGGCTCGCCTCACTTCCCTCCCCCTCTGCCACCCTCCTGCTCCAACCCTGTCGGAGTGCGGGGGGGGGGGTACTGGGCGAGGGCGGTCAGGGCACGCGGGGCGCACTGTTCAAGCCGTGCGCACTCCATTCCGCCATCTCGCCTCCGAAACTCATCCACTGAAAACATCCCTCCCCAAATGCCTCATCCCCGCACAATTTCCACCCCACAAACGTAACAACTTCTCCCCTCCTCTCACTCGCAGCGGACAATAATACGGAGGGAAAGGGGGATATCGGGAGGGGTGGTTACTCCCTCTTGGATGCCCCCTTTCGGGGCCCCAAAGCCTCGCCCCCACGTTCAAGGGTTCGGACGAGGCCACTCTCCCCTCCCTCGCGAATGCAAGCGTGAGTGCAGTAGTCGTCGAGGCCAACCGAGACCTTCCCGTTTCGTCGGCCACAGCTTCCGGAGTTCATTCCGTTTCGTTTAGATTGACATGCCTCGTCCCTCGGTCACAAGCGAAAGGAGAACTGTGAATTAACGGGAGGGATACGTGGTTTGAAAATAATTCTTCAATGCTCTGGCGGCTTCGTCAATTGCTCCCATATGGGACGTGCTTGTTAAACATAGAATTGACGAAAATGCCCGAAGCAGGATGATTATTTTTTGTGTAGGCTATCAAGTGTTTAGCGGCGAGAATTTGCTGATCTCTCATTTTATATGGCGATAACTAATGGTAACACAGATCAATGCAAAGGATGAAACGTGAAAAATATATTTAAGAGCACTGTTAGATGTGAAATAAATTCGGGCCTATTCTTATATTCCGACACATCTGTGGTTTTTGTTCATTTCCCACACCTCCCTCCTAGAAACGAACATTCTGTCAAAGGATATTCGGGTCCTTGAAAGATTATATCACACCTTCCCCTTTGCCTTCGTGTAGTCGTTATCCTCGTTTGACATTTTAATCAATATTATCAAAATATCTGGTGGTCGCTCCTTATACTGGAGTGCGAACGTAACTTCGTGTCATCTTGACGTGATTTCGTGTGCGAAATTCTGTACATTATTTCTAATCCTCTCTTCTCTTCCGCTTGATGTCACACTTTGATGGACCCTAAGTCCTTTTGTATGTAAAGTATTAAGTAGATACGTGGGAAAGGTCATGAGAAGGCGAGCTTGATATCCATAAAGGGACGGGCGATCATGTTATTTGAGGTCAATTGTTGAGCCAATACTGTTGCACTATTTTTCGGTAATGAATATTGAATCCGGTCCTTGATGGGTCATTTGTTCATACGTAATTATAGTTGGCTTTTTGGATTTTCTCCAGAAGCATCGTAGTTATTGAAATCATGACTGACGTCGCATTAATAGGAAAAGTTTTGGAAAAAAAATAATGAGTCTCGAAAATAACCATATTATATGTTAATTTCATGAATCTGGGCTACTTAAGATTTTGCAAAGTATGAAGCTGATTCTTCAAATTAGAATTTTTTTATGGTCTTTATTTCTCTAAAGATTGAGCAACTAAAACTGGGAATAGAAGGGAGCATCGGAAAGATCAAAACTAATGATGGGAACCTCACTGGGTAAACTTTTAAGCGAACTAAAAGAACATCCTATTTACGGCGGAAAAAGAGGTTGCAATTGCCGCACACGATGGGGAGAACTTCGAGAACGGAGCAGTAAAGACGGAGTCAAAGGGATGAGGGTTCAGTTCGGGCCAATTAACGTCGAAACGGAAAGGCAATCGAAACGCTTTTGATTGGAACGGTGGAAAGAAAATGATTTCGATCCGTAATTTCGTCGTTCGATCGATATAATTCGGTTGTTCAGTCAAAACAATCGCCTGAACGAGCCCAAGGATAGCGACGCAAATTTATTTTGTCCTCCAATTTGATCATTATATTATCAGATCCGATAAAGGTCATCTAACAGTCGATTGATCTCGACTTGGGGCGCCTGTGCCCTCCCGACCACCTTCCCCCCTCTCAGTTCATTTTTCCTTTTGGGAACCCCGACGAAAAATGGAGAATCTGAATTCCTTTTCCATTTTTAAATTGATTTTATTTGGTTCGATTTTGGTTCACCCTTATTAAGGACAGGACCGTGCGATATTATTTTTATTCGACTATGTGGCAAGGCTTTTTAGGCTCTGCGATTACGCCAATTGAAATATTGATGCAACACTTAAATATGTACAAGCGAAGAAAAAGGTTTGGAAATATCTATAAATGGCAATATTGACGATCACTATCGTCAAGTTTTTAGTTAGGACTAACTCTCCTTGCGGAGTGGAGTGAATGAACGATTTAGCTTCCCATTAAAATCCCTCCTCCACATTGAACACGTGATGTCGTTCATTTGCATCACGACTTCAGTAGTAAAGAATTTTGCTACATCTACATCTACATAATACCCCGCAAGCCGCCGCAAGGGCGTGTGGCGGGGGGTACATCAAATGCATCGTATGAAAACTTTAATGTCGCCAGTCGCCGAGTCAAATATTTACTTAGGAATGAAAGTTACACAGCATACGTTCACAGGTAAAACGTAAGGATACTTCTGGGTCTATGCCCCTTAACTATTAATGGTATCAAACTACTACTACTAGAATGAGTCGTTGATTAATGAAAATTCAGCTTGGTCGTAATTTTTATTAGGTTCTCAGAGCATTTGAAATAGTAGACCATCGTATTTGCGCTTTGTCTCTGGATAAACTTTTACGATTTTTCTTGAAAAAGGAAGGTGTATTTTTCCTCTTAGATCCAATTAATTTCCTTATATTTGAGGTCTCCCAGCTCTGGGGGAAGGTGAGAAAACTTTACTCCATCCTCCAAAATGAAATCTCCCTTTCTTTTGGAGGAGAAAAACGAGAAAGCAACAAGGGGCGACACTTCAAGTGGTGGGATGGGTAGTTATGGGGTGGTGGTGGTAAGCAAATGGCGGATGGAGAATGAGAACCTAAGGTGGATAGGCACACCTCCCCCATCTCCCCAGGCTTCACTCCTTCATCTACCCCAACCATCCCCTCCCCTTCCCTTGAAGAAGTCGCACTCGCTTGCTGGTTAGCGAGATGTATAACCACATGAATAGTAATGAGGTGATAAAAAATTGTGACCGTGTGGGGGAGGGAGAGGGTATGGGGGCCAGGTTGGCGTGACGGGGAGGAGGGAGGAGGAGTGTGTGACGGGCGGGTGGGAGACTGGGAGAGTGGATTCCTTAAGTGGCAGGGGCGGCCGAAATGACTCGGCTGCCCCTGGCTTAAAAATAGAGCAATAAACAATCCAGCGGAGATGAAAAAATATAATTCGTAAAAACGTCACATTCGGGCGGGATGACGCGAGCGCAGTGTTTCAGGACCTCAGGGGCGAGTAGTCATTCCCCGGGGGAAGGGGAAAGGGAGGGGGGAGGGGAAACTGTTCGCCTGAGAGCCCCGAGCCCTGGACGACCCACGGTATTGTCATACGAGGTGTGAGGGACCTCGGGGCAGAGCCTCGCAGGCTTCCTCGCGAAAAATGATGTTTTACAGCAGGGTCATATGAGAGAAAATTGTGTTTACATTTTTTTGGGACTAAGGGGAAGGCACTATACCCCGCATGCTTGCACCGAAGAAACAAAGTTACATTGAACATATTTTTCATTAAAACCATTATTTTAATATCGTGCTTTGGCACGTAGTGAGTCGCGCGTGAGTAATTGGCTTGCAATTCTATATCCCAGTTTGAATATGCAGGAACTTTTTAGTCGGTCGCAAAATTATTGCTCCGGTTCTCTGTAATCATTAGGCCCGTTGTCTTGCAGAATATTGATTTGATTATTATAATAATTTACTCATTTAACCCTAAATTGTTAGCTACCTAATTTATTATGGGATTATGTTATGTAAGTTTGCTACGCCCCGTTTAAAAAAGCCACTGGCAATAGCACTGGAGATGGAATAGTAATCGGCTCGCTGCCGGTGAGTTTCTACAGTTGACGAGGATGTTTTAATTTGATTTATGATCTTCATGTGTACTTATGCACCTGTGCAAAAATCTCTATTCGATGCATCATTATGACGATAGCTTAAAAATAACACCCGGGAAGGATTGAAGTGATCCCATAGTCCTGCATTGATTCTGACGTTTTCTGTCCCAGCTCTCTCATATTCGAGTAGTTCTCATAGCCAATTGTTCACGTCACTGCTGCGTACCGGTTCCTGTCGCGCGTCGTCGCTTCCCTCCTACCCCATATGCCATGCAACACCCGGAAGGAGTTTAACGAAATCACTCTTGACGCGCTCCGAGAAAAGAATTATTTGGCCCCTCACAGACTCGCGATTAGGTGCCGGGTTTTACTCCTCGGGACAAAAAATAAGAATAATACGAGACGAAAAAGACGAAAGGGAGGGAAATTAAAAGAGGGAGCGAAGAAAAAAATTATTTATAAATGTGCAACGCATTTTTTTTTCATCCGGCGAGGAGTTGTAGGGGGGAAGAAAGTTTTTATCTCGCCCGCGACAGACGCTCCATCCATCTAATATTCATGTGTTCCGCCCCTGGTTTTAGGCTGGCCCTGTGTAAGGACGGAAAGAAAAGAGGAGAGGTGGGGAAGGAGAGGGAAGGGGAGGGCGAGGGGAGGAGAAGGACGGTTTGAGGGGGGTGCACGGGGTTTTGGGGGAGGGGAGAAGGAGGCGTGTCGGTGGAGGGAGCAATGGGGGAAGACGCTGAGGATGAGCGGTGGGAGGATTCGGTATTCGGAGGGGGGAGTGGGTGTAAAGGGAAGTTCCTTTTAATTGTGTGGAGTTCGCGAAGTCCTACCCCGCACCCCGGCCCCGAAGACTCCTCCTCCTTCGGGCGACGCTCCAGTTCGTGCGAATGTCGGAGCCCGGTCGAGCGTGAAATATCGTTGAAGATGCGTCGGCGAAATCAGTAATTAAAAATGCCGACTCCTTTGCCTCCATGCCCTCTCTCTCCCCTTGATTCGTGCTCACGGCCCATCGACTCTTCTTCCTACGAGAACAAAGAAAGTATTCAACGCACTCACTCGGAAGTGTTGAATAAGAAATCTATTTTTTTCTGTGGTTGCTTTCGACGCTGCGTTAGCTTCTGCCTACGGTTCAGAAAGGGGAGAGGCATTGTGGTTACATCTTAATCCCTCAGGAAATTTATTTGTGCCAAAAGTGTGAATCGGATCCTCAAAAAATCATCGAAAATATATTAAATTCGTCAGGGTAGTCTATTTCAAAAAGTAGCATCAATTGAGATTAATATTCTCTTTCCCGGTATTAAATTTCTTGGGCGCAGAATAATTCACCAACCGTTACAATATCTGATTCTGTATAACTTGCATGTAAACATTTTTTGGCGCCATTGATGTCGTTGATGTGCTTTACTTTTTCCATTTGTCTGGATCTCTTTCCAGGATTTTGATTGAATATCAATTCCTGAAGTAACCTTCACAGGTCACCATTTTAAACTCCCAAAGTAAAGCTTCTGCAGGAAAAGAGAATATGAAAGACAACTTTTTAAATCATCGTTGTAGAAGCTGTAAACAACGTTATACGCAATGTTACACTACTTTTACTGCAATTGCAACACGCTGTTAGTGTTTAAAGAGAGGAAATATTCATAACTATTATTAGCACACTTTTTTCCTATGCTTTGATTGATTGCAATGTAGCTCTCAGAATAGCAATCAATCTAGTGATACAATAGATTATTGCAGTACTTAATTGGTGTTGCCAATGTAAACCAGGGGCTTCTGGTCCCGTTTAATTAACGTACTGCTCTATAATTTTCTTCATGGAAAAATTATTTTTTAAAAATTTGTTGGGTTGAGTAAATGAAATTCAGCTTATCCAACACCTAGGTTGAAGTACTTCTTCCAAATAATCTCTAAATCGTCCAATAATTCAGCACTTTCGCAGTTTATTATTGTTTTAGTAACTTTGGTCCTCGGCTTCCACATAGAGAACATTAATGTTCCTTTGTCGAGAAGATGAAGGAATATTTATGTTTCAGGGAAGTTTATAATCTGTCTCTCTATAAATAAATCCACGACTTGCGTAAGTTATTAGTACCTTTCTGTTTTCTTTTTTTATTATTTCTTAAGTTCTAACTAATATGATTCACGAAACCACTTACAATTATCCTGGAAACAGATTGGAAGTAATTACTCAAAATACGTAGAGAGCGCGGATATCTAATTAGACGTGCGGTATGCGTCGCTGTGGGTCATTCCTGTTCTATGGAAATTTCTGGATAGTCGAGTGAATACTCTTGCTCCAAATCTCGCTCATGAAATCATCTCAATTCTGAATTGATCGTCCTGTGAAAACGGGCCAGAGATGACGAAAAAATATCAGCCTTTCACATAAAGTCACTCGCGAAAAAAATAAACCATTTAATGGAGAGAAAAAAATTCAATTTTACAGTTTTCTCCTATATTGAGTCTATATGGATTTGCTTCAGCTTTACGTGAGAATTCGGTGAGCAGTAATTTCTTTCAGATCATATAAGATTATGTTTTTCCACGGTGAAATAGTCCCTGGAATTCGCAACATCGGATTCGTGACATTCGACAGTTGATAATATTGATCAGAATTAGATTGACGGTGGGAGAATAAAATGGGATTCTTAAATGATTAATCTTGTAAATTGAATTTTCACGTTTTAATTTTCCATTCCATCGGACATCATGTCGCTCCTACACCGATGTGGACCATGTACTGGGTTGATCAAGTACTCTTACCTATCAGCGATGAATACCTAGTGTCGATCCCACGCTGGTTAGGATGTATCGGTCGTGTGCCACTTCGGTCCTATGCCGGTTTCGATCTCGTTGGAGGTAGGGTAAGGAAGGATGAGCGTGGAGGCGCAAGGAAAATCGGTCGGCAGGAGCCTTGCAAGGGGTTTGTGAAGGGTGGGTTGAGGAGGGTGGGCGGGAGTATTCCTTTTGCGGGGCTGAGAGGGGGTTGACGAACAGGTAACGGGGGAAAGGGGACCTTGGGAGCGGGAGAAAGGGGGCGGACAATTTTTCAAGCGGCTTCCATTAGTATTGCTCCAGGAAGACAGAAACGACTTGCCTCTTTGTGTCCTCCGCATTGTTTAGCCGGGGCAAATTAATTTAGAGCCCACCGCCAATGTAGTAGTAGCTCGCTCCCCCTCTCATTCCCCGCCCCTGCCTCCCCCTGCACCACACCCCTCCCCTCCATACATACCCCCATCCCTATTCCCCAAAAATACTACGTCCCACCCTCTACCCCCTTCCCCGTGGCGTACATCATCCCCCTGGGCCCCCACACCAAAGTTTGTTTGGGAGGGAGATTATTTCGAGGGGTGTGGGGGGGAAAGAGGATGGGTTGGTAAGGGAGGGAGGGAGATGGCTGTAATGCCGACGGGGGTGTAGTGGTGGCGCGTGGGGGTTGCTTTCAGGGGTGGTGGTTACAAAAAAAAGCGCGAGGGTGGGTGTGTCCTTAATTAAGCGGAGAGTAATGGAAAGTGGGAAGTTCGGTGGGGTGGGGAAGTGGGATGCAGTGGAAGGTGGGTGGGAGGGGCGTGGAAGGTTAGGAAGAGGTAGCGTCACATCCGCGGGGGCGTAGAGGGGGAGTGGGGCTGGACGGTTTCCATGGCGACGCCGACTGTTTTTAAGTCGTGGGTGGTGTGGGGGCGGAAAGATGGAAGGTTGCGACGCGTTGGGGGAGGGGTTGAATTGGTGGCGGTGTGTGTGTGTGTGTGTTAGGGGGGGCTAGGGTTGAAAAAAAGGAAGGGTGGGAGAAAAACAATGGAATAAAGAATAAAGCACGGTGCTCCCTTCCTCCCATACTTCTTCGGCGTGAAGAGTGAAGGGAAAAAAGGAGGGGAAAAAATTGGGGGTCTGCGTGGGCGGAGTTGGGAGAGATAGGGAAGAGGGGCGATGGGGGATGATTGGGGTCTTGGAGGAGGAGGCGATGGCGGAAGGAAGGAGGGGAGAGGGTGGAGGGGGGGGACGATTCCCTTAGGACAGTGAGAACGCAGGGCTCTTCATAGTTTTTTGTATCTTTCTCCGACCCCATTCAACTTCACCTCTCACTCAACCACGTGGAGGTGGCATTCGACCAGCCCAGACTATGCTTTAAATTTAACGTGTCTGAAAGTATTAAAGCCAATAACGGACTCCAGGAGTGATCCACCCGAGCACCATTACCGTCGTAAACCTTGCATCGGCCTAGCTTCTTCGTGGGGTGTTGACTTCAAATTATTCGTGATTCAGTTATTATACACTTCCCATTTTATCGATAATTAGGTAGTGATTTAAATAATGTACATGTAAACATTATAAATGGGAGGAAACTAGGAGGAAGGAAACTAAAACTGTGAAAAATAGGTTGGGTACGTGAAGATCCTGGTGGAAGAAATCGATAATGAGGCAATTAGTGGATGGAAAATAGACGTATACTTGAGGGTACATACTTGCAGATTGTGATAAGAAGGAGAAAGATACGTGGAGCAGATTGAGGAGGAGAATATGAATTTTTGCAAGACACTAAGAGGAGCTGAAGAAGGCAGTAGTGCAAAGAAATGTTTGCTGTCATGCATAGATTTTCGGAAACTTCAAAAGGAGATTTGGTAGTCAGCGGTCAAAGCTTTGCCCTATATGAGGCATATTCTTGCAGCACACTTCCATGGTACTAATAAAAATAGCATTCAAGTTGTTTTCTGCGACCATAAGTATTATGATAAACGCTATTCTTATTAATCACGTTAAGAACATGGTGCATTTGGGGACGAAATCGGTGACATTCGTGATGAAGCAATTGTTTCAAAAAACAGAACGGCGACGGATTGCATTTCATAGAAATTCCTAATATTAGTTGAATTAATGGGAAAGGCTAAACTGAACATATGACAAACATTTAATAGGTTTACCAAAATAGAGGTTGAATTGTAACGTAAATTACTTCCAGCTAGTTCAATCCAATTTTGATTATTGTTAATGTACTCAAGTATGTCTATTATGCCACTTAATTCAGACATGAACGATTGCAGAAAAAATATGATAATGTTCTGGATGCTGTATATTAGGTATGAGCTCATGATACGCATGGCTTTCAAATTACATTGGGCAACCACATTGTTTTCTAAACTGATTTCTTGGTAACTTGGGAAATTATTTCACAAAGGAAATTGGTGCTATTAATAAAAATACCTGAAAATTAATGCACCTAAAAAATAATTCCAAAACATATGATACAAAAAACATACGTTTTTAAGACCTAATACAATTCTTGGAACTCTCCAATCCCTTTAACCCGTGGTGATTATACAAATTATTCCCTCGTGACGGATAGAAATTTAGTGGTCCGTAAAGACTATTTCCGAAAACGAGGGGCAATTGGTGAACCATTGTCGTTACTATTCTCTAGGAATGAAGCGAAATCGAGGAAACGGGAGGTTTTTTCGCAAAACTTAAGAGGGCAAACAATGGTGCACATCTTGTTTTTTTGTCACCAAGCTTTATTTAAGCGATTTTTTCTTCCCTTTTTACCCATTTTTTGGAAAAGTTATCCCCTCCCGTAACCATCAGCCTGCATTCCCCCACACACTACACATTATTTTGTTGGAATTAAACACACACACACATATATATGTATGCATACATATGTGTATGTACACATATGTATATATATATTTTTAAATGTATGTACATATATATATATATATATACACATACAAAATATATCTATGTATATATAATTATATATATATGTACATATATATACATACATACATTTTTGTACCTATGTAAGTGAATTAGATGCCTTTCATTCCTCATTTTTTTCCCATAATTAGGGTTAAATATATTACACTTGTTTATACAAGTATAATCATGTATACTTGTACACCTGGAAAAAATACGTACCTGACAATACATAAGATAATCTTATTCCACGCCAAACGTCGGAAACCTGGCAAGTAAATGACACATGACATGCTTCTTTGTTTCACTGGCAAAGCGTTTTGATGGAAAATCCTACTCCCAACCACCATTGCCACAACATTATAGCTACAGCAAAGGCTGGAGTCTTTCAATAGTGTCTTTCAGATATATATGCTCATTTACGCAGCTCAATCAATTATATATAGCCAAGTAAGTCATGAGTTACGGAAATCCAATAATTTATAGTCACAGAACGTGCATAAAATAAATCGAGATTATATAGCATACAATCGATATTCAATTTGGCAATCGAATGCGCTGAAATAATACAGCTTAAGACTCGGGTACACGCAGGTTGTTATATCGGTTGTAATGTATTCCTGCTAATAAGTTTAACGTAATGTTAAGCGCTTCGGTGGGATATTAACCGCTTAGATTTCCCTTTCGCCGGCGTATAATGCAGTAGAGAAACCGATGTTGCAAGTAGAGAAACGGGAATCAATCTGAAGATCCACCCCTAGCATCATTATGGCCAGTAATAAATGTTATCGGGTCATAAAAATGAAAGTTGCGAGTTAGACCGTCTCTTATCCACAAAAAAACGAGCAAGTTTGAATGGTCGCGGATTTCTGCCTACTGTTTCCTTTCGGCTGTTCAATTTATTCAAGTGTGTAGATTACACGAGTTTATCTCCCGGTTTAATGTATTTCCCGCCAGCTCTCTGGACTTATTGTTTATTATTTTTTTCCAACCCCACAATTTCCCCATCTTTTCAGCACCTTATGTTAACATTGCTCTTATTTAACTTCTAATTGACTCACGTTCGACTTGACTTCACTTAAAGCAAGCATTTATTATATTCCGTTTTTCCATTATTTAAACTCGCACGTTCGAGGTTTGTAAGGAGATAATTTTGGCTGCCACAGTGCTAACAGTATAATAGTACCAAAGGAGCACGAATATATTTTTTGTTGGATAAACAATTAAAACGAGAAGTTGTTTTACCCAAATACTTCCAACTTTCATTTACCATCGAGTGAATGAATTTAGATTAACGTAAAAATATTCAGAGTATCAATATGATTATTAAAATAATAAAGTCCAGCATACAGAAAACGAGCACGAGGTGGGGGTAAAGAATGGTAAAGAATGTTAACAAGTAACCCAGTGAAGCTAAAAAGATACGCAAAAAAGGAAAAAAATAGAAAAATAAAGAAATCATTCGTTTCAAAAATAAATTTATTACAAACTCCACAGAATATTTTTTGGCATGTATCAATTCAAGTTACAAGTAACATTTTTTTGTGAATGGCACAAGAATTTTCTCAGGAAATAAGAAACAATAATAAAACACATGATTTTTCCTCTGTTCATCCAAGAGAAATAATAGGAACCAAAACAGGTGAAAAATAAACACAGTGGAAACACAACCAAACAAAATGCGCCAACAACAACAATAACCGAAACACTGGTTCTGCATTTAATATAATTTTATACACTCGGCATGAGGGAATATTCGCAGACTGTGCACAAAGCCTGATGAACAATCACACAATTAACTCACTCTACGTTTTTCTATTTAGTTGGGGTTTTTGGGAGACACGATGGTAATGTCAATTCAATCATTGTTTTTTAAGTCGCTAATTTTTCTCCACGGTACCTAAGAGATAATCAGTGTCCTGTCCTCACAAAACGAGATTATTAACGATAGTACATTCAATCGCTCCATTATTGTTTGTTATTGAGAACAAGGAGGAATGGTGGAGGTTCTATTTTGAATTTTTGTCTGTCTTTGTGCGATAATTTCGCGACATTCTCGTCCAGGGACTTCCACTGTTCGATTAGCTCAAAGGCACGAAAATGATGGTTCCCCCCTTCCTTCACGGATGCGAGAGGTTTTCTTACGTACGTATCACTATATATTGTATTTTACTGTCGTGTACTGTGTTTACTACAGTGTATTGTAGTTGCGTGTGTAGTGTAGTGTATTTCTGTGCCACCGCAGTTCCTCCCCATTAAAGTAAATCACACTAATTCGCAATAGGTGAGTGGGTTCTGCAATCGGACGGTCGCCGGCTTACAGCGGCATATAGTGGTGGCGAGCCTGAGGGCTACGTGGATTCATTCCCCCTCGCTTGAGAGCGTGCGAGTGAGGTCGAAAGGTCGATCGGGCTCCTAAAGAGGGCCGGCGGCACGCGCGGAGCCTCAGTCGCCTCCCGGACGGCGGAAAAAAATGCACACACACACACGCACGAATTGAGGTAAACCCTCCGTTCGTGTGAGCGATGAGGGGGGGGGGAGATATTTTTTCCATTTTCGGCATAGCCGGGTTGAAAAATTAACAAAAAAAAGGAGCGTGCAAGGGTCCGCAATGGCCTGCGACGTCGGGTGTGAGTACCAAGGGGTTTCGGTAGGTAAGAGAACGAGAAGGCAGACGCTGGGGGTTAAAAAAAAAACGGGATGGAGTGGAATTAAGGTGGGCCGTGGTGCTGCAACAGCACATGCCCGTAAATGGGGAGAGATGTTCGCGGGGCGCATGCGCGCGGTGGGACTCCCCGCTTGGCACGCGCTCCGTGGGACGGGGGTTAGATGAAAAGACGCGGCAGGGGGAAAAAAATTGTGACATCCCCCTCGACCACCGAACGTGTCCCCCCGCCCTGCTCTCCCCGTAAACCCGGTGGACCTGGACGCGTCGCTGGAGCCCACCCGTGCGGGAGGGCATCCCCGCGTGCGCGTGTGTTTATGTAGGTGACGTGCTTCGGAACCCCTTCCAATCGGTCGAGAAGGATAAATGAATTTGTGCGGGGGGGGGATTGAGGTGGGGGGAATGAGTGGTGGAGACGTTGTGTTTTCCAAACAGACCTTCTTCACTGACCTCAATCCAGACACGAGACATCTGCAAGAACATGTCTATGAAAACAGTATGTATATCCTTAACATTCCTTTGAAAGGAGACATTAAGAATGACCCTCAGACAGACAAGGGAAAGAACACAAAAACTGGGTCGTTATTACTGAAAAGGGGCACGTAAGCCTTCCTTGCACGCAATTATACCCTTCAGTGAAGAGCTTTTTGTAACGAATTTGTTTATCATGTAATAGGAACAGGAATAATTTAATATAATAATTTGGGAGATTCGGGGCATTGTGTGTGATACAAATAAAAATGTAAACATTGGAATTGATTTACTTTTATGGAGGAATTATTTACGAAAAAAATAAGAAGTTAGAAGCAGTTTCCTTTGTAGTTTCAAGATTGATTCTCAAAAGGAATTTTCAAAATTTCGATATCAACCTTGACCATATACACGCTTAAACACTAAGCACGGGCCGAGTGAAGGGAAGGTAACACATTTATGAGTGTCAATTTAAAAAAAAATGATAATGCCAGCAGGCTACCAATTCATCGAATAATTTACATCTTGGTTCTGTTCTGAAATATTCTGATGACGCATTCGTTTTGAAAGGGTTTAACTTAAGTTGCTCATTTACAAAAGTCCTATATAAATGTATAAATTTTTCCTAAACAAAGAAACCTTTTTTTTCATAATGGTAAACAACTATATCGACAACATACATCATGCACACACACCTTTTGACGAGAATACATGCTCACAGATATATACCCACAGCAGCAAAAATAATAATTCAAGAGACCCGCCCCAAGAAACTCGTACATAATAAGGGGCGGGCGTCAGAAGTGTTTGATAACAAAAAACAAAAAAATCAGTCTTTTTGATTTGATCATTTCGAGATATAGATAATATATATTTATATATACAATCATAATATATATATATACACACAGTCAATAAAATGATGTTGCTATATCATTTATGCGGGAGTTCGCGCCTTGGACATGCCGCCGTAGAAAAACTTGTTCTTTGGCAGCATACCACAAAGCGGTACTCCTGGAATGGATTTTTTACCGATTTGTCCACAAAATATAATTTCTCCTTTTTTTTGTACCAAGAACGTAAGGATGAATTCTACTAAAATAAATTACAAGTGTCTTTTAGTTCGCAAAAATTCGGACGCTAAGAAATGATTGCTTCCGATACACGCGGACTTTCTCGTGCTCTAATTCGAGAACTCATGAACTTATTCTGGTTCTGAACTCGCATTAAATGACGCGCAAAAAAAAGGAGAAATGAAAAAAAATAAACGTCAAGAAATACCTCAATAAGTGACTTGGTCCACTCAATTGAAACACCCTGTTTGTCGATTAAGATTTAGAGAAAGTTGGTTCACAGCTATACAATTTTGTATAAAAAGGAATTGAAGTAAGTCGTTTCCAATTAACTAAGTACACACATAGGTACAAATGTAATAAATATTTTTTTTCCGACTGGACTGCGTTTAACCTTTATTTCTTTCTCCTAGGAAAAAAAAAGGAATCTCTAATTTAAAGTCTACTTGTTGAGGTAATCGTCCCTGAAGAGTTCTAAGAGTGTTGACTTATTTATATTTACTTTTAACATAAAAAATATGCTCGATTTTCGTTTCCGGTCTGACACTGGTCAATCCCGGAAACACACTACTTTCAGGCGCCACAGTCGCCAGAAACTGACCAGACAACAACGAGCTTTTTTTTTCAACAATTCGCTCAAAAACTAATTTTTACAGACTCTTGCATTTCTTTAGAAAAAGTAGTTTTTGAAAGGTCAAAAATCTTCAGGTTCCTTTTCATTTGTGAGATAACAAAATACCTTAATAAGGATTACTTTTCAAGGGGAAGGGATAGCTTCTCTTTGACAAAGATCGACTAACCCACCAGTCAAAAACATGTAGTGCTGAAAACATCAGAGGTAGATAAAATGGCGGTGTTTTTCTTTCTCGCGGAAATGGCGGTCGGTGGCTTGAAGAGATTATAATTATACATTTAAAAATGTATGGAACTTTGAACCGTATGTTTTGGTGCGCGATTTCTTTACTTTGACGTAAAAAATATCATTGGTATTCCTAGTTGAAACAAATCACTGTGATAACGCAAAAATAGTTCCGACTTACAAATATTATAGGAACATATTTGGATATTAGCTTCACTCATTCAAAAGAAGAACGTCTCACGAGAAGGTTGGGCGTGAGCGGTTGAAACCATTCCATCGAAGGAATTAATAATATAATAGATATGCTTAGTAGTATTCGACTGTTCATTCTGAAGTCATACTCAGTCCATCAATGGTAACCATAGTAACAACACCGTGACAACCACATCCTTGAGCCTCTTCTCACTCGCATTTGAGGAAGGAGATTCAGAGTATTGTGGTCGGAAATTATGTTAAAAAAAACTTACTACTTACAAAAATCTATTCCCGACAGGAATAATGCACAGGAACAATGATTACAAGAAATTTGAGGTGCTTTGAAAAACTTCTCGGCCGCCATAACACATTCATTCAATCCACGTATCTCACACACAATCAGCTCCCATTCATTTTCTCGCCCAACTCGCGCTACTTGTCTCAGTCCTCTTTCAAAGAAAAACATTCTCAGGGTGGACTCGCCGGATGGACTTGCAATCACGAGAGCGGATCGTGAGAAAATAATTTTGGAAGAGAGGAGAAAAATGAAAATAATATACAGTTTCGACTGAAATGACTTTATCCACAATTACAGGCATGATTGCGGAAGGGTTACTAAGTGAAACCCAGTGGGGATCTTTTTTTTTCCTCTAATTCATGAAATATCTTCCATTTATGAAATTCATAACGAGATACCTAGGCAGGCACGTTTGTAATGGCTTTTGTATTAAAAGGAACTGTTTCAGCTAAGTACTACATAATTTTATGGTCTGCCAAAAACATATGACATACCGTCCTTCGCATGTAGCATTAAAAATTTTACCTCAAGTAGGGCTGCGTGCAACGTAATGCAGTACTGTAAAATAATGTGCAATAATAGAAAGTGATATCTACCTTACCATTGCACGTTAGCCTTGATTTGTTTATTGGGGGGGGGGGGGGGGTTAATGCCTACTGAAGGAGTCGGGTGACTTTAGTGAATTCACGCGGTTTTTGTCTCAAGTTCTTCCTTCCTGTAAATTAAAGAAAACCCTCTTGTAGGGATTTTCTAAAATTTTCAAAAGTGGGCATAAAAATTTGGGATGGTGTCGCTTAGACCTTCAACTGCGCTCCCTACCGAAGGAAGTGAATTAGCTTCGTACTCGGAAAGGGAGAATAGCAATTGGCCCTTCGGTTGGTTGGAAGGAATGAATCGCTTCTTCGATCGCCCTCCGGCAGAACGTGAGGAAACTGCGACGCGTAGACCACGGATGACACTCAAGCAAACCATCGGCTTGAAACTTTTGGTTTCCGGCACTTAGGGTGCAGTGTTGGTGCCGAGGGTGCCATGACGCGTCCCCGTATATCTCTCGTCAAACCGAGAAGTCACCGAAGACGTCAAGTCGTGAGTGTGCGAAAAGGGGCGTTTCAGATATTGCGATCGTGAAGGAGAAAGGAGGGCAGAAGCGGGGGGGAAGGGGCGAGAAAGAAGCGGGAAGGACGGAGGGTTCGTCGTATTGAGGGCCGGGCTCGTTTTCAGGAATGCAATACAGTCGGACGGAGGAGGGTTGAACTCGGAAGGAAAAGGAGAGAGAGAGATACAGCCCTTCCACCCGCCCCCCACACACTATTGCCCCTCGCAAATTCGAATGGTGGATTGCAATGGTTTTTAAGTTCTGAAATGAAGGTTTTTAAGGGTTCTTAAAAGGGGACAGGGTCGAGAGAGGTAAAAGTTTCCTTCAACCCGCGCTTTGGGACGGAACGGGAAAAATTCTCTCCTCTTTGAACCACCCCACCCCCCCAAACTCGCCGCGGAAAGGGAGGCAAGGGGACGAAGGTTTGAAGGTTATATAATTTGCGAGGGCACACACGGATCCTCCTCGGACCTCTCCCCCGGCAGGGCAGGGGAGGGGAGGGGGACTCGGAAAGAGCACCAGTTCGGACCGCGAAGGGATCCTCTCAGGTTTAGGACTTCTCCCTTCCCCCCCCTCCAACGTCCCTCTCCTCTCCTCCACCTCTTTTAGGGCTTTTGAGTAAGAGTAGTACACTTTTACCCCCACGCATGCACACAGTGCGGAGTTCTCAACCCAAAACCGCTTCTCCTGCCGCCGCCCTCAACCCTTAGGAGGGATGCCGGTGAAGAAGGGTGCACTGACCCTGGAGGAGTCCTCATTAGAACGAGCCGAGTCTTCCCTCCCACCTCCTACCATCCCCCACCTCCATCCCCGTCCGCCCTTATTTTTCACGTTTCTCCGCAGGGGGGAGGGAGAGGAAACGGGGGCGAGAGGAATTTCTGCGGGGCACCTTCCTAGTCCGGCGGTAGACGGGGGGGGGGAGTTGCGTCGGTTTCCTCGCAGCCCACCCCCGCCTTTCCTGAGCATACCTCGGGACCCGAACCCCCTCCCTCCCCGCTTCCTCCAGCTATGGCGTAAACAACCCACCCCTTCCTCCTTTCAGGACACCCTATCCACTCACCCACCCTTCCCCGACTAGCCCTCCAGCGAGGGGTCCCGCCCGCCTCACCCCGGATGCCGCCCATTCGCCCTTCTCCACCCCCCCCCCTTCTCACCTGCGAGCGCAGTGGAATCGAGGGGAGGGCGTAACCAAGCTGCCTTCGTCTTCAGCGGACGCCCCCTTTCTCCACAGGGGAGGCCGGCCTGCCGCCCAATTCTCAACCCACACTTTTTCCATCCCCTCAGCACTCATTCGAAAAACCACCCCCCTTTCCATCCCGTCGCCTTCATCCCCGGACGAGAAAAATACCATTTCTTCCCATGGTTGCCCAAAACTCTTCTTCCTCCATCCATCCATTTCTTCCTCTTCTCGAGTTCGTTCACCTTTAGCCCCTTGCCTCTCACGTGATCGGAGCAGAGGGGGGGGGAGGGTTTTCCTCCTAGTTGCCCGCCGGACGGACGGTGATGCTTCATTTTTTTCCTTCTCATCCACCTCCCGAATTTTCGCTTCCCCAACCCCCTTCTCGCATGGAAACTGCCCGCTCCCACAAGGGCGCCACGTAACGGGCGGGCGAATGGCTTGCCTATCTACCCCTCCCTTAAAACCAACTCTATCCTTATTTCATAACCAGGGCCACGGTGCAGGCCTGGGCTTTTCTTCCTGCCGGCACGAAGAGGCCCGCAAATGCGTTTCCTTTCGCAACGCTGTCCGTTCGAGCGTGAACATTACCCCTGCCATCCACGGGATGGAAGTGGGTGTTGGGATGTTTTTTCGAGATGGGAGTGACATTGGATGGAGGGTGCAGAATGGTATGAGAGAGGGAACAGCAGGTTGAGAATGAATAGGAGCGGAGAAATGGGTTGAAGGAGAGAAAAGGATATTACAGTTAGGGTATTAAGAGGTACAGGTTGGGGGAAGCACTACGGTGGGGGAGATATTGGCGAAAGTGGTTAGCATCCCGTGACGTTCTCCGAAGACTGGATCTCAAGGCCTCCGAAATTCAATTCAAATTGACCTAAATGAGCATTTACGATCTGAGATCCCAGATGAAGTGGATAATCATGAGCTACATTTGCCGTTCGAGTTATCATGGTGTCATCATTACTCGAGACTTCCCCAAAATGGGACATTTGACCCAAGGCGGACCGGATTCCATGCGCAAGCACAGCGTCTTCGGAAAAATATTGATTCAGTTGATGAAAGCTTTAATTGCCATGGCAGCCAAACTAAGTTTTTGTTGTGGAAGGAATATGGATTTAAGAAACACAAAGAGGATATGGAATTTCCGAGAGACACAACTAATGAAACCTTAAATTTTTGTAATGATAAGCAATGAGGGAAAGAGCAATCACAAAGAAAGTCACGCTTCTTCCTTGCTTATTCCCTAACACTACAGTTGCTTCGGGGACAGTCCAAATCTTTTATTTTGCGTCAAACGGGGCAAGGTCTTTTATTTGGGATATCTACTTTGGCTTCGGAAATACTGAGGAATGGCACCTCGAAATGAAATAAGTGAAACGAAAAATTTTCGGCTTTAAAATGGAGCAATTATTGATGGATGACTAGGTAGGTAACAGACCTTTTCAGAAGGGCAGAGAAGGTCGAAGGGAGCGGAAGACTAGGCGGCTAGGATAGGAAAGGGAAGAAGGGATGGGATGGATGGTGGCAGAGGGTAAATCGGGAGGAAGAAACTGAAACAGGGCGAGGATAGCTGCGGGACGGGCCGTTGGAGGAAAGACGAAGGAGAGGAGACGGAGGACTGATGATAAAAGGGAAAATAGAACCGACCTGGACTTTGGAAAGCCATGGGGGCCCTTTCCTTCTCACGCGCACCTTAACCACACAGACTCCGGGTTGCGTCAGGTCGCGCAACAAACATCCCTTTCAGGAGAACAAGAAGGACGACAACCATCATCCCTTTTCCCCTTCCCTTTTCATACATCTTTTCACTCCTATTCCTTGGAAAGATATGGATTTTTGCCGCCTACCGAACCTTAACCCGAAAGAATTATGAAAATAAAAATGCAACAGTTTTCGTTTTTAACGGCAGAAAATTTCACGACTGGAATATAAGGTAATACTGTCTCCCTCTTCCATTCTCACTACTGTTGTTGCTCCCTCGAATTCACTACCGATGGCTTTTTTCGAATTTGCTTGAATAATGCATCATCCCACGTAAGCGTTGGCTTGCAATCAAACTCCAAAAGCTCCCTGGAAAAATGCAGGCATCAAAGCACCCAAAGTAAGGGGAGGAGCTTCCTCGCGAAGGATCGATCACCTTGGCAACCGAGGCGCGAGATCTCGTTGCACGCCCATCCAACATTTAAAACGCTCCCCACGGACACCTTTCTTTTTTCTCCTTTCGGCCTCACCCTTGACCGTCTGTTTACCAGCGAGAAGGGGAGTGAGAGTGATGTACTGCGTTTATGTATGAATGTATGTGTGTATATATATATATATATATATATATATATATATGCATGTATATAATATACACACAACGTATTTGTAAAAAATATACAAACACAATATATGTATGTATGTATGTGTATATATATATATATACGCACACACATGTATATACATAAACAAAATGACACGTCCGCTCCCTTTCTCCCAAGTCTCTCTTCTCCTCTCCCGCGCACACTCATTCACACGCGTATCCCCCCTTTGTCACCCTCTCGACCATGTCTAGTTTTGATGCTCTCCTTCACTCCCTCCCTCTCCCTAGTCCCTCGCCTCTCTCTCTCTCCTACTCCCTCCCACTCCCTCGACCACCGCGCACTCCTTCCTCCACCGAGGCGACTCAACAGGTAGACGGCGCCCAAGGGGCGGTTTGGTGGTGCGGTAGGCGTTGAGTTGCGGGGGAACGCACGGAAAAGCGAGGTGGTGATGAAAGTGTATGTATCCCCGATGACTTTGCAAGGGGACGGAGTGGAGCGAGGTGAGGAGGAAGAGTGAGCCGAGGAGACGGTAGAAAAGTTCGTTGAGGGGCTGTGGCTGCGGGAGAAAGAAAGAGGAGGAGGAGGTGGGCGTCAGCGGATGCCGGATAACGAGGGTAGCGGTGGGCGGGAAGAGGGAGGTGAAAGTCCGAGGGAATGAATGGAACTGTGACATAGGATGGGAAAGGGGAAGGGGGTTTTTGAACATCATTTGATCAGCAAAATTATCAAAGAAGTCATTCAAGTCGATTTTGGATTTAACCGTCACCATGGACACGTTTTAACAAAACAGTAATATGCGCTGTGATGATCGGTAGATATTCACAATCCTTAAATTTGACGGCCCTTCGTACATTTAAAACTCCAGTAGGGAGAAATTTGATAGGACCGGGGTGAAAAGTTGGGATTAAAAGCGATGAGAAATAATAATTGAATTGAATTAGGAGTTAAAAACCCCAGTGAAATTTTATGGTATTTCCCCAAAGGTGGGCACTGAATTTGGAAAGGGTAACGGACGATTGACGAAGTTATCAACTGTTATATCATTCAAATAATATGATTCCAGCAGTGATAAAATCAGAACAGAGAGAAATTAGATGGGATTGCACTAGATGGTTTGACTTCTTATTGGTGGCGTGATAACATTTTTTTGGTAATGAGCACTGATGGAAAAATTCGGAATCACGTTTTTAATGTAATGTAACTGGGCATTAAACGAGATGATATCCTGTAAAAATAAATCATTGACGTTTTTAGGATAAAATATAAGAGATGAAGAAGGTATAGGAAACGGAAGGGGAAAAGAAAGTCGTTTTTATGGAAGAGAAATGTTGCAGAAGGTTGAAAAAGCCAAAGGAGTGAATGGGGAATTACCGTCGGGTTCGAGGCAAAGGAAGGTAGGGACAGAGGTCACGAGCGAAGGAATGGATTGAGGGGATGGACAAGGCGGTTGGACGCCGCCACTGCTGGGAATGGCGTTCAGGAAGGAAGGAGGTCGAGTGAGGACATATACGCAGGAAGAGGTGGGCATTTTGGCGAGATGTGTGCGCTCCGTTGGGAGGTCTACTTCGCCCTCCGTCGCGGGGACACCAAAAGATGAGTCGAAAGATTAAGCGGAGGCGCCACGTTCCCCACATCGACGTGCGACGGTCAAGGGGACGACAGAGAAAAAGAAATATTTCCCTCCTGCCAAGGTGAAGCGAAATGGTTGTAGAGAAGGATTGCAAAAGCAACTCCGAGCACACACGACGCCAAAAATTTCGATTTTTTTCAAGGAGATCAGTTGAAGAAGGTCAGCGATTTGGTAAGACGCTGTTGCATTAATTTTTTGCCCGATTTCAATCGCTATTCCACCATCCCGCTCAGATTACGTCTACATGAAAGCATTACCTGCTCTCTTGAGTACCTCATTTTGTCATTATTCAGAAGAGGAACTTGAGACACAACGACCGCTAATTTTAAAGCACGTCTTCATCGCAAGACGCGTTAACATGACACTCTCAAACTTTCAGGAATAATTTTCGAGTAGAAACAGAGGGGTATTATTTAACCTATCTTTAAAAGCCTCAGGAGAAGTTATTTGGGAACGAAGGAAAATCAGGAGGGCGCTAATCACCCTCGTGACAAAGGGTGAATTTCACGATCGTCCGCCAGGTGAAAAATTACCCAAGTCCACCGAACTTTTACATAATTCTTTTAAAGGAACTGTGGATTTTTATAGTCGTAAATAATCATTTACAGTTAACATCTTCTAAAAATCTATACAATAAATATTATAGGAACTACGACATATAGGATGGTTTCCACGCGGAATATTTCAGGAAGAGTTTTGAGTCACAATTAGTAGCATATTCCGGGGACTTAAATATATAGTTTTTCTTAGCTTTTATTGAGGAGAGGACCGCCTAAGACACGAAGGTCTACGGCATCTAGGAATGTGTAACTTGCGAGGCAGTTTCTACGACTGGCCCGCCACTGAGACGTTGCTTAGGAATTGGAAAGAGGACTGAACAGTAGCAGGACGCAGAGGAATTGAAATAGGAGCCTTCATTTCAAGTACGCGAAGTTAAGTACGTGATACTGGACCAAGTGCTACAGATATAAGTACACGCATCCACATCCACACACATGCAACACATTAGGAACAAGAATACACAACCAAACAAGCACGCAACGCCTTGTCAATGCTCGCGGCCATACTTTGAGACTGTTCATCCCTAAAACGGGTAATAATTGTAATAACCGATTCTTCACATAAATAACAGCCACCGACACCAAAAAAACACACTATATATATAATTTCATATTCATATATATTAAAGTTTTGAATGCATTTCAGGACTTAAAACGCTTATTTCTTTCGTAGTATCCTTACCCAATATCTTAATTAAGTTTTAAGTTTCCTTTTCCTTTTATACACAACTACACAATTACCGTGAAGATGTCATATGGAGGGAGCATTGTAAAGTCTTAAAAAAAATTCGGTTAGGAGTTAATTCATGGTGGATACTTTAAAAAGTATCACACCACACGCCCAATGTATACAAAATATTGATATTCTTTTCATTACCAGAGAAATATTTCCCGATCAAGTCTCCAAAACTATATTTAATTAAACACGGTGGCGCTCCATTAGGGATCATAGAGTGGAGCGTTCTCTTTTTTTTCCCAAAAAAACTTTCGCGAGGTAGCGGCAGTTGCATTGCTTTCTTTCCTCCGCCACCAAAAGCTTTCAGCTCCTAAAATTCTTTTCATTTTTCAAACGTCCAGAGCGCTCACCCCTCTTTTCATTCAAAGTCTGCTTTAGCTGATTTCCGCGTCACTTCTAGTACGGGTATTGGACCGCGTGGTAACATTTGAAAACCATACTTTACTCTTTGAGTACCCGTAATGAAAGAAATAAAGAAACATTCCTACTATCCCCGTGTGGGCGCTTCACATCGTTTTGAATTGCCCCATTGGCCCTCACCACCCTTATTGAGGGATGGTGGGGGGATGGTTCCATTTCTATTCCAGAGGAAAGCACCCTCGTATCGGATCGTAATGGAGGAAACTTGTTGAGACGATCCAATAAACGATTCGCTCACGCGTGGTGACTCCTCAGAAAATAAAACCCTCGAGAGATGGAAAGCTTTCGGTTACGCGTGCCACTAGGATACGGGTGCCGAACCGTTTTGGTGGTGCCTCACGTGGTGATGGTGCAGGGGATGCAGGGCCGGATGGTGGTGGTGCCTCCGGAACTTGAGGTGATGTCGGTAGTGGGCGGGCGCCAGGAAGGTGCTGCCCCCTGCGGACGCAGCGGCGGCTCCGTTCTGCAAGGTGGCCAGGATGTCGGACGGCGACGGCTTCTCGTCCGCCAGCTCCTCCTCGTCCTCCTCGGACCGCGACGAGGAGAGCCGCTGGTCGCAATGGGGAGACATAGAGGACGGGGGCCAGGGAGCCTCGGGGGAGGGCCCCCGCTCGACCTTCACCTCGCTCTTGACCTCGGGGCGGCGGACAGAGAGATCCTCCGGCTCCGTCTGCTCCGGGATGTGCTGGAGGGCTGCAGGTGGTGGTCCTTCCTCAGTAGTAGAGGCGGGCAGCCGGATGACCCTCCTGATGTCCCGGGACTTGCGCTCCCTTCTCTTCAGCAACCGCTGTTTCACCGAAGACTTACGCTCGAGGGCATCCTCGAGGTCCTCATCGTCCTCCTCGTCGTCGGGGCCCTTCCCTGAGGACCCGTCCTCCTCTGGGTCCTCCTCCATCTCCTCGTCCTCCTCCTCATCGTCGTCGATGGCGTCGGGGGAGGACGACGGTGGGGGCGGTGCCCTCCTCCCGCCGGTCCTCCGACCCCTACCGCCCCCCCTCCCGCCGCCCCTCCGCCTCTTTGGACCCTCGGGGTGCGACGTCGCGGATGCCAGCCCCGCGCTTTCTTCCTCCTCCTCCTCTTCCTCGTCCTCCTCGTCCATCATGTGCAGGTCGGCCTCCATCCCCTCTCCCCCGCCCCTAGGGCACTTATGGTGCAGGAGATGATGCCTCCGACGGAACCTCCCGGAGCACCGCCCGCACCCGAACGGCTTCTCCCCCTTGTGGATGAGGGTGTGGGCCTTGAGCTGGTTCGAGTCGGAGAAGCGGGAGCTGCAGAGCTCGCAGGCGTAGGGCCTCTCACCGGTGTGCACGCGGAGGTGCCGCCGCAGGTTGGCCACCTGCACGAACTGTCGGTCGCAGTGGGTGCAGTGGTACGGCTTTTCGCCCGTGTGGAGGCGCATGTGCGTCTTGAGGTGGTGGTCGCGGGTGAAGCGCTTGTGGCACTCCCGGCACTCGAACGGCTTCTCTCCCGTGTGGGTTCGCTCGTGGTTCTGAAGGACGTGCTTGTAGCCGAAGGAGCGGTGACAGATGCCGCACACGAACACCTTATCCCTGGAGGGATCGAGGGCAGAGCCGGTCCCGGCTCCGGCGGTGGACGGCGGGCCCCCAGCGGACGGGGTGGTGGCCGCTGAGGCCGCCGCTCGCCGGCCCCTTCCGCCGCCGCCTTCGGACCCCTCCGAAGAGCCATTTGAGGGCGGGGAAGATCCCGAGGTGGGCGGGGACGGGAGGCTGGTGACGGCCGTGGCGGATCCGAGGTCGATGGTCGTAGACTCGGCCTCCACTTTGGCGGCGGCCCTCTTGCTGGTCCGGCAGATCCGGCCGTTGGATCGCTTCTTGTTGACGGGGGCGGCGTGGGCGACGGGAGGCGATGGTGCGGGGGCCAGGGCCTGCTTTCCGGTGTCGCCGCCGTTTCTCCAATCGAATAGGGCCCTGGAGTAGGAGAAGGTGGGGAAGAGAGGATTGAAAGTTAGATAAATCCTGTTAGTTAAATAAATCCCTGTTTTTCCTCGCGACTTTACATTGGATTTTCAAATGTGTCAGCGAATCGAGCCCTTGGATATGCCGATTCCATCCAAACGCAGCCACACTCTAATAGCAACAACTCCCGCGAGGAAGGACGATTTAAAACATCACTATCGAATGCCTATTGTTGCTTGAGTCATTAGCTAGAATGTCCGTAGGTTGAAAACAATTGCCACAAAATATTTCATCATAAATTGAGCTCTGTAACGTCCGCCTACATTATATAGTGAGTATTACAATGGCAAGGCCGACCGACAATTGCTACAAAATTAGAGTTTTAGATTGTCGAACTAATAGATTCAAGTATTCGTTTTTCCCGCGTACACAATGAAAGGGGGAACTGCGCAACAGCAATAAAAGGGGGAACACCTATGAAAATTAAAGGTACGCGCTGTCGAAAATAGGGGTATACAAGATTAAATTCCGACAAAACTCTCCAAGTCTGGCGTCCCAACGCCCCCCGCCGTGCGTCCTTGCGCCAGGTGGGGTGTAGGTCAATGCATATAAAGTCTATTTGTGAATTGCCCGTCCGTAATGCGTAAAATGCGCACCGGTAATAAGTGTCAGAATTGTATGTGTGCCTGCCCTCTTTTAACTTATTTTCTTGTCACCTTGTTTATTTTTTTATTTAGTGATGTACACTGAAAGCCACCGCTAGGGTGTGTGGCAGGGGGTGAATACACACAAGACTAATTTTTACCCGAACATGACACTACCGGACGATGTTATTATGATCCCCTATCGTTCGTGGAAAAAATGACTTCTTAAATCTTCTGTTATATGTACACTTAATCTCTCTAATTATATTAACATTATCTCTCCTACCGGTGTACGATGGGGGCAATAATGCATTTTCAACATCACTGCTAAAGAGACTCCCTTCCAATTAATGCAGGAGCTTCAACCTGTAAATCAACCTCCACTCAGTAAGTGATTCCCAGCCTAGCTGCTCTAATATTTTGGATACGCTACTACATTTATCACGACGACGTTTTGCAAATCTAGCTTCCTTTGTGTAGGAATAGCTGCTAACCATTTAATACTCGTAATATTTGTAGGTATGCTGTATGATTGGTGTTTAGTTGTACCCTTTCCACGCAGTTTTTGGAGGATCAGGGGGTGCCAGGTGCATGAGGAAATAAAGAGAAGCTATGTAGAATGGCTGGTGAGCTACCACCCCCTGACACACGTCCTTGCGGCGGCTTGCGGTGTATTATGTAGATGTATATTTGTGACCAATGCCCATTATAAATTCAGGGGCCATCTTAGCCACCGAACACACGACGTCTTTGAAGAAATATTAATATTTATAAAGGATCAAGAAGACAGGTTAGCCCGCTTTTGGCTGCAATAAATCTTGGTTTAGTTCCCGTCTAAGAGTATCGTTCATGATGTTCCACTCAAGTGGTGTCTTGGGCTAGAAATGATGTCGTAGAACAACTTCTTTGCCTCCTTTGAATTTCAGGCCACGCATTATATATGTCTACACATAATTATAATTTCTGTGTGACAAACCGTCGTAAAAATCTCCAAGCCTTGCGAAATATATCTGAGAAGAATTCTCTTTCAGATGCCCCATCAGCAGGCGTTGTTTCACAATAAAATTAGAAATGCCAAAAATGTACTAAAGAGGAATAAAATTGGCAACATAAAATATGATTTAAAACCAAAATATAATGTTCTTATACGAAAACAAGTGTTACAAAAAGTAATGTTAGTTGTTTATTTTAGTCGCACTAAAGACTGATCATTTCGTATCATAAAATGCGTCAGAAAAATCTTTTCCACAATATCGATGTGAAATTTGGTGAATATAGAAGACATGTACAACAAAATTCAAAATGCCAGTTGACATCATGAAGAAGAAAGGAATATAGTTGCATTTCTGCAACAATGAAGGGAGCATGGTCAAATTTGGAAGAAAATTTTCACATATGCCTCATAATTTTAAATGTAATCACTGCATAATTTAGATTGAAACATAACTGCGAAATAAAAAACCTGAGAAAGGATTTTGAAGGTTTTATGGTAACGGCATGGACAAGGTAACAGGAAGAAGGGTACAGAAGATATAAATCCAAGGGTATCGACAAAATTCCATTGAGATTGCATAGGGAGTATTGAGAGGGGTTTATGCTACTTATACAGACTTACTATATGTTTGTAAAAATGGCGTATGTGTAAATGAAAAATAACTCGTTGCCCTCAATGCAGTTGGAAGCTATTTGTAATGATGTCATATTTCAGTCAACCGCTGACGTTCTCCCAGCTAGTTTTAACCAGATGAAATAAAATAACTCACGTAGCTATGAGCGGTATCTAATATAGGGTATTATAGAAATTTAATTACAGGGAATTGCTGCCATTATTTGGTTATCTATAAAGCTCGTAATTTCAATTGTCCCTCGATAACATTTTTGACTCGCACTCGAAATCTCTTAAATATTCGGCTTGAGTCATCAACTTGTCAGTCTGTGGCTGAAAATATTGAAACCATCCGCCTGCTGAACGATGGCTCGGGTTCTTTGCTAACATATTAGAAATGTTTGATAAGCGCTAGTTTGTTTATTTGGTCGAGTGATTTTTCTATAAATAGTGTTGTTCTCTTCATGCACTCGTGCGGTAAAACTATTTTGTGACCACACAGTCTTTCGGGTACGGTACTTGAACAGAACTCTTTGCTTAATGTGCATTTCTGGTGTGAACGCACTCACTGGTACAAACGCCTTGCAGATGTGGCTAGCCTTACCTTGGCGCGTGCGGGAAGAGCGCCGGTCCGGAGGCCAAGGTGGCGTGCAGGCTGACGGGGACACCGCCGGTGGAGGGGTCCGGCAGCTGCGGTGGGGTCAGCCCTGGGGGTAGGGCCATGAGCGCGGCCCGCGTGGAGGCGGCGAGCAGGGAGGCGGCGGGTGAGGCCCGCAGGAGGTGCGGGGGTAAAAGGGGGAGGCCGGAGAAGGCGGCGGCAGCCGCGGCGGCGGCGGCCACCGCGCTCGCGCTCGCCGCCGCCTGCCGCGAGGCGGAGGACGCGGCAGCGGCGGCCTGCAGGTCGGCTGCTGTCTCGGAGCGGGCGTCGGCGAGCGACGAGGGCCGCAGGGTGTCGCCCATGGAAGCGTGGGCCGGTGGCGGGGGCGGGGACTCCTTCATGGCGGCTGTGCACGACTGGGGGCGGCGGTCACCAACGCTGACGAGGCCTGTAATCAAGAGAGCTTTGAATTAGAACGACAGAGATTGGCAAATTTCCAGCGGGAGATGGGCCAATTGCAGTTTATGTATTAGTTCACATTGAATGACACAAACTTAAAGTAATATTATTTATCCATATTTAACAGAATCGAATAAGGTTTTCTCTCCAGCGTAATCTGCATTTCGAAATAGTAAGAAATCGAACTGCAAGACGACAGAGGGGGGATGATCTATGTGATATTTCTTGCTGATTTGAAGGTTTATACTCGTAGATTAGGGTCTAAATATGTTCCAATTCTTGGTTTAACTAAAAATGTACTTAATACTAGTTAAAAAGTAAATAGTTCGAGATTCTCGAATTTCAAACATATTCACTTTCATTACTGCGATGTGAATAAATTTCACCATATCACATCACAGAATTATCGGACACAAATTATTTATAATACCACCCGGGTTGATTCATTTTGGTTCTTTAAATTAAAATCCTATTTTCAGCTTCGCGTATAATGTCGACGCGTTGAAATCACCGAAGTTACCAAATTAATGTTTCAAGCGAAATGGATGTTTGACATCAAGCATTATTTATAGTGCAATGAGACACTTGAGGGAATAATGCTTGAGCCATACGGCGAGGGCTACTTTACCCATTCTTCATTCTAAATCTCAGTGATAAATTACTATTAATTTGCCCATCTGCTCTTGAAATTTAAATTTCTCAGTAACAGATCTTCCAAGAGGCTTCACGAAACAATGGCGTTTCTAAGGCAGAAAAGGGTTCACAAACACATTTTCCTGTCAAGATGAATTCGGGATTACGCTCCAAAGTTCCGCTGTCATCCGCGTTAGTCACCAGAAACAAGTATGAAGGTAACTGCTCTTTACTTCTTAGTTCCGCAAATTATTTGCACGACAAGTTTCAACACGAAGGCATTCGAATCATTTTGAAGGTCGAGTGTGAAGGAAAAAATAGAGGGTGTGTATTAGCCCACGGCACGGACAGAGACAAACAAAACCAGAGTGGAATATTTAAGCAACCAAAACAAAAAGTAAGATTGATTTAAAATTAAATAAGGGTACAGTTTTATAACAGAGAATTAATTTCATTTCCTATTCAATTTATTATGTGAATTATACCCGCCAAACTATTAATTCCGTTATAATACTATCATAACTTCCGATAGCGAATGGAATTCTTGGATAACATATTGCCTTTTTGACTGTTTTAATCGGTACCTTATTTTTTTACCGAGTTGTGTTCGAGCGGGTTTTGGCCACTACCGAGCAAACTAACCTTCCAACCTTGAGAATCACTTATGATATTAACAGAGAAGTGTTATCCTCTGTAATTTGAATGCTCCAAAATCTAAGAATATTAGATCTTTGAATTGCAGGTACTCAAGTCAGGATTCCAGAGGGTCAGCATAGGTTCTAAGTTTGAACCAAACGATAGAGGTAACACTCTATAAATCATGGAAACAAATCACGACAAATATGGAAATATGAAATCCAGCTGGTGGAGTCAAGGCGAATTGGCCTTCAATTTCCTCGCAGAGAGAGAGAGAGTTAGCCACGATGTGCTCAACGTAAATTTTTCGATCGAATGTTATTTTTCCGAAATCCTATTTCCACGTCATTACCTCTTGGTCTGCAGGTTCTCCAGGCGCCCAATAACCATTAATTAATCGCATCTTTTGTGATAAAATAACGGAGTAGAGGGAGAACGGGGAAAGAGCGGTCCGGAATGACAGACTGTCGGTCGACATCGACCAAATTCGCGAAAACGTGAAATATTAGACGGCGACGTCACCTCCATCGGCTCTTCCTAATCGAAACAGTAGCTTCCCCACCTCTCTCTCCCTCTCTATTACCTCTTTATTGCCCCCTTCCCTCGCCCCTTCATCGAAACCATCTTGCGAGAACATACACCCGAGGTCGGACGGGCGCGAACGCGATCTCCCCTTTTGTGAAGCCTAATCTCAAAAAAAAACTACCTCACCTCCATCTCCCCGTGATGGGCAAAATTTCCATCCATCAACGCCTTCGTGGGCCACCGCGGGGGAGGGCTCGGGAAGGCGGTCGGGGGCAAGTATCTGCTTTCCCACACCCCACCCTCCTTCTCTCTCTCTCTTCGCCTCGCTAATGCTGGAGCGGCGAAGGAAGCGGGAATGGTGGACCTCCAGAGGTGAGGGGGAGATGGGCCAACACCGACCTCACTTAACTCCTCCCAATCCCGACCTCTCCTCCCCTCCCTCCAAGAGCATCTCCAGTTCCACTTCCTGTAAGGAATTTCTCCACCCCCTCCGGGAGTCTTTCCCTCTCCCTTCCAATCCCACCACCTCTCTGCCGAGGAGTCCTCATGGTGGAAGGTGCCCTTGGCAGGGTGCAGTAACCCCTGAGAGGGTGTCCTCTGCTGGAAGAGGGATGATTTCCCCCCCCCCCCTGGCTGTGAGGAGGTGATGAGGAGCAGGCTCTCTCGCTCCTTAAAACCCTCCACCCTTCTCCGATGATAGCCTGCGGACGCTTTTCGCCCTCATCGAGTGTTCCCGTGACGTCACGGCCAACTCCCCCACCCTCGCCTTTCCTCCAGCACCCCCACCCACTCAACTCCAGTTCCCTTCCACTTTCTCATTTTCTCCAGGCGGGACCTTCCCTCCCTCCCGTTCGACGAGGAGCTGCTCTCTCTCTCTCCTCTCCCTCGCATGACTCGCTCCTCAGTCTCTCTCTCTCTCTCCCTTCCTCCCTCTTCGCTCTGTAAGTGGACGCGGATCATTTTTCAACGCCTTCGTTCCTTCGAAGGCGCTCGCTTTCCGAAGGGAAGGGCCTGCCCTCCATGGGAAACTGAGGAGGGAGATCGGTGACGCGAAAAGTGCGTCGGAGGAAGGGTGATTCCACGCTGGCTGACACTCATTTAAGTACATTAGGAGGGTCCGCGCATTTGGCATTGCGAATGCCTCCAAGGATCACGTATAGAGAGAGTTTCGTGTCCTTCTCGGTGAAAATACGAACTGTCAGACGCGCGCCCAACTAATAAATGTATGATACGTAAGGACACTGGGTGCGGATGCTCTTTGCTGACGTTCCACAGAATGAGAAATTCGGATAATGCGGGGGGGATTAGTGAGCTAGATAAGACAAATATATTGCTTTTAAAATTATATGTTCTGTGGCATTTATTCTGAAAAGATGGAGAGGCACCGAAGCATGTGAAAAGAACAATTAATCGCGTGCTTGAAATGAATAACCATCATCCGTCATGCGAATCCCCGGAAGTCGGTTCGGGTGCACCATTTTCCGATCGTATTCTGCCAATTATTTAGTAGCCACCGCCGGGTTGTAGATAAAATTATTTCTATTTGAACAACTGTTTATGTTAGGATGGGTTTTTTCTCAGCAGATGAAAATTCAATTACAGACTTCAGAGAACTTCAATAAGGTTTCAAGCATTTATATGGTTGGCGTCTGTAACCATTAGTTATTGGAGTTATATTTCAACAAATACTTGAGCTGGTACGACCAGGCACCGCATAAAAAGTACGCGGCGGTCATGACACATTTAAGGATAGTTTTAGCTTAATATTACCACAATACATTTAGCACTGCCTATGCCATTCGCCCGCATTAATAAATCCACGCTACCAAACGCATGCAACTGACAAGAGATTGCATATGTTTTCACTTGCGTTTTATCACAACACATTCGGGATTTGAATCAACGGGAAGTGGGAAGAAAAGTTCCAAGGCATGAAAACTTTTCCATTATATTGGTCTCCTCTCTCACAACAGTCCATTCCATTATTCGGTCAGGGTTCCAGCGGTTCTTGAAGGATCCAATCCATACACCACACCAGAAGAGCTGGTCGATCCGACCGTCCATTTGGATGTCCAATTTAGGAAAGTTTTTCACCCCGGGCGAAAAATGGCAGGTGAAGATGTTAGGCAGTTATGAGTTTGGCGTCGGGGGCGAGAAACCAAGAATGAAATCGCATGGCCATTCCCCCCGGCGCCCACCAGTCCTCTCGGATTCCACCCTCCTCCGCCCCGCCCCCCTTGCCCCGGGGCAACGCTCCGGGGGGAACACCCAAGAATAAGAAGCCTCGGATATCTTTCAAATTCCGTTTTGATGTCATTTCTTTTCCTTTTGACCTCGCGATCATATTAGGTGGGGCCACTAAGGCCATAATTAAGGTGGTGAAGATAGAGCAACAATGCCGAAAAGTAGATGAGAACGTTGGTCCGGAGGTTTTAAATACGTATGGACAACCGACTGATTTAAGCAAATACTAATTCTGAGATCCGAACGTGGGGCGCAAAATTGTCTCTCTCTATTTCATCAAATAACAAAGTATAACATCACACTTCAATAATAATAGCAATAATTGATTACTATTTTTAAATGGGCAAGGACCGTAAAAAGTTTTTATTTCGAATTGCTTGAATGTGCTTAGTTAAAGCTTTCTCGAGATGCCAAGAATTTCCTATATTCATGAATCAGAAATGTCTGCTGCATAGGGGATGTATTATATATGCCACCCTTCATCCATCTCTCTCTTCTTTTCTTTCTTTCCCTTGCCCATATAGAAAATACGAAAGAATTCTACCTCCCTTAAATGGTGAGAACTATACCTAAAGTTATAATTAAAACCTAGCAATTCACTAGCACTATTTATTGTCCTGGTAATTCACTATCATTAGGCGAAATGGAGACTAATGGATTACCACGCTCAGAGGGGTCAACAGTTTTGGGATCGGATGTAATGTTACAATCAGTTTCAAAGTTTTTAAAACCTATACGAATAACATTCCATTTAACATCAGCAATCCTAAGTCTCTCTCGTTTTGCACCCTGTTCAGTTCTTAGTTTTCATCCACACACAAATTAAACAAAGGAGAAGATGTATCAATAAAATATTAGGAAGGCAAATATACGGCATTAAATGAAGGTCACAATATATTTTTCCACTGTTCCTTATTTTGGAACTACAAGTTTCAAACGGCCTGCATGTCTGCCTCATTCAAGATTTATACGAATTTTCTCACTTGAAACATTTTCCCCGACTTTTTACAAAGGTGATCATCATATCAATAAGGATAGTGAATTATCGGCATGCCTTAGAGACATTCAGTGGTCAATTTATGTACCCAAAAAAAGCCTTGGGAAAAATGAACGGAGAAGTCTTTCCAAGCAGATGACCTGGGCACATTTAATTTACATGAAGAGAGGTGCGAAGCGACGAAGAGTGTGGCAATCATTACGAAGGGCGGTGATGCAGGGTGATCGACCAGCGAAAAAAGGACGTGAGAGGGAATTTGAGAGTTTTGTAAAGCAAATTGAAGCGAAACACAATTATGCCCCCTTTCTACGGGGAGAGAAAATGTTTTTAAAAACGATCAGATCGAGTTTCCCTATTTTTCAGAGAACCGTGGGAAAAACCGTGTATCGACATTTCAGACAGTTCCAATCTATTATGCATTCAAGGCCCATAGTGTATCTATCGGAGGGCGTCAACGAAAGACAATATTTATTCACAAGATAAAAACCTCTTGTTTATATATTTTCTACTTGAATTTGATTTTAATGTTTTCCAATTTAGTAAGAAAATTTGGGCATATCACTACTTAATGAGAAGGTTAAAATAGAGAATTTTATTACTTTTTTATTTTCCTCCGTTATTATTTTTTCTTGGGATTCTAAGTAAATAAAATCGCTCTACTCGTGGTAAGGTAATTACTACATTGAAATAATGTCAAATTAAAACTAATAGAAATAGATGACGGCATTTGCTAAATATTTTCTCCGGACCACAATTATCAATTGGAGAGTTTGAACCCTCTGATCGCGTCTACACGGCCTCAATACAGAGCTGGTGCGCAAAAGCGAGCCCATGACTTGAGGGTTTTTTCAGCCTTTCATTTTTATTTTCTTTCATTAAGGACATGGAAAACTTGACTTTCGTTCAGACCATTCAATACTTCTATAAAAAAAGTCAATCTGGGAAATACGTAGTGATCCACCATTTCTCACTCCCGGGAGGATATCTTGCCATGACAGGGATTTAAGCGGTACTCATTAACCAGAGTCAATTTAACCTTTGTCTGAGGATTCAATTTGGAAGTGAGTATTTGTAATAATTGATGCATTTTTAACTGGTACCAAAACTAAACGAATAAAGGACTTAATTTTTTTCAGGATATGGAGAGATATGAGTATAAACGTCAAATTGGAGTTTCTTATAAAAATACTTGGTAGCCGAATTTCTTTCTGGGTTCCGTATATTTCGAATTGAATGCCATTACCGAAAAAATAATAAAAATATAAATACGCAAGGCATGCCCTGCTTGATTGTCAGGCTTCTCATTCCGAAAGTAACATGTGATTACTAAAGAGTACAAAATATTTAACAAGTTATTGTGTTTAGAATAAAAAGTAATTAGTAAATTACTGTAGGGATTTCCGTTTCTAATACTGTAGAAGAAACTCTTCAAAAATAGGGGTTCTTCCGATGCATTAATACGCTAATTATGACTTTATACGAGAGTAATGTTACATGGAATCGAATCCGTTTTCTATGAAAAAAGGTTAAGAAAATTTTAGTTTTTTTTATTAGCGATCGGCTGAAATGTTTCCGTATTCTCGCAGTTAACTCTCTCCATCTTAGTTATGATGCAAAAGGGAAACGAGGGTGCTTAGAGAGACTGAGCACCAGCAGCTGCTGTGGTGACGGAAGAGGGTGTGAGCGCGGGCGGGTTGTTGAGAGCCTTGCGAGACACGGCCGGGAGCTCACAGTTTCTGGGGCCGTCTGCACCATTGTGAGGAGTGGTTGCAAGAAACCTATTCGGGTAAGTTTTAAGTTCTGCCGAGTTGTTGTTGGAAGGATGAGAGAGGAAGATGGTACTAATATATCGAGGGGGACTCAAAGGAGCAAGGCTTTCGAATTGGTGAAGGGATAGGCCGAGAGATGTCACCACTGAGACTGCGCTAACAAAAAAACTCGCGAAAGCCGAGAGTCTCGAGTCCACCTGAGGCGAGAATAACGAGGGTCTAACGCTGCGGAGCCAGCCACTGGGTGGACGGAATATTTTTTCCGCCTCCTTCACCGTTTTCCTAGGTCGAAAAAAAGGTCTCTCTTAAAAATCTGTATGGTATGCGATAAGGGTAGAGAAAGGGGCGAATCGTCCTTTCGGTCTATTGGGTTCAAAAATGATTCGGTAGACTTAGGAGAGGTCTCGAGGAAGCACCACTTTCCTTCACCTCTACACACTCAATACAACTTTCCGAGGGTGTTTTGGGAAACGTCTGAAAACGCTCCGTTTCCATATTGTGATTTCAAAACACAAAGCCATTTGGACGTACAATTTGATGGCCTGTGGCACGTGTGGACAAACACTTGGGCGAACGAAAAGAAAAAAAAAACGTGACATCGGGGCACAAAGGCAATTAAAGCACTTTCAAGAAGAGCAGAAAAAACTACTTGGTGTATTGCAATATTAAAAAAACATTTACTAGTGGGGGTAAATTATGGCTAGGATGTTATGATGAGGAGTGAAGAAAGGATGCACCCAATTTGGGAATTTCGATGATATTTGAAGTATCGAAATGTAAGTGAATATTTTAAGTTTTATTCGAAGGTGACTTTGTGTTTGTTGGCTTTGCTGTATTTTGAATACAGTTGCTAGTAATATTCAATCGATTCGACGAAAACTAGCAGCTTATCATAAACACTCATCAGTCATAAGGACCGGCTTAATATAGCTCGATGTTTTTACTGTGAAACGCTAGCCCACGACTAGGGCAAATATTTTCTGAAAGGATAGTCATTAGAAGAGCTCCATAGGTTGTTTTTCACCAGAATATTTTGGTTTGAAGTCGAATATTTTAACAGAATGCAACCAAATTTTAAACTATAATGTCGATCATCGAAAGCGATCTGGAAACGATGGGAAAATGGAATATTCGTCTTTGGGAAAGAGTATGAAAACCTTGCGTAAATTAAAAATGTTAAGAGCGTGTATTGGACGTTCCCGCTGACATAAAAAACCAAAAGTTTTTCTTAAGTTTCCCTTTAATTTTCTCGTAATATGAACAATTTTTTAATTGTGTCCCTATGGACGAGCCTAATGTGACTGCCTTACTAGAAACCTGAGAACAGTATTTCATTAAGCCTTTCATACGCCATTATTTTATATTTTCGAAGATACAGTAGCGAAACAGAAATGTTCATATAAGATATATAATGTGCCAGTTTTGTTTACTCGCAGCAAAAAAGACAGTAGTCTTAAAAATAACTGAAAAGAGGGGTACATTTTTATGCCATCCAAGTCTTCCTTTTCAAATCTCCATTTTTTTCCGCGGGTCTCAATCTCAAACCTGCGTAGATCACATTTTATCAAATTAATTTCTCATTGAGCTATCATCTCTCTAAATATGTAACTATTTAAAAAATTGACGAGAGCGTTGTGGGGAGCGCCATCTGTATGCCCGCCGCTGCTTTGGACTTTCCATTCTCAAGCTCGTTAAGATATTATTACGGGACTATAAAAATTATTTCGAGTAGACTTTAGAGCGGGCAGAAGATACCCAGGTCAGAAGGAACTGACCCGGGTAACTTCTGTCCGCAGAAGAAGGTGGGTGGACCACCGAAAATTTTGGAACACGATTGAGCTCGTACATATATGTACATACTTGTATATCGTGAATTACCACGCACAGCATGTGAACCTCTTCCAATAATAAAATTGTGGCCACAAAAAAATGCGGTAGGAATCCCTAATTCTGAGAATACACGTCGATTAAACATCCAATATTGTCTTGGAGATAACATTTCTTCACAATTTTAGTACCATAAATAAACATTTATCCACCCTAAATTCTGATCACTGAAGTAAAGTTTCACTCAACTTTCAGTAGCATAAGTCATAAATATTTCCTGTGGTTTTCCAACACCGAGACACGTTTAGACTTAAGATCCACCATTAAAGAAAAAGCTTAACGAAACAAGGTGGTCATGAAAACCTTCCGTGGATTTAATTGGAGGAGCAAATATTTAAAAAAGTTGATTTGTGAATGTTTTCTCTCTTAGAATTTCTGTTATGTCGACAACATAACGCTGCCTGTGACGTTGAAGAACGAAAATTATCATTTCTAGAAAGCAATGACGAATAATGACGCAATTACCTCATCCACAGCTGATTTCAAGTACTGGCAATCATGAGGCAGCGAAAATGTGCAATGGCAGTTTCCAATTCATTATAAATTTTTATCGAAGATGCACGCGGTATACTCCTCACGACCCAGCCAACTCAATGAAATAAGTTTCTAGTTTAAATGAAAAAGATATAATCCACCGACCTGCCATTTCGTTGGTCAATTTGCTGGATACACAGACGTGCATGGCCAGGAAGATCTGCGGCAGGATTTTCTATTAGGACATGAATATTATGCTGGGATGAGCTAATCTTCCTAAAATTACGTCTAAGGTTGGAAGTAACATCGATCGCAAAAACACCAATAAAAAATGTGCGAATGCTAATTGTTGACGCTGTCGTTGATTTGTAAATTGCGAACGCTTTATACCCGCAGCGAGCATCTTCCTTCCGGCACGCCTATCCCTCAGCATCGGTGAAGACGAGGATCTGGCCTTCGGAGCTTCAGCTACTGCCGCCGCCGGCTGGCGGTGGGTGGCCCGGACGGATGGCTCTCCTCCCGCATGACGGCCGTCACCAGCGGGTGGGAAAAAACTTCTCACTCCCGACACCACACGCAAAGCAACCAACTCCCCGGTCACTCGTCCCTCCTAAACTTCGGATAAGAAAGGCGAGTTGAGCGCGAGGTGCACCACACACCAAGACGGTATTCCAAACAGGTGAGTCAAAGCCGTCACCGTGGTGATTAGAGAATTCGGGTGATTCTAAACCACTGCTTTCGGCGAGACAAATGGCAGATGGCTTTGGTAGAATTGCTCCCGTCATTCACAAAAAACTTTAATCCAAAAAAGTGCGAGGTTGTTTTTTGAGTTCACTGGGAGCAAAATTTCTTAATCCATCTGCGAATTGGGAGCAAACCAGATATTCGATGTGAGCATCTGAACATAAAACACTTCTTCGAGAACGAGGTTATTGTCGCTGTGTCCTGTCTTCGGGTATTCGGGCAAGTTACCCGTACACTGATGCCCTCCCAGGCGAAGCGGAAAAATTCCCGTGGCTTTGAGATAAATAACCCCAATAGATGAAGAACTTTTCATTCTGTGTCGTCCATGTAAACACTAAGAATATGGCAATTTTTCAGTCCTTAATCTGTACGGCAGTATCACAAAAAACAATAATCCTCACAGTGGTGTCTTCCTCCAAACACAGGATTCCTAGCGTTTGACAAAAAAATACTCTTTTCCGATCGGAAGTCGATTATTAAACCCGTTCGTAGGGATGATAGTTCGGGGTAATCCTGGAAGACGTGGACCGGACACTAGTTTAACATATTTCCGCGTCTCCCGAGTCCCGGAAGGAGATTGAAGGGGAATCGGCTGCTCGTGGTTCACGCAAGTGTCCAGCGCTCGAAGGTCTCCCGTCCTTTTTTCCGGAGGAGCTTGGGGGAGAAACACACGGTATCTGCGAATGACCAGCCCATTCGAAAGAGTGATGCCAAGTGGTCATGAGTGAGTTGGGCAACTCGGGGAGGCTGTCAAAGGAAAAAAGGAGAGAGAGAGAGAGATTGTAGAGGTTTGGGGAAAGAAGGAAGAGGGAAAGAAAGGGGGCATGGAAGTCAGCGGGGCTGGGGGCGGAGGGTGAGATGAACATAAAATGAGGGAAGGGGGAAAGGGACACAAAGGCCTAAGGAACAGGGGTGTGGGGGGAGAAGAAGAGTGGAGGCACCCTAGGGTCCCTTTTGGTCATCTTGCAGGGAAGGAGGGACCCCACTACTAACTTACTGGGCCAAAAAAGAGTGGAGTAAGGGGTGTGCAAAGGGTGAGGAGTTAGGGGCTGGCCAGGGTTTCCCCCTCCTTATTCTTCTTTTGAGGGTGAGAGTTTTGGCGGTTGTTGGGGGAGAGAGGGCAGTGCTGGTCAGGGTGACGGAAGAGAAGCAGAAAAAAAATATAAAGACTGGTGGCCGATGACGAGCAGTTAGGGCGAAGAATCGCCTTTCTCGAGGGCGCCACAACCTCCCGAGGCTCTTAGAGAGCAAAGCCGAATGAGAATCCATTATGAATTCATCCCGAAACTCTCTGGCTTTCCTACGGAAATAACCTCCTCCTTTCCCTAACCAATCCGACATAAATCCCTCTACGGGCATAAACTCGCTTCTTTGCGGAAGACGGAGAATCTTCTCAGAAGTCTTCCATCGTTATCAAATTCAGAGAAACTACGTGAGTGCGACTTTCCAGCACGCTACATACTCGTACACATTCTGAAATGCATTTTGAATTCATTCATAATTTTATATTTCAGAATGCATCGCGGCACCTTGGGAGAAAAATAAATGGTAGCAGGGCGATGAAAAGTAATTTAACTTAGAGAGCTTAACGAATCATTCAAGTTTGGAAATACATTTTCGCGTTGAATCAGTCTTCGGATCACTATTTATATTCGATAACTTATCTTCCTCCATTGCCAACATCTAAAGCCTTGAAATTGCAAAAGTATCGTAAATGCTCCCAACCACGATATCTGTTGAAGTATAACCGTAATGGATGTGAAAAATTAAAATTTCATCGGCAGCTAAGTCGCCAACTTCTCTGACTCGAGAGTATTAACATCCAAAATGATAATTCGATACGCACTGAAAACTGAACTATTTTACATGAATGTTGGTTAATTAATTATCTGTACTCACTCACGAAGACAAATATCTTCTGAATAAAACACTGAATGCAGTCTAAAATGTTCCAATCGTATTTCAGTGGAAGTTAATTAAGCAGGTTATGTACGCGGTTTGCACTAATCGTGATTTCACTCGCAATCATCAACTTTCGATAATACGGCACTATAATTCCAGCAACATAATGGCCATGAATACCCCAGGTAAATAGTAAACTGTAATGCAACAAATTCCCACGCTTTTTCCTTATAATTCTCATTTCAATTGTTTAATTTTTCATAGTTTTATTGAAATAAAGTTGCTATTAAATTTCAGTAGCTAGTAGTAGTAGTAGTTTTGAGGGGAGGCGACCGACAGCTAAGGTCATTTGCGCCATAGGGGATGGATAGGAAAGGATGAAGGGTGGAGAGAAACCCGGCGTCGGCATTAGCCTACTCTTTACGAAAGGCGCCAAGGGGTCCGCAGCTTAACGTCCCATCCGACGGACGCCGTACTCACTCAAAGTGCCCTCCACAAAGCACCTCAAGGTAGGGATCGAGATACCTCTGAAAAATATTCAACACCGCCGGGATTTGAACCCGCGCCCTCAGGGTGGGAAGCCAGTACGTTAGCCCCCGCACCATCTCGATCCCCAGTAGCTAGTATCAGCATAGATTTAAATTGATTCGCCTCTCACTGTGGCTGAAGCTTTTGAAATTTCCCTCAATATAATTGAAGAAATTTGGTTATTTATTAAGGTTGTAAAGAAATTCGCCTTAGTGAACCAACCGCAGCCAAAATGCAAGAATGAAGATACGAATATAACAGTTGCCAAACTAATGGGCCTAAAAAATGTTCTTATATTGCAAAAGAAAGGCGGCAGTACTGGCTGAACAATATTTAAAGTGAAGCAGACTCCTCATCGGAGAATGAATAAAACAAGAGGTCAGGTGACAAATAACAAAAGGGTTCGTTAAAAAGCTATCTTGCCGGAAATTTTTCCGAATCGTGGGGCACATGCCGAAGCGCGTCGGGACTCCAAAATCCGCCGGGCGAAAGCCCCGCGAACGCCGGAGACTTTAACGCCTGATATCCCGTCAATGTCACTGGAATCTGCGAGCACGTAACCGATTCATTAAAATGGTAATCATTTGTGACGCCAATGGTTTGTTGGAGCTTCTGTGTGCTCGCATACATAGACAAGGAAAATCCTTTTGTGCCATTATTTTAGAGTCAGAATGCGTGTTCTTACACAATGACTGCGAAAGTGAGAGACGTTTAACATGAGGTTCACGGACTGGACATAGGTTTAAACTTACTACAGTAGGATTTCCTACGATTGAAGCGGGTTATAATGCAAGTGGTGGTTTCCCAAATTGTATATCGTGATAAAAAAAGGGTAGGGTTGTCTTTTTCCTCGAAGTCACATTTACATATAAGGAATGTTTTGACAATAGAGAAATCGAAAAATAATGTAATTATGTAATACAACGCTGTGACTATGAATTTCAAAGGAACTGTCTTCGAGTATGCTCCCTAGCAACAAATTTCCTGATTACCCAAAATATTTGAACTAGCGAAAGGATTAATTTAATGTGTTAATATTACCCAGCATACAATTTTCTATCACAGAAATGTTTTCGTTTTACTTAATTGAGTCTTCAATATAGGTGAAAAAATCGCATATTACAGGCTATCAGAAGTATTTTTAATATATTAGGAAATACGAATGCATTATGACGCTCGTGGGCGTATGTGTGTGCAGGGTGCTTCAGCAAGTGATGCTGCCGTGCCCTGCATTTATGCAAGTATGCATGTGTGTGTGTGCATATGTATTAGTATATGTGTGTATGTATGTATACATGTTTATGTGTGTGCATGTATGTATATATGTTTGTGCGTGAATGTATGTATACATGGTGTGAGTGTATGTGTGTGTGTATATATATATATATATATATATATATATATATATATATATATATATATATATATATATATGTGTGTGTGTGTGTGTGTGCGTGTGTGTATGTGCATATATGTAAAAATATATGTATATACATACACGTAAATGTGTGCGTGGATGGGAGCGTTCACCTCAAGATTAGGATGGTCTTGTGCACGGAGACTGTCGCATATGATTAGAACTTGAGCTTTTGATATTGAACCAACCCAATAATGTGTAATCGGGATAAATTAAGGAAACCCGAGTAATTGAATGAATAAACTCAACTGATCGTGCTACATATCACTGTATAGACAACAGAATATGATTAGTTAAGACGTACAGAATAGAAATATCAGGGAAGCAAAAAAAATAGCTTCGTTTCAACAAATACCACATGTTCTTCGTGAGACTTGCGGTAGCTGACGGTTGATGGAATTCCTCTCATAATCAGGAGTATCATAGTTAGCTGTTCCTGGTGACTTAATTTAAAATAAATAAAATCAAAATTTGCCGTTTTTGCAACGTTAGTTTTTTCCCCAAAACAGCATGAGCGACCAACTCGTCGAGATAAATATTCAATGCCCTGCCTGTTTTATTTCCCAAATAGTTCCCCATAATAAATGGCTCCTCTATGCAACACAAAGTAACCTACCTACCCCTAGCCACAGTCCTAACTTCAGGATTAAACAAGGAGCACTAAACAGCAGTCCCGTAAAATGAAACTTGACCTGACTCTCAAGCAATTTTAAGGAGATCAACGTGGCAGGGAGTATAGAAAATTGGCAATAGACTCACCAATAAAGCACCACTGCACCGACATTTGCCTTGAGTCCGGAGTCGGGCGTGGAAGAATTGGTTGGTTTCCACCATATCTCCTTCGGCCTCGAATTTTCGATGAATTTATCATGATGCCAGCGGAGTCGCGGGAAAAACTTACAGATCTTGAAGCACGACATAAGAGACAAGCTCTGGAAAAGATTACGTTCACAACTGGTGCAGAACGTTCACCATTTCCCTCGTAAGTAGACGATAAAGGCTTGCTAACCGCCGCGACACTACTCTTGAGGCCTTCCCCTTGGCTCTGGCCTGGAGTCGCAGCGAGAGCGAACTGACTGGGCAAACTCTCTCGCCCTTTTATCACCGAAGGTCAAGAGTATAAGATCCGACGGGGTACGTGACGCATTGACACAACCCTTTCCTGATCCAAGTGGGCAAGTCGGTTATGCTCCAGAGCCAAGTGCGTGCTAGCTATGTGTGTGAAAGGGGTTCGGTTAAATGAATCCATTACGTCCTTCCATGAACAAGTTTTCGATTTGATATTGTGCAATTAAAATTATTTCTTTCGAATTCACAATAACCAGCTTATATGCTTCCAATAATTACAAACTCTGCCAGTAATAGTGGGTTGATTTGTACTCAACTAAATTTTACAAGTATTTCTCCAGTTTATGATTTTTTTTAGATATTATAATTCATCCATAACATGTGAAAGCCTCTTAAAAATTGTGTACATCGTAAAATTCCTAAATTTTAAATGCACATATACTGAAAATATGGCCTAGCAGTGTATTGGATATTATATAAAAATTACACACATAGATAAATGCATAAATTACTTGAGGAGCTCAACGTCTAAATTGATATTTCTAAGAATTTTCATTAACCAATCGCTGAACAACGTGCAACATTTTGTATCATGTCGGAGAGATGAATGCCTTCCATGAGGAAATATGACAACAGCACACGGAAAATAAATCACTACCAATATCTATCAGTACCTTTCCGTATAAATATAGTGGTATCTCATAAAATTAGAACGTCAGCTTAAAATATTTTCAGCTTTTAAATATATCAATTGTTTAAAACTTCTCTGATGAAGGATTTAATTACAAGAATATCTCCTACTTATGGGGACAGTTTGAAATCTAAGAGTTTGAAAATGGGACACATGTAAGTCATGATGACGTAATTTTCACGCAGAGAATTGTGGTGAGCATATTACCCTGGCTTTTGCAATAGTTGGGAAATGATGCAATGAAACTATAATAGCAAAAGAATGTTGTCATGTAAAAGAAACACGTGATATTATTGGGAAAACACGAAATGAATGAACGATGAATATATACGCCAAAGGAAATGAAAAACGCAATAGATTTCTGAGTAAGTTCTTGTCTTCGTTTTACATCATTTCAAGGAATTATGCTCCACTTCCTTTACAGCTAATAGCGCTAAATCTGACTCATGAAAGATACCTGTAATACTCCACAATGAGGTTTGAAAAATTCAGTAACCAGAAATATTTGACTTTTCCGGATAATTTGTTGTTAAAGGTGTAAACACGAGTTTGTATGTTTTTCATCTTGCCATTTAAACTAATGACATATTTCTCATAGAAATGAAAGCTGAAATTGGAGTCTTGCGGATAAAATGTTACACGAGCCCAGGGATCCAGCAATGAGGCAGCCGCTGAATTAGCTTGGCGAGCTAAGCTGGCTTGGGTTCAAATCCAGAGTTGGGGCATATTGGTTGCGAAACAAGATTTCGTTCGCAATAGAGTTTCAAGGTGTGGTACGAGACAACCTTGACGAAGGCAAACCAATATCCGAACTCCTAATGCATGTGATAACATGCTTTGAGTTGAAGTCCAGCAATGTATCTTGTGATAAATACCCATTTTACTCTGCAGGTTCTTCTCGAAAATATCTTATTTTGAAAGCAAATTTGAGCGACCATAACACTTCGAGGAAGCCAAGAGGAAATTGTTCTTATCCATTGATCATAGTTTGCCTTGCCAATATATTGATATAACGCATATGATGCCATAACAAAAAATGCCACACCTCGCCAATGTGTCGCCAAGATGAAAAGGCGTATTAAGACGTATTAAGCTCACGTATTAAGACGTACGAGTATTATTACAGATTGAGGGAAGGGAGAGAGGGCAGGCAGGTAGGGAGGGCCTCCCGAGTCACGCAGGCAATATGCCTGTGCGCCTTTTGTTTTCCTCTGCTCAGGAAATGGTGATCTGCCGGGCCAAATTCAAATGCTTCGCCGCTTACTGAGCGATTTTAAGTTTCCAACTTTTAGTTCATTCATAATAATTTCCGCCTAAATGTTCAATTACATTAGTACGTACTTATTTTAATAGGAAAATTGAGGAGTCACAATCTGAGTCACATTTCCAAACAGCCCAAGCTTATGTCAGCGGGCGTAAAAAAGCTAGTATGATTCACAACGGAATTGAAAAGTGGAGTACTTTTACTCTATGCCAATTGAAACGTAAAATTTTACAATGATAAAAATGTAAAATTCCTATTAGGAAGAAATTTCTCACCACGAGCGCGACATTTAACCAAATTTTTTTTAACACTTAAAATTTTAACATCGTCATAATTCGTATAGGACCTAATTATTATGACTGAAATTAATTTGGATATCAGTAATAAAAATTTGAACCAAAAATAGCATATTAAATGATTTATTTAGTTCTTTTTTTCACGGTACATTGATCTTCCGTTATATTCCCTCCGATGCATAGATCATGTTCCCGTAGCGTGACGGCAAACGGGAGAATGTAGTTTGTTGGGCCGATATTAATAATCCTAGACATAGAGGTAAATTAACATGCCAATTTCAACACTAGAGAAGTTTTTTGTTACACTGATCCGCAGTGATCCACGTACAAATTTTGGTTAAAAATAAAGAACATGCACTGATGAAGGACGTACGCGATTAGGGATATTTCGACGCTTCAGAATATTCTGCGGTGCAATAAAATCAATTCGATGAAGTCCAAATTCTCAACCTTCATGGGACAGTATGACGGCAAATGAGAATTATAATCCCGGCTATTTTTCACATATTTTGGTATGAACACTGTTCACGTGCGAAATTTTTGTTTGGAGAAGCAGATCAAATGTTTTTGAATAATAGTAAAAGTTAATTTTGGCTAGTCAGCACAATACATTTCCACTATTCTTGCAGTGACAATTAAGTTAGGCTTAGGCCTTAAATAGATAATAACAACAACGTTTGACTTACCAAACCTTATTCTCACAGCTAAACAAGATTTGCAATAATACAGAGACAGTAAAATAATCAGTTTTTTTCAATCAAGGCCGCGAATAAATTCATGCACCAAGTGAACAACCTTAGATGAAGGAAAACGTGGAGAATCCACATATAATACACGGAAACTAATTACTTTTTGAATCCCTAAAATTGTGAAAACTCTCAGTCCAATTCAATCAAAGGTAATGACCCTAACATACGATTCTCTCCCTCGATTCCGAATTAGGTGATATTAATTGAAATAAAAATCTTAATAAAATAACCCGCTCTTTGAATGGCACCACAGCGGGAATAAAAAAAAAGAGGGCCACGCTTTAGAGTTTGACGTGAGGAGGACGGATGCGGAGGTAGCATTGTGCCGAGTTCGTTATCTCGACGATGCCCTGGGTATAAAAATTAATTCGTTCGCACGTTTGTAATATCTGGATCTCTGCCGTCCCCATTGTACGGCGCAGCACTTGTGCGCAATTAACCTTTACGCGGCTCCCACGTGGGTGGATTTCTGGCAAATTGCGCGACTACGTTTCACGTGTTGGATGACTCGTGGGTCCGGTCACGAAAGGAATGAAAGATGCGAAGGAAGAGATAGGTCTTCGTGGTGAGGGAAACCCAGCGCATTCAGTGCGAGACGGTGTGGCACTCATACGCCCCTTACACCGCTGGTTTAAACAGAATTTAAATCCGATTTCATTATTAATAAAAAAATAGCTAAATGTTTTCATTAGTTTACGGTCACGGTCATGGATCATTTTAGTGAAATACAAGTAACAGTTAACAGAGACGAGAAGCATGCATGTTTTTTTAAGTGAAGACTTCATAAAAGATGAATTACCACTAAGAAAATCAGCAAGCACAAATGAATTAAAATACGAAGATCACATTGATGATTGAATATAAAACAAACTGAAAAAGGTAAGGTAACTTGGCTTTACCGTTTTAGTCCATAGAGGAAGTATACAACACAGATTCCTATAAAGGCTTAACATTTTATTTCACTCGAGGGAATGGAAATTTGTCTTCATTTGATATAACTTTTGCTAAATTTATGCAAAATTTTTCATTCAATATAATAGCACGTATTTCATGGATCTGTATGAAATAAATATCTCCTGTTAATCACTGAAATAGCACCTCTCACTGCGGTGCTTCTCTCAATTAAGTTGACAAACGTCAGGAACTTAGTTCACATGCAAACGAAAGGAAAATATTTATTCGTAAATGCACAGAAGTCCTTCGTCGATGACAATGGCCAATGACTGGAAAACGTTTTTTTGGCGATTTACAATGCAAACATATATCTTTTGGGAATATTTTCATGGATTCGACCAGCTTTAATACCTGAACGTACATGACTGCGGAGTCATGAGGAATCGAGAGTTTTTGAGGTGCACTCAGCAAGAACCCACCCACCCGCGCGAGTGGGCTCGTTTTCTTGTCTTTCTTCTGACGTTTTCCAAATTACCGCGCCGTATTACCATAGCCGCAGTTGACTGCAGCAGATGTTATTTTTAATGATCTTATGACAAGACTATCCGTACGTTAGAGATATCGTCTCATTTCTTTTTTATACAAAAATACTCACTTCCAAACAAAAGATCCTTGTAGAAAATAGACGTACCACAATACAGCACCGCGCGTAGTAATCTACTCGTATTTAATTCAGGTATTAACTTTTAAGGGCAATCAAACGGAATGTATCATGCAGAGAGAGAATGAAAGAGCGCATGCGTACTTCACGTTAATAAAATAGTTTTGTCTGAAACCCGGAAAATTGCCTGGAAACCTGGAAAATTTATCCACTCGAAAATAAAATCTTATTTTCACCCCAGTTTTTCACGAGAAAACAGAATCCCGATGGGTTATTGAGGAAGTTCCGAGGAATACTCCGTTTTGCGGAATCAACGCGAAATCATAGTACTACAGTAGGCCACCACACTATCACTGATTTCATGTAACAAGTGGGAGCTCTACTTTGACTAAAATTCTTCGTTATTTTCGATTTACAAATGTTGGTGGACTACTTATGGATCCCTATGGGGGGGGGGGGCACTTCCGAGTGTAGTGCGCCTTCCGTCGGATAGGATGTTGAATAATGGTCTACTTTGGGCATTTCGTTCACGAGAGTAGGATTTTGCCATCGCCGAGTTTCTCTTCACCCTTCCCACTTACCCTGAAATTCTTATCCATACACCAAATTGCCGACACATCCCTAACCGGCGCAAATGACTCCAGTTATCGGTCGCCTCCCCTAATTACAAATACTATTTTTGATATTTGAATACTTTGGAAGAAGAAGATTTTAGGGCGAGAGTGTACCTGCTTCATAACTAATAAATAAAATACATTTTTTGTTTCCAGTATTTAAATTTGTTTTAAGGCTGGAACAATATTTCAAAGCGAAAAAATTTCTATTTTCTACATATCTTAAAGATAAAAACCAGGTGCAACTGATTGCAATGTAAATGTTACAATTATATTGCGGGTTGAGAGCTTTCTTTAACCATTAGCAACAATGTCTCAAGTAAGTAAATTGCTTTGAGGTAGTTATTTGTCCTAATGGACAAACAACGTATTGTACTCACGCTTAACACCTTTGATATACACATATTTTAATATTGGGTGCCATCATATATACGTGCAAACCATTTTGTATCGATAAACTGCACATGAATGCTTAACTTGGAAAGAAAATAAAATATTATTTGCACATTCGGATCGTTTCGTTGCTTGTCCCTTGGGAAAATTAGGCAAGGGAAACGAGATCATAATTTAATTTGTTAAAATTTACTTTTACGAATAGGGTCTTCCGGGGACAAACCTATCATTTGCTGTTATTATCAACGTAATAAACTTGCCATTATCCTTTTCATTTATCTCTGACTGCCGACAGTAGTCTAGACGGATAACGTTGTTATGCAGAATGTTCAAAGTTTTCAAATCATCCGCCTTGACCGGGATTCGAACCCTAATCCCGCGATGTTCAGCCGAGTGCTTTAGCCAGTTAAACTACCGAGGTATCCTGATTGATATACATCGAAATTTTGGGGTATTTTTAAGTAACATGTCATGAAGAAATGCCGAGCATACAATGTCACAGGCATGCAGTCGTGCGCGTTGCGCCACAGTCCACGAGGTTATAGCCAACTTTTTAAACACAAAGGTTTTTTACCCTACCCAAATTCAAAGAAGTGCGGGAGATTCCGCGACGGAGTCGTCCGTTAAAAGTGACTGTCGCGCGCGGTTTCTCTCGCAGTTCTTTGAATTTGGATAAAGTTATGTTACTATACATTTTCGAAATATGTTCTACCCAAATAGACGAACCATTACCGATGGATGCTTAACCAATGAGATTAAGTAAATATAAGCTTATAAGTGCAACTATAAAATATTTAGAAAAATGTCAGGAATGCCAAATACTTTCACAGTGAGGTTCCAACATTAAAAATTAACGGTATGGCACAACTTCAATTGCCACCCAGCCAAAAATTGACAGGAATTAATAATCAATCTGCTGCCACACACCCCAGAGGTGGCTTGCAGGGTACATAAATAAATAAATAAGCCAACTTTTAAAAATGGGGTCTTCGGCTTCTTAAGTTATGTGTACAGGGAAACATTTCTGTACAACACGGACATTTTAACTTAAAGATGTATTTTCGTTTTTCTAAGTGATTGAGCTAATAGTTATAAATATAAATATGTGCCAACCAGTGTAATGGAAAGATTTGAGGATGGAGACTCCAAAATAGGCGGTGGAAGTCAATGAAAATAAGGGCCGGGGATGGAAGTTCTATCCATTTAATTTTAGATATTAGGTGCTATTGCCGCGAGCCACTCAATCGATGCCTGAGAGCCTAATCCAAATACAAATGAAATGGCTAGTACGTGGAGAGGTCTGTTTACAGATCGTTTTTCGTTCAGATTTATCAGACTAACTAAACAGCACAAAAAAGATTTCGTTTTGAAAAACCAGCAGCCTCGGTATTCTATATCCTCACCACGTAGCGATTGCTGTGCATCACCTGTACGTCTACCAAAAGATAATACCCACAATAGTACCAAATGCCTACGACCACTAATTAGCTACAGTAAATCTTCGCGAACGCTCAAAACTGAGAGAAATATCATGTATATCTACACCTTGCCTTACAACTTACACCTCTTGCCACGAGAACGTGTGGCAAGAAGTGTAAGGTCACAAACTGTTGAGGTAAGTGGCGTTTAATTGCATTCAAAAAGTTATAATTGCAATACGTTATCTTTCATACAGCTGCGGTCCCTTGTTTGGGAGGAAAAAGTGATTCCCCATATTGATCGGTTTATCAGTCAATTTCCGTAACTTCTTCATGCGTTCCCACCTACCAGTGCAATGCAGTGCTGGAAATTCATACCAGGCAAATAGATTTCAGGGTCAACCTCGAATATTTATTTATCTAATGGTCGGTCTACACCAGAAGGACGTCACTCAACACATCCGGCCTCGGTTACGGTGGGTTTACGTCCTCTCAAACTAATCCTAAGGTCTCGGGTTCGATTCCAACGGAAATAGAAAGGTTTTCCTACACCTGAGGTTTGAAGTTTGTGATGTTTGTGTGGGATTGGCATGCACGCGAAATGAACCGACACACATACCTGTGGCGGGTTTAGTGTCCAGCATGAAGGACAGTGCCATCACTTCGTCCCTATCCCCTCCTCCTCGACGATACGTTTTCCTCGCCTCTCTCACTTTCAAAGCGGCGGTGGCATTTGGGGCGCGGGCGACGTGGAGGAATCAAAACACAAACGAGGACGACACGTCCACGGCGGCGGAGGTCTCAGATCGACGATCCCAGCCCCTTCCGTCCTTGGTCACTCTCCCCTATCACTCAAACTCCCCACAAGCCGTTTATGCACTCCCTCCCGTGCATCCTTCCACACAATCCTTCCCCGGCTTTTTTTTCACCCCGTGGAGAAAGAGAGGGTGAAAAAAACCCCAACAACCTCAATAAAAAGGTCTCGCCACAAAAGGAAAGGTCTAAATATCCTTTTTCTTTTCTTTTTTTAACACACACGAAACCGCGCGACACACGAGGTGTTTAAGCGGGGCTATTATCACTTTTCCGGTGAGGTAAAATGAGCAAAAAAATTAACCGGCGGCACCCTTCTCTTTTTTTCTTCTTCTTCTTCCCGCGCTACTGCAGGAGCGCGCTTCGCCACGGAGACCCCCGAAACTCGGTGAACTTACAGGCGGGGATCGTAATAAAAGGTCCGCCGCCGGACGTCTCTTCCTCCTCGGACGACTCGACAATAAAACAACGGCAAGGGGAGAGTCCCTCCGTCCGGGGCTTCATCACCCACACGCTTCCTCTGGCTCTCGCCGAAGCGACCGGCCTCGCCACGGCGACCACCGGCCGTGGGGCGAAGACTCGCTCGGGTGAAGGAAAGGCGAGGTGGTCCGTGGTTAACCCTCCCGACTTCGGCTCGACGGGAACCTTGGATGTTCCCGAGTCCTTACTTGAGGTTCCGTCAGCGGAAGTTTTTGTCCTCCGGCGAAATCGACCGTCCGTCGTCCCCCCGTTGCTCTCTTTCCGACACGCTCTCTCGCACTCTCTCCCTCGTCAGAGGGCGGCAGCTCCGCACTTTACAATGGTCGGAAGCCGACTGGCTGCTACTGCCGGTGGTGGGCCGAGTTCGCAGAGCCCCTTCGCCCTCCTCCCCCTCCCTCTCCTCCGCCGCCGACTCACTCCCCCCTCCAGCGCCCCAAGCTTCCTTCTCCGCTCCCCTTCCACTCGCCCCGTAAGAGGGGGACACCCACCCCCACCTTCGCCTCCCCCGCCCCCATCGGTCCTACCCCATGCCGTCTGAAAACCCTCCTGCTTCCTCCCCCCTCCGCAAGCCCTCCCACCCCCCCGTAAGACCGCTCGCTCCACATACATACACACACACCTCTCCGTGGAGCCCTCCCCCATTCCACTTTGACACTCTCTGGAGTGGGGGTAGAGGGGGGGGCAGATCCACGTAATGGGGGGTAGTAAAAGAGGGGGGAGGATTTCGGGGGACGAGATGGGGGGGCGCGAGTGGAGGGTTAAGAATCCGAGAGTGTAAAGACGGGGGGGGAGAGGTTTGTGGGGGTGGCCGGGGCGGCGTTGCCAATTTGGCGATGTCGTCTGATGATACGTCCCCGTTTTCGTAACTTAAAATAACCACTGCAGTGGTTGGTAGCGCTAGCAAAATTGAGGGTACGTGAGTATTATAATTGTAGGTGGACATTTGCGAGTAGATATCTATAGAAGTCAATATGGTAGGGTTGCCCTAATCAAGGAGTGATTTTATCCATTCCTTAAAAAAAGGAGTCAATCATTTACGCTACATTACTGCACTTTTTCATATGCCTTTAGGTCGCATGTTATGGGCGGACCCAGGCGCATTTTCCCTGGGAAGTAGATCCCCAGCAGATGTTTTCTTCCTCGACTAATTGCGGGCTAGATAATTATTTTTACACGCCCAAATACTCATTCTCTCATGAATTCGTTTGTTGAAAGGAGGAAGGCATTTAGTCATTACGATTTATATATTTTTGGCAGAAATAATTTCTAACAGTACTGGTAACAGAAATAGATTTATAATATCCCGAAAGGCAGAGATCACGCTTTAATATTGATTATAAGAAAATCCGAGGAGTCACAAATGAAAAATCATTTTAGAATTGCATTAAATCCCGTTACACTCAGGTTACCCAGAGAGCTAATTTAGCTGTTGTGAACAAGTTGGCATTTGTTTCCGTCTATATACATAATACTCTCCAGTTTTTGCCTTTTTTGTCTTTGTGACAAAAGAACAAAAAAATACTTAAAATTCTTGCCCCATCTGTCCGACACTTATAGAATCCCACATTCACTCGATTCGCAAGGTGTTTGGTTAAAATATTATTTACCTTATGCCCTTTCTCCGAATATATCTTAATTGTAAAGATGATCATAAATATTACTAATCTGTATAAACTTAAATACAAGCGGAATCTTGAACCAAATACCTTTTCTTTATAATATTAATAAATAATTAAAGATGGGCAAGGAACTCTGGACGTGAATTCAATCGGAATATTTGAATTTCTAATGCAGAAAAAAAAACAATTATGAAGTTAATCCGCGAATTATGAACTGATACGTCACATAGTTACCTTTACAAAAGTCTTAGTTACATGCTTCAATTAAATCGTCAACATTTTCACATGAACTGGAATCAGTTTAAACAAGTGAATTGAAAATTAAATTGAATACAAATATAAACTTAAAATTAGATAAATCAATATCGTTTGTGTACACCATTCCAAATTCTCGAACGTTTCCCTAAGTCAACTCTCAACGCTTGGTTATGGTCCGCCATTTTAAGCATTGTAATGTTGTGGATGGTAGTCCGGAGCCTTCCTGACTTTGGTTTTGTTAATGTTGGGAGGAACGTAATACTTTTCAGATATGAATGGGAAATTAATGGCGCTATCGAACTGTTGGCACGCGTCAATTAATCATTATAAAGATTTTCGATGGGGATTTGTTCGTTCTGATGTTTGTGTCGCATAGCACACGTTTTCGGTTATCTAACCCAGAAAAAAAAATCTATAAACATTTGAGTCGAGGTATTTTTGTGAGAACGTGAAAAAATAATCCCATTTTAGTTGCTTGATCAAGTGCAAGTTTATTAGCAAGGAATATGGTTTCAGCAGTTGAGTTAAGAAACAATTTAAGATTTAACTCGATCTGTGTTATCCCAATCTAGAGGTCAACCACAAATTACGCCAGACCGTAAGATGGGAACAATTGTTATGAAATTCTTTGTTAGGCTACAAAAATAACTTTATTCACCCAACGAGAGACCCTGCTTAATTCTTATCATCTGAGCCTTTAAGGTTACTGAAATATGTATAGCATAAACAAATTTTTATTTCGCTTTAGAAAATTATGACACAATCGGTTGCAAAACCGATATATATTAGAGTAAACTGTACAATTATGTTAACACTGTTTTCATTTATTTTTCGGACAAAAATATTTCTGCCTGCATGTTGTAAGTAATTTTTTTACGAATGCATTGCTACTCGTCTATTATATTCAGTATGTTTGCAGGATAGCAGTAACACTAAGTAAGTAGCAGTAATTCTGTTGTCAACGGTGTTCAGTTCCTCGGATCACGTAAGGGTTTACAATAGCTTTTGGTGGACAGAATGATGATTTTAATCTCGAAGATCGCAACTGTTTCCAAATCCACTCATCGCACATCAAATATGATTTCATTTTCATGCTCCTCCTTTAGCAATATTGAAGCATTTCAACTACTTAAGGATTAATGCCATCATGTACTTTGGCAAAATATCCTACCCATGGGCTCGGGGGCAGAAGGTTGGCAGGTATCGCGGTAATTTCAATGATTTCGCGGCATTTCTAGTGTTGTGCAAAGAGAATTGAGGTAAAAGTCGTGAGTAAATCTAGTGACGCTTCCGCGATCCTTAAGAAGACCAATCCGCGACTACCCACTGCACGCTCTACGACCGAATTCCAGAGTTTTCTCGAAGTCTTACGGGATCCGGTTTCCCTACAATACCACCCACGCAATTTACAATGACAGACATCCCGTGATCGTCGCAACTAGGATCGTGCGACGATGTGTCACATCATGCCGATGTTTTTTTCATGTTGACCATGAACTAATTTTTCATAAAACGTCGAGTCAGTTTGTGAAATTGACTTCATAAGTTCACTGAAAAATATAAATAAATAATATGAATCATTAGAAACGGTGCAGTCTCCGACAAGTTGATATGATATGTACTGTAACATATTTGTTTAATCGACTTGTACGCTTTTTATAGTCGATATAGTAAGCGGCCGATGTACGATATGAACGATATTGTTCATATGCAATGAAGAAGAAAGATATGGAAGATATTCGAAGTACCTAACGTGGTCGATGGCGTTCGATATGTGCACACGGTCACTATCGGAAAATGAGTGTCTCAACGGAGGCCACGACGCGAGAGCGTACGGGAGGCGGCACGCGGGGGTCAGCGCGTGAGGAGAGGAGCTGAATGGAGCAGCTAGTAGGTAGCATCGTGAATGTGAGTGAGACTGCGGGGAGGAGTGCGGGGGAAGGCGGGGGAGAGCGAGTACTACGGCCCTCGCGATAGAAGAGGGGGCGGGGCGGGAGGGGAGGGAACGTGATCCCCGCTAAGTCCTTGCGGGAAAAAGTGTACGTCCCCATAAAAGAAAAAAAACGCAAAGATCCCCCTCCTCCGCAACCACCTTCGCAACCCACTTCCCTCACACCCTCCCCCCACCATCCCGGCAGAGAAAGAAAAATCTTACGGTTCCCTCCACCATGACCCTCCCGTTCGTTTCCCCCTCCCTCCTCACATTTTTTATGGCGATGTCACTCCCTCCCCGAAGGAGGAAGAGGCCGGGGGCGAGGGGAGGGATCTCGCCACATCTTCCCCCTCCCAAACCTCCCTCCTCCTCCTTTCCGCCAATCCTCTCGCTCACTCTGGACACTTCCATCCCACCTGCTCTCGGATGTTTTAAGGGCCGTGCTATGGGGTTGTTTTTTAAGGTTGGTCCGCGAGGAGTTCGTGAGGGGAAGGGGAGGCTCGATGGGAGTTTTTTTTTGGTTTTTGTACGAGCCCGTGGCCTCGCCGGCCGGCGGGGCGCACGACTCTCCTTCAACCGGCGACACCCGGAGTGTCAACAGAGCGGTTCGGGATGGGGACAAACGCACTCCTCCCCTCCCCCACGCGGCCCGTGCACTCACTCCTCCTCGCTCGGGCCCATAGCGCATTTTTTACTCCCCGACCTCCATTCTCTCTCTCCCCCTCCCTCCCCGCATTTCTCCCTTCCCTCTCCTTCGCCTTAGCGGTAATAAGGGTCTCCGTAAAAAAAAGTGCGTGAAAGGAGGTTGCGCGCGCGTCGGAACGCACTTGGGGTCGTCCGTAACACGCGCCGGATGATGATGAGGGCGACGAGGCGGCCGGGGAGCCGTAGGCCCGGGCACCGGGACTTCTTTCAATGGGACGCCACCGTCTCGGGCAAGGGCTCCTTCGTGTGGGGGGAGGGAACGATGATGCACACGCGAGCTGCGGACTTGCGGTCTCTCTCCTCCCGACGCCGATCAGGGGATCGCCCTGCCCTCCCTCTCTGGGGCACACGCGGGGGGGGGGGGGTGCACGCGACAATTTTTTTTTCATAGGCCTGTAGTGTTGCGAAGATTCACATTCGCTATCGGATGCAGGCATGAGACCATAGGAATCGTTGTTTGGGAAGTGTTCTTCTCTTTTTTTCCTTACATAATTGCCACTTGTTTTTTCTCTAGCTTTCTATTATAATATTCTGACAGATATTGCGAATTACTTGTATTGTTTGCATGATTTATTTAGACTTGGCGAAATTCTTCAGTAATGTGACGCTCGTAACTTCTCATCGCCTTATTGGATACAGATATTTTGTAAGAATTGTAGTCTTCATGTAGGAAAAGTAAACGTCCATTACTGTTGGAGTATTATGCATGCTTTGTTAGGTTGGATCCTCTGTCACACACCTTGCCAGTGGCTTGCAGATTACGCAGTAAACGGTATGGTCAACCATCATTGGATATATTTATCTACCTCATCTCTGAAAGATATAGCCAGGGCGTAACCCAGTCCAGGGAAGTAACATCAAAAATTAATTTTGCTTAAATATTTACCAATATAAACGTTTAATTATTCAAATAATGGAAATAATTTTCCCAACAGCGTACACTAACTGCGACGTACGAGTATAAGCACAAAATACTTCTTTATGTTATAATACAATGATGATACAATCTGTTAGAAAGGAGAGCAATAAAATATAATGACCACACACTGTTCCACGTCGGATATTCGAACGCTTCGGCATTAGTTATGAAAACACGTACTAATTTACTGCAACGACTAATGTTGATACATTTTATCATTTTTAAGTGCCTCCTTAGGTTATCAATGACATTTAGATATAAGATTATATGCGTTTTGAGAGAAGGTGGGCGAGGTAACGGAACCAATTCGGAAGATTTAAGGGGGAGGTGAGGACCGAAGGGTGTAATTGTGGGAGTATCAGGCAGGAAATCCCAAGCCGTTAAGGAACGATGGGAAATTCAGTGGTGAGATGATAGTGGAATGTGAAAGGCTAAGCGTGTAAACACCAATATGTGTTACGAAATGGGAAATTCAGGATTTGATAGCGGATCCGCGAATGTTCGACCTCGCGAATGGCCCTCCTTCGCCGCTGTTGAGGTTCCGCGATGTCCCCAATGTCCAATAAACACCAGATTGGATTTTCCTGGCTGGTCCTCCCACACATCAATACATTTCCTTAAAAACCTCTGAATTGGTTCCTCATAACCTCTCCCGCCCACTCCGCCTGCAATGCTCTCCAAACTCTCCACATATATATATATATATATATATATATATATATATATATATATATATATATATATATATATATATATATGTTACCGTACAAACTGAGTTAGCACTAGAAAATGTTGCAAAGCATCGAAAATAGTCATTCTACTAAAATAAATTTTGATGAAAAATTCCAAATTCTCATTCCGTCACATGATAACTGATACCAGATCATTACTTTGGGATAAATATTGCGCAATATCAACCCTTTGGTCAGAAAACTTCATAAGGTTACAAGAATTAAACCCTGCCGTCATTTGTTTCAACTCTGAAAAGAGCCATCTTCAAAGGTTGGTCAAAACAGCGCTCGGAAAGTATAAAATTGGTTACCTTCGGTCTCACCACTCTTACTTTATCAATTGATCGGATGCCATTTAGTAATTTTTATCACTAATTGTCTTTTATTATTCTATGCAGATGAACTTTCATCAATATTCACTTAATTTATAATTATCACGGTGGATTCAGCCTTATTCATCACTCTTAGGTTGACGCTCATTATTTATATAGTCACGGTTTCCTCTACATTTGTGTTGGGAAACTAAGTCTTGGCCAATTCAGAAGTCATCGATGTGGAAGTGTAAAGTCGTAAAAAATCCGCAGTAATCAACCTGAAGGTTGTTTTAGATTATTAGATTTCATTCATCGACCTTAATGTAGTTATGTCTGCATATTACACTGCATTCTTCCACAGTGGCGCATAGTTATAAGATAAAGCCAAGTGTAGATACAAGCCAAGAATTGTAAATGGCGTTATAAAACCACACCGACCATTATTAAGATTCTTTCCGTTAACCGTCAACTTCTGTTATTCTTTCCGCTTTCCGTTAACAGCTGAGGCACGACACTGAGGCAATGTAGAAAAAATTCAACTTTCACGGGTTTGAAATTTCATTCAGTAATTACAATCGTTGGTTCTGCCATTATCATCCCCCTAATCAGTAAGGCACATGGAATTTCAATGTTGGCGTTGAGTTTCATTTTAATTTTTAGCAGCGATTCAAGGTGGGACATCTCATTGGGAGACGGTTTGTTGTCCATGGCTAGTGGATAAATACTTATTTGACACGCCGTAATATATACTTGAAATTTTGCCGCTTTAAGGAATCATTTTCCCATGCACGGTTGGAGACAACGAAAGTACGATACGTCTTGTTCCACAATCTCAAATTCTTGAAAATTATACGAAACACTATTAATCATCATTTATATACGTAGATTCTGTTCAATTCACGTTAAGCTACGTCTCGTAGGGTTTCCATTTTTTCTGCTAACCAATAAATGAATATTGTGAGAAAGCTAAGGGATTGAAAATGTAGAGTTGAAAGAATTGCAAATAAGATTAACCTCATGGAATATGCAATAATTTCTCCATAGGTTTAGGAGTCAATATATTATAACTTCCATTCAATGTTAAAAGTACAATGTGATGGTAAAATTTCTTTTATGTTTATTGATTTTTATAAAATGGAATATCAATTTTTTTTAATTCTGTCATCTTCTATTTTCTTAAAATTACGCTCGAGAATACAATCCTTAAATTTTTGAAATACCGAAACCCGAAAACTTTGTTTTCACTTCGCATTTTATCATGTGTTATTACTGGATCACGCTGCTTATTTATTTATTATACTCTCAACCTAGATATTTTGACAAACTTTTTCTCAGTCGGATAAGTTATACTCCTGGAGGCTTGCTCTAAAACTTTCAAACAAGCCGTTCGAAGTTTCACCCGAGGAAGGTCAGCGATCCCTCTTGTGCGAAATTTTACGACACACCAATGCCTTCCTACGTAAACATCAGCTGTCCTTGAGTCAAAGGGTTCAACACTTGGCAGGTACTGACAAAAGGCTTCCACTGCCTCGCCCCGTATGGGGATCGCATCCTCTCTTCTCACCCAGCGGCCCTAGCGCCGGGGGAACAACCTCAGCCCGTGCGCAAATTCGAACGCAGACCACGAAAAGCACATTCTCCTCGGTTAATGGCCGCCGGTCATAAATGGAGTTTATTGTGGCGGTGGAGTTGAGAAGAGTGCAATGGTTTAAGTTTTTCCCCCAGTATTGGACAACGGAGCACCAACCTTGAGGAAGGATTCCAAGTATCATCTCAAGTCTGATACGATAGTACCTAATTGGTGGGAAAATATTGGAGTGTAATTCCTTACAAATATTTTATCGATCATTGCGTACAATTATTTCATCGTTCATAGCGTGCGCTTCTGTGATATTACGCAAGGTGAAGTTTTGATTATATTTTTTCAATATTCAAAATTTGCGGTTGTCGAGGAAATCAAATCTGGCATACGCTGGTGTTTTGGCTTTATTTCAGGCAGTCGTTTTAATTCTCAGCTCTCGTTTTTCAAATGCGAATACTAGTGAAAAAAATAGTCCCATTCATTTGTTACTCATCCATACTTTTTGACGTAACATTGTACGGTTGGTTAAAAAAGAAAGCAGTATGGAGGTCGAGATAGTGCGGTGGCTAACGTACTGGCTTCCCATCCAGAGGGTCAGGGTTCGAATCCCGGAAGACATTTTTCAGTGGCATCCCGATCCCTACTTGAGGTGCTTTGTCGAGGGCACTTCGAGTGAGTGCGCCCTCCGTCGGATTGGACGTTAAGCTGCGGACCCCTTGGCGCCTTTCGTAAAGAGTAGGCTAATGCCGACGCCGGGTTTCTGTTCATCCTTTCCTGTCCATCCCTATTGGCGCAAATGAACTTAGCTGTCGGGCGCCTCCCATAAAAACTACTACAAAAAAGGAGTATTTGTTTATGTTGCATATGTAATGCCAGTTTATGCATAAGTGAGTTCATCTCGTACAAATACGGAAATGGCGATTCCGCCGTACAGAAATTTATTCCCTTTTCAAAGGTAAAAATACATGTATATCAGACTATTTTTTAACCTTCAAGTTTTCAGAAAGGCGATTTAGCTGTAAATATAATTTTTACACTTCCGCAATGTTTCAATTTTTTTATAACTTTTGATTTGACTAAATTTAACATTACACGTAAGTGTAATGTTTAACCTGTGTTTATCAAGTAATTAGCCATACTGTGAAGTAATTGATAGTATAACTCTATTGAAATTCTTCAAAGTTATAATTTTTAGGATTATTTATTTTTGCTATTAGTAAAATCTTGCTTTCGATGTTCGCTAGGTTTGCATTCGATTGTTCTTGTTATTGCCTCCAGATCAGATTCAATTTAGTGATCTCAGAGATATGACTTAGCATAAGGTATAAGATCCTCTCGCAAGATTTGAAATATTTTACTTACGCATAATGTAACTAGAATTTAAGAGAAGCTTAATTTTTGATGCTGCATATCTGGTTTTCAATCACCACTTGCCAAACACCCTAGCGATGGCTTACAGTGCACAATATAGGAATAGAAAATGATCTAAAACTTCTGTCCACTTCTGTCTGCTAAATAGCTGTACCAGTACAGTCAGGCCTTTGTGCCGTGGGCAGCACTTTTTAAGATGTCATACAAAAAGCGAGAGCATATAACTTCAAGTTTGCCATTATCAATTTAATTATCAAGTTTCGAAGTGTTGAGGAGAATATTCTGCTTGTGTTTCATTTGGCGAGCTTTATAATATCGTGTTGCCATCTCAAAAGATATAAGTAAAGAGTAATTAAAGGAGTTTTTTAGCATTTGAAAATTTTAATCATAGGCGATTGTTGACTCATCACGCGTCTGTGGCTTAAATTTGTAATTAACAAATGCACCCATCATTAATATTTTCATTAGTACTGTATTTTCGCATGTATACCACGTGGTGCAATTTCATAATACTCATTTGTTTATCATAAAGGGTGACTCATGAAAGAATCACGAAGGCAGTGGGAATTTCCCTTTTGGTTCCTCAATTAATATTTAGAGATGAAACATTATTCGCGATTCCAACCCATTTACGTTGCCAAATAATCTTGTTTTTCCATGGGCCCACTAAAACCTATTCCTGAGGAAGCTTGCGAGAATCCGGGACAATGGGTTCGTGCGCAGAAAAATCCCCCGGCCGGGGGAAACTCACTTGGGGCAAAAGGGTTAGGTAAAAGGGGCGGAAGGGTCATCGCAACAACAAGGCAAGCAGGATAAAGGGTTTTGTTAGGTGCGGGAAGGTTCGCAAAGGGTGGGGGCAGGTGAAGAGGTGGGTGAACCCAAGGTCGTTCACTGCGTGTCTATGCCCTTTCAAAAGCAGACCCTGCCCCATTTTCATTTTGCAACCCTTTTTTCGGTTTCCCTTTCGGGATGACACGAACGGATGCCAAACTCGATCTGTTAACGTGCAGTGAGATGTGGGAACGCAACCTCATAGCAGAAATAATATGGTTCTCTCACTTCTCAGGGCGGGCTTAGGTAATCTAGCCACGCTGTTTATATACTAGTATGCATTATAAACCAGATACCTTCAAAGGCAATGACCTTCAGAAAGTGCATTGTTTAGTTTTTTTTCCTCTTATATGTACGTACAAATGAAAGGGATACCGTTTTGCAGTACGATGGATGCAGTAGCAGTTGCAGTTATTATCATTTCCATTATTTAAATATTTAATCATATTTATTTACATTTAACAACTGAGCAACAATTAATTTGGATGTTGCATGCTTAGTGTGAAATCACTCGCTGCCACACGCTTTAACTGTAACTTGCTACGTACAATGTAGATGTACATGCATATACGTTATGAGGTTCTGTCATATTTTTTACCACTTGTAAAAACTAGCTCAGTTGGATAACCGTAGTAGCCACTAATAAGTATCGGTAACTGAATTGTTCGCTTGTATTCTGTAAAACCATCATTTAGCACTTATCCATTTGAAACATGCATCAGGATTTTAGGATGACTTTTCCTTGAGCGTCCAAATTCGTATTTTCATTAATGGTCCTCCAAATGCTACGCTAGTAATTTACATATACGATTGGGCAGGATATGCAATAGTTCCATTAGTTACAGTCCTCACATTCATATTGTGCAAGGCCATGGAACATTAAACCGATAGTTTGATAATGAGGCATTTGATTACCAGGATGTATTGATGAAAAATCACCGCGGTTCCCCAAAGGGTAAATCCTACGAGACACAATTCGCGAATTTTTCAGAAAATATCTTAATTGACGCGATTTTTCTAGACTTGAAAAAAAGCTGTGGACAAAGCATTTCATAGAAACTACTTACAACGCTATGGACCCCTGACATAGACATAATTATCCTAGGTTTGATTGAATTATTAAATGGTGGCGTACCAAGGTTAGTCGTAGATGGTGTCAACTGAACGAGTAATGCTTTCGAAGTCACGACAAGAGTTCGTTCGCCAGGGCAGTTTCAAAGTGCTTATCTAGCATTTGCTGCTAATCTCTCTTTTAATCTGCAGAACATCTCTCACTTAATTGGAAAGAGAAAAATATCTGCAATGAACTTATATTTGTTTTATAATTTCCTCCCTTGGTTTTTCTTTTTGAGTTTTATCGCCACCTCTCAAAATTTGACCTTAACCTTATCTGTGTTGACTTAACATGTTTTTCGGACATTTAGTTGGAAGAGGCAGGAATGGAATGGGGATGTTGAATATAATGAAGGGAGGAAAGAACTATTTGGAATTGAAGATGGACTTACTGTAGTGCCTGATTTCTGGTTGTGTTTTTGTTTAGTAGAAATTATGCAGGCAGTGTCCATAAAAAACCTGTTCAACCGGTAGAATTAAAAAAAATTGACCTGTGTTAAAATACAAAGTTTCAACAACCGAAATAAATAATGTAAATCTTTAACGTCACTGAAGGCTCCGGAAGTATTGTAATAATTTGCACTTTCTACGATTTTAGTTGCAGTAGTTTCAGTAATTGGAAATAGTAGCAATGAAACAGCCACTGAATCTCGAAGTGTTAGTGATTCAAAATTTCTCATGACTACTAATTATTGAAAAGTGACTTAGCAATCATGAAGTTTGGTCTAATTCAAGCTAGATCGAAATTAACATTATCTTTTTTTTTTGAAGAATGCCACCGAAATTACGAGGCAATGTAATTTCGGTGGCATTCTATGAAGAAAATTCACAAAAACGGTTCGTTAATGAATGAGGGACATACTTTCAAAAGAGTTATAATATTTTGAGAATACGCTAATCCGAAATAAATGGCATTCACCCTTCGGCTGTGGATAATCGGTGTAGAATTACTTTCCTTATCGCCATTAAATTACCCAATTAGATAGTCTCAGGAAACTCGGCTCCGTGATGAAATGTATGGAACGTTAGGATACCTTAGTGAAATTTAAAAAGAAAAGAACACTACAAGTCGAAGAGATTAAACAATGGAAAATAAAGGGATACGACGCGTACCAGGCCGCTGAGTCTCCAAATTTGAAAAAATAATAAAAATACGTTTGCGTAAAAAAAACGTAGTGGGGCAAAATTACACTCCCGTGTGCTCTCTTTCGCTCTCGGTGAATAAAACTGTTAGGAGGAAAAGATTGAGATTACCGAGCGTCATTAACAAGCCTCTTTCCTTTTCCTTTCCCATCCACTCTTTCTCATTCCTCTCTTTCCTTAGTCTCTTTTCCTCCGGAGGTTTTCCACTCACTTATTTCCCCCCTTAATCACCGCGTTTGATTGATGTGCGTGAAATAGCCGAAGATAACCATCGCCGTGTGCTGATTCGCGATCCCGGGGGAAGAGCTTCATGATTAATCAAATTAAAGGTAAATTTCTGGTTATATAGTTCCCTGCTTCGCATAAATTAAAACCTTTATGCGTGCTTCGTCGGCACAGTTGAAATTTCTGTGAGATGTCTGCAAACTGATCGTCTTTTACGTAACTCATCATCGTTCCAATTAAATGACAATTATGGTCGGAGTTTACGAAGAGTGAGAGACCCTAAGTGGATATCAACGCGGTCAGAGGAAAAAAGGACACAGGATGACAATAGTGCACCTTACGCCAAATGCATGCTCAGCTCTAGAGTTAAGTTGGGTAGATGCTTTCATCGAGGGGAAATTCGCAAGCTAAGGAGCAACGTTGAAACGACTCTCTTAGTCCCTAGAGGCATGTTCAAAGCCATGATAAAAGCATTCAGAAAAAGATTCAAGCGCGCATATCATTATACAAAAGTTCACTACTATATGCTATGTATTACAAAAGTGAACTTTATTAGTATTATAGAGTCAATGTATGATATGCAAACCATTAGTTATTACTACCTCATGATTATGTACGCTATAAAAAGATACCTAATCCCAGTGCCGCTTTTGGAAAACACTTCGAGAAATAATTTTGTCAAAGGAAACACAGGTATCATAACCGAAGTGTAGGCTTAGAATGATCCTTGGTCACTTGACTCCTCAAAGGTATGTTTGACGTTAAGATTTTTGTATGAAAAAACTCAATATTGTAAAATTCTAGGTTATTATGTAAAATAAATGTAGGTACTCACTACACGCATCCATTAAACCCAGTAATAATTAGCTCGTACTTGTGTGGCTTGCTGAACGGCCGCTGTATTCACTCACCTAAAAAAAATGAAACAAAGGGTTATATTTTTAAAATAATAGGAATAGCAACTGACATCGCGAAATAATACTTTACTTACGCGGAATAACAAGTTGCTTAATAATAGTAATCGCTTGATATAGAAGTTTTAAGAATCGCTTTTAGAAGTTTTAAGTATAAATTTAAAGCAGCCACTGGGTGATAAACTTCATTGTGGCTATTTAAATATTGTTTGTATATGATGTGGACGACATTTTGTATGTGATGTGGAAGTTTATTTGTAGTTGATGTGGAAGAGTCATTGTATGTAAGAATATTTTGTCTCCTATCTGTTTTTATAGTGCGTGTATGTATGTATTTTTCGTTGTAAGGGTGATCATTGATCAGACTTGACCGTTGCCACCAGGAAAATTGCCTAATTGCAACGTAATTATTAAATAAATAAATATATATGAATGAAAAGGAGCGACAGTGCCATTTGAGATCATATTTGAAATGATTTAATGGGATGAAAGAAAGAGAATCGCTGACCGCCAAATTATGAGTCAAAAGAAGGTGCTGACCAAGGTTACATACAAGCAGACGACACAAACCTCAAGTACTGACATAACATCAGGAAAATAGCAGAAGCATGTATTTTAAAACTGACTCTCGTCTTTCTGGGATTTATTTCGTCCTGGTAATTACTTATTCACGAAGGAAGCCGCAAAGCAGAGCGATATCAGGTAACTGGTATCGCTTTGCTGGCCATTGTAAGGTCAAGTTCCCACAGGTCATAAAAATACAAAACAACAATTTTCCTCGTTTTATTCATAACTCTTGAGCGAATTGCGATTAAAAGATAGGACTAAGTAACAAGTAATTTTCTTGATTAAGGAAGATAATGAACTGAAATGAAATCGTGTGCATAAAAGTGCTCAATTTACTCAAATTTAAAGATGAATCTGGTGCGTCAATGCTTCTACAAATAAGGAAGATGGTAAAATTAAACTGAGACAGGCAAAAAAATGGAAGCTCATTTCACCAAATTCACTCTAGAATGTGTTTACTAATATGTTACTTATTTGCTAAATCAATTTTTCTACATCTTGAGATGGCACCATCCATAATGATTGCAATAAATTTAAAAATAATGTCTATAAATCCAACGCTCGTGAATGGAGAATGATGAACTTCGACATCTTGTTTTTTTTCTAAATTTCAAGAGACGTTTTTCGAGACGCTGCAAAAAACTTTGACAGACTGATTTCTTCCAAAGATTTTGATGACAGCGTATTTTGGAATAAAGAAAACGCTCTCACTCTGAGATAGATCTTTTTAATGGTTGCTTTTTCGTAAGCAGATTCAAATCACTCATTCGTTTTGCATCGCGATCGTGATATGGATGCATTTGCTCCACGTAATCAGCACGGGAAAAACATTACGATAAAAGAATTGAACTTCTCACTGAAATTCAAAGTAAAGGTCAGTTGGGAAATATTCTCCTTCCTCTCAAAACTCCCCAAAAACTCTTCTAATTTACATTTTTTGCCTCGATAAGAGGGAGAATGTGATTTGTGCCGACTCAAGAAATAATTGCAAATATAGACTTAGTTTTAAGATACGTATTTTCTATCTTCTATGTTTCTTCCTCACCTGGTCATCGCATGCAGTGCATTTACAAAAAGTGCCCTTCATACTTTTGTTTTATTTCACTAAACTTCCATTCAACCGCATGTTATCTGGGATGGTCACTTCAGCCGGAATTCATAACTTCGCCATTCGCAATTTTATGCCAATGAATTCAAGAAGAAAAAATATAAGATTTAAGAAGGATGCCAAGTCTCCATGACTGTTGGCAACGAAGCCTTCAATTTTACTTAGCAGATGGTCGCCGTAAGTAATTAATTTCCTTCCCCCAAAGACTCTTTTTAGCAACGTGATTGTTTACCATTGGGCGACCGAAGGTCTCGTGGGCTTGGAAGTGCATTGGCGTGGAATGGGAGGAGAGAATAGGGCGAGATCCCATCACGGTATTGGTTAAGGCATTAAACAAGTTAGCGCCCACGAAGCCTAAGGAGTGCACTGCCGAAGAAGACCGAGTGACGCCCTAAAGGACATGAAAGCAGCAATGTTGGTACTCAGCGAGGCACCCTCAGTATACACGAAGTATTCCACCATTCCCATTTTACTCTTCTTCCGTTTTCAGCGGTTTGAATGCCCCTATTTCCAGGGCAATAGGAATACGAAAGAAATTAGTCGAAATGTGAATTCAAATCCGAGGTCATTATGATCAGTAAGATGACCGTCTTCAACCCGAAGGTTGATCTGAAAGGGTGGGTGTAGTGTTTGATTCGAATTAATCCTTAAGTCGCGCGCAATTCTCAAACCCAGGGCAGGAGGGGTAGTTCCTGTCCCTGATCAGTCTGCGGTTTCTCGGGAAGTTCTGGTAACCTGAAAACCACACCATCTGGATTCTACCTCAAGAGTTGTCACCCGGATTTTAATTTGGAGCTCTTCAAGCGAAAGCCGAACGCTCTACGCACTGAATAGTTCGCTTTACGAGTAGTGCGTAGTAGAGCATAGATTTCGTTAATTAGGCACTTTAAAATTAATTGTTGTGAATGATTGCTATTGCTAATGTATTATTGCTACAGAGAAAAATGAGCCATTAAAATGTTAATTACGATACACTATCAATCATGAATCATGTTCAGTCCAAAGGTAAAATTTGGACTCTCTCATCGTTTTTTGTTACCTTGAACCGAGTACAAAATGGAATATGCATGTTTCTTGTCACGTAGTATGACTCTCATTAATAAAAGCGTATAAACTCTGAAGAATAACCGAATGAAATATTGTTATGTGGAAAATCATAACATATAGTTAGTACAACAGTCTCTTGTTACCTTGCTATTATGTCCAATTTTAATTTATTATTTTTAAATCAAGAGGGAATATCTGTCACTATTAGAGTTTAGCATAAACCTTGCATTGCCGTTATTTTTAGGTACTTTAAGACTCTTGACTTGGTATTTTAAGACTATTAAGAAGAAAAGTATCTTGCTCCATTATGACCCCCAGATCCACCGTCGCCATCTGCACGTGGAATTTCATCCTCAAATTTGACTATTTGAGGGTCGCTTAAGTCCACATATATTGCGGTAATACACGGCCGCATTGAAGCTTCGGCTATTGGAAAGTAATGTGAAAGTATGGCACTAGATATAATGTGTCCATTTGAATTTTGTGTTTTAAGAAATAGAAAAAATGAGATAATCAATCGGAAGAAGTGTGTTTGGTTGGTATTATTCGCAAGTGAATGGGCGATGAAAATAAATTGCATTTTCAGAAAGGGACAAATCGGTTGATTGTAATTTGTGACGGGAGATATCATATGTTAACTAAGCCCTTTTATGCCAGAAGACTCTGATCCCAACAACCCACTTTGGCTGAAGGATAACAATGGCGAATGAATATAGTTAAGTTAATATGAAGTTTCTGTGTATCATAAAATCAACACGGGGGACGAGATGAAAGGGTGATTTTTTGGACTTCTGAGAAATTGCTGGAGGGGTAATCACCACATCATATCTCCCACTTGAATCCATTCGTGTGATTTCCGGGACATATTATTGTGGAGCGGGGGCGGGGAGAAGGCATCGCTCGCCCAGATGCATTTAGATAGGCCTTCTCCTCCTCTTGCCTACCGCCCGCGAGCACTCCTTTCGGTGAAATTGCCTTCATCTCCGGTGGCGCTCTCTCTCTCGCGCTCATCTGCTGGATTCTCCTCTAGTTGGAAGAATACGAATAGGCGAATGCGCCACCATTTCCAACTTTGAGCATAATGCTACATAGTTTACTTATTTACAAACGTAACAAGGATCATGCACACGATTATACGAGCTCATTGCTGGCTTTCCCTGTTCTTGTTCGGGGCATGAGCGTGTCTCAGGGTATACTTATCTTTAGGCGAAAGTTCTTAAGAGTAGGAGAAGTAAATTTGAATTCGTAAAGGTCGCCTCCATTCAAAATCTACTTCAACCTCTGGATTACAAATGACAATGAACGTTTCCTATGTAAAGTGTTGTGAAGAAATACCTACTAAGAAATCGGTCGTGAATGAAACAATTTTTTTCGATTTAAATGCTCGACCTCTCCTTGAAATAGATCTATTTCGCCGTTTGTAGTGTAAAACTGTATGAAATGAGCACAAATAGGTTTAACCTTCAACAAAAATCTTTGACCAGAGATAAATTAATTAGGGGGTTGGCATCTAGGATAAGAATCTAGGTACAAGTACCCTGTACCTTCGTACTGGTATCAACCCTAGATATTTCTTGGTACCAATGTGCCAGTATTGGTATAGATCCATTTAATTGTATATATATATATATACATATATATATATATATATATATATACATACAATGGGAAGAGTTGGTCTTTGAAAGTGAAATTTATGATTGAAATATTAATGAACATTATTTTTTAAATGACGGAAACCATTTTAAGTGCAAGATTAACTCTATCAAATAGAGAAAGAAAAATATCTGCCGCTACCTCGTGAGATAGTCCTAGTCATCAATCCCTGAATATTATATAATGAACTTCGTCTATATATGGGAGTCGTATTTTCCATTTGGTTAATATGAATATTCTCCTGGAGTTCCTGGCAAACGGCGAGTTTTAGCAAGGCGGGAGGGATGGAGTGGAGGCAAGGAAGTTGGGCGTGGGGCCGGTGTACTCGGGCGTCCAAAATGCAGGCACATTGGATGAGCCAGTTGAGCAGAGGAGGGTGGGTGGGCGCTTGGCTCCTTGGAACTCCGAGGGGAAAACACACGGCGGCGTCAAGATCGCATTGTCGTCGCCGTCACCTTTCCCGTTCGAGTCCTAGAGCGGGAAAGAGGCATTTTGAGTGACATTTATTCTTCGATGGCCCGGGTGCGCAACTGGCTCGCTGACAGGGGGTGGGAGGGCAAGAGGAAGGGGGGGGGGCGGATGAAGATTTGAAGTCTGTCGCGAGGTTTGGGACACACGGGGAGCGATTGGAATCCGTTGGGATGTCGTTGGAGACTGTTCCACGATGACTTTTCCCTTCTCCAAGTCGATTCATGAACGTTTCCCGGCATTTATTTGCTTTCCTCGCCGTCCGACATCCCTCACACTCGTCCGGCCATTGCCCATTCTCACCAGCGGTCTCCACTAGCAAAAGTTAGAGACTTAAAAAGTCTCCGCCAAAATTTATTTCCCATTCGTCATCCAGGATCTTTCTATGGCAATGTGACAAAGGAAGTGGCCATTGTTCAAAAGTGCTATGTTCCGCATTTGGAGTCAGCTCATTACATCAATATATCTTCCCAGACAATCTTGATTTATACTCTTCACCTCCCACAGAGATAATAGAAAATACATCGATTTTTTAAATTCTTTCCGGCGTCAATCAATTTCACGTGCACGCATTAATCATATTCGAAGCAATTCTATTATATCCTCTTTTATTAAGCATTCATTTCAGCTATTTTTCTGGAATTCATTCCCACTCACGATTCTTGATTTTACCGCGGACTTGATTTGACCAGGCCCCTTTTCTATCTTCATTTAGTTGGGGTTCTGTTTTACATAAATACCACATTATTAAATTATTACTAATGACTGCATAAAATAATTAGATAGAGAACTACATGGAGTGATAATGGAGTACTACATGGAGTAAGTTTTCTTCAAGAAGTTTTATAAAACTTCTTGAAGAAAACTTTTAACTTGCTTCATCAAAATGGCACCAAAATTCAAGAAATATCGCAAGAGAAAAAAATATTCTCTTATTCAAATATAACGCCAGTTAAGTATCCTGCGTGAAAATTTAGCATTAAAAAGATCAATTAATCATGATTCGGGCGGGAGATTTTCCAATTTTTGGCCAGGCCAACCAATTACGCTGATAAGTCAACCAATTACGCTTTATTTCGCTAAATAAACGTAGCCATCCTTAGCATCGATCGAGGTTCCTCAGTGCACACAATTGAATCTAGCCCTCTTCCGGAAAACAGCATATTTTATCATAAATACGACAAAACGAAACGGCAATGGGAAGTAATACAAGCTGTCTTAATACATTTATAACATCTCAACTATCAGACGACGTAACCTGACGATCGAAATATGAAATCAATTAACTTTGTTCGAAGCATGATTCTTCTTAATCTTCTAAATAATGAAATCAATAACAAAACCACCAATTATGGTTCAGAGTAGAAAAATCGTCGAATTCATTAGCTATAATCCAATTCTTCACTCTTTGGGGTTATTCACTGAAGTCACCGCGGGAAATGAGTAGTCATCGTGTGTAATGCGTAATATATTTCCTCTGTTTAAAAACCACCGCATTCAGAGAAGATTCCGATCAGTTTTATTCCCTCCTCCCCCTCATCTCAATACATCATCCTCCGACCCTCTTCTCTGGTCGTCCACATTTCGCTTTCATTACAGGCGATGGTACTCCCGGTTTGTTCCCTCCCTCATCTCCCCATCTCACCTCGGTCGGCCCCGCACCCTCATCCTCTCCCCATCTCGCACCCTATTGCTTCCGACACGCTCCATCGCATCTGTAGAAGTCGCTCTTCACAAAGCAAGGCGGAATAGCGCGCGCGGGGCCCCTCCCCGCGCGCAAATATCTCTGCATACGACGACATGAATGCGCCCGCGGAGAGGTTTTTGCCGTTCCCACTCACTCTCTCTGTTGGATTGACCACGTCCAGTCACTCACGAATTCACGCCCCACATGACTCAGTCAGTCCGCCCGACAACGGAATCGAGTCGCCCCGTTTACGCCCCACCTCCCCCACCCCCCGGTGGGGAGGGAGCCGTGGAAAAGGGGATCGCGAAGAGGAGGGAAGGGAAGGGAGGCCGGGCAGAAAGCAAGGAAATCTTCCGGCGATAAGCCTTCAAGTGTGTTGTTGTGTGGCCGCTACCGCCTTGGAGTGGAGGGGGTTTGGCGTTCCGGGGCGAGAGGGCGAAGGAGGTCCGGCCCGGCACCCTGGACCCTCAGAAAACCACTCTCTCGAACCCCTCCACTCACTCCGGATTGCCAACTGTTAACGCATCGTCTCCGCAGTAAAGCCGACGGGTCAAAAGGGGATCCCTCTATTTCTCTTCCACCCATTTTGAAGTTGGAAAAATCGGTCGGAATCCGAAGAATAGCCGCGGAGATAGGAATAATGAAGGGGATAATGGTTGGGGGAGGTAGGTGGGGGGCCGGCGATGTCCCACCCTTCACGCCTCCGTGGGCAAGAGTGGACGTGGGGGGTATAGGGGGGAGGCAGAGGAAGCGGCAAGTTACTGATGCCGTTTCAAATCGGAGATAACTTGCGCATAACGCAGAGAGACGTATTTCTGATGGAGGGCGCGTTCCCGGGCACTCTGTAACTGGAAGGAATCGGGCGGAGTGAAAGCGCAGTTCCAAAAATTTGAAAGAACGAATCGTCTCCGCCATCGCGATTATTTCTTTTTTTCGCAGCATCTCACCAAACCCCACACATTTCGTTATCACTCAGTCGCCAAGTTCATCCCTTTTGCATTTGTGTTCCCGTTTTCATGATAAATGGCATAATAAGCTTCTTGAGTTTTACACATGGAGGGGATGAGTCGAAGTGGATCAAGTTATGCATTAATCTCTATGAAATTTATTTTTGCAAACAGCAGACAGCGATGGAGACTGATATTAAAATTTTTTCGCCGCATGTAATTTGCAGTATTTTATCTCCTCTACCTCTTTTCAAATTTCGACACTTTTAAAACCAAATAAATTCAATTTTCAATTGGAGAGTAATTAGAAACCAAGCACTCTGTCGTGGTTATGGCTGGCTAGTAGTTATTATTCTTAAAATTTAGCAGCGGTAAAATTACAGAAATCTTACAATAAGCAACCCTACATTATTCAACCATGACTAATTGCAAAGTCAGACACAACAAACCAACACAATGGAATAAATTGTGGATAGAATAAGAGAAACATGAGTTTTTACTCATATTTTTAAGCCCCAACTTTTCAATAATTTGTGATTGAAGACTTGCATTTTATTATTAACGAATTTGCTTCCCCTCCAGTATTGAAATTGCTCTCACCTTCATAATCTAAAACGCGCTTACGCTCATGGGTGCCTGAACGACAATCTTACTCCTCAGAACTAGCTAAACTTCATTCAATTGGTATCAGGAGAAAAGTGTGAGGCTGATGAAATGTGGAAGGAGAGAATGGAGGGTAAGATGAGAAGAAAGTTCCTTCTTACTTGCTCTTTCGGAAAAGGCAAACGAAAACTGCTCCGTGGGGCAAAGGTGACTTGTTGCTTTCCTCCACGAGATCGTTTATTTCCAGCAACAAATGGATTTCCGAGGGTTTTCCTCGGACGCGGAAGAGAACGGACCACTCGCGTGGGAAGGGGGGAGGTGAAAATTTCATCATCCCCTCCCCCCCCCCCCCACACCCTCACACATCCCGTCCTGCGGGAGCGGAGAGAAGGAGGGAGGGAGGGGGTAGCTGAGAAAGAGACGAGACGGCCCGTCCTTAGAAAACGCGGAAGGCATGGAGCGGGGGGAGAGAAGAGGAGCAGTGCGCCCGCCTCTATAGAAGCGTCGCTGGAGGAGGGATGCTCTCCTCCAGAGGAGATCTCCACCCCGGTCCAACTCACCCCTCCTTCCGGTCGTTGCTTCGTGAATTGCAGATTTTCGCTCTCGATGGCCCCGAGGGGGGGGGAGGGGAAAGAAAGGAAGAGGGAAATATTCAATCCTCCCCCACGCCCGTGCACCAAAGGCCATTCGAATGCCATTGTCCCCTCCGTGACAACCACTCAAAAAAAAAAAAGAAGTCCGTTTTATTTCCTAGGAAACCTTATTTTCCTCGCATTGTCGTGCTCGCCCGCACGCTACCGTCTTCCTAAACTCCTCCCCTTCACCGCAAACAGCTCCCTCTGACCTCCCTCCGCAACACCCCCTGTCATCTCCCCCGCAGGACATCGCTCTGGTCCCTCATGTTTTCCGCGTGCGCCCAAGGCCGGTCATTTTCCTCCCGAGTGGGGGATGCTTCTTTAGCCGAGGCGTTAGTAAAAACGGGAATTAACTGCCCCGGGAGGAAGATGTGCTGCCATATTCCTATCGGCCAACAAATATAAATGATAATTTTTCTCGAAAATAAATCTTTATTAGTTTTAACGCTGTATTACTGTTTATTAAGTTCTTTTAATCCTAAATATAACATTTGTGCTCCATATTGTAAATTAACAAAGTCGTAAAAGTTTCCCTCAATCGGTGAGATTCAACATATTATGTATAATGGAATCTAACGGTCGTTGTATTTTAAAGTATAATTATTCTAGAGATATAGTATATTGAAATGAAATTATTGACTTTGTATTTCCACACACTTTCTTTGAAAACACGACCCAGTTTTTGAAGTTGATCGTCATCATCAGGTAAAAAAATAATAAAAAAATATTCTAGAGATATTGTTACTAGTAATAGTTCGTTATCCTACAGCTGAGTTAAAATTAGACGTGCTACATGTAGAACAGTGAAGATTGATACCGAAACACTGCTCCCTGATAGGTAGGTTTTAGTCTGCCCATATTTTTATTGACACGTTCAAAGCCTCCTTTGCCTTCCTAAAGTTCTTTTACCATGTGGATCAATGTTATCAATGCCTTTACATATTAAATTGGACATCAGTCCTTCCATGTGCTGCAGTACCCATGCAATTTTATTGGGGTCCTGTCCTGCTTACCGTGGCGATTCGGGTACTTTTCGTGTGGCATTACTATTTTCGTCGTCCCTTCCTTCTCCAAAATTATCATAATTCCCTCTAACCCGCCCTCCTAGTGTGACGTCCTGCACAGTACTCGTAAACCCCCGGTATTTAAACCTACTTTTCCTTTTATTTTTATTGGAAAACGTATCATTTTTTTAAATTTTCTCTAACGAGTATTGTTATCATCCAAAATTCGAATTCATTGTATTCCTAATGTATTACACGTTTTACCAATGTCATTGTTACACTCGGTAGAACTGTAAGAAAATTGCCAAGAAACAATTTAATTTAACCATACCTTAGAATGGACTATAGCCTGAGTCATATCAGTGCATGTTTCAATGATAGACAGTAATCATACTTCCGATTCCACTTAGCCGAACCATTTGGGGTGCACTTTGAGAGTGGTTGAGGATAACTTCAAGAAAACCCCGTGTACAATCGACCGCATTCTGACGCCTAACACTAAGGGTTGCTTCCCACATACATCTTCCTCTTCATGCAGCAGCAATCAACCCCCGGCCCATGGAAGCGACTTCTTGAACAGTGCCTAAACGCGCTCCCGCAAGAATTACGGCCTACAGCACTCGTGAATTATTTCTATCACACTTGAGGCGAACTGCCCTCAGAGCGGCGGGAGGTCCACCACTAGCCGTTCGCATTCACCAGAAACTGTTAACGCTAGATAAAAGATGAGGAGAATTAGAAGAAAAAGGCTCGGTTATCGGATGAACCTACATTCAGTAATTTAGTCAGTGGGTGCCGGGCAGGATGAGTTCATTCAGATAAATATTCACGCGAAAAATTCGCACCGAATGCGGTCAATGGGGGCGAGCGGAAGTGCCCGCTTCTCCACAGTCGGCTCTCATGCCTCCAGCAGCGGGGGTTCGGCCCCCGCATTCAAAAAGACCCCTCTTCCGCACCCCCACCCCCCGACGGATCCGCGGGAGAGTGGGGGTGAGGGACGACTCCGCGGAGCGATGACTGACCGTTTCGACCCTCGATTGGGCGGATTGTGAGTGGGAATTCCGTTCGGATGGAACGGTGGGGGTCCTCTCGGCCACCTGGCGCTTGATTTTTAAAAGGGATCGCGGGACGAAAGGAGGGAAAACAACCCTTGTCCCACCCACCCCCCCTCCTCCACATCCCTCGGTGAGCGGAAATTCGAAACTGGACCGACACGGAAGTGAATACCGACGAGGAGACTCTAAATAATCGCACGTTTGAGGAAACCTTTTAAGTGTGTAACTTGGTGGGAAAAATCAATATAAATTTTAATAATACTTACCTTAGTACTGGTTTCATACGTTAAAAATATTATTATTATTATTGGGTAATCTACCGGTTAAGGTAGGTTTTCGGATGGACGTAATCACTAATTAAATAATTTGTGGCCCCTAGCAAAACACAACATCCTACTCTAAATCAGGTCCCTCTTCAGCTCTGAGTACTTTCTTCCTCCCTTCATCCCGTCCAACATCCCTATCCTGTTCCTTCCCTTTCCTCGTTTGCATAACATTCTCCCCTCAATTACAGTCTTCAACATCCCGCTGCCGGTCAATACCCCCTTCAGCCACTTTTCCTGCCTCCATAGGATTTCTCCCAACAAACCCCTCTCTTCGCCTACCATACCAAGTACTTCCTCGTTTGTTTTCTTCTCTGTCCATTTCACCTTCTCCATTCTTCTCCACACCCACATTTCAAAAGCCTCCAGTCTACGTCTATCCTCCTGCTTCAATTACCACGTTTCCGCGCCGTACATAGCTACGCTCCATATCAAAGTTTTTACGAGTCTTTTCTTAATATCCTTACTCAACGTCCCCGTCATCAACTCCCTCCTCCTTGTGAAAGCAGCTTTGCCTAGCGCAATTCTTCTCCTTACGTCCGTACTACTTGACCGTGTTGGCCCAAAACACTACCGAGATACGTAAACTGTTCTACCTGCTCTAGTTTTTGCCCTCCTATTCTAATGTTTAGCTTAGCTTTTTTCTTTCTAGAAAATCGCATAACCTTTGTTTTATTTATATTGATTCTCATCCCATACCTGTCGCACTGAATTTCCAATTCACTAAGCAATGCTTGCAGCCCCTTGGCTGACTTGGCCTTTTTCTTTCTAGAAAATCGCATAACCTTAGTGCTAAAAATATGATTGGCTAATAATAATAATCTACTGGGTTAATTTCCCACGGTTTTCGCTTTTGCAGCATGAAACACTTTCCTCCAAAATCCACGAATGCGTTTATCTACGATCTTTATCTCGTATTTTATTTTTCCTATACGTACAAGTATGAAACTCTACACGTACTTGAATGAACTCACTTATACACATCTTCTCTATAGTGTGAGGTATGGGCGACATTGCATTCACCCCATGATACACATACGTGCCTGCTTAATATACTTCCCTGAGAAAAATCTTTTCGGGCGAAATGTAAACAAGGCGGAATTCTTTCATTTTGGGAGAACAGAGAAAAATAACAATAGCACGCGTAACACAGTAATACGACCATGTTTTCGCTGTCGTAGAGCATCATTCGGTGATAATGCTGTAATAATGCAAAACCTCCCGAAACATTTCTTTGTTGTACAACACCTGAGGATGCCCCGCTACGAAGAAACTGAGATCGTTTTTAAATAAAATTTAATGTGAAATTTTAGTGCTAATCTTCCCTATCATTTCAACCTTGATTTAAGTGCATTGATTAATAATAAGAAATGAAAATGTATACCATTTTGTAGCTCTAAAAATTAGTAACATGAAAAAGAGGATTCCCAAGCGAATCTACATCGATGACGTAGAAGCAATCACGAGAGCAATTTAACACTTGGGCGGCATAGTAGAACACAAAAATGTACATAGAAAACACGTGTAAGGACACTCACATTTAAGATATTTTAATGGTTTCGAACTATCTCTTCGGCCTTGTTTGGGTCTATCTATCTATTATTTATCAAAAGTGTATAATTTGTCTAATACATAATAACAAGACGGCGGGAGGTTCTAGATCTCCTGGGACGGTCTATGCTGGCGACTGGCTCGGTTGGAAGTACACGGTGTTGGGTGTCTGTGTGGATGCATATCTTCCGGGAGCAGCCCGGGAACTCAAAACTATCCATTCGATCCAACTCTGCTAATTATTTATTTATTTAAGAATTACGTTGTAATTAGGCAATTTTCCTGGTGGAAACGGTCAAGTTTGGTCAATGATCACTCTTACAACGAAAAATACATACGTACACGCACTAGAAAAACAGATAGGAGACAAAATATTCTTACATACAATGACACTTCCACATCACATGCAAACAAACTTCCACATCACATACAAAATGCTATCCACATCACATACAAACAATATTTCAATTTCTACAATGAAGTTTATCACCCAGTGGCTACTTTAAATTTACTCTTAAAACTCTCCAGGCATCAATATAGTCATGGTGGTGGTTTATAATCAATAATAGTTCTATTTAAAAAAGAGTATTTTTTTCTTAATTCGCGTACAGGATATCATGCGTGTACATGTGAAAAGATAATATAAGTTTTCTGCAGATGTATCCCCCTGTAATCTCTCAATGCCTAATTATTACAAATATTTTCGTAATGCTTATAATTCGTCGCCAGTTCTAAGATTGGCATGTCTCATCTCTTCTGTAAGAATATCTGTAGGCTAATATCTTCATGTTTGTCTACTTTTTCGCATATGCGTCAATGTCAATTCCTGTCACATTCATTTACATGATTACTGGTAATCGCCATGTGATTTTCCATCTTACCTTCCACAGTTATACTTAGAAAGCTTTCTTGGATCATCTCATATAATTGTCCAATAAGCTCGGTCCATTTTAATTTCAGCCATCTCCGTAGAATTATTTCTCGGACATTAAATTTGTCCCCGGTGTAGTCTGCATAATGTTTTCTTTCTTTAAGAGGCCTATGGATCGTAATTGCAAAATTTCTTTCCCATTTTCCATCAATCCATTGAAGATGAAAATGGATTACATCATCGTTATTGCACTCGTTTAATTGACCGACAATTGACCAACCAATTAACGAACCCATTTAAAGTTTTCCTACGTGCGATCATGCCAAGTCTTACCCTATGGTCCACCCTTGTCCTCCAGGTCACAACGCGGTAAAGGAAGGCGAAGGGAAAGAGGAGATGTGACATGGGATGAGTGGCCGAGAGGCGGATGAGAGCGAACGGCGTGACGTGGGAAATTTCTTTGACTGACGTTTCGTCGGGCGCGATATTTGCCCTGGTCGAGGGACGGAGGTGGGAGGGACGGGAAGTGGAGGGATGAAGAAGGGACGCGAGGGAGGAGTTTCCACGGGCAGAACAGGGCGGAGGTTGCGTATACGTATTTCTGAAGGGAAGTTGAGGCGGAAGTCCATAGAAGGGAGTCGAGATCGACCCTCGAGGGGAGGCGGGGGGGGGGAAGAAGGCGAGAGTATCCGGCTGTTCGTAACGTCCGGGGCGGGGGAGGGAAAGGCAGTGAGGGGGGGGATGAGGTGGGCGATGTGCTAATGCCTCCCCCACTCTCCGTCACCCCAGTGTCAACACGCGGGTGGGGAGACCGGCTGCAGGACGGAGGAGGGCGGGCGACCGTGGACCACTCGCTTAAAAACCCATCCACTCCCTCCTCACTCTCCCACTCTTCATCCCGCTTCCTGAGCATATTTATGCCCGTGCTTGTGGAGGACTCCCTTTGCCTCCGTCTTCCCGTACTTAGGAGGGTTATGGGAAGGAAAAAAATCGAAGGCAAGGATGTTTTCGGCATCAACATTGACTAGAAATGTGAAGATTTTTTCATGTCGGGTCAAACCAAGTGGAGATCCGGGTTTCGAGTGAAGATTTCGCATAGATTTAAGAAGCAAATTCGTTCCCCCAGACGCCACGATTTGGAAAAATGGCCGTGGTTGATAGACTTAATGTAATCAGTACCTATTTATCCCATTTCAAGCACACAATTAAGCATGAGTGGACATTTCAAACAGAAATAAGAAATGGTTTACGTCAACTCTAATGCTTGATTATTTGCATAGTAATCGTACAATGGGGTGTAGCGCTGGGCAACTAACTGTTAGGCCCCGATTCAAATGGTGCTTCTGGGTATCCTCAGCTTCACTCAAGTGGTGCGATATTTCGAGTACATCAGATATTCCTAGGTAACCTCGGGCGCCCTATAGAAAGGAACTGACCCTCATATTCTGATGAGTGAATTTCACGCCTTTTTAAGGATTAAAACAAGTCGCGCTCTACCGACATCACATTTCAAACAAACCGCCGAGCAAATTTCGTGGTTGCCGTAATTTTTTATTTAATCCAAGCAGGAAAGAATGGGTTTTTCTTATCCTCCCCCACTGCTGTAACTGCATCTACTTCACGATTTATCTTTTCCCAGGGATCACGTTCGTGATGCTCCACGAAAATCACGCCACACGCTTGGTTGTCAATTAAAATCGCTCTATTTATAAAACTAAATGATTGCGATATAAAACGTAGTTTTACAGCTGCCACTCTTTAAGTGGCCAACAACAGGATATATGCGTTTGTCACTCCGCGGCACCAGGTATTTGATTGAATTGACAAATTCGGAGTTTTCCTGGAGAATGCTATGATTGAAATATTTACAGGTCTTTTACGGGGTGGGAAAATCAGCTGCTGACGTTTCGATTGTCACACAATGCCACGATTGCTGCTCATTATCCTCTCTGACGTGCTTCATTCCCTGAAGAAGATGGCTGAGCCATTGGTACGTCCAAAAACGATCGCTTGGAATACACGCGAAAATTTAACTCTTGATTATCTTTGAGTAGGCATCCATATCCTTCAATGCTGAAATATGTAGGGAGTTTTTTTTTAATTTTCATTATTTTTTACCTTTTATCTGTCGATTAAGGGCTATAATTCTTAATCTAACTGCTGCAGTTGTGTCGCAAACGGTTCCAGCAAACTACTAAGTCTAGAGAATATGCAACACTTACTCCCAGCCTATACTCAGTTAGTTTAACATTACTCGTGCATCCCTCTTATGCTCATAATACTTTTATAAATCATAGTTTTCGTATTTTGATTCTGAACTCTTGGGTTGGCTTGTCATCTTTTAAACCAAGGAAATAGGGCTTTGGTTCAAGGAAATTGGGTTTATCAAAATATTTAGAGTTAATTCATACACCGTATTTGACAGCTAGTTAGAATCAATGTACGTAGCTGTAGATGTATAAGATGCAGCCCCATTCAGAAGGGCATTATTATAGGTAGTCTACCGTTTAAAGTATATTTTGGATACACACAGCCTATTAGATGATGCATTGATACATTTTGCCTCTCTTAACAAAAAACAACCAAACATCCAACACCACAATATACACTCTTCAATTCCGCATACTTCCTTCCTGCGTTCATAGAGCAAAAAAATGTTTTTTAAAGTCCGGCACTTTACCTTTTCTTATGCATGTGTACTAGTAACGGTATGAGTACTAACGACAGCCTCACCCAGGTAAATAATTATATGTTGGAGTCTAGCAAAATAGTTACTGTTGATCTTATGGGAACAAATTATCCTACTGTAATGAGCGTCGGGAATAATGTTAGCATTTGGAAGTCCTCACCTTTTCATCTAAGGTTTAAGGGTGATTATCGAGCCATTATTTTGGAAAAAAGGGAGCCATATGGCCGTTGTTGACGGGCGAATACGAAAATTGTGATAAATTTTAGGAAAAATAAAGAAATTAATGCTAAAATTATTTATGAAGCTGTAGTCACTAAAAGGCGTAGAGAAATGGAAGTGGTGAATCAAAAAATCATAATCAGACACTCAACGGATCTTAAGGCGACATGTGTTTCAAAATCCAAATATTTATAATTATTCACTACGTCTACGTCAACTTTACTGGAGGCAGTGTTGACTCTTGAAGGAAATATTACTCATTTAATGTCAACAAATGCTGAGTTTTGTTGGAGGTAGGTAAACAGTGTACACATTTTCAAACTGCTATAATGACCTTAACGAACCGAGAATTTGAAGTTTTCATTTTAAACCAATGTAGAGAGAACTTACAATTCGTGAAACGCGTGCAAATGATAGAAGTTCCTTCCGTTCCCTCCATAACATGTCTTCATCGTTTTCAACGATGAAGACATGTTATGGAGGTGAGATCGGTGGGCGCCTCGAGCGTCGGAGGGTCCAGAAGGAGTTAGTTACATTCTGGCATTGATCGTGCCACGGCTCTGCCCTTCGCCACAATTATCTTTTGCGTATTTCGCAGTCCATTAAGCCCAAGGCACCTTTTGACACGCTCTGCTTCCGCAAGCTCAAGGATGCGACTCAACATTTCCTCTGAAAGCTTTTGGCCATAGACCAAACTGGGGAGGCGTGGGGATGGTTGCGGATTAGTTTTCCGAGAATCTTGCGTGGACACGCATTCGTGCGATTCCAGAAAGCACAACGGCGTTTTTCGAAAATTTAGTTTTCCATTGATATCCATTTGCATATAAAAAGAGTTACAAGACGTCAAGTGAAACTGCTGAGGCATGGATTTAATTAAATATCATTCAAAGTTTTAAAAAGTGGCTTCATTTCAGCTTTGCTAAATAATATTTCATTTTTTTCTCTAGGGGCAGATTTTCCCGGTCTTCTTTCGCTCCATTTTCTCCAATTCTTCGTAAGAAACTCAATGAAGACAGCGTTTAAGGTGTAGTTGCATTCATTAATAATTTTACTTACACATCATTTTGCGTAATGCACTTAAGTTGAACTGACTGCTTTCGGAGGGAAAAACATGAACAGCGAAGGGTGTGAAATTGGCGTTCATGATTTCAGGTTATCTCATTTAATCGCATTGAGCATGCCCTCACTCCCGATTTTATCACTTGATTTCGGAAAGACGTGACCTTTCAATCAATCTATCGCTTTGCACTTGAGTCTTTGAACTGAAAGCGTTTTAAATGAATGACTCCAGGAGATGACGTATTTCGTAGGAGGGGAAATAGATTGTTTCCATAAATGTTTCAACACAAATGTTTGTGAAACGCGCAAGAACAACAACATCGTCAGCAGTTGAGCTTTCTCTATAAGTTTTCTCGAAGCCTCCCCAACTACTGTGCGTCAAATTACCGGAAAGAGGATTGAGGAACCTCACCTTGAAAACTATCCAACTGTAGCTTCTATGTTGAAATAATTCTAGGAATATGACGCAATGTTTCGAAAAGATAACGCAATCCCGTTTTATTAGATCGGAGCTAACTGAAATTCGGGGAGAGGACTAATATTAAATAATATATAAAATAATGAAGAAAGTGGGACGATGTTTCTCTCTCTTGAGTTCCGCATTAAGTGAAACGAAGTTAGATCACTCACGCAAGACGACGTAGGTAACTAGTTACTTCAGGTTTTGTGTTACACTCTGTTTTCCATTCTTAGTCACCCTGCTTACTCCCAAAGTTACCGTAGGTTACGTTGGAAACTGATATTCTTATTTTACCGGGGAACTTAGAATGCAAATCATGTAGGATACATTAGCATCCAAGCCATCGGAAGACAGACGAAGGTAAGGGGAGTAACAGGGTGGACGTGCGCGAAAAATTTGATTCTATAGTATATCTGTATTATGTGCAACAAGTATTTCCAAATTATGTGCATCTTAGATGTAACAGCGTGACAGTGGGGCTGTAATCCCATTGACCTCATATCATTCTTTTTTAAGTTATTGACATGAACCAAACCTGCATAACACCCCGCGATCTGCCGCAGGGTCGTGGCAAGGGGCTTAATGACACGACTCAGGAAAATAATGGAAATTAATCGCACAATAAAAACGAAGAGTTTCAGTAACATGGGGAAGACGCTTCCTAGGTTTTTTTTCGTTGCTCAAAACGTCATGTAGATATATATATATATATATATATATATATATATATATATATATATATATATATATATATATATATATATATATATATATATATATATATATATATATATATACATTCAAACGAAATCCCGCCAAACGGCGAATAAATACTCATATATACAGAAACAGATATAAGGAAAAGGGATAGGAACCCGCCTTCCCCACCTTTATTGTGTTCGTCCTTTATATGTGTTCCTATCCCTTTTCCTTATATCTGTTTCTGTATATATGAGTATATATATATATATATATATATATATATATATATATGCCCACGGATATCCTGCTACAATCCGGTTCATGCTTGCTCGTACACGGCAGAGAAGTCACCGAAAAAAGGGGCGGCAGTGACGGAGTGCGGCGGGAGAAAAGCAACGAGCAAATGTTTTTCGACCCAGGGCATGCTATTAATTCCCGGTAGTCTTCGGAATCCGCCGCCGCGGCGGCGAGGTCATGAGAAGGCAAAGGAGGAGCCACACCGGGACGTCACCGCCGCAAATACGAGAACCAGGAACACATGAGCGCAAAACCATCACCGCCGCCTCCCATCCACCTTTCTCTCCCGCACACATCACCCTCCCCACTCTTCGGAAGCCTTCCTTCCGCGTTGCCTCGGAAACACGGGAAGCGGCGGCGCGGGGCAGCTCGGCTTTTGGTCAGGTAGGAGGGAGGACCGCCGCCCCAGAGCTCCCGTGTGAGAGCCCAAAGGGAGTGGGAGTTCCTGGGAGAGGGAGGGCAGCTGTCTTGTGGATTGGGGGGAGGGGGGGATGAGAGAGACCGTTATGCAAAAAGGGATAGAGGAAGAGAGTGTGTGTGTGCAGCGGTGCTGGTGGTACGGGGAGCTTGGACGTGGTGTGGGGTGGGGGAAGGAGGGTATTTGAGGGGGGGAGGGGGAGCAGAGTCCCTTTGGAATATCGGAGGGATGGTGGTGGCGATCGCTGAGGGGATGGGAGAGGACGGATAGGGTAGCGAAAAGATCGGGGGAGGAGGGTTGGGGTGGTTTTAGAGGGCGTGGGGTGGCGTTGGGCAGAGGGATTTGGAGGGAAATGAAGGGTGATGAGAGTGTGGTAGGTGGTGGGAGATGGGTTGAGGCGGAAGGAGAGGCGGGGGGGAAGGGGGGGAGGGGTTGGACGACGGATGGCGTGTAGTGCGCGATGGGGGAGAAGGAAAAAAGGGCGCTATGCGAATTTTCGGGTGAATATGACGGCTTTTCCGAGGATACGGTGGAAGAGGTAGAAGGGAGAGAGGGTGGGGAGGGAGAGAGAGTAGCGCGTCAGGGTGGCGAAAAGTATAGAAAACTGGGGATGAGAGGGGGGGAGGGGAGGAGAAGGGTTTTTTGGGATAATGGACGGGGATGGAAATGTGATGTGGTATGGGGGATGCATTGCGGAAGCATTTTTGGGAGGTGGGCACGGCCCGAACGCGGGGCATTAGTCGTGGAGGAGGTGGGTGGGTCTTTGGTTAAAGCAAGAGGGATGGAGGGCGAAAGGGGAGGAAGGAGGGAGGGGTAGAGGCGGAGGGGATGTTGGATGTGAGGGTTGGAAACACCAGAAGGGGCAGTTTTTCCCCCAAAACTTTTTCATGCGTACTTTTTTCCCTCGCCAAGAAACCGACCGACCGGTGTGATAGCAACTACCTCTTGCTTTTCTCCACGCCCTCTGGCATAGACGTCCGTGTCCGAGTTAGGAAAATTCGCATCGTCGTCCGTGAGAAACCCTCCCTGGTACTTCTTCGCGACTGCTCATCTAAACATCCTCCAATATTGTGATAATCATGATACAAGCAAATAATGCTGAAACTTAACTGTAGGCTTGCCTACATGGGTTTCTGAGTAATGTTCTCACCTTAGAACACATGAGAGTCATTCACTGAGGAGCTCATTTTGATGTTGTGGCCTACTCATGAATTCTATTAGTACGATCAAATGCCTATCTATGAGGTATTCAAACATTTTCCGATGATCATTCCGAAAATGACAATAGCAATGCTGAAATTAGTGAGAAAATATTTAGTCATGTCCAACCGGAAGCGTTGTGTATGAAGTTTGTTTTATCTATTTTAGAACGTAAATGATCAGAATTGGTATAACATTGACGCTAATTTGAAAGGACTCCTATAAAAATCCATGGTAAATGGGTTCGAATTTTGCCTCGAGTACGCATGACGTGCTGACATTTTAAAATTTTTGGCCCCCTTAGGATGGAGCCCCTTAAATTTAGTTATCGATAATTTTACCAGTAGGGATGTCACCTCGCTTTCTTCTACCCCGCAACTCCCCAAACCAACAGTCTAACCTTCTGCTCTGTACTACGACTTCAAACCTTTTCTTCTGGCGAGACTCTGGACAGGAGTCGCATGCGAAATAAGCACCGTATTCCTCATAAACTCCGCTAACGAGTTGTTTTTTTACTTTTTATTATGAATCATCTACTTTTAAAGGAAAGACTTCATGCCAAACTACTATATCCAAAATAATTAAGGATTTTAAATTTGATACAATACACTGTTAACTAAAATTAGTGACTAAACTACCGAGAAAATTAGCCGATTTGATATGAATTAATGAATACATGATGATTCTAGACGTTTCAATATGTTAACAAAACAAGATGAGTGGACATCTGAAGATTTTAAATAATATGCAAATTAGGTTAACTAACCAATGCAATACCAATACATGTACCCGGTAGCTTTAAATCAAGTTGAATTGCGAGACATTATGTACAGGTATTTTGCATGGACTAATGCTCGTAGTAAACAGACACTCGAAAATGTTAGTTACTAGTTTGTTTTACAAGCAACCCAAAAGGTCACCTTGGTTTGATGATCACGATAGAGATGGACCACCTCGCTCCTTTTCGACTATGGATTCTGATATTTCCCTCTTCTAACGTTAGATTTCTTTCGTCATCATAGATTTACCAGTGCAGCAAATACCAATTGATAGAAGGTTTTCACCGATGAATTTCATTCGAATCTGTGGTTTATCGTCATTGAGGGAGACAAGCAGCATCACTAGGGTTGACTTCCTTATATCGAGAGGAATTAGTGGAGACAAGGAGACAAATTTCAAGGTGCGGCGACATCATTTCCCTTTGTGCGTGAGAATGGGTCTTAAGTTATCTTTCTTGGGTGGATTGGGTATAAATATCTTAACATAGACGGCCGTTGAAGCTTCCTTATCACTATTAATATTTCAAAAGTCATTACTCAGAACTCACATATTGGCTACTTGAACTTGGTACTCAAGTCTTGCTATGGTAATTAATAAAAATCTCACTAGACATTAGTATGCACAATAAGCAATAAAATATGCGGAATACTATGGCGACGTGAAGTACTTCAGGCATCTCATGCCTATAGAAACTTCGTAAAAGGCTAGTTTAAGGGCTATTATTCCCATATTTTGATTTTTGTTCAGTCCTTCATATTGATATTTCTGTTAAATTGAACCTGAAACGGCAATGATTGCAGAATTGCTGTATAAGATTGATATTTAATATCGGTTACTATGAGCAAGTAGCACCACATCATAAATACCTTAATTGGCTCATAACTGAGCAGATACGTTCGTTACTCTATCTCTGAGCGAAGGTGTGAATAGATAAAAATATATCACACCTCCGCTCACGCAATTACGCATCACTCGGAGTCTCGGCGAGTGCCGATGCGTTCGTTGAATGACAGTCTACTATTGAGGGGCAGCGTTGCTCCAACCGCGGAAGTGAAATACTCCCGAGTCTGCGCTGGGGTGATGCGGGGAGACATTCAGGCGTCCTGAGGTGCACCCGGGGGCGGGCGGAGGATGGCAGGGGAGGAGGAAGGTTGTGGGGGAGAGGAGGGAGGCCCGAGGGTCGAGGTTTGAAAAACGAGGCAGGATGGAAGGGAGACGGGGTGCGTTATAAATTCGCGTCTCCCTGAGAGGGGCGGGGATAAAAATGGGGAATAGAGGCGGTGGGTCCGGGGAACTTCCCACTCCCCTACTCCAGACAAATCATAAAACGCCGAGGAGCGGAATGATTGACCTTGTTTTCATTGCACGGGGTTGGGGGGGGCACAAGGGGGAGGGGGGGAAGGGACCGCGAGAATGTGTGTGCGTTCGTGCGAGGGAGAGTGAATGTGGGATGATAAATCTAGACTCTCTTCTCTTCCGTGCTCGGAAATATTATTTTCGGGGAAACGAGAAACGTTTTGAGGTAGGACACCTTCCCGCCGCCGTCGGGGCAATATTTCTCGGCGGCGAAACTTATATCGGTCCCTTGTGAACGGTTTTCCGAAGCGATTCGACGTATGGATTCAACGGCAGCATATTCATCCGCGCTTGTGCTGATCATTGAATTGGCACTTCATCTGCTTCGGTGGCTTCGTTTGTTTGTGATGTTTTTAATTTGAATCTGTTGCCTCCACCAAGTTTTACCATGTCACACAACGTCCGAGAATAGTATCGAATAAAGAAGAAGTATGAGATTTCAGGGCTACCTTAATATTGTTGCTCAAAGAAAATTACGTATGCTCTAGCAATTTTATTTAGTCTGGCTTCTAGTGAACCGAACTTTGTATAAAATAATAGGAACATTGAGGGTGTTTATTTTTAGATTCCTTTCCGAGTTAATCTGAAGTTTATCAAAGTATGTTTTCTCGAGATAATGAAATGGCGATTAACTCCTGCAACAGTTTAAATAGGCAACTGTACACCTATTAATGTAATAACCTTTTTTGAAATGTTTTTCTCGGCGAAGTTCCAGGAGAAGAAATAATAAAATATATTGGTGATATTTTATGGCTCCTGGCCTCATTATTTATATAAATTTATTCGAACTTTCACACATCCCCGACCTACTAGATGGTCACGAAAAAAAGAAATACTATGGAGGAGAGCGTTGGAGATTGCATAAAATCGAAACACACTGTGTATTAGTTTTTATCTGAATCGTAATCCTGGCTTGTCTTCTACAATTACCGCAGTTACAAATCACCTAATCGGCTACCAGTGGTTACGTATCAGCAAGTGGGCAAGTTTTAGGGACTTAACTTTTCTTTTTTTTGTACGCTTTTCTTAAACCATTTCCTTATTTCTCCGTCATCACCCGTTTTTGAGATTAAAGGCAATCGAAATTTCTATTAAATGCCTGTGATAGCCAGTGATAAGTAATAAGAATTTAGAATATTTCTTGAATATTTAGGGGTAAAAGTACTTGTAAACAATATTTGACAGAGTAAAAATCGAACAAGGGATTTGATGTGATTTTATTTTGTGCTTGCCAATCGTCGAGGAAAAAAAGCTTTTAAAATTTCGAAACACATTGAAAATGTTTCTTCACTTCTGTTTATTAGATCTAATAAAATGCCCACGAATCAATAATCATTTCATAAAAGGCTTTATATTTCACAATACTAGCTAATATTACACTACGCGCATAACTTTTCTGTCAATTCAGCAACTTCGATACAAAATTGATTTCCACTTTCGGGAACTGTGGGATAAAACATTTCTCCAACCAATGCATTTTGTATCATTAGGGCTTTTATTTTGAACACTTGAGGAATCGCCGGTATTGGACAAAACGTAGGACGGCATCTCACAACGACCGCAACAGTTCCTGCATGTTTTCCGTGAAGTAAAATTCTCAGTTGCCAATATTTCTTCTAATTTACGGCATTTACATTAATCCTTGAGAACATTTTCTCTCGCCTATGGCTCATGGGGTCTGATCCCGTCTGGTAAATGCCTCGGGCCGAGTCGCGATGGTCTGCCGAAATTGCCGAGGCACTGATGTCACATAAAGTAAGGCTGCTTAAATTTTATACTATAAAAAAGGAAAGGTGTGTAACTTTAAATTTAATTTTATTAAATTTTAAAATTAAGTTTAAAGCTAAGAACGGCTAATGTTTCCTTAAGGAAATAATTAACTCAGATTTTCGAAAAACATACCCCCCAGCCTACATCCATGAAAAGATTAGTGATTCCCATCGCTAAAAAAAATATTCTTAACAAATCACTATTCATCTGAATTACCCTAATTTCAGTAGTTTTCCTGGCATTTTCGTTGGCACATTTGGCCAGACAATGATAAATGCTTAGAAGAATGCCGTACTGTGTGTTTAATCTGTCTATGCATACTGTGGGGTGGGTCCTACGGTTAGTTTTGTTCATTTCAGCTGATCTAGAGCATTACGACTATCATGCAGCGAGTCGTCCTTGATGTGGTAGGAGATGGGATTTTAAGAAGGTGAAGGATATGAGAAATGGGAGGGCGGGCTGTGGACGAGATATAAGTCCAGAGGAAGAGATTGCCACTCCCTCTCTCTCTCACTCCCTGTCACTTTCCTTCGCCACTTTGGGTGATAATATGAAGGGGAGGAAGTGGGAGAGCCAACGGTGGACGCGTCGCTAAATTTACTTCCAACAGTAAAAAAAAGCTGACATTCTTCATGTCGGAGAATTCCGGGAATTTGCGGACTTCTTTATAAATATTAAGGTTTTTCGTAGAGAAATTTAGTAACGGTAAACGTGTTAGGTAGCGTAAGAGCTCTACGCCCACCGGCTTCTTACTAGAACCCTGTTCAAATCTGGGTGACGCCTCGGGACACCCTAGCTTCACCCAAGTTGTGCGCTTTCGACCATCGGATCTTCCTGGCAAACCACTGACAGCACAGGGAAAAGGACTGCCTCCCCTTTCTCTGTTATATGAGCGCCGTACGATTTTTAGTATGAGGTGAGCTTTACCATCACCAATAAAATCATTCTTCGGATTGATTTCTGTCGTAGATAAGCAAGTGTTGGTATCGTAGTGTACATCAATTAGTGGAGGTATTGGCTCCACATTTGCGGTGTTTGACGATTACTATTTAATCGAAATCCCTGGCTAAAACGAACCCGAGAGTTAATTTGAATAAAACGCCGGAACACCGAAAAGTGTAGATTGAAAATGTTTCCATAACAATAGAAAACGGTCCGGTAATGAGGTAGTGAATGGATAATGCATGCGATTTCTTGATCGCTATTCTTTGATATTGAAAACGTTGGATTTGAGAGATTTTCTTGGAAATACAAATTTAATTCCCAATAAACGATGCTCGGACAAAATTCTCATCTTCTAACGAATATATTAACATTGAGAAATAGACTTAACGTTAGGAAAAACTTTTATTCCTGAAATTGGAGTTCGAGTGCTTGTTGGTAGTTAAGAAAGGTGAGGGTACAGCTCACCGCGCACCAAGCTTAGCGGCGCGGCGTATGGCAATCACAGGGTGGGAGACGGTTCCTTTCCTTGTGCCGCTTCTGATTTGCCAGAAATAACAGGTAAGACAATCGAAATATCGCACAGCTTGGGTGAAGCTGAGGGTCCCCTGCGGCGTCACCCGGGATCGACCCCGGACCCCCTGGTCAATAACCCAGGGTCATATCCACTGGAATATCACGTTCCAGATTATATGATAGATGAGCCATATTATATAGCTTCCACTGAATGACAAACAAAAACAAAATTATTTTGACCAGTCCAATTACTGATCTCATACGCTACCCCAAGTATTTTAATGCATTTATTCATGTAATGACATGTTTATGGATATAGGAACCCTCGAATAATATATGCGTGCCTATTGATTTTCTAAATAATTAAATAATTGCATTATTTCATTCTCTCTGTCACCGTCGGTCTACTGCACGGTCTACTCCGTTTCTTTTCCGCCCTCTTCCCGTTAAACTTGCAGATTCTTATCCATTCGTGGGTGTTCATCAATAGTCCATCCTTATTTCTGCTTGACAGTCTCTATCTCTTGCCGGGAGAAATCCTCCCCTCGTGTGATAAGCATGTGGTCGTAAGTATTATCTTGTCGGCCCAATCGTCGAACTCGCATCCTCAGCGCCGATCGGCGGTGTCATCTCCAGGGCTTTCCACTCTACTCCTTCCTCCACATTTGATCCTTCCAGGAATCCCCTCTTCACGCCGTGAGGGGGCGGTTCTATATCCTCGCGGTTTCTAGAGGGTGATATTTCTTACATCACCGAAATATTTCACGCCGTAGTGCGTGAGTCATTACTTACAATTACCTAGGTATTTCTCAAGTCTTGTATTAAGGAAGGGCTTGGACCAACACATGCGCCAAACATTGGTATTGGATGAATTGGCAAATAAATATATTTATTGTGTATATTTTCACTTAAGTGCGGATGAAATTTATGATTGCTTATTTCAATTTTAACATCCAGCAAAACTTGATATTTCCACGAAACAATTTCGAAGGAATCAGATTTTAACGAATAGCACCATGCGAATAAAAGTTGCTCTGGTTCTAAAAACAAAATTTTCAGCAGACTAGAATTATTTTTACTTGCCTATTGCTGATCTGATGTAATTTTATTTACCCATCATTCGTGCTTTATTTTTTGCTTTAGTTTTTGTTTCCCATCAGATCGTCAACATTAATTGCTGACAGCAGGGCTTCCACTGCTGGTATCCTTCAGTTAAGTCTTTTTATATGATTATCATTATTACTGGTATTCTAGCGTTTAACATACGTAGGTCTTGGATGGGCACCGTCTAAACAATTGGACAGCAATTCATTTATTTTGCAAGTTTTAAGTGTAGGTATTAAATTAATAACCCTGAAAAATAATGTTACAAAATTGCCGAAACAGTCGTAAAAGGAATTACAAACACCATCCCTCAACCATCAACTGTCGAACTTTATGAGTACACCAGCTGAGAGTTAGTTAGACGATAATCTTTTATTCTGTTGACTGTCCCAAGGTTAATTTTTTGTAAAGTTGAAACGATGGCGATCATTCACACACAGAGTGTCAGATTTCAAAATGTTTTAAGCTCCTTTGGTTTCCAACTCGCATTTGCATACCTATTAAAAAAATCCCTTTTTAATCAACAAAAACCGAGATAAACGAAGTGACGATCCTTTCTGAGCGAAATCCGCGCCAAGCACTCCCGAGGGGAAATCCTGCGCCGAAACCGAGAGGAAGATAAAAAAAGAAGAGCGCCATCCGGAATCTGGTTCGAAAACGATTTCCGAACCAAACCAACCGTTGATCGGGCGATAACGGAACTAATTTGATCAAATAATCGATTATTTCCGCTCGATATCCGAGCGGAGTATTCGAGGTTTCAGAGCATAAAAACGATGAAGGACGAAAAATGCAAGGCGTAAGGAGAGAGAGACAGCATCCGGTTGAAAAGGGTGTGAATCGGTCAGCTTCTGACGATTTGGGGAGAAAGTCATTTGGATGCTGAAAGGCTGGCTGCCGGCGGCAAACTAGAGCTTGATGGCATTGGTAAAATGAGTTCCTAGTGTTATTTTGAGTGAGTTGAACTTCCTTTGTGAGTAGTGAGTGTATCATATATGAATGGATTACGAGGAATAACGACAATATTCATGTTATTCAAATTTAGTTTAAGTTTTGAAGAACGGAATGTGCCGATTAGGATTTCTCCCAAGTCCGTAAGGAGTTAACCCCTTTCCGGGTCCGATTCGATTCCAGGTGTGAGGAAAACGATTTCAGAACCGATACTGGGTGAAAACCGAGCTAATTTCATCCGCGTATCGATTCTTTTTCTTCCTCGAGATCTTCGCCAAGCATCAGAGAACATTTAGAAGAGGTTGAACGGCCGGGGAATGACGTGGAATCGGGTAGGGGGAGGAAAGAAGCATCCGGTTGAAGGGTGCTATCCGGAATCCGGATTGAAACCGATTTCCGGGACACATACTCCCGACCCGGATCCAAAATGGCGGGAGGCCCCACACTCACCCAAGACCTCCTTCTTCTCCTTCCCTCCCCCCAGCACTCCGGTCAAAGGGAAGGGGGTGGAATAGAGAGATAGGGGCTGTAAGAGGAGAGGGGGGAAAGAGGGAGAGAGAGAGGGAGAAAAATCCTTTTTAGCGTGCATTTTCCATGGAGAAGGAAACGTCCTGTGCAGACACCCTCTCTCCGTCCTCTCTTCGCCCCCTTTCCCTGCGGTGCTTTGGTCATCAGAGGATTTTTTCAGGGGAGATGGAGGGAACTGAATGGGGGCGAAGGGAGGGGTGGGAAAACGGGAGAGGTTGGGAAAGGGTCCAGCGCTGCCAACTGTAGGTAAATTCGCTCTCACTCCTGCGGGGACACTACTGGAGTAGAGGAAGCGTGAGAGAGACCTCCGCAGAGGAAATATACATACAGTGTACAACAAATAGGGGTGTTCTAATGAATCTAGGATGCTCATAATATGAGTTCTTATGCTGATTTTACCTTGAGGGTAAAAAGTGATCAATACTGAAGGATAACCTAGTGATAGAAGAGACAGATGAACGAGGTAGTTCATTTATATTTACTGAAGTTTTTCGATACGAAGCTCTACTGATAATAATATTGCCAATAATAGAAAGTAATGCCATGGTTAATGTTGGGCAATTTCGTAAGATTTGGGTGACTTCTACAGCATCAAAATCATATATAATCTATATTAGGCATAATCTTAAAATTTTATTACCAAGAAAGGAAGTAAATTAGGATTTAATATTGAGAGTACCTTAATTACATGCTTGATAAAAATTTTATTATCACGTTGTGAGATTCTTAAGTAAAATGAAGGATTTTTTTATCTCCGAATATTACGGGAAAATGTATAGTTATCAAGGCAAACCCTTTCACCGTCAGTTATTTTTAAGCAAAACCCAATCATAATTGTATGACTTCTTTGAAATTACAATATGATATATGGGCATCAATCGCGGTTGCACATTTGGGCGCCATAATATTAGGAAGCTGCGTATGTAAGGGAACGCGGGAGTCATGTAACGAACATTGAGAACTGCATGAAATTCCGTTTATTGTTTTTTGAAAATTGTGAATTAAAATTTTGAACACTTTAGGAATGACGTGTAATGAAATCTAGGGCATTCGGCTCAAATTTTGGGAACTTTATGATTAAGTGTGAGAAATGAAAACTTTGTAAGTTTCATAGAATTTTATCTAGAACAGTCGAGCATTCGACATCATCAGGCTGACATCTGCTGATGTAGACTGTTCGACGAAACCGGGCGTCTTATATATATATATTAATATATATGTAATATAATTCAAGGGAACTTACTACGTTTTTATTGTTCACAATTGGAGGGGCATTATGTTTACTTTTGCTTATCTCTTTTGTACAGAGCGTTGAGGCCTAGGTATGAAAGACCGTCTCAGACCTCGACGAGACAGGGTGAATTTTAAAATTTATGATGCATATCGGAAAGCCTTGTTTCAGTCTGGTCGGAAGTCATCAGGCTCGAGATCGTTTACGAAATTTGGTTTCAACGATATTTCTCTGCCTTATCCGATGGCCTTCTCTTTTCGATTTTCTACACGTATGCACTCGCCCTACACTTGGTACATTACATTAAAGGAAAGTATCGACTTAAGGATTACAGCGAACATTTTTTGTTGCTTGAAATCCATGAACATCTATCATCAATAAATATCATATAGAACATTTGAGCGAAGAGGGTAAAAAGTGAATATTTTTTTTCAGTATTCGATGTTCTGTAAATGAAATATTACAGAAGAACACTCGATTATTTAATTGACTGGAATTGCATATTTTTCATGAATGGAAAATTTATATGCGCTACAATCCCATGTATTCTCCACTACTGGAAGATTCAGTATTTTTGCACAAGCCGCTGTCGTGTTAGCATGAACTTACCTTTGGAATAAATCCAAATTATACATTATTGCCATTAATGAAAACTGATGTTTCTGTAGTTCGACGATTATCGCAGGTTTGTTCGGGGTAGTTACTTCCATTGCATCCGCCATCATTTTCAACGCTGGTTGGGAGATCCTTAGATCTCCCAACCAGCGTTAGGTCTGATTACTGGAATTAAAATAAGCGCACGACTTTTCCTTAGTACAATAAGTGCTAAATAAAAGCCGCATGGAAAGCAAATTTTCTCATTCCAATTACAGTATAAAAGTTTTCCGATAAAATGACACCAGGCACCCCTGAATTTATCCGCTCTGATTGGCAAATTTTCCACTGCTCACCTTACATTTTATATGAACATGGTAAACGTATTTTAAGTCTAAAAATCCCGCAATAAATTTATGCGTGATTTTCCCGAATGCCTGATCCCGGTGACGTCATCAGTTGGCAATTCTGTCGAGACTAGCGAGCAACCAAGTGGGAAGGAGGCACGTAAAGGGTGAGCCGAACATTTTTCCCTCCCCTATCCCACACACACTGGAACTCCCCACCAGGGTCACTTCCCCCGCCCCCCTCTCTCTCCCTCCTCTGAAGAGAACCATTTCTTCGCCTCCCCTTCTCAGCGCCCGCCTTCTCTACACTCCCTTCCTCATTTTCCCACCCTTTTCCGTATATCCCGACCATCACGCCCCATTTTTGCCCCTTGCGGTGTCCGGGAAGGAGACGCTTGCCCCACACGCCCCTCCCTCCCGTCCCTCTCGCGCTCACTTCCCGACACCGAATGCTCAACTCTCTCCCCTCACCCTGCCCGCTCATTTCTACCGGGTGCTGGATGAAAACGCCGAGGAGAGCAGGGCCGTTGCTGCCCCCGCCCGAATCGCCACTCTACGCCACTCCTCCCTCTTCAGTTCTTATTTTCCCGCCCTCCCCTCCTTCCAGCAGGAATTCTGCCCAATGCACCCCTCTCCCCCTTATCTCTCTCTCTCCATCCCCGCAAGGCTCCTTACGCACCGCGTACCCAATCTACACTCTTGCACCGCCTTCCTCTCCCTCCCTGTGTAACTGCCCACCCCCATCCGAGCGCTCACTCATCCCCCGCCAACCCTTGAACAAAATTCTCCCCTTTGTGTATATCTCGCCCCTGCAATCTGCTTCTTCTTTAAGTTTCCTTCCCCAATCTCTCCATCTATATCTATCTCTCTCTCCCTCGTCCTCCTCCTTCTTCCGTGTGAGTTGTATGTGTCGGTGCTCCGTCCAGCGGGCTGGTTCCTCCGCACCCAGAGGGAATTCGACGCCTTTTAGAGGCGAGTTGGTTCCATCATTAACTTATTTATTCCTATCCATACTCTCACCACACGCCTCTTTAAAAGGTTGAGCTTGAGTTGGGGGACGAAGCGCGAAGGTAACATACACGGCTTGACATTTCAGTATCATGCAAATCATTCGGAATCAACGCAGACACAAAGGGAATTATTTTATGATCGCATCACATCGATAGGCGAGAAACTTCGGCGAGAGTTAAGGGACAAGTGAATGCCGAACCGACGGAAATTAAGGGGTTATTTTTTTACCTCGCTCCATTCGGAACTAAATACACAGTAGGATACATAAAAAACAATATTTTGGATTTTGAGAGAATAAAAAAATAACGGAAATCGGTTGATCAGTAATTACTCTGAGTATAGTGACCTAATACCCCCCCACACACGGCCTCGGTCCATAGGGTATATGTAGATGTAAATTTATCTTGCACTTTAGATTTGCCGTGGAAGTATGAAGTTCGGCAGAATGCTCAAATCTTAGTTGTTCTGTGCCGAGTCACTCAAAGCCATTGATAACATTTCCAAGTGTCTCCTCAAATGATTTATAACTCAGGATCGTCAGTACCACAGCCAATTGTTGGTTGTATCGGGAGGCAGTATTTTAATACCGTCATTTAGTCACGCTGTTCAGAAACTGTCTTAGAGGTAAGGGAATGGAGCTTGGAGGCTTGAGCGCGGAGGAGTATGGAAAAAATAAATCGGATCAAAAGCGGAAGACGGAAGAGGAATTGTAGCGTAGTGTTGGGTGAGAAAAGCGAGGCGGGGGAGACTCGTCGCGGACTAAGTAGATGGAAGGGTGGCGGGACGCTGGGGGTGTGATACTACGAGGAAGAAAGAGGATTTGTGGCTTCTACGGTATGTGAATGAGGATTAGATGTTGTGAAGATCATAAGTTGCCAATTAATCCCGATCGGAGAGCATACATTCGATTCCCATTGACTGTGTTAGGACGCACTGCAAATTGAGTGATTTTTCGAGTACCAAATCTTCCAGGGAAACCGCAGTCAGAGCAGGAAATGGAATTGCCCCCTCCCCCACCTACCCTGAATGTGTGAACTCCTCACGCCCTACAGGGCTTGGTTAAGAGGTCAGCTCTACTCTCACTCATCAAACTGACCTTCTGATTGGTTAACGTGGTTACGTGTGTAGCCATAAAGCCCAAACTCTAGTTTCCTAACCATTTACAATAGCCTGTGCATGTTAATTTAATTCCTTTATAACATAACATTAATGACAGACTTGATAACATTCCATCAGGCATCCAATACATTTATTTTTTATACACGTACTGCATGAGCTTTTACATTATTATTATTTTGCGATTAGCTCTATCAAATAATCAAGTTTATTTTTTAAATTTCTATTCAAATTTTTACCAGGAAGTTGGATTAAAAGTTGATTTCCTGATTTGTTTAATGGAATATGGAATAATGAAGGTATAAAAACACATACTAAAGGTAACTATTTCACTGTTACCAAAAAAATAGTGAAAATACTATTTTCCATGGCAAAATTGGTAACCAAATTTCTTCTTTTCCTCCCTGCACCCTTTGCTATCCTTCCCTTCTAATTTTCTCGAAAAACTTTTCACAAAATATCACGATGTGTTATGCTTCAACCAAACAATCAAACCAGAGTTGAAGGCATCTTCGGACTTCCATGGATGAAATTAATTATTAACACTGTGGACTGGATGTTCACTGCGAGTGCAACGACTTTGCGGTTCTGGGTATTGCATGTGTTCTTTGCGAACTTCATCTACTTCCTGCGCGATTATCCTCCCCACTCCCGCCTCACCCGGGGGTATAGCAAGCTTGAGGGGATGGAGGGGAATTGGGGTGAGGGGTGGTAGGTCGGGGGCGCTGACATGGAGGGCACTCTCGCTGGTACCCCAAAAGTCCAATTTCTGATGAGCGATTTCGAGAGGGGATGACGCCGAGGGGGTGAGGGGAATCGGGGGTCGGAGTGGAAGAGAAGGGTCACGAGGCTCAAAAGGCTCTGGGCCCTGGTTATCAACTGACGGATGCTCCAGAGTCCTATTCCCAAGGACCACACCATTTCCCACCCCCTCGTGCCAACGCCCCCCCCCCCCCCCGCCTCTCCTACTACGTCTCAATCGGCTCGGGGTCTCTCTCATCCACCCCTCCCCCGACTATGTCCGACTTCATACCCCAGTCGCTCACTCCGTCCTCTAACGAAAAAATATCCATCGGGCGCGGACGTCTCCCGAAATTCCTTTGATGGGAATCTCGATCGTAAATTGAGTGTGACTCTTGGAGTCTTTCCTCTATCCCTTCCGTCACCCGGAGGAGCCCCGCGCGCGGTAATGGACCCCCGCGTTAAGCGTCCGCGCGGCCCAATGCGCCCACCACTCCCTTCGGGCGATGCGTCGTCAGTGTCGGGCGGTGGGTGAAGGGGGGACGACGACGACTCCGGACGCAAGACTGCCGCAGACCCTGGGGCGACTCGCCGTAATTTTCGAAGGGGGCCCCGGCGGTGGACACACGCGTAAAGTGGCGATTGGTGCACGAACGTACGCTCTCTGTGGGTTTCCTACGGCTCTCTTACGCACCGCCCAAACTTGACTCGCTGAACTTCTCGGGATCCATTTATTTTAAAGGGAGGTTTTAGTTAGGGTTACCGTAGATTTTCCGAAATGCTTCAAGAAGGAATGATATGTGTCGGGTCAAATACTTGGGTGTAATTTAGAACATTTGGCAAGTTTTGGTATCCATGGGAAAAAACTTAGTAATGAACAGGAAAATATTGAAAAAAAATCCGCTTCATTTGTCGAAAAGTGCCACAGGAAGAGAGTACGAGTGACAGGTGTGTCAAAATAAAAAAATGGAAGCCCACGATTTAAGAAGAGAACAGGAAAGACACACTTGCAGATGGGTACAGGAGACACTAACTTGCTTGCGGTACCGAGGGAATCATTGTGACTTGTACATTGAGTACAAATGGGCTGTTGTAAAAATTATTTCCATCACTTTAATGGTTTAACTCATCCTTAAATGGTCACACACCCTTGCGGAGGACTCGCAGGATACCATCAAACGATAGCGTTTTATTATTTTCCATTAATATGTAATCAGTACCCATGTTATTAGATAGATAAAAATAAGGATTTGTATTGATATTTAAATAAATACTGGATGATGGACTTTTACAAATTCTTTGTTCCTATTCCCGCTGATTTATACTTAGGCTTCCGAGATATCACGGTGCGATCATAAAAATATTTCATTCATTTGAATCTAAGGCATTGTATTATGCAAAAGTAATTATGGTTGGTTTTAGGATTTTTCGAAGCTGGATAGTTTTCCTAGATTCACATTTACAATTAACGTTCAAAAATAGCAATTGTTTTCACGCTGCATTATTAATATACAAAGTCATAGCAGAGCATTTTGCTCTGTGTGCATAATAACAGGTGTTAAAAAACCAAGCTAATTATGATCCCATCTCGTGCAGCTACTCGTGGCACCCATATGTATCTACTGATTGAATGTACAAGCGCATAGGTATACAGTTATTTCTGCCAAAAGCACATGGCATAGATATCCCGCTACCTTACGTATTATTCCATCCCGGCGATTGCCTCCGTTACCCCTATTCATGGAACGCCCATCGACTCAACTGAACCCAAAAGATCGGGAGAAGATTCTCAATGTAATCGACAAAAAAAATCGCCGGTTTTCAGATTTGAATGAGGATTCGAACTCCGGTAAGATGTTTCTGTCAGAGCATGGGAGACGGGAGAGCGCGCTCTCATGAATAAAGAACGATCCAGAAAATAATCTCGGGAGAAAAGTGCAAATTCCCAGAGAAAAGAAAAACGCCTCCTCCTCTTGCCCATCCCTTCCTTCCTTCCGAAACACACTCTCCTCCCCTGGGATCACCGTTCAAAGGGAAGGGATGGACTTAAGCCCTCAAATTATCCCCGCAACGTCCGAGCGCGCGGCGTCCTTTTCTTTTTTTTTATTATCAACCAACTCTTATTATTCCATCGCCTCCAACGGACGCCCAAAAAAAAGAGAGGAAGGAGTCCAGCAGTCCTTTCTCTTCTTTTGGGGAGGGGCGGGAGTAGAAAGGAAAACCTCTTATAGCCCTCCTCCCTGAGCCGCAACCCTAAGAGGAAGGAGCGCTTTTAAGGATTTGGAGCGTCCGAGCCACCACAAAGGCTTGCGTGGACGCCTCCGATCTCTTTGTTGATCGCAGAATCAGCTCGTGCCCCGCGCAGGCTTCGGTGAAAGTTCCGCGAGAGACAATTAGTCCTTTTTCTCCAACCTAGAGGGTAAAAAAAACGCCTAAAGGTTTTTTTTTATAAAACATGTTTTTGGAAAGTGCGTTCGAGATCGGAGCACATGCCGTCATTGGCTCGTCTGGATTTGTGCGTGTGTCCACGTGCTTTTTTTTGACAGTCTCCCCGTCATTGCTCAGTGCTTTCCTCCCCCCATGCTTTCCCCCTTACTCCGCTCACGTCTTCCTCAAATCCCCCCTCCTCCCCCCACGAGTGCTTTTTTATTCTTTCCATATATACGTGTATACACACGCTCACCTATATCCTCCCTCTATCTCTCTCTCTCCCCCTTGCTTCACCCGCCTTCTCTCTCCGTCCGCTTCGCTCTTTGCAGCTCAAGGAGACGATTTGGGTGATGGGGAGTGAGAAGAAGGAGAAGAAAGCGCGATGCAGCTTGGGTCCGGGAGGGCCTAGTCCTGCTGTGTGGAAGTGGGGGAGGATATTTCCCCCCGGACGGGGGCGGGCGGGTAGAGGGGAGGGAGAGGGGCAGGTGCTGCGGCGGAGGGCCCCCTATGTTATGCATGCGCTTCCGAAAGAGGGACTCCCCCTTCGAACCCTCAACCACCACCTCTCTCTCCAGCATCCCCTCCCTCCCCCACCATCGCCGATCTCAAAGACCACGCCATCTCGCAAATCCATCTCCCGAACACCCCCCTCTCCGAGCGCGGTGCCTCATGGGAAGGCGGGCGGCCATTGTCCACTCACCCCCTCCCTCCCTCTTCGCCCATCCTTCAAAAAAAATAAATAAGCCCCCATCTTCCCCACGCACTCTTTCCCTGCTACGCCCAACTGGACCTCCCTTAACCCCTCTCTTCCCTCCCCAACCCCCTCCCTCCCAGGAGCGCCTCCCCCCATTCCTTAAAGGAAGCTCCCGCCTCAAAAGGGCGAAATCCCACGCGCAATCCTCTCTCCCTTCTCCCCCGAGAGATCCCCCCCCCCCACTGACTACCTCCCTCTGCACCCCTCACGGACACCCCCGGGGACGCCCACCACCACCTCCGTCGCATTGCCCTCCCGAGCGTCGCCTTTCCTTCCTGGTCCTATCCCCAGCTTCCTCGGATTCCTCCACCCTCGCGATCCGTTTCCTGAGTCAGTCGCTTCCGCCCTGCAAACCCTCGCAAGGCACGGGCGCCTGGGTCAAGAGTGTGCGCCCTGCGTGGGTGAGAGTCCGTGTGTAATCACGGTCGATGGGATTATTCCTTTCTTTTTCGCTCAAAAAAAAATTCTCATTCCAAGTTCACTACGTCGTCATTAATTGGATATGGTCGCAGTTTGTAAATTACCTTTTTAATGAGGATTTTTATCAAACTTTTTTCGAAGCCTAAGCAAAAGCATCTTATTTTCTAGGTGTCGTGTGAAAATAAACAAAATACGCAAGATCTACTGTTTCTGGACTCGTGTTGTGTGAGAAGAAACTATGGAGGGAGACCTTACAGTAATATAATATTAAATATCTTGCATTAGAGGGCTGTTAATAATATTGATCTGTAATTTCCAATGTTACATATATCTATTACGTCGGTTTTTCGTATACTATTAAATATCTTGCATTAGAGGGCTGTTAATAATATTGATCTGTATTTTCCAATGTTACATATGTCTATTACGTCGGTTGTTCGTCCTCTAAAATGAAGGGGGCGATTTGAGGAATTTTCCCATCAGTTCGAAGATTACCTTCCGATGAGGAATTGATAAATATTTTCTCTAGAAAAATTGCAATGGTGTCAACTCTTTCAGGACTCGTGCTAGGATGCTTTCTGGCGCAGGGGATTTATTTACCTTCAATACACTCTGGTTGTTTAAATAATCCCTTGCGATCTCTGGTTAATAAGACTTGCTGAATCCCAATATCTTCCCTATATGGTCATCATGTACCACGCTACCGAGGATTAACCCCTCCAAAGGGGTCGAGTGGATCCCCTAACTGCCCCCCTCTCTTGATTGTTCCATATGAAGCCTTAACGCGAGGGCTTGAACTCTCTTGGACGTACTTTCATTAAGGCGCCGCGAGACTAGCACTTGTCACCCACTTGCATGGGTGGCAAACGCGGATATCTCTCGAAAACCTTCATATTTGCGGAACTGGATGTCGAATTATTGCAGCCTCCTGTGGAAACATATAGCCGATTGTTATGTTCGCTATTAAATAGAATCTTCAAAGGCGGGAATACATACGATGGACGGGAGGGCGTCGGCGATTTATTTAATTTAGTCTGGACCTTCCGAAACATCGTGGATAGCCTCATCCAAAGGAAAAAAGAAGCAATCAACTATTCAATTCGAAAATATTCGCAAATGAATGACATGTACCAGGCTAGAAAATAACTAAAATGGTCACTTTCTGATTTGAATACTATTAGTGGTATATAAATCGATGAATAAGCTCTCTGAATTTGGAATTTTGAAAAGATATATTCAATTGAGCAGCTAAGTGGGAGTAAGGTGACTATGGAGAGAGTAAAATTGTAACCACGAAACAATTTAATAAGGGTATGCTAAATTTTTCATTTCTCCTGGGAAATGATATTATTCCGAATATTACAGCTATCTTCTAGGACTTTAATTTTTCCACTCATTTTCTGCGACTTGAATGCAACATCGCAAATTATAATGAATTTTATATCCACTTAAGCAACACGAACGCGATATCATCATAAACTGTAAAACGACTAAAAATAAAACGAATTATTGCAGGAAATAACTCGAGTATTAAATCAAGTGCGCCCTTCATTATTTATTAGATGATGACCTTCGTATTTATGATGAAATCATGTGTATCACTAATTTATGGAATTCATACGAATCCTTGATGCTATTAGTTGAACTTAAAATCTTTGTTCTTACTCGTAGATGCACAGTAATCGCAATTTTGGAATCGAAAACACCTCACTCGGCGCTAATTAAGCTTTCACATGGCTCATGCCATTACTTGACATCGAAATGCCTTTAAAATGCTACTTTTCTTGCGCTTATTGCTTCATGCGACACGATGTTAATGATTGCCTCCTTAGTTGCGAAGAGTATTCATTAGTTCGAATAGAATTACTAACTACATTTTAATAGTTTACCTCAAACGTAAAAAATGTCATCAGTGGGAGGCAAATTTAAGGCTTAATTATCAAAAACTATTATGGAGAGTGGGATGGAATTGGAGAGTAAAAAAAAACTGATTTGAAGATAGCTAATCTACTAATGGTGATGAATACAGCAAACCCATCCCGGACACCCTTAATTTACTAATTGACGATGATGGAGACCAGTAATTTGAAATGGAATACCAATTAGGCCGTGAGACGTTTGAGGCAGCATTTGAGGGAAATATTATTTCGCCCGTCAACGCAAAAAATAAAACTGCCTCCTCTTTAGGCAGAGCAGGCGGCATCAAAATCGTCGAAGGCGGGGAGAGGGGATAAAGGGGGTGGAGAAGGGAGGATTGAAAAATCGGGGAAAATTCTATCGCAAGGGGAAATAATCTCCCTGACTAAGCACACCCTTTCAAAATGGTACGAATGCTAAATATACGCTGGGAGGGGATATCCCGATAAGATGTAAGACCTCCGAATGATCCTGGTGATAGAATGAAACATCAAAACATAGATTTACCCACGTACATTTTATAAATCAATGCAAGACATCAATGGCTGAACCGTACATTGTACAGGGTTTGTATTAGTTTTTCCATAGTATGAAGCGCAATTGTACTGAAAATGCATTCTTCGATGTAAGTGTGTTACTTACGAGGGAATTCGATATCATAGCATCCGTAAACTTCGTGACGTCACGGAAGGATTCACGAGAGGATGCACTTATGACACGTTTAAACGTTGACTAAAACCTCGTGAACTGTGGCGCAACGAGCACGACTACGAACATCTGCGACATTGTGTAGACGGCATTTTGTCATAACATCTTTTTCCTTAAAGGCCCCTAATATTTCAGATGGTATTTGGATGTCTCGGTGCTTAACTGGCTAAAAGCACTCGGATGGACATCGAAGGATCCGGGTTCTAATCTCGATCAAGGCAAATGATTTTTACACTTTGAAAAAATTGCATTTTAATGAATATTAGCGGATGGCCCTGTTAAAGTTACTGTCTCGGCATCTCACGCACTTATTTGTATTTTCTTCTAAATCGAATTTTCCAAAAATCAGTCGATACCAATCACGGTACAATGTACCAAACACGGTACATAAACTCGAAGTTTGGCACAATGGGCGAGAGTAGAGCTCAACTCCTATTGGCATGTCACATATATTCAACAGATTCAGGCGAGATGTAGTGGAAGTTCGTCATTATGAGAAACAAATTTGCACTTTTCCACAGATTTATCGTAACTTACAACGCACTTCAGTTCATCGAACCATCTTCAGGAACAAGGTATGGTCTTGTATATGAAGATAGTTCGATGAACTGAAACGCGTCGTGCGCCACAATAAATCTGTGGAAAAGTGCAAATTTGTTTCTCATAATGTCATACATAGCTTGTGAAATTCACACTTCGTGGCAGGTAGGTCAGTTTCATTCCTTGTGCCGCCTACGAACTCCCCAGAATATCTGATTCCCGAAAGATCCCACAGCTTGGATGAAACTGAGGGTGCCCAGGGGCATAACCCGTAATCTCAGTCGGGCTCTCGGTTCAGTAGACCAGGGCTCTACTAACTGGACTACACCAGGCCCATTTTGTTCAAAGTATATTTCTAGGACAAGTACTTGTATTTATTATGCTTCGAAGTTCGAAGCTAAAATTCGTATTCTGGTCTCACCCTCCACTTAAGGACCTCAGACCGTCTCTCCCACTCCTCCCTCCCTTCGCCTCATCCTCTTAACTCCTCCCCACCCCAACAAAAAACCACCTCCCTTTCCCCCCGTCACCGCCCCAACCCGCATTCCCTCCGTCTATTGTCGTCTCCATTAGCGCCCCGTTTCACGCGCGCGCCCCCAAAGTGCATCGGTACCCTGCGCTCACTCCCGGCCGCCCCGCGCCCCTCTCGACCACTCCACGGGGGAGAAAAAAACCAGGGCACTCCCAGAGAATGTGGTGTCCCTTGGGGGTCGCTGGGACGACGGACACGCGGTGACCCCGCGGTCTCTTTTTCCCCTCATTTCCTCTCGATGCCAGCACGCCGTCATCTCGTCCGGGGGACGGATAAAAAAATCCCTCGGCCGCAGGGAACAAGCGCGGGCACCTATCGTCCGAAACCGTCCGTCGCCATCGTCGAGGACCCAGCGGGTTTTTTCTACCTACCCCCGTCGCCATCCTCGTGGGCACGCGGTATGCGCTATCCCTTGACCACCGCGAGCAGGTGATCCAGTCGCCATTTTTTTCTTCTCGTCTTTTCTTCTCGTCTTGGGACGGTTGTGCGAACTGGACCGTGACGAAAGTGCCCGAAATTCGGCCCGCGTCCTCTCCATCTTCAGGATGGGAAGGAGCTTCCCGGTTTCATTCACCCATCCTGTTGCACTTCGTAAATATATTGAAGCGCACATGGTCATGCTGAAATGTTTTAACTAAAAAAATCAAAACGTCTGTTAAATATTCTATTCACATAAATTTTCCTGCCTTGAGGTGCTAGAGAGTTTAGTAGATGGGGATATTGGGTAAGCGAGATAGAGTTACGAAAAGAATAGGTACTATAGGTGGAGTTAAAGAAGGTAAATAAATCTTACTGTAAACCACGAATTACTGAAATATCTGATATTGTTTTTAAGGATATGATGTGTTGCGCTGGTCAATGCCTAGTAGTGCAGCTTCAGTGCCGGTCTCCAGGGAAACCGCGCCTTCACCAGGGAGGCTACTGCTACTGATGATGGAAATATATTCTCCCTTGATTGACTCATCGTACTACGACCAAATGCATGTATACTTCTTGTATTTACTCTCATATATGACCCTTCGAGTACTTAAATTGATTATTTTCAAACAAATGGAACGATGCTTAGCTCAATACGATAACACTGTTAGTTTTTTCAAACGAGCGACGGTTTGAGAGAGAAGCCGAGACAACGGCGCACGATCACGGAGGAGACGAATTATGGACGCTTTACGAGTCGCGTGGGATCGGATGCTTTAGATTACAATCCCGCACAATCTACCGCCACCTCCGCACTGGGAGGAAGGAGGCAGGTAGCATTTTGTTTCCTTCGCGTGTGGTCCGAGGTGGCAGTAATAGATTTAATATGTCGCACAAATTACCTCTTCTGGAGGCACTTCGTGGAACCACTCGCATCAAGGAAATGACGATAATAAAAGAATTACTAAGCGGGGTTATCTCCGGATGAAATCGGGATTCGAGGCACATTCACACCTACGAAATTTTCATCGGTTTTATTTTCCTTTTACAGCTCGGACTCAAATTGGCAGGCAGGGCAGGTATCCATGTCTTTTTGTGTGTCTGTTTGAGAGAGAGAGAGAGAGAGCGGGAGAAAGAGTAATAAGGGGTTTTTTTCCCGAGAGTCAGGCTTGCCAACACGCCCAGTTTTGCCAGGAAGACTTGGGGGTTCCGACTATAATTCTGTCATTCTCTCTTTAACTCGTGAACTGAGGAATTTTCCTCTCGATATCACTCGGCGAGGAGTATTTGGCCTAGCGAGCCCTGCTCCATCATTGGTCGCCAAGTTGTGCGCACGCCACGCCACCACGAGGCGACTTCGTCAGTTGCCACTGGCAACTTGCAGACTCGTGGGGCAGAATTGAAGTGCTAACGGAGAGACGATATATATTCGAAGCAGTCGGCAAGTATTTAGTGTAATATAATTGAAAAGCAGAAATTTTAAAATGTAATTTTTATTTTCTCTTTGCATTTCATAAGGTAATATATTGTATCAATGAAATAACTTCAGCTCAGTTTCCGACGGAAAGGCAACTTTTGAGGCCCTCTGACAGCGTTTTGACACTTGACGATCATATCTATTAAGAGATTTAGGGCTACTAAGATCTGCATCTTTGAACGGCAGCGGCACTTTACTGAGGGTCATTTCCTTACTTGCTAGATTTTCTCCATCGAATCTTGAAAATGTAACAACATAAAATTTACAAGTAGGAAATACCATGTTTTTACAGTTTTGTTCTCGCTACAGTCCCTATTACACACCCTCCCCCAAGACTCTTTGTATGGGGTGTTTTTTATGGTCATTCAATTTTTTCAAATCCCAATTATGCGCAAAATAAAATTCTTTAGGTTTTTTAATTGGGTTAATTTCCTAGGATGTCTATTTCAAATAATTTTCAATTCACCAGGATCTACTTATAAAACTAGACAAATTAATATGACAGCCAAGATACAACAGTTGATGAAAGCGTGGAGAAGTACGCTCGATCTTACTCTCCGTATCAAATGAATATTTAAGTTTTAGAGAAAGTGAAAAAGAGTACATTTCAATGAAGGCAAAGGTATGAAGGAAACTTTGAGAGGCGGCAATTTGAACGATGGTAAGATATCGAACGGAAAAGATTATGCTTCTTGCTATTAGTGACATCATGAGGGTCTCTAGGTAAACGTTTTTGATTCATTTCGCCTGTTTTAATGCATACGACGTAATACGTTAATCTCAATTGGTACTCAATTACTTGGTTTTATTAAGTACCATTCAAAAAAATAGATATTGGTGCTTATAAAATGTGTTCGTATCGCATTATATTTTTAACTTTCAATCGAATCCCACAGCGCTTTCAGTACCTGATTCTTACTGAATGCTTTTGTTTTCTTTTGGAAATTTAACTCTTGTGGTTTTGTTTCTCTCTCCGCACTTAATAACACTTAAATTATATTTTATAAAGATTTAAAAGAGCATTTGAACTTCCGTTTGCGAAACTATTCTTTTAGGACAGCTCATATAAAAACGAACCGTAACTCGGGGTGCCAAAAACATTTCTTTGGTTAAAAAAGGCCATAGAGTTGTGCCTAGAATTTTTGGAACTCCTGGCTTACATTGCTATCTTATCGTTGTTGTTTTAAATTTTTCCAATGAAAACAATTTCTCGCATTAATAATTACAATAGGTACAGCTCGATATCTAAAGTGATGCCACATTTTCCTACACATCGCTGTTGAGTGCAATAAACCGAGATTTGGTTTCATTTCGCATGGATTTAGTCTCAGTCAATTTTAAAAACGTACGTCATTCCTTTGACTCCCATTTAAAAGAACCAAATGAGGGAGGTAGGGAGGTGGTTCAACATTTTAAGATTAGAATTAATGCTGTTTTTTTAAATGCCATTCGTTATTAATAAACGCTGTCATTTTCAGGAAAAACTAATTTATATGTTTTTCGTCTTAAAAAACGACTCTTTTAACAGTATTTATGGAAAATGTGAATTATGTTGCCACTTACTAGAAATTAAATCTTATGCTCCCAGTTTTAGTAACCAAAATTCATTAAATGGGACCGTTGCAGTAAATTTAAATAAATTGACACTTTTATACTGAACATTATTGAATATGAAATAATCACTAAAAACCAAACGTCGATTTATGATCTTTAAAATCTCAAGGTTTTTGCGTTACATGTCTTGATTAGGTTGCATTTTTTGGTTCAAGCAGATATATATTGCGGGATATCCTCGAAGGTTTGATTCTTCTTGAGCCCAACTCTCCGGGAGTTGGCAACCTTTCCTAAGTCCCTCCATCAAGCCGGAAGGGCTGGCTGCTCGATCAGATCTCGCCGATCGGACTCCACGCACGAAAAATCCCCGACGGCCGGCTTGAGTAACCGCCGTGGCCGGGCCTACCAAACAACGCCGGAGAAGCGGCTGTAACTATACGGCAAACCATTTGTGGTGAGTGAGAGAGAGAGACATGGAGGGAGGGAGGGGGAGTGTGGAGTGGAGGGAAGTGTGTCCGGTTGAAGGCATAACATTCGTACTCTTCCGAGAGATAAGTTATCGGAGCGTTTGACGGCGAGCCTTGGGAGAAGTGGGGGGGGGGGAGGGAGTGGGAAGTAGATTAGGATCAATAGCTTTCCGCTTTCGTATCCAACGGGTCGTAAACAATAAAAATAGCCATCTTGGGGCATCCCCCGTCTCCGGCGGATACGATTGCGTTTGCTGCTTCTCGATATGCTGTATTCCATTCCTTTTTGTGGGCGTGCTGGGATGAACCGTAGGGCTGCTGACCTTAGGGTTCGGGCTTGGAAGAGCTGGAGCAACTCGCGCTAATTTACTTTCATTGGATTCGGATAGGGATAATACGGGAGGTAAATTTTTCAGGTATGATACACGGATGATTTATTAGTCAGTAATCTACCAGTTAAGGTAGATTTTAGACGGACACAACATCCAAATAAATGTTCTATGACTTCTGACAAAACACAATTCAGCAACCTACTCTACATCAAGTCCCTCTTCATGTCTGTGTGCTTCCTTCCTCCCTTCATCTCGTCCAACATCCCTATCCTATTCCTGCCCTTTGGCTGACTGACAAACTAGAGCTTGGACATCAGCAAACCTAACTGTTTTACGAATTTCCCCCCTACTTTCATTCCTACCTCCAGTTCTTTACCATTCAGTTGTTCTTTATATTCCTTCCATCTCTCTTGAATTTTTTCTGTGTCAACCATTATCTTACCCGACTAATGTCTAAGTGTAGCATAGATCCTCCCTTCTTACTTCCCAATAGTGATTTAACCTTGCTGTAAAGCGCACCACTTTCACCCTTCCTCTGCAAACTTCCCATATCCTCGCAGTGCGTCTTCCACCATGCTTCATTTGCTTTATTTGTTGCACGTCTCAGTTTATTATTTAACTCTGGTAATTCCTTTTGCCTAACTCTGTGCTTACATTCTTCCATTTTCTTCTCTCATCCATCTTTCCAATCATCTCATCCGTGATCCATGTTTTCCTTGTCCTTTTCTCATTAACGGTTCCTGTAGTTTCTTTTGCGGCTTTCGATATCCTATTCATGATATTCCCATTTTTATTCGAAAGTACTCAGCTCTTTACCCTCATCCATGATTTTTTCTACAGCCTGCTGATTCACCTTCCTTGTCAATCCTTTAATGCTTCTACATTCCATTTCCTAACCCACTGCCCCTGACTTATCTTTTTGAAACGGTGGCTACACTTTATAACAGCTAAATTGTGGTCTGAAACCGCCTCCGCTCCCGGGAAGCTGTGCGAATTAATCACACTATTCTTAAACCTGTGTCTAACCAGAATATCATCTAGCTGATACCTTTCTGAGTCACCTGGTATTTTCCATGTATACCTGCGCCTTTTGTGGTGTCGAAACCAAATGTTGGTTATGACTAACCTCTGTCTCCTGCAGAACTCAATTGCTTTCTCCCGGCAGCCATTCCTCCCACCTAAACCATAACGCCTCACCTCTTCACCCATTCTTCCTTCGCCTATCGTCGCATTCCAGTCCCCCATTGCTATCAGATGTTTCCCAGCAGAAACACACGCGACTATGTCCTCTGACTGATCGTATATCCCATCGACCTCTTCTTCCTTACGGTTGCTCGGTGGCATGCATACCTGAACAATGATCAAGTTGTTGTTTCTGCTTTTATCTCTACTACTAATCTTCTATCCGTTGCTTGTTCTATGTTGAATATACTTCTTCCTACCTCTTTATTCATTTTGCAAGATTTGCACAGCTAGGAGGATTGGCATTTGGATCTATCCGAACACAGGCTTCATTGATGAACGGACGGGGGGAACGGAATGACTGTGTCGCCTCCCTTCCACTTCCCCGAAGAGTAGCCCACTTCTCTCGCGTCTCCTACCATGCGGTGTCTCCAAGGAGGCCGCTCCCACCTTACTAATTGCCCCCTCCCGCACGCTTTCTCTCACCTCCAGCAGAAAAATGATAGGGCTCATTAATCTCGGCCCTCCGCCATTACTCGTCCGCGGCCATCGCCGTCAGGAACTGATACCCGTTCCCCCGCGTGCCCTCCATCCCAACCCCTTGAAGCTCGCCTCTTCACTCTACACCTGCCTATGGCCTCGTCCGGATGCACTCTGAACGTTCCTTCGACGACAACCAGTCTATTGCTGAGCAGGGAGTGATGGCGAGAGCGGTGCTCTCCGTGACGCAAAGGAGGAACCTATTAGATATATCTATTGATAGGAAAATATAGCGGACGTTGAAGGCGTTGGTATGCAAAAGGCTGAAGTAAGAGGGACGTGCTGAATGCCTGCTTGCCATGAGAAATGGGGGATTATTTATGACAGAGCCAAAGATGTCTTTTATGCATTTAATTATTGATGAATTCTAAATGGAGATTAGCGGATTCGAATATTGATGCACGGAGAGAAGGCGTGGGATATTACCAGGAGAAAGGCGAAATAAAACTTCACTTGCAACCATCCAGCGGAGTATTATGTGAATCAAACTGCCAAAGTAAAAATAAACACGGGTTTATTGCACATGATGGAGTGAAAATATAGGTGTCGAGGAAGTTTGTTTGCTACGAAACATGAACAGAATCTGTGGCATTAATATAAAATTCTTACAGCCGACGATTTTTGTACCGATTTCCGTTCAAAACCAAAGATACTCAGCAGTTATTTGTGGTAAAAAGTAAGATCATATTATACAATGAATTTCTGAGGGCATAAGTCAAGTATGGGAGTCTCACTTGAGGGAAGGAGGTGAACTTGAGCCGAAGAGAGGTCGACCAGAAAGTTGGTTCAAAGACACTCATAAGTGTCCCGAAAATGTATTACGTATGTTATCAATTGTGGCTGTATAATTTTAAATAGATCGTCCCTATAATTTGTCTCTATTTTTACATGTGACTCTATTAGTAAAAAATGACATTGACTAAAACCAGAGAATACCGTAAGGCATTATTGATGCATAAAATAAACAAAGCTAAACTAAAACAAAGCGTTTTTCTATTCGTAAAAAAATATAATAAAGAAGCTGTATGCTCTTCCATTCAATAAATCCTTTGTTGAGATCATGTGAATTGTGGAATTCTTTCCTAAATATGTCAAATGATTGAAAGTATATTCCTTCCTCTTCAAATAAAAGGTCAGCATTTGGATTACCCAGGTTCAATGAACGCTAGTTTAATTTACGAAAGTCATACTTCGTCAATTTTCCGGTATCCATGCCAATATATGTGCATGTGTTTAACCGTGGACCTATTGTTGGAACTGGCATTGGTGCTTATTTGTATTCTACCGGTTAAAGTAGGTTTTAGATGGACACAGTTAATACAACGGTTCAGCGATTTATTTCCTTGCTTCTCCTAAAAAAAAAGAACCCGAACCCGATACTGCAATAAACCTCTGCTCAATTACGCATACTTCCTTCCTCCCTTTACAGTTATAACTATCATTATTTCCAGGAAACATTTTTAATGATGAGTCTAAAAAACTTCAAATTTCTCTACTTGTGCATGATTCAATAGCGACACAATTTAAGATTCTGTTTGCACTTCGTTCCACGAGAATTTAATTATTTCCATGGACAGTGAATAGCCTATCATCGAATTTTATTTATAGATAATACAATGCGGACATGAATTTAGGCGTAGCATGTCCGTGATATTCGATTGGTACATAAAGAGAGCATATAAAAATACTCCGATCATCGAAATCCCACTCCCCAGACGTCATGTTACCCCGCAGCCGCTGGGCGGAGTTGTGTCGGCGGTGGTCAGCGGTGGCGTCGACCGCCCATCCAGCCAACCGCCCGACCATAGCCAGTCGACGACGGCAGAGGGACGGAGTGAGAATGAGGGGAGGAGAAAATGTGGACGGAACCGGAAAGGATGGAAAGTAACAAAAAACAGGGAGTTTTTCGGGAAAATCCTCTTTTAAAAATTAAAAAAAATTATTTTTTTACTCTTCACCGTTTTTGTTATTCATTTTCCTCAGACCCGCGCGCGTGCGACGTGTGTTCGTGCGCACGCGGCCGTCGCGCCGATATACATAATAGTCTTCGTGCGCTAGAGAAAAAAATCCCCAAACACAAGTCGTCACCGTCCGCCCCCCCCCCATTCCGTCCTTAAATCTCTTTGACTCGTCTCCAACACGGACCGCATCGAGGAGTCCGCACCAACTTTTTTCTTGAAAAAAAGAGAAAAAAATTATAATGGATAAAGGAAGGCTCGTGGTCTCCCTCCCATTTCACACACACACGTGGGACTATTTTTCGTCCATTTCATGTCGAGGGTAGAGGAAAAAACTTTTAGTCGAAGATCGCGTCTCGCGCGTGAGGCTGGAGTGAGGGGTGGCGCCCTCGAGAGGAGTGGGGAAGAGTTTTTTTTTACACCGGGGAGGATTCGGACGCTGGGGATTTCTTCATCATATATTCTCGGCTGGGGGAAAAAAGCGTAGTGGATGCGCTAGGGTTCTCGGGGATTTTCAGGGGTGGCAAGGGGGAGGAGGTTTCCTCGACGTGTGGGGGGGGAGGTAAGAGAGGACGCTTTTGATGGTCGAGGGGTGCAGGCGCGAGAGAAAAACACCAGTGCGGCGTAAATTTGCTCGAGTCCACGGGGTGTTGGCGTAGCGTATGAGGGTGCGGGGGTAATTGTCGCGGCCGTGATAGCTTTTAGGGAACCGTGATGTGATGAAATTTAGGAAATCACATGACTCTCCTCCTTCGGCACCCTATATGTTGCCATAGGGACGTTCAGGAAAAAGGGTGCTAGGATACCAGAATGCCATGATTGAAAGGAATAATGCCATGGAATGGAAAATGCGTTAAATATTCAGTGCTTTCTCCTCGTGATTGCGATCGTGACTTTAACAGGGCATTAGCGAGCCCTGTATTTACCTGCTTTAAGCGTCGCATGGTGAAGAATGTAAATATTATTGTTCATTTAATGTATTATTCAGTTGAAGCTGGCTGATTTATGTTTGTACGCTCAAGTATCAGATTCAAGATTATTGAGGGAATTCGCTGGTAAAAAGGAAGTCCTTCTGCATGGAAGATTTAATTTTTTTTAACAACTGGATTCTTCTTCGTTGTATTTTATCTGTATGTCTATGGTTTTGTTTTTTTTAATTCACCTGAGAATGTTATTTTTTTCATAAAACGATGATTGTTAGGCGTAAAATATATTTTCGTAATTGCAGAGTTTTTGTTGACTAAAATCTTAAAAAAATACAAACGTGTTAGTTTAATAAATTTGTACATGTCGCTTGCTTTTGTTTATTTCATTATATTTATATTCTTTCGGTAGTTGATCTATTTTAAAGTCCATCTTATATTTTCACCATTTTGTAACCCAATGCTTTTCAACCTTTTCATTTCTTTAGAATATTAACAATTACACATATTATATTTGCGAGCCTCGAGGTGCAGTGAAACCTTTGCTGACTACTTTCACGGAAATATTTACAATATCAATCTTTATGTGTCATCCGATGTAAGGGTTCCTTGGCGCACAGTCTGATATGCTAAACGAATGCGTGGTCCCGGAATCAAAAAACGCTCACCACTCTCTGCTGCTAAAGAAAATTCTATTAATACCATCGCAAACTAGTCAAAGGATTATCATCCTTGAATAAACACGAAAGGGCGTTTTCCGGTAATTTGATCCACTGTTTAATTTTCTAAATTCTACGTCAGGAAATAAGTACACATCTCTCTACATTAAGTACCTCTGCACGCTCTTAGTATAGAGCTTGCAAAAGTGATACTCTCGAAATAGTCCCTGTGTCGCAAATTTTTCTGGAAGGGTTGGCCTAACCTTCTCATTTATTGCCCTGTGAATTTCCTTATTTGTTTCCTCTCAGTTTATTTAACAGCGGCCAGAGGCATCGCCGGTACAAGGAATCTTTGATAAAGCAGGCAAAGGTTCTTTGTCTAATTTTCAGTTAAATACTTTGTACTCGGGTTACAGTGTAAATACTGTGAATACAAACTGATTTAGGGGAAAGTGATGAGTGTCCGTTTTTCAATATTCAGATTTGACGTTTGTGCTTCATTCGATCCATTTTACAGCCAATGGCGCTCGAAAACTTTGATGATAAGAAGATATTGACACGAGAGGTTCTTTTGCGATTTACGGCGCAGTGCACACACGTTGCGAATGCAACAGCAAGGAAGGATTCGGCAATCGAACGATTCATTCATTCTTGGGCCCTTTTTCCTTTGCCCATCAAGGAAAAATCCACCAATGCCCGTCTCCTTCCTCTGGCCCACTTTCCCTCCTTTCTTTTGCCCAAACTTCCGCCTTTCTCATCTTCCTTTTCCTCTCCCTAGCAAGCATCAGTGTAAGGGGGCCTCTCTTTCCAGCCCCGGCGTTCTTCTCGCCCGTCCCCCAGCAGTCGCCGGGTGCCTTTCCCCTTCCCGCAGCCAGAGCACACGCCGAAATTTGTTACCTCCTTCACTCCTCCAAATCATTAGGCGGAAGTGAGCAGAATTAACTACTTCTTCTTAATAAGGTTATCATTGCTCGTATTCACTCGGAGGGTCGGGGCTAGCATTTAAGCAAGTGTAATCACATCGCCCCGAACGATTAAGTATCAGAATACCTACCAACAAATATGCTCATGAAACAATTTTTCATACTAAGCAGCCTAGTTTGTAGCCAATAGCCCAGTTTTAATTTTTTTCATTCATTGTAATCCTTAATATAAGTTAAACTGACAAAATAAGAAACTTAACTAGCTGTTGCTAAAACTGCTAGTAAGAGAAACAAGGAAAAAATAGGGTAATTAAGTATTCGCGACCCCTCCAGCCATTCCCTTTTCAATACTCAGGGCTGGTACCTTCTTCCAACGAGCACCCTACGGTCCTGCCGGCGTTTCTGACCATGTCCACCACGCGGACAGACATCACAGCCCCTCTCCCCCCCCCCGGTAGGACGGAAAGGGGGATGGAGGGACAGAAGGGATGGGAAAATTCGGACCGAGTCGAATTCGTGGGTGAGCCGAAACCCTACGACGCGCGTCGGGTGGACGGCCCTGCGTCGGAGTTGACCCGTGGCTGCGGGGTTAGGTAGGAGGGGGGGGAGAGGGGTTGGTTGGATATACATATAAATATATATATATATTTTTTGCTTCTGGGGTGGACCTCAAAGGCCCTCACCCTCTCTCACTCTCGAAACTGCCCACCGACGCATCCCTCCCTCCTCCCCTCGTACCCTCGGACCTTTTTCCCTTTGCGGACCTTCGACCCTTATCCACCATCACCACCCTTCCCTGCTTCTTCCTCCCCCTCCATTTTATTCTCCGCAGCAGAATGTGAGTGTATTTTTTTTATATGCCCGTGCGTTCGCGGAAACCGCCCGTGCTGCGTCCACGAATGTATGTCGAACTAGCCCGCACGCCCTCCTCTCCTCTCCCTCCCCTCCACAACCCCCACCCCCCCGTATGTCGTCCCCGGCTGACCATTGTCCAGATCCTCCGCCCGTATAGCGTTACCCTCCTTTTCATGCCCGCCCCCCGTCACCCAGTTCGATGATGCAAAGGACAGTGGGTCGGGGAGGTGAGGTGAGGAATGGGAAGGAAAGGTTTGGATGTGAAGAGGTAGGGCGGAAACATTTATTCCTTTTGTCGTGCCCTTTCGTGTCCACTCCCCGGCCAATCATCGCTAAGCAGATGCCTCGAGCGTCCGCTTGGTGGAGGGGGTTAGCGGGTCTGTTTGCGCCCCACTCCCTTCCCCGAAAAAAATAGTCTCCTATCCTCTTTCTCGATACCCGACTATTCTCACTTCTTCATCGGCCCTCACCCCTCCCACCGCCACCGGGCACTCATTGGCCCATTCTTCCTCCGCGGCGTGGCCGTCGTTAACATTTGAATCTCCAAAGGTTGTAGTGGGCATGTCGTACTCGTGTTAAGTTCAGGGGGGTCCACGGTGTCTGTCCACTGTGCGATACCGGGGCCGTGTACCCCTCCCCCTGGGAGTCCGTCCGCGCGGAACGGATACTGGCCGATCCCAGGGCCGGACGTCCGTGCTCCGATGGAACACTTCCCGGATGAACTCAAAAGAGAGCAGGCCGTGCTGTAAGCCTTAACGTATACACACCATGATGACTAGAATCAAATATTGAGCGCAAAAGAGATGTCACGAAGCATCTGGTAATCATTTCTCAGTGTGTGTTTCCTCCACTTTCACGAGCGCCTAGTGTTTTTATTGACATCATTCCCTCGGAAAAGATCTGATCGGAAGCGAATGGAAGTGCACCTTTACCTTTCTAATCCCGTGGATCCTATTTTATGCTAAAAACTCCCCCTGCCGCTTTAATGATATTCGCATTTGAAAAATAAGAGTAATTTCAATATTATTTTAATTAAATTGATTAATTATTCCTAATGCAATGTCATATTTTCCAAAAACATTTATTTACACAAGACTCGCAATGTTTATTTTTTTATCAAATGTTATTAAAACAATATTTACGCCACGTCTCCTCATAATTTTGACATTTTTTTGGTAAAATTTTCTTGCACTGCTGTGATATTCCCATTTAGTTAGTCGGTCGAACTTCGCTTCGCTTTGAGCTTTGAACTTCGCTTTGAGCAGCATGCCTTTGTGCTTAGAGATGTAAGTGCTGAGCTCGAGGAAATATTTACTGTTTCAACATATTGGGCGCTCACTCCGATACCACGCAGTGTAGGCGAGTGGCGAATTTAGAGAAATAGTATTTATGCCACACGTGAAATGGACATAAAACATGTCTTAGGTAAAAGTTTTAGTTTTGTCGCGTTCACTGAATTTTCTGTTACTGCTGTAAATACTGCATCAACAGATTAGGAGAGACATGACGGAAAAGAATTCTTTTTACCGGAAATCTAATTTATTTTCATAACTTTACGGACTTTATCCGTACGATTCCACGGATAAAATGTAGCATTCCTGTGTCCACCCAGCCACAAATATAACACCTCGGCCATAAATGGTGGTAAGTTCATAATTTCGATGTAGATACCTGTCCGAATAGGTAAAAAAATACTCTTTAAATGAGAGTTCGTATCGTTGTGATCACATTGAACTTTATTTAGGGAAAATATATCACATAACTATACATTGACTATGAAACAGCTGACGAATAAAATACTCGAATTTACACCAATTGTGTTCGGTTCGAATGCATTGTTGTTCTACTCACCAAGTTATGTGGCCATTTGAAAGGTGAAATCAAAATGGAGGCGGGCGTTAATTGGAACAATGGCGTAAGTGATGCGGCCATCCGCGATGGACACTTAAAAATGGGGCCCGCCCCTAAAATAAAAAGGGTGCTCTTCTGCAGACAGAGGAAGTTGAGGAGTGCTTTCTTAAAATCCCCTAACCCCTACTCGCCCCGGGCGCGATAATCACACCCTCCAGGCACTTTGTGTGATATCTTCACCGGGGTCGGGAAACGTCTCCCAGCGATAAGCGACTCGCATCAGATACAAAATAAAAGTGCCCTGCCTCTTAATACCGCCACGCTTATCTTGGACATCTTTAACCATGTTGTGCCGCTCGGGTGCCCAATCGACCGAAAGAATCTCGTAACTCAACCCTTTTCACCGTAATTCAGCTAACATAAGGTGTACCGACAGCTTGTTTACACATTTCCCTTTGGTTCCTGCCAACCTAGATCCTAGATAAGGCCAGTAACATTAACTTCTCTATCGTACATACATACAAGCGTCGATCATTAAGTCGACAAAATGTATATATTTTCCACAGTTGATGAGACGATTTCTCCCGAATACAGTCAATGCATGCATACAATCAATACCCATCCTATGTATATATATATATATATATATATATATACTTGTACATATATATCAATCGCTGACACCGGACACTTATGTCCTCCCCAAATTTCAGTGCCGACGGCTGTCCGGTTGCCAATGTAAAAAATTACGACTGAAGCTTGCAAAAGACAGTGCACTAATGGAAAGATACAATGTTGAATACATTTTTAGCAGTTGTTTGAGTTCGTTTCCGTCTAAATTATGGCAATTTAGGTTGGGTAGCACGCAAGTTGGACTTTATTCAGTGAAAAATGACCGCGGAGTAACAATGCATTAGGAGGATTTTACGCTCCTGTTCTGTGCGCAGTTGAACCATGGTGATCAATCAATGGCTTATCAATCACTTGGTAATTACTCAATTTTTCAGCCTGGTGTTTCAAAATTCAGGACTGAAGAATGAGGACATGAATTTCTTCTTCAAAGGAAACGAGACGCTTGGAAAATTTTGGTAGTTTTAAGTTTCTTTCACTGAAGTTTATCTCCATGTTCAAGCAGTGACGGTTCCAACAGTAAGTTTCCGGTAAATAATGGGATGCCCACCTAGTTACACATAAATTTTTAGAGCTCAGTATTTAGATAAAACTGATTAGAAAACCTATTATCATTATGCTAACTATTAGTCACGCACAAAAAGGAAAAAAAATCCGATAAAAATATAAAAAAGGTAGGTGGTCTTAAAAAAATATTTCGCCAATTTCGCCGAATATTTTTTTAATTGACATAGACTCGACTTAACAATCCTTTGGAAGGAATTTATTTGGTGATATGAAATCCATTTGTCACATATTCATTGATATATAGAATATTCGAATTTCAATTACATACTCGCATTTACATAAAAACGGTGGAGGGGAGAAACTTCAAAAATAGTTTTGCGTTGTAAATATTAATGCATACCATACTTTTGCTATTTCATTGGGAGACAATAAAAATTTTGATTGTACAAAATGAGGAAGAAATCATCAGAAGGGGTAAGACGCTGTATGATAGAATAAAATTAGTTTTCATTGTTTCAAAAATATCAAGGGATAGGCACTTAATTAAGCTGTCCATCTCACCTCTGAATGGCACAAGACCGAAACCCTTGTGTACGTTACCTAAGACTGCCTATCATTCCGTCCCCTTTCATGCAGGCTACATCAAAAGGAATAACACTTGGTTTTTCGTGAAACTTACCAGGTTTGACTGATTATTTTCCATATTACCCAGTCCTTGATCACTTCGCCTCTTCTCCTTTCGTGTTACCCACCTCTTGGGCGTTCTTTTATCTCGGAAACTTCGCACATTTCTCATCTTCAAATTCTCCTCGATCGCATTTACTGACGACTCTCTCGCGGTCTGCCTATTCCTCTTCAATCATTCATCCTCCTCTCACGTATCCGTTTGGTGACTGGACTCTCATCCATTCACTGACCATGACCTCCCCAGCAGAGCACACTTCCATCATACTTGTCCATTATCGATGCATCTAATCCATATTCTTCAATGGCCCATTCATTCATCATCCTTACCTCTCCCGTTTTTCTCACAGAAACTCAAGTACTCCATTTTCACTGCATTTTATCGACATGTATGCATATCCTGGAATTACCAAGGTTCTTTTCCTCTCAGAATAACCGAAAACATTCCAGTTTTAATGTATTCTACATACATACTATCAACAACTCCACTGCCGTTGTGCTAACTTTAATCTCGTCATCTATCCTATCCTCCTTTTCAGTCATTATGCCTAGGCATAAAAAAATCATCCGCTTTCTCATTCTTTGGTAAACCTGTCATTGGGCATTGCTCGCCCTTTGGGAATAGGCCTCGCACATGTATGTAATTTCTGGTTGGAAAACTGGCATCGATTATAGACCACTTTATACCCCCCTCCCACTCCACTTGCCTCCCTTTCTTTACGACGCCTGACAAAGGGTCGGGGAACAAACAAGGAGCCGGGAGGGAGGGAGGCCGTCGACGGGTGGGGCACGCGAAATAAAACACCCCGGGAGATGATTAGCCGGAACCAGGCGCATAATCCCGCCTCGTTTGTCTGTCTGCTTAACGCGGAGTGAGGGAGGGGTGCGGGGGGGGGAGCGGTCGTACTATATATTATGCAGGAGGGAGCGTCCGACGGATGGCATGTAGCCGGAGCGTAAAAAGTGAAGGACGGGGGGGGGGGGGGGAGGACTGAAACGCACGAGCCGACCCTCCCGGAAAGAAGTCCCCTCCCTCCCTCCACTCTATCTCTCTCTCCACCTGCGCCTCAGTCGACTCACTTGTTTCTCGGAATTGTTTTAAGGACGCTTTCCTTCGCAGTGAACACGTGCCCGCTGCTTCGCCCTCCCTTCCCTCCGCTGCCCTCCGCCGCGAACGCCTTCCCTCACCGCGACCCCACCCTTCCCTCTCTCGCCAAACATAGGAAGAAGGTATGTATTATGCCCATACAATACTGGGGAAGTGGTAAAAATTTGGCATTCTTGTGGCCGGTGCGTCCCCATTGAGGTAAGAGAATGGAGGTCTTGTGTCGCGATGGGCGCATTTCATTCCTCAGTTTTCTTTCCTCCGAGCATAGAGGAAGCCATAAAAAAAAATTTACCTTGATCAAGGCTTAAATCCCGTGATCTAAAACTTAGTTGTTTTTAGTTTAGTACTGTTTAGTTTGGTACTTTGTATTGATGCCTTATGTTTATCTTCAGTTTAATTTTTTTAAAGTCCATTTGCAGTATCCGTATAAATATACTATAATATTGCATAAATGATCGGGAAAGTCTCTCTCTTTTTGCCATCACAAATATTGATGCAAAAACCAGTCAACCGTATTCGTACAAACTTTGACATTAATTTTGCTGGAAACATTATTAATTTATCTCATAAAAAGCAAATTATTAAGGTAAAATGCTTGGGTTTTTGCTGAAATAATAATCTCGTTTTATTATCCTTCCTCACTATAATTGAAAATTTGGATTACTCTACAGATTTGTGGCAAGAAAACGACTACATAAAGACATGGGATCGTAAATCATTCAAGGATACCGAAAAAGCTTCAATTATACAATACGTATTTCCATCTTAAACTTCTTTCAATTTCTACCTAACTCCCTCCACCGCGATTATCAAACATCCCTTTCCCCTGCCATCCATCCATTATCCCTTCTTTTGCATCCTTCGGCATCTCACTACAACTAAAAGACTTTTCCTTCTATTTTAAAGAAGAAATTATCCCATCCCTAGAGTTATTCATTTAATGAGAATCTCTGTAACAAGTTGTTGACAATATGCAGGATTATATCTAACTGAAAGGATTTCAAACTCTCTTCCTTTGGTGATGAAACTTTGTGTGTCTGAGAGAGAGAGAGAAGCCTTTTAGCACTTAAAGGACGGAGCTCGATCCTAGAATATTCTTAGGCCCTCCGGGAGAAGGTTCTTTCAAGACAAGCGAGTGAAACGAAAAAAACTTTCAAAGGAATTTGCTGCAAAGTTGACGGTAGAGGAAGCTTTTTCACTTTGGAGGAGGTAACTCTTTCTCTCATACCGATTTATCGATGACTTTTCAGCAGAATGGGGTTTAAGAGAGAAAAGAGCGGAGAGCTTTCATCTAAGTATGCACTTGAGTGTGGTGAGTGCTAAGATGCATTTAATGGAACGGTGAAGTGTTCCTTCCCTTCTGTTCCTCTATGTGCTCGTGTTAAATTTACATTGCTCTATAAGGCTTAGCTGTGCGCGTGAAAGCGCCGGAATCCGTATGCGGTGGGAACAAAATCGTATGATAATGCTGACATAATATCCCAAATATTTTACACCTAAGTATCTTGATATGGTCTTGCTAGTTTTCCATTGAAAACAAAAACACGCCACTTGTATTTATCTCATACACATTACGTCTTTCGTGTATCAACCACTATTTTTAATGAATACGGAAATATATGCTCTCAAGAATAGCATCATTAATACAGACCTTCGCATTTGACAAGTCCTAATTTCCATTCAGATTTCCCATCGTGCATTTAAGACTTGCCGTATGACATTCTGATTGCAATACAAGTTATAATATCGAATGGGCGACATACCATTTGTTACTTTTAAATAAAAATACGGGGAATCCTAAGACAAAGCAATGTATCCAATCCAATGGGTAGGATTTAAGAGTGGATATCCAGTTCGGAGAATTATTCGAATTGATGAAAAGTTGAATGAAAAATAAACAACCGAATGAAAAACGGTGGTGTTTTGTTCCCGTAAAGACTGCTGGAAATTCAATGAGGAGGAGGCAATGTATAGAAGCACATGTCAAAGGGAACTTTACCTCAACACACAGTCGCATGATATCAATAATCGCTGCATTGTTCGAGGTTCGTGCGAGTCAGTGCTGTTTTGGTAATTCTTGAGTTCCCATGCTCGTCTCTTGAGATTGAACAGGCAACGATGCATTTTAATTCCCAGTATTAATAGTACACAGGGTTGATGCAAAGGTTGGACTGATTGAATGTGTGGCGTGAAGTGCACGTGGGCAGTAACAGGACTCTCGGGTGAGCAGTCTGATTAAGCCGAAAGATTGCTAAAAAACCATATCACACACTCATCGTAATTCTTTTTTACCGGTGCAAGTTGTGCCATGAAGAACAGCACCCATTGTGACTTGCCTGGATCTTGCTGAATGAATCACTGAGTTACTGTTAGAAGCCAACCATGGTAAACAATATAGCAAGTATGTACGACGACAAAAGAAGGGGGCGAAAGGAATAATGTTAAGATTCGCGCTTCGTTCACAGAAAGGGTGACTTTTTCCGGGGGTAGTGGGTACTCCCCAATCATTCACCCCCCCACCACACGTTTAACCTCTCCCATTCCCCCCATCAGTACCCACTCCCCTTTTCCCGGCCTCTCCCACCCCCCCGTCAGACCACTCCCACCCCCCCGCGACATTTGGGGAGCTCCGGCTAACCACTTGGTGTCACGTGACCGCGTATCTATCATCTAGCTTATCTTTCCCGGAGATCTCATTCCAATCCAATTCTCCTCTTTGTTTGTGTCCGCTCCCCCATCCCCGCCACCCTCACCCCTCCCCCGCGGCATCTCTCAGTCTTTAGATAACAGAATGGGGGTAAAAAAAATTGCTTCTCCTGTCTCCCCTTCTAGTCACCGTTTCCTCGTTGCACCTTTGGACGCGGGAGAGAAGTGGAATTTGAAAATCTTTCATAAGTTTTCAACTTTTCAAAAAATACTTATGATTTTTATTATTAAGTGTTGTTAGATTATCATCTTCATAATCACAACTTCGATGGTATGCGATGTTTCTAAATGCTTCTGTAAGGTGAAATAACGAGCTCAGAGGGAAACTTGCATTTGCAAAATAAATGCGCGAAGTTGTGCGATTGTAGTGCTCACGGATGAATGTTGTGCAGAATTAAAGAAAGCAGGGAATGGTGGCAGTGGGGAATACTGAGTTTTACTCTGATAGCCCTGACTCAGGTTTCTGATCATTTCGCAAAACGCCATGTACCTACTCATACTGAACTATTTGTGCTCACAGAAAAAATGAAAACAAAAAAATGGAGCAGGTAAGGTTTATTTTGCATGAAGGGACTACTTACGGCGGACATTAACCCAAATCGCATGAATCGTAACATTTGGAGTACTTGGAAGTAAGTGTTTATCTATCTGACGTTCATGTCCAGAGATCCAATGTCAATGGAGCCCCAGTCATGTCATGCATGCCTTTCAATCATGATCAGCTGTTAACCGCCGAAGAGTGATTTCCTCTCTAGCGTCCCGGTTCTACTTTGAGGCAGCCTCTTCAAAGGTATTGATCATCATATCGACCTCATATTCATTTTGGTACATTCCTTTCTTAACCTTATTCCGATGAAAGCCTGACTCTTTCCCATGTTACTCCTTTTTCTGTCTCTGACTGCTTCGTTCGTAAATCCTTGTACTTCATTTTTAGCGCGCTGAGTTTTTTTCTTTCCTTCTTCCGAGAAAATTCAGCAAATGCATTTCTCACACACCATTCACATTCACTACTGCCTCGACCAATTCCTTTAATCCGGGACTATACTTTAACACCATATTGTTTCCAGATATCTCTTTTCTTCTCTCATGACTGTCCCTGTACCATCCCTGCGTAGTGTTCTATTTATGTTTTGTTTTAAAGAACTGTTTCCTCACTTCCAGAACTGCAGGAAGAACTTTTAGTGGACTGATTACTGGTTTGGTGATAACACATTTGCTCAAGCTTTTCTGTTCATTATATCATCCTTTTTGCTACTTCCCACACTGGTGAACTTGCTTCTCACGACGAACGGAATGACTATACTTGTCGAATCTGTATATAAAATTTAGACGGGAAACCGACATGACATTAGTCAAATGATTTATCTCATTTTAAATGAAGTATCGGCAGTCAGATGTAACTACCGCTATGAAAGACCCTCCAGCATGAGATGATGTGTTAACATTATGAGACCCGAAATAATTTGAATTCGTGACGGTCGCTTTTAGCGAGCAGGGGCGCGCGCACTATGCTTCCGATAAGTTATTCTGCATGTGTTTCGAGCGGCACGTGCTTAAAGCTATGAAATCAGTGAATATTGATTTCCCTCGACTAAAAAGTGTAATTTTTCAAGCAAAATCATTCTAATTTTTTCGAAGGCAAGAAGTGGATAAAGAGAGGGTGGTCCCTATCGAAGTTGAGGCGCGACTCCACCCTCTCAGCGCATTCCTCTATCGCGTCTTTTATTTATTTCTTCCCTCAAGGTCCTCCACAAAAATTGACCTAAGAGATAGGATTAAGGCAAAGGGAGAATTGATTCGGTTCATTGTTTTTAACGACCTGAGCCACGAAAGGACCCTCGAAAGAGAAACACCCCTTGAAACGCCTGGCATTAGGTATTAATTTGCTATATTTTGATTATATATAGAAAACTGTGACATTCGTCACCTCGGTTTTATCGGTTTAAATTATGTAGCATCGCGTAAGTATCGCGACCGATTCTAGTTAATTGACAATCTGCAATTTCAAAATGCTCTTTTTCAATTTTCGGATACAATAAACACGCAGGCACAAGAATTTTCTGGTTTTCACACATAACAAGGTGGAGTTTAAGGATGCTGGTTACTATATTATCTCCAAAATTCCAAAATAGGACTTTTTTGTTGACCAACCAAACAGAAATTTGATATTTTTCATACACAGAAAGACAATCCATTGGTTGCGAAATGTGAGGATCGTTAAAATTGAACACGTAAAAATTGTGTCTACCTAGTTAATCACATTGGAGTTTTTAGAAAATTATTCAATTATAAAATCTTAATAATAGGTAAGTGTATAAGTACTCAATGTTATCCTTTCGCGAACCCTCATTACTCCAGCTCCAACACATCTTGTATCTAACCTTAGCTCATAATATTCCCTAACGTGGTGTTCGAATACACGCGACTGCTTATTAAATGAAATTCTAACTCTGAATCACCTACCTCCAGCTGGATAATAGATGATACAGAGTTAATTATAGTTTCACCCTTTGATTAGCCTCCAGTAAGTATTACCTTGTGATTGGCCTTCTTACGATCGATTAGACCGGGCGTTAATTGCGTATAACAAAAAAATGGTCGCACGCAGCAGAGGAAAACGCCATCACAACTATTCCAGACGAGGTGAAGGCTAGGGGGAGATTTTAAAAATACGAATGGGAGAACATTTTTTGAGGATAATCGGGCATGCGTGATGCTTTTCGGGATAGGATTGGGTTCGAAACGGCCGCCAGTTGTTGCGTGTCTCGGCCGGGTGGGCGGGCGTGAGCGTGTTCCGTGCTCGGCCCTGTGCGTTGTGTTCGACTGTGCGCGAGGCGTCGGACGCGGGCCACCACCACGGAAGCCGAGAAAGGTTATAATTTCATTGGTCAAGTGGCCAAATGAGAAATTGTGTGTTTAAGGGAAAACGATCCGGTAAACGCACCCGAGGGGATAGCGGTTTGGTGCGGATCAATTTACTCGTACGCGTTCTTCCTTCCGAAGTGACGAAAAAACAGAGGGAGAATTTTGAGTGTACGCCGTCGTGGTTTCGTTTAAAAATTAGTAGACCAATGCATATTAAGGTGCTGCAGTGTATAAAAAGAAAACCAAATTTTCCGAAACAGTGATGAGTATTCGACTCAGGGCTATCTTTGATACCTTGTCAGTAGACCTCAGCTCGACGAAAAGGTTGCGTCTTAAACGGCTAAACTTCCGAAGTATCTCTGTAGGACCCAGCTCAGATTATTTATTACCTTCTTAGTTGAGTTTATTAAATCATGGTATTACTCTGTCAAAACAAAATTGCATGACAATTGATACTGCAGTTACATTTTAATTTTCAAAGACGCGTTACTTTTAAATAGTGACGAAAGCTGACGCTTGTTAAGAGGTCTACTTATTTAATATTGAGTTAACTGAAGCGGATAGGAGCAGGGCCTGCTAAACATTAAATTCATGATTTGCAAGTGTTAGGTTTTGTTGGCAGCTGTAGCCTAAACGGTAAAAAATAACCCAATAAAGGTCATTGTTATGGTGGGGGAAGCCCATAACATAGAAATCTCATTCGATACACATACATACGTATATGAGTTAACTATTGCAATAAAAACAACGATATTTTTCCCAGGTCTGCCGGGTGTTCATATTTTTTTAAATATTGTGCGTCGAATATTTAAATGTAACATACATTGAACATGTTAAAAGAGAACACAAATTTCCTTTGTTACGAGTCACTTCGCCGGAAGAATGGAAATATCAGAAAGGGCAACAAAAACAGTTTGGCCGTGAAAAGTGATCACATTTAGTTAACGGAACGGTTTGAGCTGATAAGTACTAGAAGCGTAGTAAGCATTCGAGTGAAAGATGGCCCGGGAGCTGAGATACCCCCAATGAGATTTTTCAGTTAGAGAGAGAATGTGCGTGCCAGAACTTAACATCCTTCCCTCGCTAAATCCTAGCTATCATAAATACCTTACTCCAAAAAGTGTCAAGGTTCTCGAAAAATCCGCAGCTTTTCAAATACTCACAGATGTTGGCAAATAATGATTAAACCATTTGGTTTTGATAAAGTGACCCAAGTGCACAAAACACACGCCAGGGAGAAATTCAATCTACTCTCGTGTCCTCCTCGTGAATGATTACTCGAGACGATATTCGCCGCGAGGAACTAACCACCCCATAGGCGTTCTCTTCTTGCAGGGATACTGTCCCTTTACATTCCCAAAAGCATGGTCGTGAAAGTGTGTACATACGAGACAAATTAGAAAAATAAAGACCGACGGTGGCGAAGCCTTAGCACGCGTGTCTGGTGCAATTCAATCGGGAAGGAATGGAGACCGTACGGGGCTAGCGATGCCCAATTCACCCACGTATCTGCGACCAGTGACGCCGATGACCATAGCAGTAATCACAACCATAGCGGACGCCGAATGACCCTCGACAGGCATCGAACCTCAACTGGAAGGAGCGTGCCGTCGCCCTCGACCCCTGTTCCCGCCGCATGTCTCTCGAAGCAGCGGCCCCCTCCCCAAGCAGGCACGAACCTCCCGACACGCGCGTCAAGAGCGCAAACGCTATATTATTGCGTGCTCACACCCCGAACGCACTCTAACCCAACCCCCTCTAACCGACTTCCCCACCCCCGCGACGGTCTTGCCCCCGCGCTATCAACTCCTCTCATTGCGCGTGCTCAAGGACAAACAAAAAAATCACGCCACGCCCCCCACCCGCGGCAACCCTTCCCACCCTCAACCCTTTTAACTCCCTCCCTCCCGCCGGCTGGCTCCCGAACACGTCCGCCCGCCCTTCCCCTCACGGAGTAATTAATCCGGCGCCTGCGTGAAGAGGGTTCCCTTCATCAAAGGACGAAGACGAGGAGGAGGGTAGATTGTCCCTCCCCCCCTCTCTCATTGCGCTCCCTCCCTCCAGCACAGCGAGCGAACCCCCATCCCATCCTCTTCGGGGTCCACGTGGACCAATAAGCGGTTCTCGACCCCCTTCTCGACGCCCTCGACCAGGGCTCCCCCTCCGCTGGCAGGGCTAATTTCGGGAAGGGGTTGAAAGGGTTGTTTGCGTCGTGGGGGACGAAAGGGGTGGGCGACGGCGGTGGCCGTCCACTCGCTGTTCGGCGGGCGGTGACCGCTCTTGGCCGCCGGAGCGGGTCGAACCCCTCCCCAACCCACCTTCGCTCGCTCCGCCCAGACCCCAGCCCTCCGCCCCTCACACCTCTTCTTTTAACCCTTCTCTTTGCTCGCTTAGCCTGTCCCTCCCCTCCCCTTTCTCCTCCTCTCTCGCGTGCCTTCGCTGGCGGACGGGCGAGGCGGGGGGAGGGAGGGGGAGTGACCAATGGCGAGGGGTTGCCTCGTACGGTGGAGGCGGGGGGAGAACGTGCATGACAAAATGGCCGTCTAGTCCGTGCACTCACGGATCCATTCGAAATGCTAAGGCACAGTAGATGGGACGCGGGGATCTTCGTCAAATATAGTAGCAAAATTGGGATCAGAAAGGCAATACGAAACAATGTCGTGGTTTATGGCGCGAAAAATATTATGCGGGTTTTAAAATTTAACAGCATCAAAATAGAATATGTGATGGTAGAATGCTTTAGCATAACTGAATAGGAAAAAGAGCATGCATCATAGGCGATGTACAGTAGCTAAAAACCAGAAGGCCAGATTCGCCAAAAGAGAAGTGAACGTGAAGAACTACAGAGGAGGAAATTGGTTATGGGGTACGCGGACCAAATTATGATAGGCGGTGATGAGAAAAAATGACTAAAAACTTAGAAGTTGGCGCATATGTATAATGATATTAGTGGAGAGCTTAGTCGAGCCAGTGTGAAGATCGCTAGCCTGCGACCACGATAGCAAAAACCGGAAAAAGTGAAGTGAAAATTCGAGTTCCTCACAATTGTATGATAATCACTATGATACGTTAGTATAATTGTAATCACGTTGGGAGTGAAGGCGATAGCGTTTGCAGTTTTCACTTAGTGCATAGTAAATGGTGACATAGCGACTGGCCGATCAACTACCTTTCTTTCCTCAAAAGTCATGCATAGCATATTAGTTCTTGGATAAATTTTTTACTGTCCCTGTTAAGCCATGCTATCATTTTACCCATAGTCTCTTCTTTATCTATTTCAAGCCTATGAGTAGCTTTAGATCCTACGAGCCAATAACTAAACTAATTGTGAACATCCTGAGGCACAAAGCCTACTGAAGCCCATAACTGAAGGACTCAGACAGGGTGGAATTACGCAAGAAGGGAAAAGACGAGGCGAAGAAAGATGTTGGTCCAAGGAGCTGCGAGGAAACGAAGACATTTTCGGAGAAAGGACAGGTGGCGGTGTTTTTCATCCCCGACCAAACACCCTTTTGATGGAATCCTTAGTATTTGTTCACAAGTAGATTTAGAAAGGATAAGCAGTGAAGCTGACACAAACCTTTACTGGGTTTGATAATCCGTGATCGCGATGACATGAATATTTTAGTTTCCTCACACTGGAAACATTTTAAAAGCATTCAAATCTTTCCGGATACCTTGGGATGCCTCAGAAAAATTGCTACTTACGTTTTCAAAAATATTGACTATATTTACTTGCCTATTAAACCTATTATTTAAATCTATTCATGAATAGATCTTTACCTGCACGTAAATGCGCCACATTGTGTGCCCGACCAAAATGTTCCTCCTCCAGATAGCATAGCGTGGCCCAGTAAAGTACTGGGTAATCCATTCACATATCAGATGCGACGGAAAGTGCGCACGGACCCTCATCTCCTCTTCCAATCACCCAATCTTACGGTGTCTGCCATAACACCACTCCGAGACTGAAAAATAAATCCTTTTTACATGCCTAGCAAGTACATACTCTCCAGCGCACCCAGAAAAAAATACCATGTCATCAAACATACCCCTCCCTACCACGTAAGTCCCTCCCGTTTCTCTTCCTTATATTCACGGTTCGGCTATCGAAGGCGAATGGCGGGAAGGGGTGGAGACTCGATAGGTAAGGTACAAAGGGATTCTGCAGACTTAACAGGGAAGCAGCGTCCAATCGATCCACAAAAGACGGATTTGTGTCACTTCTTTGGGGAGTTAGGGTGGGTGATGGGGTGGGTGGGGGGCGAGAGAATCGAGGGGAGGAAGAGTGGGGGTGTGTGGGAACGGAGGAAAGTTAATGTCGCGGGGGCTCCGGCGTTATCCTCATGCGCGTTATAGGAAGCATGGGATCTCACCTTTGTTGACACTGGAAGCAAAGGGTGGGCGGGGAGTCCTGGCTAGGATACGGGGAAGGGGGAGGGCGGAGGAGGGGTGGGCTCACATATCGGGAGAATGCGTTCGAGCGAACAGGTGAGGATGAGTACGCGTATTTAAAAGGTCCTGAGGTTTCAAAAATTTTTGGAAAGAATTGCTTGATAATGGTCGGTGGACATCGACTGAATTTGCAACATATTTATAACGCTAAGTAAGAAAACGAATGCCATTGGTTTATGGTAAATATGATATGGATGATAGGCCAGGGAGTAGGGATAAAGAAAAAGAATATACGAGGGTCATCCGGAAAGTAGTACCCGTTCGTGCCGCATGAAGTGCTGACGACGCGAGTAGCCGCTGGACGAGGTCAGATAGCTTCAGTGGCTTGTCTGCCTTCTCTGAGCCAAGTTGCGTGACGCTAGCATTGCCTGTGTTGTTTCTGTGATTGTTTACAATGTTTAAAAAAATTGAGAACGCCGCCAGTTGTGAAGTGAGGGCAGTGATTAAATTCCTCAATGCAAGAAACGTTCGCCCATGTGATATTCATCGCCAATTAAAGGAGGTGTATGGAGACAATGTAATGGACGAGTCGTCTGTTCGGCGGTGGTGTCGCAACTTCAACATGGGGAGGGGGAACACACACGACGATGAGCGTTCGGGGAGACCGTCTGTCATTACAGACCAACTGGTGAGCTCAGTTGACGAATTCGTGAGGAACGATCGGCGCGTCACAATTGATGACATCTGTGAGCATTTTCCCAATGTTTCTCGAACAATTGTTCATGAAATTGTTAAACACCATCTGCATTATGCAAAAATTTGTGCAAGATGGGTCCCTCGCGTATCTCAATGAGCTGGCGGCGAAGGACTATGCAGCAGGAATACAGAAACTTGTCACACGTTATGACAAATTCCTTAATTTGCTTGGAGATTATGTTGAGAAGTAGTTTAAAGTATCCTCTTTCAAATAAAATTTTTTATGTTTGTTAATATTTACTTTTGTGTCTTTATTTCACGAACGGGTACTACTTTCCGGATGACCCTCGTATATTTTACTTCAACTTGGTACCCTGCAAGTTTCCGCTTGGGTTAGTGGCAGGGGATGATTCAACGCCAGCCATATAGCATAAAAAAATAAGTTTTTCTTGATTTTTAGATACGTGCGTAGGATGCATAAAAGAATTGAAATCGTTTTTCATGACAAATAGGTCGCGGAAGACCAGGGGTAGAGCGTTGGACTACTGACCGGAGGGTCCGAGTTCGATTTCCTTGCAAGTCTCTCTGGGCACCATCAGCTGAACCAAATCTGTGTGATTATTAGGGTACCATATCTTCCTGGGAAACTAACCGGCGCAGGGAAAGGAACTGGCCCTCCTAACCTGTTGGGTGAATTTCCCACACCTTCGGCCTGAGTACTGGGTGAAATCTACCATCACCAACCGACCTTCGGGTTGATTACTGAGTTTATGGGATGTTTTTTTCATGATTAGTAAAGGCACATGCTCTACAGTACTTGGTGAGTTTTACTACTCCACGAATTGAAAGAGGTCCTGTTAATAACCGGAAGGACAGTAAAGTAAGGTTAGATGAAATAATGACAATATACTAGGCTAATTAGAATATAAAAAAATAATTTTCCCCTCTCTAGTACGGCCGTATACAGTTATTCTGTCCCTTATCGTTCATAAGAAAAATGGCACCTTACATCTATCTGTTCTACCTTTCATCTCTTTCATTTTATTGCAATGATCTCTCCGCCGTAGTATGACGGGCCTATTAATAGTGGGAAAAATAATAAAGTTTAACGAGAATAAGTAAAATAGGAGACTCTCTAGTCTCGAAGGCGAAAGGTCAAGCAGCAATTTTAGAGGGCTACAGGGTACTCGAGTGACAACGAGAGAATTTGCATTGCCCATTACTTTTGACTGAATGGGCCACTCGGTCAAAATGAGAAATGCTGTCATCCACGCAGAATTTTCAGACGCGTTTTGGGATGCTATAAAAAAAATATGCATCGATATATTTACCAAATGAGAAATCGAAAGAAAAGCAACGGTATGAGTCAAATATTGATCAGTGTATACCGGTGAATCATTGATACACAATAAAGGTCGCATGGTTCTCATTAAAAAAGAAGTTCTAGTCATGAACGATGTGTTAACTACAAGTTATATGCGACTTACCTGTGGAACATACCGATAACACATGGATCACAACTTCCCAAGTTTTGATCGAAGTTTTTGCCTATTTATTACCGCAGTAATCCACCCCATGCCCTCGGTGACCCTACCCGGACGCTTCCCTCCAGCCTCCAAAGACGGTCGCGGTTCATGAACGCATTCACTTAGACCAAAGGGACAGGGGCACATTGGGAACAGTACAAACCTACCTTTAAAATAGGTGGAATACCTAGATTGATTGATTGATTGAAAATAAATAACTCAGAAAGTAGAAACCATACAAAAAGGTCCTACTTCGGACACCCAAGCGAAAAATAAGCCACTCATCATGTTAATAATATCCTGCGCGTAATTATTCACGACGCCGAGAGGCCTTTACTCTCGTAGCGGGCAGTCAAGAAGGGCGAAGAAGGTCCCTTTAGAAAAGAGGGCCCCTTTAGCTTCTCCTGACCACCTCCAGTCGAATGCCTCAAATGCCTCAGATATCAAATAGATTTTGACTGCCAGATACAATCTTCGGTGATCATCCTTTCCCCATGGTGACTCTCCACAATTATACCCCAACGTAGTTCTTCATTAAATGTCTTTTTACTACCTTTCCCTTACTCTAAACCTCTTATATTCTTCCACTCGTTCTACTTCATGACTCCCAACGTTAATATTTTTCTTTTATAAGATATTTCGAAAGATTTATATGGTTGGGTAACTCTTCGGATACATTGCATGAGAAACATCGATAAATTTTAATAGATATTTTCAAGTATCGATAAAACACGTGAATGCATTTGTGTGCCATTTTTTTCTCACATGATTCTCGATCACAATAAAAAAACAATGCTGGCGTCAAACTCTATCACTCACCATTTCGGAGGCTAATATTTCGTGATTAAGACTGGTAATATACATTTTAACTGAACCAAGTCCGTGTACTATCTAGTAACCGTGTTCTGATGCATTGAATTGAGCCTACAGCTCTCATATTATCTATGACTTAAAAGTACCAGCGGGCAGAATAGCGATCCCAAGGGCTCTCAGTCCTACCGCAGAGGTCAAGAGGTCACAGACCGTAATAGGTGCGGAGGCGATACTTGATGGTTTATCTCAGTCAGTGGAACTCTTGCTACGAAACGCTCTCAGACATGAGGAGGCACTTTTGCACTAAATGCTGGTTCTACTCCGACGCTCTTGAGAAATATCTTGCCCGTCAACCATTTCCTCGAGTTAAAATGGATGTTTTCACAACGCCTCTTATGCCGTAATATTTGAAAGTCAAATCATCGAAAATGAATGCAAACTTCTCACCCGAAGACAGACTCTAGATTTCCCGCTTTAGAACGAGCCTGTCGAGTGTATAGAATGACTTTTTGAATGGCTAAATAAAGTTGTAGACATATCGATTATTGAGCCTTATTTCTATCCATTAGAAACTCGCCGACAGACTTTGAAATTCGTAAGGATATCGGTGGTGTATATAAGGACTAGCTAAAATGAATTCTTGTGTTCCTGCCGATTTTTGGACAGCGATCCATTTTGCTTATTTCCTCAAATTATTTCTGTTGAATCTTTATCCAATTTATTCCAGTGCCCTTAGGAAGGCACAAAATAATAATTTTCACTAAATCGATGGTTTCTGACGGGAATTTTGTAGTTTTATTTTAAGGGTAAGCTGTATGAATTCAGGCATTACTGCATGGATATTGTGTATGCATAATAACAAAAGGAGCAATGCACTTTTTATTAGAATTTTACAATTTGGTACCACACGATTCATCGAGATGCGTCAGCATCAAGTACGAAGTATTTACTTCTACATCTCAATGTATCTCGTACAGGCTAGAATGAGTGTCAGGGTGAGATTTAACTCCATTCATGCTACATCAAACTTGAAGTTTTCTCTATTGTCAATAACAGTAACCATTTAATGCATAATCCAAATTTCAGACGCGGAAGCCCAGCGGGTAGAGCGCGGGCTATTGACCGGAAAATTCGCGTTCGATTCCGGGGATGGCGAAACTTGGCACTCTCTGTTTCACCCAAGCTGCATGCTTTTTCGGATATTAGATCCTCCTCGGAAACCAGACACGTCGCAAGGAAAGGAACTGGTCCTCCTACCCTGATGTGTGAATTTCACACTTAGCCGTTGGGCCTAGTAGTAGATAGGTGTATCCACATAAGTGTGAAAATGTGTCTATGCACAAGGGACGAGCTGTGGCTAATATGAAGGAAAATAAACCGTTGAGAAGATGATTCTCTACGAGGCCCAACCAGGGAAAGATGGTAATGCTCCCTGACCATTTCGCCATATTTCTCCAACACTCTTCTAATAAATCGTAAATTTTTGCTAGCTTGTCCAAAATCTCCCCTTCAATGTTCATCTCAGAAGAGGATGGCCCAAAAGGTCAAATTGGTTGGGGTAAACCATGTATATCATTAGGGGCAAATTTATTATCATATATATATATATATATATATATATATATATATATATATATATATATATATATATATATATATAACACTTTTGTGTAAGTCTCACGGAAGTGAATAATAATATACATGAAGTTAGCACTAGAAAACAAAGACGAAAATACAGAAACACACAAAAAAAGAAAAGAAATTAATTGAGCAAGGTGGCGTGGACCACCGAATATATATATATATATATATTTATAACACATGGTCATTTTAGCGTTAGAGTGGCAAATAGGTGGGCAGGTAACAACTAACTAGGAGTTGGGAGTGTGGTCTATAAATAGTCATCCACCTGGCCGCCAATTGACCACTGCGACGCTAAATGACATTGTGCTTAAAATAAATCCCACTCCCGATTCTGGCTTGTATAATCCTATATTTGTGCCCCAACTCTTGCATTCTTCGTACCTGATGATGCCGTGTCACAATTGTATGCGTTGTACCATATTATAATAAAACTCGCACGTCACTCCGGTTGTCATTGTGGTTCCATTTCGGAGGGTTATAAAAATATTTAGAATATTTCCATTATCTGTAAAGAAAACAATGATTTCAATGCATACGCAACATCCTGAGAATCCCAGGATGGAACTTATGGCTTGAATCCCGCGGTAGTGTGATAAAAGGTATGGGATTTACAAATTGCTCCCTTAAATCTTCCATAACTTTTACATTTAAAGATATATATTTGGCGGTTTTGGAGCTGAGTAATCTTTAATATTATGCGCATAATAGCCATAGAAACACTGATTTCTATTTATCGGACTCCGTTAACGTGATGAACTGCCGCAGTGGGCTCTTCATAGGAGTGAGGGAAGAGTGTAGAAATTCGATTGGTTGAGAAAGTTCCGGGCACGCACGCCCCCTTTGCGGCGAGGAAACGAGAGGATAGGGTGGAAATGTCCGAGGAAATGATGGAGTGATCTTTTTATCGGGGGATCGAAGCACAGAGCTCACACGGGTTTATGTAAAGAGATACGGGGGGGATGGGGGAGGTGGTTATTTCGTGGTTTGACGGAAAGAGGGTCAGACATTCTCCCAAATGGAACTTGTCTTAAAAAAATACATACACTTCATAGTGTACGCATCAATGTATTTCTTTTTTCTTCTTCGTCTTCTGAGGGATGTGAAAGGCACTGTAATACCTACCTGCCATTAATGGTGCCTTGTTTTTGTCCCTCAATTTTGAAGGCATCAATTTTACGTTTACCTTCTTATTTTTTTTACGATGGATCGTTTCCATTGGTACCGCCGGTGTAATCGAGGGAAGAGTGAGCCGGGGCATTTGCTCTCTCCCCGAAATTTGAGCGCGGGTGAGCTATATGTTGTATATAGTATACGTTTTTGTGATGGCTCAATGAGGATCGGTAAATATTTCAGGGATAGGAATAGGAATATGCCTACTGCATATTAATATTAGGAGTACGATCATAGACATAGACTTTTTGCAGACGACTGTATTATCTACAGGAAAGTCGAAAATGACAGAGACCGTGACAAACTTCAAAGGGACATTAATAAAATGGCAGATTGGGTGACAAAAAATGGGATGGATATTAATGTTAAAAAATGCAAATCCATCACTTTTAGCAATAAGGTAAATGGAAACAATAGGGAATATAAATTCTCAGAAAATGTCATTCCTAGAAGTGACACTGTCAAATACTTAGGTGTATATTTAACTAAGGACTTAGGGTGGGGGCTAAATGTGGAGTACATCTATAAGAAAGCTTTCAAAACTCTTCATTGGGTAATGAGAAACCTCAAAGGGAGCGTTAGAGCAACCAAGGAGAAGGCTTATCAGACCCTAGTAAGACCAATTTTAGAGTACGCTTCTCTTGTATGGGACCCTCATGAAGAAGGTCATATTAAAAAACTGGAAAAGGTGCAAAGAAAGGCTGCCCGATATGTACTGGGGAAGCATAGGAGGATGGAGAGTGTGTCTGACATGCTAGAAACGCTGGGCTGGGAACCTCTAGAATCTAGAAGAAAAGTAAGCAGACTTAGTGGAATGTTCCGAATTTTGAAGGGGGAGAAAGCTTGGGCAGATCTTAGGAAAGAGGCGGGGAACCCAAATTTTATAGGCAGATATGATCACAAATTTAAGATAAAATGCCGGGCACAGAGAACAAATAAAAAAAATTTTCTTTTCTAAATAGAACAATTGTTGAGTGGAACACCTTACCTGCAAAAATATTCGAGCCCTTTCCTAACAGAGTGTATACTTTTAAGAATAGATGTAAGGCATATATGTAATAATTTGATTGATGTGTGGTGTATGGTATTATATGTAATAGCTTAATTTTTTTATTTATCTTTTTTTTCTTGCTGATTAATGGTTGTAAATGGGATGGGGATTCACTTGTTTTGTTAAAGAGATTTGTGTTTTGAAGTCTGGTTTTATGTATTATCTTTTGCAATTATTTGGGACTTGTGTGCCACCTGACAATGTCTATTAGCACATGTGTATTTTTAATAATAATAATAGTACTTATTCAGTCTTTTTTTTGAAGTCTCTTGATAGACATTCGGTAAATAAAATCAATGTATAGGAGCTGAAAAAGAGTGGGGCGGGTCATCATTGTCTCTCTGTTCGTACGTCATTCTAGTCTTTCGCAGCTATGGTAAAGCTTTTGTTCATAAAAATGGATTTTTAATAAAAATGGTGAGTAACGAGATTGAATCAAATCATTGAAAATTTGCTTTCCCATCGAAGAGCATTGCGATTTTGCGAAAAGAACGAAGGAATAAAGGAATTGGACAGCCTTCTAGGTACTCTGTATGTTTTTAGGGAAACCTGGCGTTTCACTTAGTGAACTTATATTTTTCGTTCAATTCATTCTGTAAAAGATTAATGATATTTAAGACATTCCCTCATCCAAACGAGGTTTCAAGTAAATATTACGCAATCCTTTGAATGACTGGACGAATTTCAAAATTTAGTTTCCATGCTCGCGAACGACACATGCTTTGAGGAAACACACACAACGGCTCTAGGTTACATTTAGTAAAACATTGCATTTTGAAAAACAGTTGCACTCGGGATGATATATAATTTGACTCGAGGGGGGATTTCTGTTTTCGAATTGAACTGTTATTTCCCTCTCGACTTCAGCGTGAGCCCATTTCGTAAGTTTGTTCATTATGTAAATATCCAACTAACGCCTCCAACGGAAGATCATTTCACAGTTACTTGACTGCCCCAGGGGCAAACCAAGTGGCGACGGAGAATTGAAAACAGGACAATTGTTAGTCCATCGCCCCCACAGGGGAATTAGGCAACGCCCCCTGGACTATTCACGTATCCGTTGCGTTGAGTCCACCTCCTGACGACGGACTTTATGGATGAAATATCGTCAGCTGTTCGTCTAAATAAGTGTTAGATAATTTGTTTTGGTGGCATTTACCTCATTTTAACAGATAAATCTGTCGTTTTACAATTATTATAACAATAATATGGAACAATTCAATTTATCACATCATTGACTAGACATACGCGTACGTCGGTGGACATTCATATTATTATGATTGCATGCATCACATTTTTCAGTACTAATTATAATAATAATTATAAAGAAGAATAGCTCAAGCTAAAAGAGCATTCACAATGGCAAGAAGAAGCCCTCGTAACCTGGTGCTGGAGGAGGATTCTTAAGATCAAATGGACGGATAAAATAAGAAATGAAGAAGTATACAGAAGAATGGACGAAGAACGGACCTTATGGAACACCATAGAGAAAAGAAGAACCAGATTGATTGGCCACACCCTGAGGCACAATGGATTCCTGAAGAATATAATAGAAGGAAAAATAGAAGGAAAACTCCCCAGAGGAAGGCCAAGGGATATGTACATGGGACAAATAAAGGAGAAAGTACATTGCAAAAAAATACCAGGAAGTAAACCAATTAGCATCAGATAGGGTAGAATGGAGGGCAGCAGTCAACCAATTTTAGGATTGACCGACCAATGATGAATCATAATAATGTGAATATTCGAAGCCTCCATGAAGTAAGGCCGAAAGCAGTCGATTTAAACTCGTTGGACGCTACGCGCAACATGATGCTTTTGCGTTTTTCCCAAAATCTTCATCACTTTAAATTTAAAGAGGTTTAGTATCTAACGTACAATTACATACCGAAAATAATGTAGAATATCGTGTTTTCATTTCAATGAAGAATCAACCAAAAAAATCAGCGTATTGATTTAAATACCACCCATAGTAAGATTAAGTGTATATTTATTTCGGTAAACCGTTTTTGAGATATGTAGCCGTCTGAATTCAACGATAATTCGTTCTAAATTTTAAATTTTGGGTGGAATACCCCAAAATTCACCTGGTTTACATGCTATCTTGTGTCTCGACCCTCATAATATTTCATATTTAATTAGAATTATTCACGAAGCTATTTTGACAATATTTCCCGCATAGTTTGTGGACCGGTGTTTCGATAGGGTCCTGAAATGTAACGGCCAGAAAAAATATATCAACACTTAATTTTAAATAAAGGATAAAATCACAAAGGCTTTCGCATGAATTGAGGTGGGAAAATAGAGCTAAGAGTGAAACGAGTTGTCTGAGGGCACTGCAAACAGATCGTCCCGGAAACGTCCCGTCATTTAAACGCGATGGATTTTACGGAACCGTCAGTGCGCTTCCCAGAGAAATATCGCACACAAACCATCGTATACGATAACGAACCAAGAAGCAATTCCCTTCCCGTCCAGGCCACGTCGATAAACTCTTTCTCTCATGCAAATATACCTATTCACATCTTTCGAACACACACACGGAAAAACATTTCTATACACATACCTACCTACATATTTAGTTATGCCTTTTTTGCCGGATGGAATTCATGGCGATTTCAGGAAGCACGCCATCTCATGCCACCTATTCAAACGTCCGCCGTTACCATGGCAACGGAAGGTGGGAAGGGCGTATAACAATAGCGCGCACGGAGAAGGTTGCCCGAGGAGCGAGCAAAGGAAGAGACTCGAGCGGGAGCGTGGAAGGGGAGACGGGAGAGGGAGGCGAAGGGTTGGAAAGGGGAAGGGGGGATGGAAGGGAGAAAGGGGCTGGAAAAAGGAGTCGCGGCGTCAGTCGGGTGTGGGTGGAATGCCAACGCCGAGGGAGAGAAGTCGATTTTGGTATCGAGCCGAGGTTATGAGATGGCTGAGAAAAAAATGTTTGACTTCTCTATAGAGGAGTAATTATTAAGTACAAGTTTTTCGTGAATCTAGGTCCGTCCTTTTAATATCACGCACGCCTTTTGTGTCTCCGGCCTACTCATCTGTCTCCATTCGACGATTCTCAATGATGACGCTGCAATGTGGTCGGAAACTTGGTGTTGTTGTTCATTACTTAATGCCAAATAGTGCATACCCCTTGTTGATAGAGGTTCTTCGGCAAGTTGTAATATTCACGAAGCAATACGACCACCAAGTGAATATTGCCATTTTCATTCGAACCCGAGGCATTTTTAGCATCAGCTGCTGAGCTGTGGTCAGTTTTTAAATCTCTACGACCGTTAAGACCCCATTTCACCATTTGCTTCCTTCGCACGTTTCTGAATCTCAAGCTGCTCTGCGAGCTCTTTGGCTGTAGCTTGTCATTATGCCCCATGATCCCTCGTTGTAGACTGACGTAGGTGATTTTTGTGACGACATCGTGGTCTCCAATTATGTTGATCTTGAGAGGAACTCCGACACCATACTGTACTTACAATCCAAACGGCAAAGTGTGTTTGTGTGCGCTTGTGTATGCAAGGGAAAAAGAATGGAAGGGGGAAAGAAGGAGAGGTAGGAGGAGAAGGAGAGAGAGCACATTGGGGAAATTCCGAGTGTCGCCAACCGGCTACTATGGAGCACAGTGTTCACATTCTTAATTTGTGGTGTGCCGCAAACAAGGCCACCTTGCAACGAAGCTCGCAAGGCAATCAAAAAGCAATTAAAAAAATTCCTTTGTACGTGACACTGTAATCCTTTTTGATCTTGTAACAGGGTGATTATGTTCATAGAAACAATGAACACTTATTCGACCTGATAAATATTCCTATTCCTCTCTTTGGCTTAACTGCCATATTAACTATCCTTAAAATTCGACGAACCTTGCTTGTTTTTATGACATTTGTGAAAATAAAGGCGTACTCATCACATTCATCGAAGGAGTAAATTATAACGGATTGTTGGAGGCACGCGACTAAAAAGCACACGGGGGGCTGGGGAAACGGGGATTTTCAGACAAAACAAAAATACTAGCAAAGCAAGGAGATAAGGGGAGTTAGCGAAGTTTTAAAAATTGAAAAAGAGGGGGTGACGTTACGTATGCGGGTAAGGGAGGGGAAACAGGTATTTCAGATAGAAGAAAGTGATAGAAAATACATTTGAGAAACAACATTTTCAAAAGTTATTTCTGAAGTCTACGTGTACTTTTTAAGTAATAAGTTTCAGAGATCTTCCAAAACATAATTCCACCAATTCAAAGAAAAAGCCGACCGAAACAAGAACTGTCGTAAAGGCGGTGGGCCTCTCGTATTTTCTGTTGTCCTTTTCTCAAATTTTAGCATTTTCTAATTAAACACATTTAACTACCTTCAACAATAGCCGTTGGGAATTGTACTGATCATGATAACACAGCGGCGTTGCTGGTGGCGGGGTTCGAAGCCGTGACCTTCTCGTGGACGAGCACTAGGACAATTAAAACCAATAAATCTGGTGTGCATTTGTAATATTTGCATTGCAGGCATATTGCTCCAGATACAAGTTCCCACCGTGGGGGTCAGAACTGCAAATAACGAGGCGATCCAAAGGTCACCCTTTCAAATCCCACTCCAGAGAGGAATGGGTATTGTGTGAACTTTGGGATCAGTTACGGTTCAGTTAGGATGATGCGATTTAATTGACAGCGTTGTACAACTGGTAAACTGAAACCTACATGATCGCTCCGTCCCAATTGACCTCGCCCAATGGCTGGAGACGTTGTTTTCCAAGATTTGTCTATCGTTGTTATCGTCGGGCTCTGGTCTGGTATGCTGCCCGCTACAGTGATCCGAAGAGCGTTCGCCATGCCCTCCGCAGCGGTCGAGGTCGCACTGGACCGTCAACAGCCGTAAGTGTTTCCCTCTCGCAATCAGGTGTCACTCTCTCGCCTTGGGCGGGGGTTTCCCTCTCGGGGAAGCTGTTGACGCGGGCCCCGCGGCGGCCGTGAGAGGTCCCGGGACCTCGAGGCTTTAGAAGAGGGAAGGTCCACTTGAGAGAGGGCGTTGCGCACTTTCGGGGAGGAGGTTGTTTAATGTCGCGCTCTAATGCTCTCCATCATTAGTTTGGACGTCTCGCTGCGTCCCGCGAGTGGTTCTGGAAATTTCCGAATGGCCTGAACTCTTCACGCGTCACTTGCGAGTCGGGGGACGCTCGATCGCTCCCATCTCAAATTATATTCAACGCGAAGGGAGGTGTTTGGTTGGCCACCGGACTCGGTCGGAAAGATTATTCTGCACGAAACCAGGTTCCCGGACCCACTTGGTACACTCACGATATACTTTTGAGCCATCAGAATACTTAAAATTTGAACTGGAAATTTGTCTCGTTATGTTATCCAAATGTTGGCACATTTTAAAGAATAAAACATTTTATAATCCACATTTGAATAAATATTGACCACATGGCGGTTTTGACTTGCCACTTTCATAATTCTTGAGAGTCATGAAAATATTACTTATTGTTATATTGTGACTTGAAAACACTAACTCAAAATTTCAGTCTATTTTTAGAAAAAGAAAGAGAAAATAGATGCTTGCAAATTAACGATGTAAGAAGAATAGTGTTTGGACAGCTAAAAGTCTTCAATCTATTCAAACCGGGTTCCTTCTTACGGAAAAAGGTCAATTTTTCATTGCATGTAAACTTATTTTAATAATTACGATCCAGCCAAAAATCGTATTAGACCACACTGAATTAATACCTTCATCTATTAATTGTCCGACAAGTTTCGATATATACGCAAAAACTGGTCGGTTACAATAAATTTAGGTGTCTTATTCTAAAAATTTCATTCTCTTAAATATTTATTTGAAATCAATAGGAATGACGCTTTATACTGAATATGTGCTTTTGGAAGCTGATTAAAGCTGTCCCCAGACTTGAATACTGCCATTAGGTGCTAATAGGCTATCTTTCAAATCACTTAAACTGATGTTTTTAAATGTCCGTTTGAAAGAAAATCAGACTAATTAATAACAAAGGTGAGTTAATTAAATTAATTAAAAATTGGCAATTTTCCAAATAATAAATACGACCGATTTCAATGTAACTGCATCATCAGGTGGATGATGTAACTACATTGAAAGCGGTCGTATTAAATTTTATTTGGTGGGAAATTGCCAATTTTTAATTAATCATGATATTCCACCATATTCTACCACAAACGACTCTTTTAACAAAAGTAAGCTCTGCAGCCTTAATAAATTCCGTGGTGGAGGAAAGCGTTGTTGCTCACTTCTTTCTCCAGCCCTAATTACGACGGAATCACGTGCTGGGGACTTGGTCGCTATCATTCAAAGCGGAATTGAAAAAATTAACTTAAATTTTCAGTCTATATTTAGAAGAAGAAAGAGGAAGTAGATGTAGGCAATTTGACGACGTAAGACTGTTTGGACAGCTGAAGGTCTTCAAACTTTTCAAACTGGGTTTCTTAATACAGAAAAAGGTCAAATTGTCATAAAAATCATTTTAGTAATTATGATCCTGCCAAAAATCGTCCCATTGACCCACACTATACTAATGCCTTCATCTATTGATTGTCCAACCAGTTTTTCTACATGCATAAAAACTGGTCGGTCACAGTAAATTTAAGTGTTTTAATCTTTATATTTCATTCTTTTAAATATTTATGACTTTGAATCTTGAAGGCTGAAAACGATTTTTTATAGCGCTCATAGTGCGTATAATCGCTTACTTTATTGGACAACTAAGCGTACGCTGGGGATACCAAGAAAGATAGTCCGTCATCGCTCACGGAATCATACTTGTGTCAATTGGCGCTTTTTTCAATGAATCATTGCAGATGAGGCGGGTGATACGGCGTGCCTTACGCCGTACGTACCCTTGGTTTAATTCTACGTGTTCAGAAGCAGTGGTCTCCTCAGCTGGCAAGGAATAGGTGCCGGAATTATTTCGCAGAGAGAGGATAGAAGCCTATCGCAGTCAAGAGAGGACACGATGAGTCCAACAGGTCAACTTCCTAACCAGGACGTGGAGCACCACTTCAATTGCTATCCACGCTTCCTCTTCTGTATCCACACAATACACCGTATGTTGCCGCAAGGGCGTGTGGTAGGGTGTGATAGCACACCTGACATATATGCAGAATCATTTGTTTAAACATAAACTTGAATACGTGTTTGCTCCTAAGCAACACTCCTGCAGATAAGGTATGCCTATATCGTGCATCATGTAATAATTTTTGCGTTTGACCAATTCGTCATATTCTAGTTAAAATAAACCATAAATACAATAATCAACCGGAAGGTCGGTTTGGTTGGTGATGGCATTGTCCATTCAGTACTAAGCCCGATGACGTGTTAAATACACACATCTGGGTAGCGGGGTCAGATCCTTTCCCTGTGCCGGCCGGCTATGGTTTCCCAGGAAGATGTGGTACCCGAAAAATCATAGAGCTTGGGTGAAGCTGAGGAAGCAAAGAGAGGCTTACCCGGGAGGCGAACCCGGGCCTACGGTCAGTTGTCTAATGGTCAACCCCTCGACTACCACGTCCCCTGAAGTCTAGTATTCATGTTAACTTAATTTTTTCGGGATTTTGGGTTCGATTTTGTTATGATTGCTTACCTTGCGAGGGAAGAACGAGTGCTTGAAGTACTCGTAGAAAATAAAATAAAAAAGTAATCACGCAGCAGCCAAGTGTTAATTGGAATGCGAGAGTGATACATCATCTATCTACGAGATTTTGACAAAGGCCCGAGTGGCGTGGGAAGCTTTTGTATTTAGCCACTGTATCAATCCGTATCTCCTCAACTATACGATATAAATGGGAAATAATTATGCATTATAGATGTTCGGAAAAGCCGAAAAATGTTGGCTGAATTTTCTTTAAAGATTGCATGAGGTCCTTCGCGAGAAGATGGGAAGTGTGGAGAGTGATGAGATTACGTGGGAGGAGTGAAGTGTGTGGAAGAAAAGGGGTGATCGCAGGTCAAAAGGGGTTGATGGGAAGGTGATATTGACGGAGGGGAAGGCGAGGGAAAAGAAGTGAAAACCTGGGGCAGAAGCGAGAGAAAGGAATGAGCAAGGGCAGCCAACCTAGCGGTTTGAAGTTAAAGTAATGATTCAGAAAATGAAACGTAGTTCAGTGGCCGATGGCAAAGTCAAATTGTAAATGATTCTTTCACGGCTAATTCCTCCTCACATTGGAAATTATATTATTTAAAAAACTTGTCTTCTATATAAGATTAATATGGCCCAAGCGATGCATAAATCCATTTTGGAAAAAATCACTGTTAAATCATTTCAGTAGTCTAATTATAGCGCGAAAGTGTGATTCTATTTTATATTGGAGTGTATTCTAGAGGGATGAATTCACCAAGTTAGCACGTCACTAAGTGTAATCACGTTCATCACATTTATTATATTATTGTACGGGGCCATTGCCAAACTTGGCCTCGACATTCAAAACTAAGAGTTAATTCAAAAGCCTCTGAAGTTTACGATAAATGGCGTAATTTAATCTTCCAACGACAGTCAATCTTCCAATCTAGTCCATTACTTATGAAGTCTATTTAGCTGCAAATCTTGGAATTTTATAGCATATTTTTATAGTTATATAGAACTGATAAATGCAATAGTATCTTGAGAAACAATCTCGAGGTGTTCCTGACTTGGTGAACTATTTCGGTCATTTTCGCTTTCACGTGGCATTGTAAGTTACTTGGTTGCAGACTAATCAGAGACGGTTGAAGTCATATCATCCAGAATAAGCTTCTTCCCAATCATATCAACCGAGCCTTCACATCGATGCTCGTATTACCTTCCGCAGCTCCTGATACACATAATCGCACTTTATTCAAGTCCAATCCTTGGTCGTAAATTATTTCAGTTTCAGGAAGTCTCCCTAGAGAGATTTATGTTTCAGACCGACTGTACCAAACATTTGTTCCTGGAAATCATGCGGTCATTCCCTAATCTAAAGGCAACGAAAAGATACGACCGTTTGAAATTTTTCGTAATGAAAAAATTCACAATGAGGACCACCCTATGATTAACTTATGCAGCAACATAACTTCCTTTTTTCAGAAGCAAGACCCCTTTAAAAAAATAAAGTTGCGCTGCCGCACCCATATGTTCATATCCTCACGCCACACGGAAACAATTATCCTAAATACTAAAGATGAAAACGAAATGAATATCCGAAGAAGTTATTTACGTATTCTGTACAATAAATACGCGAATTGGTGCAATCTGGCGGCCATGACGTGGACTATAGCCCCGCCCACTAGTGGCGCTAGTTACCTGAGACCCAATGAGCCGTCTGGGCTTGGCGGATCGTAGAGCTGTGCGTATGGTGCCAGTTATGTTAGTTCCTGTTGTGCTTGTGTTTACTGTTGATCGAAAATGGAGATTGACGAAATCACGGAGCAGCGAATATCAACGTCAAATTTTTGGTGAAGTGTGGTAAAAGTTATCAAGAAATTACTGACATGTTGACAGCACATCAAGTGGATTAAGCGTTTCCAAGATGGCTGACAAGACACCGAGACGACCTTCAACCACCTGTGTCGACGACAACATTGATCGTGTGCGGTCCCTTGTCCTGTCCGAATGATAGCTGACGAACTGAATTTAGGAAAATGAACATTGCACACTATTTTAACCAAACATTTGGGTTTTAAAAAATCAGTGCAAAACTCGTACCCAAGCTGCATTTGATTGTTCGCCAGTTCCTGGCAAAAAATTCAATCACCATCCTTGATCATCCTCCTTATTCGCCAGATCTCGCCCCCTGCGACTTTTTCCTATTCCCAAATTGCAAAAATGTGATGAGGGGACATCATTGGGAAGATGTGGACACAATAAAGCAATAAACAACGAGAAAATTAAAAAGCCTAACTCACGAGGACTTCCAAGGGTGCCTTAAACTGAGGAAAAGAAGATGGAATAAGTGCATAGCAACAAATGGAAAGTACTTTGAAGGGGGCAAAATCGATGTCGACTTAAATTTTCAAAATAAAGTTTTGAATGGCCTTCGCGTATTTCTTGGGCAGACCTCGTAGGTTCAAGTCGGAAGGGGTGGCAACCCCTGCCACTGTCCGTTCGGGGAGGAAGTAGGGTGGGTGACGAGAATGGAAAGGAATTGAAGGGGAGGACGAGCTCTGAAGGACTGCGGAGGCAGCTAGGGAGGAGGTCGTGGATGGTTAGTGCCGATGAATCGGCTGCGACTTACACGCAATGCTGCATTTCGATCGCATTCCTTGGCAACTCTACAAATACGATATCAGAATGAGCTGAGCGGTGTTCCATTTTCGGAATTTGCTTTCGATTTTCAAGTTTTTGAGCTCTTAAGCTATCAAAAAAATGCAACACTCTGGGTTTTATTCCCTTCATCTCGATTTACAATGATTACACATTACTCTTTTGTTACTCATTCATTACTCGAAACATTCTCTTAACCTTTTTGACCTCGCGCGTTTTTACTCTATTCACAAATTCGTGCCTTTTAGTTCATCGTGCACCACCTGAAATTTAAACCAAAGCAAACTAGAATGCAACATCGTCGTACAGCTGGCGAATGAGCATTCCAAACAATTATATCGAATACAGTCCCTATGAAGTCGAGGTGTTTGGAGCAAATAAGTGCGATATAAAAATGGTTAACCTCACCGCCCTTTCATACTGAACGCGAAGTGCATTGCATCGAAATATCGAGCAGCGCCTGCCGCCTCGGGGGAGACGCGAGGGTTGCAACGGGAAGAGAGCGAGGGATGTTGTGTTAGTGAAGGAGGGGTATGGAGAGAGAGTCGCTCGGTGAGACGGACAGTGGTGGGTTTGGATGGATGGGTTCTTCAGCGGTCTATTTGGCAGAGACCCCTCGGAATTCTGTTGGTGGTACGGAACGACCCCGGAGTTCTCCGGGCAAAGTGAGAGGGTGAGAGAGTGCGAGGGGGAAGAACGGAGTGGGAAGGGGGGGGGAGGGAGCAGCGGATTGCGAGGGTTCTTGGCCAGTGGACTGACTCTCCCTACCCCTCTCCCCAAAAGGGGGAGGAAGGAGGTGGAGGCGAGGGGTAGTGAGTGGCGAGCGATGGGTCGAGGAGGGGGTTGGGAGATGGCGAAATGGGGGCCGTGAAGGAGGGTGCGACTGCGGTGTGGCGGCGGGGGTCGGACATCGGTGGGGTGGCGGCTGGGACCCTAGCAATGCTTGCTTCGCCCATGCAGAGGGGCGGGGTAGGTGGGTGGGGTGGTGTGGCGGGGGGACGAAAAGAGGGGGGGGAGGCGTCCGACATGCCGTCCTTCCATTCGCAAGAAGGGGTTTCACAGAACGCGTCTGCTCCCTATTTGGGCTCTCGCCTTGCCAACAAATGACGTTCCCTGGAGTAGTAGACTCCCTCCGGTCACGGGAGGCACTGGAAGGTCGGGACTAATACTTGACGGAAGGTCATGTTTCAAATTTAGAGCTGGGCGATATTCCAATTGCGATATCGATCCTCGGTGTGGAGAAAGTAACGAAATTCTGGCCAAACGGTCTTGGTCCAACCAAATGTCATCCAGGACATCTATCGGCATCGGTGGTAAATGCATGGATTAGGACTCCCATTTTTCATTTCCAACATCGACACTACAAAAATTGTGAACATTCTGTTTTTAATCGTATATTCAGCATTACATACTTTTTTTAGATAAATAAATCTCCGCTCATTGACGACCAGGAGAGTTTAGGACGTGTCCACAACAGTCTATACGTATCCTCACTATGTAGATAGTCCTTAAAATTTACTACTGGTAACTATATTCATTATGGTGATTATGGAAGATTATCTAACGAAAATTACGTATAACTTTCATTTTAAAAGCAACCCTAACCATGAAATATGAATTCTAAAAGTCATGGGAAATGCAATTATTTATATTGTCTCAAAGGTCGATATTTGATATGTAGTGCTGCAGTGGTCGAACGAACGTCGACCACTGGTTTCCCCCGCTCAAATCGGTCTCCTCCGTCGACTGGAATGTCCGTGACGGGAGACCTTGAAAAATGAGTAAACATCTGGGTCCCTATTGGTATACGACTGGTTGCGTGGGTTGGTTGTGTGTAAACACCGCATTGGTACCTGTTAACATTGCCTTTTTCTCTATTTCTGTTACAATTGAATTCATTCTGCGACTCTCCACAGCACGTATATCAAGGAAAGAAGCTTGGGTTTTTCCGGATTTCTCCTCTACAGCCGGATGAACGTCTTTCACACGCAAGGATATTTTTACTAATTGTCTCCTCACCATACGCGTGTTTACGCTTCCGAAAAGTTACGCGACTAGTTATTATGTACCGGGAATTCCAAGGTGGCGCGTATGTTTTGCCGTTCTCGATAAGAAAGTTGAATTCGACACCCACCGCTAGTCGCAATTCGAACTATCTTGAAGAGAAAGGGTTAAGCGGATATCTCGAAACGGAATGAAGAAAAGGTCCCGGATTGCAGAAGATATAGTGGGTGAATTTCGAATCCTTATGGGATCGTACCGAAAATTCCCAGTCGCAGATACACACCGATGTATACTGTGTCCGAAAAGAATGACTTGAAGATATAGATAATGCTTTACAAGGACCAATGGAATACTATGGATGAGTACTACTAAATTAAAGAAAAATGCAGAGGTTCAATACATCTAATGTCGATATAATCGGTATCATCACCTTTATCTTAATTTACAATGCCCATAAGTTAAGAACCAAACATTTTATTTTTGATTGATAACTCATACCATCCTTAATGATGGATCATATAAATTTGAACGAAATTTGGGCTAAATCAACGAATAAAGTCAATTAAAAAGTTCAAAAATTGAGTGTCTATGTCTGTAGGTATGTGCATTCATGCATCTGAAATACCTTATATATTGACATATCTCTCTTATATATAAGATACTCTATTATATTAAGTATCTAATATATTTTCCGAACCTTTCCTGAACTCCCTACCCTGATTGTTATAACTCCTACAAATCTCCAGACCGGAAGTGCGAATTTTCAATCGCTGAATGAAATCGATTGCCAAAGAGTGACCGCAGGCCATAATCATTAAGTACACCTCTCTACTGCCTCATCATAAATCAAGAGGTCATATTTATACACCAATCTCTCATAAAAATCTCATCACCATCATCTCTTATTTATTGAAATATTGGCGAATTTTGTCGCAAAACAATATAGAAAAACTGATTAATATACGCCTCGGCAGGTGAAGGATACTATTCTCTGTGTCTCATTCAGCGAAAAACGGAACGAACGTAGGCGCTCTTCAAAGACTCTCCTTTAAAAGAAAGAAGTTTACAGACAAATATAGAATAATTGTAATGATCCCACTCTACGATGCAAATGAACGTGGAACTAATTGTGTCGGCATATATTTTTCGGAATTATCCACGCAGAGTAGGATTACTTTCATATAAATGTATACTTGCATTGCACGTCATCATAATCACCTGGAGTCCTTTGCCGTACCTTCCTGGAGGGCACACCATTCGCTAAAACGGAGTCGATAACCGTAAAGGGTGCGGGTTTGAATGTGAATATGTATCGCTCCTCACCTGTGCTTGTTTGACGAAATGATCTCAGGCGTCGCGTATCACAAAACAGCAATGTGTACAAACACGCCTTTACAGTTTATACGTGATGGACGGAATCCCCATAGCTCCGTGCGTAAGTCCTGATCATTTGTGGCCGAATCGAGAGGGAAGGCATCACGACGATGAAAAGTGATCGATCCCGCGAACACTTGCTGGCGGAGACACTCATCGAAGAAAGCAGCGTGGTAAAAAATATCCGCAGGACGTGTGCTTGGGTCCGAAAATAACGTATTCTCACCAGTCTCCGCCAGGGAGCCTCTCTTCCCTCCGTTCACCACACCCCTCCTTCACCCGGGACCATTTCCCTCTCCCCCCTTCCACGAAGGACCCTGGAAACCCTGCTCGTCGCCCGGCTTCCCCTTCCTTTCGACCGTTCAGTGTTCCAGACGCAACATAAAGGATTTGCCTCCTCGCACTCGCTTTTTCGCCTTCCAATACCTCAGTTCGATCACAAATACAAAAAATGAAACATAGAAAGAAGGAAACTTCTGTGCTAATTAGCTTTTCGCAGTTCGTTGTAATGGAATGATATAAACTTAGGGATTTCTGCGATTCGGCAAACCTTTAAAATCTAAGGAATAACAAAGTTCATTTGATTATATGGAAATAAATAGCAATCGCAAATTAAATTGAATTTTTTTTTATAAGTAATATACATCAACGCACAGGAAAGGGTTTTGACACATGAACGTCACTTCTGAACCTGTTGTGTTTATGTATGTATGCATGTGTGTGTGTATATATATATATATATATATATATATATATATATATATATATATATATATATATATATATAACACTTTTGTGAAAGTTTCACGGACGTGAATAATGATGTACTTTAATAATGACTTAGTACTATTGAACAAAGACAAATTCACAGAAACGAACAAAAGAGAAAAGAAAAGAAACTCACTCGGTTTCGAATTTTCGGTGGTCCAAGCCACCTTACTCAAGGAAGAGAAGGAGAGAACTCCTTATATTTTTGTATGTGTGCGTGTTTCACCTCTCTGGACCCTTCAGGATACGCCCGTCCCCGACCCAGCGGTCCCTTCCGCCGCCCGCTATTCCTTCCACAACCCGCCTCCATTCCCACATACGTACACAACCTATCCACTTTGGTCAGCCGGTTTGCCATTGGGGTAACATGGGCAGCGGGGGAAGTCTGGAGAAATAAAAGGGGGATGAGGGGTACAACGTGGGGAGTTTGGATGTGTGGAGCCTTCGGAAGGGTGGAAGAGAGAGAGAGAGGGTTGCGTCGAGGGACGGGCTGAGAGAAGTGGGGAGGGAGAATTCCCGAGTAGTCTCCATCTCCCGTAAGATGCCACCGGGGCGAGGCGGGTGCTCTCCTGATGCCCGCTCGCCCTCCCCCCAACCCCGACGCCACTCTTCGGGGAAAAGGGGGAGAGAAACCCCTTCCTTCCTTATTCCTGCTCCTTCTTCATCCCTTTCACGATCAATCATCGAAGACGGGGCGGGGGGGGGGGGACGGCGAGGGGAACGGGATATGGGGGTAGGGGATTCAGGATGGGTGGTAAAGGGGAATTCGAGGTGGATTTACCCTTCCCCACTTTTTCCCTCCTGTCTCTCAAACCCAACTCCCTTCCCCCGCCTCCTCTCTCACCCCGTTTCCCTCATCACTGAGGGTATTGATTGGTCCCCTGGACGAAGAGGCGGCTACCGCTGATTGGTCAATGTTCGGCCATCTCCCTCTTCCTCCTCTTCCCTCACCTATTCCTCGTGCCCCCATCCCACCTTCGTCCCTTTTATTCCGTTTGCTGTAGGTACAGTCATCTTAACCCCCTTCGCACACACTAGCCAAGCCCTTATGCTCGGTCGGACTCCCCTCCTTTCCCTGCTCCCCCCTTTTCCCTCTCCCTTCCCAGGGCCCTGCCATCGGACCCTCGCACGCACCCTTCCTTCCCTCCATCTTCACGTCTCCTGCTCTCGTCCCCCCAATTCCTTCACTCCTCCTCAACCACTCTCCTTCCTTCTTCTCCCTCCGGTCCTTTCCCTTGGCCCTTTTGGCTGGCCTGACTTCTAACCCTACGGGCCGACGAACATCCAAAGGGGGAAAACCGTGAATTTAGGACGTATAAAAAGATTCCGGTGGAAGTCCATTTCCGAGATGAATTGCTTTTACAAAGTTTTCGGCATTTCTCCTTCTCTTCTGATCCCCCCTCGACTCACTCCTTCCTCCGCTTCCTTCACCCCCTCCTCCTCCGCCGGCACTCTTCCCTTCCCGCGTCCACCCTGGCAGAAACAAAATACACCCGCCCGGCGGTGTTTTTATATGCATGAGCGCACAAGGATTAGGCGCGGAAAAAAAATAAAATGAGGCCAATCAACTTTCCTTGCGGTACGGCCGGAGAGACGACGTCCACCTTTGGCTGTTCCTAAGTAAAGCGGTTTTTGGGACGAAAACGTAAAAAGGCTAAGGGAGTCACGACTGATGCATGGCGTTCATTAAAGTTATCCACATTTTTCTGCGGCTGATAGAGAGAAAACCTAGGCGAAACTGATAGAATAAATGAACATTTTTTTTTAAATTTCGCGTAAAATTGTTTGAAAGAAATAATTTCAGTTGTTTAAGCATCAATTTCAAGCATGGTAGAGATGCATAAATCCAATTGGTCGAGTAAATGGTGATTTTGAATAAGTTGGGTAATCAAGGATATTCATGGATGGCATCATAAACGATATTTTTTAGGAGAGATTTCGAGATAAAAAGGAAATAAAGATACAGTTAGAGTTTGGTTTATTACTATGTTTCAACATTTCGTGTCATTTTAGGTCTCGTTAAGTTTTGGACTACACCATGAATTTCCGTCCTATTCCAGTTCTACGCTATTAAAGATGAAGATATCCACCAAATTTAAAAAGGACACAAAAGAGTTCAATTAATGCTTTGAAGAATGACTTCAAGCATTGAAGTGTTGAATCAAATTGTCAAATCATTGTCAAGTTGACTACCTTTAAAACGAATGGAGTCAACGAAGAATACAATCGTTCGCGTCGCACGAGCCACAGGAAATCCAAGGAAATATATAGTAGTATCTCTTGGGCTTTCAATCACAATGCCTCTTGCGAAACGCCCGCCCGAATTCACCAGCTTCAAATCAAAATATTGACTTCAATATTAACTTAGGCAGATGATTGTAGGAAAAATATATGGGCACTGCCCATATGGCAGTGACGAATATTTTGTGAAGAATTATATGTAATTCTTGATTCCCAAAACATATTTATTATTGTAATGATTTAATGCTCATGGCTGCATTCTTTTATCATTATATGCTGTATCAATGCTGGAAAATAAAATCACTCGACCTAATGAGAACCGAAACCTATCTAGCATGCTTAAAAGCTTGGAGAACGTCCAAACTCTGATGAGAAATTCCTGTGCATGCAGGATAGGAATGTTGGACGGAATAAAGGAAGGAGAGAAGCATGCAGAAACGACGAAGGGCCATTTCCTATTGTGGAACAGGATGTTGGGTTGGTTTGTTAGGAGAGACAAGGAATTGTCGCTCAGCCGTTTGCTAGCTTGTGTCCATGCAAAAGCCTACCTTAACCAGTAGAAGCCTGTTTAAAAAAAGGAAAGTATTCAGTCCGGAATAAATTTTTGAGCCACTCGTATATCCTGTAGTAACTATAAATACAAAGGTCTATGTAAAAATTGATCTTTCATAAATTTGGTATATTATTTAATAAAACGATATTTCATTCATTTTGAAGCTTTTGGCATGGCGAGGAAATAAATATGTTTCAGATCTAAGGCGATCGCGCAAACTGCGAATAGAGCTGTCGTGAATTTTTTTCAAACTATCCGCCGGAATTATTCGAGTCACCTCAAAATTGCTCAAGTAAAACTGATAAACTCGATAAAGAGTTATCTCCGGTCCAGCCTCTCCGCCAGCGGGGTCTGGACCCGCTCCCCTTTCCCGAGAGGCGTAGATTGAAATTTTACCGGCCATCCCGCCTTCTTAATCGCCCATCACCCCAAGGAAGGAAAGTGTGTGAGAACGTAAGGCTGGAGCCCCATGCATGCATGCGTCAATGCACGCGCCGGGCCGCCGAGGAGAGGGGTGCGTACGAGGGCATCGGGGGAGGGGGGAGGCAAGGGGGGGGGTTACAGTGGGCAGTAGCCCAGCGAGATCTCCCTTTGAAACCTCAACCATCCGCCATTCGTTTCTCGACTGTCAATCTTCCTTTTATTCGACCTTAAATGGAAGGACGGATGCAAAGAAACGCTCTTTGGCCCTGCCCGGGCGGCGGTGGCCCCTGTAAGGACCTCTCGATGGCTCCGGAGGACGAGCAGCAGGCGGGGGGGTGGAGAGGGGACGGAAGGGAGGGCAGCGGGAGGGAGAGAGAACTTAGCCATTCCTGGGGAAAGTTTTCCCCAACTTGTCTGTGACGGTTGAAATGGAATTACGAGGACTGGAGGGAGGGAAAGGGGGAAGTGTTGCTTGGACCGCCGATAGAGACTTGGGGCTATGTTTAGGGAAGAGATATAAGGATATACTATATATGAATGTGTGAGTATATATATATATATATATATATATATATATATATATATATATATATATACACACACATATTATATACATATGAGAGACCACATAGTTTGCTTCCGCGCGATGTATCTATCCTCACGCATACAGTTTTGTTTCTTTTTCCTATGGAATGAGATATTTTGAAAAAATTTTTTTGCCATTTTGCGATTCAGCCGCGGTGGCATTACTCTCATATTCTCATATTCCAAGGTAAATACATAAGGGGAATAAAAAAAACGACTAGAGGTTTTGCAATAGAAGACTTTCAGTTTTGCAATAGAAGAATATATTGCAAAAAAGACAAGTCGATTCGAAAATAAATAATAACAGTTGGTTTAACAAATGTAATCATAGGATAATAATTATAATAATATTGACTGTTAATTTTTAGGGTTCTTTTCTTTCATGTTTTATTTTATGGTAGTATTCCCTAGTATTCATTTTCCTCTTCTCGCAGACAACACTTACACGGCATACTCGTTCCACGTAAAATGCCATGCAATATTATCCTTGTAAAATGGCCAGCAAACGTGGGACTCACCCACCGGGACGGTGAAAGTTTGCCTGAAATGGCTGCCATTGAGCCATGTCGGTGGAAAAAGCTAACTTCCTCACGTGCTCCCTCTGCTTGGAGGCAGGTATCGGCAGCCGAGAGGAAGGGTAAAAGGAAGGTGCCCGTTTCAATCGGAAAACAGAATGTTTACTCTAGAATTTTAATTTTTAAAAAACCTTATGTCTTAGTCTCATCACTTTGACGACGGGAAATGTTTAAATTTGCTGTCGGGTGAACGCAGAATTATAAATTTGCAAAAATTTACAAATAAATAAAAATGGGCCATGATGGGTCAGTGAAATCGAATATTCCACCGAGTTGCAGAATCGTTTCCCCAAGGTTATTTGCTACTTTATCATGGAAATAATATTCTGTGTGGCCTGAACGTTGATGCTCTCCGAAATTGCTATGATTCATTCATGCTACGAGTCCATGAATCGAACGCACCAAATTTTCTCTTAGGTAACCCAATGGTAATTTTCAACCAATTTTTAACGAAACTATTGTATCTCAATTGACGAGTTTACTCTAATACGTATACACTTTGAAAAATGTAGTGATTTTGTAAATTTGAAGTTGAAAGATCATTTTTACTCACGGATATTATCGCTCCAAGAGAAGAAGTACCACGAGAACTGCCAAATTTCTCCTCCGCACTCACTCACCTGGAAAAGAAAAATGCAAAAATGAACACATATTCTAGTTTTGGTCATTCAATAGATATTATTCGCCAATCTCAAGTTCAAGAAAGGACAACGCCACAATTATCCTTCCACGATAGCGTTATTAGTAATCATATCACCAATATTAGTTTATCGAACATGCCAAAATGAATCTGGAAAATACAAACTTAGATTACAGTTTCCAACTTATTTCCGGATTCATTGTCAATTTATAGTTCAAGCAAAATTACTAGACTAGGTATCACCGACATCAAAACTATCAGTGGATACACACAGAACAATATTTTGGCCAGCCTTATAGCAACTAGGTTTCATTTGACGGGTTTTTGATAAATGTAATGAAGAAGGGAGAGAAAGAGGCCCATTCGCAGTAGTTTGATCAGATTTCGGATACTCGGCTAGTATCCGAGATCCGTGGGAAAAAACGCTCATCAAATATTAAAATAAAGTTGAGAGGAAATCAGATGTGTTAGTAAAAAATTGCTACGAGAAGCGAGTGAGCGTGGTGGATGTGTTCGGGAATTAGGTCGGGAGCCTCTCGATTCTCGAAGAGAAAAGGCAAGACTTAGAATTTTAGTACAACGAACCTGGATTTTCTTGTGACATGGAGGTAATCACGTACTATGGCCCAAAAGCGTATTAGTAGAATCGAGCAACGCGATAAAATAAGAGCAAATGGCACCGTCGCGGACAGATTCAAGAATATAATCATTCTTCCCACGCAAGGTACACAATTAACAAATTCCCACCCCAGTACCGGAATATATATTTACTTAAAGACATAAATTCATTGATCTCAATTATTTCATTATGATATAAGGAGACATATGTGTATATTCACACGGGTGTTTTTGTATATGAGCTGATTCGTATATATTCAAATATATTTTCTGCATGCATGGCTGATGCCCAATCACCTCCCGCCACACGCCCTTACGACACGCCTTTGCTAGGTATCATATAGATGTGCTGAGAAACGAGAGGATGAATGAAATGGTAAGTCGACGGTGACAGCCACAAATATCTTCTTATATAATTCCAAAGAAACCGCGGGAGATGCCGCAACAGTAACTTTTAACGGAGTCATCCGCTAATGTGCATTTCAATGCAACAATTTCAGAGTGTAAAAATCTGATATCCCTGAAAAAATCTCAGTCCGATTATTTGTCAAGAATGCTGGACTGCAATACTCGTAATTGTTCGTTTAATTGAAAATGAAACCTCCGACGTCTGCAAATACGAGTATTAATCATGCCCTACTTTATACCGTCTAATTTTCCTCCATTATTGCGAAGAAAATAGGGAAAGTTGTGTAAAATATATAGTATTTAAGCTAACGGTTAGCAAAAATGGGAGTCAATTTTAGGTGTTTCGATTCAGAATTCATTTCTTATCGAGAGCACGTTATCATGAAGATTAAAATTAAACAGACCAGCATTCAACCGTCCTTCCGGAACGACTGAGAACCGTTAATGCGGGCGTGGTTGCGATTGCGATGAATTCTTTGATTGGCGAGTATAATTCGACCATCAAAGTTATTACTCTACAAATTTGACTCCTTTGATTCCCAATTGCTATATTTTCAATATATCTTATGCATTCTTATTCGTACTGATTTGTTCTCTTTGGCTTTATCAGGAAGAGAAATGCATGTTTAAATAATTCATTAAAAATGTCTTTAATTACAACAGAATGACAGCATCTACAGTCAGGTTTATAGCGGGAGAGTCGTCGAACTTGCGCTAATTGACCGAGTAACCATGAGGCGTACAAACTTAGTGCCGGGATCTGGGTTTAGTGTCCCGATTAGGAGTTTTAGGATACGGTAAAACGTATTTAGGGCAAATAACCTGAGAATTTCTGCCTTTTTTTGTCTCCGCCATCGGTTCCATATTCTGGCTTACATTCGATCGTATGGAGCGTTATCTTTTTCTACATCAACCATCGGATGTTCGTCATGTGGACATTCGCATGAAGAAGAATTCGTTTTTCGCGAAATAAATCCCCAAAAATATCACCCCGGGCGGTATAATAGCGACACCATCGACAGGATGGGGATGAAGAGGGTCGGCGGGGGCCAGAGTGAATGACCAGGGTTCGGCGGCGGGGGGGGTTGTGTAAGTAAGGGAGGGTGGGGGTGCAGGGTTGGCGGGCAAGCGGGGAGGGAGGTTATTGGGGCGGGCGGCCCGAGTTAACTCTTCTGGGAATGCGTATCTCATCGAGAGGGAGGGGTCGAATTGAGGAGGGAGGTAGGAGGGAGGGGAATGGGTGTCGTTGGGTGGGGCGCTACTGCCTCACTCCGGCCCCTCCCGGTGAGCCCATCTCCGGCCTACCTCCCCCTTCCTTTCTGTTTCGGACACATAACGGACGTATATAAAAGAAAAGGAAAGGCGAAAGATTAGCTAGAGATGCTTTAAAGATTGTCTGTGTTCTCTCTCCCCTTCTTCCTTCTTCTCTTGCTCTCTCCCGGCACCCTTGAGATGGTGAAGGCCCCGTGTCTGGTGGTGCCCTGTCCTCCTCTGCCCCCCCCCTCGCCCCGCTGCCCCCCTTTCTCCCCAGGGGGTGGAGAGAGAGAGAGTGGCGTGTGAGCGGGAGGTAGAGAGAGAGTTGAGGCGAGGGAATGAGAGCTTGCCCCATCCCCATCCACTCTCTTAAAAAAATAAACAAAAATAAATACACCACCTTCCATCTTCATTTCGGATGTGGGATGCCTTTTCTTACTTTTTCCTTCCTCTCCCTTCGTTCCCATCTCCTCGTTCTTCCCTATCCTCCATCTAGTCTCCTCCTCTCGGGGGCAGGAAATTGGAGGGAGGGAATAATTAAGCGACGCGAGTTGCCTTTCGCTTTGATCGCGCGGACAGGAGTCTGGCGGAGAGCTTGATGGAGCGCCGCGCCCCCTCGTATCTCCCTCCTCGAGTTCCCCTTTATTCTTCCCTTGCGTCGCTGAGCATTATTGGAGGGATCGCATGTCGCCCTCACGGTGTCTAGTTTGGTGAGCAGCGCTTCGGCCTACGCAGGGTAATCATGCGGCCGGACCACACTTCGTAAGCCTTTTCGTCGTAAGATGTTTATTTGTTTTCCTCGCGGGTTGATGTTCCCTATTGATTTCTGAGTACGCCACCGTATCTTACGCCTCGTTTCACTGAATTCCAGATGAGTGCATCACGCAATAGTGGTAAAATCCAAATTAAGCTTATAATTCAAGTGCTCTCATCATCAACATAGGCTCAGCAAGGAAAATTTTTGATTTTAGACTTCTTAACAAAAAAACTCTTTCATCACCTCTGATTTTGAACACTATTTTACAATCGTAAAACTTAAATTTAAAAAAGACTTCCAACGTGGATTCGAAAGAAAAAAACGAAACACATTGCGAGTGAGTGATTCTCGGTTAAAAAAGACTTCCAACGTGGATTCGAAAGAAAAAAACGAAACACATTGCGAGTGAGTGATTCTCGGTCACTTCCATAACAATTATAGTTTATAATTCTATAACACCTAGATTTGTGTCAAATTTTACACAATTCTCAAAAGTAAATCAAGAACTAATTATTACAAATTGTGAATTAATATCGTTCTCTATTTAGCTATTATCAATATCTAAAAAAATTCATACCTTTGTACATTGCACGAAAAACAATTTTGATAAATCAATCCAAATCGTGAGAAGCTAAGATTACCTAATATTAGAACATATGGAAGAAGGGACTTCTACAGTCTCTATCTCACCACAGTAAAGCCGAATTATTGTTACTAATAATATGATTTAAGGCCGCAGAAAAATTCAACGGTATTTCTTGCACGTAGTTTACCTCGCATTCGTGATGCCTATGCTTCATCTTTCCGTGCGAGTATTAACCAATCATGGAATCATACTCCGTGTTATCATTCAGTTTCACTCATTAGGCTCCATTATCGCATCTATTATACATTTTATTTTTTCTCCCGCCTCACGAATAGATACCCTGCTGCCTCGAAAGATTTTGCGATAGCACTAGGTGGACATATTTCAGTTTCTCTTTAATTATCATCCGTACCGTTAGGCATGCAAACCATGTTGCCATATATATATTATATATATATATATATATATATATATATATATATATATATATATATATATATATGGCTACATGGCTATATATGTATATACACACACATCAGTACCACTTTTCTTCTGAGGAAGACGGAGCTAAATTCCGTCGTCCAAGTTTTTTATTCAACACTTCCATGTTACTTCAACGAAATCATATATATATATATATATATATATATATATATATATATATATATATATATATATATATATATATATATATATATATATGACAACGTGACACCGCACTCTACGTTAAACTATTATTCAATTCCGGACACTCTCTATCTATCTTCAATCCGCCTATCCTTTCCCTACTTCTACCTTGTTTGCCTACCGGTCACCCTGCAATCAGTCTTCAACATCCTATTGCCAATGAAAATGGTCTGCATTCAATTTTTCCTGTCCTGCCTTATTCTCTCCTTTCCCACCATGCTTATTTCCTCTTTTTTTTCGTTTCCGTCCATTTACATTATACATCCTTCTCTACACCCACATCTCCAAAGCCTCCAATCTACGCCTATCATCATACTATGTTTCAAACAACCAAGTTTCAGAGCTGCATTTCACTGCGCTCAATATCGAAGGTCTTTCTTGGGAAAGCATGTTTGCTCATTGCATTTGTTTTTACTCCCTCACTACTAAAACCACATTGGACCAAAAAAATTCGAAGATAAACTGCAACAGTTGCTCTAGTTTTTGTCCTCCAATTTCGATCCGTTTTGTCCTCCATAATCGATATTCCGAATCTCCATCCGACACAATCGCCTGAGCTGTTTGAGCCATTTACAGTTTGTGAATTTGTCTTCTTCCCCTCCATTCTACTCCTGTCTTCGGTAGTACACGCAAAATAATATTATTAATTCAACCCAATTTACTAAAGCAAAACCCTCCTCGAAATCCACGAAATAATCAAGAATATCCCGATTTCACTATATGTTGCTTTCTCTTAGTAATCACGTTACTGCTATGGTGTCACGCGTAATTCTCCCCTTCCTGAACCCTAACTGATCATCTCCTAAGTAATTGTTTACCCTTCCCTTCATTGTCCTATTAATGATTGCGAGTACCACTTTGGCTGCGTGCAAAAACAAACCTATTTGTTCTATTGATCTCACTTACGCTTTGTCCATCCTTTTTTGGGATGGAACTAACACTGATATGATGAAATCCTCCCGCCATATTCCTCCATCATAAATTACGGATCAACCCATAAAAACTTCTTCCCCCACATTTTCTGAGGCCTTTAAGAGGTGCCATGGGAATCTTGTCCAGCCTCACGACCTTATTCGATTTCAGTTCCCTTAATGCCCTTCCTATATCGTCATCAAGTATGCCTGGTCCTAAGTTATCCACAAATACTTTTCATAATATTCTCTTTCCATGTCTAAACTTGCCTGCCTTAATATCTTTACCATACACTCTATGTATTCCTTCCATCTCTCTGGAATCTTTCATGGTTCAATTTATAATTTTCCTGCTGCATCTTAAATAGCGTGCACAGATTTTTTCTTATTACTTCCTGATAGATCTTTCACCTTTCTGTACAGTGCACGCATTTTTTCCTTCCTTTTTAAATTGTTTACATCCTCGCCTTGCATCTCCCAACACGCTTCTTCCTTCGTATTAAATTTCTACCTCGGCGTATTTCACATCTTTTTGTTCATCCTTCTGCCTAATTCCGTATTCAAATTCTTCCATTTCCTTCTCACTTTCACCGGCGTTTAAACTTTACGGCGCTCCGTACACGTTACGTACTCCGTACTCGTTAGTGTAACTCCAACCAACCGAAGGTTTGCCTTCCTCTGACGAAGGCGTACGGATCGCCGAAGCGCCTCACGTTCTAAGCTAGTCCTGATTCACACTGGTCTGGGCTGGACGGAATTCATTAGGACGCAAGAAAGATTGGAGGGGAAGATTTTATTTGGCGATAATATTTTGATGATTTGCCATCAAGTAGAACCTTAGGCAGACGTGGTATGGGGAGGGAAAGAATACGGTTATTGGATTGAATGTAATGAGGCAGAAATTATGCAGCATTAAAGAAGAGCTCAACTGCAGTGAAGAGTGTTTGGTTGCGTCTTGTCAGGGAAGGCTGAGAAATAGGTCTAGGCCCATCCCTGACCTACCATCAACGGTGGAGTACACGTGCCTTGAAAAAATTGAAAACTCCTAAATTCTGTACGTCTTTAGCCACAAATTAGAGGGCTAAGTGAAAGCAAAGACAGAAAGCGATCGAGGAGGGAGGGTTACAGGAGGCGTGTCGTAGCAAAGAAAGCCCGCGAATTTCTCGCGATAAGTCCGACAGATAAGAACAATATACTCACTTTCCTTCATAACTCCAGCTCTCTAAGGGGCATACCAATAAAGAGAAACGCAACGGTGACTATATTGATTCCAAATAGAATAAAATATATTGCTGAGTGGAGGGCAAAGGAAAAGGGTTTTCCGTATTATTGAGTCGAGCATGAACATTCGCAGCCAAGTGTGAGTTGACAGGCAGGACTGAGATAGAAAGAGAGAGGTGCGGGAGGAGCGAAGCGGGGTTGAGAGGCGCGCTACGGGGGGTGCAGTCACCACTCCCGGGGGTTGGCGTGATTGCTTCGGTCGTGAGAAATGGCACGCAGTGAGCCGAGTGGGGGCAAGATGGAATTCACCACTTTTCCTACGCGTGTTTGACAGTCGATTTTGTGTTTCATGTTATATATACCGATCGCGGCAGATAGCCGACGAGGTAGTTGGGTGGAGATTGGGGGTCGAGGAGAGGAGGTGGTGGAGTTAGGGGAGGGGGGAGGTGATTGAAGGCAAAAGCGAACGAGTTTTCCCTCCCACCACCCACCCCCCCTCCCTCCCTTAGTCTATTATTAACCCCATCTTTCGGCCCTTCTCGGGAAGTAGGTGATTGGACGCCACGAAGAAGTTTTCTCGGTCTTCTTGATACGATTGACGTCCAGGATATTTTTCTTAATCCAAAAAACGTCGGCCGATTGCTCGGCTTCTAAGAAATCCCGTCTTTGGAACGTCCGCGTTATGCTCACGACATGGAAAAATACGGACGCCCACGGTGCAGCGGTGGCGGTGGGGATCCGAGGAAGGGTGAATGGACGAGGGGGTGGGGCGGGGCGGGGCGTCCTCCTTGGATGACGTCCCTCACTCCCTCCGGCGTGGGATGGGGTAGTGCAGAGGTTAGACAGTTAACAAGAACTTTTAAGGAATGGTGGGAAGCCACTGAGATAATGAATATCAAATACATCTGTATCACTAAAGGGACCGAAATGGTGCGATGACTGGCGAAATGCACTGGCTTCGCCACCAGAGGGCTCGGGTTCGAATCCTAGAAGTGGCAGATCATTTAGTGTTATCCCGATCCCTACTTGGGGTGATTCATGGAGAGTATTTTGAGTACGCAGTCTAGAAATTGGGACGTTTAACTGCAGACCCCTTAGCACATTTCTTTAAGAGAAGGGATGGGGCAAAGGACTACTGTTACCACTTAATATTACTAATTTAGGGAAGCTGAGCCGAATTGAACTCTTGGAGTTCAACTCGGCTTAGCAAAAAACGAATATATGAACGAATCGCATTTATAAATTCGCTTCAATTTATATTTGAAATTAGAATCAGTCAGTCTCTCCAGCAGGATTTTTGTCTAAAAGTGTAATGGGTGTAATCCTAGTATCGTCCTTCCATTAAGTAATGCCGGAAACCTTTAATTGGATTCTCTACATTTCTTTGTAGGCTTTGTGGTTGGAGCAGCACTTGATAACCCTGGTTTAGGGCATTTTTTCATTTTTTGTATTAGGCTCTCATCCCTCTATTATGTTCCTCCCACGGTTTTGCTAATTCAGAGATTTCATGTTCTCGCGGGTCAATTGATGACCTCTGCTCTGTGATTTATCAACTGCTGATTATGCTTTGTGTAGCATATTGTGAGAAGCTGATGGATACATTTCCTTTCAAACCCAATTTTTTTGTTAATAATTTGGTGAGCGTAATGTCACGCGCGTTTAGATATTGTGACAAGCTGAACTTTCAATAACTCTCTTCTTCTACTTTTCTATAAATAATTCGTTTGGGTGACGCCTTCCCTATTCTAGGGTAATGGAATTTTTCGCCCTAAGAAAGACCATTAGAATGACTTCACGTGTGGTATTTTTAAAATGAATTGGCGGTGTTATTTTTCCTCTCAAGTTGGAGACTTTTAGAAATGAAATCACCGATAAATAATTCAAAACAGTTCTTGATGGTTCACCATAATACCACTACTAATATTTTCTGCCAGCCTATTTACGTGGTGGGAAGTAGTTGTCTGATCTAGGTGTTAACTCCCATAATTTGACTGGTAAAGTTTTCAATTAACATTCACTAATCACAGCTTTCAACATTAATGATAATTATTCGATGGATCGTCGTATTCTACAAAAGAAACTCATTTGGAGATTCGACACCGAGATTTCGCTTTAGAATCTCCCAAGCATAATGAATTCTGTGTGAATTCTGAAGTGTCTACTGATTGTTGGTAATTAAAATTGATTACTTAAATGATTAGGCAAGAAAATATCCGCAGATTATTACATAAGTCAAGGACTCTGTTTTAGAGAATTTATTGCGTGATAAAAAGGGAAGTCAACTGCTTCAAAGTGTACTTCACCCTGTCAATCTTAGATTTCACACTTAAATCAACTACATCTACGAGTTATCGTCTGTCCAAACCAAAAAATTTGCCCAATAAGTTTGACTTTCAGCCCGCATTATTTCACTTCGTCTTCTTAAGGACAGACGTCATTTGAATCGCGCTTGGCAATACTCTCCAGACCTTTCATTTCCGAATACCGTACCATTAACTACATGTGTATACCAACCAGTGAAAGGTTTTCTCCCTTCATGGATTATATTGAGTCATGGAGGACAGGAAAGTAAATATATAATTAAGATTCTATCATTTTCAATTCCTTTTCAATCGTTTCCACATTGATTTTACCATTTTTTTTAGATTTTGAGGAAGCTGAAAAAGGCTATTTCCTTAGTTTCATGCGATATCTCTTCTCCTTTTGTTTCTTCGATTACGATAACCCTTCAGCTGTGCACGAGGTGGTTTCTAGGAAAAGATGTGACAAAAATGCCGTGGCATGAGCTAAAGATAAAAGACAAATGAAGTTAAATTTCCCGAAAGCGATTTTCGACCACAAATACTACGTATCAGTTATCTTACAATATTTTATTCAAACCGCCGACACGGAAGTGAGCGATCAAAGGAAAACGTGAAGTTTCTTTTGACTCAATTGTGAATCCATTTTCGTAGTCTTGACTCAGTGGCATCGGATCCGATTAGTTGAATTCCTTCGAATCATTAGTAGATTCCTTATACGTATTTTCTTCCGTGGGAGGATTATTTGGTTGAACGAAAGAAAAGGTTACATTTTTTAGAAATAAAAATATTTATTTCAGGTACGAGTATGTAAGCGCAGAAGAGAATTGGGTTTGATTTTTCCCTGGCATTGCCATAGTTTTAGCAGTCCGTTGCACGGTCAAGGGCTGGTGCTGCAGATTTCTAATGCAGGGCACAGGGACTTTTCGAGCCATTACCGCGGCCCGACTTCTCCGTGATAGATTTTGGTCTTCCGACTCTTGCGATCGAATGCAACGCAATTTTCGCAACAGACTGGAATACATTTCTTCCTATTTCACGGTGAACAGCTACTTTTTTAGCTCGTTTATCGATTTAGAAGTCTCAGTAAATTGAAAAAGTGGAAAGAGAGACAGGCGTTTGAGATCAAATTCCGGTTTTTCCCTAAGATTCGTTAGTTTAATTTCCGTGATACTGATTGGATAACAGTTTATTACACTTTCATCACAATATTTATAGCAACATTTTTAGCGATGTATACAAAACTTTACAATATGGTTGTTTACATTACTTATTTCAAAAAGTATACCTTAAAGTACGGTAGAACAAATAAGTTAACTCAAAATGTAAATTTTTAACAACTTTTTTCTTATCAGTAATAACCCAACTTCATGCACGTGATGTTCATTGCTAATTTTTCTCATCATCTACTTGTGTTTCATACTCGTAAATCACGTCGTATGCAATTCGCGTATTTTTATGAGCTGCTCTATCTACGAGTATACGTAGGTTTCGTATCCATAATATAATATTATTAAATGCATTATATATTTCAACACTTTTTCAGTAATTTTGTGTCATATTAAAAGATATCGTTCCAAATACCGTAACCTGGCATTTCATTTTTCTTCCTTTTGTCATAATTTTAATTGCCTCCCTTCGCAATTCCTCGGAAAAATTTTAATTTGAACTTGCGTGGCAACTGCGCAGTTTAATTTTTGAAAAGTCGAGAATGATAGAATTTATAATTGTTAGTTTTCATTCCAGATCCGAAAAATCACCACCATTTAGTTCATTTATGGGGCATTTGGTTAGTTTTTATATTTATAATCCAAAATCAACAGCTCGTACCGCAGTCGCGTTTTTCCGCTATTGAAAGATATATCAAACATTAGAAGAAAGCATAATGCTACCTTGGATACAATTTTTTACCATTGGTTTTTTCTATAATATATACGTATCACAGTTACATCGGTGGTGGGGACGTTAAAAATCAGATTTTGAAAGCCTATATTACGTCTTTGTCGACCATTACTAGTCAACCCAACCTCTTCCCCTCGAGACTTCACCTCCCACGTATTCAACGGGGAAATTACATAGAATAGGAGTCGTGGCGATGGTGAAAACATGAATATGAATCATCGTATCCCTTCCACCCACCTCACCAGCCTACCTCACAATGAACCATTCCTTAACCCCTTGTCTTAGTCGGGAGTTAGTTAGTTAGTTCTGCATAAGGACTCACGCGAAGGCGGGCGTTTCGGCTGTGAGCTCCGTGCCGCGAGCGATTCGTAAAACTGAAACTTCAGTTGTGGACAAGTTGTTCGTCGGAATTTTGAGAAATTTTCTGTGTGTATTTGTGAAAGTGTCCTGCTAATTCTGTGTGCTGATGAAGTGCCTTCATTCATCTTTGCAAGCTCGGTAGAGTTGCAAAAAAGTGCGTTAAAAATCCGGTTTTCCGGGAACCATTAAAAAACGCGCAGTTATTTCGTACTGAAATTTTGAAACAATATTTGTGTTGTAGATAATTGGGTCCATAGCAATTTTCAACGAAATCAATGCAGAACTTCCGAAGATAGCAAAATTTGGCGGAAACCGGAAGTGCTCGATATCTTGATGCCACCCCTGAATTGGGAAATATCTCAAGGGTAGGGGCCAAGATAGAAGGTGAGTCTCTGGTGCGAATCATTTCTGTGATCCATTACTGGTACACTTGATCGAAACCGGGAGTGCTTGTTTTCTCGGCCTCGTTCGGCCCAATTTCCATTGTTTTTGTGTGATTTTTCCTCAAAATAATTTGTCGGATCAGTGTGAATTTGGTGCCAATCAGAGATTTTCTTTCGATAATCGGAACACAAGGTTCCAGCTGGAAGTGCCTGTTTTCTCGGCTGCGCTGCCATTGCTCAAGTCGAAAATTCCAACGATTGTTCCTTGATTCTTTGTGTACATTGTGTGTGACTTTCTCTATGTGATGCCGAACATTGTAACCGATACCTTCAGCCATGGCGTTGCCATTGCTTAAGTCGATAATTTTAACGATTGTTCCTTGATTTTTTTTGTGTACATTTTGTGCGACTTTCTCTCTATGCACAGAACATTGTAACCAATACCTTCAGCCATGATTGACAACCCACTCTCCCCATCTGGGGAGGTGGAACTTTCGCGCATAGGCGACGAATTTAGTACTGTAAGTGATACCGTTCGCCGCATAATTGGTAACGAGAAAATTAGTTCTTTAAAGAAAGGTGAAATTACGGATGAAATTAAAAAGCTCGTAAATTTGTTTAGGAAATTAATGGACACACATCAGAGGACGTTAGGTAAACTTGAAGCCAATGAAAACTATACCAAAAATAACTGTGACTTAATTAGGGGAATTATTAGAGAGGAATTAGAATTATGCCTCCCTAAACCAGTAGAAACACAGTATTTTGCCAGTATTGTAGCCACCCACAAAAGAGAGAAAAACAATAAAGTAACACTACCAGGCGGGAAAAAATCACCACACAGCGCCGCACGGCAGTTATGATCTACCCACCCGAAGACAACACAACCTTAGAAACCAGTGAGGACACTAAGAAGGAGGTCATGACATTAATAGACCCCAGCATTTCAGGAATAAAAATTACAAAAATAAGTAGGATTAAAGATAAAGGGATAAGACTTGAATCCGAAAATCCTGACCTGGAAAAAAAGTTACAAGAGTACCCTTGCATCAGGGAAAACAAGCTAAAAATACAGAAGGAGGAGAAGAACAAACCGAGAATGTGTTTAACCGGCGTTAAAACAACTGTTACCGATGAAGAACTGGTCAACTGCATCATAAAACAAAATGACCTCACCGAGACTGCCCATGTAAAAACACTTTTTAAGTTTGGGAAACGAGAAAGTGATAGAACAAACTGGGTCATAGAAGTTGATCATATTTTTAGGAACATTTTAAACAACCACAAACGAATATATATCGGCTACAACTCACATAGGATCAGTGATTATATTAGGCTCACACAATGTTACAAATGCCAAAAGTTCGGTCATATTTCCAAAGCTTGTAATGCCTCTACCTCAGTATGTCAACACTGCTCTGGAGACCATACATCTAAGGACTGCACACATTTAGATAAAGCTCCAGCTTGTGCCAATTGCCAGTTAGCGAAAATAGAAGATATATCCCACAAAGCAAACGACCATGCATGCAGTGTCTACCAGAGGCGACTTCGGAATCTAATTGAGACCATCGACTATGGAACCGAATAAAAACTGCTTGAATATAGCTCAAATAAATCTTCAACGGGCTAAAACACCAACTGATGAAATCAGAATGGTAAGGGAGCAACTAGCCGTTGACATATTCCTGGTCCAAGAACCGTACATGTGCAAACCAACCAAGAACCACTGGATCCTTCCGGGACAAGGGCTGAAGACGAGAATCATCCCTACAAGACCCGTATCAAGACCCTTGGCCGCAATAATTGTGTTCAACGAAGACCTGGATCTTTTGGAAATAAGTAGCTTCACTGATGAGTACATAGCGGTAGCAGAATTAAGATCAACCTCAGAATCCCTTATCCTAGTATGTGCCTACTTCCCACCAAGCCAAGATATCCTACCTTTTCTAATCCAACTCCAAGCTATAGTTGAAAATTTTAAGCACAAACAAATTATTATATCCATGGACTCGAATGCGAAGAGCGAAACTTGGTTCAACCCAGCAACAGACTCCAGAGGAAACCAACTTGAAGACCTCATTTCATCATCCAACTTATTTATATTAAATGAACCCGGCGAACCGCAGACATTCCATAGCTTGAACGGATCCTCTAACATCGACTTAACTCTGATCAGCGCATCATTACTAGGAAAAGTCAGAACATGGAAGGTCATAGAAGACCAGATCACTAGTGACCACAGACTAATCACCTTTAATATTAGAAACAATAAAAACACACCACTTCCACAAACTAGATTCAATTTTGGAAGCACAAATTGGGAAAAATTCAATGGAAAATTTCTAAATAAATTAACCATCATCGATAGAGAATTACTATGGACCCCAACAACTGAGCATATTGACCTCCGCATAGACAGATTAACTACAGCAATAAAAGAAACCATGAATGAAATCATACCAAAATACACTAAAACGGAAAACCAACACCCCTGGTGGACCGCGAAGCTGGAACACTTGAAAGCGAAGGTCAATAAACTTCGTTCCGAATACCAGAAAGGTATTACGGAAGACAAAAATATCCTAAGAAGTAGATACAAGGCCAAACTAAAGGAATATAAACTTAAAGTGAAAGAGTCTAAAAACAAATCCTGGGAGAAGTTCAGCTCCCGAAACCTCGAAGAAAATGCCTGGGGATTCATTTATAAATTGTTCTCGGAAAAAATGAAGCTACCAACCATCCTAGGGACTACCCTCAGGGACGACGGCAGCATCCCTTTGTTGGAGGAAAAAATCAAGCTATCCCTTGACACTCTGCTTCCGGACGACACATTCGATAACAAGGATCATGAGCAAATCAGGAAGGAATCTAAAATAATCCCCGAGTCTGAAAAACTTGATCCATTCACGGAAGAAGAAGTTCTCCATGCAATTGGTCAGATTAAACCGAAAAAAGCGCCTGGACATGACCAAATACACGGCCTTGTTATCAAAAAACTTGTTAACAACATAACAAGTTTTCTAGCAAATATTTACAACGTCTGTCTGCTGCTATCATACTTCCCCGACACTTGGAAATCAGGGACCCTACATGCAATTTTAAAATCAAAAGAAAAAGACCACGCAGATTCCAGCTCTTTTCGTCCTATCACACTCCTACCTGACCTAGGGAAAATATTTGAAAGATTAATTAAAGAGAGAATACAAAAAATTCGCGAGGACACGCTATATCATCCTAATCAATATGGCTTCAGGAAAAACCGAAGTACATCAGACGCAATCAAGGCCCTCTTAAATAACTTAAATAATCAAAGTAAATATACATTAGTGGTTTTCATTGACATAAAAGGTGCATTTGACTCTGTTTGGTGGCCTTCTGTCCTTCAGGAGCTGAAAACACTAAAAATTCCTTCGAGCCTTACTAGACTCTTTTCAAATTACTTTACAAATAGACAGGTCGTATACAAAATGAAAACTATTTCAACAAAGAAAATCCTCACCTGGGGCTGCCCACAAGGATCTGTTTTGGGTCCGTTAATGTGGAACCTTATTACTAACCAGATCTTAAGGAAAGAATTCCCCATAGGATGTAGATTAATAGCTTTTGCTGATGATATGGCTTTGTCTATTGAAGCTAACTCAAGAGCTAAAATGGAGCAGCTGACAAAAAGTTGTATTGGACAAATAGAACAATGGGCAATAGTTAATAAATTGGTAATTTCAACAACCAAGACAGAATACATGGTCTTCGGAAATAAAATGTCTAGAAACCCCACTGTCAAAATCTACAATAGCAATATCCGACGCACACCATCTTTTAAGTATTTGGGCATCGTTTTAGACGAAAAATTAACTTATCAGGCCCACATTAATTTCATAGCCAGCAAAACCAAAAAAGTTTTTCAAGCTGCCCGTAGGTATTGCAAAACTAATTTTGGAACGGACTCCCTTCAATTGATATACAAAGCTGTAGCAATACCCATTGTTACCTACGGCTGCTCCATTTGGGGTCATAAGGTTAACTACAGCAGAATCGAAAGAAAACTTAGAGAAGCACAAAGACCCTGCCTCTTAGCAATTAGCAAAGGTCACTCGACAATCAGCACGGACGCATTATGTTTAATTACCGGACAACCACCTCTAAAATACGAGGTTATGGAGAGAATTAGCATAATCGAAGTCAAATCGGGCCAAGGCACAAAATACTTCAACTCCGAAATCGAACACAATCACGCCCTAAGCAAAAAACAATTAAAAGAAATACTCAGGGAACAAACAATTCATCAGTGGAATAAAGACTGGCTGAATTCCGATAAGGGTATTCACACTAAAGAAATATTCCCAGACGTCATTGAAAGGCTAAATATAAAATTCAAGCTAACTAAGAAAGCGACGCAACTCCTATCAGGGCATGGAAATTTTGGACACTACCTCAATAGAATAGGAAAATCAAGGACTAATCTATGTAGTACCTGCCTAACAGAAGACACCGCTAAGCATAGAATAGAGGAGTGCCTACAGTATGAAAAACCCAGACATGAAATTTGGCACAGTATGACTTGTAAGAAAACCAAGATGCGTGAGATTGTGCTATTTTGCCTTAAGCAAAATAACGACCAATTATTTAAAATGGTGCAATGAAATTTGATAATTGTAGTGACATTTGAAGTTGGTAAATTAAAAGCTTGATAAAACTAGTAATTGTATTGCTCGTTTATTGTGTAAATAAAATTGTATGCAATTGCTATTTTAAGTTAACCTGTATTATTTTGCCTAGGGTACGATCAAAGAAACAAAAATCTTGTATGACTCTGTAAACTGAAGTGTTATCATAGAATAATATATTTATTTCTTGTAATAATTATTATCTCTAATTGTACTAAATTTGGGTTGTACATTACTTCTGTAATTTAATGCTACTGTGTCATCTTGTTTGATATTTCTTTTTCTCATATTGTGTAATTGATGTTAATTATATCAGAACACAAAAGGGGGATTAAGCGAGAGCAGGAACCCCCTCAACATATCATGCTATTTTTCTGTATGCTATTTTTTTTTTGTATTTGCTTCCGCAATAAAAAAAGGAAAGTTGTGATTGAGGAAACTCCTTCACCACCTTTCCTTATTATTATTATTATTATATTGTCTTAGTCGGGTCCAGTCCGTGGTATTCTTTGCTGTGTAGAAGAGTATATTAGAAGACCTGCCTTAGTAAGTCATTCTCACGGAATGCCATGGTTCAGAACACACGAGTTTAATTATGACACAAAGGGAATTATTATGCCCCCAAATTATTGTTTGAGCAGTTGAAACCTAAATGATAGATAAAGGAGCTAGACTCCAGTAAAGATAGATATAAAAATTCGTTCTTTCCTCGGACAATCGGAAATCATGATTGTAACAATGAGGATGTGTTTACCAAACATGTATTGAAAAATGAAGTGTGCGTGAGTGAGTCTTAGCGTATTCACGAGGCAAATTTCTCATTAAAATCGTTTACGTTAAAAACAGCAGAGTATTTTACTTAAGCTTGCCTCTGGTAGCGGCACAGATAAGAATTGTTCTCAAGACCCACGACCAATGGTTGGATGGAACTACGCGATTTTACTTCATTCCAACCTCGTTATTTATGGAGCCTTACATACTTGGGGTGGTAGAGGTTCAGCGGGAGGGGATGAGGATGGAGGTGGACAAACAGGGAATTGGCGGGGGTGAGTAGGGGTGGACGTGTGATTGTGGGCGGAGCAATCAAGCGTGTGCATGTGGGCAGGAGAGCGGGGGACGGGTCCAGGGTGGTGCACATACACCACGGGGGTCGAGGTGAGGGGACGTTTGGGAGGAAGGCTTCTTTCCCTTCAGAGGGGTGAGCGTTTGCGACCCAGCTGATCAAAGGGGGAGGCGGTGGGGGGGGGTGGAGGAGGATGATGTAAGGGCGAGGGCGGACGGAACCCAACGTTAAGAGAGAGGACACGGCAGATGAATGCGCGCCCGGCGAGCGGACGAATTAGATGCGGGTCCGGAACCTTCAAAGGGGTTCGGCTCTACCGGACGAGCACAAGTCGCCCGCCCACGTCTTCGACTCCTTCAGGGGATGGAGTTTGGTTTCTCGGCTCAAACATTCTCCATTCATACGACTCCCCGGACCTTGGTTCAATTCTTCCATAATTAGAAAATTCATTGAGGACAGGGCGATCAAAGTAGGTGATTGGCATTGCGATCTAGCTAGTAGATTACTGAGGCAGCACCACTCTATAGATGGCAAATTGTGTACATACGTTATATATAAGTTCGACGTGACATGAATACATATTTTAATACTTATGGGTCTGTTCAAAAAACCATCACTTTCAAATACCATCACGTCGATGATGTGATTTTTTTAGCTCCTACCATAATTGAAAATATGAATGAATTTCCCAGACGTGCCACGTTTTACGGTCGTTTAGTTTACCAATATGTTCCGTGAATTTCTAACTCTCCTATCTTTTGACATCTTAGAGGTTACTCAGGGTGTCTCCTATAAGGTTCATTCCATGCTCCTTTTCGTCGTGCCATGCTTCCAAAACTCCAAACTCCCAATTCGCCGCGTCCAATTCATTTCATCATCTCCGTTTCTTTTCTTAGCACTTATTTTTATAAGCTGAAATTTTGCTGGGAAAGGTGTCATCATATTTCAAACATGTATAGTTCTTCGCCCTCTCTAAACGATCTTTGAGGAACTGACGTGGGTAATTTCAGAAATAATAAATAATTAAAATCATGGAGCGTTAACAATGAGAATAAAAACCGGCATAACAGAAACATGGGGTGTGAGTAGTATTTGAATTAATAATTGTATTTGACAGATATATCTTCGGATCGCTGTCACCTAATTTTCTCAAGCATAGCGAAAATAGGTAGCAAAACAGTAATTATAGAGTTTACCAATTAAGAACGGTGGTGTGAAATGATAAAAAAATAACCCAAGCATAAAATTATTACTTTAAAAGACTAGGCGTGAGGAAACTACAAGAATCAACTGATTGATAAAAAGCACTGATAATGTGTTCTAACTTTTGATGTTTTGAAACTACGCGCTAATCGCAACGTATTTGGAAAACATTATTGAATTGATTTTTATGAAATATAATTGAAACACTTGGTTTGGTGGGCGAAGGGAGGGGTTTGTTGGGAGAAATCCTATGGAGGCAGGAAAAATGGATGAAGGGCGTATTGATCGGCAGTGGGATGTTGAAGACTGTAATAGAGGGGAGAATGGTAGGCAAACGAGGAAAGGGAAGGAACAGGATAGGGATGTTGGATAGGATGAACGAAGGAAGGAAGTACTCAGAGATGAAGAGGAACCTGATATAAAGTAGGCTGCTGGATTGTGTTTTGTTTTGTTTGGAGTCACAAAATATTTATATGGTAGTTGTGTCCATCCAAAAACCTACCTTAAGCGGTAGATTACCTTATAATAATACATAATTGAAACATAAAAATTGATTTCCCTTTCTGCTGCTGCTGAAATGCCTTGCCGTGTTTTACGCGGCTTTTTATTTCAGAGGTCACCTTATTTGGGCTTTTGCTCTGTGTCACGTATATTTTTCCCGTTGCTGTCCTGGACTACCTGTCCAGCGTCGTTTTGTTTTCCCTATTCCTTATTTATTTTCAATTATTATTTTCCTATGTTTTAGGGGTTTAACACCATATTTGGTCTTTTATTTCTATCGTATGGACCAATCTTGTTGATTTTTGTGTATGTGATAGCTTCATTAGAATTTTCCGTCAGTTTTTCGAAATAATTTTTTGTTTGCCTCAGTAAAAGGTTTTGTAGTTTTTCCATGTCAATTTTTTTAAATATATTATCGTTTTTCTCCCACGGAGAGAGTCTAAAGGCCAGTCTTAATATTTTCCTTTCAGTCCTTTTTAATTTTTCCATATGGGATGTACTCACTAGCCCCATCCATGCAGGTGATGCGTAGGTTAAGACTGGTCCCTTTTTATGCATTTGTAATCAAATTCTATATAAACAGATGCAGAGTGCGATAATTAAGAGAGAAAACGTTTGAATGGCAAAATTAAAAGAGCAACAAGCCTAATGTTTTTCTCAGGAAAAATAAAATTGAAAAAATTCAAAAAACATCCCCCTGGGAGAACGAACAGTTTGGTTTGATATGGGATTCTTATCCAGGGGGTGAAGATATAGTATGCGTCCCTTAAGTGTATAACCTCTATCAGCGAAAAACCAAGCAAATATTTAACCACAGAACCACTTATGCACGTAATCAACTCGAATGTTGGTTCGATAAGTGATGGTATCACTTGCATTCATACGACGTATTTATGAGTAAGTGCATATAGCGTAAATGCATTAATGACTGGCGTCCTAACAACCCTCGCCACAAGAACTTTCGAGGCATTGTGCGGATGAACAATATACATATAATCACACATGTAATATATTCTCCTCCTCGTTATATCTTCTTTCGTTTCCCCTCAAAGTGAGTGTTTTGGGGAGGAATTTTAACAGTAGAGCACACACGAAGATGGAAGGAAAAAGGGTCGGTTAATGAAACTTTCCCCATCTCACTCTCAGCCCCGTCAGATGCAAACGGCGGACGTCGGCTTGGAGTGCCGCTCCCCGAATAGGAGAAGGTTATTCGTGGGAAGAGTGCGGGGGGGGGGAAGTAGGCGCTGCCGCCGGAAGGTATGGCCACCGCCTCGCCTCTTCATCTCCTCCACCCTCAGTCCCCCTATTTCCAACCCTCCCCCGCCTCCACCCTCCCGCCTCCTTTCTTTTAAACCTTCCCGCCTCCTTCCCACTCTCTCATCCTTCCAGCTCCGTTCCCCCGTCGTCCTCCGCCACTCGCCCTACCTCCTTTCTCTCTTCCCTCCATTCGCCTCCCTCTTCCTCTCTCCCTCTTCACCCGCACCGCATCGCCTGTCTCTTGAGAGACTTTTATTAATCGATCAAGTGGCGGCCCTGGGAGGGACGAGATGGGCGAGAGTGAGTGCGGGAGTGCCCACACGACCCCCCTGTGCCAACCCCTCTCCCTCCTCCTTTCGCCCCGTCCCGCTTTCACCTCGCCCGCGGTTGGATCCAAGGAGGAGAGGTGGAAAGGAGAGAGAGGTATTTATTTAATGGATGTAATTCTTGGCACTCATGACTCTTACATGTGTAGGCTCAGACTCTTTTTATCCGTAACCCCACCAGGTAGGTGTTTTAAGCACAAAGCGATTCTTAATAAACATTTTATTTTACTCTGTTTTGGATGACCCGGCCAAGTAATACACGTAGACAACAGTCATCATTAAAGGAGGCCGATAACGGTCGCTCATTTACAATTGCATCCGTTCAAATGTGGATAGGTGGACAACCTGGTGATTGGAAATAAATAAAGTACGTCTATGAAACACATTTGGTATCTTTACGTGTATCAAATTCGTTCTGGTAATCATAATGTCGAAGATAACGTGTCATTTTGAAGATTTTGCGCTTGGATTTCATTAGCAAAGCAGTAACCGCATTGCCTTCTCATGGCCCCTTAGCGACGCGAGCACACTTGACGGAATATGTATACCCAAGCGAAAATCATCAAACTCTTCGAAGTCTCAAGAAATCAAACAGAATTAGCGCACATAAAACTTTAAAAAATTTGTGTAAAAATCTTCGGTCGGTTTTTGAAACGATCAAACAGCTGATTCTCGCCATCGAAAAGTGTTTGCTATTTTCATTCTAGCAGAAAGTTTAGAAAGTTGGAGGAAAAAGATGTCAATCCTTTCAAAAAAGATACTCTCAAAGTATGTGATCAATGCTTTGACGCCGACGTCCAAACGGCATCTCGAGTTCTTGCACCAATTTTGTGTAATGTACTCTAGTGAAATAAAACTCTTGCAATACTTACTGGGTTCTACTATACTAGATTCGATATTCGATATGGACGAGTCACAAATGAAATTTCGCATGAATTCCATTGGCCCGAAGATACCCCAAAATGCGTGTCTCAGTTCCATAGAGAGACGCTGAATTGTGTCACGGGGGTTGCCATGATATAATCAATAATGAGAAAAACGAGAAATTATTATCTAGAATCCCAATTCCGACGACATTTTTTAGAAAAGGGAGGAAGGGGTGAGCGAATTACTCAGACCTTTTAAAATAATTCGCCACTTAAAATAATTAAAGATTAAAAATTCTATTTTATAATCGCTATACATTTTGACGACGAAAGGATGCGTATAATTTGCGAAAAACATCTTTACCGTGGAGGGAGTCAACGAAATTCGGAAACTCCTTGCCGTCTGGAACAGTAAGCAGGCAACATAAGTCGTCATGTGAATTATTTTCTTCCCTTATTTTCGGGGGGAACTTCATAGGGTTGCTAGAACAAATTGCAGCAAGGAAACCAAGAGTATCAATGTGCTGATTCTAACCTTTCGTTTGCAGCTTAATGTCTCAAGAAGGGACATAAGTCGCATTAAGGTCACTCCACCCTGGTCATTTGAAGAGCCCTGTCACATTACGGACCGAAATCGGATCACTTCCACGAAATACAGCCGCCCTCCTCAAACCCCCATCACATCCTTTCCCTCCTCTGTTAAATGTAAACATATTTTTTCTTTTACATCATTGCCTTCTCTCGAGCTCCTCCTCATGGCTTCCGCCACCTTCAAACTGACGAAAATGTATCTCCTCTTCCTCTCTCTGGTACTTAATCATCACATAGTTCAGCCTCCAACATCTCTCTGTCACGCCGCCTCTCCTCCGTCTACTATCACACTCTTCTTAGAATTTCTCCGTCCCGTTCTCGCCAACTCAATCTCCCTTCTTCCCAACTTCTTTGTTTGACTGCCATTGTCTCCAAATTCTTCTTTCACTCCTTCTCTTTTTACAATTCTTAAAATCTAAGCGCAATTTCAAGACTCTTCAGTTTCCTCGTTGACGCATGCACTCAGAACTGTGGTCTTAATGCCCTTCCTATTTTTATTTACTTCCTTCTCCAACTCATTTATTATTTCAATTTATTCTCTCTTAAATGCCAACCTAATGCTGCTGTTAGCACGTACTCTGGGGTCAGATTTAATATTTTAGGTCATAGCTGGCAACGGTATTAAATGTATGCATATGGCTGAAAAGTTTTGTGCGTGGGTGTAGAAGCACAAAAAACAAATCAATATTATTTAGCTTAATTACTGCGATACTAAAGGAATCTCGGATTTCGTCTTCTCTTTGCCGGCGAAAGATCGTTGTAGAACCATTTTGTTCTTTTTAATCAGAAAAACCTAAAAATGTTCGCTTTCGGTGTTAGGAGAAGACTAAGAACATGATTTCGTAATTTTTGTAAATGATTTAGTAAATTCCGAATATCTGTTAAGCTAATGACGGCAAATAACGCGAGCCTTAAGCAACCAGATCATAAAGAGTTTATGTAGCGTATGGTTCTCCACTACAGCGGGACCTGATCGAAAGCAGCAGCATGGAAAAACAGATAATAGGTATAAGAAATTGAAATGAGGTGTTACGGAGTAATGATATGAATAAAATAAATAGATTGAATTACCACTTTAGAGTTCCTACTAAAATAGAACGAAGGGAAACGTTTATGGTAAACCATCAAAGGAATATAATTTTAACAGGAGAGGATAATTAATTAGTCACATTCATAAGAAAAATAGTTTGCGGAAAATCTTTTAAAAAATGTAGAATGTAGGAGTCTCGGAGGAAGGGGAAGAAAGAATATTGAGAATCGACGTGGAGGCACCAACACAAGGGGGCGAAATTGACAAAGAACAAGTAGTTATGTCGAAGGTCTGCTATAAACGAGCGTGTTCCAGTTTTTGTGAGCTGTGGGAATTATATGTATGTTACGTAAAGTAGAGTTAGAAAAGCACCGGTCCATTGGAAATTCAAATTTTACCAATCCATATCAACCAGTAGGAGCAAGGTTGTGTGAGCGTTCATGTAAGTAACAGCTTCCAAACACTACGCTATATCGGACAAGATTGATTTAACACAACGCGTTATATGAAAGCAATTTCCCCTGAAAAATAGCTCTTATTTCCTCTCACATTTAACTTTGTCATAGGCACGTCCTGTCTAAACAAGCATTCAACTGACTGCAAACAGAATGATGGCTCAGTTGGTCCTCACCTTGTTGCGGTGTTGAAATAATTCCGCCGCCGGCAATGGCATTCTCCCTCGATAGACAGAGAATCGAATCCGCTTCTAAATCGCTGCCCTGGGAATTGAACTGCAACGCTTCTTCGAAGGCATGCATACCTATCAGATAGCTTTCATGGCCAATGTCCTTGCGGAAGAATTTCTCCGCCAGTCTTTGCTATGCCTTTGGTGAGAAAGGAACGATTTGAGGAACTTTTATTGAGACGAATAGTTTTTTCCAGCTTTAGCAAATTCATTCAATCCGGTCCTTACCACATTCATCCGAATTTTTCATATTAAATCGCGTTTTCATCAGGTTTCTTAAACGGAGGAATGCGTGTACTAGTTTTTGTGAGTTCGGTTTTCCACGAAGGTATTTTTTTCTTTGACTTGAACAGTCATAGACATATTTTGGAACTCAAGAGTGTATGTCTTCAGTGTGAATGTGTTCAATACATACGTGAGAAGTGGCTCGATTATCACTGCAGTGTGATCGCGTGGATCATCTTCCATCCTATTCGACGTGCGAAGTGCCCATTATACCCGTCAGTGTCCTTTCTTGTGCATCGTGTTTAGTGGTCGAAAGAAATGTATGGTGATAATTGTGTTCTTTATTAAGGCATCTTCAATGTTTTCTTTATCATGGTGCCTTCAAATTTTTAAATGGATAATGCATATATTTGCCATCGTGCTTTGGTGTGTCGGGTGAGGTTGACCTGAGTGGAAGTGCGAAATTCCCGCCACAACTCATCGAGGCCGCGAACGAAGGTAAGACGTTACGAATGAATAGCGTCCTGTTTACTTACTGATGCACCTCCTCCACTGTGCATTACAGGGCAGTCCCTATTGTGGCACATCTTTCTCCCTTTTTGACTCCCAGAAATGTTTCAAACAGTTCGATTGCATGCTCTATATTTGATTTTTGGTCCGCGTTTAGTCACGCTTGAGTAAGAAAGTTACCCATATTTTGACCCTGGGAAAAGAGAATCCTCTATTCCCTGACGCCTCTTCCCTGAATTTTTTAAACGCTCTAAGGCTTGATTTGGCGTGACCTCTCCTTGCTGGTGAAAACCGACACGAAGAATAGAGCTGGCCTCAAGATAGTATTGCTTTGACACATGCATCAACGTAAAAAATACGAACCATAAATCATTTGCGTTGAAGAATTGGGAAATATATTTTTGTAGAAACATTATCATGGTCGATTTTTCTCATATTCAATTCCCATCATAAGGAAAGCTAAATATTAAAATGCTCGCGCAATAAAATTTGCCTCTGTTTTTGCCACCTACGCAGTAGATTTTTGTAGAGCGTCTTCGTAATGGTCCATGATAAGAGTTTGGGATCCTTCGATCAATTTTTCTATTTCCTTCTTTACGTATCGCATGTATAATGATTTTCTTTACCATGAGTAAGTATTTTCATTACACTTATTTATGCACGAAGTTTGGATATCAGATGGACGTTTACGCATCATAGACTATACGTGAAATTTTGTATATTTCATTTTTTCAGAAAAGAAATATTATGGTATCATGTCTTCACTCATTCATCTTAATGCACATTGTTATTGATTATGTAAAGAATTTGCTGGGCCGCGAAAGAATCTATCGCTATTGTAAGTTTGTACTTCAACATCTTGTTTCGGTTTTCCATCGACTGCCGTTCTGAAATCACCTCTTCCCGATCATGAATAAATGCGAGATCCTTATCGTTGGTTAGCGCCCCCATTACATTAATAGGACGTGGCCGCATTTGACTTCGGGTATTATTCTGCTAATGTCAACTAGAACAGCGAAATTCATCTGAACAGAAAAGGGAGAGAAAGACAAAGTTTTAAATAAAGTCTGAGAGTCTTTTCTCTATCAGAGAAAGTTGCTGGGTATGAGAAAATTACCGAGTGAAATCCGGAAGAAAGAAAGGAAAGGCAGAAAAAGCGGGTGGAATAAAAATTGAGAGGTTGTGTGGTTTATGAAGACCGTGAGAGAAGAGAGACTGTTAGGTAAGCGGGTTGGAGGAAGGAAGAGAGTATATGATATGCTTGTAATTTTTGGCCGGCAAGTTGGCTGATAAAAGGTGAGGAGGAACGACGAAGGAATTAATACAGATAAAACAAATGGAAGCTAATGCAATAAGTATGACACACGTACTAATCTATACGAAACAGTGCGAAGCATATCTTTCATAGGCAGATTTCGTCGTCAGATTGAATTATCAACGCTAGACGACGTGTTCAACTGGAAAATAAATTTATTTGTAGATGATAAGGAATGTGCCCTCGAAAACACAACAGCGTGAAATTACTCAAAAACAATTTGTCTCCGCATGTTTACCAGTTTTGTCGACTGCGGCATCAATAGACTGGTGGCTCAGGCAAAGATTTATTATATCCCTTTTTCCTCTTGTGTTTTCTCGCACATCTCTCCCTTCGTTTCGTTTCCACCCACCCTTGACACGGCGGGAGGAGGGGGCATTTCGGGGGGGGACTTTCGGACGGGCGGCTCCTCCCCATTACCCCCCCCCCCTCTACCTCCCTCCCTCCCGTTCTCTCCATCTCACTCGCTGGCTATTGGATATTGCGGGTCTTCTGTCATGCCCTCCACGGCACACGACTGACGCCATTGTTGTCGCAGGCTTAAAGGTGTTCCCAGTGATTGGATTACGTGGGCGGCGTTAGTGTGCCATCACCGGGCAAGTCGGGAAGTGAGCGGACAGGTTGGGGGGAGGGGTGATCGAGAGGAGGGAGACCTCTGTGCCTTCCTCCTTTTTCTCTCTCTCTCTCTCTCTTTCGCTGCCCGGCGAGTGGATGGAAAATTAGTCCCCTCCCACCCCTTCCCCCCCGCACCCCCGCAGGAGATGACGGTGGTAAGGGTCAGCATTCGGAGTCCTTCAAGGGCTTCGGATGCTTGGGCAGGACACATCCGCCCTTCAGGTTTGACAAAATGAATCAGGGCACCATTGGAGAGACAGCGTACAAGGGTAAAACCATATGAAATATTAGGCGAGGTCCACACATATATCAATAGAAATAACTTCATAAGGTCTGAGGTGGAAACAAAATTTATGGAAGTCTTTCCATGCGAAGTAAATTGAGTGATTTGGTTTTCCACGCACGGTGTACTAGCTACGAGACCCGGGTTTCCTCGCGTCGCGACGTCATTGGACGTTACATGTATTCAGAAATCATTACCCCCGTATGTTCTCATGAAGGTGATTTTATATACAAGGATTTTAATTTCGGAATGCCGTCGAAAATTTCTGAACCTGGATGACTGCGCAAAATGGGTTGCTGCGAACGTATTGCGTGTGTGTTTCAAAGTGAATTGGTACTCTTATTCTCAATAGAACTGATTTCCTTATTTCGTCATGTTAAAACGATACCGCATACGAGCGTACGTAAAGCGGAAACTAGTGCTTCATCTGCCTGACGAAACCGCCAGGTTCGGGATCACTGGTAAACGTCAGTAGCTCTTATTTTATCTTTGAATACAAATATAGTTGTGAGTGATTGCAATAAATTATACCTCCTAATCTGTAAAATATTTCGCATAGCAATGCGAACAGAGGGACAATAACGATTACTTTCGAGGATACACACATAGACGCTCTGTAAATTCAAAAAAATGTTGCGCTCAATGACAAAAATATTAACAACTATAGTTAATTTAAGCAGGCCTTTAAATATTTCTTAGATTTAATTCTATACTCAAGTTTAAATTGTTGTTCTTCCTCTACTTGAAAGTTTGTCAAGTATATATCGCTTGTATGTAAACGAGGAATGAGTTAGTAACTGGAAGTGCGTATTGACTTCTCACTAATACGTTTATCTCCGTAACCATAGTCATAAAACTATCCCTATTTTTAACTGTCCGACTCATAGCTAAACAAATGGTGTTGAGAATGCAATTGGCAGAAGCATCCAATTCTTTACTGCTTCATTTAATGATTCTATTTATAATTTATCTAAGGCGAAATTAATAGGTAAAGCTGCAAATTTGTATAGAAAATTAAATACCGGTGATGGTGTCCTCAACTCTTGCTAAACTTCTCCTTTTGCAAACAAAATTTTAAATGTTTGATCAAATGGAGAACTAGCGATATTTATAAAATCCTATCTGATAAACCTTTGATTATACAAAAACGGACTTTGTCCTTCCAGCGCACTATTGAATATACCATTCTTCGATTTTCAGTGTCTTCAAACAGCTATTTTTTCTTACCATCTCCTGCCACCTCTCCTTCCAAGAAGTACTGTTTAACCCTATTATCGATCCACCATCAGAGAAGCCACTCAAAGGTTATTTTGATAGATGGAGGTTTGAGCAAAACCTCAACTAAGCCTCGAAGAAACTACTGATGGCAAAGAATTTAAAAAAATACACTGCAAGTGTAATTTAATTTGCTTTCGCTTTATCGTAATATTTTTATAGGAATTTATACCCATTGATACTTGATATATATTTGCACATAGTCAGCAGAATTGCATGGTGAACAGAAAAAAACCACACAGGCCATAAGAATTACTTAAAATGAACCAATTTCTAATTTACCGAGGGTGAAAATGTCAGTTTAAAATGCAATTTATAATTAAGTAGAGATTGTTTATTACATATTAGCAATCTTTAATAATGCGTCAGTAAAAGGATTTTGTTCACATCCGTCAGCGCGTGGAATGTCTGGTAATATCTCTTCTTTTCCTAATTTTTTTAAGCTAAAAAGAAAATTGGGTTATTCATAGCGTCAAGACCTGGTCTTAGGAGTTAATTAGTTTGACATCATTAAATTTTCCTGGCGAACAATGCGTCTTTCTGCATGCCACATCTGCCTCTTCCTGCTACCTACCCACTTCGCGAGAAAACCTTTCCCTTTGTTTTAATGGTTCAGTATTCCAGAAATCTAGTTCCCTCTGTGCAAATTCCCTAAAATTCGCACGTAAAAACATCGGCAGTCATGCAATCCGTATCACGAACGCCGCCTGATCAGTAAACCCGATCCTTTTAATTACTTCAATTATTTCTCCCTCATTCACTCTCTCTCTCCTACTTTTCCCTCTAAAAACATTGTTCTGAGGCCTAATTCGAGGATGGTGCCTTTTTTCTGGCATCGCAGAATTTCAGAAATACCCGCGTATTATTTCAGGCAGGAAAACGAAATGAAAACGTAATTTCAGGACTTCCCTCCCCTCTCTCTTCGACGGAGCTCACCACTACGGGCATGAAGCTCAAGTTTCTCGCATTTGAGAATGTAAAAGGCGCAATTACATACGTGCGCACTCAATTTTACAAAATCACGGAGTTTATTCTTATCGATAATAGACAGATAAAATGACTGAGCACATTTAATAATCTACGTACATATCCTGATGCCGTGAATTTACGAACGTATTTTTTTTGGACCGAAATATTACAAGGACATTTTTTTACTGGTTTGCATTTTGAGAATGCGATCCAAAACCCAAATGGAAAAGACTATCTCTTTTCGATCTTGGTATTACAGAGGAAAGTGAGAATATGGCTAAGGTAATGGGGGCATCAATTAGATTATTACTTGACATTACCTCCGTAAAAGATATTTTGGGTAAACAGATTCAACAGTCTGTTTCCCCAAACTATAAGACTTCTGCAAAATCTTAGAGCACATCATTATTCGTAATATTTGGAGTATCGTAACGAGCACGTGTTTAGCAAAAGCATATCACACGGAACAAAATTAGGTCTTTTTATTCCTGATATCCTGAAACCAGAGGAAGAGAAGTGGACTGAGGTGGACGCTGTATTTTTAGATTTCAAGAAAGTATTGGAAAAGATCCCTCACGAAAAATTGATACACAAGCTGAGATATTATGGTTTTATTGAGAAAGTGAATAACTGGATTCGGTACTTCTTATCTTTCTGTTAACAAAAGGTAGTCATGGATGAGTTGATTTCATTATTGGCAGACGTGGGGACTTCATCAATCCCTCAAGGAAGTGTTATAGAGCCCTTATTCTTCTCGGTTTACTTTAAATACAATCTCCCACACTATACGCAATCTTAGTTGTTTGCAGATGACATAGTGACTTTAAGTTGAAGACACCGGCCTACTGCGGGCTACTCTTGAACGATTTCGGGCAGATATCAGTGGTATGAAGGATGGAGTTAGATTAAGATATCAGAAAATGTACCGCACTGAAATTTTAGGATAAAGGAAAAGTTAAACTAGACGTATATTATAAAATAAAAGGGACCGAGTCAATTATTTCAGAACAGATTACATACTTAACACTGTCGTCAAACTTTTCATGGACACTCACAAATCAGTGCTCAGCTTGTTAAAAACTGCTATGAGAAGAGACTAAGACTGTGCAGGAGGGTAACTAAGGGGTAACAATGTATAGATGTAGATTTAAAGTGCAATAATCAATAACAATTTGTAGCAAACATTTGGAAACTGCTTCGTGTTGTAATAAATTGTCTTATTGTCATTGCAAGACTTCGAATGGGAAAAATAAAAGTAATTACAAATCCCTTTGTTTTAAAGGAATGATACTCAAGAGCCTATAATTTACGTTTCACTGGCCTAACATTATGTTAACATTTTATGTGAATTGATTTAAAGAAACCTCCTGTCTTAATAAAAGTTAACATATTTTTTATGAAGTACGCCTTTTTCTTTTTTATTTGAAGTTTCTTCGTTTCATTGGTGTATACTTTTGCCGTGCGATGACACCCCTTCCTCCGATATTGTGTGTAAGTTAAAATAAGTTTTGCTATACGTCTGTGTCGGTGTGCATTAGCATATTCTACATTTATTTTGCATGCACTTGCACTCTGTTTAACGGGTGGTGTCCTAACATCCCTTCCCTCGCACTCTGGTGCCAGCTTGCGAGGTGTTTTATACATGAAGATAGTCTCAATTAGGAATTTTCCTAATTCCACCATTTGCAGATTCTTCGGCTGATATCTGTGATATTTCTTGTGTTAAGAAATGCATAATGTATGGCCTGGTCGTCTAATGGGTAGAAAAATCCGTTGTTGACTAAAGACTGTCTTACGTTTGAATCTCAAGGGATGCATTCGGACGGCCTCGTGTGAGTTCCAAGTAAAGTGATATTCTGATAACTGAAACTTAGCAGAAAACGAAGTGGTGGCACAGGGAGAGCAACTGACCCGGAGCGGGAGAATTTCACACGCCATATCGGGAGAGTTCGCCGTTAACTCTTGACCGATATCGATTTCTCGAGTGATTTCAACCGGCGATTTGGATTTGAAAGGTTGGATTTTACATGATATCATGTCTTACTCCTCTCTGAGTCCGCGGTTGTTTTCGATACTTTGTGTGAGGCAGCCAGACCGCCGTCCGCGTGACTTCTAGTATCTCAACCGAATTACAAGTATCGGAATAGTAAGCATCGTAAAGGCAGCACATTTTATTTAACAATTAATTATGTATTGAATGCTTGAAGGCTGTTTTGGGTGACTTCTGAGCTGCTGCGACTGCAACGTTAAACTGAAAAACGTGGCTATGATCGCTGAAATGCGAGGGTCGCTGTGTAGCGCAATCTTTAGAGGGGCAGTAATTGTGACCTCGTTTGTACATGTACGTTATCAATCTATTCGAGCCCTCTTAGCTCTTTTTGATCCATATAAATGTTTGACTGATACTGATTGCAAATATGTTAATGACAGTTTTAAACGAGCAAACTGGTTTGACCTTCTAAGTTGAATTGGTTTGGTATTACGTTGAATAAAAATCGATCAGTCACCAGTAAAATCCTGTGCAGATCCCTCTCCATCCTCGTAATGATTGGAATGAGTATCTATAGGCGGTAGTTAGATTACATCGATGTCGAACAACTTATAATAATGTAATGCTACTAGACGTGACCAGTAGAGCATCACTTACGTGGCTCAATGTCCATAGCATCGAAATAAACTGAGCATAAAACCCTGAACTGCAATTCTGGATTCAACGCAGCGGAAAAACTCGTAGTAATAATGGAAATAATAACGCCATCGGTACAATCAAACGGATTTTGGAAATTTTCAGGTACCAATCCTGATAATACATGATTGGAATGTGTTCTTTGGACAGAATGGGATTTACGGTTACGTGCAAGAAAAAAAACGAAAGTGGTATTTCCACTAGTAAACCCTCTTTAGCATGAAATTGGTCCCCAGAGCCTTACCGTCTTAGGAATGGCTGGTCTAGTCCATATATGGAACGTAAGATGTCGTAAGGGTTAGAGCGGAAGCCCCAGAGTTAGCATTAAAGGGAATAATGAAAAAGAACTCCAAAGAGTAAAAATGCTTGTCACGTCATTTATTACTATGATAAAGCGTCATTAGTGTCAATACTGCGAGATATTCATTTCAAAACACGCTAATTATATAGCCATCATTGGATGGGATACGAGAGAGGCCGATCAATATATTAAACTGTGCTTTGACGTTTTCGGTATAATCAAATACGAGTTTTGAAAATATTTTACGTCTGTGTAAGCAAAATCATCTTTTCTGTAATTTGTATTCGCCTTTTTACTCAATTTAAAAATAACTTTGCACTATTCATTTCAAATAAATCTTTCATATATATATATTTCAGATAAGGGTCGTGGTAGTCCAGTGGGTAGACCGTTGGTCTGCTGACCAGAGGGTTCCGGGTTCGATTCACGGGCAAGGAACACTGGGCACCTGCAGCTCCACCCCAGCTAAAGTGATTTTTCGGGTACCAGGGCTTCCTGGGAAACCATAACCCGCACAAAGAAAGGAACTGGCCCCCCTACCCTGATGTGTGAATTTCACTCGCCGTATAGGGCTTAGTACTGGGTGATCTCTACCATTACCTACTAAACCGACCTTCGGATTGATTACTGTGTTTATGGTTTATAGTTTATATTTCAGATAAACATTTTAATTTTCAAAACCTTGATTTCAATCCTTCAGCTACATGGAAGAGTAAAAAAGTTATTTTTGTCCAATAATGGGTATTTTACACAATCTTACGGACGATCAAGTCTGGTGTTTTTACTTATCGCTTAGGATTGCGATTACGAGAAAGTGAAATCACATCCCTTGTTTCTGAAATAATATTTTTGGTTAATCTTTATTTAAATGCCAGTCTTGTGTGAGACAACCTGTATTGGTGCGATGTTTTCAAATGAAAACCAATGAGTCAGAATTTAATATTATTCTCGACGTGCTGCAAAAACTCAAATGTGAGACGCCATGTACCACATTTTTCTGTTCCATCTCAGATTTCTGCGGAATTGCGCGAATCCGTACCGGCTGTAAGTACTTGGGGCAGGGTCTCGTGCAAGTTAAGCACGTGGAGAAGTAGTTATCACGTTCGCGAGCGGAAGCAAAAAACCCTTTGGCGTCACCCCCTTCTTCTTCACACCTACAACGTTTGGCTGGGAAGCCTCGTAAAAATCACACCGTCGCTTCGGCAGGATATGTAATGAAATGGGCTCATGTAGTGATGCACCGTATTTTTTATGGTAACATATTTAAACATGTCTGATACTTCGTTTTCGCAGCTTTAATAAGCGTAATTATGTCTCACGGACGACATTTTCCGCGGCTATAGGTCACGAACGGTGATGGAAAGTCAAATTTGTAATTTTTTCCTAGAAACACAGGATGCTCTTTCAGATACGAGGGTCATCCGGAAAGTAGTACCCGTTCGTGAAATAAAGACACAAAAGTAAATATTAACAAACATAAAAAATTTTATTTGAAAGAGGATACTTTAAACTACTTCTCAACATAATCTCCAAGCGAATTAAGGCATTTGTCATAACGTGTGACAAGTTTCTGTATTCCTGCTGCATAGTCCTTCGCCGCCAGCTCATTGAGATACGCGAGGGACCCATCTTGCACAAATTTTTGCATAATGCAGATGGTGTTTAACAATTTCATGAACAATTGTTCGAGAAACATTGGGAAAATGCTCACAGATGTCATCAATTGTGACGCGCCGATCGTTCCTCACGAATTCGTCAACTGAGCTCACCAGTTGGTCTGTAATGACAGACGGTCTCTCCGAACGCTCATCGTCGTGTGTGTTCCCCCTCCCCATGTTGAAGTTGCGACACCACCGCCGAACAGACGACTCGTCCATTACATTGTCTCCATACACCTCCTTTAATTGGCGATGAATATCACATGGGCGAACGTTTCTTGCATTGAGGAATTTAATCACTGCCCTCACTTCACAACTGGCGGCGTTCTCAATTTTTTTGAACATTGTAAACAATCACAGAAACAACACAGGCAATGCTAGCGTCACGCAACTTGGCTCAGAGAAGGCAGACAAGCCACTGAAGCTATCTGACCACGTCCAGCGGCTACTCGCGTCGTCAGCACTTCATGCGGCACGAACGGGTACTACTTTCCGGATGACCCTCGTACATATTAATGACCTAAGTTTTAAATTCAATAAATTTAAAATAATGTTTTAAAAATTAATCGACACACTCTCCTTTCATTTTGATTTAAGGGGCATGTAAAATTTCCGATTGATTATAATTCTAATTAGGTGAGTGATAATTTATATTTACTCGCTACGTGAAATTTACTAGGAACTCGTATTTTAAGCATGACTAGCGAGTATTCTTTTCAATAGATAGAAATCTATCCCGAGGAGGACGAAAAATAGGGGATCGAGATGGTGCGGGGGCTAACGTACTGGCTTCCCACCCTGAGGGCGCGGGTTCAAATCCCGGCGGTGTTGAATATTTTTCAGAGGTATCTCGATCCCTACTTGAGGTGCTTTGTGGAGGGCACTTTGAGTGAGTACGGCGTCCGTCGGATGGGACGTTAAGCTGCGGACCCCTTGGCGCCTTTCGTAAAGAGTAGGCTAATGCCGACGCCGGGTTTCTCTCCACCCTTCATCCTTTCCTGTCCATCCCCTATGGCGCAAATGACCTTAGCTGTCGGTCGCCTCCCCTAAAAACTACTACTACTACGAAAAATAGGTTCAATTTTTATGTCTCTGCTCAATAAAACAGTAATTTCATTCACAGCATGAAATTTTTTCAAGTTTTCCTGGAGATTATCTTGATACACCTGGATGTATAATGTACATGTTCGCTCAAGGGAGAATGAATAATATCTCCTTTCCGGAAGCAAAATATGATTATTATTTGATTAGTAGGGAGCGTAGCCAGGTCGATTCGCACAAATGGCGAATAGTTTCCTCCTTTCACCTTCTTGGAAAACGTGTCCAGAGGTATCAATCATTCTAAGACTAAATGTAATCACAGGGCAATTGGTCCCTCGGTGAATTTGATCTTCGTCTTTGTTCAGCTTTTCTGTGGGTTGTACCTGACCTGAAAAGTAATAGTCCCGGCGATTACGAGCGCCGGGCGATTTGAGACAGCCTTCCAAATGTTCCATTCTTCTCATGGCGTCACAAAATAATGTGGTATCGATTTCCAGGAAACTGAGTTTCCTGGCATGATCCCAAATTTATTTATCCTCCTTAAGATATCAGTTTGATTGTATCATATGATTTTATGTCATTTAAAATCATTTGAGAATACGCAATTTCGAGAGGAAAAGTACAATTAAGAAGAATTAAGTCACTCTCCTTTGGTAAAAAAATTATTTGATAGTAACTTCGTCGATTGACTCTGTATTAAAATTTTTAAATAGATCATGTGTGTGCCTATTGATTTCTTGGACAGCTAAGAATTGGGTGGAACAAGAAGATAAGGCCTAGGTCGGAATATGACGGTCTGGTAGTTGAAAAATAAGAGCAAAGTTTATTTTATAAAAATCATCTCAAACGACCTCAATTAATTTTAATTAATATTCACCCCTTTTGAAGCTAAATTGTCTGTTTACTTTCTATTCCTTAAAAATCATTTCTTTCATTGGAAGTGCATCCATGTATATGCAAGTATACTGTATATGAGTTATTCTGTACATCTTAACAATTGGTGCTAAGCAGCTTTAGTGAAAGCAGTCTTATTCTCGCCTAGAGTTCATTTTATGTGCAACAAACCTACGAGGGTCATCCGGAAAGTAGTACCCGTTCGTGAAATAAAGACACAAAAGTAAATATTAACAAACATAAAAAATTTTATTTGAAAGAGGATACTTTAAACTACTTCTCAACATAATCTCCAAGCGAATTAAGGCATTTGTCATAACGTGTGACAAGTTTCTGTATTCCTGCTGCATAGTCCTTCGCCGCCAGCTCATTGAGATACGCGAGGGACCCATCTTGCACAAATTTTTGCATAATGCAGATGGTGTTTAACAATTTCATGAACAATTGTTCGAGAAACATTGGGAAAATGCTCACAGATGTCATCAATTGTGACGCGCCGATCGTTCCTCACGAATTCGTCAACTGAGCTCACCAGTTGGTCTGTAATGACAGACGGTCTCTCCGAACGCTCATCGTCGTGTGTGTTCCCCCTCCCCATGTTGAAGTTGCGACACCACCGCCGAACAGACGACTCGTCCATTACATTGTCTCCATACACCTCCTTTAATTGGCGATGAATATCACATGGGCGAACGTTTCTTGCATTGAGGAATTTAATCACTGCCCTCACTTCACAACTGGCGGCGTTCTCAATTTTTTTGAACATTGTAAACAATCACAGAAACAACACAGGCAATGCTAGCGTCACGCAACTTGGCTCAGAGAAGGCAGACAAGCCACTGAAGCTATCTGACCTCGTCCAGCGGCTACTCGCGTCGTCAGCACTTCATGCGGCACGAACGGGTACTACTTTCCGGATGACCCTCGTACAATCTCAATAAGCAGTTAATTTTTTGAATCATTAACATTTCCATATATATTTTTCAGTTCCAAGAAATTATCAACCGCAGTCACGTTAATACAAAGTTCGGCATTAAAGCCATTGCAAACACACTTTGGTTTGAATATTTGATATCCTGCGAGTAGCCACCAGCTCTACGACTCCCATCTCTCTTAAGAGTTTCATTAAATATGTGTGTAGGATCCAAAGTCACTTTGCATAAGCATGTGAGTACCTAATTCGCTGTTTTCGTAAATATGTAGGTACCTAAATCGCTACTTCATTTCTCGTGTCTGAATTGCATTGAATTGGAGAAGTTTTCGCATTAACTGGTGATATGGTGAAAAATTCGCCAGTATCAATTTCGAGAAGCTGGTGATATGGTGAAAAAATTCGCCAGTGTCAATTTAATTTGGAGAAAGCCAAAAAGTGTAAAGCGGAATTTCGGCGTACAATGCAGGCCGGAGGGCATTCAGCCACCTCGGGCGAAACGGCTCGTGCGGAGGCCGTCAGAGCCAAACCTCCAATTCCTTCCCTCGCCTCGACCGACGGTACCCTTTCGGGTGTATTTCACGAATAAAAAAGCCGAGCCCACTTCATCTCACCCCAGTTCCTTTTTTTTTATGGTTCCTAACCACCACTCTTAGAATTTTGGGCCTTCCCTCACTCTACTACCTGTTACCCCTATCCCCCCCGTCCCAACCCCTTGCCGCTCGCACTCATAACGTCCTCCGACATCCCTTTCCCTCCTCCGGGAGCCAGTCCCTTCTCCTTCCCCATCCTCACGTCACCCTTTCCTCCAAGCCCGTCCACCTCCCCCCTCCTACAATCCCCAGCGTCTCATCCACGCGTTCCTTCACAACATCTCCCCAAACCCCCCTCCCGCCAACCAATACCCCAAAACACTCTCGACCCCACCCCCTCTCTCCCCAACAACCCTTCCCATCTCCTACCTTCCCCCACCCCCCTCCGAACCACCGCCACAACGAACGGGTCGTCGCTTTGGAAAAACGAGGAGCCTCCGTTGGCGCGTGCCGTCCTTCAGCTTGTTTTTTTCCTCTCCTCCCCGCCATCCCATCCGGGAATGAATACCCTTTCGGGTCGGCCCGGGCTGTTATTATTATTATCATTATTCGGGGTGGAAGGGGTGAGGAACGTGTTTGCGGAAGAAGGCCGGTCGGTGGTCGGGGAGCAAGGTGCCTTCACCTTTTTTTCCCTCGTTCTTTTTAAGAGCGTGCCAGGGATTAAGACAGCGGGGCCGGGACCCGCGGGTGGGTCGCCCATATATCACAGAGGTCAGTGTTTGGGGGGGCGGGGAGAGGGGGGTCGTGACCTCAGCTGACTGCTCCGCTGGACTAGTTAATCTAAGAGGATTATTTCGTGGGGCGCGATTAGGAGTCATTAAAAGTTCTTCATAAGAGAACATTTAAATTCCCTTATTGTTAAGATTTCCTCGATGCCCCCACCTGGGTTCCGGGACGGTTCTTTGCAGCCAGTATAGATATCTCTCCCCGTCAGATGAGTGTGGGAGTGTAGACAGAGTGGAGGGGGTGGGAGGTCGAAAAACGTTTGCGTCAATGTTGATGTTAAGATCCATGGGCCTTTATAAAGAGGCATCCTATCGACATTCGTCCTCCCAAGGGCCGATCCCTGGCTGCGAACATAAATGAGTAGTAATGACTCATATTGACATATTGATTCATATGATCATAAATGAACTACTGATAAAGAAAATGTGAAGGACTACGACCTGTTGAACACAAGCATATCTCAATAAATACTTAAAGGAATTACAAACATTTATTTTTCCATGGTTGCATATTTTTATTATTATATTCAACCAATGTTGTGTTGGGTACATTAATTAACATAGTCAGCATCAACGCTTAAATTTTCGCCACATTTTCAACCATATATTTGCATTAGAATTTTACTACAGCAAAGAATAAAAAGCAGCCAACGACGCGGGTTTACAATGTTTCATTTGAAAATGTTGATTCTTCATTCAAGTCCAGTTCTCACGTAATGTTTTATTTTTTTAGTACTCTAAAAGTTTTATACCAATAAACGTTCGACATGAAATACCGAAAAGATACCAAAGTTATAATTTTATTCAACAAAATCACGCCTAAAATGGATTCTTTATATTATCAAAAGTTTTTGTTTGTTTTGTCAATATTAAAATAATGAGAATAATATGAACCACTCAAGGGGGATATTCTCTTCTCTAGTAAGATGTAAAAGGGTTGGTGAAAGCTTGAATTTACAGTTGTAATTGATCCCCTTCTTTGATTAGAGCAAAACCGATGTACATATGCCTAAGCGAACGAGGAGAAAGGCTTGTGATTTCGAAAATTTTCTCAAGTAATAGTTTAACAGAGCAGTTCAATAGTGTACTTTGCGGTTTTGATCGTTACTTAAAAATAATTGTCTCTAGAAGGAATGCATAGTTTTCATAAATAGACCAAGTTTGGGAGTATATTTGAAAAAAGTGTCATAGTTGGACTATAATAATAAAATCAATTAGGCATACAGTCTTAAATGGACTCGTGGGGCGTATTGCTGCACTTCTATTTCTAACAATGGAGGCATGCATCAAAACATTTAATACCCATGTAATTCATTCCTTTACATTGTTTGATTTATATTAATCGTCTTATTGTTTCATTACCGAAACGTATTCCGAATAGGAGACTTTTTTATAACATCAGCGATATATCAGATTACTTTTGTCTACTCTCAGCAATTTTTTTGAACGCAACAAAAATTTGAAAAAAATATCCTTATACCTTTAAAAGGGTAAATATATTGTTGAGTTGCCGCTCTTTCATTCTCGAGGGTGTGACCCCTCCGCGTAAAAGGCAAAACATCCCCATCGCGTGGCTGGTTGGCTATATTGACGATGCACAAACAATCAGGACCGAAAAAAATTGAGAAAGCTCTCATAAAGGAGAGACGTTCCTCTCATTATATTTCATTGGATGTGGTTTTGAAAGGGACCCCGGAACCAGGAAGTAAAGTCCCTCTCCGACCCGCGGTGAAAGGGTAATGACCCCCCCCCCCTGTTTCGACCGCCTGCGAGGCGGCGGCGACTCGGGGTATAGAGGGTTCGCCCCCTTCCCCTTTCCCTCACACTGACCCTGCTCCCTTCCAAAACCCTTCATCGGAGCGAATCCCTCACACCAATCCCATCCCAGCCGCACAAACCCTTTTCATTCCCCATCCTCATTCTGTCCACCCTTTCCCCCACTTGGTACCATGTTACCATGAATCCAAACCTTGCTCTGGCGAACGGGTTCTGAAGCCGGATATTCTAGGTGTGAGCGGCACACGACCCTGAAAAAACTCTAAAAAGAGTGACCGACTCAGATTAAGTAACAATCGCAATTGTAGCACTGGACGTGAAGGGTTTACTTGGCATTTTGTGGCGATCCTTATGACGTTTTCAATGAGGTATCTATAAACATAATCCCCCCGTAATGTGATTATGATAATATGATGAGATTAGACCGTTTACATTGAAGTCAAAATTAATTTATCGTTACGAATGCATTCATAGTTTATATTTAACGAACTAAAACTTTTGTTTAAATTTTTAAATACTCGTCATCAACGGAATGGCTAGGTGCCCCAGTAATATTTGTTTTATCCGAGCGAAAAATGTTTTTATTTCCAAACTCTTGCAGGATTTGCTATCGATAAATAATAAGTAACGTCTGTATTTCAAATTTTTATTCTAGTTCAAAACATAGTAACCCATAAGCTATTTTTGCCTTTAGACTGGAAACCGACACTACTATATTAACCGATAGTAAACATTATGTCTAGAATAATATCGACAATTAACCGCGAGACGGGTCAATTGTCCGGGATTATTCCGTTAACAGCAGGATTTCTGGTCATCAAAATTGGCATTGTACAATATAGTATGTCTCTACCGAAGAGAATTTCTATCGTCAAACCTTTAACTGCTTTTTCAGATATTTGAAAAGGTACGGGGAAGGATAAAGAAGGAAAAGCTCCGATTTTTTTGTACCGGGATAAACTCTTTAACTTCGCCGACTTCCAAGCGATACCCCCCTTCCGAACACTTTGATGCGAAAAAAATACCTATTATTTCCTAAAAAGTACACCTTTTCCCTCAACCGTGCACCCTAAACCTTTGGGATTCAGCCACGAAAGCGCATTTACCCACAAACACATATCTATACACACTCTCGTTATTCATACCACGGAGGACCGCCTCCTCCCCAGCCACCTTTCTTCCCCAGCACAAAAAAAGGGTTGCCTGGCTAAGGGCTGTTTTTTTTGCCCCCGTGAAGGAAAAAGGCAATCCCTTATTTTTTGGGGCTGGAAGAAAGGGGTCGGTTGCCCTTAACGGGGTGTGGAAAAAAATACCAAACCCCTCGGAGCCAGTGAATCCCTTAGAGCAGCATATATATAAATATATATATATATATATATATATATATATATATATATATATATATATATATATATATATATATATATATATATATTTATTTATTTATTTATTTATATATATATATTTATATAAATATATATTTATATATATTTTTATATTTATATATATATAGATAAATATGTGATATTCTTCTTATTTTACGCTCACCTTTTTTATTTCCCAAGCAGGAAAATAAGGACCATGCGTTTTGCTTTTGTGTATTTAGAAAGTTAAAGCGCCGGGTTGAGATGGGGTTGGTGTTCCTCCCTGCCGGAGGGATAACGGGACGCGAAGGGCAAAATGAAACGGGTGAGCAAACGCTCATGCGAGAGGAGTTTTAAGGGTTGCGGTGGGCGGGGTCCCTCCCTGTGCCTGTTTGTCAGGGGAGGAATATTCCGCGGAGGGCCACAAAGGAACTCGGTAGGAAGGAAGGGGGTCGGGCGCTGCGAAGGGCGCGCGGCACGACCCCTTTCCTTAAGGGGTGCGGGTGGGTGCGGAGGGAGACGGAGGATTCATCCCTCGAGGGGAAGGGTTTGCTCGTGATCAATGGAGGATAAGGGCATATGCGGAAGGAAGGGAACGGTGGGGGAGAGAGGGCTCCTCCTTGAATGAAAAGGGCAAGAGGTAGAGCAGAGCGATGAGGATGCGTGCATAGAAAAAATATGAAAGAGGAGAGAGAAAAAAAGGGTTCTTGCAGATTCACCTTCTTGTATTCTTCCCAACATCCCTTCCTTCCGACTTCCTCATGGTCCTCCTTTTTATCATTATCCCCTTACACTCTTCGCTCTCTCTCTCTGATTCCCTTCACAACCTCCCAAAGGACCGCTTCCGACTCTACCTATCCATCTCCGGTGGCATCCCGCCCACCTTCCGTGCTCCAACAGGTGCGGATTCATGGCGCGCGCGCACCCGGGAATTGGCAGTGAAGCGAAAATCGGAGTGGAGTGTGGAAAGTGGGAAAGATTTTATCCTAGGTTTAGAGCCCTTTTTTTCAGAAGATGTAACCTGTAATGGAAGATAGGGATGCCGATAATCGCAGCCGTTGTTAGTGAATGGATTTGAACAAAGCCCCGAGGACCAATGAAGGGATTTTCCAACTCAGATTAGCTTATTTCAATAATGCGAAGCGACGTAAATGGACATTTTCGTTTTTTACGGCGACGAAATGAATGAAAAATCTAGATATTCCATTTATTAAGGGATTTTTTTAACAAGGGACATTTATTTTGAGACTAGATTAATTATAGGGCCCACAGAACTAGACAAGCGAGTGAGAATACTGTCGCAATGACATTAGAGGATTACCTTCTAAGAATTTTCCATGATTTAAGTGTCATTGCAGAAGCTAGCGACTTTAATTAAAATTATGAGACAGCGAATTAATGCTCGTGTGAGGCCTCGGTCTTTTACGGGGGCCATACACGCAATGCGCTAGTTCTTTGCAAAATAAGTATACAGTTATATTAAATTATGCTCAAATTTTTGAAAAAATTCAATGAGTTAAGCCTCTTGGGCCGGGATAAGAAACTGAGATATGACGTATATTCAGAACGGCCGTCAAATTGTTCCTCAAAACGTCTTCACCAGCGCTAATATTTTTTTCTTTGGCCATACCAATTAAACTTAGTGTTCTTCTACGGAAATTTTTACGCCAAATGTCAATGTGAAATGGTTCTTCCTAAGCTTAGGAAACCAATTGATTCGGTCGAATGACTGTCAAATTTTATAAAGTTGTACTCGATTTAACGTGCAAAAACAACGAAAAAGAATTACTAAAGTGTAATATATCTACTTCGGAGTGTAAGAGAACGTCTCAGTAGTTGGATAGTAACTGAATAAAGCACTCAACCGCTCATCAAGGGATCTCGGTTCGAATCCCGGTCAAGGCAAAAGCTTTTAAGACTTTGGATTTATTGCATTAATCATTCCAGTACTTGACGACTATGGGGTCCATTTCGGCGAATTTAATTTCCCAATGTGTGGGATGGAGTTTCCTATATATTTCGTACATGAGATGTGACATCATAAGTTATTCTCCTTCTCCATCTATATTGCGCATCACATTTTATCGCTGTCAATCTTAGACACGAAAAAACTCAATACCTTACGCCGGATTTGTAGTACGCACGAAATCCCACTCGCGCTTTATCCAATGGGAAAACGATCGAAAACGAAATCAAAGGCTTAAAAGAGAGAAGGTCGAGTGGGGGAGAGGATCGATCGGCGACGGACACGAATCTCTCCCTCGATCAGTGTCCGTCCCTTGGAGGAGGATCTAGAGAGAAAGAGCGGGGGTCTGTCTCCCGCGGTGGGCGATGGAAACCTCGTAAGTGGGATTAAGGCGTAGGGGTGGGTTGGAAGAAGGTGAAGAAGGGGGAGGGCGGGCGGTGGGACCTGGTGATCACGGATGGGTTATGGGGGTGTGGGAGAAGGTGGGGACCGGGAGCGAGGGGAACGACCTTGCGTTCGCCCCGTACGTTATGGATGAGAACTTAACTTTGGGGGTCCACCAACCCCTCCGCGCGGGACCCCGATGGAAGGCCGTAAGTCCAGATTGTCTCCCCCCTCTCGTGAGTGAAAGGATAGTGGAACCTGTGCCACGACCAGTACCACCAAAAGGTGCGGGGCGAGCCAATCCCCCTTTCCCCTCAACGAATGATTTGGCGAAGAAAAGCCGACAGGTCTCAACAATCGTCCCCCCTTTCACACACCATCTAACCCTCTCTTCAGAATCACAAAAAGATGTGGGTATATATATTTGTGTGTGTACAGGTATATATATATATATATACACACACACACACAGGTATATGAGGTATATATATTTCTATAGAGTTGGATATTAAAAAAATACCTTGGGAATTATTTTCTTCGGTGGGTGCACCTTGCGAGAAGAATGCTCGTGGTCAAAAAAAAAAGAATATGTGAACCGAGGGCAACCCCTTTTTCCCGACCCTTCCCTTGCCAGTCAACCTACGCCTCCTCTCCCTCCCGTCCTTTTTCGTCCCTCCGAGAACCCCTTTTTCCTCTAGGCGTGCGCACGTATTTTTTCCCCAGAACCCCTTCCTAGCCCCCCCTCTCCATCCCTTTGGCCTCGTGCACCCCTTCCTTTCACCTCGTGCTTTGGGCCAAAAAAAATGCAGGCAAGGAAATAAATGTTTCCGTAGAGCGCTTTCGCTTTAAGTATACCGCTGTGAAGCGAAGGCCCGAGAAATTTCTTTCTTCCGGGCCGTTGTTGTTGTCACTTCATCAGTCACTGGTGCACCATGCGTTAATTAAATCAACATTGACTGACAGTGCGGAAATTTGTGGAATTTTAAAATATTCAAATTAAGTGAAACATATCCGTTAATGTTTTGCTGTTGACAAGATACGGCACATTTCTCCATAAAGTGATTTAATCATTATTGTGCCACAAAGAATAATTGAAACTCGTGGCGAAACGTCCATTACTGAAAAAATATAGTTGAAACGTATGTATATTAACCTTAAGGAATTTTGCGCATTGGAAAATATTCATGAATAACTGGAAGGTTGCTTAGTCTTTATCATGCAAACATTTTGTAACACCGGATTGAACGCGTACCCTATCTTCTATACAGATAATTGAAAACCTGAATCGTAAAATGAAACCTGAGCCTGCAACCTGAATCATGCGTTCGCGATGGGAATGCGAAGCGTTGCTAAATATTATGATTCCTACTTACATACAGTAGCATGCAATAGGATGCAGTAGCATGGAGAACCATTGGTCCGTTCAGTTTTTTTATGAGTTCGCCGATTCGGATATTGGAAACTGTCTTCGTTTCTCAGGCAAAATATGGCCATGAAACGCAATGTGCGAAACCCTTTGTGGTGTTGCAAAATAACTCGACATTCGGGTGACTTTGACATTAGCCACCGATATATCGACACTCTTTAAGGAAATCATTTTCATGCAAACTTCCTGATTTTGATAGAATCTGACAAAGAATTTAAAATTCACGGGGCCATTTGATCAATGGGACAACTGAATGACTTGATAATTATCCAGTTTTTTAAGAATTGCAAAATCTGTTCGGAATAAGTATCCAGTAGCTATATTTTCAAGAGATAAAAGTCGGAAAAATTCACATGTCTTATTGATGTGACTAAAGGGCGTGTTGCCCCTTGTTCTACAATTGTTTGGAGAGGGACAAAACATTTATTCACGTAATTGAACCCTAGTTATAGGAAATCAGTCACCGTTCTGCGAGAGACGGCTGAAGAAACCCGCAAATTTGTTTTGGTTATACACTACAGAGCTCGATTGACTTGCCCTTTACGGCCCTAGGAAACCCTTTTTCCGGGATCCTGTTTTTTACCACTCCTTCCCTTCCCTCACCCCATTCGGGCACGCGTGGCGGACCCCGACCCCGCCCATTCTCGTGCCCACGATGAGCCAGCCCAAACCCCGACCCTGCCCACCCTTTTTTTCATCCTTTCCCGGAAAAAAACGTGAGAGAAGGGCTTAAAAGGCCCGTTTATCGGGCTATCGCGAGTCGGTGGGGGGGAGGGGGAGGTAGGATGGGGAGGGCGCCCTGAGGTAGGATGGGTGGGAAAAAGGGTCCGAAGGAAGGGGAAGGGTGCTAGCCAGCAAGGGTCGGTGGGCGTGAAGGGGTGATGGCAGTGCAGCGGGTAGAGTTTTTACGATCTATGGCGAAGGCGGGGAATTTTTTAAGGGTAACAGGGCAAGCGGAGTGGAGAGAGGGAGTGTAGGAGAGTGGGGGGGGGGGTCACTCTCTTATTCGCCCATTTTTTTCGCACCAAATTTCCTGATGGTCGGAGAGAAAAGGCATGTTTTTGTAGCGGAAGGGGTTCTCTCATAAAAAAAATCCTTTTTTTTTGCATTCCTTCCCATCTCGTGCCCTTCTCTTTTGTCCAGTGGTTTTTCCAGCTCTCCGACCGGGCACGCACGCGCTTCTTGTAGTCTTAATGACCATAATGAGAGGGGAGGACGGTGCGGGGTCGGGGTTAAAGTGTGGTATCCCCGCTGTTATTTGGTGGTATCCAAAGGGGTGTTCGCCCCTTCCCCCCCCCCTCCCGGATCCCTCCAGAACCCCCTCCGAGTGACTTTGGGTCTCTCCTAAGCTCCTCTTCTGTCCATGGGCACGCAATTCGATCCCCCCGATTCTTCCTCCGTGGCTTCCGGGTGTTTTTTCTCCTGTTGGGGAAAACGGGAATGGGGAGTGTGGTCCGGAACATGAAGGGAAGGAGGCACACAAGGGAGAGAGGGCAGACCCACCGGGTTAAGCAGCCAATGTCCGCCACCAATTTAGTCTCGTCTTTGATACTTCTTTTTTACCTCCCCCCACCTCATCCCGCCTCCTTTCAATGGCTTACCCTTTCATCCCTTCACGAGTCCTTATATCCGTGGAAGGGTCTGAAATGTAATACTAAGAGGTGAAGGGAGAGAGGGAGGTGGGGAAGTGAGATGAGGAACTAGGCATGTGAGGATTGCGGGTTGCGTGTGTGAGTGCGTCCACCTTTTTTTTCTCTCTGCCGTCTGCTGGTTAAATTGAGTTTTCCATCTCCTGTCCTGCTTTACGTGTTTCCCTTTAATTCACCCGGCCCCCAATTTTTCTTCTCTCTCTACTAAACTCTCTTCAAACACACCACCGCCATTGCTCCTTACTCCCCTGTGCATCTGCTTCCTTCCCTTTATCTTCTTTTTTTCTCTCTCTCTCTCGTCGCCTCTCCTTGTTTTTACCACAAAATCGCTACCTAAGACTGCAGGTGTCCGAATTTCTTCACGGGCGACGGATTGTTTTTGTCACTCGAACATGAAGAAAACGAGTGTGAAGTGGAGGGTCGGACCTGATAGGCGTTACCTTTCGTGCGCACAAAAATTTCGGAGGATAATTCTTTTATCAAATACGTCCACTGTTTCCTCTGATGCAGCGGTATGGGCATAATTGGCCGTAGAAGAAATGGGTTACTAAACCAGAAATGCACTTTAGGAATGTAATTACGAATTGATTCAGAATTGAAAAAATAAAGATTAAATGCACCTAGTAAATCAGTCAACGAAGCGATTCTACGGAGGATATAATAAAGAAGAATCCTAAAGAAACTATCTTAAGATGGAGAGAAAAGTTAAAGGAACTACAGAAATAACAGATTGTTTAAGACGGCTGTGAAGACGATGAGTGAGAAGAAGCGCAAATGATGACCTAGAAACAGGTCAAGCATCAATGGAAGTTAATCATACTTATGGCGCCTATCATTCCATTCTTAATGCTACTCGAAACCCCTTCGCAACAAATATTCTACTCATGTTGGTACGCATTAATTGCGAAAATTCATTCTTCTCATTTTAACAATTCGATAAATTTGAAACATTATGCATAATTGCTCCCACGAATAAACCACGGAAGTCCAATTTTTACTGAGTGTAAAAAAAAGTCAGAAATAGTTATAATTCGGCTTGGGCTGATATAATTGGATAGCAGATGAGAGAATGGAAGTGGTTCGTTTTCTAACAAAGAGCTAAGTTCCCATTTCCAGCCTATTATAGGCAATCTCTGTCTCCCTCACTTAAGAGGCAGGAATATGAGAATATGAACGACCACCCGATGCAAATGGACACCATCCAGCCAGCTCTTCCGCACACGTGATGTTTACCGACGAGACACTAACAAACATCCATTCATCGGTCCCTATAATAACAGGCGCTCTCGCCTCTTGAGAGGAAGACGAGAGGTGCACACGTATCCGAGTGGAGATGGGTCACATGCGTGCGGCCCTCGGGCGGGAAGTAATGGTAGGTAGGAGTAGGGGCGAGAGTGGAGCGATTTCCAGGAGAACTTCCGTGACTACCCGTTGGGATGCAAATGGAGTCTTAACGAAGGCGAATGTGGTGACGTCTTTTCAGTTTTAACTTCGGAAGTGCCGTCGAAAAAAAGTAATAGGAGAGCAAAGTGAGAGAGAGAGAGAGAGATAGAGAGAGAGAGAGAGAGAGAGAGAGAGAGATAGAGAGAGAGAGAGAGAGAGAGAGAGAGAGAGAGAGAGAGAGAGAGAGAGAGAGAGAGAGAGAGAGAGAGAGAGAGAGAGAGAGAGAGAGAGAGCTTTTCTCCCGCCGAACGAACAGCAATTAAGACCTGGGGAAATTAGTTTCTTATCTTCCGCGTCTCTTCTTGGCGTAGGCCAAGAGGAAATGCGGGGGGGGGGGAAGAGTGAACACCCATAAACATTTACGTATTTCCTGAAAAACCGCAGCAAGAAAGGTGTGGGGAAGAGTTTTTTTAGGTCAATTAACCAGCCGTTTGGTTAATTTAATACTCAAGGGTTTTAGGTAACATTTTATTTTTTTGTTGTTCGAATTGCAGGAGAATAATTGCGTAAAGCATATTGCGTAACCAGAGTGATAAATGAAGAAATACTTAGAAGAGTGGGTGAAGAGAGGATATAATAATAATAACTATTATTATTATTATATGGATCTCGTTGCCCGCCAGAGCAACGCAGGGATGTAATTATTCCCTCTGCCGTCAGGATTATCTCCCTTCAAGCCCTACTTATCCACTAGGTTAAGTGGGATATTAGTGAAATGCCTGCTGACGGGAGCATAGATATATTCTACTGCCAGAAGTTTAAACTTATTTTCATTATTAACAAAAAATACTCAATTTAGCCACCAGGTTTTTAAATATTTTTTCGAGGATTTTTTTATTCTTACTCGGCACGGAAATATCAAGCACAAACCGCACAAGCTTTGGGGGTAGCCGTAGCCACCCAACTTTGTGATTTCCGTTCAGTCTCTTTAGTGTCCCCTAGTCCCTACCGCGACGGAGTGAGTTACACCCCTGCGTCACCCGAGCCTCCCGGAGATGTGGAGAGTGTTCCTCCTTTCGCGCCCCCTCTCTCCCGCCCAACAGGAGGGACTTGGCGCACGCGAAGGAGCGGCAATCGGTGAAGTTTCTTCTCCCTCCTTGTTTCAGAGGAGAAGGAAGGTCCACAGCCCCGCGGGAGGTGAGGTGGTCACGGGGGGGAGGAGGTCAAGGGGTACTCTTCTTCTTACATCGGCACAAGATCGCCCTTCCGCCTCGAATACAATGCCGGCGGACCCTAGGCGCGGTGGGTGTTGGAGACCGCTACGTTGACGCGGTCGGATCGCGGTCGCCTCCACCATCGCGGAATATTTTATCTTCGGCACCTAAACGAAAATACGTACCAAGGTTCACGTAATTGTGGGTGAAATATTGTAATGGGAAGCATTCCAGTACGATGTGCATTGATAAACAATACAGCGGGGGCAGTGATTTTTGTCATTGTCAAGTGTTTCTCATGGCTTTTCAACTACAGAAAGTCGTTTTTCAAGCACAAAAATATCTTTTCAAGATATAATGATTATTTTTCAAAATACATATACGAGTATAATTATAAATAATACATAATTATTGTCTTTGAAGATTTTAAAGACGATCCGCTTGATTTCTATTCGTGGATTTTTTCTCACGTTGCTACAAAATGTGATAGTACAAGTAAGTAGGGTCATTTTAAGGTCTGCGGTAAACTTAAATGTATTATATGTCAGTACCCTAGTCGGCAGAGTGTTCAACTGCTAATCCAGTTTCAAGTCGTATGATATTTCTCGATACACTTAGATATATTCAAGATTCGTTTTTACCCGATTATCAGAATTGTCTGCAAAAACTCATGGGGTACAGGCTAAGAAGCGGGTCACCTCTCCTTCCCTGAATGTGTGTTACACGCGCCACAGGAGATAGTGCTACGTGAGCCCATCTATCAGGCCAACCTGACGGTTGAAAACTGGTTCAGTATAGTCCGTTGTTATTTTTGATGGAAGCAAATAATGAGAATCTTTTACACTTTCACACTCGCCCATTTTTCCAACTAAAAAAATTATGAATCATTTCAATGCCGGGCCGATCTCAAATTCTCTCAAACTTTCTTCGCCGAATTTTCATTCCCTTTATTTCCTAGCTTTACTGAATATGAGAATGGCTGGATGATTCATGGATCACTGTTTGTCCATTTCAGTCTCAATACAAATTATGGAATGCTATAAAACGCTTCCAGTCATCCTCAGCCCCTGTCTCATCCCTGCACCCTGCACTCTCATCCCCTCTCTTATTATGTTCTTCTTGTTCTAGTTGTCTTTTCGACGTGACGTGATGACCCACAAAATAGATGAAACTTATCCGGATGGGTATATATTGATGTACGGCAAAGCTATTGATTCTAACTAGTTTTGCAGTGCTACAGAACATTTTGTTCAGCAAAATTAGAGCTATGTTTTTCCTGCAGTCAATTAGCACTCTAAAATTTGATATATCCGGAGATGAGAACGTTTAGTCACAAGAAATATACGGGCCCGTATTAAGAATAATTGTTTACAATTGAACCTAGTGTAATGTGGTAATTATTTTTGTACATTAAGGGTACTATAGGAATATTTTTCACTGGGACACAATTTCGTAACGGAGCGTAATTTCGTAACCTCTGCCTAAGGCCACTGATATTGAAATCTATTTTTTCTTTGATCAGCCACTGCTTCCATATCAAGGCAAGACACAGACCTTCCCCTGTTTTATGGAAATTAAATGATCCTCTCAAAGTCATAAGTTAAATCGAAGATTGTGACAACCATCAGTAACACAAAAAGTATTCTCAACTAAAGTAATTTTTCCTTGACAACTTTTATATCATCTGAATTTGTCGATACCTCGAAATATTTCGATACCTCAGGTCACATCCAGGTCAAAAAAAGGACGAGCAGGTGTAAAGGCAAGGCACGTACGTTTTTTTTATCACGGCGTATCTTTCAATTTGATCTCATTTTAATTTAACTCTTAGTCTCTCCTTCTGTAATTGCGCCTGATCACGGAAGGGGGAAACTTCGAAGCCTTGTTAAATTTCTGAATTCTCAAATACCCCTAACCCAACTCTTATAGCTAGACATATTTTTTTATTGAGTTGCGACCGAAAGAGGTATCTATTCTTACGCAACTTGCGGTGAAACATGCAATGTAGGCACAGAACATAAATAAATTATTCAAATTCTATGTAATTACAGTACTATGCCATCACGGAAAGGCAGGCAGTTATAAAGTGGCTTTGACGGAAATTGGTTCTTTCAAGGGAATAAAGGGAATATTATATTGTACAATAGGTATCCCACCGATCGCTCTATTTTCCCGTGTAAACAACTGAGAGGTATAATGTGGGAATAAAAATTATGATGCAAAAATTGATAACCTATCATTACAATAATACTTTAATAACTAAGGTAAAAAGATATTATTTGTTTGATTCAGTGATGTATTTCTTGGTGATTTCAAAAATCCTGTTTTACTCGGCAATCAGCAATGTTTGAAATCCCAATCTCGCCTCCGAAATGAATATTGTGATCGAAATTAAACAGGCATCAATTTAGTTTGTTGTTACAATTTTCATCATTGGTCGCTCAATCTTAAGAATGGTTGACAGCAGCCTTCCATCTTACACAATCTGATGCTAATTGGGTTACTTCCTGGTATTTTTTGCAATGTGCTCTCTTCTTTATTTGTCCCATATATTTATCCCTTGGCCTTCCTCTTGGGACGTTTCCTATATTATATTCTTCACGAATCCATTATGCCTCAGGGTGTGGCCAATCAAGCTGGTTCTTCTTTTCTCTACGATATTCCTTCCATAAGGTCCGTTCTTCATCTATTCTTCTGTATACTTCTTCATTTCTTATTTTATCCGTCCATTTGATCTTAAGCGTTCTCTTCCAGCAGTAGGTTACGAAGGCTTCTAGTCTTTTCTGGTCTACTTTTCCGATGGTCCATGCTTCTGATACATACAGGTAGATTGCCACGCTCCATAGGAATTTTTTCACGTATTGTTTCCTCTGTAGTTCTATATTCTTTTAACACAGCACTTGTCTCTTCATTGTGAATGCTCTCCCAGCTTGAGCTATTCTTCGCTTGATATCTCTAGTACTTCTTCTGTCCCATGTGATGGTACCTCCGAGATAGGTGAAGTAATCCACTTCCTCTGATTTTTTTGTCCTTTCAGTGTGACTACCGTATTCCGCTTCTCTCATCCACATACTAGGATTTTAGTCTTCGTCTTGTTTATGTTCATGCTATGTTTATGGTCATTTTGTATTGCGTGTAAAAAGGTTTAAACCGCTGGTAAATATTTTCCAACAAAATAGCCAGAAAAATATTCTCCGTGCTATTGTCTCGAACCTGTGACCCTCGATATAAGGTTTGATACCATGGATACAATTTTACTCTCCTCCTATGAGATATCATAGGGCCATTGCTCTCAAGAAAATGAGAGCAATGAGTGATATCTCCTTCACTTTTATTACCCTATTGCATAACCAAACTCCTACTGATACTTAATTTTTAACCAATGAAACAAGTATAAAGTGTGAAATAGCTCGCCATGACCGGGATTCGAACGCGGATCCCTCGTTCAAATCCCCATCAAGGCGAATGGTTACTTTGAAATAGTTGTATTGTGATGCATATTAGCGGATTACTCCGTTTCAAGTTTCTTTGTATTTAAAATCAGGTTTTTCTTTTAGAAGCTCATTGCAATCAGTGTTAATGCAAATGTCGGACAAAGAGACAAATGATAGATGATTGCTGACGACGGAGACTAAAACATAAGAGCATGGATATGATTAATCACTTAACTGCAACAATTTCAAGTCGTCGTGGAAAATTATTTCCATTAAATGATTTTGAATATTTTTATACAATTCCAACGAGGTCTATTTATTGGTAATATTTATTAACCTAAAAATATAATTCGGATATTGCAAAGACTGAATATACCCAAATCCTGTAAAGATATTAGAAAAATAATGAGTACACCTCTTGAAGAAATTTTGAAGGGCTTAAAGAAACGAAGACCGGTAAACTAATTCCATACAGGTTTATAAGTTTCCAGATGCTTTCATCCATAGTAAATCGAATGGACACTTATGAAGAAATTCGAGGAAATGTCTCGGGCGAGAGGTATTTGGGAGGGAGGGGAAGTTGAGGAAAGTGACCGGGGCATTGGGCACTAGTGGAGGGTGGAGGAGGGTCAAAGACTTCCTGTCCCGTAATGGCATCTGGGGCCATTCGTCACTCAGGCAATCGGGCCACCTCAGATAGAGAAGGGTGGCGCCTGAAACGACGGCCCTGCCGACTGAATCACGCAATCGGAGCCCCCTTCCGCTGAGGGGGGAGGCTCCGAGGATGAGCGGTGTTCCCGCCTACTCCACGATGCAATTATGCCAGAACGTAGTTACCAGCGGGCCTTTCACTTCCAGACTGGGAGCCACCACCAGACGGGCATCACGGGGGGACCCAAGGGTACCTACTTTGAGCGTTGGCGGTTCAGTGAAGGATTAGCCTATCAGGGTCGGGTCGAGATATTTGCGGGAGGACGAGTAAATGAGGTCGGAGTGTATGAAGCTTTTGTATGGGCCACGCATGCTTTTGTATGGGCCACGCATGCCTCCAACTATTACGCTGGAACATAAATGCCAACTTTAAAATATAAGATTGCGAACTTCTCGTCAAAAAGATGGAATCAAATTTGTGTTAGGCGTGTGGACTCTTTGGCTTGCAGACATTAATGAGCAATGTGGCAACTCGGTGATATTGAGTATTTTCAATGAATGTTATATAGTTTGTTGAACGTGCTAAATATTATGCAGTAGCATCTATGAAAAAGTTACTAAAAGTTAACTGAAAGAATTTGAAAATCAATTTCTTGGCCCATGAAATTATAGTAAATATTCATCCTTAAATTGGAAGTATCAATATTGGAGCAATTTATGTCGAGGCTATTTTTTAGCCACCCCGTGTACTACAATCTTGACCTGGTGGAAAGGACGCGTGTTTAAATGATCCCTAGGGCTGAGCTGGCGGAAGGAATCATAATTTCACCTGGTAAGGTCACCCCATACTAAATAGGTCGAAGGTAGTCCGTGCAGCATGTTCCCCTCAGTGGAGCGGCTGCAAAGGCGTTTGACAGTAGTGGAGTGGCATGGAGTGATGGCCACTTTAAAAACATGATTGAGAAGGGTGACAAAAAATCCCCTCAATTAACTATCACACGAAGTAATGATGGACAGAGATCTGAGTATGAGTCCTGGCAACTACGGGACTCGGCCCAATGGGTCGTTTGTTGTACCCGACAGTGGGAGAGTTAATATTTCTCTCGCGGTCATTCACGAAATCCTTGCAAAACAAATAGGCATAAGCACCACAGTAGACAAACAATAGGAGTGAAGCAGTAAGAATAGGGATTTGGAATGCTGGGACGATTCTGAGAACAGGGAACTTAGAAAATATAGAGGAGGAGATGGAGAGAAGAAATATAGAAAGAGGTTAAGAGATCCAGCAAGTGGTGACAAAGCAATGAAGTAAAAAGAGGCTATTACGAGTATGGTATAAAGACTATATTATGTTTGGGTACAGATTTATGAACAGCTTGATTGATTCAGGCTGAAGAAACTATCAGGATGATTGGAAAGGAGTACTAGCAGTCTGTTGAGAAAATTATGAGTGAGGACATAGAAACGGAAACTATAGGACAAAAATAGAAAAGTATGAAAAAATTGATGTCGAAAAGTGCAAACGAAATTATAGTAACAGTAAATTTGAAATGAGCTAGAAAAAAGTTGAATACAGACGAGATGAATAGAAATATAGAAGATAGAAGGAAGTTTAAGGTTTTGAACAGAAAACTTGGTAGACGGATATGCAAAGATGTGAAAAATAAACTGAATTCAGACCATAATTTATTACTAATTATGTTTAACGTCAGCTTCAAGAGAATAAAAGAGAGAAGACGGTTGAGAAAATGTATATATAAACACTGAACGGGACGAAAAGAAAGAAATAAACACCAGAGTACAATGGAGAGAATTATTAGTAAGGGCAAGGAGACGGGTACAGTAGAGGACAAATGGGAACATATCAATAAAGGGTATTGAGAACAGCAAACAAAACAATAGGTAAAGGTAGTACAAAACTAATACGTAAACACAGAATTAGGTTGACAGAATTACAAAGAGATACATAATAAACTGAGGCGGCTGTGCTATTTGTAAACTTTCCTTCCAAACATACTTATTGTCGTCAGGCAGCTTCACAGGTATCCGAAATTAAAAATGTCACTCATCGTTGAATTAATTGCGGTGGATGGTAATTGGCACCTTTCTTTCACGTGCTGAGCCACTTGACGATTGGTCGTTTCCCATTTCGCCGCATTAATGGCTAATCATTTACTTATTTTATAACTCGCAGGTGGTTGCATTTTCCTCTAATGGAGTTTGCTAATTCAATAGTCGTTTAAAAAATTCTTGCTGCGAAAAAAAATAAATATTCATATCGAAAATTATCCTATTCTTGGAAAAATGAAGTTTTTTACTTATTCGTTAAGAAAATTATGACTTTGTTTTCTCCGATTCCGGTCTATCATTCTCGGAAAAAACCATCATTTTACCTCTTCATCAAGAAAATTAGTTTTTTGGGAGTTAATAAAGCCATTTTATAAAGAGATATAATGTTGAAGATGTAAAAACAAAATTGTAATAACAGACAAGTTAGCGGTAGCCAAACACAATACTCGATCCAATCACCAGGCCGCTACAGGGACTGCTTTAAAAACACTCCATGAATTATATTTCGGAGGTTTTTATATATTTAAAAATGATCCAACAGAAGTGTAAATTTATTGAAATGCCCAGTTAAAATAGGGGACTTTGTTCAGTAATAAATACTTCTTGAGCAAAGTAAATATTTTAGTTGAATTAAAACTTACTCCAACGATGAACATATCACCCACCTTCAGAAATAATACTCAATCTGGTTTGCTGAAACTCTTCTGTGTATCTCATGTAGCCGCTTTATTATTACTACTTCATTACTTATTGCATTCAAGCCTGATTGTTTGTTTGGGAAATTATTGCATTCATAGTTTTCTTTTGTCGACTCTCCAGCCTACGTTTCATGATTGCCTTTACGACGCGGTCGTATTGTAGTGGAAATTAGTGCATGTGCAATGAAATGCACGAGTAAAAGTAAAGTATAAAGAGCCATTAGTAATGTTCTCGAAATCTTTATTTATTGATTGTTTTTCTCTTGTCACTGTTATTAATGAAACATATGTCAGCTAGGGATTGTGTCACCCACCAACTCAAGTAATGAGGAAATAATAGAATGTCTTCATACGATATTCATTCTAATGGAGGAATTTGCGATTAGCCAGAATTAAGTTACTAAGATGAATAGTAAATGTGATAGGCAGCTTGGAAGAGCTAAAATAACATCGAGGAGGAAATGATAAGCGTTTTCAGAGATTATAGAGTTTATTATCCAAAGTATTCCCATAACGATTACTGTTTGTCCGAGTTTCTGTCAATGTTTGATTTAACCTACCTCCGATTTGGTGCCTCTTCATTGCCTTGCTTGCCAATGCATACTATTGTAAGTTATAAAGGACATTTTGGGCCTGAGATAGGCCATTAATAATTATTATGATACAGTGAAACCTGGTGGATTTGGTTTATGTGATGGTTTTACGAGGACAACGCCGTCTGACATAATGTCCTGGGTGTTTAAATGTATTAAATTTATCACCTCTATTGTAATTCAATTAGATCTTATGGATTTCCGAGTAAAATTTCCCATGCCTACACATCTACTGCATACTACTCGATACAGCTTTTTATATGGCATGTCGGTTGTTTGATGCATGTAGGGTACTTGGCGTCTACGTTTTCCCAATGTAACGGTCATCTTCATGAGAAGCTGAGCCAAAAAATTCGCAGCATGCCTCGAAAGGTAGCTCGACATCTATTAATATGCTGCAATTATTGATATAAAAATACGAGAATCGTAGAAAAGGCTCAGTAATCAAAGTACTGTAGTACTTAAAAACTTTCCTCACCCATTGCGTTCCCTGGGAATTCACAGTGAGGAACGAGGAAATTAATTTGGCTACCAAATACATCTAAGCCGTCAAGTTACTCAAAATTCTGTTCAAGATTTGAAGGGAGAGGAAAACAAAATATTGCAGTGCCAGAAACTATTATTCGTGAATAGTTTAAAATTTGAAATATTCCAAACAATTCTCGCGTACTTTATGAAACGAAGGAACATTTTTCTGCACAAGGCGGACTACCACATTTTGTGTCCATCATATGGAAAATTTATGGAAATTATTAACACGAGACAAAAAATCATATATGAAGCAGCGTTTATATTGAGAAAAGATACCGGGCGTATACGTAAATTCATTTAATTCCGACTTGCCATCCATAGTAACGTGTGGGGGAGAATTTTCTGAAATCGCTGGCTATAATATTAATACAACAACTTACCTGTATGTGAATTTTTAACATCAAACCTCAAACGCCTAATAGGAAATTATATTTTTAAATTTCTTAAAGGTCTACGTTTTGGAAACTATGAACATATTTGGGCAATAATTCTGGCCGGAGAATCGTATCCATTATCATTTAACTTCATTCGTTTAATGGATCTAGATACCCTTTTCTGTCACCACGGTAACCAGTTTTGTCGATCGTGGAATAGGATCGCAATGGCATCTCCGTGTAGGAGTAGCAATCCGTAAGTTTTACTCTGGGCGGAGGACCTATGGGTGTGGGGTTGGCTATTTTGATGGTACTTATGCATATCGCCGTAAATGGTAAGAGGTGATGTTTAGTATTGTGCTCCTACTTTACGTTAATTGGCATTTCTGGCGGTAGCATTGATGCGGTGCGTACTGCTATTCCGAGGGACCGATTTTGACTGAGTTGGTGAACTTCTCGATGGTATCTTAAACCTTACATGGTTGCCTTGCGGAGATCACCGACAAATACAGCGGGGACCACGACCATCAGATGTGAAGTGGCACTGTGGAGCCTCGTCGGTGCATTTTCTTCAGACAAGAATAGTGCAACCACCGGTTTTCTCTCCAACATTCTCCCTCTCATCGGCTTAGGCCCTCAAATTACCCACTAGAACTAATGGTTCTAATGACCTCAGCTGCAGGACGAATTTCCAACTAAACGATACTTCTAAGCTTCCTCGTCTATGTCTAACGTCTTGATTATTTTCCGCTTCGTAGGCTAAGAGGAGAGGGGTGAATATCGTGGAAACCACGTGTGAATCTGAAAGACAGAGGGTTTTCACAGTATTGGCTACGTAGCGTTATAGGGATTTGTTTTTCATGTTCCATAAATTTAAATATAAATTTATGATTCCTTGCAGTTTTAACTTAACCAGAGAATTTGGTAGCGATGAATATAACAGCAGTTCTCACGTGCCTTAGTATCCAAGGATTTTGTAGGCAAGTTAATATAACGCACGAGAATATTATTAGAAGATGTGCAAATCGACACAGTTTCCTCTTTAGCGTAAATTTTACATTTTCGCATCTTGTTGTGAAGTCATGGGGTCAACTCAGGGTGTCATCTTGACGATGACTTATTGTCAGGTGGCAATAATCGAGAGAACGAAAATGTGGCGCAACGTTTTCAGCAGATGATTTGGAGTGACCTCAATGGCCACCCCTTTCAATTAACCTCTTCTATTATTTTCATTGCTTGCATTTTAGTAGTCACAGAAAAATTCTGCCATTTATTTTTGGAGTCGCATCGATACTTTTGGGATTAATGGGGATACAGAATTACTCCAAATCCTCCATTATATCCAATTATTTCAAGTTAGGAGAGCCGAAAGTGGATGGCTACATCAAAACAAACCTAGAACTTTCATCGTGAAAAATTAAAATGCTTGATCATGTCACTCGGAAACCATGGCTGATTTAATAAAAAAATTGTAAATTCCTCAAGCGATTTTTTTAATTTCTCAAAATGAGCACAAATCATACACAACAGATGACTGCTGGTAACATTCCTAATAAAATAATAGGACCTATGACATGCCTTGTATTGACGTGGAAGACTATTATCGATATCGCAGCCGCAAACGGATGACTCGGTCAAATATTTTACGAGCGGAATAGGTGCGAAGGTAAAAGGAGCATGGCAAACTGAAAACCCTTCAAGGTCTCTCGAGAAGGGTTTCAGTCTCGAGAAGTTCGCTAATTTCTTGAGACCTCCAGGAGCACCTCTGCCCTTGAAGGAGTCAGGGGGAGTGGGGGTGGAGTGCTGGGCGCGACAGTTGTCGAGGGAGCCTTCATCCGGAGTGGCGAGGTGGAGTGGGGAGGGGCAACGTGAGGGCGGCGGTCGGATAAATATAGCGTGTGCGCCTCCGCAACCATGGTACATGCGGTGGAGAGGAAGGGCGAAGGGAGCTCTGCCTCCCTCCCTCGCTTATCTCCCGGCTCTCCTCGGGAGAGGTGGCCATTAATCATTTCGGCCGGCATTGCAAAAGGAAGCGAGCGGGGCAGCTGTTGGAGACGAAGGAGTCAATGCGGGAGGGGGGAGAGGGGGAGGCGTTGGGGGAATTCCTCTTCAGTCCATCCGCCATCCCACCCCGAGACTTCACCCCACCACTTGAGTCCCGAAAACCCCTTGCTCCCCGGCCCTCGACCCCTCCCCCTTTCCGCGAAACACAAGGGTCGGTTCTGTGTGTGTGTTGGGTGTAATACGAGCGTGTGGGGCGCCTCCTTCTTCATGCGGCCTTTTCAAAAAAATAAATAAAATAAAATAAAGAACCAGGAGAACCTCCTCGGTTCCACCATTTTCCTCCCTCGTGTCCGGAGAATGGTGCCCAAAACCTCTTCTCTTCCCCCACCGCTCACTCTTTTCTTTCTCCCACGGATGCAAAGGGAGGGAGGGAGGACATTTGAGATCTTTAAAAGTTAAGCAGTCCTAGTCCATCCCCTCTCCCATCCTCTCCTCTCGCTCCCCCTCCCCCATAATCGGTCCATTCGTGGCCAAACATTGTTCTCCCAATCCACTCTCCTCATCCCCTATCCTCCCACAAGCCTCTTCATAAAAGCGTCCAAAGAAAGAAGTTTCTGGACAAAAATGTGGAGTTCTATTTTTTTCTCCTCTTTCCTCCGGGTCCTTGTTTCCGGAAGTGTACGGTGTAGGCCCGCCCCTACGGGCCATTCTCTTTATATGCACATCCTCTCTAGCAACCGTTCCTTTACCCCCGAAGACTGGTCGGGAAGCTGCCACGGCACCTAGCCCCATGCTCCGGGGGTGCTGGGGCAAGCCGGGGACAATGCTCGAATCGTCTGTACAAGATTTCCGCATTGCTATTTCCTCAAAGAGGGGAACTGGATTCATAAAATTCTCACACCATTCCCAATCTCGCTTTTAATTTTTCCTATAGATTATATCATTATGAGAACTTAAAGCGAAAATAATATTATTATTTATGATCCATAAAAGTGATGTCATCATGAATTTAAGATTGGGTGGAATTACAGTTGGATATTATGGAATTACCAAATGAATAACGCGTCATTTTAGTATTTTATTCCGTGAATATCAGAACTACTATGCATTGAGATGGCATCCCATGATTTTACAGGCACATGGAAGGATTTTTCGGTAAAAATGAAGTATTTGCAGTAGTTTACTCTCCCTAATTTTATACATGAAAACTGGAACATTTCGTATCTTGATCATGGGAAATGTGCCTCTTCAGGCAGGATATTTAAAACTTTTATGGATCCGTCTCAGCTCTGGCAGAATTCTTCCATTTCCGAGATAATAGGCAAGAGCAAAAGATAGGGAATGTTTTCAAATCTTGAAAAGTGCGGTCGCAAGAAGGCGTTCCTTTACGGGGGACACCTCGATTCGTGCTTCCGTTGGATCCTGCTCTTGCACACGCGCAAACCTGTTCCATTGAGGAAGAACGGATGCGGTGAGCCCAGTGCTTTTCTTTCCTTACGTTGTTCATCAGGAAGCATTCTCCACCGTCGTCCTCCCAGTCGCTCTCCTCTTGCCCCCTCTCACCCTGTGGTTCCATGGTGGGTGACCACGGGGGAGGAAGCGCGGGGCCGCCATCACGACGGTCCTTTCCTTCCCAATGAAAACTGGCTCCATCCAGAGGAGAGGTGGAGAGGAGTGTCCCCGTGTCCATCATATGGGATGGAAGATGGAGGAGGGAGACTTAACATAATAAGCGCCCATCGCAGGGAGGCCCTTTGGTTCGTGTGCGGACGCGCGCGGTGTTTCGAGAGTTGCGGTGTCTCGGCATGGCCCAGGCAGGTGATCCCTCCTCCCCTTCTTGCACGGTTGATTGGCAGATGCCTCCTCCTCCTCCCTCCCTCCCCCGCTCCTCTATCTGCGTTCCATCTCTCCTCCTCCCCACCGCTCGCCTCCACGCGCCAAATTGTGCGTGATGCTCCCAGCGAAACCTTCCCGATTGGCTCCTCCTGATAACGGTCTGTCGCTCGCTTCATACATCAGCGACTCCACCAGAAAGTTGAGTTGTTTGAGTACTTGAGCATCTTTGGTTGAGAATGAACGTGCATCTTCGGCCCCGATCCTTTAAGGCGATAAATGACGACTAGAGCTCACTGCGACGTTGTCTCCATTTGGAATAGCAACTGGAATGAATAAATGCTTCAAAATTCTGAAGAGAAATTTAATTCTGCAGAGAAATTATCCTAATGAATTTCCAAAGAGAAATTTAATTCCCTGACCTAATATATTTGCTTCACAAATAAAATATTTGGTCCAAAGATGGAAACCGTTATTGAAAAGAGTATTGATCATGTACATCCTTGTTCCACAATTACCGTCAGTAAAGCAATCTCTGATTTCTATAATATTTCTTCCCTCATTGTGAACAGCTAATTATCGCTAAATTATTCTGATTTAATTTATCGACGCTATTCTAATCATAGGCAACCATTTCATTTCTAAATAATTCTCACATTCACACCAACTGCTAGCAGTTTAATGCATGTCTTTGGTGGTCTGTCTTCTTCTGTAGTTTCACGCATTTTTCTTCCTTAAAAACTTTTCCTTAGAATTGGCTTTTAAGCTGGAGGTATAGTTTGTACAACTAGTTATTTATTACCTTATACGTTTAAAAATGCTTCATTATTTCCATATGCTCAATAAGACGCATTCACGAACGATTTCTCTTTTTACACGTATTTCATCCACAGATCAAATATTGATACATAATATGGGGGTCCTTTTTTCAATTCCAAGGCCTCTATCTTCCTGTTTTCCTCCGTAAAATTCTTTAAATTGGTAATGATTTCTCAGATTTTCGTTCTATGTCTTCGTTTATTTTTTTGCTTTCGATGAGTACTTCCCACTTCATACTCGAAATGACATATACTTTTTATGGCGTCGTTCGAGGTAATTCCTTATATCTCTGTACAATTTTTCGAACTTTTTCGCATTCATGAGTTTTAGTATACTTCTTCACTAAAAATAGGAATCTCTATTTATCCTCACGCACGATCTATCTAGTAAAAGATAAAAAAACAGAGGTTGTTCGAACGATCAGGTTTCAACGGAAGCGGTCTACCTCCTAAATGAGCTGCTTCCCTTCTTCACACTATTTTTCCGCTACTTTCAGAATATGGTTTCTTCATGTATTCCCATAGGACTTCGATTGATCGCTCAATCTTTCATATCTGTGTGGAGTATTCTGTTTTTACATCACTCTTGCTGTCTTTACATTGATATCCTCTGTTTCATCTGATTCAACTAAAAAATGTGGTCAGCATTAATTACCAATTGTAGAACTCTTTCAGGTCCGCTCCGCAATAGTTCACATGTTTAATGAATTTTACTTTCAGGCAACGGGTGTTATAATTATGTAATTCACATTCACGTAAGTGGATGAATGGTTGGTTCAGCTTCTACCGAGATCCTGACGGCCTATTGTTTCGCGTCTGCTTTTTACCAAGTCACGGAACTCTCAAAACATTTCGCTGTAATTAAGGCCTATCTTACTCAAGAATAAACTTTTTAATTAGGGTTAAAAGGAGAAATACCAAGAATCGGCTGATGCACTTCAAATTGAGGATAAGAGGGAGGAATCAGTTGAGGGAAGGTGGAAAAGGTTGAGAAAAAGGGATTTTAGATCAATAAGGGAAACAATGAAAAAATAATAAAATGAATTGAATTCGGAAGTCGCTGATTATAACAGGTAATCAGGAAGACGTGAAAGTGGAGGAAATGGATGGACGTTATCAAGGGGTTTAGGAGAAAATTGCAACAGGAAGTAAGACCTAATTTAAGGTTTTTGGTGGATCCTAGGACTAATTATTGTCACAAATCTACCTGCAAGTCACTGAACACTGTATAAGCACACATTATAAGCAACCATTTTTGAGCTCCGTTAGTTTCCTACACGACTCCATTCCGTCAAACACGCCAACCTTTTCCATATTCTGAACTCACTTGCCCACTATCATGCCCATGATATGTTTTTCTTTCCGTTCACTTCCCCTTTGCCTCCTCCACACTTGTTTCACAAAATCCTGCAACCTACACTTATTCTATTGTCTCGACCACCAAACCTCCAAAGGGGAACAAAACCATTCTCCAAGTCAAAGATTTACTTAGACTACATCTTTACTTAAGATCCTCATCGTCAACTCCATCATCTTTCTGAAAGATTCTTACCCTACTGCAATTCTTCTTTTGCTACCAACTTTGCTCATCATCTAAACGCTTACTAAATCAGAGTAGTGTTCTACCTGTGTGGTTTCCGCCCATTCACCTTGAATATTTAACTTAGTGTTCCCTGTTCTAGAAAACATTGCAACCTTTGTTCCATGATGAATTATTCTTATTCCTACCTCTCATTGATATGCTCAGCAATGATTGCAGCCCCTTGGTTGACTGGGTAAATTAACCTTGAGATGGCCTAAAGGCTTTCAATAAATATGAAATGAAAAGGATGCCGACCGTATGGGGTGAGGCCAAAAATTAAGAGCGTCATAGTTTTCAGAAACCTATCTGAAATCAGTCAACTGACTCGCAGCCATTAGATAAGGGATGCAACAGAGTAAAACAAGACCAAGATTGAAATGCCACGTACCGGGAGAATTTCCAATTTCTTATGCTCAACATTACGCAAACGTAAATATTACCAATATATTCTACTGTTCAGGCTTCATCTCGTAGAGGTATTTATTATCCATACTAAAAGACTTAGTACTTTTCCACAGAATTTTAATTCCGTGGAAATTACAGCCTTTTAATATGGTAATTACTACCGTGTATAAGAGCCAATTATTGATGTCACCAACAAAGGAAATTGCGTACTGTCCGTAAAAACGTACCTTCCTTTCCGTAAAAATTGTCATACCTTCCTAAACGATGGCCAAATGATCTATGCACCTATTTTTAAGATAATTAATAGAATATCAATATAAAAAGATGCCTGCTAAAGGGAGAATCCACAAAATTCTAAGCTATCGAGCCTGAGTACGTTTGAGTTATCATTTTTGTGTAGTGTAAGGGTGTTAAAGTCATTGTCGTCCATTAAGTTTAGTGGGTAATTAGCACTGCTCATCAGACCATTTGATCCCATCCGATTATCAAATAATAGGATTAAGTTTGCTTTCCACAAAGCACCCTATCGATAACTGAATTAACACTTATCAAACACTTAAGCCAAAACATTACTTTAAGTGAGAAAAAAGTCCAGTCTTTACAGCGCTTTCTTCACTTTGAGTAACATTTATCGTAAGGTGTAAAATTTAATGTATTATTTAGAAGAAAATTTTCTCAACTATTTTAAATATTTTAGTGCAAATAAATAATATTATTATTTAACTCAAAAGTACAGATTTAAAGTTTGGTTTATGTGAAAGGTGCCATATTTCGCTCTATTAAAAGAAAACTTCATGTGCTACCACGGAGCGCCCGATAGAGAAATTTCTTTAGATATTTTGGGATTTCATTACGGTGATCCGAGGGTACATTCGGTGATTTTCTAACAAATTTCATCGACGGCCAACCAACTCGTCAGTTATACATAAGTTGGGTGTTAACTACTAGGTAACAGCGATTTTTTCCGCAGTCTCAATAGTTTTAGCACTATTCTATATGTTAGTGTAATTTAATAGACTGAGATAATATAATCAATATGAGTACTTTAATACAGAAGCTCTTCATATTCTAATGCTTGTTCCCCCAAGCCAGTACCTGTTGACCTGAAAAAATTGTGATTCCGCACTGCTCGAATAGTAACCTTTGTTCTATACTTAACTATTGCAATATAATAAGCATGATGTAAAATTTGATAACAACGGATAAATCATTATATGTTTCTCTATTTTTTATCTATAGTCTTGTCAAAGCAGTAAGTTTCTCTGAAAGTTTTGGTGAGTGCAATAAAGTCTGTGAGCTATGTTTCCTACGGTATTTGACGTCTCAGTGCCCTCGAGGATGCTCCTGTTGCCAAAGCGTTCCCGCAGAATAGGATAGAAAGAAACATCGAGACATATTCAAGCAAAATCCTAATGGCTCAATTCCTCCAAACGGTTTGCCATTAGCTGAGGCCAATGGACTGAGCACTACAAACACTTGTGAGGCTTTTCTTTACCTCGAGCAACCATTTGTTGCGACAGCCAGGAGGCACACACAGGGCGAGCGAGGAAAGAAATTACGAGATCCCTTCAACCTCTTCCTCAGCGGATGAGAAGGACGAAGTAGCAGCTCCCACCCCTCTCCCTATCCACTCTCCTGGATCAGCCAATGAGCAAATAACCCCTCTCCCTCCCTCAAAGCTCTTTTCGCCTTCCGGGGTGAGGTGGGAGGAGGGGCAGGCCCCCCCGGTTCACATCTCCCAGCACTCCCCCGCCGAAGCCCCCTTCTTCTCCCGATGGTCGCTCTCACCTCCTTCCTCCCTGCATCATCCTGTTTTGCTCGAACCCTTGAAAGCGGAGAGGGTGGGGGAGAAAAAAATAGGGTGGGCCTCTCGCCAAAAAGGCCCCAAAGGGTCGTTAACCCTTGGAGGTGTGCTTCGCCCCGCTCTAACGCAACTCCTCATCCTAGAAAAGTACCGAAATCCTTACCTCATCCCAGGATTCCCTTAGAGGGGTCTTCTCCTTTCCCTTCATCATCGGCACTCAGGGTCTCCCACGCAAGAGGGTGTAAGGGAGGAAGAGGGAGCGAGAGAGAGAGAGAATGGGGCCATCAATAATACCACATCTGCCGTCCGTCTCTCTCGTCCCACCTCCCCATCCCTGCCCAAGCCAGGAGAAAAAACCCTGCCACCCCTTCCGCCTGCCTTCGAGCCCTTTGTCGGTTCGGGAGGGGTCGGCGGGGGCGAGAGGCTCCGGCGGACGGACGGGGTTGGAGAAATTGGAGGCCCTTTCCCGGGGAAAAAAGGGGGTTGTTTAGCGGCGTGGACGCATCTCGAAATTCAAAAATTCCGCACTCCATCCCCTCTCTCACCCTTCGCAACAGGGTTGAGTGAGGTGCCCGAATTTTTCCTTCCATCTCCTTTCTTTCTTTCTCCTGGGGGTTGGTTTATAAAACCGTTAGGTGGGCAAGGGTGTGTGCGTTCTAATTTTTTTTAAGAAAAGGTGAATTTTAGGGGTGCGTCGAATGGTGTTTGAGAGGTTTTTGAACTCATATCTAAGTTTTTACGGGCGGCGGAATTTTCTCCGGGTGTGTGTTTTGTGTGTGCGTGTGTACGTGGGACGGAAGGGGATGAATAGTTATTTTCTAGCGCCTACCTGCCGTCGGCTCGACGAGAGAAGGCAGAAGGGCAGAACGCTTCTTCTCAAGGGTTTCCGTCGTCTTTTTTTTCCAAGACGATTGAAATTTCGGCGTCTCTTGAGTGTAATAAATGGCGTATCGAGCGTTCAACTCTCTTTTGGACGAGACAGTTGCCTGCGTGAGCCTGCAAAAGTGAAGCTTCCTTGTGGCGTGGGAAGTTTTTCTTTTTATCCCTTCCCTGTTAACCAAAGGTGACCGAGAATTAAAATATATGAGATGATGTGCCAAAATTAAATGGTCTCGTTGGTAATTTAAGAGTACAAGAAGGCGGATTTTTACTGTTTTTATGAGAATCGAGGTAATAGTGTCTTACTAATTACGGTAATTTTTATTGACCACGAATTATAATGAAACTTGAGGATCACACTTCTTCCAAATATGATTCAGCTCTACCGGTTTTGCTTTTCAGCGATCATGATTTAAGACTACAGCTTGCTTTGATGATTGAAAAATCGTTTTCGACTTATGTATTCGAGTTAAAAATAAGATTTCCCTCCTTTTATAAAATAGGAGTTATTTATCTTATACTGGACTTTATACAATCCCACCCCAGAATATATTGTTTTTTTATGTCAGCGTAGAAATGTCACATTTAGAATATTAAAAATTAATAATATCATAGGATTCAGGCATTCAAATAGCATGTCTACAGGCAGGCAAAGTCTTACAAAGCAGGTCTTGAGGTTTGACTTAGGACATGCAGACTACAGAGTGGTTTTACGCTAACCGATAAGAGCGTAAGGCCTGTCATTCAAAATCGTCTCAGAATTTACTGACACATAAAATATAAAGCGTTTCAATATCTTCAACTTATCCCCATTTAATGTCGGGATCTTTGCAGTCTGTATTTTTCCTAAGTCTTCTGTATTTTAATATGTAGTCTGTCTACTAATAAATATTTTTATATAATATTTAATAAACTTAAGAGTGAAGTGACTAAAAATCAACAATTTTATGAAACACCTAATCTATCCGCTCGGAGACTTCAACGCCAGTCTTGAGTGCCCGTTTCTTTCCTCATTGACGTACTGTTACTCTACATAGGGATATTATCCAAATGCTGAATTCGTTCTCGCAGAATAGAAATCTTATGAATGACAATGTATAACGAAGTACCTACTTATGGTGGTTATTTATAGGTTGTGGTACTAAGGAGTTGCTCTTCCTTATTAAGACTGGGATATGAAAAATATTCTTCGAATACTCAGGTCATGGTTCTATATTCTATCTCTATAGAAGGTGGTCAATCTATAGTCATGGTTCTCTATTCTAGCTTGGATAATTGGGCTCTTCTGTGGATTAAAATGTATGACTCTATAACGAGGTGGTAGAAATCATTCAATGTTATGTAGGGTTCAAATAATCTTTGTAAGTGTTCACGTGCGTCCAAGTATATATATGCATCTATATGTTTCCTTTCTAATTTAAGTATGGTTTGCTTCCCAGTGTCTGATTCTTCTCCTTTTATAATGCTCGTTTTGGCATTAAACTTATTACCTTACAATTTGGACTCATTCCTGCCTTTTTCAAATTTAAGTGAAAAAGCTTAACTTTGTTTTTCACATTAAATTTATTAAAATTAAATTTAAAAGCACAATACCCACCCTCTTCTTCCCTAAGATGTCTCGCTCATATTAAATATACTTCTTAATCAACTAGGCACGCCGTCCTGACATATATCCTGCTGAAAAGCGCGGAAACTGACCAATAAGCATGGAATGTTCACCGCTAGGAATAGGTCATTACAAATAACGTACGATATAGCCAGTAAAAATGGAACGAAAATATAAAATTTTCATGCCACGTAACGATTTCATACAACTTGATTGCACAATCTAAGAATGTAGTAAAAGTTGTGCGAAACAGACAGAAAAATATATATAAAAATAAAATTTCCTAAAAAAATGGACTTAAAATCTCAGCGACAGTAATGTACGATTAGATATATGCCATCCTCTCAGATTCAATTTAACGGTTACCTTGAAGTAAAGTTCATGTATCATGGCGTAGTTGAAAATTTTAGTTTGAAAAAAATTTGGACTCAAACGCTGCCACTCGAATGGTATTTTAATTAATCGACCCCATTGCTTGCTTAATTGGTTGGCTGGTAGCTAGTTACCTGGTCGAGGATTTGAAGCCCGCCTCTAGCGGCGGAAGCCAGAAAACGTGCTACTAGGCAGTAGAGTTCATGTGAGAAAGCATCACTTCCGCATAGGCGCCAAAAGTTGAGTTTGTGTACATAATACCTAATTCACTCAGTTAAACCTTCACAGCCTATCTTCTAATTTTTGTCAAATATAATAAGCCTTAATGCACTTTCGCATATTTTAACAGGGTATGAAAGCTTTCCAAAGAGCACGTGTTTTAAATCGAATATCAGTACCCTACAGGGTACGAATAGATGTTAAAAAATTTTCTACGAAGAACTCACTGCGAGGGCAAAATTCAAATTCCGCCCAAAAGTTAAAAATGGAATTATTCTTCAGCATCTAGGTTGTGCTCGGGTGGGAAAAACTGACAGAAAAGAACATTGTCAGTCTGAGACTGCGAAGCATATTGGTTCCTTACCTATTAAAAGACGGATTCAAAGTCCAACTTTTTCTCTGTGTCTGCAGGTATGTCTGTTGTTAAAACGATGCCTAATTCCTGGTTGCCCTAACAGGGTAACCCTATTGGACTCTGTACCATCCAGCTTTAACAAAATAAGCAGCACTTCCCTTCCCAAACCCAATGAGGACTGCTAAGAGGCAATGTTTTTTTCGAGGAACTTTAGCCATTAATCACGTGTGAACTGTGAATTACTTTCTTAAAAAATACCATCAAGTCATTTACTCGTACATTAATCGCCACGACATTCAAACACTTAGTTTCTTTCTGAAGAAGACTTTTCAGAAACAATTTAGGAAACCTTGCTTCCAAACATTTATTTGCTTAATCCTGCTCTTCTCACTTTCTCCTTTAAATCAGGTATCGTATAAAATAAGGCCAATTTCAGCCAAAGGTTTATGTGGGCTAGTTACGAAACTACGATACATACTGAGAACAAATAAGTTAATTTAGAAAGCCTCTTTTCTTCTATTCAATTAGTTTGACCTACAATGATTTAGGGTGTGAGAGTTTACGCCATTTTGGAAGGATAATATACGATGCTGGTAAAATATCCTCTCACTCCGAACAATCACCCTTTCTGTAGATGTCATAGCTAGGGGATAGAAGTCTTTAACTGAATTTGAAAAAAGTGCAGGACCTCATTTAATGACGTTTTGACATTTGAGGGATTTGAATCTAGAACTTTCCGAAAGAAGGCCCTGCGGAGCTTGCCAACGTATTCAATATGACGTTCCTACTCAATACGCGGAGGAAATATGTGAGGTTATTGCTTATTACAACTTATTCTAGATAGAGATCTAAATGTATTAGCTTTCTGTATGGATTTAAACAATAGATCGGAGGCAGCTCAAACTCCCTCATCGAAGTCTTCTGGCGGAAGTTGAGTTTACGGATACAACAAGGAAAATGACATTTGTGACGGTCCTAGCGGAAGGGCTTAGCTCCAATCCTCATCGAAGAAGATGCGACTGATCAAGAGTAGAGTCACGGTAATACTCGCCGTTTTTTCAGTGACCGGATTATCCAGGAAAAATGTGTTCCTCAATGCTAGCTAGATTGTTAGTAGAAAGTTCTATTGCGATGTTTCAAACCGGATAGGGAAGACATGCCGCGGAAAATACAAACTGCGCAAGAGCTCTCCACCATGGCAACCAGCTCACGCACATTCATTTACTGTTCAGTAGGTCGTCGTCTCGAATAATGTGAAGATTGTCCCCCATTCTCCTGATTCAATTCCCCGTGGTTTCTCCTCCTTCCACGGTATAAAAATAAATTTACTGACGTGGGGAATTGACAGGACTGAAGAGTCTGAATTATATAATTCTGTCCATGGCCATTTCAATTTAAATAGTCTTGGTCAACACTGTGTAATTCATACTCATTAGCTCTGGCCATCCGCTAATCATCCTCCAGAGGTCTGAAAAGTACTAACCGCTGAAGAGGTTAAATGGGTATCGCGGAATATGCTACGTAAACCTATCTACCAGGAACTTCCAAAACGCCTTTTCTTCGCGAAAGAAATATTGGGAATAATGCTTGGACTCTCAAGTGGACTTTCTCAAAAGATACAGAAGTATCTTGGGCGTTTGAATATCCTAATGCTTTATGGTGAGGAACTTCTCGTCGAATTTTTCTATATCTTTGGAATGGTGGCCAATCTTTTTCCTTTGAGCGTGGTTTTTAGTTTGAGTAACAGGAAAAAGTCGACAAGTGGCTGGCTCTGGTAAGTAGGGAAGGATAGCGTTCTTATTTTTGGCTAAAATCTCACGAGAACTGATACACGAATGAGCCGACACGTTGTCGTGGTGAAAAACCACTCATCGCTCCTCCAAACGTCGTGCCGTTATCGCCGGATTCTCTCTCTTAAGCGTTTTATAACCCAAAAGTAGTACAATAAAGTACTGCGTGTTGACTGCCTGGTCTTTAGGTAGGTATTCGTGATGAACAGCTCCCTTTGTATCGGAAAAACAGTCAAAATCATCTTGACATTCGAGGGATATTGTCGAGCTTTTTTGAGACGCAGGGATGTTTCACCAATCCATTGTGAAGACTATGAAGTCATCTTAATGCGAAAAGAACTCTGTTCTAAAATCATATTAGAAACCCTTTCCAAACCCTTTTCTCCAGAACCGACGAATCAAGTGTAACGTCAATACCTTCCAACAAAAATAAAGCTTGATTCTGGTTCTGAATCGTCGCTCCTATTTCCTATTCAAGGGTTAAATCCTGGATTTTACATGCGTTGAGTGGGAAAGTGCACTGCCCATCCACTTCAAGAATAGGATTCCGTCGCTGGGACCACGTCTACGGGTCGTCGCACCTCGCCTCGGGTCAATTAAGCGTAATTGATGCAGCCTCGCGCTCGTCTCCCGAATTCGCGCGGGTTTTTCTGCGCTTATTACTTTCACGGAATCGCCCGCCCACGCACCAATCCGCCACCCCCCGCGTCGCAATTCCACTTCCCTGCCTGCCCCATGAAAAAACTAAGGACCCCGGCCCCTTTTCCAATTACCTCCTCCGAAAAAAAAATCCTTCCATCCCCACACACACACCCCCTTCCTTGCACACCCCACTTCAATTTTCCCCCAATCCCTTCCTCCCCCCATTCCCCCGCTAAAACTCCCTCCTGCCCTTCATCCTTCCTTTTAACTCCCTCCTCCCACTTCATCCCGCAGTACAACCCTCTCCACCCGTCGCTTATTTCGAGACACCCCCGGCATAGACCCTCCCGCGCCGCGCTAACACTCCCTCTCGCCCGGTCTCGCGTTTCCTCGAGGGCGCTTCCTCATCCTCTCCCACTACCTCCCTCCCTCTCCTCCCCTCCCTCTTTCTCCCGTTCCCTAATCCCACCCCGCCCACTCCGCCTTCCCCCGCTCGCCCATCTCCAGGAAGGAGGAGAGGGACTTAATCCCAGATTGACGCCTTCCCGGCGTTCAGGCGACGCGGTGTTATTTCCTCTTGACAACAGGAAAAAGCAGCGAAAGGAGACTTGTATGGATGTGTGCGTGCGTGAGAGGGGTTGAGAGAGAGAGAGAGTCGGTGTGAATCAGAGAGACTGAAGGGACGAGGTTTTTCTCTCCTCTCCACCATTCGCTCTCCTCGCCTTCTTTTTTTTTTAATGGAGGTGGATTTATACGTCCTTTATCCCACTCCCTCTTTCACCCCGTCTTTTCCCCGTGCCTCCGCCTCCCGTGCACTTTCTCCGGTTTCTAGATTCGCGTAATTCATCTGCAGGGGCGGGATTAAATGGTAAATTGAAAAGGGGGGGAGGGGGTTGGGAAGCGGACGGAAAGTGAGTTCCGTGTGCGAATGGACTTGGCTCTCTTGATTTCACGACGGCGAGAGTGATTGTGTGTACAACGGTTCATTAAGCTCGATTCCGGGTTCATAGAATTCTTCCCCTTTCCGTCGTCATTCCTGGAATTCTGGAAATTAAAGGCGAGTGATCTATTTGTCGTTGCTAGGAATAATGATATTTAATGAATCGTTGCTCTGAGGGAAATTCCACAACGGAACGAGCGGATTCAAGGGACCTAGCGTGAATTAGCTAAGTCATTCGTTTTTATTTGCCATCAACATTGTCATTTCACTTCATCACGACCCAAGTACGTATCTCACAACTGTACATGACAAAATACATAGCTGTTCCCTATTATGTATCAAAAACTAATTGCAGAATTTTACAGTTTCTGTCTTTTCTTGCTGAAATTTACAGAAAAGGATTTTTTACCGATTAAAATAACGTTCTCGACCGAGGCAAGGACAAAAAGTGAAGAAATAGATTATTTATGTATGTGTGTGGGTGTGTGTGTGTATATATATACATATATATATAAATATATATATATATATATATATATATATATATAAAAAATGTATAACACTTAGCACTAGTGGACACAGACAAAAACACAGAAACACACAAAAAAGAGACTCACTATTTTTTGTGTGTTTCTGTGTTTTTGTCTGTGTCCACTAGTGCTAAGTGATTATTCACGTCCGTGAGACTTTCAAAAAGTGTTATATATATATATATATATATATATATATATATATATATATATATATATATATATATATATAAGGGTAGAGTATAATACCACAGGTATGAAATCCGTTATGAATCATAACATACTGTTTTGGACTAAATATTATCTTAATTTCAGAGGTTTAACTTTTACTTGAAACGCCTAAAACTAAATGTACCCATGAATTCGTAAAATGCAATGTCCAGTCTTAATCAGAACTTCACCGTTGATGATTTCATTACCTAAAATGACCAGCTTAAGCGTAGTAAGAATTTTAATGAATATTTGCAAGTACTTGTAGTTAAGTTTTAGAGCTTAAAAGTCAGTCCGATGTTTATGAAAATGTTCTGCTTTACTTGGGTGTCCATTTTTATCCTGCGATCATCACGTAACCCACCAAATAACCTATGCCCTTTGAAGCAAGTTGGGGGAATCTTAGTCACGCATTACTGTCTACTGTCTGTGAAAGGCGATGGCCTAGATAGACTGGAGGGTCAAATGAATGCCTAACAGTGACTATTCTTTGTTTCATTTGACCATTTTTCTCCCTCTACGCCTTACTTTGGGAGTAGGGCCTCACACATACGGGTTGCAATGGCTTAAATCCATTCAAAATACATGATCCTTCATTTCCCACCATTCTTCTCCGCTATTTTTAAATATGCAGCGGTAAGTGAAATAACCTCGAATTATAATATTACCAGCTCATGCAGCAGAAGTAGCCTTTTTATTTAAGTCTTTTCTGTGAGCAAATTGAAATTATTCACCACGACAGTTTCATTGATAGCAAACTTTATTCAACCGAGATCATTGCGATTTAATTATCCCGCAAACCTTTGGTGACGTTGCTTCTACCTTGAGACTTACGTTTTTACGTTATTAAGAATTATGAACTAATTTCAAGGGCAAATAACCGAGAGGCAGTATCAATAAGACATTTTATTTGTCATAAGTTACGAAATGATCTACGAGAATAAGGGGAGTTCACTTTTTACTAAAGAGGGGCATTATAAAATGTATCGTAAATTGCAAGTGTAATTTGAGGACTTAAAAAAAGGGGTGTTGTCAAAACGTGTAGACTCTTTCCTCAATCACAACGGATTCCTTTGAGTTCCAATAAGTAAACCGCGGCTGCTCGCGGTTCACTTATTGGAACTCGGAGGAACAGGGGTGTCTAGTTTCGCCATGCATTCGCACGTACTTGAATTTCCATTGCCCTTTCTTAAAAAAATCTTTCATTCTGTGCAATGGCGACATTGATTGGGGAAGGGGAGGTGTGCGGTATGGGCTGGTTTGCGATGGTGATTTTGATTTCTCGTTGTTTATCGTAATGGACACCTCACGCGGTAGACTACTTCATCTACATCTACATAGGTTAATACCCCGCAAATCGCCGCAAGGGCGTGTGGCGGGGGTGTTAAGGTCACCACTCGTAAAACAGAATACTTGATAGGGACTTGTGAATGTCCCCCGCCACTGTTTCTCCGTCCTCGGATCACACCGCGAGTGAGCGGATTGGTCGGCTCTCCACCGTCCAACCACTTCCCCTCCTCCCCATCACCACCCACCCATCCATCGAAAGAGTGGTGTGGCGCCCGCACACGCACACACGCGAGAGGCTTAGCACCCGAACTCCCAAAAGGCTCTCTTTATTATATAGGCAACAACAGGCCCTCGCACCTCTCGACCAACATGCATGGATGGCCTCGTGCCTCCGACCGCAAAAGTGTCGATTGAAATAACGACTTCTTCTCTTCCCCAATCCCCCACTCCCATGCAACGAAAGTCGTGCCCGAGAGAGAAAAAAAACCGGGGAACAAGGAGAGAATCTACGGGTGGTGTCCCTCCGAGAGCTTTTTTGATTTGTGGCATTTCCCTCCGTGGACGTAATGGGAGAGTGTCTGATGTCTTCTTCCTCCACCGCCGTCATCTTCTGCGGTCCCCGTCTCGCCATTGTGATTCGGAGAGGAGGTCACGTGTCGCCGCCTGCAACTCGTGCGAATGAACGTGCCGCCGAGATTATCCGGCGACTGTCCCATCACGCCGCTCCTTGCGGCACCTCCAACACCCCCGCCCTCTTTCTCCCCTCCTCCCGCGCGAACGATGTGTGCGAATGCTTCGAGAGATAACTCTCCTCCCCAGTCCCTCACCTCCCCTCCCTTCACCCCTCTCCTCCCCCCAGCCCCTCATCAGGCGGTGGCTGTGACAATGCGCGGAGAGGCGTCTCCTCTTTGGGGGGGGGGGGGGTTGGGGGAGAGAGAGCGATGTCGGAATTGCGCTTGGGAGTCGAAAGCGTGTCTTTTCGGGATCCTCGCGTGGTGAGTCAATTCAACTAATATTGCGACCCCGTTTTCATAATATTAACAGTTCATTCACTTTCTCTGGATCTGGAAAACACTGCACAAGTTTCGGGACTATACACAATTGAATTTTAACGGTCCATCAATTTTAGTCCATATGAGCGAAAAGGATAAATACCCTCAAAGGCTAAGATGAATATCATCTATGAATACCTAAATGGAAGAAGAGGCCATAGTAAAAACAAGTTTTTATAACATTATATTTTGTGATAAAATACTTCTTGCTCAAATCATTCCTGAAATTATAATAATTGTAATGTGCAAAGATAAACTGAACCCATTCTTAGGAAACCGTATGGCTAGGTAAAAGTTACTGCTGGCTTACTCATAAACTTCAAGTACCCAATTTGTTACGTCCATTACAATTATTCAACCTCTTGCAGATGCGCAATTTTGCAGATTTTCGCAAATCAAATCAAGTGCAGTGTTATGATGTATTGGCCAGAGTCGTCTTATACTCGCACTGACAAAGGCATTCATTGAAATTTAGCTTTGTCCGAAATTTCTGGATTTCGCACTTTGCAATTTCGTCATTTCACTGCCGCGAAAGAAGTCTAATGTTTTTCCCTTTGCTTGTTCCTAAGATTCTCTTTTGAGAAGTTTAGTACGATAATTTCATTTTTGTTCAAGTAATGCTTTCTACGATTCAAGGAAATCGTAATGGTATAATTGATGCAAAACCCATGGCATATCAACCCCAATTAGAGGTGGAAGGCGAAAGAGGGAGTGCGAACTAATGCCTACTACAAGGGGTATGTGCCATTCACACAGATTATTAAGGGGTTTATTTCCATTCCCTGTGCTGTTTCAGTTTTCTCAGGGAAATCTGGTACTCACAAAATCACACAGGTTGAGTGAAACTGGAAGAGACCAGAGGCGTCACCTGGAATTGAATGGGACTTGGGAATGACAGGCTAATCGTTAACGCGAAAGAAACTTGTCAGGTGTGGGGCACTTGTGGGATGTGTACGGTTAGAATAGAAGGCATGTCTTGAGAAGTTTAGTGGTTTAAGATATCATGTTTCTCTTATGCACCAGTTACCGACAACTGTGAGGGGCGTGTGCTATGATGGTTTGCTCAGGACGAGAGTATGGATGACAGTCTCCAATCCTCAAACAGCGTCCATTAGCAAAAGGTAAAAGCTTTGAGAGGAAGGGGTAGACTGAAAAACATGCATGAATGTGCTTGAAGGGATTTTCAGGGGTAGGAATAATCGAAGTTTAAAGGAACAGAAGACATTATGAAATGATGCATAAATGCGCTGGAGACGAAAGAAGAATGCAAGCTAAGTGCAACGGCATGGAAGAAATTATAGGAAGGAGAGTTCCGTCAAACAGTGTATTTTTGACAATGCCTACGATTTGAGGGAATGGCCTGTTAAAGGGGTGTGTGCGGAATTAAAACGACTGCCAATTTTTTGTCATAATAATTTTCTCACCATTTTAAAGAAGCGGAGATTTCGAAGGCAATGTCGGTGCGTTTTCCCTTACGAGCGCTAAACTTATTCCAGGGAGGAGAACGAACCTCCAATCGGAGTGGCCCCTGAAACAACCAACCACCAGGAATTGACGACTATCCGCTTGGCGGCGGGCGCGATTTAAACGCGCGTTTGCCACCGCCCCCACTCACCCACCCACCCACTCTCTCCGCGGCCCGGCCCCCCAAAATCGCGTCCGGGATCGCCGCTTAGCTAATTCCGGAAGGGGGGTGTGAAGGATGGGGATAAGAAGGGGGAGAGAGGAAAAGGGATGGGGACATGGTTCGCATGAGGCCATCGGTGTGAATATATATATATAAAGGCAATCCGTGAGACCGCAGAGTTGCCGTGTGCCGCTTGTTTTAATATTCACGAATCCCGGAAAGGGGGTGGGTTTTGAGGGATGGGGTGAGAGTTTTGTTGAGGTGAAGGGAGAGAGTGAGAGAGAGAGAGAGAGAGAGAAAGAGGCGGAACGGGTAGAAAGGAAAGGAAAAAAATGATATGCGTTTCGGGAAGCCGTTGATTCGTTATTCACGCCTCCCCTCGGAAGAAGCGCGCCATAAATCATGAGGGCCGTTTTTATTGGCCCGTGCCGGACGGCGGAGATAAAAAGAGGCGAGCGCGCGGCAGTGGAGCATAAAAAAAGGAACGGGAGAAAGAGAGAGAGGGCGGGGGCGGTCGCGCGAATGAAAGGGAGAATGCCTTGGGCCATTTATTTATCCCCACGTTTGGGATAAAGAGGGAAGAGGGGGTGAGGAAGGTATGGGGGAGAGAGAGAGATCTTCTCGCGGAGGGAAACGAGCTAGAGGTGGGCACCTATGCACACACACACATATATATGTATGTATGCGTGTGTGTGTGTATGTATATACATATATATATATATATATATGTATATATATGTATGTATATGTATATATATATATATATATATATATATATATATATGTATGTATATGTATATGTATATATATATATATATATATATATATATATATATATATATATATATATATATGTATATATATATGTGTGTGTGTGTGTGTGTGTGTGTGTGTGTGTGTGTGTGTATAGGTGCTGTATATGCCTGTGTACCTACGAGGAACGGCGTGTGGAATGCTGGGAAAGGCGTAAAAATATAACCGCGAGAGAGCGACCGATTGAGTGCGGTTTTTACGCGTCGCGACGCCGTCCATTTCAGCATCCTCGACCCCTCCCCCATTTACATCCTCCCCACCCACCCCAAACACTTCATTGACCCCCCCTCCTTTCCTTTCAACCCCTTTACGAGCCATTTCGGCGACGTGAGTCGTGTACCGGCCGAGGGACGGTGAGGTTGCTGTGTCGTGATTTGTGAAAATCATTCCCTGCATGGTATTATTTCAATGGTCAGAATTGAAATTAATTGATAAATGTCAACCAAATAACAACCGTTAAGTTGGCTAAAATATTACGAAAGGAATGAGATAACATTAGTGAGTTACTTCTTCGACGATCTCTTTCTCTTCGCTCCTGCTTTCGGAAATAATTGCTCGAAGTACCGTTGATATTCACGAAACGTGGCAGATTTGAAATATGTGCCAATTTTATCCGCTCCCTAAAGAAGGCTATTTATTTTTTATGACTAATATTAGCTTAGGGACAGTACATACTACAATGGAGAAAGTCCATTTTCATTTCAAACGGAATATGTTTAACAGCAACACGTAAACAGCCGCGACACCAAGGGAGTATACTATATGATTGTTTAATACGCTTTGCCTTGTGATTTGAAGATGCAACTTCCAATAGTTTAAGCATGTTTTACGTCTTTCTATGACATCGTATTGAGATTGGAAGTTGCGATTTAGAAGTCAGACTTTTAGGACGATATCGTGATCCATTATGACCGATGGCGTTAATAAAATACATTTTCAATCCATGGTCCATGGGCTTATGTTGGTCGATTAGCATCAAGGTCCATTTTAGGCCGTAGGTAGAATATATTAAAATTTGTAAAATATGTTAAATGAATGACCATGAGATTAAGTTTGAGCATGATAAGGATAGAAGTCATTACGCTTGCCAAAGACATCTCCATGGAAATATATGTAGAGTCATTCTTAATTTATATTCTTGAAAATGTATCCATTCAACGGATGACTGAAGCATGGCTCACTTCAATACTCCGAAGATATGTCATGTTCCGCATTAATGAAATATTAATTTATCAAATACCATTTGATTCAAGGACCGAGTATCAGCGATTCCTATATTATTTCTTAAAGTGAAATTTGATGTAGTAATGTTATTCAACAAGGGATCCTTCGAATACAATTATCATTTCCCATGGAAACATATTGACGTAACTGTTTTTCCACGACCGGAAGACACACTGCTTTCCATCGGCCTGAGAGATTTCTTTTTGCTGCCGAGTACGAGACATCATGTTTGAGGTAGTTGTGGGTTAAGAGCTCCTATGGAATACCAATAAAATATCGGACTATGGTGCAGGTAAAAGCTATACATATAATTGATTCATCAGTGTATTCAGTGTATAAGAGACTCTTTAATGCTTTAGAAACATTAAGAGTCTCGGAGCCTGGTAAAATTAATTTCACTTTCGATTGTGCCCTTCAAATTCTTAACTTAAACGTTGAGGTCTGCTCAGGTCTAATTTGGCTTCTACATTATCATTTAATGAACTATATGTGTTGAAGATGTCACTGAAAGTGGAAAATGACGGTTGAGTGCAACACACGATATCTCTCTATAATGATAAGGTTTTGTCTCTCGAATTTCGTACCGCAATCGACCCGTAACACAAATGTACACTTCCACAAAGTGACTAAGCAAATAATAGTTGATAAAATGATTTTATTCATTGGAAATGGCGACCGAGTTACCCCATTTGAAATCCTGCCTGATTTCAAACCGAAAGTACGCACTCGCAAATTTCTCTCGGAACATCGATGCCTAATGTACGTAGCTAATCACGCGATGTTTCTGTGACTATTCCAACGTTTGGAAATGATTTTTTTTCTGGTCAGTACATGAAACGTAGTTACTTCCATAATATTTGGTCGATTTCAGCATGTGAATGGAAGAGCCTTTGCAGTAGCCGAATAAGTTATAACCGGAGCAGCTAGTCATCCCACAGTACTTGATTTTTTAGCCAAATTTAAAATTAATGGCTGATTGATTGGAGGCCGCACCTCTGACTACATTTTTATGGATAGAGCATTGATGAAACTGATCCAATATTTGAAATTTTAACGGCTATTTCTAAAAAACTCGGAAGCATCAGAGAAAAAAACTATAACACCAGGGTTATTGGTAGAAGAAATACCAAAATCGAGCTCAAGCAAGGTCACAAGGGTATATTATCTTCTTATCCGAAGATTCAACCACAGGAAGAGTTTCTATTACTCATCAAATAGATATCGAAGGTTTAATGGAGCAGAAATTCTTGCCAATTACACTCAGGTGGTTTAGGGCGAATGCAGTGATTGGTAATTATGTCCAACCAACGGTTGGAGGTTATTCCATTGCTGTCCACGTCGCGCCACAATGTCAGTCAATTATGCTTCTCTATCTAGCACTATCCCCATGACTTCCTAATCACATCAAACATTACTTAGTTTTACCTTTGGATACCTAAAATATGCAGAGTACTTTTAAAGCTTTTATCATTCTCTTTTCAATGTGACAAGCGCTTTAATTATGCAGTGCAGTCAAATAATACGTACAACTTGAATCGGAAGAAGTGTTAAAATTCTAGTTCCCCGTAATATATTAGTCGTTGCAACATATTAGCGTATTAGCAGGAGTTCCACAAGGTAGTGTTTTTGGGCCATTACTCTTCCTAATTTACGTAAACGATCTACCAAACAATTTACATTCCCAAATAAGACTCTTTGCTGATGTTTGCATTATATACAGACGGATAGAACATGTAAATGACCACGTAATATTACAAAATGACATCGATCGCCTTGGTGACTGGGTTACAAATAATAATATGGGCATTAATATAAGTAAAAGTAAGCATATAAAATTTTCAAATAAAAAGAATGCAGAAAAGGAATAAAAAGAGACGTTTCAGGCGTGATATGGTGGAATATCATGATTAATTAAAAATAGCAATTTTCCACAAAAATATTTTTGTGGAAAATTGCTATTTTTAATTAAGCAGAAAAGGAAATTTACACCCTCTTTGGAGAAAGAATCCCATGTACTAGTCAATGCAAATATTTAGGCATTTATTTAACTAGGGATCTTGGGTGGGGAGTCCAAGTAGATAATTTGACACGGAAGGCATTTAAAGTATTGCATTGGATGATGAGAAATTTAAAAGGAAGTAGCGTAGCCACAAAAGAAAAAGCATATAAGGCACTGGTTATCCCTATCCTAGAATACTCCTCCATAGTGTGGGATCCATATGAGGTGGGACATATTAAAAAGATAGAAAAAGTTCAAAGAAAGGCAGCAAGATATGTACTCGGAAGGTACAAAAGAACAGATAGTGTCACGGATATGTTAGATGTACTGAAATGGGAGAGTTTGAAAAATAGAAGAAAAAGGAGTAGGTTAGGCGCGATGTATAGAATTGTTAAAAAGGACGAAGCGTGGGAAGATTTATGGCAAGGGATAGAAAAGCCTAACTTTAAAGGAAAAAACGACCATAGCCACAAAATAAAAATAAGGACTCAAAAAACCAATAAGAAAAAATACTCTTTTTTAAATAGAACCATTATTGATTGGAACCAGCTGCCTGGAGGTTTGTTTGAGCCCTTTCCATCCAATTTTAGAAGTTTTAAGTTGAAATGTAAAGTAGCCACTGGGTAATAAACTTCACTGTAGTTTTGTAAATATTGTTTGTGTGTGATGAGGACGGCATTTTGTATGTGGTGTGGAAGTTTGTTTGTATGTGATGTGGAAGTGTCATTATGTAAAAATATTTTGTCTCTTATCTGTTTTTATGTGTTCGTATGTAATTTTCGTTGTTAGTAGTTATCTTTGACCTAACCTGACCGTTGCCACCAGGAAATTTGCCTAATTGCAACGTAATTGTGTAAATAAATAAAATATTCAGGACAGGATTCATCAAGTCATTATTTATGAAGATCATGATTAATACACTTCTTCATGCAAAATCAAGGTAAAAATTTAAAAATAACATTGAAATCACTCTTTTACTTAACTTTGTTCACATTTGAAACTTGCTACTTTAAACGAAAGTTTTCAACAGCTAAAAAGAGTCTCATCCTATAGACATTTGTGATAACGGTAGAATTGCTGTTCCCTCTACTCGTTCCAATCAACCTCTTTACACTAGCAATGCTGTTTTCAAGAAAACCTCGGTACTCGAAGCAACTTACTTTCTTCCTCCTGTCTTTTTTTTAATCACCTAAGGTGTTTGAATTACGAGGATGGGTGGTGGCGGCAACCATTGCGTTTTGAGATAATCTTCGCGTTGTGATATGATATGATGGCTCCTATCCCATCTCGCAACCCCTCGGCACTTCGGGACACACGCGTGCGGGCATTAGCATCAGTCACGTCCACTGAATGCCACCGAATTCGAGCTTTATAGCCCAGGCGAGGTGGCCAGCAAGGCATAGATTACCCCCAAAGCTTGCTCCAACTGCTCCTCCTCACGACCGGTAAACAGATAAAACGAGGGACTGGACGGAAAAAATGTGTGTATGTATGTATGTGTGTGTGTGTGTGTATATATATATATATATATATATATATATATATATATATATACATTCATAAATATACACGTAAACTGCACGGTTTGGGGGAGGGGGTGGTGTAAAAGAAAGGGAATGGGGCGAGCTTCCCCCTTCCCTGCGGCCTTCCACGACGACAAAAAAATCGGAAGGAAGACGACCAAATAAAAAAAACCAAACGGCGGAGCATGCGCCGTCGGGTCCGCCCTGCACGGCCCGGCCCGCTTGTACCACCGAAATCTCTCTCCAAGGTAAAAGAAAAATATACATATAAACAGCGACGATGGAGGCAGAAGTAGAGAGAATGGAAAATGCGGAGGGGTGAAGGGGGATGGTGTGGGGGAAAGGAGCAGAAAAAAGCTTTAAGGGGACTCCCGGGCGCATATGAACCTAAGAGGGGAAAAATGCCCGGGGTGGGAGTCTGAAGGGTGGGAGGGGTTGGTTGGGGAAAGGTGAAAAAATATATAAATATGGGAGGATAGCACGCAACAATGGCTTTGAATAGACGGAAGCCCGCTCGCCACCGTGTGTGTGTGTGCCTACATGTTCGTCCACTCCATCGCCGTATCGCTCCCGTCGACCGCTGATCCACTCCCGGCGGCCAACCACCTCGCACGGGCGGGAAAAGAACGGCTTGCTCCTCCTCTCTCTCAGATATCGCTGTCGACGAAGGCGTTGACGGAAGCTAGGCGTATACGGCATCGGTGATCTTCCATCGGGAACCATTGAGGAACTACTCGCTGGCGTGCACGAGACAAAGAGTTGGAAAGGCGTCTGAAGAAGACGGTCTCCAGAAGGAGCCGGATTCCTGGAAATGAACGCCAGGGTATTCCTCTCGGTGATTAAAGTATACCAGAGTGTCCATCCACTATTTCATTCGTTTCCGAAATCTTACGGGAAAATATTAGTAACCTCTGTTCGCTTCAAAACGTTGTAACCTGAAGGCTTTGTGTTGTATTCTCCTACCAAAACTGGAATTTGGAATTGCAGTTGTAATTTTAATACCACCATACTGAATTGGCAGAATGAAATATGATGTACAGGTATTACGCATGAGGTTCGACGGCGCATAGTGCCATCAGATTAATATCGGATTTTTCAATTGGTGCTCTGTTCAATTCTGTCTCGTATTTGAACAAATTTTAAGCCGAATCCCATTCAGCCATTTATATTTGCTTTCCAAAGATAATCGTCTTCTCGAAGAACAGAGAACCGTAAATAAAACTGTTGTGTTTGTTGAAAATAAAATTTTTAACCCCGCTGAAACGAAAAATCAGTGGAAGAGATTTGTTTAAAAAATTACTTTAATGAAAAAAAAGAATTTTTGGGAATCTTCCAATACTTGTAACTAGGGTTAAAAGTATAACGGCACATCAAATAACGCCGAGCGCGCATTGAAGCAGATCGGAGTTTATGACGGAGTCACGTGGTCGCGGTACGAAAAGTTTGGGCATAAAAAGTGGGGTAACTCTGATGGACAAGTCTTTGGGGTAAGTAGCTATTTATACAGGCTCCGTTGCAACTGGCTACATTATCTCCACCACGGGCGTTCGGTCGAATCCGTGGTATCTGGGAGGTGAATTGGGTAGGATGGTGCATGCCGGGGAGTCTCTTCAGAGCGGTAAAAAAATGTCGAGAAAAGGTCGACCCGGAGCGCGTGTAAAAAAACAAGATTTATGGATTTTCGCTGAAAGCGGGCACATGGATAATTGTCCTATTGGGCAATATGGTACGTGTGTTGGTGTGTGAGAGGATGGGGAGGGTGGGATTGTTAGAGGTGAGTCAAGGGCGCTGGTTGGGCAGCGGGGGGGGGGGAGAAGTATGGGGGCACGAGGGGGAGATTACGGATGGAGGGGGTGTGCTGGGGAGGTCATCGTGGGGAGGAAAGTATGAAACTGACATCGCCTCGGAAAAAAAGAATCGGTAGCTCGAATGAACGGCTCGTTTACAGGGAAATTCGCCCCGAACGTGAGGAGAGGTATACCATTTCGATCTCACGCATTCGCAAGCTATTTACCTACTCGTGTGCCGTGGAACACACGAGGAAAAATCCCTGTGTTTAGCCGATTCGAGCATTTTTATTTTGTGCTCACGTCGTTGAAATAATGAGATAAGGGTTGGGTGCGCCCATTGATTTAAGTTTAAATCGGGCAAGAAGAGCGTTAAAATTTGAAGAGTATGACGATCTCAACCTTAGGGCAGATCCTAAACAGCGGGCTTCCAGACCCGTGTGGTTACGCCAATTTCATAATATTCCCAGACGGCTGAAAGTCAGTTAATTAAGGGTTAGTACGTCCCACGTAGTTTTATGTAGCTTGGATCTTGTTATTATTATATAGGTTGGCAACAGGTTTCCAGCGTTAATTATTTATTGAATTATTCATTTTCAATAGCAAGTATTATTTGAATTTTGTCCGTTGGCGTAATACATAAATTTTTTTCCGCATCACTCAACTAATGTAATGCGGTGCATATATGAAATTCAACTATTATCATACACCCCGCTATTTTAGCTTAGAACAATTCTTCTTTGTCGGATTACCGAAAAACTTGTTCACTCACAACTACCTCGCAATCTGCAATTCATTCCAAAAATTGAACTCTTTGCCTAAGTTCGATACCTCGTAGGGTATAGTTTATTTGTAACTATTGCTACGGCATATGAAATCTCCCATGGCGAGGGGAATCTTAATTGTCCAGAAGATCTTTTGGCACACTGATTGCATTTTTTGCGTAGAAATTTAATCAGATGATGTTGAACCTGGAGTATCGAGGGGTATAGCATGGATTCCAAAGGTACTCTCCATTCAGGAGGCGCGTATCGTATTCATTAGGCCGCCATGTACTCAGATGCTAGCCCATACATCCATAACCTCCATGGATTTTGGGGCTTCTCCTGAACCCAGAAGATGTATGCTTTCGATTCTCTAAATAACATGCATCAATCCGTGTAAGACTAGTGTAGAAAGAAGACAGAGAAGTAATTCACAGTCATTTATCCGATGATAATAATCCGCTTTGCAGAATGCACTCTTTGACCCTTGTGTATTATGGATGTACCATTCAGGAGTGAAATTAAAAAGCCATCCGTCCCGTACCAGTATTTTTGACTGATCATGTTTCCATTCGTCGCGGTGAAATGACATTACCTTGACCGGTCCCATCCCTTCCCATCGGGGGCTGTTCTGATCCGCTCGTTGGTGCAAATCCGGTGTCAAGCGACAGTCACCGCTAACCCGGACAACACTACTCTCCTTTCAATGGAGGGGGAAGCGCATACATATTACGTCGTACATGGCGATTGAGTCCGCCTACTTTTTTACTTGCATTATTTTCTTCATGATTTTTTCGGCATCCCTATCGTGGCCATGAAGCGAGTGATTGATTGATTGATTGATCGAGCGTCTGTCATCACCCGATCCGACTGCCGCGCGGTTGCATTCGCTTTCATCTTCCCTCCTTCCTCGCCTCCCATGTATGAGCAAGTAACCCGCGGTCCAAATGGAGTCGGACGGCAGCGACACTTTCCGTCAAACAGCATGGCGTGATCTGACGAGACGAGTGCTCGCTTTGAATCGGAAGGGACGGGATCAATCTCATTTTTGCGAAATGACGTGGCACATACCCTGCCCGACTCTGCATACAGCCTAGGCGGGCTTGTCTGGGGGATTGGCAGCACGCGGGGCTCACGCGCGCTTAGTATATCGCTCAAAGCGGAATAGTTCAGCACCGAGGTCTCGCAAATTATTCGCACTCCTACATACATTGGTCGTTTGGATCATGCATATAAAATTCGGGAAATAGATGCCAGAACAAGCCGACTCAAGGACTCCTTCTTCCCAAGGACAATACGGGATAGCAACTGCAGGGTTATAGATAGCAAAAATTCCACTTGCCACCCTCAGCGTCTAAAAAATAATTAGCTCTACTTAAATGCATGCTCTTTCACTAACCTTATGTGTTTTGTTATAATAACCCATTCTTTCCGAATGACCTCATTCGAGTTCTGTTCATCTGTTTTTAAGTCTCCCTTTCAATACCTCGTCCCTCTCCGCGGGGGAAAATTCCTGCTACCCGCAACGTTGGGTCGCATTCCCTGCCTTTTAGAGTTTCTTCGGGGTGTAGGGTGTTTTGTGGTGCATGTTCATGTGGTAGTGATGTTTCACATTCTTGCTTGTTGTGTCCTGGCTTGGGTGTTGTAGGATGGCTTTCGTGCTGCATCCTGGGGTGCAGTTTTTTTGTTGTTTGCGGTATATGTGTTCGCATGAGTGTTGGATGAAGGGATTTTTGCATGAGTGTGTGCGGTGCTGTGAGTGTAATTTTTCACGTTGTTGTTTTGCATGTGGTATTGTTCCTTTTTACGGTTGGTGACCTAACACCCCCCGCCACACGCCCTTGCGGCGGCTTGCGGGGTATTATGTAGATGTGGATGAAATATCTTCAAATAACCTCAGGAACGATATATTAATATATTAGTTTAAATGATTATAAAATCAAAGTGAGGCTTCCGGCTTTGGCTGATCCCTCTTGTATCATTATTTTCAATTATATCGTAAGTTTGCATTGCATTGAAAATTTACATGGATATTGCCTATTTTCTTGAGTACCATTCTTGTTAAGTTACTTTTTTAACAAAATTATGCACATACATTCACAGTCAAATATTTCACATTATCAACTGTTGAAATCAAAGCGCTAAGAAGTATATAGGTCTTACGATAACAATTACGTGCTAGCGGTTTACGGTTGAGCAGCCCATGTGCCACAATTGATCCGCGGTCTCCTTATAACTCAGGCACTATAGTCTTTTCCTTAGGCACTGTTATGAATTTTCACATTCGTAAAACTTATGGTTAATTTATGCAAACAGTTATAAATCCTTAAGAGGGATTTGGTGGTCCAGTGGTCCGAGCGCTGGACTTCTGACTGGAGGACCCATGTTCGATTCCGTGTAGCGCCTCTGGACACCCTCAGCTTCATCCGAGCTGTGTGATTTTTGAAGTACTATAACTTCCTGGGCAACCAGAAGGCGGCACAGGGAAGGGATCTGGCCCCCGCTACCCTGAAGTGTGAATTTCACCAGTCTTGGCCTTAGTACTGGATATGAACTCTACCATCACACACCAAACAAACCTTCGGGGTGATAATAGGGGTTATAATTCTTGAAGTTACTTTTGTGCTTTTTTTTGGAAATTGAAAAAGTCTTAACTTAGTAATTCAGTTAACTTGGAATCTAGCACCTTATTTACTATCTTGTGGAAAAATTCAATAACTTGAAGATTTAATGTTTGCATAAAATTGAACTAAATCTATCATCTCTTAAGCTTTTGTAGCCAATCGTTTAATGAATGCTATCTCTATGCTGCCTATCTTCCCTTCCTTTCACAGTCTCAGCGGGGGGTAGAGTGTTTTGTGTTGCATGTTCATGTGGTGGTGGAGTTTCGCATTCTTGCTTGTTGTGTCCTGGCTTGCGTGTTGTTGGATGCTTTCGTGCTACATCCTGGGGTGCAGTTTTTTGTTGGTTTATGGTATATGTGTTTGCATGAGTGTTGAATGAAGGGATTTTTGTAGGAGTGTGTGCGCTGATGTGGGTGTAATTTCCCATGTTGTTGTTTTTCATGTGGTATTGTTCCTTTTTACGGTTGGTGACCTAACACCCCCCGCCACACGCCCTTGCGGCGGCTTGCGGGGTATTATGTAGATGTAGATGTATGCTTTTCTTAATATCATCTTGATCATCATTAAGAATATCGAAATCCCAATTTATTTATGTATGCATGCCTTATTGTGTCCAAATTAATTTGGCCACTTCGACTTGAACTTGAGGAGGTCAAGCGATGGGAGATTTGTGTCGACCGTCCGATTATACCTGAAATTGAAATGTTCTACAAGTTTGTGCCCACAGTTACGAGAGCGTAATCATTTTTGTGGAGCCACAGCAATGAACCACCCGTTGATTTTAGCCTGAGTGGATGTGGAAAAAACGCATTTGTTTCAGTATGAATGCTATTTAGAACCCACGGTGACTTGTGCCGTACATGATTGTGTTTGATGGCTTTCACTAGGGAACATTTTTGTCGTGTGTCAGATTTTATTGTGCAGAAAACTTAATGGCAAATATCTTCACTCGTGTTTACCTACTAATTTTCCTCTTTATAAAAATTAATGCTTGCTACGATACATGGTGTGTATGAAAAGTATCGGGAAGAGTTTCGTAAAAATAATTTCTTTCAGATACTGCAACAATGCCTCAAAATTCTTCAAAGTTAATCTCTTGAGCGTCGACACACTTTTTCCAGCGACTTTTACACGACTCGAAGGCTTCCTGATATGCGGATTCCGGAAGGTCCTTAAGGGCACGTACAAGCAAGCTTCTTTAACGGCACCTAGGGTCCCAAGGTGGTTTCCTACGAGGGAGGATTTCACTTTTGGGAATAGAAAATAGTCTGCTGGTGCCAAGTTGGGACTGTAAAGGGGTTGGGGAATCATCGTGAAGGTGTTACAGAAGGTGTTCGCAAGCAGACACTCGACTCTGCCCTTGGTCGCCCGTGAAGACCGGGATGAGTTTTAGCGTAGATCTTTCGCATCGCCAATTTTTCAGTGATAATGATGGTCACTGTCATATTATCAATGCAAATACGATATGCGATCGTGCGCACACTTAACCTACTGTCTGTATTCAACACTTCACGCACACGCAAGAAAAAAATTGCTACCGATACTTTTTATGCTAACCTTGTACTTATTTTCATTTGGCCGTTTGAATTATATTTCACGCTAAAATTCTGGAGATATGCTAGCAAAATAATTATAATGGAATCCGCGATTTGAAAACCACTACATCAAGGGTTACAACAGGAGCCCGTAACAATTTTTAATCGCGAGGCTGGCTTCTCAAGCTCGGAAATCTTGTTGGTCCTCGTATCTCTGTAATTAGGTTTCTAGGACTGCTAAAAGTGTTTCGCCAGAAAGCTGAGGGGATAGCGTTTGCTACGCGCCCACGCCTCAAAAGAAAATTTTCCCAGACGTATATCGAAGTTGCTGGCGACTGAGATAAGTTATGTAGAACTCTGTCTTTAATAATTTTGCGCACGGCTTTATCTGAACATTAATGGAGGAACAATAGACAGAACAGGGAGTGGGAAATTTGTTAATTTCTTTCTAACACTACGGTAGCAATGCCGTGCATTCAATCTCATAAGGATGATTCAATAATATCCTTCTGAATGTGTGAAGTGGGTAATGGATGTGAGATCCTGGGCTGAAGTTTTTTCCATTTCATCAAATGTAGACTGGGTTCATAACCACCAAATGTAAATGCGTGCGTTCTTGGGGTAACCAAAATATGAGAAAATAATTATAAATATGATCATTTAAATGTTTTTTAAAATTTATTCGTTCACTGTGCTCATGAAAACCCGTTTGTCGACTCAAAATAATGCATATATTTATCCTGACCTGGTGTACGAGAATTCTACGCGTTCCCCTCGGGAAAAATTCCATTGTGCTGAAATGACATAAGTAGTTCAGCTAATCCGTACTTTTGGTCAGTTCATTGGCGATTGATTTCCCCAGACGAAGCTGACTAACGTCTTGAGGTGGTTGTGTCTGACGAACATTAGGAGTTTACACAGGTAATGGCAAAAACTGGATGCCGATTAGGATCAAGGAATAAGATGGGAATGTAAGAATGTTCATTTAGGACCCTTCGTGGAACCTGATCTTTAGAGCGATATCTTGAGGGATTTAACCTGTTTATGAAAAAGGGATGATAGATGGATAGATAGATCAATTAGATATTCCATAGAGGCGGAGAACGACCTTATCTTCGGAGGATGAAAGCATCGCCCATAATATTCTTACGGAGCCCGGAAAACGACGGCGTCATTCTCGATTCCTTTCAGCCTATTTCACGGACGGCACCCGGGAGGAAGAGGAGGGAGAAAGTGAAGGGGCGGACCGACCCCATCCCCCAGCGCCCACGCACCGCGTACACAAGGCGGCGGTGAGAGCTGCCGCTCACCTCGAGAAACTCTCTCTCTCTCTCCCCACCTCCCCCACCCGGCCGCTTCGTCTGCCGCTGCTCTCGTCTCCGCCGCCCCCGCGAAGGCCCTTGCGGGAGAGGGAGGAGGATGTGGAGACGGAGGGGGGAGAGAAGTTCGCGGGGGGGGAGGGGAACGCGGCGGAAATGGGCGCAATGGGGTGTGGGGAGAGCGCGGAGCTAGGAGGTGGCGGCGAGGAGGGGGGCGGGGCCTAAGGGACGCGACGCCCGGACGCGATTGGCCGAGGGGGCGCGCTTCCGCGGTGGGCAGGGTGGGGAGGGAGCGAACCCCTTCTATTCCGCTCGCCCCCACCCCTCCCTGGCCAGATCGATCCCCTCACACCCCATTCCCTCTCTCTCTCGCCTCCACCCCCCCTGTCCGCACCCTTCCGAGCGTCCATCCCCTATCCCACCATGCCCTCGCCGCCCCCCCCTTTCCCCCCTTCACGTCTGTCCGAGGGGGTTGGTTCTCCTCCTTCCTCCACCCTGCCCCTCTTCGCCCCCAGACCCATTTCTGCCGGACTCAACCTCGTCGTCGCGCGGCGAGCGAGCGAGAGGGCCCCTGGCCGGACGTACACGATTTCACTCCGTCCCCACGCGGCGTTTCTGTGAGAGATGGCGTTCCTCGCACATGTCGGTGTGGACCGTTTGCTGGACACTTAAAATCAGGCCACACATCTCGAACTGCTGCGTCCCCACTACTCCTCCAGAGTATATATGCATTGCATGCCAACATTTTTCGGTCAAAGCACGCGCGCCCTCTTTCGGTATCCTCTCACTGAAGCGAATGCAGCCCACCGTTGTCTGTTGCGGATGTCGATGAATTAAGGTGTCATTTGGCATAAAATTCAAAAATAATATCTATGTCATAGAGGACACGGAACGAGAGGGTTTCTGAAGACAAAAGAGTTTAAGCGTCATCAATTTGGATACGCCTTGGAGTATCTGTCAGGCCATGCTGCCCCCATTGAACCGTTCCCACTCTTTGCACGCGCCTGACGTTGCCCCATCTCGGCTGGAATGACGTAGGTGTCATTATAGGAAGTCTAATGATTAGAATCCCGTCTGTTAAGAGAGACTTGGGAGGTCGTGGAGGCTGGGGTGAAAGTAGGTGGGGAGCTGATTTAGTCGCCAAGATATGCAGATGATCAATCTACAGTAATCCCGTCGGACAAGAGATTGCCGGCATTATTGAACGCATTCCAGAATCAATGTAAGAGGTTTGGGAGGAAAATCAATTGCGTAAGATCGGAATTGATGAGGTCCTGATAAATCTAGAAGGCTAATCTAAACGTAAATTGAGTGAATAAATTATGAAAGGCTGTCTTGATCTATGGAAAATGGGACAATAGAAAGGACATTTGAAGACATTTTGGCCAAGGAGAGGCATTTAGAAAAGAATTGGGAATTGATAATGAAGACTCTTTCTTCATTAAAACCACAAGGCCAATGATGAATAAAGAGTGTAGCGTGAATAATAGAGCGTTTACGTGTTAGTCTTCGAGGTAAGGACCTGGTCACAGATGGGAGGGTTTTGAGATACGATTTTGGAGAAGGGTGTAGAAAATAACTGGAATAAGGGAGGCAGACAAAGTGTTTGATACGTCAGGAGGAGAGAGAAGGTTGAGAAATCGGAAGTTTCAAAAAGTGGACGGATGAGAGATATAGAAATGCAGTTTTGAATGCTGTAAGCAAGAGGGGAGAATGTTGAGTAAGCGTACCAGTGGACGACAGGAGAGAAACGGCATTACGGAATTTGGAAAGTATGAGGTGCTGAAGAAGAAAGGGTGTACGTAAATGCCAAGAGGTGTTTATGTTGCGTGGATGTGATTTTGAAATCGATAGCATGATTTAAGGCTAGGGATTTTTCAATACGTACCTCTTATTGCAAGGTGGAATTGCCAACGGCGGGGCGAAGAGTGAGATATAGACCAGTCACTTGAGACCTGTTATGCAACGTCGTCAAATAAAAAAAGCCTAGAAACTTAAGACTCCTTTTGCTTCCAACTAATAATTTTCTTCTTCAGTTCAGTGTGCTTTATACCCTTCTTCATGAAGATTAGAATGTCCTCGATTATTTTAGGGAGAAAATATACTATTCACTATGAATGTGGAGGCATTAAGGGTAATGCACGGACATTAGTGCAGAGTAGCACACCAGTTGTTAAAGGACTCGGCATGAGGTGTTTTCTACATCTACATAATACCCCGCAAGCCACCGCACGGGCGTGTGGCGGGGGGTGTTTGGTCACTACCTGTAAAAGGGAACAAAACCACGTGCAGAATCATGTCTTTTAGATTTGGGGGAAAATATTTTTTAACAATTTATCGTTTCTTGTTGTTAGAGCTGAATAACTAGTTATTTACTATAATAAACGTTTTCCCGTCGAGGGAATGTGTACCTTGTGGTCGCAGGCGCCTTTTTTTAAACGGTTACCTGTTAATATGTGTGTATTCCAAGAGCTCGAAAAATTTCAAAACATATTTCGTACTATGTGATTTCCACATTTTTCGGGCTGCGTCCGCGTATGTCGTTTAAATGTACAACAGTGAAAACACGCATGAGTGAACACCAGAGGGAAACCAAGGCCAAACAGTTTAGAGCATCGGCCATCGCTGAGCACGCCTGGAGTGAACCTGGACACTCTATTCTCTTCGACGACGCTAAAATAATAGCGAAAGAAGGAAAATACTTCCAGAGAATAATCAGAGAGGCCATTGAAATCGTTAAAAGGCCAAAAAATTTTAACAGAGAGGATGGATATCCACTCCACAGTGCGTGGAAACGAATAATTCCGCGCAAATATGAGGACGTTCCCTGATTGGCCAAGAAATTTCCCGGTATTGGCGCCGGATTTTTCCTATATAAGACGGGACAACAAGCTTCTTTTCATCCTTGACCTGAGGACGCCAGCAGGATAGCTGGCGAAACTGTTGTACATTTAAACGACATACGCGGACGCAGCCCGAAAAATGTGGAAATCACCTACTCATCGCCGCGGAAACCTTCGAACGAACATATTTCGTACTATTTTGTTCGTCTTTACAACAAATCAATATTGTTACATATAGTTCATTTACATCGTATTGTCCACAAATATTAATATGAAATTTAAACTTTTAACTACAAGTATGAAATCAAGTTGCTCATCATCTCGCAAAAATTTGTTTCTACTTAACAATGAGCGCGTAGTGTGTAGGAATCCATTTATCAAATGGGGGGATCAAATGTTTAATGAAAAGAGATGTCGTATTTTCCAATGGTGCTTTTATTGTTCACGTAAAAACTGTTTCGTTCAAACATTCAAAACTATTGGTACAACAAGCATTTTACCTGAAGATGGAGTTTTAAACGTCGAAACGTGTTTCGTACATTATTAATAAAAATAATAGTGAGCCAATAAAATTAATTTTTTCATCCTGAATTTATTTCAACAAATTTTAGCCTGTCAGAGTATCAAACAATAATTAAATCTCGCCAAAATCTTCAAAGGAGCTCTTAGCTGAGATCGGGAAAGCCCTTTTAAGCAGTAGTAGTATTTAAGGGAGGCGACCGACTGCTGAGGTCATTTGCGTCATTTTAGGGATGGGCAGGAAAGGGTGAAGAGTAACCCGGCGTCGGCATTGGCTACTCTTTACGAAAGGCGCGAAGGGGTCCGCAGCTTAACGTCCCATCCGTTGGAAGGCGTACTCACTTTAAGTGCCCTCCACAAAGCACCTCAAGTAGGGATCGAGATACCTCTGAAAAATATTCAACACCGCCAGGATTTGAACCCGGACCCTCTGGGTGGGAAGCCAGTACGATAGCCACCGCACCTTCTCAATTCCCAAGACCTTTTAAATAGGTAAGAGTATAATAATAATTTTCCGCCACTTCGGGTCGGGAGTCTTTTTTTTCTAGCTAGGTGGGCACCCTTCAACACAGATTTGGAACACCTTTTGAAAAATATTACAAAGGCATTTACTCCAACCAGATTGCCATCCTCAGCTCCTCGGTACCTGTAGGTCAAACATTTCGAAATGGCTAGGTTAATTGGGTACTCAAATTGGACTGTTTTTCTAAAAGTCATCATATTTCCTACTTTTAAAAGATTTAAGCGAGTAGGTAGGGATAATTGGCGACTCGACGATACGGAAGGGTTGTTTCATGTAAAACGTATCTTAAGATTTGGCTAAGCTTGGTAACTGATGAACATGGATTAATTAATGAAATTTACTTACCTTAAGAGCATACACTCAGTAAACTCATGGGACTGATTTTACAATTAAGTCCGCATTGACCTAGACTTGTTTTTAACGCGCTGTAGCGTTTGTTATTGCTCTGGGCTCGAGAGGAAGACTGACGCTTGTGAGTCCATAAGCTAGCATGCAAATAAATCAGGTAGATGCATGCCTCTAGGAATTTTTGGTCACTACCCGGGATACGTCGGAGCTTGTTTCGTTAACTACGAAGCAGCAAACATTATCGAGCACGTGAAACGGTCTAAATGTTCTCGAAGCTGGTGATTCCATTATTCTTTGTCAAGAAAATCGATCAGCAAATAATGGCCCTTCCACAGGGACACTAACCCCCGAGATGGGTGCTCCACTTCCTTGTTTAACGTATGATAGCGGCGTCTACGAACTTTGAACCGACTCAAGCCTGGACTCCCACAATAGAGTTTGTGTGTTGCGTGAGCATGACCTGAAACGGGCAGCATTAGCCCTGTCGTGGGCCGATAAAAAGGGCACAAATGACCTTCTGGGGAAGCTTTTATCAGCGAGGGCAAATATTTGCGTCTTGTTCTCCTTTAGTTTTCCCATGGTCCTCGTCTCTCAGCATTGCTCGTCGGCGAAGGGGACGCGAAGATATTGCTGGCAGACGTGCCCCGTCTTTCTAAATCCTTCTCGGGTTTGTAGGCATTGGTTCCAATGCCGCATTAAGGATGCTATCGAGGTGAATGAGGCAATCGGCAGTTTTTTTTGGAAATTACGAAACAGGTTGCTCAATCTCAAAATGTTCAAGTGTTATGATTTCACTTAGCCAAGCCATTTATCTCACTTTTCATGCATCCATTGAATAATTTTTCATTGAAGGACGTCTTGAATATGGTCATTAATGTGTAGGCGTGCTCTGGGTTCTTTTGACAATAAAATGAATTGGGCCTTTTCCAAGAATTAAAACTATACTTAAGCCAAGAAAATATGAAGTAACTCCTGCTATTTTTAATTTAGAACATATTTATCTGTTTAAAAGCGTCATTTCTTTAAACGTATTTCAGGAAATAATGAATTTGATGGTTGGCGGCTCTCCTAAGTAAAAATTCTGGATCTCTGAATAAATACAGTTGGTGTTTTTTACGCAAAAATATTTTTGTGTCAAAACACTTGGAAATCATTCCTAAACATCTGAATAAATAAAACTTGGTATTTTTTAATGCAAGAAACTTTTGGTGTGAAAAGATAGCAAATTTATTTATTTAGTGTCTTAGGAAATTATTTCAGAGTGTTTTGATTTTAACTGCGGTAGAATTGGACTAATGATCAAATTTCATTTAATTTTATCTAAGTTTCAAATGATTATTTGAGTTGAAAGGAGCAAAATTTCAAAATAAATCTAATGTATGCTTTCTGATGTATCGATTTACCCATAAAGAATGCAATTAAATTATCGGAAATTTAAGTGATCAAGAATCTGAAGTTATGCTTTCGTATTGGAAATCAACGAAATTATCCCTTTCTCACTGAAGTAGGTAAGTGCTTTTATATACATAAATTCGACTGTAGTTCATTAAATCTAATGTTATGCTCAAAATTTGAATATGACACACTTCGTCATCTTTTCGATGAAAACCTGGATAATTTCGCAAAAGGAAACCAATTAATGAGTACGCTCACTCGAATAACCAAACAGGAACCGTGCACGATTTTCCATCTGGGGAAATAGTTTAAGAGCGTCTATCGTAACTTAAGACGACTAGTGGCAACAGAGTTTTCGCTACTGCCTTTTGAACCTGGGAGGGGTAACCTGGAATCTTTATTGGGATTTTAAATGGCGTTGATGCACGTTTATGAGGAGATTTTTTTCGATTCGTGGGACTTGAAAATCAATCCTGGAGCGAGTGACAGGGTGACTCGATTCATTCACTCCATTCTGACTCTCTCTTTCATTCGATGGAGCCCCCGCCCCCGCGCGCCCGGGGCGGCTCTCGAGCAAACCGCGGACGTCGCTGGGAAGGCGCCCACGACGAACTCGTGTAGCGAACGATCATTTCCACGTTCGTACGGCGTCTTCTTCTTTCTTCCGGGATCATTTTCCTTCTCGAGAAAAAAATTAATCTCGAACAAATTAACCAAATTTAAGGGACAAACCCCCACCGCTTTCGCGACTGCTCTTAAGTTCGGATGATGAGTTTCCTCGGATAAGTTTCCGAAAAACTCTCCTTTTAATTTTTTCGATTAGAGATCAAAAACGCTCTCATATTACACCCCAGCAGTTGATATAATAATGAAGCATTTACCCGACGAGGAATACGCAGGAAAAAGAGAGATAGCCGGCAGGGTAAGCAGCATTATTCCTGGAAGCCCGTCTTGTTTATTTAAAATTAAGTCGTAATCATCACGGTGAAATAACCGGAATTAAAAAAAGGGTCCATTAATCCACCTCTTTTAGTAATGGGAAATATTTCGCAGGGAAAACGGTAACTGTCTAACGTCCCGAGGACTTTTCCTTCTCCCTTTCTCCTGAATCATCCGGATGCTACTAATTAAGGGTATAATCCGTTTCTTAATTGAATGAACACGAGTGGAAATTATGAAGTTTTGAGGGGGGAGGTTATGAGACGGGGTAATTGAGAGGGGAAGTTAGGGAGGGTGAAGATTGGGGAGGGATGTGGGTGAGTGGCCGGGAGGGTGGCATGGATGGCAGCCATCCTTCGTCGACGGGAGGAGGGTCGGGGAACATCCGCGTTGGTGAGAAGAGTGTTTAGAGAGGGGTTTAGGGGGGCTTCCATCTCCGCTTCCGTCACTAGTACTCGCTTGGGTACCCCGGACTTCTTAACTGTCGCAATATTCCGTTCATCAAACTCAACCGCTCACGAATAAATAGTCTGTATATTCTGCACTGTACTCGAGGGAATCTGTTTTTTGAACGAACGACTGGGTAAAGTTTCGAATGAATTGTGAATCCGAACCTTCCCATCTCAAAATATCGTCAAAAATGTTAACTGGCGACCAATGATACGATTCTAAGGTACGTTATTAGGGGGATATGTTGGGTCTCAGTTGAAAGGCTTCGCGTCCGGGAAATGTGTCACCTCTCTTAGTATTAGTCTCGCTAGAGTATTAGCAGTCCTCATTTTTCCCGTCGTGTGATGTAGGCGAGAGAAAAATTAAAAGGATGTAATTTTATGTTCTGAAACATTTATTAAACTTCGACACAAAATGTATAAATAATACTTGCCGCAAAAAATATATTCATTTCTGGCTGCATAATACGTACTAGTGTGAATGGATAAACTGCAGTGACGATAGTAAGAATGCAGAGTTTTTGATAATATTTAGAGGTATAAGAAAGTATACATGTAGCCTGTGGAAATGCACGGTGCATCTCTCCACTGAAGGATTTTCTACGGCGAATTTTCCGGTCGGGGTTGTAACGATTTATATAAAAATCATGTGGCACGGATTGTATTTTAATACGTTTTGTTGGGAAATTTAATATAGTGACTTGAACAAATGATTTTTTGGAAAAATTGAAACTATGAATTATTTTATTTAGAAATTATAAGCTTTAAAACATGACACGTTTATTTTTAACGAAAATAAATGAATTTCTGGCTAAAAATAATACTAAAGAAAATGATATCTGGGCAACACAAATGGGCAAAAGAACGCTGTTCTCAACCAATGAATTTCTTCCAAATATTAATTACGTTGATAATTAAATGAAGATGAAGACGTGCCCGAATTTCCATGCGTGTGAATAAGAGGTGTTTCATATTAATGGAGATTACTCCAATAGGTATTAGTACCCTACAAGTATTTCATAATCTCAGGCTGTCCCTAGTTGAAAGGTGTCAATTTAGCCACTGTTGGTATTGTTGTTACAATTATATCCCTTCAGTAACGAATAGCAAAATTATTTGCAGGACTGTAGTTTTAAAATTGAAATGTTTTATAATTTCTGTTCAATAGACATTAACAGACATAGGGTTACTGTAGTTCTGGATTTGTCAATTTTCGTTTTCTTTCAATTCTTATCATGAATTCATATGAAATTCATAGTTTTTTCAGAAAAGACAGTTCGGGGAATATTTCACGGTAAACATTTACCTCTCCAATTTTTAAAGACTTGAGTTAAGCCTTTATTAAAATTAGCCGACAGTGTCAAATGTTCTATTAGTTTTCTAGCATCTACCGACCAAGATCTCATTCTCAAACGGGCCCGCAATCCAAATATTTTTTAAAATATCCATATAGACGATGGATCTTTATTTTGTTAAACCTCTTTTCCAAAATATATGATACCATTTAGGCACTCTAATGAATTTTTTAGGCCTTAGCATGTAATATCTCTGACCTTTACCTATGCTATGTTCAATTACAGTTGTAAAAATCATTAACGGCGGGGAGCAATGCTGTCTACTCTTCCATCTCTGCAAATACTTACAATGGAAAGAAAACTTTCCAAAAGTTAGAGAAACTATACTGCGCATTTAATCACCCTACTACTTCAAGTAATTTTTGAGTGCGTCATAACAACCATCTCGGCGTTCGTACGCTGTCTTGCTGACTCCCAGGGCATAATGCAGAGCGGAAGTCTCCGGAGAAAATTTGGGGTTCTTTGGCAATCAGCGCGCATAGCGCATATGCAAGGGGAATCACACGCAGTCGGGTATATCTGGAACATTACACGGTGGATTGGGAGGGGGGGTGAGAGCAGGATGGGTTGGTGGTTTGAAGGGGTTGGGGGGCGTGTACGCGGTTAGGAGGAACTGAGGGGGATGAAGGGGACACGCACGCACCCACTCCTTTCGACCCCCTCTCCCGTCGCCTCAATTTCAAACTGCCGTGACTGCTCCCCCCCCATCCCTCTGCTCCAGCCCCCCTTAACCCTGCCCGCCGCCAGTTAAATGAGAACCTTTAGCCTCCCCCGCACGCCCGTGTGCTACAACCCAACACCCCCGCCGAAGAAAGAAAGCGAGGCGAAATAAAATAAAACCCCGAGACCGACTCACCGCTCACCCCGCTTTACCCTTCCCGCCTTGCAGCATCCCTCCTCCTCCCCCCCACCTTGGAAACTTAATGACACGAGATTAGAATTTAAATTAAAAAAATCTAAACGCTCATGCGAGTAAAAGGGAACTCCTCCGTTATCCCTTTTGCCCTTCTTCTCCACCCGTACCCCCCGTCCCTCCCCCCTCCCAAAACACGCTCCCTTTATCCCTCTTGCATGGAGATGGATTGTAGGCAAGGTGTCGGGGGGGTGTTTCTGGGAGAGTGGAATCCTTATGGGTTTTTATTTCCACTCCCTTACCCCCCTCCCCCTTCCCGTCTTTCTATTCCCTCGTAATTTATTTCCTCTGTCCGCGATTTCCTACCACTGCGATCCTCCATTTCTTCATCCCTTCTTTATTTTATATTCCGCTCTCACCTCGTCGCCTCTCCCCCCCCCCCACCTCCCCCTTCCCCGTCTCTCCCAATCCCCTTCCCTTTTTCAACTCCTTCGGACCAATCAACGCTAATCCCTTCGCCCCCGCGAGTGGTCACCCCCGCGGCGGAGGGAGGAAAGACCGCCCCCATTTCGAATTGGTCCCGGCGCCGTGATCTCGGGAGTGGGCCGACGGCAGGGAAATTATTATTACCTTCCCACTCTTTCCCCGAATCGCTTCTTTCCTCCCGCCCCCACTCCTCCGCCCTCCCCCTCCGCGGGCGAAAAGGAATGTGGGGCGAGAGGAAAGGGGAGCGAAAGAGAAATGCGATTATTATCGTTATTTTTTCATCCTTAATTAAGGACTCGTCTCTCCCTCTCTCTCTCTCATTTGCCCACAACTCTCGACCACATTCTCCTTCCCTCTCCTCCCTCGTAACATCCGCGGCGGTGCCCGTCCCATCTCCTTCCCTCACCTCTCTATCCCGCTTTGCCCCATCCATCCATCCCCTGCGCCTATCAACGAAGATGTGATGTAAATTCCGCCCCGCCCAGCCACAAGGAGAGAGACGGAAATGTTTTGGAATGACATAACAGTGTAATGAAGATAAGGTCCGGGGAAAAGAGTGGGAGGGAGGAGTCTTTGGTCTGAGAGCTGATCCTTTCCTGTGTCATTTTATTTTTTTTAATCTCCTCCGAACCTCTCTATCTCCTCTCCCGCCCTCTCTCTCTCTTTTTCTATCTCCTTCTCCTTCGAATCATCGAGAGGGGGGAGGAAAAGGGCGGCTGGAGGTGGAGGTAAGGGGTAGGGGTGTGGAAGAGGGTAGGGCCGGGATGAGGAAAGAAGGGTTTTCTCCCTCCCTCCTTTTTATTTCTTTTCGCAAAGGGGTCGTCGATACGTTCTTCTCTTTCTCGTCATCATCCCATTTCCTCCTCTCCGCTCCTCTCATTTTCATTATTTCCAACCCTCCTTTTGTGGAAGGGCAGCCACCCCACGCGATTCGTTTCCCTTTTCCTCGGAAACGCCACAATTACGGATCAAAGTCGCCATAGATGTTATGTATGTCGGGACGCGGATCGGGTCTTATCTCCTTTTTTATGTCTCATTAGGGGGGAGGGGGTCTCGTTTGGACCACCCCGTGACCCGGGCCCCCCACGTGGGGGGGGGGAAGCCACCAATGGGTAGCCGATCTCTTCCTCCTCCGGGTTGACGTTATTTTTCTCCGGAGTATTAATCACCCGCACCTCATTTTGGGGAATCCGTGGCTTTGCCTCTGTACGCCGGCCGGGGAGGTGACCTCTCGGGATCGAGGGTGAAATCCTTCGGCGGCGGATGGAATGATTAACTAGGACGACGAAATCAGCAAAAACAGGAGCAGGGGGATTGACGTGGGAGATCTAGGGTTTAGGCAATTTGCCTTGGGATGGTGGAAGGTTTTCACTCGCCAAAATGCTTCAGCGGATCGAATGAATCAACTGAAATTACAGGTGAAAAGAAACTCGATCGATTCGAAATGCTAATATCCATGGCGACTTGAACAATGGTATTCAACGGCGGTGTCATACCAGGGAACCATTACGGTACCTCGGTGATGCTGCAAGATAAAGCTAAACGTGGCACCACAATGGTTTACGTAGATTTAATTCTATAAACACAGAAAGCGTAATTAAATCCATCTGAAGAAATTAGAAAATATTTTGTCTTTGCAGGAAATATGTATGTATGTTTGTGTGTGTGTGTGAAAAAAAAAAAAAAAAAAATATATATATATATATATATATATATATATATATATATATATATATATATATATATATACTACCTTGATCAAAAAGTTCCCGGAATAACCACCGTGTGGCGCTCCCATCGTTCCGATTTGAGTTCTGTTTTTTTTGTTAAATTGGTACATCTGTTGTTGATATTCCCTTTAAATCTTAGTGTCATAACTTGACATTTGCAAAAGTTACGTAGCCAAGAGTACATCTTGGCGATTTTTTACAATTGCAGAAATGGATTTAAATTTGCAACAACAAACTTGTATTAAATTTTGCGTAAAAAACGGATTTAGTGGCGCACGGACGTTGGAAATGTTGGAAAAGTGTTTCGGCAACGATTCTCTAAAAAAAACGGTCGTTTACCAGTGGCACGAGCGGTTCAGAAGTGGTCGTGAGTCAATCGAAGATGATGAACGCAGTGGCAGACCATCGACATCGAAAGTCGGTGAAAAAATTGATAAAGTAAAAGAAATGTTGGTCAATAACCGCAAATTAACCATCAGAGAAATAGCGGAGGACTTGAACATTGCCTATGGATCCGCCCAAGACATTGTGGTTAATGATTTGGGTTTCCGTCGTGTAGCAGCAAAGTTGGTGCCAAAAGACCTCAATTTCATGCAAAAAAGAGACCGTGTTGACGTCGCAAAAGACATGATTTGCGAGGCTGAATCCGATCCCACATTCATCAAAAGGATCATTACTGGAGACGAGACGTGGGTTTATGAGTACGACACGCAATCCAGACATCAGGCAAGTGAATGGCGTTCACCAAATGAGCCGAGACCAAAAAAACCACGTCGTTTTCAGTCAAAAAAGAAGGCAATGCTGACGGTTTTCATGGATTACAACGGTGTAGTGCATCATGAATTTTTGCCAGAAGGCCAGACAATAAACAAAGAGTATTTTTTGGGCGTTATGAGACGTTTGCGTGAAGCAATTCGCCGAAAGAGACCAGAAATGTGGGCAGAAAACTCGTGGATTTTGCACCATGATAACGCACCGTCGCACAGTGCTATCATTATTCGTAATTTTTTGACGAAAAATGCAACAAATACCATCCAACAGCCACCGAATTCACCTGATTTGGCTCACTGTGACTTCTTTCTGTTCAATCGAGTTAAAAAACCATTACGGGGAACGCGTTTTAGCAGCCGAGAGGAAGTAATGGAAAAATCGCAGGAAGCACTGATGGACATACCGAAAACCGAATATAAAAAATGTTTCGAGGATTGGATCAAGCGCTGGCATAAGTGTGTTGCAGTCGATGGGGATTACTTTGAAGGGGACAATATAGATTTAGATGAATAAACTTGTATTTTTAATTGTCTGAATAAATTCCGGGAAATTTTTGATCAAGGTAGTATATATATATATATATATATATATATATATATATATAAACAAATTACGTTGTTACGCAATAAACAGGAGAGGCATTTGCTTAATGCAGCTCAAGGTTTCATAATATCTGTAATTTACTAGAATGATCTCCGTATCTGTATTTTAAAATAAAAGCTTAAGGAGCCCAAACGGAAAGGTTTCCAGCAAATATTGCTTACATGGTTAAAACACGTCAAACAAGTAAAATATGAGCCATCACATTCTTAGCTACTCAAAAGCTCTAGAATCTCATGCCTATATGCTGTAAGTATGAACTTCGTACCAAGAAACTATAAATGATAAGTTTTGCATGGTAATTAGATAGTGTCATCTTCGAGTGGCGCCAACGTTTTTGTGTCGCGGGTGACAAAATACACTAACCCGCTCTCACGAGAAATGGTTATCAGGATAATGATGTCACCAGGACTTTTTAATATAAATTATTCACTTTTAATGACTTAAAAAATATAAAATACCAATAATGAAACTATTCATGACTATCCCTCATCCCTATCCCAAGGGACTATCCCTTTTTGTGGCAACAAATAATTTAACCTGAATAACTTTGAGTAAATCATCATCCGAAAATCTGGCAATTTAAAAAGATTGAGAAGAAAGAATTATATAAAGATTCATTTTCGCAACTGACTCTCGCGGAGCGGATTGCAAGAATTGCCATGGCTGGATCCGGCCCGCGAGCAGATAGAGGTTGGGCAGCTCTATCTATCTAAGGTTTCTAGCTCTGAAATGAGTTTCTCCCTCCCACGACCTCCCCCTCTTCCCCTTCCCCCTAAACCCTCTCTCCCCGACCACTTCTCCCCTTTCGGGCGTCTGACAAGTGCACTCGCTCGCTCTTTCCTCTCAAAGTCTTCCACTCCCCCCCCCGCACCCCCTGCACAGTACTTCCCTCCTCATCGGCAGTCGGGGGTGCCCGCTCCCTTGCTCATCCGCTCCTCGGAACCACCGCCGATCAGATGCCCACCTCCCCCACCCAACCCTCCGCGAATTCCCCTCAGCTCATTCCCCATCTCCCTCTTCAACCCCGCCCCTCCGTACTGCACCCTCCCCCTGGTCCTCTTGACCCGCGCCCGGGGCACGAATTTGGGAATGGTCCGATCATTCGGGGTGGTAGCAGTGGCAGTGATATCAGCGTTATTTGCCCCGACTGCCGCCGTAAAAAGCTTCCTCGTCGAGGGTTGGGTGCTGGAGTGGCCTTCGTTGCCTCGCCCACCGGCCCCCGTCGAGAGCCCTCCCACCCTCTCTCCACGCCGGTCGGCCGAGAGTTCCCTCCTTTCGCTAAGAGAGACTTTTTGTGATATAAGGTTGGTGGGGAGTGATGAAAGCTCGAGAGTCTGAAAATGTTGAAGAAATTTCGAGATAAAAGGAAAGCGACGAGAGGATTTTGTTGGATGTTTTTAAATGGCTATGAAAAGTGCCACGTACTTACTCGTGAGATGCTCGGGAAAGATCACTAAAAATTTGAGCCCAAGAGAAATGTGAGAGGAGAATATTTCTCCGGATGAATTGCGTCGGTCGATGACTGGGTGATCCTGGAGTTGGAAAGCTCTCAAAATTTCTGTGTGAGCTCGAGAGTATTAAATACGATCACACTTATCCAGCATTACACTTAAAATAGTTTCTTTAATTTAGGACCATTCATCCCTTTTTGTTATGTTCCACGTATATCACGGTAATGGAACTTGATTATCCCAAAAAAAGCCTTGAAAAGCAATCAATAGGTTGCGTAACTCCATAAAATCAACATGACGACCAACATAAACATCAAAAGATATTAATTTGAACTTTTATCGTCTTTCTCATTTATTAAACGAGGCGGAAATTGCTAAATGTTGTGGCATAGTGTAGACAATGCTTAGTTTAGTAAATATATTATTCGTAAAATTAGAAAATATATTAAAATGCCTAACTTATTAAAATTTGTTGTCTCAGGCGTAACTTTGTGGAATTTGCACATCATATTTCAATATGCCTAACTTGTGATTGGTTTGTGATTTCTAGACCGGTGCACAAAGTTAATAAATTCCGATATCAAGAAAGAGACTATTGTTATTAAGAAAATCTGGAACAGGAAATAATGCCAAATTATATCTGATGTGGCTCGGGGATGGACTTGATTTCTACTGTACAAGACAAGTTCTCCAACCATGGGAACCAAATGAAGATGTCCTTAATTCTTTTTTTTTAATATTTCTCGAAGAAAATGTTTTGTGATTATTTTTTCTCCTTTTTAGTTTATTGTGAAAATGATGTAAATCTATTTGACCTTTTGAGATTCATCGTCCGATTGTTAATTAAAGGAAGGTCTAGGAAATCCTGAAACATAATTTTAAGTCGTCATAGGCTTTTAAAATAGTTCCTATTACACACTTTATAAGGCGTTTTTCCTGCATTAATTCCTTCAACAGTTCTTTATATTTTTCCTTTCCTTCGTCTTGTCGAAAGTGCTGCCAATCCCCTTCCTTCCCTTAACTGCTCAACGTCCTCTATTCTATCGTAATTCTCAACATCCGGCTATCTCGTATTATCTCGTCCATCCGTTTTTGTTGCCTTCCAGGAACTTCTATTGAAAAATTCCTCTCTTTCACTGCCTAATACATACGTTTGTGTTTATCTCTATGTAGCGCAATCCGTTTCCCTAGTATTTTCCATGTGCTTCAACGTCTCAGTAAATAGCACTAAGTTGTACCCCATGAGCGAAGACGGTTCGAGCCTAAGGAGGATTCTTCATTCTTATATTTGGAGCACATCAGCGTTCGGGAGAGGAGTTTCCATTTCTTGCCCGCAGGACAAACTTACTTCTTAAATTCCCGAATATTCTTCATTACCTCCCTTTGCAAAGGCTGCTTATTTTTTGCCTGAGAGACAACGCCTACGTTTAATAATCTTCCCGCTCTACACCGTTCCTCGCACTTTCCCCTAACTTCGCCCAATTCATCCTCCCAGCTATCGTCTCTTTTCCCTTTTATAATCTCTCTATCACGCTTTTCCCTTTGTATTCTTTCCTCCCGCACTTCGCCCTGCTCCCCACTGCACCTCACCAACGTCCGGAGCCGGGAATGGTGGAGGAGTAGAGGGGGGGGGTGGAGAGGGGAAATGGGATGGGGAGGCGGGAGGGAAGGGTGATGGGGGGTCCCTCTCGATTGTCCTCAGCCTCTCCATCTCTTTCAACCTTCAACTTTCACCGTCCGTCGATAGACGTCACTTCCAAAAAGGGGTTCCCAAGAGCAAACAGAAGAGAATCACTCGAGTAACCACAAGACTTTCAGCATTTCACCTCTCCACTTTTTCCATCCAGGTCCTCCCCCTCTTCCCCTCACCCTCCCCTCCCCCAACCTCCCTCCTCTTACCATTCGCTCCCATTCCCCTTCCCCCCCACTCTCTTATCTCTTTCCTTTCCTCCCACACCCCTCTTCCCCCCAACCCGCCACCAAATCCGAGTACCATCGATCAGAAGCCGGAGGAAGGAGTTGCGAGAGTGTGCGTGTATTTGTGTGTGGGTGTGCGTGTGTATCTGTGTGGAGGAGTGTGGAAGGGGGAGCCGCACACAAGAGATCTTAATCTCCTTTCCCTTGTAGTATTAGATGCGGGCTAATCTTAAGGTCAAGTCTTAATGTTTTTCGGGGAATTTTTTCTCTACTTTTTTCCTTCTCTCTCTCTCTCTCTCCCTCTTATTTTTCTTTTCCAAAGGGGGCATTTTGTTTGAGAGAGAGTGGTTCCCTCTCTTTCCTTCGACCCCCCCACCCCCCGCCATCCCTCGGCCAAACACAGGCGGACGGGAGGGAATTGAAAGTTTAACCGAGACGAATAAGTTTTCCGAGATGGAGGGTGGCGTTCGGGGGTGGGGTTGGAGATGGACTCCCGCCTCCCTTCCTCACTAGTCCCAAAAAAAATGAGATTCCTCCCATCCCGGCCCACTTTTCACTGCTTTCATCTGATGCCTATCATTACGTTTTCGTGATGAGCGGTACTTGGGGATTTTTTGGGACGACCCGTCGTCAGTTACGCCTTTAAAACGTACTCAGGCGGCCAATGGAGATGGAAACATATAACCACCCCGCACGCTGATTTTATACATGGGATATATTGCATCTAGTTCTTTGCTGGTGCGTACCCGGTATTAGGTGCGTGGATTGGTCTTCTGAAACATTTTTCATAGAATTGAGATGGTAGTTACTGCTAGCTCTCTGCTCGGACTCTAGTCACTCTTCGGCCCATAAAACCCTCCGATACGTAATGTCTTAAAATTTTTCACAATTAAATCTTTAAAAAATTGGATGATGTTTCTTCGGTTACTTCACCACCAGAAACGTTTCGTGGCAATGACAAGAGTTTCGAGTTGTTTTTTGGATGCGCCTTTGAAATTAGAATGGTTCTTTGTCTTGTTATTTTATTTATTCAATAAAGGCTTATGCTGACGAGAAAAAATATTGTCACTCTAATGATTCCCGATCTCTTTCGCTGGGAAATACGTTTATCGGCGAGGAATACCACTGATAGCGAAGTTTTTAATATTTTGAGTGAAGATGGATAATTCTGAATTCAAATAAGAAAGAAAACGAGGGTAGAGGAAATATTAAGAAGTAGAGGGAGAAATGAAAGTCGTGATGGAATGGAGGATGCTAGGGTAATGGGAGAAGAGGAGGAAAGGATATTTAGACAGAATAACAGCAGGTATAAGGGACGAAGAAGTAAAGAAGTTAATGTGACTGGGCAGACGAAAGAAAGTTCTCGCGATACGCAGTATGCCATTGTCGTTATGGGCCGTGAAATACCTACCTTGGAGTTTGGAGGATAGGCGGAAGTTTTCCTTCGATTGATGTTCCACTTTCATGGTTTCTAAGATATTAAGTCTAAGATCCTGGGTGAAACCAGAGATAGATGTTTGCTTTTTATTTCATCATCATCTCGCATTTGTACTCTATTAAAATTTTCCCATTACTCACATCTCCGTTGACAATTCTCCTTTAGTAAATCACCCTTCTGTGTTGGGACACAAAATGGACAAGATCGAAATAAAACTCGTTAAATAATGCGCAGTCACGATTATGCAAAAACTAAGACGCTGATTTTATGAGGTGGAGGTCAGAGAGAGTCAATATTTTTTAGCCACTGTTCATTGACTGACACTACACAAATTTGCTTGATCCGGATAGTTAGTCTAATTAATAAATGAAATAGTTAATATCATTAAGGTTTTAAATAGCCGTGACTTCGCCACAGCATTCTGCAGTTTTCTTTATGTAATCATTATTCGGTAGAAGAATGACAAATAGTGATTATGTCCAATATATTAAGCATAAGCTGTTCAAATCTAAAATAAATACATGATAAAATATTTCTTGCAAATAAAAATTCGTTTTAAATCTTCAAGAGTCAATCATTGATTTTTATCAGTTAATAAAGAATATGGCCATGAGTTCAATTTAGGACGCCATATAAAAAACTGCAATAAGCCGTGGGGCAACGCCCAGAGTTATAGACTTGCAAATATTTTCACATATTGAGTCAAGATTAAAATTTTAAAAGTCAGAACCGCCATTTTTCGGAAATATGTTTTTTTTATCGAGAAGAAAAGCAACCTTTGATATTTAGTTGGCTTCTATGAACTGATTTTATGCATATATTAATACATGCTATTGTGGCCGTTTTTGGTACATGAAAACAATAATTCAATGAAAATCTACGCAGTAGCTCAGTGAAAGACAATAAATAATAAAAGAGGTTAAAAATACTGAATTTTTGAAAAAACTGGAATTATGATGTTTTCGTCTCTGGAGAAATACAGATTTCGAGGGAAAATCATACTTAAGTCAATTTTCCCTAATGTCCTCGAAATATAAATAAGTAGACAAAGTATGATATTTTAGCCCAAATACAGTTTTTGGAGACAAATGAATAAATGGAATACAGCTAAAAATTGTAGTTTTTTAATTTCATGTATTTTTGGATTGTATGATTCTCTACTAATGGTTGTGTGTGTACTATTGCAAATTCCAATTAAAAATGATTCATTAACTGATTAAATTAATTAGTCAAACAAAATACTTCATTGAACAAATAACGCAAAAAGATATCATAAATTTACTCTGGCATGGATAATTTTGGAATTTCAATCGAATTACTGCTACTTTTCCTTACCTGACTTTTAGACCCCCCCTCCCATCGATGTAATCACGCTCCTCCCCAGGGAATCGGGATTCACAGTTTTGAAACCCAAGGACTTGGGGCTCCAAGAGTAAAAGAGAATGTTATTAGAGATTGGGTTAGGGATAAAGAACTAGACGTTTTTGATAACGCACTCTCCGCGATAGGCGTGTCAGAATCCTTCAACGGGATCGTATGGTTTTTTTAATTTCTGCCGATCCCTATTCATTCAAAAAAACATTTTTTGGACTACGAATAATTGAATGCACTTCATAACTGAACTCTTCAGCCAGACATTTTTTTTCAATACAAATTTTAATCTCGTATTAAATTGTCCGTCAATTCACTGATAATTCCTCACCAAGAATTGAAAGTATTTTAGTCAAAAAATTTCGCATGTGTTTTCGTAGAATCTTTCTTTTCACAATTATTAACGTTCCTGTATTATAAACGTTCCTTTGATTGACCTAATCACTGCCATGAACGAAGCTATCATCGAACAGACTCCCATTTAGCGGCTTCATGCTGACAAAATGGGGACTGACAAGGGACTTTTAGATTTCCTTTTACTCCAAGAGTGAAACAAGAACCTTCAAATGGCTACTACGAAAAATACGTTCATAGTGTAGCAACTTATAATCAGCTTCCATTAAAAACTTTAGACGTGTGCTAATCCAACTATAGAGCAGCAATGTAACCTTGCGCTTTCAAACCATGCTGCTTCATGTACACGTACGAGCTGATGATATCGCGCAGAATGTAGAACACGCCCACTTTTACAAGCCTACCATAGAAATACTATTCTCAAGAATCTGAGATTAGATACCGAAGTCGGTCAATGAGTGGGAGAGTTAGACAAAGGACGGATGGAGAGAGTGAAGACTCTTGGAGGAGGCAGAGAGGCAAAGCGGGGGCGTGGAGAACCAGAGGGGTTGAAGCTGAGTGAGTGCTGGGTTGAGCCAGAGAATGAGCTCGCCATGCGGAGGAGAGTTAGAAATTTGCCAAGGTGAGAGGGGGTTGGACCGGAGTGGAGTAAAAGGGAGAGGGGTGAGGGGATTTGTGGGATGGATTACGCAAAAAGTGGAGAGACGGGGGGAGGGAAGGAGGCGGAGAGGAGGAACGGGTGATCCTTCTTGGGGAGGAACATTGGGGCTCTTGATGGAGGTGGAGGAGAGTAGGGGATTTTTTCTTCTCCGAGGCACTCTGGGTATGTTTTAGGGGGATTGCGTGAGAGAGGAGGGGGGAGCAGAGTAAGACGGAGAGAGAGAGTGAGAGAAGGGATAGTTCAGTCATGTGTGGTCTTGGGAAGTGAGTCTGTGGACAGAGAGGGTGGAGGAGAGGGAAGGTGAGGGAGAGACCGGATGAGAGTTTTGGGTGGGGCGTGGGCGGTGGACCCGAGGGGAGGGTGGAGGGAGCTGGAGAGATGAGAAGAAGGGTGAAAACGGAAAGCGGAGAAGTGGAGGACATAAGGGACGGAAGGCTTCCGTTCGTGAGAGATGGGACTTTTTTCAAAGTGAAAAGAGTTGTTGGATATGTAAAAGGGTGTTGCTCATCTTGTATCCCGATTGATATTACCTCAAGGCTATGAAAATGTTATTGTTTTATCACTTTAAATGCCACCTAGGTTTACCGTACGTGATGCCACGTGTTTGTGCTTTATGTAACCAGAGAGAAGGGAAGACAAGACCAATAGAAATGGAGGAGGGACGTGGGCATTCTTTTTGCTCTTGGGAGGTCTTCATAGCAAAGACGCTTAATGGGTAGTTTTGTTTCGATTTCATAATGGCTGGACCGAGTACAAGAAGGAAGTGGCATGCTGGTTTAGACGTAAATACCAATTCCAGCGAATCGGCAACAACTATCATTTAAGATGGAGCTTAACCTTTTAATTTCAACTGTGTAAAGAGATGTTGCCATGACAACCGCCGCAACACTATGATGGTGGTATTAGTGATTAGCCTTCAGAGGCAGTAATGAGTGAAGGCTAAGTAGCAACGACATTCAACGATGACTTCAATATTGAAATGAAACAAATAACTGTGTAATTCCACACCTACTTTATTGAAAACTCGATCTAGGTAATTTTTTTTGGGTGGGTTCACAAAGCTACTTCTATCATTTCAATATTTTGAGTTAATTCCATAAAGTTACGCATGAGACAACGAATTTTTAGCTACGACATAAACAAGTCGAGACTCTGAGAAAAAATTTCGTCAACGAGAGAAAAAATGTCAATCAAATCAATTACTAGAACCCAGAATATGCTTAATAATTTGTCTTGGGGCCTCTCGGGACCCAAATTACAGAAAAGTGTATACATTTTACCATTACACAGCCTTAGCTTTCCGCGGAATAATAAATAAACATTACGAGGAATTTCGTTGTAGTATATCGTCGTCGCATCATTAGCCACATGACGGACCCGTATTATGCCATCGTAATGATACATTCACTGCTATTGCCGAGATAAGGTTAAATGCACCATTCATTTTTTACTCTTGGGTGAAGTACAGATAAATAGCATGAATAAATCTGAAAGGCGACAAGGAAAATTTTTGACAGTATTCGCATATTCTTTTTTATTTCAGCACCCTGCAAGCCACCGCTAGGGTGTGTTGTAGGGGGTGAAAACAAAACAAACAATTTTTACCCGAATATGACCCTACCGCGGTCGGACAATGTTATCCTGATCCCTTATCGTTCGAAGAAAAAATGACACCTTAAATTTATTTATCCTACTCTTAATCACTCTAATTTTTTTGGCATCCCTCCTACCATAGCGCGACGAAGTTAATAATGCATTTTCAAAATCTCTGCTAAAGATACGTCCTTCCAATTTATGCAAGAGCTTCAATCTGTAATTTAATCATCGCTCCTTGAGTTATTCTCAGCCTAGCTCCAATAATACGAGTATTTTGGATACGCTACTAAGTTTATCATAACAACGTTTTACAAATCTATCTCCTCTCCGCTGCAGCTGATCCCATTCGGCAATTAATATACATAATTATAATAAATGATATTATTGATAGCAGTTAAAAAGAATTCCTCCTTCGTATTATTCTAAAAACAAATAAACATGAAAAATATCACGTAACGGAATCACACCTGTTGTTCAAAAGAGAAAAAGGACGATAAGGGAAGAATTAATCTCGCCTTTGATTGTTTCATGAGAGGTCATTGCCTCTCGACAGACGACGATCCCAGGGATGACAAGGCGAAGCGGAACCAGGACGAAGAGCACGCCAGCCTATTGAACCGTGAGTGCATGCAGTGATGCTTGCTGAGAACCGGCCGTGGTTTCGAACGCTCAAAGAGTTGCCGCCATTCAATAAATGCATCCGTTTGAAGTTATTTGTCATTCCGTTCCGCCATAGCGGCCCCCCCCGTGTTATGACGTCCAGCATTATTATGCCGGGCATGGAAAAACCGCCTTATTGAGATGCATACGGCCTGTGCTCGCATCAGGAGGAGAAAAAAGTGACGAGCGGCGGCCTATTTGTCGTGGTCCGATGAATCAGATGCGGGCGAGAGCGTCAACGGTGGCAAGAGGGCGCCGCGGGCAGCGTCGACCGGGGGAAGAGTGCCCTGTGGTGCGGCGGACGGGTTCGCGAGTGAGGAGGTGGATGGCGTCTTGCAGGCTTCCTCTCCATAGGTGGGGTAAAAGGGTCCGAGGAGCAAGAGATTACATATTCGGGAGGGGGAGGGAGTGGGAATGCGTGGGTCGTACTGAAAGGGTGCGGGAAGGGCAGCACGAGAAGGTTGCGAGAACGGCAGGGTTTCAAGATCAAGGGGGTGGAGGGAGATGGGGAAGAGAGAGAGGGAAGGGTACGAGGGAGGAGGGTCAGGGTACCCCCACACCCCGTGTGCCTCTCAGGGGTGGGGCACGCCGAGTCTGCCAGGGTGGGCAGACTGCTGCAAACGTGGGGGGAGAGAGACGAGGGGCGAAAAAATAGCATAAAAAACCCATCGTTGGGCGTACGCGCCCTGGGGTAGGATTTGGACCCAGGAAGAAAGGGTGAGGAGGGGTTAGCGATTGGGGAGAGGGGGTAGGAAAGACCCTTGCCCGAGTGGGGTGTGGGGTAGCGGGGAAGTTAGGGGTACAGACCCTGGGTTCCATATAGCAGATTGGAGTGTGAGACGTAGGGGAGAAGGGCATGGGGGGTGAGGGGTTTGAAAAAAATAAAAGGGGTGCATTTGAGGAATGGAAAAGGGTTTTTTTCTCTATCCTCCCCTCTCTCAGGGTCTTGGATGCAAAAACGTGTGTGGGGGGTGCGTTACGCGCTACGCCGGGAGGAAGAGAATACCCCCCCACCCTGGTGATATCGACCCGTGCCTACTCCATTCCATGCACCCCTCATACCCCCCCTCCCCCGAAACCTAGAACCCAATTCCTCACCACCCCGTCCCCGTCTCGCCCATACATCTCTCTCACCCTTGCGCCACTAGCCTCCTCCCTCCCTTCGTTTTTTCATCCCCTTCCGACCGACCCACTCTCTCTCGTTTTCGGAACCCCCACCCCAAAGCACCACCCCACGCATTGCAACCCTCCTAACCCCCGTCTATGTATGTATGTATAAAAAAAATACCTCGCCCCCCCTCACGTTAAAAAAATCCTCGCCACACTTCCCCCCTCCCCCCGGCACGCCTCGTCCAAATCGCCACCCACCTCGGTGCTCTAATACTAATACTTAGGGGCGTCTCCCACTCCCCTCACCGCACTCCCCGGCAGTCCGTCCCATTCTCTTCGCGTCTCCATGGGACACACAGACCTCCTTCTCGTCCTGAGCCCTCGCGTTGAAGAACGTTTCTCTTTGTGTGAGTGCTCGCGTTAATCCTTCCTCCCACCGCTCGCCCCGCTCCCCACCCTCTACCCTCCGCACATTACATTCTCCCCCCATCCGACGCGGAAGAGGCGATGCCAGCGGTGGTGCATCCCCGGCGTTCGGCCGCGCGGCGCCTCCGGAATGCGAAAATATGTGACCCCATCCCCCCTTCCCCCGGGGGGTGATTTCGTGATGCCAGGTAACGATGCTGATAGGAAATAATGAGGTATTACAAAATTGAAGTGATGTGGAAAGGACCCTCGTGGAAAGTGAGTGCATTTTCACCTCCATGTGCCAATTACATTCAAACGTATTTTAGTTGGAAACTGAGACGAGCCATGAAAGTGCGTAGATAGCTGTGATATTTTTGTATAGAGATTATAATAATGTTGCCTAAGTGCTGTTGTGGGAGAGAAAATATAGATAGGCATCTCGGAAGGAATGAATGGAAGTTAGAAGTAGGGTATACGGATTTGTCGACTGGATTTTTGTAAAGGCAGGGGTCTAGAGTCAGTTATCGTCTTGTTAACTGGGGCTTAGGACTGCAGAACTGTTTAATTACTGGATCCGTAAAAAACACATAAATCGGTAACCATTCTTAAATAACAATGGTATGGCAAGTAGTAGTTTTTAAATGTGGTACATTCAGTAGAGCTAAGTATATATATCCTCTCCATATTCCTTGGCAATTGATATAAAGAGATAATATAAAACGACACATGTTTAGGTGTTGGGTAAGATGCTAAAATTTAATATCTGTGTTCTTTGTATTATGATGTATACGCTGCTGCATATGCCACCCAAGGAATGCGATACGCGCTCTATGGTTTAAATTGTAGCGAGAAGGAAATGCGAAAGCAATGAGCTTTACAACTGATGTCGGAGTGAAATGCACTAAATTTTAATCAAGCCCAAATGTTAACTACAAGCGCGCGAGACGTGTCATGTGGCAAGTGTGCGGCGCTGGCGCATTTGAGAAATATTACTCCGTTGAAACAAGATACCGTAAGTTGAGTGAACTCTGAAATTCGGAAAAGCATACAAGGGCGATGATTCAGTGACATAACTGCAACTGGGGACTTGCATTTTCAAAAAAAATACCAACATTGCCTTACCATTAGTCCAGGAAAGCGCTATCACATTAGCAAATTGATTAAATGACATTCCATAAATCTGTGACGTCGAAGCTAATCTTTTGTAATTCTAATTGAAAACATTATAATTAGATCTATTCTTTTTCAAGCGTTTCACACCCACTAATCAAATAACATGGAACAAAGAAATTATGGTATTGCTTCCCGTAGAAAAATATTTGTACCAATACTTAATGGTATCCATCTACATGTTTTGGAACATTAAGAGGAATGACACTTGAATGGATTGGCTCATAAATGCCTTCAATTCGAATAAAAATTTCGATCATTTCTGAAACATCGATTTGGTCTCGACGTCTCCTAATCGCCACCCTCGACACATTGACGTCGCAATGTGGTGCCCGGAATGGGACAACGATCACCCGCCAGTCACCCCGGACCTCCACATCTCCCTCGGAAAAAAATTCTCCGTCCTCCCACCCCTCCCACTCACCCTTCCCCACACAAATTTCGCCCCTCAAAAAAACTCCCTCCATTACATTTGCCACTCGACACGTGAAATTCTACTTCGCTTCTCCTCCTCCTGGCTCTCTTTCCCTTTCATCCTCCACGCCACTCCCCCTCTCTCTCGTCCCCGGTATCTCCCGTTTCCCATTCCGACCACCCCTGCTTTCTACCCCCAACCCCCTGCGATTCCCTCATCCCTTTTAATCCCAAATCCTCGCGCCGTGTTTCTCTCTCCCTCCCGATTTCTTTTTCACCCCTGGATTCCGACCTCCCCGTCCTCCCATGTTCCCGCCATTCCACCCTATCCCCGCTCGCGAAAGGGATGAGTCGGGGGACCTCTTCCTTCGCGGCAGGGCGCACAACTTCAGAGACCGGCCGCCATTAGCGAGGCGAAATGGGAAATGAGAAACTATAAAAACTCGGCGGGCCGCACCAAGGGTGGAGGCGGAGCTGCGCATTCGGGGGTGACGCATGAATTGGGAACAGTATGTCATTTCACTTCCTCGTACGAACCCTTCCTTTACTCCTCCCCCAAAACCCCCCTCTCTATGGCTTCCATGGGGTGCAAGGTTGAGAAGCGGGATTGCTGATTATGGCAATAAATAACTCAAGAGTAATCTCATTCTTTCATTTTGTCCTGTCCAGTTCACTCGACACCAAGAAGGTGACTTATCAAGCGGGGATAAATGATTCATTATCATTCTTCGTTTGATTAGGAATTGGATATGTGCTTTTTACAATCGCCTTTCAGCCATTTATACACTTACTCTTGACGGCGTAAATTTCCATGCTTAGCTCATCCTTTTCCTTTTTTGATTTTTTGTGCGCACTTTTCCTGCGTCAACTTGAGGCTTAAGGAAAGCATAACAATGTTCAATATACTTAATAAAGAACCTAATTATTTTTAATTTCACCCTCATTTTTCGCATTGAGGAACCTACCAAACGAGAAATGGCATGACTTTAGATGAAACTTATATTTTTTCTATCGAGGCCTAGAGGATTTATTATTATTCCTTTCCTGACTAGTTTATGTTGAGTGAAATATCAGAAACAAACTTGGAGGTGACAAAATTTGCGTAATTTGGGACTTTGGGAGAAAGGAAAATTATCGTAGCGATGTGAGACAACATGATAGTGAATCAAACGCCATGGAAATACACCGGCCTCTTGCATGACCACGCCTGCGATATAATTATCGTGGTTCTTGTGGCAACACGACTGCTGCGTAATCAGCGGGTTTGATACAATGTATTCGATACCGCCGAGGGCATACCTTAATGCGATTTGACAAATGTTTTTTACGTGCAAGTGGGACAATGTAATAGTTTAGTGGGTAGTGTGCTCGGGTATTGAAGGAAAGATGCCAGATTAGTATCTGGTTAATACCCCTGGAAACCCGGGCCCCCAGCAAACTCTGCAATTTTCGGGATATTGCGTAGTACTTCGGAGGAGTGGAGGATGGAACGTGTGCAATTCACCATCACCCTGTGATGTGCGAATGTAACGCTCCATAGGGCTGAGCACGAGATGAATGCTATCTTCAATTATCAAATCAACTTTCTAGCTGATTACGGTACAATTTCAATTCACTTTGAATAAATTCAGTCGACCGAGTGTCTTGAAAACCCAGTTACTCCAAGAGAAGTCTTTTCGAAATCACCGCTAACGTTAAGACAGCATGGTGATATCTAGTGCTCGAGAAGATACTCATTTATTCATGCGTCGTTTTCGCTCAGAAAAATGTGAGGAGAATATTTATCTTGGAACTCGGGAACATTTTAAATGTCAGAGGAGCTAAAAATCGCAAGAAAGAGTTTTGTTGACTCGTCAGTCGTTTGGGATTATCATCTGGAACAACTCCGGCCTTCATACGAAGTATGACTCACTTCTCACCTCGCATCGAACTCACGATGAGTAGCGAGAGCCATTTAAGCGTTTCATCCGGACGCGTGATGGCATCTTCCGGTGCGACGCCGGATCGCGTCGATCGCGCGCGCCCAAGTTGAGCGAACGTGTGACTGATACTGAGCGAGCAGACTCCCTTCGCCTTCAGCCACTTCCCGCGCTGAGTCACAAGACGCAATGTTTATATTCGAGAGGGCATTATTTATTAACGTTGCAATTCTGCGCGTGTCTCCTTCCTTTCCTGGGGTGCACTGCAGGTTGAAATATGGCGAAAATTAAAAATTCAAAGGAAGCTTATTCCTTCGGGAGTAGAGTAGAGATGGGAAGAAGGTGGCGGGCGCTCAAAACCCACGAACTGAAGTGAGGGAAGGATGAAATATCTAAATACGCTCTTCGGAAATTGAAATAAATAATTTTACGACTTGGATTTGTCGCGAGAGTTCGCATCTCATACAAGTGAAAGATTTACCTTTGGGTGTGACGAACGTTTTGAATGTTAGAGAACGTTTTGCACTATGGCAATCGCGATAATAGGGTTTTAAAACACAACTTGTTCCATAAATTGGGTGAGATATAAAGAAAATTAGTTAAACGTATTTAAATTGCAGTAGGTTTCAGCGTCAAATTAAATTGGCTCATTTACTCACAGAAACTGCCGCATTTATCTACAACTAGCTGAATACCCGGCTTTGCACGGGTTAGGGAGAAACAATAATATAAATATACTACATAAATAAAAACATCAAATTATAAAGTAAAATAATACACTACTTCATACAAATTTAAGAATCTTTTTTATTTAACACCTGTTTATAAACTACATTTTTTGTTTCATATCCAGGAGAAAGAATATATAAATTTTTAGGCGAACCTACTCTGGAGCAAGCAACATAAAGTGGCTAAAACATGGCGATCTTAGATCAACACCACAAAACTTTAAAGACTGTCCCTGTGATTTATTAATGGTAATTGAAAAAGCTAGCCGGGCTGGAAACTGTAATCTTTTAAAGTTGAAGGGAAGATCAGTTGGGATTAGAGGTATCCGTGGAATAAAAATTATTTCACCTTTTCCTTTTCCAGTTAAAATTACTGCCTGGATTATATTTTTCATTAATTTTGTCACACACAATCGTGTCCCATTGCAGAGTTTTGGTGGATCTAAATTTCGCAATAAAATGATTGGAGATCGTACTTTAAGTATAAGGCGATGTTGTGGCAATCCAGCTGGATCAAGTGAATTTAGGAATTCCGTTGGATAATTGACGGCTTCGTCAGCATCCACTACGGTATCAACCGATTTATATTCAATCACGTCTCCTGGCAGCATGGCTAGTATCTCCTTGTTAATTTCATTAACATCATCGTTCTTAGGAGCAAGAATGGCTCTTTCTCGCAACCATTCTAAATTTTTATAATTTTGATTTACGTTAGGATAGACTGCTTGTATCATATCGCGGACAGTTTTCACCGATACACATAAATCTGATGACAATTTTATCATACCAGATGCTTCAATAACTAATCTATCTTCTCCAATCTCCTCAAGTTTATTTGCAAAATTTTGAACATTCCCATCTCTTAAGAGGATTCGCATGTTTTGTTTAAGGCTAATTTCTTGGACATGATTCCATAGAACAGAATGTTTTAAACAGGCATAAATTTCATCGGCTGGAGTCGATTTTGGAATGACAGGCAGAGTTTGACGGAAGTCTCCACACAGGAGTACCTGAGCTCCTCCCATTAAACTGCAGTTTCCTCTAAGATCTTGAAGTGTTGCGTTGAGGGCCTCAAGAGATTTTTTATGAGCCATCGTACACTCATCCCATACTATCAATTTACATTCTATAAGAACTTGTGCCTGGCCGCTTGTTTTATTTAAATGACATGTGGGATTTTCTTGTCGGGAAATATTAAGTGGCAACTTAAGGGCAGAGTAGGTTGTTCTTCCTCCTTCCATTAATGTCTCTGATATATCTGAAGATGCAACGGCTAGAGCAATTTCTCCATGAACCCTGATTTCAGCGAGAACTAAATTAATTAAAAATGTTTTTCCCGTGCCACCAGCAGCATCAAGAAAAATGATACCTCCTTCTTGTTTATCTACTTGATCCATTATTGTTTCGTACGCGAATTTCTGATCTTCATTAAGAAGTGGCTTTTTATCCGCGATGTATGCTTCTAAGTCTAAGACGTAGCTAGTTTCACGTATATAATCTGGATAAAATACACCCTGTTGATCTTGTACAGGTGCAAAAAGACCGAGTTCCACTAAAGTCTTGTTAACCATGGTGATACACTTTTCCTCCAAAATAATCAAAGTTTTATTAAAAATGTCGGAGTTAAAAGTAATATCCAATGTAGGATTTTCACTTCGAACTTTAGCCAGTATATTCTCACTCATTGATTCTTTATATTTTTCCCATATTGTTTTTGGGTTAGATGGATTATAGGAGGTAATTATGATGGCAAACAAAATTCGGATTTGTCCTGGAAGAGAAATCAAACTGGCCTCTCGCAATGAGTCATCCCAGTGTTGATCTCCTTCTAGCAACCCTATAAATTCTGGCAAGCTTCTCTGAACGTATCACATATTTCTTCGTTCACCGTTCTTAATTCTGCAAATGAGCGAGGTCCTCTAATAGTATGTAGAAGCATTCTTAAAAAATAACATTCGGCGTTGTTAGGATGGACTGTGTAGACTCGGCCCAATGCGTCACATTAATAAATATTATTCTCAGGATCAAAGTTGCCCATTTTTCTTCTACAAAAGACTTTCCTTGATGTATTCCACGTATAATATCTCGGCAATTCTGAATACAATAGTGTTCTTGCAAAAGTATCCTGCTGGCATAGTTGGAAAAATGCTGTTTCTATGACAGCAAAAAAGTAAACAATTTACATACATACAAACAAACACTCTCCTTTATATATATAGATGAAGAGTCTCTAGGTCAAGGAAAAATAATGAAAAAAATAACTGTCTCCATAACGCTATCTTGTAGGCTTTTCTTAAGAATCTTGCCATTTGCTTGAAACGCATGTTTACATTATTTTTGCTCCATTATCCACTAAGGCAATTAAATGAATGGTTCGTCAAAATAGAATGATGATTTTGAGCCTCAGAATTTATTCCCCGTTAGTACTGAAATATTTAATTTCCATTTTTCAAATTTGGAAATTATATTATGTTTCTAAAAATTCGAATACTTGCTCTTACGGTCTCGGCAGTGCATTAAAGGTGGAAAACCTTCCATCATTAGTGAATAAAGTAATCATTTCGTAGACTTCTGAGATTAAATTGAAAAATTGTATTTACTTCAAGATCAGCCTTCATTGACAGTTGTGGAAAAAACCAAGGTAGTAAAAGAGAAATGAGATGAATAATAAAATATAGGAAATTGAGCACTACGGCCTCGTAAATAAATAAAATAAAAATAAATGCTATAGTCGTAATAAGTTAGCACCATTCGTCCCGCAATGAAAACAAAATTTTTCTGATGGTGTGTGAGAAAAGAAATTCCACAACAGTGACCAATCACAACCTCTCAACCAGAATACCCATCTCCAATAGTTGGCGGGAATGTTACTAACTCGCCAGTGACCAACTACAGACCCAAACACTCAAACGTAATTGGGATCATTCACAGGGTTTGAGGGACTCCGTTAAGGATACATGGGTTTATGAACAGATATACACTATCCGTGACTGTTTACGGAAATAAATTCCCCGCCAGGGACAAACACAGAGCTGACACTCTCACAAGCACTCAGGAAAACAATCACTCACACATTCAAAAAGGGCCTCACTACTGGCAAAATATTACTCAAATTGAGGAAAGTTAGCAAAAAAACAGGGAAAGACGGGGGTGTGCGTCGGATGCGCTTATTTCGGTTACAATGTAGTCCTCCTCAGCGAACTGAAGGAAAAAGTACTTGCTACAAAAGTTTGTAAGTTGTTGCAAGTCCTTTTTTTCCTTCAGTTCGCTGAGGATGGCTACATTTTAGCTGAAATACGCGTATCCAACGCACACTCTCGTTTGTGGTCAAGCGGTTAGAGCATCGACCCGGTAAGGCGAATGATCCGTGGCTCATGTTCCGGTCAAAGAAATATTTTTGCACTTGTGATCTGCTCGATTTCGCCTTACCCCACCCCTCCTGTGTTAGTCTTTTAGATTTGTTTCTTTTCCTTATATCAATATATTCATGTGAATAAATATTGTTCGCCACATAGCGGGTTTTTGTGTTGTGTGTGTGTGTGTGTATATATATATATATATAGTACAATACACAAAAACACACAATATAGAAACACAAAACAAAAGAACACTCACACGTATTTTCTTGATATTTCTACGGAAACAATCCGTCTTCCTCTGAAGATATAGAAGTAATGACCATTAAAGATATAGAAGTAATGGTCATTACTTCTATATCTTCAGAGGAAGACGGATTGTTTCCGTCGAAATATCAAGAAAATACGTGTGAGTGTTCTTTTTTTTGTGTTTCTATATTGTGTGTTACTGTGTATTGTACTATTCGGCACTTCCGTGTTACGTCTACGAAAGCACACACACACATATATATATATATATATATATATATATATATATATATATATATATATATATATATATATATATATATATATATGTATATATATATATATACACACACACACACACACATATATATATATATATATATATAATTGGCTGACACAACATAACACAAATAGAAAAGAATAGACACATATAAAAGAACACTTACACGGTAAATTGTTCGAGCTTTCGGCCCTCTCAGGGGCCTTCTTCAAGAGAGACTGAAAATATGCTATGGAACAGGAGAGGGGAAAGAGTTATGGGCGTGGAGGGGAGGTGTGGAGGGGAGGTGTGGAGGGGAGGTGTGGAGGGGAGGTGTGGAGGGAATGCTGGGAGGGAAATTAAATATGGCGGTTAAGGGTGGGAATTTTAAAGGAACGGAAGGATAGTATGTAGGCGGATTCACGAGTTCTCACCTCTATGTTGGTAGCTGAATCAGGTAGGGATTCTAGGATGCTGAGGGAAAAACACTGGTCGAATGAAAGGTTGTGGGAATTGGCGTGTGAAGGGATAGGAAGAGAAGAGAGTGAGGCAGAATTACAGGAGTATCGGTGATTATTCATTCGGATGGATAAGGGGGTAATGCATTCACCTATGTAGAAGGAAGTGCAGTGCTTGCATGATAAAAGATAAATAATATTTTTTGAGAGGCAATTAGCGTGGGAACGAGGTGGGGGGGCTATGAGGGGATGTAGGGAGAGGGGAGTAGGCATAATAAGAGGACAGGTTTTACATCGGGGGCGGTTGCAAGTTGGGGAAATATTGGGAAATTTGTCACGGGGGGGCGCCAAAGGGTTGGTGGATCTCAGAAGGTTTTTGAGATTGGCGGGTCGTCTGTATGCGATAGATGGGCATTGGGGTAGTAAGGATGAGGTCGCGTCATTGTCATGTAGAATTGGGAACAGTTCTTTAAGGAGGGTTTTCAGTCTGTGTGATCCGGGGTAATAGGTGGTGCAAAGGTTGAGTCCTGCGTCAGATGTGGGCTTGTTATTGTGTGGTGTGTGTGGTCGGGTGGAACGGTGGATTTTATTTCGTAGCAACTTTTCTGGGTAACCGCGTTTGAGGAGTGCAAGGTGTAGATTGGCAAGGTATTTGTTGAGAGTGGCTGTGGTGTTGCAAATTCGGTGTCCGCGGATAGAGAGAGAGTTAGGAATCGAGCGTTTTGTGTGTTGAGGATGACAGCTAGTGTGGTGAAGGTATTGCTGATGGTTAGTGGCTTTGATGTGTACTGAAGTAGTGAATTTGTTGTTTTGAAGTGAGATGTCTGTGTCAAGAAAGGTGATAGTGGAGTCTGAAATGGAAGAGGTGAATTTAACCGTGAAAGATGAATTTAAGGCGGATAAGAAGTTGTTGAGAGAGTCAGAGCCATGTGTCCAGAGAATAAAAATATCGTCTATGTAGCGGACCCAGAAAAGAGGTTGAAGGGGTTGCTGTGACAGGAAGGTCTCTTCGAGATGGCCCATGAAGAGATTGGCGTATGATGGTGCCATCCTCGTTCCCATCGCTGTGCCTTTTGTCTGTAGGTAAAAACAATTTTGGAAAGTGAATGCATTTTTTGTAAGGACGAAAGTGGCAAGATTGAGGAGAAATTCCGTTGAAGGGCGCTGGGGTAGGGGGCGCAGAGAAAGATAATGCCGGAGGGAGGATAAACCTTCTGCATGGGGAATAGAAGTGTAGAGTGAGGTAACGTCGATGGTGGCCATAAGTAGGTTGGGTGTGGAGGGAATAGAGACGGAATTTAGACGGTCGAGGAAGTGGTACGTGTCTTTCGTGAAGGAGGGCAAGGAGAGTACAAGTGGTTGTAGGTGGTGGTCAAGGAATGCGGAGATTCTTTCGGTGGGAGAATTGTAACTGGAAACTATAGGACGACAGGGGATGTTGGGTTTGTGTATTTTTATATATATATATATATATATATATATATATATATATGTTAGGGGTCACAAAATGTTTTATTTAGTAACTTTGTCCATCCAAAAACCTACCTTAACCGGTAGATTACCTTAAAAAAAAATGTGTGTGTGTGTGCGGTAGTCCAGTGGGTAGAGCGTTGGACTGCTGACCGGAGGGTCCCTGGTTCGATTCCCGGGCAAGGCACTCTGGGCACCTGCAGCTCCACCCAAGCTAAAGTGATTTTTCGGGTACCAGGTCTTCCTGGGAAACCATAACCGGCACAGGGAAAGGAACTGGCCCCCCTACCCTGATGTGTGAATTTTCATAAGCCGTATAGGGTGATCTCTACCATCACCTACTAAACCGACCTTCGGGTTGATTACTGTGTTTATGGAAAATATATATATGTGTGTGTGTGTTTATATATATATATATATATATATAATATATATTATATATATATATATTATATATATATACATCGTGTATGTATATATATATATACATCGTGTAAATGTACGCACCTAATTTGGATCATCTATTCGCCCTTTCATCGGTAACTAGATTACCAATAAAGAAGTCGAGCGTGCGTACTCGGTGCCAATTTTCTGCATGCGGGACCCAGCGCCCATTGCTCTCTTTCAAATCTTCCGAGGAGTGCTATCTCGCACGGAGGGAGCACAAAAGCCATCTCCTCCCGTCACACGGACTCGGGTGAGGGATGACGGACTGCTCCATGATTACATTATCCCTTGACGAAATTTGGAGGACAGACAGGCTGGGTTCTACGTTTGAATAAAATTCCTAGCCGGCTGCACGTAACCCTTCGTTACTTAAAGCCTAAGAAGACCACAAAAGTGACCACAATTGGGCATTCGACGACGAACCGAAAGAATTTAATTTGATGAACTTCATTGTCCACGCTTTTGAACGCGGTAATTCTTTATTTGGTATGGTAAAGTTTTTGTGTTCAGTATGTGGCGACGATTTGAGTGATTAAATCGCTATCTGTAGCTAAGGGAATTTTTTTCTGATACGTTGTTCTTGAATATTATATTCATATTGTCTCCTCGGGTAGTTAAGTTGACACTCTCTTGCTAACCTTTCGCAACGAGTGTTCACAACTTCTCCCTCGCAGTGGAAACTGTACTACGAAATAGTACGCATTTAAGGTTTTAGCTCTTAATTGCGGTGGTCTAATTCTTGGAAATTACAAGATTAATCTTTGCAAATACTTCGACCAATCCACTATACATTTTAACCTACCTTCATTCAGCCTTTTAACACGAGTAAGAGGCGAAAGAAATAATTTTGTCACCTCATGGATTCGTTGCCATCATATGTGTATGTATATCTAGCGTTTCAATTGCCAAATTGGATCGCATGCGGTGTAGAGGAGCTAGATTTGGACAAAGTTGTAATGATAAACTTAGTACCGTATCCAAAATATTAGAGCAACTAGACTGGGAATCACTCGCGGAGCGAAGGTGAAATTACAGATTGAAGTCTCTTGCATACCTGTAAATTGGAAGGGCGCCTCTTTAGCAGTGATGTTGAAAATGTATTATTACCACCATCGTACCACAGTAGGAGAGATCATGCTAGTAAAATTAGAGAGATTAAGTTTAGAACAGGTAGACTTAAGATGTCGTTTTTTCGACGAATGGTAGGGGATCATAATAACATTGTTCGACCGCGGAAGGGTTATGTTCAGGTAAAATTATTCTAATGCGTATTCACCCCCTGCGACACACCCTGGCGGTGTCTTGCAGGGTATGTATAAGATACATGTATAACCCAAGTCATAAGTTGCCTTTAAAACTCTGAAAATCCAATTTACTATCATTTGGCTTCGAAGGTGTTACCGATAGGAACTCAGAAATAATTGAACGTGGCTATCTGCTAATTATTTTCCCAAGGTTTCCGCAGGAATAATTCATCTTCACAATTGGTCAGGATTCTGAGAAAGTGGCGGCTATCGGTTATGGCCAACACCTTTCCTCATAGTGGGTAACATTTAGGCTAGATTATATCAAAAAATCATAAAAACTCTAATCTGCTTCATTTTTGGAATAGTGGATGCATTCTCAAAATCTTGACTCTCTGTCAAGGCATGATTTATGCCCAGTTTTTCTTATGCATCGATAAGGAAATCCACCAGAAAACATCTGTGAATGAGCATTTGAGATGGTAAAACTCATAATCACAATAATATTTAATGTTTCAGTTTTCCGACAAGAATATTTTGTTCCGAATAGTCATATTTTTGCAAGTGTTCAGTTCATCATGTTTTTCAGAATAAATAACTCCAATCTAATCTTATTCCAAACTTAAAATTTCGCAAATTTTGGGAGATTAAGTAGCAAAATCGGAAGATTAAGGCTTAAGTTTCCAGCGACACCTTTTATAAAAAATATAACTACATGCATGTATTTCATATAATTTTTTTATGATCTTCAATAGCATGCGTCTTATTTTCTTCTTTCGCTGTACCGTTGGAACTGATAGAAATGGATAGGTTTATATTTTTTTCAGAATTATAAGGAACCTTATCCACATTGGCGGAGCGTGGAAGCAGGAGAATTCATCGGACATACTTTTTGAGTTCTCGTTATGAAATGGCGTTCCCCAAAGCACCACCACCAGTTGGGAAACAACGTCTGAAATCGCCGTCCTACTTTTTGGAGTTGAAAGTCCCATTGTGACGCCTGTGGTCACGGATTGAATCATAGTTTTTGTCATTTTTTCTATGTTTCCCGTCCTATTGTTAGGCTATCCACGCCTTCTATATATTTTCCTATTCTCTTGCCTTTGTGGATACTTACGTATGCAGATGGGGAAGCCATTTTTGATTGAATTTCTCGAAACGAAACACCGCACGCAGACTAGGGGTGTTCTCCGCTGGGCCGTGGCTGTGAAGCGTCTGTAACCTTTTCCCCGTTCTTCCTCGGTTCGCTCACACCACTTCGGAGTGGTTTGACGGCCGGAGTCGAAGACGGACGACATGCAACTGCACCGCGGTGACGTTGATTGATTGATGCACGAATTAAGCGGAGCTTTGTTCGATCGATCCACTGATTAGATCCCGTTTTCCCTTTGACAAGGTTTATCTCAAGGCGCGCCTGCACGTTTTAAATTTACCCTTGTAATTTCCCCCGTGAGATTGCCGCATCAAAATATCCCTGGTCGTAATTTCGTCCGGCTTTCTTTTTATCCTAAATTAGCAGCGGCTCGGAGTGAGACTTAGATGAATGATACTGGAATAATGCTCAGCGTGCGTAAAAATAAGGAGGCTAAGTGTGATTGAAACAGTCTCCCTCCCATTTAACAGGATCTTCAAGTTGGCCGTGGCATAAAACTGGTTCTTTAGAATAGGTAACACGCAACGTTGCAGCATCTTAGTAGCTCGGCTGATACAAAATAATATCTTTTAATGAAGCAGACGCACGTATGTATGTATGTATGTATGTATGTATGTATATATATATATATATAAATATATGTATATATATATTTATATATATATATATAAATATAAATATATGTATATATATATTTATATATATATATATATATATATATATATATATATTTATATATATTTATATATTTTTAAATATATATATTCGATTTTGTTTTTTTCAACATCTTTAGAACAAACGGGTAAGATGCCAAAACTTATAAATTAATAGAAATCAAGATTCAATTTCTGGAGGCATTGGTAATCCACCCTTATTTCTACCCATGATTAAAGTCAACCTTACCACTTCTCAGTATGCAAATCACGTAAATCTCGGCAACTGGTTGGTTACTATCGATATTGTGGAGTGAAATACAGTTGTTTGGTAGAACAGTTTGGCCTCATATTGTCTTGAGTGCATTATTAAAGGAAACAAACTGTACGTATATCCTGTGTTCAATTTTTCATAAGTTTTGAAACAATTCTCTCGATTATGTTCTCAATTGGATCGCGCTTCAGTACCTAATCTTTACACAATCTCATAAAGCTGTAACTATACCGTCATCATTGAAATCGTTAATGATGCTGTGAAATGATGCGTACCTCCAAATCTTATTTCGGAAAATTTACTATCGGAAATACATATCGGAAATTATGTTGTATACACAAAGGATTATGAAAGAGAAAAGGTGGACCATTATTGAAATTATAAGGTCGCCCATCATATTAGCTGTGTTTAACATTGAATCGATCTGGCAAAGGAGCTTTTTGCTGCCCTTGACTTCTGTCATGATGCGGCTTTGCTCTCGAACTGAAGTGTCAAATGGTTATCGAGGCAAGAAGCGACAAATCCCATAATAAGGGCCCTAGATATGTGCTGCGTCACCGGGATGCCAATTTCCCGCGTCCTGTGGAGTGAGGGAGTGGTGTTATGATGGAGGGAGCGATGACACTGCCAATAAGGGTGTAATTAGTCAGAAGTGATCCAGAAGACGGCGATATTATAGCAGGGAGAGCAAAGTGGATTAATTTATAAAAACAAACATTATTGACCGTAGTAGCGTGCTTGTGTTTGATCGCCGCTTAAAATAAGAAGGTAAACTATTTATCAATACTGTTACAGACAGCTATGAATGTCCTTATTGGGTATTAGGCACATTGAAGGATTGGAAATAGTTTGTCAGAAAGATAGTGAGTTGTCACGTACTCGAAGCTGACGTTGGCGTTTCCATTTGAAAAGGTTGAAGGAGTTTTTTTTTTACATAATTTCATGAAATACTTCATCCTACTGTGAGAAAATATCAAAAACTCAAGCAGTAAGAGTGTAGAGGGCAAGAAAAATCGTGAGTTAAGAGCCTCCTGATACTTATTTCCGATCCACCCTCAATTGGGAAATAATTCGATGCCATGAAGGTCCACGGAATATTATCACATTGAGACTCAATAGTTGATATTCATCATCGATTGATTCCTGTCACACCTATAATGTATATTATATTACGAACTACTGTTAATTATATTATCACGGAATCTGTCCTCAATTGCGAGTCATTGCACATAGATTCGACCAGCGACCAGTATTTAGTTTTTACTTAGTACTTACTAGTACTTAGTACTTACAAGTACTTACTGTACTTAGTACTTACAAGTACTCAGTACTGTTTTAAATCGTGGAAATATATGCATATATAAAATATCATCTTGGTGCTTCCGTTTGGGGAAGGGGAAATATTTACCGATAAACATTTCAATTCTGGGAAGGTGGAGAACAAGGACTGTTAGAATACTTTTCTCGAAAGAGATTTGGTATCAAAAGTATGGATCAATGCATGGACAACAATGCTAATCGGGTAGTGCACGAAATTTTGGATGTTAATCTATTTTTCTTTCGCCATTTTTCAATTTTCACTCCTGAAGACCTCTAAATTCTACCGCGTAATCTCAGCAGTCATGTTACTTACAGGTAGATTTCACCTTACGGAACTTCGAGATCGCAAATACTAACAAGAAGAAAGACTAATAAAGCTACGGAAAACTTAAAGATTTAATATTAAACTTGCCTTCACAGGCTAGTTTCTTTATATTATCATCGCTGTTGTATATTTTTGTGGTAAAACAAGTCACTGTCACAAATCCTTATGCTGACCAGCGGGGTATTTTTTCCGATGCAGATGAAATACAGGGAGAACCTGCTTCGGTGAATATTTGGGCATTGGAATGGGTTGAAAGAGAGGGCCGCAGTTAAAGTGCCCAGAGGGCAGACTTTGTGAATTTGATCAGGGTGCGTTTCCCTTTTGGGGTGCGCAAGGACTGTTGAGTGCGTGCGAGTGGTGACCCCTTGTTAAAATAAAAGCTGAGAAAATGTGGCTATCGGGGAAATTTCACGGAAAAATCGAACCTATTATTGAAACTGATAAACACTTTTTCAAACGTGTGCCACATAAAAATATGGGTCCGAGTTTAATTATTCTAGGTATAAAAAGGTTTACATAATAGCCCCGATGAAAATGCTGCATTAGACAAGCTATGCGAAGTAGCCGCTAAACCAATGAAAATTCACAATGAAATAATCATTTAACTTTATCTATATCCTCAAACGTATATCCTTCCGCTGAAAGAAGATTGCTTGATAGCAACAGCCACAGACGAATCTCATTAATAATCGGGATATCTGGTTTTTGAGCCGGGTTTCCCTCCAATCAAATGATGTTTTTAAGCAAAGGTTTACTTTTTCTGTATTTTAATGCCGAGTACATATTGTCAGAATTCAAACAAATGCTCATAAGCAAGAAAATGTTTTAAACCCTCGGTTCTTAATCTTCGGAATTCAGTATAATATGATGTTTAAACCCGCAGTTAAAAGCGTCTCTGTCTTGGTAAGTGCGAGCATCTCTAGACTGTTGTATGTTTGAAAAAGACGCTTCCGGATGCTTTAGGTGAAGGCAAGCCTGCTCCGAATACATTTCGCTTACCCTTTCAGATCGGCGGTCGGTGAAAATCAAGCAGTGTTTGTTTTTAGCATTGGACAGACGGGAACATCCACTTGGAAACTCACATCCTCCCCGACCCGCCACCGTCGCCAAATAAGTAGTCGCCCGGGATTCACCCCTTCTGCACCAACCGCCTCGCCGGCTCTGACTCACGCGCCGAAACCCTCCCATCACCCACCCCCAATGCTTTTTTTCCTACCCCCACGAACCCCGCGCGCAACCCACCCCCACGCGATAGCGAGAGAGAGAGGGTAAAAAAAAGCCCGAAGAACAGAGGGAATGGGAGGGTTTTTATAGCCGAGCTCTGTTATCCCCCTGGGCAGGGGTGGATGCGTCTGCCAGGGGTGGCCGAGACGAGCAGGGGGAAAGGTGAGGGGAGGGAGGAGAGGCGGGCAGGGGTGCAGAACGGAAGGGGATGAAAAAAGGGCATAAAAAATGGGCGATGTGTGTGTTGGGAAGGGGGGTAGGCAGGCTAGAGAGGGAGGGTGGGTTGGTGCGAGGGGGTTGCAAGGGGGTCGCTGGAAGATGGGATCGCAAGGTTCGTCTCGGGGAGACGCGGAAGGGGTTTAGATTGTGAAACTTTGTGGGAGGGTGAGTCGGTAGATGGGTTGGGCTCTCGCGGGTTTTTTTCGGGGCGAGGGTGTGGGAGGTGGCGGAGGCAACGGGGGGTAGGGGTGAGGGAGAGGAGGATTGCGAGGGTTCGGGAGTGAAGGGGGGGTTTCGTCGGGGGGATGATGCCCCGGCGAAGGATCTTCGAAGGAGAGTGCGAAGGTGGGAAGGGGGGGGGGGCGAGCGCCGGTGGAGTGGATTCGGACGGAAGACATGCAATGGCGAAGGAGCACTCCTTGGGAGTTTGCGAAGAGAAACGGGAAATGGAAGGTTTAAGGTGGATGCAGCCATGATGCGTTCCGTCGGTGTTTCCCAAAAAACATCGGTCACCAAGCCTCCAGCAGTCCGCACACGCCAGCTGTTCTCCCCATGTTCGCACCCCGTGGGTACTTATAATCATGTAACTTGATATTTTACTTTCACCATTTAATTATTGCTGAGGTAAAGTTTCATAAATAAATAATCGATAATTTCATATTGAAGATTGTGATAGAGGGGAGAATACTAAGCAAGTGAGGAACGGGTAGGAATAGGATAGGCATGTTGAACGGAATGAAGGGAGGAAAGACGTACTAGCTGGGTGTATTGTAATGTTGGTTGCCAGTTGGACAGCGAGGATTACTGGGATGATATTTATAGAGCAATATACTTTGGAGGGGACAAAGGCCAGCGATGGGTGGCCATAATATTGAATGAAAAGGTAGGAATAAACATAGTGAACATAGAGCCATCAACGGATTGAATATTACTAGTAGAGGTAAAAGAAGGACCGACGAACGTGGTCATTGTTCAGGTATACATGCCACCGAGCAGCCATAAGGAAGGAAGGAAGAAGTCGATAGGATATACGATCAGTTAGAGGACATAATCACGGGTGCTCTTTGAAGAAAAAATTTGATAGTGAAGGAGGATTGGAATGCGACGGTAGGCGAAGGAAAAGATGGGGATGAGGTGAGGTATTACGGTTTAGGTGGGAGGAATGACTGCGTGGAGAAAGTAATTGAATTCTGCATGAGACAGGGGCTAATCAAAACCAACAGTTAGTTTAGACACCACAAAAGGTGTAAGTACCTTAAACGGTAGAAAATCAAAAATAATAATCTCTCCTGGTGATCATGTGATATCGACTGAAACACTTAAAAACCAATGCATATGCTACATGATATTTATGTACAACTCGAAACTCGAACTAGCCACCAGATGTCGAGCGCGTTAGACGAACGGGGGGTAAATTGGTGTTCATAAAATATTGGCAATGTTAAAAATAACAGACAAATATGTTCGTCTGTGTTAGGCCTAAAATCATCTCTATCGTCATATCTCAGTGCGAAGCAACAGCCATACCTATGATGTGGAGGTATCACCTTTTGGTGATCGAGCCGTAAGTGCCACATAAGCACTTGACACATAAGTCCGCGTCACAATATAGTAATTTTCAGATGTGAGCCAAACTCTACAGTGTCTCCTGCTCTACACCTCTGTCTCCTGCCGAACTCAATTGCTTTCTCTCCGTGGTCATTCCTCGTGCTTAAACCATATTCCCCGGCCTCATCACCATCTATTCCTTTGCCTACCGTCGCATTCCAATTCCCCATCACTACCAAATGTTTCCTTGCAGGAACACACGCAATTATGTCCTTAATCGGTCGGTAACTTAAATATTATCATTGGGCAAACCATGGGAAATTTGTATCTATATTTAAAGGTACGTATAAGAAAGAATACTGTATGCATACTTGGTAGGAAAAAATCTTTTTCATTCCTGATGCTTATCTGCTAACAATTACATTTCATAGTTTAACTGCACTTAAGATTCATAATACAACTCTCAGCAAGAAGAATACGAAAATACTGGAATTTGAACTCGAGTATCTTATGACACTGTTTTCGCCGTTGTAGTTTGAGGTGTTGAGTATCTAGTTGCTGATATTACATGTTAGGCTAATCAATGAATTTCTTAGCCGAAAAAATGACAGCCCGTAGTGGAAGACGTTCCACCGACATTAAATCGAGGAAGAGGCCCGCCAAAGAAAGCTGGAGTTGAATGCGAAAAAAACGTTTCTCTCCATAATTAATTAGGTGTATTGCTTGGAAATTTATTTGGGATGACAGAACCCTGTGGGTGGGTTTCGAGATATGGAATCAGAGACGACGGCTGAAAATCACACTGGGCGACAAGAATACTAAGTAGGGGGGGGCTGAAGTTAGAAAAGAGTGGAAAATGACACCCCTTGTGGCAGCTGAATGGGTCTCATGAAAGCTAATAATCGCTAAAAAGGGTATTTCGTAGAAGGTTAAACTACGATTGAGGAGGAGGAACGTGATTTAAATGCATGGCTGTTCAAAAAAGTTTAGTTTATTTGGCGTCCTATTAACGCTGTTCACTGTGCTATTGCATTCCATGCACGCTTTTCTCAAATGTTTACTCAACGACCAATGTTCGATTCTAATTTCTCAATTACACCAAAAAGAACTAATATTCCGTGCTAGTATATATTTTACGAGTTTCTTGATGATGTATGATGATTTATATGCATAGGGAAACGATAGACTTGGGAAAAACATAGGATTAATTGGCGTAGCATTATTTTTCGCACACAGCAAACATCCAGGTTTGGTAAATAAGATTGGTAGTACGTACGCTTTAGGATGTTATGTGTATTGCAGGAGTGATATTGTACAAGAGAAGCTGTAGGCAGTGTATTGAGCATTGAGCATTTTGGGCCAAAGGGATTTTGAAGAAGCCTGCGTCGAGATTTACATGTTTTTCTCGATTCTCGACTTACAAGTTATCATGATTGCACAATTTTGTGATTCGTTAAGATCTCTCGGCTCACAGTAACTCAGCACAGTCGCCTAACAACGCATTCATTAGCAATAAATACAGTAAATTATATGCATAAAAATCTCGACTGCATCGGTTTTACCTGCTATCATGATATTGAATACTATTAGCATGAAGAAGTATACTTGCAGATATTTATATATAAAAACATCTCGGCTAATGATGTCATGTTCAATATTTTCGGAATAATACTGGATTAATTAATCAATTTAAATCTGCACGAAGTGAAGATGTGAGAAAGAAAAATGTTTACATTCATATCAGTAGCATATAGCAAGGTATTATATCAGTGTATATCGTTTTATCACTACCGGTGACCGGTGATCTGCCGAAAAGATCAATAAGCGTTGAGTATAGCACCATGTTCGTGTTTTTTTTCTGCAATGACAACAATTTAAGTTGCGAAGTTAATGACCGAGAGCAAAATGGTTCATCCAAATCAATAAATTCCAAGAGCGAAGTTTCACTGGGCAAAACAGAATTTACGATAACTCGCCCATTAAGATTTTGCTACTGATATCGATGTCATGGAAGCAAAAACAAATGTATGTGCTATTGGAGTAATTCCAAGCCACAATGTAGGGATTTCGTTAAGCTTTCGTGTTGAACTTCAGTGAAGTGGTGCATTAAAGCGGTGGTGTAATCCACTCGCTCTCTTTTGGGTCCTAAATCCACTAGGGAGTAACAATGTGATTTAATCTCCTACCTTTGATTCGCCTTCTGTTCACTTCTGCAGATGTCACCACTGCTTTGCCGTTTCTCTGTCCACTGACCCGCCTGTCATCTGCTTCCGGCTTCAGTCCGACGAGCTTTCAAATGGGTTCAATCGCGAGACGGTTTCTTCGACGATTTCCTGAAAGAAGGAAAAAAGAATTTATCGTCTCATATGATACCACGGTATTGGTAAAAAATGTTTCACACTGTATGGGAAAGAGATCATTCAAAAAGCCGTTTTATCGCATGAAAATGTGGGGTATTATCCAGTGCAACACAGACAAGACAAAATAGAGGGGAGCCCCATATTTATGAATTTATGAAATCTAATGCAGAAAGTTAAAGACTAAACGGTAATAAAAGTGCCAGTTGCCTAGACTCGAGTTCTCAAAATAATCATCTATATGTGGTCAAGATATTAATTTTCGGAATATTTATATCCGAGAAAACCATATGCTAAATACCATACGCCGAATACACAAGAAGAGGCGTACTATTTGCCATAGCGTCTTGAACAACCTATGATGAACTTTTGGATACGAATCATCGGAAAAGTAATCACTTACTAATGAAATACATTTTCTAATATTGCTTAACAAAACAAATATAAATGTCACGTTGTTCAATCCTTGCAACCTTTTTCTTACTTTGGGTAAACGCCTGTATTCTAATTTCGCAAGACCCAAGAAAAATTCACTTGAAAATAATATAAATGTTACGTCAATGCCTTAAGGATGTTCTATCACATGAATTGGTTATCATAAAACTTTGGCCAAAGAATAGATGAAGTTGAAAATGAGATAAATAATCAATTCCTGGTGGAAAAATTCCCGCGCTGCATAAGTTAAAGTTCATCATTGAAAGTTCAGTAATCACATCATTGATAGTTCAAAAATTAAAGGCTCATTGATGGTTCAAAAATCATGGACTGACAAATACGTATTATAAATATGGAAATATTTATGGCCAGGATTAAAATATTTACCAAATTTCTTACTAAATGATCTTGGATTCTGCCTCTTGGAAAAATTCCTCGAGTACACCCGCCATAATATGATACATCTGTAGGCAATTGAAAATCATATGACGTTCCTGCATGAAATTATCACCGAATATTTCACCACGTTACTGAAACAGTGTCTGTTTAAGACGATGACGGCTGATAATATGTTCTATTCTACATAACTACGGAGGCATACTTATATCCCCCGAAAAAGACATTGAACATCTTGAGGTACGTATGCGGTTCCAATTATGCGACGAAACCGGTTGTACCGTAATTAATACTTTTCGTAAAATTGTTAAATGTTTTACTTAGACCTTAAAGTCAATGAAATAATTCATGGGCACTCTCACAATCTTGGAAAAAACTTCTCAAAGCAAATAGACAATATTATTGCTAGTAGATTGCCCATGTAGAGTAGTTCTTCATATATAGTAGATTGCTCATATGGAGTAGTTTAATTACTTCAAACTGCTGCAGACTCCATGGCTCGTAGATATTTCACAGGCTGTCCTTTTCTAAGTATTATGACTACTGCGAACACAATTTTTTATTTTGATCGGAGGTAGCCGCGATATCTTCTGCTTCGAGTGGAACGTAATTGCGGTCTGCCAGCCACGCACCCTTCAAGGCACGCCTAATTTAGCCACTCGGAAGTAACGCGATTAAACTTTGATTTAAAAACAAAGTACATCCCTTCCGACGGGACTCGTCACTGCGGAGGTGACGCATTAATGCACCGAGGGGAAAACAAAGCACAAATGCCCCCCACCACCATATTCATATCCACCGGAATAATTTAATAGAGAATGCAAATAATTTGAATAATTGAAGACGTCCGTTATTTTTTTTTTTATTCATCTCTCCCAGGGAGACAGGATATAAAAAAAAGCACGGGCAAGAAGAACGAAAGCCATCTTGACGCACGGCTTCCCTGACGAGTGTCCCGTTTAATTAGGCGGGAGCAGTGGAAATAAAAAAAAAGGGAAAGAATTGGAGGGAGGAGGATCGGGAGGGGAATAAGAAGAGGTTTATGAATTTCCTTAAGCTTATAACTTAAGAATGCCATTCAATTATGAGTCGGGAGTTCCAAAACAAGGAGGATTATTCAGGAGCCGGTTATAAGAGGGAGGAAGGCGAGGGAGGGAGGAGTTGAGGGGAGGGAGGGGTCGTTTGATGAGCGGGAGAGGGACGGGGAGTGGGGGGGAGAGGAAGGGACTCCATTGCTCTGTTTGCCAAATGAGTTCCATTAAGATGCGCGGGCGGGTAGATTGCCTGTTAAGGAGGCGGGGCTGACGGCGCCGGAGGAGGATGCTGGATTTCCCAAACAGCCAGCTACTCGTCCAAAACCCCACCTGATTAACATTCATCCCTCCGTCCCTGCGACACCCACGGGGAGGAACCCTGGCCACTCCCATTTTTCTCTCCTCCCTTGATGTTCCACTCATCCCATTCCCCACCCCTCGGTCACCGCCCACAACCCCCTCAACCTCTTCGCCCCTATCTCGCCATCCCATCACGTAATTACAATTCTTCATCGATATACGTACTTATGCGCGAAGGGTGTTCCAAATGTTGACGGTGGCGTTACTCCGATCTGATGTAGCAAGAAGTTGTTTGTTGCCATCCCTGTGAGAGGTAACCACCAGCTGCAAGTTGAACCGTAAAGATTAATCTATCTTCGGCCGAAGGACGACAAACTCTTTCTTGCTGAGTAAAAGTGACTGGAAAATTTACGCCTCGAAAGCTTTCATGGCGTCATGAAAAATGTCTGTTTGAGTTTTTGGTTTTGGGTCGATTTAAAGCCCAATAGAAGGCCTACCGTTTCAGGCTGATTGATTAGGGCCAGACGTAGGTAACAAGTCAAACGTTAACGCGTGTAATGAAAATTTTAATTTTTCTTCGAGTTAAGGTGAAAAATTGACTGAATAACTATTTATTTACTCATTAATTTGATATTTTTATCATTAACGTAAAAATTTTATTTTATTAGATGAAACATGACGTAAAACTGAGACGGTATAAGTCAATTCGTAGGTGAAAAGGTATCTACATAAGATTAATTTTAAGTTGGCATCAGTGCGAGCCAAAAGGAGAGAGAGAGAGAGCGAGAATGCTTCAACCAGGAGCTGTCCAATTGCTTGCTAGCTAATGCAGATGATTCATTTTTACTTTGAAAAGGGGAAACTTTTTTTGACATGAGTTTTCACGGAGGTAAAAACATTTGAATTTAGCTTTAACTATGGGCTAGTTCTATTTCATTTAACCGATATCAACTCTACCGGGTTTCAACACAACTTAATTCAGTTAAATATATATTTTTTTAACTTAAATGAGTTAACTTCCTCAAGTCTGCAATGCAATGCCCCATCTACTGTCTTGTAATAATCGAAGAAGTACCCATTCACATCCATAACGGTGATGATGACCATTTTATGCACAGAAATACACAGGTTAACAAACCATTCACGTAATGAATTTTTTGCGTGTTTTTCAACAAAACATTTCCTCATCATTTCAATTTTTTAGTTGTGAAATTGCAAAGAGAAAATAATGATGCCATTACTACACCCAGTGAGGTTCCGAGATGGTGAATATCATTCACTGAGAAGGCCTTGGTTGGAAAATGACCTCAAAACGTTAATCCATTCTTGAATCGAGGCTCAGCGTCTCGCAGTTTGTTTCTTTGTGGATATCATACAACAGGATGGCTCACACGATTTTTTCGCCATTGTTTATTCTAAAAATTCCTCCTTCCTCCTTGTCACACATTACAGGCCATCCTTCACAATGAACCGACCGTCCTCCCTATTTTCCGGCAAAGATTTCGTCTCCAACTTGATACTTATCACGTGACTTCCATTCATTCATCGCGCCTAACTCAGACCCTCACCGTCCCATTTGCGAAAGTCGCAGAACAAGCTACCCGAGAGCTCGGTCATCTCAACCTCACCCTTTTACTGCTGCCGTTTCTTCCAATTCGCAAAAGCATACGAAATAATGACCAATGATCAGTATTGAGTCTAGTTTAACGTCTTCCGACTTCGAGAGGGATAGTTTCAACCCCGTTGGTAGTGGATTATTCACTGAATTTCATTTGGCTGTGCGGAAGCCGTAAGGGGAGAGTTAATTCCATCAGTTAATTCGTCGGATGAGACAGAATATGTACGCCTAGGCGCCTCTGTTAAGGGCGAGAGGAGGCCGGTACTCAGATCCTCCCCAAAAATTTCCGTTAATCCGCCCATGATTGCCCACCCATCAGTAATGGCGTAAGATAACTCAGAATACGGTGAGCCTCTCTGACCTAACTGCAACCATAATTTTCTATCAGTAAGTGCAAAGATGTGGAAACTGGAAACAGGCTACCGATTTAGAAAGAGATTATCTCTCGGAACGGAGTTTTTCTTATGGTTTATTTCCATTGATTAGTGCATAGAGTGCGTTCTTTGATGTGGATTTGTAAATGGAAGCACAGAAAAATGAATGGGAACATATTTATGCGAGGTGACCACACGCTCCTCAAGTGGATAGTTTGGTATCCCCCTCCAAATTGTTTGAGGGTGATTGGTCGAATTTTCAGTGGTTATTTTTTTCCGTATAATTTTCCATTCTATTCATTATGTTTGGTTGAAAATACCTCCGATTGCGTCATTTGAGGGATTCGATGTTTCCGAGATTCTCGAAGTCTCACGCTGATTATATTACCCCAGCGTTGCGGAAGTTTCGATGACCTCGAAGAGTCGATGCCTTCATTTATTATACGAATTAGAGGATTTGATTATATCTTTGCCCCTGCAAATTGATTTGTATGACCAATACAGAAATATTGCCAAAGGTATGTGACCATTAATTCTATTTATGGTTTCGATTCCAAGATGTTTCCGAAGACTCAGCGTATTCAGTCACTCAGCCGTTTCGATGATTTTATGAGTTCGTGAATGCTTGGATGTAGTAAGAAATGATTGGAAGCTTTCTAATTCTTTTAATATGGTTCCGTTCTCAATTCAATTGAATGGATTCGACGATTTTAATGATGGAATGGTATCATCAATGATTCGATGATGTTTGACTTCCTTCTCTACCTTTCATGTTCGTCTCTCAACTAGTCTCGATAGCAACGGGACGTCGCTGGCAGTTTACCACCCAACGGCAGGCACCACCACTCCCATTCCGGAGATCTCATTCTTCCCTTCACAATTTACTTAGCGCACCCCTTTTTCCGTCCATCTCATCCGAATCCTCTCCCTCGCTCCCATTCCCTCCACACCATTTCACTCCTCTAACCCAAACCCTACCAATCACATCCCTTTCCTCGCCGTTAAAAAAGTCCATTTCGTAAATGATTATATTTTTTTTCTCCCGGGCGCGTCGTTAGCCCCGAGGGAGAGAGCGGAGTTGATACCGATGTTGTTTTGCATATCTCCGGCTGCACCCGCCAAGGCCTTTACACCCCAAACCTCCTCCCCCATCCAATCCCGGAGAAAGAAGCAGTTGAGGGGTGTGCTCGGGATGAGGTTCTTAAAACTTGTGCGGGGGATCGTATGGAATGGTCGGGGAAGGGTGTATCTACTAGCGGGCGGTGTCGCCACTCCGCCTCCCACATACTCTCAGCCAATGTCTTCCCTTCCCCCGAAATGTTTCAGTTTATAAGTCGATGACGTGCGTCTGGCCCGTTTCGCGAGCTTCCTCTCACCCTTGAGCCCTCTCTACACTTACGTGATGTCCCCACACACTCTTTTTTACGTACCCTTTATTTCTGCACCTACCCTCCTCTTAATTCTATCCTGGCAACTTGGCCATGTGAGTATAGTATAACTCTTCTCCTTCTCCCATGTTCGAAATGCCCATTTTGTAGCAGTTACTATTGTATGAGTCCACATTCGTTAATTTAATGATTGATATTCTCGACCGCCATCAGTAAGTAGTTTGAGTAGATGAAAACATAGGTCTTCGACAAGGTGGATGAAATACCTTGGAAACTCGAAAAATACCAAGAATAATGATTTAAACGTCGTGAAAACCACTTCTGGTGGCCATGATTCGTATCACTCAATCACAGGAAAAGAGTGGACAAGAGAAGGGGTAATGGAGTAAAATAATACATAATAAAAATAAAATTTAATTCAACCTTTTGCTACCAAAATGACCTGTTATAAAACGATACGAGTCAAGAGGGTGGTGATTTTCTTACATCGATGGTTGACTATAGATAGCTTGTTCTTCCATGAATATGAAGTATTTTTCCCTCAAGCAAAGACGCAATTGTAAACTATCATCACTTTAAAATGTGAAAACGTACTGTGTTGGACTTACATAACAGGACAGGACTGTGAACATTTTTCACGTCAAATTACAATGCAGTCTGCTTACTGTGTACACCCTATGTCAACATGTTTACACTCTACAGGCTGCAGAAATGAAAGGTCTTAAAGAAATTATTAAGAAATTGATATATATTTTTCCACCTATTTCATTGATCAAATTTTCAACAAAATTGTGAAGAAAGATAAAGATTCATGATTTCGGTGAGCCAAAGAAGATATGATTTTTGCAAAAATGAAACTGAAATTATTCTAAAAGTGTCGAGAAAAAATCTCAGCTGCTGACAGGGGGGATAAATTATGCATAAGAATCGGCAAGAGATATTCTCGCTGACGATGTTAATTTTCTCTGTTGTCCTAATATCTTCCCACCATACTGCTTGTTCTAATTATACAATTATCTATTTCATTCAATTAATCGTATGATTTTCCGCTCTTTTATAGCACCATCTAATCCATTTCCTAATGCATAAGCAGAAACTCAATTCAAGCTTATTAAACTGAGAGTGATGGAGACGGAGAGAGTTCCTTTGACGACCATTGTCGCATTGACATCGGTGTTTTTCTCTAAAAACGGTAACAAAGAAACAAAAGGCTGGCATTTAAATAAATAAAAACTCTTAGGATAATTAATTTGTAAGTCCTTGTTCGAACATCGGAACCTATTAGAGCACATCGAGCTATGGTAATGCTTTGTTTGGAAAGGATGCTATTGATATGTTCATCTGTATTAAGCTTCAATTCTAAATTATTCAGTTTACGAAACCTGAGGGTACCTGTTATTGCAAAATTTGTATTGATGGAACCATATAAAAGTGTCAAATTCACCGATGGAAAAAAAACGGGGGAAGCGCAAACGCCTATACTCCAAACTTGGTGCTCTAATGAATTGTGCAAATGATTAAAATGCTCCTTAGTTATTGAAAAAGGTCAGTCAGCATAATATTTTGCAATATTTAAACCAGGATCATAGCTTATACAAATTTTGAAAATGAAATTCATGTTTTAAGTATGGTGATTTCTCAGTTCGCATGGGTTTAATTCGCTGATTGATAATCATAATCGTATTTGTGCGTTCGTAGTTCGATCTAGAATATTATTTTACAGATAAGAAATCGAATTTCACGCTGATTGCTCGAAAGGTCTTTTGTTTTAGGCCGAGTACCCGCTGAACCAGCCAATTTTACTCCCGAGTATACTTTCACCCGCGTTGAAAGTAAGCTTCGATAACTTGGACGTTTTCTTAATGGCCTGCATGGAGTGTCACTTCTAGAATTTGAATTTCCAATTTCGGCAATGTTTCGGGTAGCGGAGTCCTTAAGGGAACCGCCTTAATGTCCCCATTCCGCCTTTGATGTGCTCGGGAAACATGCTCATCACCAAGGCACCGACATCCTAGGCCCTAATAAATATTCTATTCCCTCTCCCAACCACCCCCTCTACTTCTCGAACCAATCCAATTGTTACCAATTCATCCGTTCCCTTTCATTCCGAGACACTCTCTCTCTCTCTCTATTTCTCCTTTACCCCCTTCCTACAAACGATTTCATTTCCCAAAATGCGGCCTCCAGGCTCCCATCCCTCACCTTCTCTTTCACCCCTCCCTCCCCTAGGAATCAGCTTCCGTTTAGTATCTTTCTCTCCCTTCTTACAATCAAGAAGGCCATCATTTCACTCTTACGGATTACACCGGAATTTTGAAAATTCATTACGACTCCCATTCGCGACCACGCCCACCTTCTCTCCCACTCCCCCTTCCCCCTCGCCTCCATTCTCCTCCGCCTGCCGAGTTGGAAAGACGCTCTCTCCTTCCTTTCCGGATCTTCCGAGGGTTAGAAAAAAATCGAGAAAGTGCCACCATCACTGCCACCACGCAAACCTGCCCTGACCGAATATTTACTTATGCTAATTTCTTGTACCCTTTATATGTATTATATATATACATTTATGTGTGTGCATATGTATATATGTGTGTATGTATATGTATATATATATAAATATAAATATATATATATATATATATATATATATATATACTCATATATACAGAAACAGATATAAGGAAAAGGGATAGGAACACATATAAAGGACGAGCACAATAGAGGTGGGGAAGGCGGAATCGAACGGATCACAAGAGTAAAAATATTTCCTCAACCGGGACTCGAACACCGGATCTTTCCACTTGCCGGGCGGATGCTCTTAACCACTTGAGCTATCGAGGATAGTCAATTTACCCTGAGATCCGTGGGTCTAATATGTCGCCAAGCGCCCCGATTCTTTCAGCCAAGAGATGGCGTCAGGGGGCAGTTTCACCCACCAAAGGAGAAATAGACAATACACAAGGAAAGGAAAGGACAGTGGGTTAGAATTCATACAACATCGTACAGGAAAGGAACAGTGCGTTTCGTGGCACGCATAGCCAGAAGAAAGAGATGAGCCACATTGGCCAAATACACATTCAAACACGAAATCCCGCCAAACGGCGAATAAATACTCATATATACAGAAACAGATATAAGGAAAAGGGATAGGAACACATATAAAGGACGAACACAATAGAGGTGGGGAAGGCGGAATCGAACGGATCACAAGAGTAAAAATATTTCCTCAACCGGGACTCGAACACCGGATCTTTCCACTTGCCGGAAAACGCACTGTTCCTTTCCTGTACGATGTTGTATGAATTCTAACCCACTGTCCTTTCCTTTCCTTGTGTATTGTCTATTTCTCCTTTGGTGGGTGAAACTGCCCCCTGACGCCATCTCTTGGCTGAAAGAATCGGGGCGCTTGGCGACATATTAGACCCACGGATCTCAGGGTAAATTGACTATCCTCGATAGCTCAAGTGGTTAAGAGCATCCGCCCGGCAAGTGGAAAGATCCGGTGTTCGAGTCCCGGTTGAGGAAATATTTTTACTCTTGTGATCCGTTCGATTCCGCCTTCCCCACCTCTATTGTGTTCGTCCTTTATATGTGTTCCTATCCCTTTTCCTTATATCTGTTTCTGTATATATGAGTATTTATTCGCCGTTTGGCGGGATTTCGTGTTTGAATGTATATATATATATATATATATATATATATATATATATATATATATATATATATATATATATATATATATATATATATATATGTATATATAACCATAAACACAGTAATCAACCCGAAGGTCGGTTTAGTAGGTGATGGCTGAGTTCACCCAGTACTAAGCCCTATACGGCGTGTGAAATTCACATAACGGGTAGGGGGGCCAGTTTCTTTCCCTGTGCCGGTTATGGTTTCCCAGGTTGATCTGGTACCCGAAAAATCACATAGCTTGGGTGGAGCTGCAGGTATCTCGTCGGGGAATTGAACCCGGGACCCTCCGGTCAGTAGTCCAACGCTCTACCCCCTTGACTACCGCGACCCACATTATATATATATATATATATATATATATATATATATATATATATGTATATACGTATATACGTATATACGTATATATTTTTGTATACGTATGTATATATATATATATATATATATATATATATATATATATATATATATATATGTATATACGTATATACGTATATATTTTTGTATACGTATGTATATATATATATATATATATATATATATATATATATATATAATATTTTTGTGAAAGTCACACGGACGTGAATAATAATGTATATGAAGTTACCACTGGCGGACAAAGATAAAAACACAGTGGCACAAAAAAGTGTGAGTTATTTTTTTGTATTTCTGTCTTTTTCTGCTAAAGCTACCTTCATATACAATATATATATATATATATATATATATATATATATATATATATATATATATGATGATTCTGAAGACGACAGCCGTGCTGTCGAAACGTCAAATAACAAATTGTGAGTGTCCTTTCTTTGTGTCTCTATATTCCAAAAATCTACATCTGTGTTTTTATATATTTGTGCGTCGCCGAAGAGCGTTCCATTTCGAAGATATTTTACATATATATATATATATATATATATATATATATATATATATATATATATATATATATATTCCCCCTTGCCGCTCCCTTCCCAACGACCTCCCCAGTGTCGCCATAGTGACAGCTCCCCTTCCTCCCTAGCCGCCGCGTCGCTTATCTCCGCTCATTCGGAGCGTGGTCGTTTCGCAGCTCCTTCCCACACCCCTCCCCCGCTCCTCTTGTCTTGCAACGAAGCAACATGCAAATGGCGGGCGGCTTCCTCTAAAGGTTCCTCCCATTCGATTTCCGGGCATCTCTCGGCCCATTCCTCCTTTCGCGCCTCCGAAGGGTGAGAAGGCGCCTGTTTCCCTGCCGAACAAGAGATAGAAACGAGGAGAGGATTTCCCTCCGACAAATGAAAGGACTCCGAGGTGATATCCCTCTTCGGGCATTTATGCGCCTCTCCCACCATATGCCGATTGGTTTCGCGTTCTTCGGGCCCGTCTGCAGAAGCGCGTGGGTGGGACGAATCTCGGGACTCGGTGAGAGGTGGTCGGGGGCGTGAATGGGAATTCCTCCGAGGAGTTCCTTCTCGCTTGATCCTTCGTGAACGTTGTATCAGTATTATTTTTAATCTTGAGAATTCTAAAATATGTTGAGGAGAATTGTATTCGATTGAAAATTAAGGCATTTTTACTCTTTGGTATGACGTCAAGAATCCCTAAGACGACATCAAGACTTTCGTCCAATGACAGACGTGAAGAGAACCTCGGAGCTACAACTTACCTTCGGCAATATCTTTAGCAATTTTACGACCCAGGAAATTTAGCAACTCTAAAGAAATCAAGCGTGAATGCTGGGAATATTATTCTCAAAGTACAATGCACCTGCGCTAAAGGCATCCTCGGAACCAACGTGATTTTTACAGCCCAGGATCCATGTTATTTACAAAAAAAATAGTAAAAACAAGTTATTATACATTCACACTATCTAAATATTACCCGCAAGAAATTGAAAGAAGAGAATTTGTTGGGTTCAGTTAATTTGGTCCTATTTTTGTTTGTAAAAAAAAGAAACGTCGAAGCTATACGCCCATTCCCATTCACCCATCTTTGGCATAGATTTTAATGACTGAATATAAGAGAGAGAGCACCAAAGAGGTACTAATTGATCTCATGATCAATTAATTGATTTATTTTCATAATGATCAAATCTGGAACTGCTTTGGTTTACGACAGCCGCAAACAATCGTCCTAAAATGTTAAAAATCTCAAATCATACCGATTGGTATTCACATATTCGGTGCTCTGTGCTCTCTTGGAACTGTGCTTTCTAATTTCGGGTGCTTTCCTGCAGATATGCCCTTCGGGACGGTTTCTCGATTTCGTACCATTCCGGGTGTTTTTTTATCATGGGGCGGCATAAAGAAAGAGGCAGTGGTATAAGGACAGATTGACTGGGAAGGAGTGGGGGGGAGGCTGGGGAGAGAGAGAGAGAGAGGGGTTGCGAATTAACTCGTGCTTGGCTGGTCGCGACCCACGAATCGTATGCCAATGAGCCAGCCGTCCCGAGCGCTCCCACCACGACGGATGTCTCTCTGCTCTTTCTTTCTTTTTTCCTGCGGTGGTTGATTGGCTCGGAGAAAGCCTCAAATGGATTCCGATTCGCCCACGTTATCGAGGGCCACCGCTTCTTTTTATTTTTTTGGTGGACGTCATAATATCCCGCTCGTTTAGATAAGCCAGTGAGGGAGGAGGCATATCAAAGGGTTTCGTCCCGACTATGGATGTTTGGTACGTACGCGATCGGATTAAAATAACTAACGAGTCTCATTGATATGCAAAGGAACTCAAGAGATAAGGACGCATATTGAACCAGGGGATTAAAATAACGTAAAAATAAAAGCTTTTTTCCCCGGGAAGTGCGATAGATCATGTCTAAAAATGAATATTATTAGACTTTTTTTGTGAGATTGGACGACGGAAACGAAAGAAAGCAGTGATCAAAAGAATTGCAAATATTGTAATCTTTGATCTCAAAAATATTTTTCGGCAGGGAATCAAATGTTTATATCACTATACAAATTGATTTCGCGGAATCGAGGCTTTATCACGTTCGTCATCTGGAATCAAATCGTTTAGCATCTTGAAACACACATACTATACCTAGGAAATTCCTGTCCTGCATGAGGCTGGTGATACTAAAAACTCTATATAGGCTATATAACGAAAATTATTTGGACAAAAAAACTTTTACCAAATCGTATCCTGCCGTTTATGGTACGTTTTGGCTGGACACCGACTCATCATCGCTACGTTTTTTACCTTCATCTAGCAAAGCACAACCTGACACCCCACACTACATTTAACTGTTCTTCAATTCCTCGTACTTTCTACCTTCCTCATGGAATCATTGGTCTGGATAGGATAAGCATTTATGAGCTTGGATTCGGACTCCAGTAATTCATGTAACCATGCCTCTACTAAAATTCCGTCTCTATTACTTTAAATCGCATCAAGTATGAACATATCTTTTGTTAACGTACTGAATAGTTGTCCGGTAATTCATGTAATCATTCATCCCCTCAAATTCCGTCTCTATTAATTTAAATCGCATCAAGTATGAACGTATCTTTTGTTAACGTACTGAATAGCTTTCAAAAATTCATAGCATTAACGCAGCAACAAATTTAATTTTGAAATAAGTAACATTTAAGAGCAGGATTAATTAAGGAATTATTACTATCATTTGATTATCTACCGTTTACGTATGATAGATTTTGAATGGACACATACTGCTACGTGCTACACCACAACCTATATACCCCACGCTGTTCTTCATTTCCGCACACTATATACATCAGTTAAGATTCTAAAATCTCCCTTCATTCAATGAACATAGATCGTCGAATAGCCTTATCAATTAGTACATTATCCTAACAACCCAAACGGAACTAAAATTATTCGTGAAAAAAAACAACTGGAGTCAGGAAGCCTGGCCAGTGTTTACTAAGTTGATTGAGTATAGTTTGGTGACTCCGTGCATTATTCCAGAATTTAAGGACCAAGTTTCCGATTTTTATACTCTACTATTCTGTTTAAATTACTCGATGTAGTTCCTAATTTTACTCACTCATTTGTTTAACGATTTTCTCTCGGAAAAATGTTAGCTACGGATGGAAACGTTAATTATGGTCCCTAGAGATGGAAAAAAATGAATTTGGTTCAAAAACATATTTTCCGTCATTAATGTAGTTATATTCAAATTCAAAACAGTACGTTTAATAGATAGTATGCAAATGGTACAAAAGTTTAACCTTATCAATTAAAATTGTTCCACCACGTTTATGCAAATGTATACTATACCATTCCGAAATTTTATAGCTCCGATTTTGACTCTTAGAGTTGAATCAAGATATGTTCAACTGATTCAGCCGAAATGTAGTGGAAGCTCGTCATTGTGAGAAAAATTTGCACTTTTCCACAGATTTTTTGTAACGCACACGATCTTGTACCTGATGATGGCTCGATGAACTGAAACGCGTTGTACGTTACAAATGAATGTGTGGTAAAGTGCAAATTTAATCAAGATATTAAAATATTAGTTGCGTAAATGACTGTTTTTTTTACCTTCGCCGCTATTAAGTTAAATGCCAGTAAAAATTCAGTCGTATTCTCGAAAGTTTTTTTCGTATCCATCGATAAAAGATAACTTGATACGTGGAGTTTATGATCTACCTTCACGGTCACCATCAGTCTGCGTTAGATGTTGGGTGAAAGTGGTACAGAATGCACAGTGGTCATTTCGCTATTTTCTCGTCTCTCACACTTCCTCACCGGGGTGACCTAAGCCCGTGGTTGTCCCTCCGGGGGCACTTGAAGTGCCCACCGGGCGAGAATCCACATCGCCCAAAAGGGGGCCTCGCTTCCAAGACCTTCTTCACAACAACATTTTTCTCATGAAATGAACCTAGGGGTAAACCTTATTTCCTGCCTCCCACCAGGTGATTTATTCGCAGATAAACAATAGGATCCTGACAATCATGGCATCTGTTGCCCTCAGCTTTATTCACATGTACAATTTTAGAAGGTTTTGGAAAACCTCGCTTTATTTTACCATTTTACGGTTTCGGGGGTTTCTCACGTTTTAGTTGCCTCGGTGTTTCTAAGGATTGTGCCATTTCCTGTGTATTGCTCGTTCGATAGTTGAAATATCTCCATTTCTTGTGTTATTATCTTTCTCCCTCTGTGTTTGCTTTCAAGTACATTTTTATTTGACCTCATAAATGACGATGACTAAAAATGGAAGGGGTGACTGGACAACATAGTTTACCCGAACCAGAAGAGCGTTTACTCATATGTCTTTTATTTCTCTTTGAGTTATCACGTTCTCGTATTAAACGGCATTTTAACTTTGGGTTGAAAGGTATACTGTAAGTCGCGGGATAGTCAACATTTCGCCCGAACAAAAGCGCTTGTGCAACTGTCTTCATTACATTTTTTTGCGTGCTTTCACACGCCGTGAACTTATGTAGCAACACCACGACGATGGATTGAATGGAAGAGGTGACAGGATGGCCCTAAATTTCGCCGGAGTGAAGACTTGTCTTTCGAGTGCGAATGCGGCCCGCTTCGTGCTTACTCTCACTCTCTCGCCCCGCCTTCCTTACCTCCCAACACTTCCGCTGACCCCCCATCCTCCTCCTCCCCTAGCGCGGCTCTCCCTCCCCTTCTAACCCTCCGAACCCCACCCAATTCGTCCCTCCCCCCAGAAATGCGTAGAGAGAGCCCGTCCAACCCCTTTTTGTACAACCTTTTCCCTTCCCGGTCCCCCCCCAGTCCATCTCTCCTTCCCCCTCCCCCTCTTCCCTCTCCCTCCCTTTAACACGGGGGTGGAAAACGCCTACTCTTTGGCGCCTATATTGATCGTCGGCAAGGGAGAGAGAGGGGGACGCACGGAGAATGAGGGAGAGCGAAAGGAGAGAGAGAGACCACCCAGCCCATCTCCCCCTCCCCCATCACCCACCCTCATTCCGTTAAGATGAAGGAGGAGCGAAGGAGGGAGGACGGTCGGGGGAGCTGGAGAAGGGCGAGGGGGGTTGGAAGGGGTGTAGTAGGGTGGCGGGAGGGGCAGAGGCGGAATTAGCGAAGGCGGAAGGGACGCCAACGGCACCTTCCTCTCCTTGCCACCTGGAGGCGCCACGGCGGCGGTGTTGATGGTGCCTGAGCGCACGGCACGGCCGAAGAAACGGCGAATGAGGGGAGAGCGAACGCGGGAGGACCGCCCCACTTCCCGCGTGAGCGGGGGTTCATCGACGGAGAAGGTCCGGCGATCCCGGATTCATGAACTTGCATAAATCTTTGAGGGAAAAAATAGCGTAATTCTAGGGTAAAAATTCAGTCAAGGTAGTTGATCAGGGGAGCATGTCATTTATTTATTTGCCACTCCGGTGTAATGATGAGTGGATGCGGAACATCGGCAGGACGTGATAATTGTTGCCTCAAATCTTCGAAGCTCTTCTTATCAACTGGCATTAGGGAGCCATCACGCCAGTGTTCATTTGTTAGAGCTAATTATTTAAGATCTCAGTACGCCGAAGCGCGTTGCAAATAATCCGCCTCCTTGACTTTCAGTTTTTTCTGATTTCTCCATGCACGTGGAAACACTTTTTGAAAGCATCCATTGTCTCCTAAAAGATTTTTTCATCTTCAGAGCGATACACACTGATTGGTCAGATTGGGACAATACTATATTAATGATAAATCGATTTTATCGAAATAACAACGAAAGCCTGTTTACACTCATTGCAGTAATATCAACTTGCTCGCGTATCTCGGGTACAGAGGAAGAAATCCTGACTAATCCTCAATTAGTAAAATTAGACAGTAACGGAAATAATTATAAAAATAGTGAATGTCACCCACAAGTCACGGAAAAAACACTGTTTCCTCGACCAATACGTGCGGGTCTCCTGAGTTTTGGGGCCTGATTGAAAAATGCGCATTCCTGATGAACGAAATATCCCCTGAGAAAATCTAGTCGTAGTTGTAGGCGTTTTGTGACGCATTAGTAAAATTTGAGAAGTGAAAATAATTTGATGCCATTATTATGACCAATGGCGTACAATTGAATTTTAAGAAAACGAATGACATCACTCAGATTATAGAATGAATGACACTCTTATGAAAACATTGATAAAAACTTGATCTTTTCAATTTTTCTCAGAGGTAAAGCTGTAAAATATGACGATATATCAGACGCTATAGCAAAGTTTTTATCACACGTATATGACCACGTCAATGCAGATAAAAGAGCCATCATATCTTAGTTCAATATCTATAATGAAATATCGAAATGTACTACATTTACGATAAGAAGATGCAAGCAAGTTGATGTACTATACCATATAGATGATTTGAAATATGTACAAAATTTCAGCATATACGTATTCCGGATGTACATATAGAAGATGGTGAGATGGAAACTCTACTAAACGTCAATGTAATGCTTACTCTATTGCTAGTACATGAGGCCATTTCATCTAAAAATCGTATTTTATGTATTGGATATTGGAGATGTATTCGATTCGGGATATTAACTTCAAAGACTATGTGATCGATATAACTTTTTGTATTCAATATTTATCGAAAGTTCAAAATACCATTTCCACATCGATATTTATCTTACATCGGCAATCGATTTTGATAAATGTGCATCGCGCGGCTCGACTCTAACACACACTCGATACACATGCCACATTTTCCTCTCTGTTTTTACGGCTGATGTCCCAGCACGTTCTGCCGCAGATCCGCCTCAGGGGTTCGGCAGGATGTTTTTTAGATGGTGGCCGGATAACTTGAAATCAGTGAGCCTTGCCAATTAAAAAGGCCGAACCAAGTCCGCGGTGAACGTTTCACATGAGCCCTCCTCCCAGCCGAACCCCCAACCCCCTTCATCCGCACCCCTTCCGTCTCATTCCCCTTCTCCCCCCCTTCGCTCCCGACTTCCGGCCGGGTGACGGAAGGGTGTAATGATGGCGCGCGCGCGCTCTTCGGCCTGGGCGCCCCCGCCTTCCCACCGAATCCCACCCCACCCATCCTTTCCCCAACCCCCCTCCCTTGTTTGCCATTATACTTCACTTTCCGTGTAAAACCCACGGTCGCAGGGGCGGATGTGAAACGTCCGCCAATCAGGAGCAATGTTTCAAATTGGCATAGGTTCGGTAAAGGGGAAACTAAGGAAGACAACTGAAAAGTGAGACGCGAAAGGGCGTGGACTTCCTTTTGCTGATATCGTTCGATTACTCGCCAAGTTCAGTTGAGACGGCTTAGCTCGCTGCTTCATTTCCCGTATCGATGGATTGCTGAATTATCAAAACTTCCCGGGAATTTATTTGCGATTGAGACGGATGAAAATAAATGTGCGTTTTTTTCCATGATTAAATTTATGTAGGCGATATAAAAAAAACTCGTTCATTATATCGCCCCATTCCACCTTAGGCTTATTTTGTGATTACTTCTTTCATAAATGTTCTCATTTAAATTCATTTTATTTACGTCGGCAGGCACCCATTGGTTTCTCTCTTGTTGAATAGGTAGCGACCTCAGGACAAGCTGCGCTGGATTAGCCTGCACCCTTTACCCTAACTCGGGTCTCTCATCCGAAATTTGGTTTCAAAACCGAAGTGAAATGGGTGCACATACAAGTATGTAAGTTAAAAGACAGAAAATTGCACCCAGATATATTCAATGCCCACAATATCGCGCTGTTCGTGCTCCAGAGAAAGGGATATATTGACGAGGAGCCTGCTTAGGGGCTGGAAATAATCTTCAGTGATAGTTTATGACAGAGTTGGCGACAGTATGGCCCGCCAAGCATTTTACTTCGTCCCGCGACGATTTCGCGAAATGGCCCACCTGCCGAAATAGACTTTTTCATGGACTTTAAGGGGTCTACTTCCCAAGTGACACCTGGTCCACGTGCCTACTCAGGTGTGCGCAATCATGCGGTCACCATTCCCAAGAGTTTTCCAACCCCCCTGTTCCATACGCTAGTCCATTATCGGGGGTGTAGCCAGCCTAGCAATCCCACAAAGGCCCGCCCTCCCCTGGATTGAATCATAACTAGTAAATCTTTCGCCAGGAAAATCCCATTAGATCCATTGCACGATACGACCTTCGAGCCCAATTTTATTCCATGCGTATGGGAATATTATTTGCATTTATCACAATTCGACACAGTTTCAGGCGTAACATGGTGGAAATACTTGCAGTCCAAAAAAGGGTAATCTCGCCTTCTGCGTGCAGAGAAATCACTTTTGTGACAAAAAATAAAAGATTCACGGGATTCCGCCTTATATCCCTGTTATAGATCTTTTTTTTTACAGATACGGAATATAAAAAAGTATGCTTTAACGATCTCCAAATAATTTCGCCTCCCCTTTTGTCGCGGAAAATATTTTTTTCCACATCTCCTTATCCACTTTGGCACGCGAGATGAAAATGGTTCGCGTTCACTGCTTTGTGGCATTTCATCTCCCTTAGCATACAATCAGGAAGAAGCCGAGGAGCAGGCACACGCTTTTTTTTCTATTTGGGTTACCGCCTCTTATAATCATCTTCATCAATCTTCCGTCCTGGATTAGGAGGCATTCTTTGCATATTATGGCTTCAGAAATTGTCTCGGCTTTTCATGTTTCATACCTCTTTTCGGTGAAAAGGACTACCGAACCCCAGGGATGATATCACCGTCACTCGAGTTTGGGATTAAATATCTTCATTCTCTCATTTTAAAAACACACAAGGACGCGATTAAATACCTCCCACTTGGCCCATACTATATTCTCTGCCTAAATCTTCGACTAATAATGATTATTTAATTATATCTTTCCTAAAAAGTTAGTTAGTCACTGGGATCTGCATCCCCGCATTCATACAATATCCACCAAAACAGGCAGGTATTCATGTAAAGAAAGACATGACTACAATTTATTTCCGAAGGAAAACGCCCTTCATACCCCAGAGCTTATTATTTATGGCAAGTTTCGAGCAATAATTGATATTGTAGCCATACCCGGCGAATTTCATATGAGTATGAGAATTGCATATGTGTATGTATCAACAAGGTATTACTTTTTGCATGCTGAAAAGGACCATTGACCTTGGCAAAATTAGGATTTTTTTGAATGATATATTGCTAATATTTTTCACAAATACGGCGGACAGACAAGTAGTGGTGAAGTAATGGAAAAATATAAGCGTTCGCTGTTTTCAATTCGCTTTAAGTCCAATTTGTGATGTGACTGAAAAAATTATCTTTACCAGATAACTCCTTTTATGTTATCTTTGTGTTACACGATAAAACCTAAGAAATGACACAATGAAAACTACAATAGCGAGTACACGGGTACCACGCGTTAGTGCATTAAGTACGGAATTCAGTTTTAAATTAATATTTCCACGTGAGGCCAAACAGAAAGATTTTAAGTGGATCCGTCCTTGACTTCTTTCTTGCTACTAAACGAGATCAGCACCGTTGCCATTCTTATTTGCGTTCTTATTATGCTAAGTAAGCAAGGATTTTGTTTTAAGAAGATCACGACAAATTACTCCTAGATACTTTCAGCAGCAAGGATTGAGTAAATAATAAGTAGTAAAAGTAGGTTTTCCTTAAGCTGTGTTATAAATTCTATGGCTTCGTATCAAGGGTCTTTGTGCCTAAATAACAACTAGGTAGTCAAGGCAAAGGAAAACCCTTTCTCAGGGTCATAGTAATCAGATAAACATCGTATCGTTGGAATACCAGTTTTCCCTTAGTCTCTTCAACTAAACATGGCAAAAATAGAATAAAAAACTTTGAATAATGCGAATCTCATATTATAGATTAAGTAGATAAAAACTAGATAGTAATTTAAATGTGTTTTACGCAGTGGAGGTTATCATTTATTAGACGTGGCCATGGACTTTTAAAGCACTCTGCCACGTAAATATTTTTGCAGTCCGCTATTTTTTCCGTCAAGCCATCATAGTATAAGGTACATGGATACAAAGTCAACATGTTGATTGGCTTAAAAATTCTCTATTACTTCGAGGACGATGGATAATAAATGTTGAGGGGATATATTCTCTCCTCCATTTATTTCAACAATAAATGTTGGACAGGTAGTCAACAACATTCATTTGAAGCAGACCGTTAGTAATTAAGCCAAGTTAAGCAAAGCGTGAGCGTGAAATCTCTCGTAAAACTTCAAAAGATCAGCTTCGGAAACGTAAGAGTCATTTGAAAACGTGTACGTTAATGAGTGTTTATCTAGTACTCTTGTTTTCAGGCGGTTCAAAAACTTGAAAAAGGGGATATTAGAGCGGAGACGACCGGTACCCGGTCGTCCTCGCATCTTCGACATTGACGATAAATAACGTCGGATAACCTCAATAAATCTTTCCAGAAGAGTGTCACCGAGCATTCTATGAATTACTTTGATATTTAAATTGTTTATAAAACCAATACATGTCGCTCACATTATGAAAGGAAGTGGATCCAAAAGATTTTCCCGAAACTCGTCACTCGTGAGTAAAAGGAAACTTGTCTAAACATTTGTGGTGGAATCCTTAAAAGCATTAACTTTACTTGTGATTGGGAATCACTTGTGATGAAACGTGTATTTTAAAGTACGACCCGCTGAAAATGCGTGAGTCCATCTGATAGAGTCCCAGTTTAATAAGGATTAAAAAATCACGAATGATCGCATTCATATTGAAAGCATCGATTGTTATCGATGTCAGAGGTAGTATTCATACCAATTGAGTGTCTGGAAGTCACACAGATAGTTAATTGTACTCTTTGGGAGATTTAAGATCCCACCGTGAACAAGTGAGGAGATGGTGGGCTTGGTCTAGCGCAGTTTTTGATGAGGTACGGAATCCCGTTATGTGAAAATCCACCGTCTTTACCGGCCCTAACACCATGTAGCTTCCTCTTGTCCTTAAAAAACAAATTGCTTTAAAAGAGGCTCATTTTGAGTTAGAAGACGCGAGTCCAGAAAAAGCGACGCAGCTCACAAACAAGTTACCGCGAAATGACCTCGTGCTTTGCTTAGGACTGTGGAATATTCGCATCGAGTGGCAAAGGGATTGAAAGGAGGAGTATATTAAAGATGATAGAATTTCAATTTATTACTCTTTTTCCATCATAACTTTTATGGCATTTATACAGCTTCTAATCTACCAAATTGTGCAATAGATGTTCCCCTCCCTCCTTCCTCCCCGATAATCTAATTTCCACAGTATCCGACATCACAAAGCCTCTAGCTCTCTCCTGCATTCATTTTTTCTGCAAGCTTTTAATTTACTCCAGCGACCTCCTTTATTCAAATGTTACCATCCATTGTCTTTCCTTTCCTCCGCTCAGTTCATCTTTTCAAACCCTTTCCGTGCCCACATTTGGAAGATTTCAAAAACTGCGCTCAAATCAGCCCCATTAGCTTTCTTTCAGAACCCTGCTCCGTTGTGCTTCATGCATAATCTCTGCCAAGTTTTTTTTCCTAAGTATCTTACTCTTTTTCCGGTTATTAATTAAGTATTTGTAATAAACAAACTCATTTATTCATCTACGCTTTATCTGCCGTTACTTCAAAATTATTTCTATGTTTAAATTGTAATTCTTGAACTTTCAAGTTCAAGTGTTTCGCGATAATAATGGACCCATTCCGTTGCAACTACGCGAGTTCGTAGTATTACCTTTTGTGGAGCATAATTTTTAACCAAAACAATGATGATATACGTAGTATATGGAGAAGTATGTGTGTCCACATACAGGTATGCGCAGCAGTCTTCCTATTTGGAGAAAATAGTCGAGTGGAATACTAGTTGAATCGAGTTGAAAATAGTCAAGTTGAATACTACCCCCTTGAGTTTCTGTTATAAATCCAGAAGGTCGCTCATTTCTGATAAAGCAAGGTCCCGAGTAAACTTCTGGAGCTCTTGCTTCAAATGTTGAGCCAATTCAGAAGGATATATTTTTGGAAATTTCATCATAGAGTTACCATATTATATTCCAAGAACCATATTTATGTACTTATTTTACTTCATTCCGAGGGAACACTAGAATTGCACGCAAGTGCTTTGGAAAATCACAGGATATCCGCCTCGTTGCCGTAGAGTAAAAGAAAATTTACGGCCAACCAGCACCTCATTCGCACCGTAGTGCTAGTCTGCAATTTGACAAAATATAAAGCAAGAAAATACTTCGAAAATATTGAATATTGAAAAACATTTTAACGACTTCCCAAATAGTTCATTTATATACTTTACACTTTCAAACTTCACTTCGTAAAATTGTTTGATGTCTATATTAAATGAGTTCGTAATTTTCCACAGTTTATAGTCTAAACTTCGTCAACGTGTAATGTAATAACTGTCCGTCGGTATACCTCAACACAGAATGGTGTCATCGGTTACTTGTAACTTTTTTGCTGCCAATGCTCTAACAGCAGATTCTTATCGAGTTGCAGAATATGGCTACTGAATATATTTAAATTCACCTTTCGGTTAGCCATTGAACAAGTATAAAGACTGAATTAACTTGACTAACACAATGAAGGGGATCGCATCACAGTACCGAGTAGAATGACCTTCGGTCACACTCGTCCCTGAATGTTTCGTGGTAATCCAGAGAGCACGAGACCACCTAAAAAGATCATTCGCGGTGGTGCTTTTTCTAAGACCCATAAAATTCTAATGGTCCTCGAATGGTCCCAATTTGCGACTCCCATTTCAGATCCGGAGATGAGGAATGGATAATTTCACGGTGGGGTAACAAGGCCGATGACGGAGGAGGGGGACGCCGAGGTGTCCTCTCCGCGGTCTCCGCAGACAGGAAGGAGCGTCAGCACATCGGGCGAACCGAGCTGCGTCGCGTCGGCAGTTCCAGCGTGCCCTTTTTTTTCCCTCGAGTCTAAGAGACCGTCGTTCCCTAGACCTATTTCTAATCGATACCATAGCCAAGCTTCAAAAGTGTGTTCGGGAACATTTTATCGATCCATTTTTTTTCCTGCAGCACCCCCAATCGACGGGTTATCGAAGCAAAGCCTCCCGCGTCCCCCCACTCCCCAGAAACCCCCGTCCGCCCGTCTCAGTTCCCCGTAGCGGAGACACCGAACCCTCTCTCTCCCCTTACCCGCTCCAACCCCCGCAACACATCCTTGCCCAGCCGTTCGCCAAAGAGGATCCCTTGCGGCACGGCGCAAGTGGGCAAGCACGCAACACCACACACACCATCCACTCATCCCTTCTCCCCACCCTCCCGGCCCGCACCACACCCTTTTTGTGCGGAGAGTGTGGTCCCTCCGCCGCTGCTGATTGTGAGTCCGGAACCCTTTTCATTTATTCTTTTTCCCCCGCCGCCGTCGTGGTGCGTGTGGGATGCCTCCGAGCCATCGGGCGGGAGTGAATCGGACTTCCCGGGTCCAGGGTGAGTGGGCGGGGTAAAGGGTTGGCCGCTCGGATTGCGGAGAGAAGAAAGCGAAGAGGTGACAAGGGTGTCGAGCGGAGTTTCCCCGCTATCGCCGAAGAAAACCTCTCCGTCTGTCCGCCCCGAATGCCAGCGCCTGCGAAATGGTGCCTTTGGGCGAATGAATACGAAATGCACCGATGATATTACACACATCCCTTTCGCGGTAAGGCAATATCAAAAATGCCTAATTTCAAGGCATTTCAGGGACGTATTCCCTTTTACGTGTTAAATCTCCGCACTGTCTTGACCATTTGCCTACACTGCCTCGTCCAGTGCTTTCTGAAAGTTAACTAGCCTGTTTATAGTGGTGAAAGTGGGCCTGGGTTGTTATCAGGTTTTCGTTTCGTTTTGGACGTTTGGCAAAAGCGTGCCATAACTGACGGGCAGTGTGTCAAAATCATTAGCAAGAAATGTACGTGACTTGGATACTCGAATGGCTGGTAAATTTGCATACCCAGTGTATCCTTACTCATAATTCACTATTAATGCTGTTCATAAGCAAATTGTAACACTTTGAGTTTTCTTCAGGTACTTTTAACTAGACCACTGATATCTAAATTTTTTATTTCGATGGTATTCAAATTATAAATTTTCTATTAGAGTTATGCATATTCTTGTAGGACTTGATATTAAATAAAACTAATAGGACTAAAATATATGAATGAAAATAAAACCAATTGCTAGCAACAATTGTAAATGACGATGAATAGGAAAAAAGGGACAGTGAAGACAAGACTTTCCAATTTCTGGTGACTGATTAATCGACTTCCGTTGTACGTGAATTTGTGCGATACGTATCATTTTAAAGGGGCTATGAATTCTTCCCCAAAGTGCGAGTTACACGCATGTCCATTGCTCAGTTAGTTACCTAGAGGACAAACTCCTCGTCAGCTACAGTTGCCAGTAAAAGAAAATGTACTAATGTGCCCGCATCTTCATACGCAGGTTATTTTTAAATGCTTGGGCTCCACGCTCGTAAGCATAAATGGATCTCATTAACAAAGGACGAGCAATGGAGCTCCACCCTGTCTAACGAACCAAGTTGGTGGAAGACTGTGTTTTGGATTTGGAGCTCATGGCGTATTTTCTTGACGGCGAAGCCTCAATGGATTGGATGCGCTGGTAAGCGGAGGATTGGAATTTGATCGAAAGACCGCCTGCAGTGCTGAGGGTCGCGTCCGGTGACTCTCCCCATCTCGATGACAAATTTCATTGAACCTCACAACCTATATCACTCAATCATTTGGCGAGTTCTCGTGTCCTTGCAAATAACACTCTGCCATTTTGGCGACCGAATACTGTGCTCAATATTTGATTAAGAGTGTATGTTAATTGTCTAGAGTGAAGAAAGCTTGAGAGTATTTGTGCTTGCTCGAACGCAATAGAAAAGTGTGATCTCTACAAAGTTATAAAAACAGAATAGAGCTTCTTCTAATTAATATAATTGCCTGAGGAAAATTACGTAAAATTTGTAAAATGAAATTCCAGTATCCCAATTTTCTTTAAAACTTCATAGTTATCATCACATAGGTGACACTAGGTTTCAGATAGTTTCCGAACGCTAAGTCATATTGAAAAGAACTCAAATCACACAGACACTCGTCTCGTACCTGATAACCTACGATAAATAGTCCAGAGTTTTTTATCAACGTTCATGATCCGCCGGATCGATTGAATGAGGGGAACTGTGGAGAATAAGGTCGCAAATGTAAGTTTAATTGTCTCGTCCACTACGTGAAACTACAATCTTGGCGCAGCGCGGGTTGCATTCGCTCCAGGATCGAAAACTTTACGGCGCCCGAAATGAAAGCACTTTCCTACGACTAAAATACATCAGACATAATGTAAGGCTTAATTTAAAGATTTAAGGCCTGTTCGGTTCGCCTAACCGCGTTCTACTGCTTCATGTTACACTCAAAAAAGAATAATTCTTCCAACATATACTATAGTGGCAAAGAGGATATGATCATCACTTAAGTTGGAATGCTACGACTTCAAATAAATTCCTCAAAAATGTCACATAAAACAGTCCCAGGAGTATGCAAGTAATTGAATCTGGGATTACCTGGATATTCGAGTAATATCAATACTGAAACAAAAGTATTTCAAGGTACTAATGCTTATAACGAAAATAATACGTAAGGGTGTCATAACTGCTAAATTTCACCACCACTTTACCGATTAACGTGATTTAAAAAGGGTACTCCACACACTATTTCATTAATGTATTCCATCTAGAACTATGCATGCTCGATATGATTCTCCGAAATCTTCACATTGTCTTTTCTTTTCTTCCATGAACTACAAGTCGAAGTTTTACCAACGAAACAAGGTACGGTTTCTCATCCTTCGCCTGAGTGAAATCGGGAAGCGTCAGACTCGTATACGACAGTTTCAGGGCGCTCACATGCTCTCCGAAAACTTGGCAGCCCTGTCGGAGGTGAGTGGGTATGGCCAAGAGACGCTGTTGTAAACTGTCGTCTCTCTCTCTCTCTCTCTCCCTCGTTGGAGAACACTCCTTGGTATTGGCGCCACGCCTATACCCCCCCAACGTCATTCTCCCTCTCCTTCCTTCATCCCCTCTCGCCGCCAACAGGGGGCGCTATGTGTGGGTGGGTCGTGGGAGGGAAGGGGGGGAAACTCGGGCTCACCGATCCCTACACACCCCTCCCCACCCACCACCATCCGATATCCCGATATCCCACCATGACCTGCTCCAACGCGGGCCGGGATGTTATAGTACTAGCTATGTGTTGTGTGTGTGAGTTTATATGCGAGCACATGTATATATATATATATATATATATATATATATATATATATATATATATACATACATACATATATATGTGTGTGTGTGTGTGAAGGAACGATATATGTATGTATGTGTGTGTGTTTGAAAGCGCTCCTTCACTTCCTCGACTTTCTCGAGGCACAAGCGAGGGGAGGCCTTCCCATCAATTCCTCGCTTTTATGTCTTCCCTTCAGTCCCTCGGCATCTCGATGCGCGTCATCATTTTAAAGTGATGCTTAAGAGGCGATGATGTCAGTTGGTTGGCACGTGCCAAAAATGCGACGTGCGGAATAGAAATTATTGCCCAGTGTACGTTTCTCTCGCAAGTAAAACGTCGTCATGTATATGTACATGTCATAACCGACACAATGACCCTTAAGTTCAAGGCAACCTTTGGCCTCGGAAAGAAGATTTTTACAATAATTAAGGGATGAAAACAAAGCGCTAACGCAGATGAGATTCTTAATTCAGCCCAGGGTTTTTGCACTATTCAAACTTGTATGTCACCTTAGATCTAGTTCCATTCTACCTCTTTATTATTTCCATTGCGTCATTTCATATCAACCTTTTGTCTCATTTGTTGTTCAAAATCATTTTTTTCTGGGTTTGACATAATATTTTGAGGCAGAATAAAAATAATGATCCCTTATGTATTTCCTTTCTCTGGAGGAATCATTTAGCATCCTAATGAAGGCACTAACTTTCACTATGGCTGAGAGCTCGACCATTGTTTTTTTAACTCATCTTTTGCTTTGCCTGGCCATAAGCGAAATTTGTGCCGTGAACTTTCCTTCGTGCTTCTAATTTCTTAGTTTTTGATTCCCAGAAGAAATAGCAAGATAGTTCGCTCTATGCGGTTTATATAGTATTAATCTCTTTTGGTCTCGTGAAAGATCCCGGTATTGTCTTTGATCACTTCACTTATTTTTCCCAACTCAGTCTTCGTAAAAGCGGGAATCTGATCAGTGGACCTAATGTCTATACACTGCCAAGGCAAGTGTCAAATCAGTGCTTTGCTATCCTTTCATTGTGATCGAATTCACCAAAAATAAATTGATTGAGAAGTTTCTTAATTTAAAAAATATTCCAAAGCGAAAATTAGCAGTCATTACGGAAAAAAAGCAAATAATTAAAATAATTGCAAAATCAAGTATGGGTTTTTTGTTTAAAAATAAACTTCTTGCGAAGCTTTTAGATTGTATTTCCTCTCGGGAGATAAACAATGAAAATACTTTAGCATCATAGCCACCGAGGGCTCTAAAACAGTCTTCAACAACCCATTATTAATCAAGATTCTCTATATTCATCTTTGTTGCCTCTTTATAACTTCTCCTAAAAACCCCCTCTCCTCCTTCCATAGCACTTCCTCGTTTGTTTTCCCTTCAGTTAATTTCACCTTTTTGATCCTCTTCCACACTCACATTTCAAAATCCGCCAATCGATACCTATGATCCTGCTTCATTGACCAAGTTTCCGCGCCTTAAAAAACTACGTTTCATATCAAAGTTTTAACGAGCCTTTCCTTATAGTGTATATATATATATATATATATATATATATATATATATATATATATATAAATATAATATTTGGAACACAAATAGAATAGCAACATTTAAAAGGACACTCACACGGTAAATTGGTCGAGCTTTCGGCCTTCTTCAAATAATATATTATATATATATATATATATATATATATACATATATACATATATATATATATATGTATATATATACATATATATATATATATATACATACAATATATATATACACACACGAGATAAAAGCCTAAATCAATATTATACATAGCAATAGTTTACTTCAAACTGGAATGTCAGTAAACCACTCTATCGGTAATTATCTGCTAATTAATACATTTTACTTAATGCACATCTTTTATTGAATTATTTACAGCGTTAATTCTCGTGGTTGGAATTTGGGTATTTTTTTCCTGGCAATATGGAGACGAGTTTGATCATTTGAGAAACAGCAGAACCAAACTGTCTTCCGACAAGCAAACATAGCCAACTTTGGACGGCGACGAATATTTTCTCCCGCTTCCCTTCTCCATGATGCCAACTCTACTCTGATCAATAATCAATTGCCATAATTACAAATGACGATCGCTCACAGAACTTGTATATGTTGTCGTTTGATCACTCATTGCATTCACGAGACAGAAAAAATCACGGCGTGAGTCTTTAATTATCTAAGGGCGTGCATTATCGTACGGTGCTAGGTTTTTATACCGAAGAAGGAAGGATCTAGGAGGCTTGTCGTTCTTCAGATGCCCATTCTCCCATATATTCACCTGCCATTCCCTTGCCGCCCTCAATGCACCCTTTTCTCAAAGTCTACCGCCCTCCTCCCCTGGGCACGCACCACACGGCCAAGCTCATCAATCCTTGCGTTGTGGGAGCCGCCGCCCTCCCGGCCTCCGAGAAGAGTCTGCGCAACTCAACGAGTCTTCCTTTGGGGTTGGATGATGGCTAGCGAAGCAAAGGGGGAAGCCGCCGCCACTGCATTTGCGGTGCGGGTTCCCGTGCGTCTTCCATCCAATAACCCCCCCCCCCCTCTGGCACTCCTTGCTTACCCCTCTCAACGGGAGCGCTTCCTGATTTCAAAGGCGTCCTGGCTTGTTGAACTTAAAATTTATACCGCTCGCCAATGTTGTCTACCTTTTCCCATCCGTTAGGGTAGGCGAGGTAAATGAAATAACATTTTCAATAATCCATACTTTTTTAAATGGCAACAGTAATCGATGAAATAGCACTTCCTCCGTATAAACTCACTTGTATTCCGCTCCAACCGAGTCAATGTAGAAAAATTCGAGCTATATCTAGTCGTAAGTTGTTCAGATAAATTCTGTCCGTTTCGTAAACAAACCTTATCGAGAGAACAGAATATGTCACAATATTGTGGGATACCGTGGGTTTGGACCCACTGAAAGCACGTAGATTATTTGCGCGATTTAAAATTTAAGATAATTATAAATAATTCAAATTCAATGCGACAATAATTTTAGTAGCGCATTACATAGGTAGGCGAGATTAAAATTAGAAGATTATGAAACTCCCTCGCCGAACAGAACTATATACACGTATAAAAACCCTTTTTGACTCTCGTACAATTCATAGTAAACGAAGGAACATAAGAATAGCAATTTGAACTTCCGAATACCATTATATCACAAAGAGTAATATTTCTTATTAAAGAAAATATATCGCAATGTCAGCGAAATACAGTAAACATTCAGGGGGAGTAAATGTTTTAATAAAATAATCAGAATTTTAACTTCATAAAAACATGAAGAGTATGCAATTTCCTAAATAAAAACGATATGAGATTATTTATTCCTGAAATCCTTTGAGAGCGCACGTTCCTAAAAACTCCTCTTACAAGCGTTGCATATCGATCCCCTACTTCTCATGAAATATTCCATAAAATGAACGAATCTAATCATATAGGTTAACGTACACCTACATAAATAAAATCAGTTAATTAGATAATTAGGAAGGGAAATTTGGCTGACGACATCGGATAAGAAGGAAACGTCCACGTATGTACTTTGCAGGTATGACTTCAAGAGGAATTATCATGTTATCACATGTACACACAACATAAAGAATACGATAGTCATAATTCTAGATTGTGCATCAAAACTGATGACCAGCATTTCACCTCAAAATTGCTTTTGGTCGCATAGAGTTTCATAGCCCAGGGTCAAAGAATATCAACTCGCCACGAACCTCAGAGTAGGAATAGATTTACGAACGGTCACTTCAATTCAGCAACCCTACTTGATACGGCCCCGAGGATTCTCGAGAACTACTACCAATCCATTTCTCAGTGGCTTAAAAAATTGACACATTTCCGTGACTGTATATACGGTTTAGTTAGAACGGTTTTATTAGAACTATGATCAGATCAGGTGTACTCAGGACTATATCATTATATTTATGTACCAGACTTGGTAAATACTGACATACTATATATTCAGACGCTGAAATCAAATTTGGTACACTCTTTGGCTAAGAGACAATCATCTCTGGAGAGTTAGTAATATGAGTTTAATTCTAAACTTTTATGTTTTCTAATGCCATAAAACTTTCTCTTTGGTTTCATTCCCACGCGGTGTGGCCAGATCTCTGATGCAGTTTGGCGTGCTAGCCTCCCATTGTGCAAACTTGAATTTTTTTCATTTCACCACAAATTTCATGTTACGTTCCGCATTTGGATTCTTGAGGAAAAAGATAAATTTTCTATATGCGGTTTTTTACACTCACTGTCATTTTTACTTATACCTCGTCTGCCGTAAGCACGCTGTGTAATCTAAATTTTTCTACGTGTACTCAGAAGTGGTTCGAATAGATCCATTCGCTATCGAATCACAAAAGTCCCTCAATACAAACAATTGTGTCTTAGGTTCATCACTTGTAGGAGCAGAGGGGATTAAGAACTGACGTCGTCCAAATCTGATTAGGCACCTTGCTTGATGCTTAAGAAAACAAAAATTTGATTCGATGGTATTTTTAGGGAATATTTTGGCTAAGGTTTTGGATTTTAGATTCTTTTTGTGTTTCCCGGCCAGTACGAGGTCCACGATAACCGAATGGTGCCTCCACTTAATTGCCTTCCAGTTGTCACCATCCGCGGGAGCAAGAGACTAGTTTTTCGCGGCCCTTCGTGGACAGAAGGCCAAGACGACGACATTCGACGTAACACAACTCCTCGTCAACGAGGCGATAGCGATTGATGATTCCCTCCTCCCACTCCAATATGGAGTATACGTGTAAGGACCCTTTCCCAGGGTCACGCGGGACGAACACCCTTGCGCTATTTTGGCCCCACGGCCCCCTCTCGGACGCATCGCCCTCCCCAACTCTCCTCTACCCACCCACACGCGCGGGGAGGAGAACTGGGAAGGGAGGGAAACCCAAAAAGCCGCCCTTCCTCTCTCCCTTATCCTCTTCCTTCCACTCTCTCTTTCTCTTCCCAACCTCTCCCCCACTTTTTTTACGCCCGCCGGTAGATGCACACACCCATTTCCCGTTGCCATGGTAACCCTTCAGTGGGCTCGCCAGGAGAAGGGAAGGGCGGGAGGGAGGGAGAGGGGGAAGGAAAGGGGTGCGGGTGGAATCGGGGCTGGGGAGGGCCAGGGAAGGGGGTAGGGGGAGGGGACGGCGGCCGTCGATAAACATGGCTGCGACGCTCTGGATGTCTTATCGAGCAAAGAGGAGGGGCGGGAGGATGGTTGTGGGGGTGGAAGGAAGGGGGGGGAGGCGAAAAAAGGTTTTCCTCCCGAGGAGGTTTTAAAAGGAAAGGGAGGAAAAGGGGTGGTGGTTCGCGCGCGTCGGGGGGAGTTGGGCGAATGTGCGGTAGCTGGAGGGATGGGAGATGTGATGGTGAGGGAGTGGGGGGGATTTCTTCTCCCCCTCGGACGACCAGGGCGGCGGGAGGGGTGGGCGGGGAAGGAGTGGTGTGGTGTGGTGTGGGTTGGAAGAGGGGCGTGGTGAGGGAAGGGAGTTCCCTTGGACGCCTCTCGGGTTCCCCGCCGCCACCCCATTCTTTCACGGCTTCTTCCCCCTCCTCCGCTTTGGGTTGTTCCCTTAGCCTCTCACCGTCTCCGAAGGCGTTCGTTCCGTTGGCCCACTCGACGAAAAGAAATCCAGTGCTCTTAGCCCCATCTCCACCTCATCTTTCCATCGCGCGTGAAATATTGTGCCAGTTCAAGTCCGAGGTGGAAAGTACGTACTTGAATGAATTCTTTCCGAAAACATTAAGAGAGCAGTTGGAGTTTTTTATGCCAGAAGAAAAGCCTATCAACGTATTTGGTAACGTATTCTACGGTTACATAGAAGGTTCATTGAAAAAAGAGAATGGAGCATCCTATTCTCTGATCATGTAACAAGGAAAATCAGATAAGAGAAGCGAGATCATTTTTATATATTGCAGGAGAATGATAGGGATTAATTGGGATGGGCGAGTCTTCATCATGTATTAAGTCTACGAAGTATAGGGGGACGAAAACCTATCCTGAAAGCGTGAAATAAAATAAACAAACATTCGATATCCTCTTATGTGTAACCATTTTCGGTAGATAGCAATCGAAGTAAGAGTGGATCGGAAGTACCACCCAGAGGTAGGCCACGATTGAAATGCATGCATTACTGATAATGAAAAACAAAAAACGCAGTTGTTGCGAAGAGAGTAGGAACTAGGGTAGTTATTTAGTAGCATAGACACAGTCAATATAGTACTTTCAATCCCTCCAGCCCAGCTCCTGCGATTTCTCCAAGCATCCCTTCGCTCGCCTCCCTCCACCTTCCACTTCCCCGAATTGTCCCTTCCTTGGGGCTGCATCCGATTCCCCGTGTCCTCTGTCCTCGCCGAACAGGATGCGCTTCAAAAGTAATGCAATTGAATTTTCTGCGCCGCTCCTATTGGTCGAAGTGGGATTGAACCACTTGGAGTAGATGGTGGGGACGCCAAGCTTTGCCGCAAAACCGGTCTCAGTGCTCTCCAAGCTGTGTAAGCGGCACGACGTCAGTTATTGTAAGCCTCTGCCCGCCGACCGTGTCACGAAAAAAATTGAATCGACGATCGATCAACGCGATTACTAAGTTTTGTGCAAAACTGAAAAAATCTCTTGAGAAGACTAACAAAATTATTCGTGAGCCTCCGGGGTTCGGGGACTACTCTACTCTGTATACTCCCTCCTTGCCGTGAAACTCCACCTCAGTTCCCTCTTACCTCATCAGCCGCTTCATCCAGCCCGCGTAGCATTCTCTATCTTTTCACCGTCTTTTATCCTGACCTTAGCACTACATAGGCATAACACCATAGATTATTCCCTTTCTCTATCTCCTAGAGTTGTTTAAGAATCGTATTCGATCTTTTATCTTCATCCTTAACATTGAATGAATTTGTCAAAATATTCATGCTAATAAAAAAAATTAACTATTCCCCAACTTTTCTCAAAATTTCACCATCGAAAAGTTTCAATCCTCTGTTCTGTGGTCATCCCATGTCATCTGTACACCTAATATGTACCTCTTAGTAGGAAAATATATAGGCATAAATACATTTCTCAGTAATTGTACCTTTAATCATGACAAGCGTTTTCACCACCGTCTTAATCTACATCTGCGCAGTACTCGGTAAACCGGCATTAGGGCGTGTGGCGGGGGGTGTTAGGGCACACTGCATGCACGAATAAATATTAGCTCCGGCATTAATTTGAATATATACAAACTAAAATAAAAAATGCACTCATGCGTGCCTGCATACAACATGCAATAATTTGTGTGCCTGACCAAATCATCTATTTTATTTTCAATGATAATGCTTAATATAGACAAACTGCACATTTGTCTATATTAATTATTAATTCCCATTTCTTGCACCATTCCGAGATTGTGTCGAAGTCTATAGCGATTTACTCGCGATCTAGTTGGCACCTAATTTCCCTGTATACCACCGTGTCGTCAGCAAATAACCCAAGATTGCTGCTAGCGTGTCCGTTTGAGTCATTAATGTATATTAAGAACAGAAGAGGCCCTATTTCACTTCCCTGGAGGACGCCTGAAGTTACATCTTTATCCGTTGAGCACAGCCCATGGATGACTACTATTTGTTTGCGATTTGACAAGAAGTCTCTAATCCAATTAATAATTTTCTCATTGATTCCATAGTATTTAAGTTTATGTAACAGTTTGTTGTGTGGGACTTTGTCGAAGGCTTTTTTGAAATCCAGGAATACTGCATCGACTTGTGTGTTGTTTTCTCCCGATCTAAGTATATCGTGAATGAAGAGACCAAGTTGTGTTTCGCAAGATCTGCTTTTCCTAAATCCGTGCTGGTTGTGGATTAGTATTTTCCTACTATCAAGAAATCTCATAATGTTAGTGACAATAATGTGTTCCAATAGTTTACAAGAAATCGATGTTAAAGAAATGGGTCGGTAATTGGTTGGTTTATCCCTATCGCCGCCTTTATAGATGGGAGTCATCATCGAATAACCTCAAATTGCCTCTAACGTCTGTGCTTAAGTAATTAATGTATATTAAGGACAGAAGAGGCCCTATTACACTTCCCTGGGGGACACCCGAAGTTACATCTCTATCCGTTTAGCATAACCCATCGATGACTACTATTTGTAACTACCATTATAAATTTATTTCGGTTGCAGAAAGTGCAATCAAGACTGAATGCATCCTAGAAAAGTGCTTTCAATTCTCCTTTTCTGTACGTGTACGTTAACAATAAATAAATAAAATCTTTCTCGAGAAAAGGGATAATTTTCCATTTATATCATTAGAAACCCACGACTCACCGACCAGACACTAATGGGCCCCTTATGCACCCTGTTATTATAATTATATTATTAGTCCTCGTACTTCAAGGTGTATTCTCAATGGTCACAGTGGATTCACGTAATCCGCCAAATATCGTCAGCTGCCTCCATTGTAAACTTACCCCTTTTTAATTTTCGGTGTTTACAAATATGTGTATATAACTCATTCTTTAATGGGCCAGGATTCATTGCCCTAAAGAGAGAATAGAGCATTTAAACATATTGTTAAAAATTCAAACTGGAATGGATACACGTGACGAATTTTCGTACAATAAGCGTTCGATATTATATATAATTAACTCGCTTGACCGAAATATCAGCATTTCACTCAGAGTTTATTTTCAGAGAGCCAAAGAAAAAGTGAGAACATCTCATAGTGCTGGCGATCAATCGATAACTTTAACCAAAACTTAAACTTAAAACTATAAGTATTTAGTGCAGGATTAAATAAACGGGGTTAAATTTAAATTCCATTACCTACAACTAGAATTACCAAAAATAAGTCTCATAAAAATTAATGTTTCAGCGAGGATACCGCTTGAAATATAGGATGCTCACGGATGCGGAACAGCTAAGCGCTGTGTGGTAAGCGAATCGAAGGGACTGTCGAAATGGTCGGGAAGTGATGCACTTTTCCTCGGGGCCATCTCACTTACCAATAGGGATAGGTGATATTCGATGCAATCCATTTTCATGTCATCCGTGTTTTTATCCGTTAAATGCTACCTATGGTTTTAAAGGCTCTGGATGGAGCAGGCTCGTGTTCATTAGAAATTACATAAATAAATTTAGTAGTAGTAATGCTTCGTTTATCTCTTCACGCTCCTTTAGATTAATTATTTGGAGAGAAATTTAAGTACTGAGAGGCGTCGGTGATGGCTCAGACAACCAAAATATACGATGCACGTCAGTAACCAATGAAATAAATTCAGCAGTCTACTTTGTTATATATACAAAAAAAAACAAAAGTTCTATAATAACTATTTAATAAACCTCTTAAGTCTACTCTATTCGGAAATTTAAACAACTGTCTTGGAAGTAAGATTTACAGATGTACCTTGAAGCTGCTATTCTAGTATTAGATATCACAGTAATTTTAAGGGAAACTAAGGCAAAATTGTTTTATATTAATACTAATCTTGAAAAAAATAAGCCATCGGAAGTTGAGCTTTTATACTAAATTTGATACGGGCCCAGTCAGTAACGACTACCTACAAGTTTACGTTTGCCTTTCGCTTATTAATAATGCTCTCATCGGCCTGATATCAGCTTCTTCGGCTTCGGCAAAAACTGTCTTCCCACTGTCTTTGTCAAATCTTCTTTATCTTCCCTCTCATCCCGACAACCTGAATAACAAACCTCACGCGGTGGCCGCCGACCTACCGCAAGGATATATACTGCCACGGACGGCTTTCGACGGCTCCCCCACCGCACCCCCCACTCCTCTTCCCACGGGGGCACAAAATGCTCGTCTTATCTTCCTCCGCACCCCCAACCTCCCGGCGAATCTATCGCCGTCTTTCCCTCCCTCCCATCCCATTCCGTCCTCTCTCCAGCCCGGCAACGCATATCATCCCATCAGTTGACCCTCGCACGCTTGCACTCCTGTCCCAGAAGAAGAGCTCTTTACACCACGGCCGCCCAAACAAACGCCGGCGATAGCGTCTCCCGAGACTGCCAAGGAGAAACGAGGGGCTGCGGGAGGGGGTCGGGTGATTGTGAAGAGGAGTGGGGGGAATCAGGGTCGCGCGCTGCTGCACTCTCGCGTCGAGCTCATGGGCCTCGCTCATTGTATTGGCGTGAGTTGTTCCCTAAGGCTGTGGAATCTCGGCTTTAATCTAAAAAGTGCAGCTGAGAAAATGAAATGCCAGGCAACACAATTCATCGTCTCTCTTAAGTTACGCGCGATATCATAATCGAAATCTGATGATTAAAAATAAACTGGCCTACGCTTGCCCGGTTGTCTCTCCGGGGACATCATTCGGGGTGGAAACTTGTTTATTGAGAAAACTTAGGATATAGGTCACATTCGATGTAGAATTTTTGCGTGAATGTCTACATCTGCTGTAAGTATTGCTCGGATTTTGTAATTCCTAGGGTTTTCAAGGGTGTAAGGGTTTTGTTTCTGATAATGTGGTAATAATTCCAAACATAAACTGCGAACTACTGTGAATATATAGACTTAACATTAAAGAACCAACCACTGATACAAGAGGGTGTTGACGAAATAAAAATATACGAAATAGTTTTCTCTTAATTTAGATTTCTAAATTTCATTCCTCAGCTCAGATTCCCCACAAATAGTACGTAATATTAAGTTCATGAAGGTGGCACAGTTGATCCATTTTCTTTCTTTTCTCCTAAGAAATGGAGAAATTACTCGAAAACAAAATATTTCAAGCCTTTTTTGATGGGATATGTTTTACGCACGCATCATTCGTATATCGAAGCGTTAGGAAATGTTAGACATAAGTGGAATACGTAATCGTCTCAGACATGCCTTGCGACCCCCTGATAAAGATCCCTGTAGTAACTTTTGGAGCACTTGTATTATTGAAATCGGATTGAAATCAAAGTCTAACGTGTGTCCTTCTTGCGTTTATGTCCACGGATCTACCACGTCCAAGCCATATAGACACATGCAGAGGAAGAGTCATGAATAGTTCTAAAGCATCACGCTTTGGTAGTCTTCATAACGAAACGAAATTCCTTCGCGTACTACCTCGAGGATTTTAACTTATAGCGACCCATCCATAGCTTCCAAAGGATGAAGTATTCGTTGGGGGAGTTAAGATATATCACTTATTAAATTACTTTTACCGGAAACGCAGCCATGTTCACTAGGTAAAGAATATGAATGATAGAAACGACTAAATCGGCGAATGTATGCTTACATAAAAAAATTAAACAAAATTATCAGAGTTTTAACATGTAAGAGCATCTAAATAGAATAGAAAATAACAATTATAGTCGATTCTTTATGGGAATTTACGATGCTAACATGAGATATATTTTTGCAAAACCACATAGGGTATCCAGAGGCGATTATAGTGTAGCGAAATCCAATTGCAATAAATGATTTCCGAGTGATTGCATTTATTTATCTTACATGCTGGTACCTTAGTAGCGCCTATTCCATATAGTCTCCATTTGTAACCACACAGAATGCTTAAGTGGTAAACGACTTCTAGTAATTCTAGTTTGCTATTTCCTTCGTAGTAAGCCCCAAACTGTGTAATTGATGAGGCGCACACATTCTTTGGTGGATTAGATTTATCGTATCGTCGTAAGGGTATCACAATCGTGTTGGTAAGTTAATATTCTAAGCGTCTTCTTGCCGTGTGTTGCACACGTTACGTGGTGGTGATTTGCATTAGTGTTGTTGGGATGAGCCCGTACACAGAATTGCTAAGAAGTTGCCGGACGAGCCTTGCTTGACGCCTTATTCATGACGTGTTGTGGGAGATCCAATTGGCCTCAATCTTGAATGGGAGAGAAATGCCCTACGAGTCTACACCAAATATCTTTTACATACTGAAAATCCGCACTACCAACAGTCCGGGATGGGAAATGGTGGCAATTTTTTTCCCTTACTCATCTCCTCATTCAGCTATTATTATCAATTAAATGCTTTCCTTAACAATTCTTTTCAGCCAATTATAAAAATGCAAATTAAATTTTGAATATTAAAATAAACTTCAGTTGGAACAACCGAACACTCTTTTAAAGCGAATTGAAGGTATCGTTACATTTGCTTTATTAATCTAGCGCACATTATTATGTTCAGCAATAAAATTTAAAAAAATAACTGAGACCCTTCTATTAAATTTAATAACCTTCGAAAATATTTTAATCCTATAATATCACCGTGTAGTGGTGTTTAAATAATAATGAAGTTGTCGAAAAAGCTGCGATTAGCTTGAAGGTCAATAATCTCCAATTACGACGGCACAGAGTTAGAATTTGGAATGTGGTGAAACTACATATGTATAATGTAATGCTATATAGCTGAAGTTGCCACTGCGCACTGCCAGGTTGTAATTGCGTTACGTACCGGAGGATCGGAATATCAACATGAAACTAACGGCTAATCCCCAAGCATCGGCAATCAGCACGCCATGGCTTTAATTGCTTTGATACTGCGTTGGCATCACTACGTCCTCCACATACCTGTAGGTCCTTTCCTATTCCCACTCTCCGACTTACAAGGAATCCCCCAAGGTGTGAAAAACAACAGACAAACGCGCCATTCTAGGTGGGAACCAACGTCGAGTAAAGGGATTTCGATATCGTAATCCAATGGTTTTCCTTTAAGAGCCTTGACTTGTTCAGGGACTCGGAAACAAAATGGCGCATATCGCTCCATTTTCTTCATTACCCTCGAAACCATAAGATCATCCCAATTTTCCCTGCTTACATCCATATCGTAATCTTTCTCTCAAGGGAACATTTGTGTCAGCTAAGTCCTACGAACCACCAACGGATGGGGGGTTATAAAATGATGACCTCCCCCACCTACATGCAGCTCCTAGGGTCTCAAAAAGCTTAAATAATTTCCACCCTCGGGAAGGGAAACGCTAAAAGCAAAGCGAAAAAGATATATAAAACGAAGAATTGCATTCTCGATTAATGTTTTCTCATTAACACCGGTAGTTTTGCGATAAATGCATAACTTGTAGATTGATCCAATTCCGTTTTCGAACATTTTATGTAGCTCTTTTTTTTATTAATCATAGGAGCGAATTTGCTGCTGTAAGAACTTTAAGCAATATATAGCTTACTTTGCTTACGTCTAATTAGATTCGACAATCTGCAAATTGCCAAAACAATAACAGTTCAGTCTTTTTCGTTGCTAACAGATATGATTTCCACCTAGTTTTCATATCGTCATCCAAAGGTAAAAAAAAATGAGGAAGTTGGCTTATTCAGAGATTGGGAAGAAGGAGGTGATGCAGAAGGATTGGTTAGGGAAGAGGGGGGGTGGGGAAAGAGATAAGAATAGGATGGAGAATCGTGCTTCATGTCGGAGAGGGTAAAAAAAGGTGGGCGGATTTCCTAGAACAATGTCATTTCAAATTTTGCTTTCAAAGTTATTTGAATGTTTTATCATCAGGAGTAATCAATACGAGAATTGTTTTATAGCAGCTCTATAAGCTCTCCTCTTCCATCCCAATCTCTCCAATTCCTTATAGCTCCTGTCAACAGCATTTCTCATTAAATGATTCTTACAGTGAATCCTTAGACTTCCTCGAAAATTCTTACCCTCTTTGCTTCTTTCAATTACGGTCTTCGGTAAGCTATCACGCCTCAGGAGAGTCTCAATTAATTGCCCTCTTATTTTTGGTGTTTTTCATTGGATTTTTCTTCGTCCAGCAGTTAAATTAGTGCTTCATTTATTACTCAAGTTATTACCTTTGTCATTCCTCTGTAAAACAATATCTCTATCGCCTCCAATTGTCTTTTCTCTGCCGCTTCCATTGTCCATGTGTCATTGCTGAGAAGAGTAAGCTCCATATTTAAGGTTTAATGAATCGCTTCCTCATGTCCAGACTGGGACTATTTGCCGTAAGTATTTGCTTCTTCTAAAAGAAAGCTTTCTTCGCCTTTTCCATTCTGTTTACTGTCTTGCTGGATAAATCGAAATACTCTTCTATTTGTTTCCAGTACGTGTTTCCTTAGTCTTATTGGACATTGTCTGCCTGCATCGACCCCAGATGTTGGAGTTATTCTTCCTTGTCTAGCGGTTGTACTTCTTCATCTCATTCTCCCTACAGACAAGAATCCTGATCAGGTCGTCTTTCTACCCTGCAGGTGGAGCTTTATCGTTCGTAAATCGCAGTGCCCTTTCCTTGTGCACTTTAACGCCGCCTGTTATCTCCTTCTTCATCTCTAAATATACATATCAAGGACGATAGGAATAACCATGACTTACTCCTAAAGAACTTAACTATAAGGTTCTCCAGATTTTGCCCCTATACCTTGTCCGTTACTAGTCGTATGCTGAATATATTGTCGATATATGATCGGCCTGAACGAAATCTACAACGTTCTGTTAAATAATTTATACCATCTTTTATCATAGTTTTCAATATTTTCCCTCATACTACCACACTGAGCATGCAAAAACTTTGCCTCGGTGGTTAGCAGAAACATCTTTGCTTCATTTCTTCATTAAGCTATTAATAATAACTATTTCAAAAGCAGTAGGAAATAGATGCACTCCAAGAAACTGCGGGAGATTCCGTAGCAGTAACTTTTAACGGAGTCATATGATAAGTGTGAATTTTTGCGTTGTAAGTTTCCTTACTAAGTTTCCCTAGATGTTGCATTTCAAGAAAATAGACGATCTTACTGGCACTTAATGAGCTAATTGGCAAGTTATTCAAACAAGATTTCTGCTGCGTTTTTCTTAAATCGAATGCTTAATGTAATTTTTTCAGCTCTCTCTTCATTCCACCATTCATTTCTGGCTCAATTCATTTAAAACTTTCATGGGGTAACTGATGCATTTCTCTCGTCTTCTTCGTAGTCTTGCCCTCTTAGTATCGTCAAATTCTTTTCGCTTGTTGTAAATTTTCTGCCGCTCGTATGAAAGATTATTTTCACGTGCTCTTTTTACTCCCGGTGGTTTAAGGGAAAAACAGTTTAGCTTTTAACAGTTTAGGAAGTGGGTGGAACCGCATTTTATCTCTTGGTATATTATCGTATCCTCAATTAGAGTTTTATTTCCTTTTCCCAAATGGTGTAATCAATTATGCATTTGAGATGACGCGTCAGCTGTATCCAAGTACGAGGGTAGACTGAAAACTAATGCAAACATGCTTGGAGACCACAAACAAAATGACCTTCAGAAGCACTTCTGGTGGCATGTGGAAGTAACATTACCCCTCAATACGCATCCGCAGGTTTGACGTCGGTACATTCTTCCAGTGTATTTTGAGAATCGGAAGTATGGAGACGTGTTCTAGCGCTATGTCGACGCGTGTTAAACAGCGTGCTGTCATCGAATTTTTAAATGCTGAAAAAGTGACTTCTACTGAGCTTCATCGTCGTTCAAAGGCTGTTTATGGTGACGATGCTGCTGATAGGTCTACTGAAAATCGATGGGTAGTAAAATTTCGTGGTTGCGAGCCTGGAAAAGCCATAATTGTTGATGAAACACGCAGCGGGCGTCTGATGACTGCCACAGATGATAAACGTCGCAAACTCGTCGAAGATTTGATTCAAAACGACTGGCGAATCACTCAAAAGCGTATCGCAAACCATATCAAGGGTAATCATTACACATCGGACGATGAGGTGAAGGCCAAAATTCGATAGTAGCCCGCTGTTTAACTCGCGTTGACATGGCACTAGAACACGTCTCCATACTTCCGATTCTCAAAATACACTGGATGAATGTAACGACCTAAAACATGCGCATGCATGTTTAAGGGGAATGTTACTTTCACATAACACCAGGACTGCTTCTGAAGGTCATTTTTTTGTGGTCTATAAGCATGTGTGCAATAGTTTTCAGCCTACCCTCGCATGTACTCGTTTTTTGAATTCTGGAATTTTTCCTTCCAGTGTCAGAGTTTACTGGTCATGTAGCTCTAATACTCATTTGGCAGCGTAAGGCCACTATCACATTCTCTGATGGATTTCTTTCATTCACCAGATGGCGTTCTTCTGGTGTAAGCATAGGAGGAGAATGGCAGAAAGACGGCCGTCAAAGGCATGAAAATTGAATCATACACAAAAGAAATAGACCAAAAAATATACTGGGCAAAATGGTGTACTGCGGATTCAGTACTTAGAACTCACTCAGAATATGTCGGTATTAGTTACATGGAATCCTCATTAGTTACATAGAATCCTCACGAAGCAAACTTGATTTCAGAATCATAAATTGCATGTAGAAGAGAATAATTTGTAAAACGATGTTACGATAAATTGTGGCGCGAATTTAAGTTGTCAGAAGAAATGGGTCGGGAATCACGCCCTAAATTAGAAGCAGGTCTATTTTGCGATTGTATGAAAAAGGTATCAGTAACCTCACATTTTTTCGGTAGGCTTTATCATGATAATAAGATTGAAGAGGTGTGCTGCAAAGCCGATATGATTTAAGATGTTATTTTTCCCGCGAACCTATAAGAGATCATTAAATGTTTAAATGCCAAGTACACTAGTTGGCAACCATTATTCTATCTAACTCTTATTTTATTGATACCGATACTGCGCGAAATATTATTTTAAGCTCACACACTTCAAGGGACATGTAAAGCTGTATGCAACATTTATTTTCATTGTCTACCTTTTCCATTAGTCAGTAGCATTTAATGCCAATGGCGCTTGACTGATATGGAATCACCCCCTGCCGTAAGCCCTGCGCTTAAGTAATGAATCACGGTGGTCACGTGAATTAATTCACAAAATTCCCTGACTTTTTCAGGTCTGAGCAGAAATTCTCCGCCCTAAAAACCGGCACAATTTGCCCGCATTACTAATGTTTTTGCCATTCTAAATTATAGGTCGTCGAAATAGTAATTAATATAAAACAATACTAAGAGTTAATAGTAATAAATAATACTTCGTTATTAAAATAATATTAAAACCGAAAAAACAAGAGTTTTATATGCGTAAAAATAGGTTTGAAGATGCTTCTTCAGTAGTGTTTCCTGACATGACACGCCTCGCTCGGAGGCTGTTTAGAGGGATTCGGCAAAAATAACAAAATAAACGAGAAATAATAAGGTCTCATAATAATAATATCTCATAACATTTACCCGATCTCATAAATAACCTTGGTTTCGCCCGTGTTTTAAAATTAGCTAAATATGACGTTTTAATAAAGTACAGTCAAAATAGATTTAGCATTTCAGCGGTATTAGTGACGAAGAAGTATTTCTCGCACAAATTTTTTTGGAGAAACCGCACGCCCATTCTCGCTTTATATAGGTAATTTTTGAGTACTCTTTTTTCTGATTTCTACCGGTCGCAGCAATTACCCTGACTTTTCCGGTGTGTACCAATTTTTCGCTAGCCGCAGTTTACCGTCTAAGTGTTCGGGTTCTCTAGGGTAGTGCCGAGGCGTGACGAATGGGAAGGAATTGAGTAGCACGTGGAAAAACAGCGACTGAGAGGGAGGTGCAAGAAAAAAAATGAGGATAACCCTTTTACGGAAACGATCGAAGCCCTTATGGGATTATGCTAAATTAGTCCGCCGGCCCTCGCTCGCACGCCTGCGCTCCTCTTAATGGGTGCGCCCCATCGGGCAACGTGAGCGATACGGCGATACATCGACCATGATGCACGACTTTCACAAGGCAGAACATCGCGACTTCGACAGAGAAATGCATTGTGTGCGAAAAGAATATTTGCTACGCCATGAAATAAGTGGAACGGAAAAAAAACTTATTGTGAATTAAAAGAATTAAGGGAAATACTACAACCCTTACTTTAGCACTGTCCCGCGCAATTTTGCTAACATATTCTGAAAGACATAAATATCATTTCCAACGCGGTCAATGGTGAATTACATTTTTTCCTGTGGAATTCAAGGAATAATCTGCATAGTATAGTGTCTGCATCTCACATCTTATTAACCCATATCGCATTGTCTTTCGGCTTATTCAATGTTGTGGCAGATTTGTGCCCATGGTCCGTTTTGGTGACTGGCTTAATCCTTTAATAACTTGGTCAACAATTGAATGCGTACAATATTTTTGCTAATTTTATTAATACTCTATAAATAAAGTTAATTAATTTTATTATACAATATATTTTGTTTGTGGACTGCATGAATTTGTGGCTTATGCATGCGGTATTTTTTCTTAATTACGGGTGGTGCCCTAACACCCCCAGCCACACGCCCTTGCGGCAGTTTGCGGGGTATTGAGTAGATGTAGATGAATGTAAACAACCTTGAGATCGCAGGTGGTCACCTAACACCTCCCGCCACACGTCCTTACGGCGGCTTGCGGAGTATTATATACAGGATGTAGATACTGTAGATGCAGAGGTTCCTTCGCGGCGCCACAAGGTGAGCTCTGTCCGCTCTCCTGAGTGAAAAAACCATGCTCTTCGTGCAGAAGGTAAAATATTACCCGCCAACTGTCGTTCCCCTCAATATCGGCGTGAAAAATCGCGCAGATTCATTTGGCTATTGACTGTTTTAACACTATTTCATGGCATCCGTAAGGATGACAAAATGCGAACAACGATGTAAAAGACAAGAAAATGCCTTTACCTCGGAAACCAGTAACATAACAGGTGTTGATACAATTAACTTCAAGCCATGCTAAAAATGATTTGAATGTGACTCGTATCTCTTAAGATGTGGTGACAGTTCACCGAAGAATACTTTCTATGTTTTCTATAAATTTATTCATAGTCAGTCACGTATCTTGAGGTGTGTCCTCGGACTGTTGTGTGGTCCGTCGAAATAGGTCATTGGGTACGCTGAATCAGGAGGGGATATTAGGTTTTTCCACGGAGGATATAAGGATTCGGTATTTTGTTTTCGCAATTTTTTCGGTGACAAATGAGTATGTACATTCAAAGCTCTATTTTGCTCGTGTGGTACATTACTCATTCATGTAACACTTGAGCAAATATTTATTTTAACACTGAAGACATCCAATGTTGAAAAATGGGACAAAAGACGAAATCTTGATGAAGCTAATAAAAAATAAAGTATTTCGATATGATAGATAATAAATGATTCAGGCGTGATGAATACTGTGGGAATCATTTGTTCATCTTTTCATAATTTAATGATTGTGGAAAGAAAAGGAGTGAGGTCGGCCCCCATGACATACTCTGTAGCGTCGCCTCAGTGGTGGATGATGGATTGGAATCATACGGAGCAAAAATCGTCTTCTGAATGAGGGATTCAAAATGTCGAGTTTTCATCGCCGATCTATGCTAAAAAAATTATTCCTTAAATTTGAATGGTGCACTGAAGCAAACCACGGACGAACGACGTTAAAGTTTCGAGGCCTTTATCCCATCCTAAGACGACCCTAATAAAAGGAATAAATTGTTCATTTAGAATAAGCGGACTACATTGTTTTGTACCTCGTCAAAATTCTCTTTCCGCAAAATTTCGCCTTAAAGAAATTGTTTTTACATCCACCGCGAACGTATTTCATCGCGTTCTTGCGAAAGATGACGTTTCGGCGCGAAGACGGTCCCAATCTCGGAGACTAGAATAGTTGGAATAACAGGTGAGCATGGACACCACACACAAACACATCATTTGTGTGGCATTCATTATCCCCTTGTCCCTCTCACTATGGTTCGGGAATGGTGAAGACCTTTCAGTGTTGTCCCCCGCACCCTCGCAGAGCTGCTGCCTAGGTTGAGTCACCACTAGGGGAACTATTATGTCACGTGGCGAAGCCAGGTCGATATGGAAGGTTCTATGTTCTCTGGTCGATGATGGTGTATGTGTGTGAGTGATCCGACCCTAGAACGCTTTGCTTGTTTCTTCTGCTTTTGGCCCACACCGAGGCGAAGGAATGCCCGGCAGGAGGAGATGGCGATCCCGTAGTCAGCAGAAAGCTTCCCCGCGGCTGAGGGGGTGAGGAGGAGGGGGGGCGGAATAAGCGGGGACGGAGAAGGGCTGGGGGCTTAAAGGCGTGTTCCCTCAGTGACCGGCTGTGCGTCCGAAATCCCTTCTCTACGGGGGAAAAAAACAAGAACGGGGTACGTCGCGCGCAGTGTGTTGTTTTGGGGATGGAAGAGTTGAGCTAAGCTACGGTTCCCTCGCGGGCGTTTTAATATTTGATCGCATCGTCGTTTTTTTCAGGAAATGGGAGTATAATTCCCCAAAGATAATGTTCTAAAGGAAGCCACAGTACTGCTTTATCTTTTCAGCCAAGGGGTTTTTTTTCGACGAGGAGAATGAATATCGAATGACTTCCAAGGGAACCACTATTGACGAAGCGGATGGGAAACTTAGGCGATATGCCTGCCCGTCACATTTGTGGGAAGCTATATTTGAGGAAGTACCCCGAATAATTGGTCAAGGGTGTTACTCAATAAGAGTGATCGTCAAAATCAAGAAGAGACGGGCCATCCAGTTGCAAGGAACCAAGATTTTTTTACCGAATAATTTTAATTAGCCGTCCTATAAGAATTTAAATACACTGTTGATCGTAATTTTTCGTCAGATTTCAGGCTTGGACGAAGAACAAATTACTCGAGAAGTTTTGAAGACGAGAGACATATGATTTAACACGCCTGTGCATGACTACCAGAGTTCGTTAAGACTGGACTTCGTAAGGAGCAATCTCATAACGAGATTCTAAAATTAATTAATATGGAATCTACGCATTAAAACCTTTTCTTAAACCTGTACGAAGTACAACAGAGTTTCAAAGGCTCAAATTTAGGTTTAGATTAAAGTCGTCTACTCTATAAATAAATTTAATATTATTAGGGTCTACTGTACCTATTGTAGACTCTTGGTTTGTTCTTTTCTCACGTGCATCACATTTTATGACTCTTCTAATGCATATGACCAGAGTCCTCTATTCATGAGCACTAATTGTTTTTCAATTGAGTAACTTTCCCGAAATACTGCCGTTTTGCGTTACTGGATATCAAATAACGAAAGACTGGCGAGTACTCGGAAACTAAGTCTAACTAATTTTGCGTGCAATAAAATATTAGGTCAGAACAAATTGCGAAAATTTAAGAAAAAATGAAGTCTCACTCCAATCGTGAGAGAATGTATTTAAAAAAAGCATTTTATTCCATACATCATCTACATCTGCATAACACCCCGCAATCTACTGTAAGGGCGTGGGGTGTTAGGTCACCAGCCAAGCATGCACAATCAAAATCATGACATCTCTTCGCAAATATTAGTTTGATCATCCACTGGAACAACGTTAATCACACGAAAGAAAGTACTGACATACAACAATATTAAATTACAGGATACGTATATTCAAATCATACGAGGGAACTGTTCAGAAGATGGGTACGTTGAATAAAAAACACGCATGATATCGACAAAATATATACACTGCCAATACTAAATATCTCCTTCGCAATTGCCGTCATATTTATTTTTACCTCTAATGGTAATAAAAAAGCATATATCTACATCTACATAACACCCCGCAAGGGCGTGTGGCGGGGGTGTTGGGTCACCACCCGTTAAAGGGAACAAAACCGAATGCAATACCAACATATTCATACCAATCTACACCCACAGAGGCATAAATATCCATGCGAAAACTTTCTCAACCCACACACATGCACATACAAATATAGTACAACTTCATTTCCATCCATCCATGATGAATGGATGGAAATCGTTATCACGACGAGGACCCGGGTTCATTTCCTGGCTCTCTGGTGATTGGTTTTTGTCTCGCCTGGGATTTCACGTGGAAAACACAAATTATCCGCGACTTCCGCTCTTCTAATAGCAAATTAAACCGTTAACGTTCCCATAAATGCCTACGTTTCCAAAGAAATCGGCTGGTACGAGTCGCAATGAGGTTCTGTCGCAGTAAATCCTCTCGTGATAGCAATAACTAATTAATCGCGACTGTTACATCACCAATTGGTGCTACAAGAGACAAGACGAAACATAAAAGAGGTAAAAAAACGATAATCCGTTTTCAATGTTTCCCTTATTAAAAATAGTCTACTGACCAAGGTAGGTTTTGGATAGATCCAGGAACTGTTGCCCTTGTAACGACACCTCCTCATACGAAAAATGAATAAATAACACAGCATTATGAGTTTCAATTAACTTTCTTTAGCCCCGCATGCATCTATATGGTACCTTTCAAGCCGCCCCCTACGGTGTTTTCCACAGTAGGCATGCAACATGATACAACTGATGGAGCATTCCTAAATACTATAAAACATCAATGTTAAGGTTTACTTATATGCTAGCCGCCAATAAAAATGACAATTCCACAAAAAATGGATATGATGTGAATTACAATTAAATGTATTTTGATAGCTATCATCAAGTGGAAAATACTTCTCTACAATTGGAAGACTCATATAATCTGCTTCCCTTAATTCCTTCCAACGTACCTATTTTTTCTGCCTCTCCTCCGCTTACTCTATTCGTGTATTTTAGCCCCTATCGACGTTCTCAACTGTAATACATTCTGACAAGTCCATAGCGGGCCGAAAGGTGATTTGATGCTACTGTAATTAGGGCAGATTATAGGTCCAGAGGGGGAGACATAGTAGTCCCCTGGGTAGAGCTATGGATTACTAACCTCAGGGTTTGGGTTCGTATCCCGGGCATGGATGCCTCTGGGCACCCTTAGCTTCATCCAAGCTGTATGATTTTTCGGTCAGTAGAACTTCATGGTAAACCATAGTTTTGAAAGCAGCGCTTCATGCAGTGTAAATAAGGAAGGATAGAAGGTATGCATGCGTAAGTGGTTTCAGAGTGCGCAAATACCGATACTTACCCGTGAACAGCCAGATCGCTCCAAAAGGAGTACATTGCCGAGAGAAATATTCGACTTACTGTTAGCAATCAAGGTGGCGATCGAGTATGAGGGTATGAAATTTTAATACATTGCTTCCGATAATATCGATGCTTACAGGTAGACATCCTGACGTTATAGGATAATATCGACTTTTTCCCACGAAAACGCTTCTGAATCCGTTTCAACTAGGTCAGAGAGGTAGCCTGGTGAGTAGAGCGTCGTAAAACGGAATAAAAGGTGTCGGGTTCAAATCCTAGACAACCCCATCAAAAAATTGAAGCGGTGCAATTTTCTGGTCACTAGATCTTCGGTGTTTGTGGAATGGTGAGAAACGAACAGGTATCCCTCACCGTAAATTTTACACGCCTCTTATGGCTAAGCCCGGATTGAGGTCTTCCCTCGCCTATGAAAAATAACTCAGAACGTTTGAATGCTATGGAGGTGCTTCCTTAAATGGGTGCTTTCCTTCTACCAAGAAGGTGCCAAGGTAAAAAAACAAAATGTTTCCGGAGGAATAGATGACTGGTGGTTACGTTCAACAATGATTTTTACTCAAAGGGTCCTCGAAAAAATCACGTCACCTACTAAATATCTTTACGCGGAACTTTTAAAGTTAACATCCAGTCGAATATTGCGATCGGAGTAATTGAAAGGATTTTGACCTCAGTCTTGCAGTATATACCCTTTGAGCACCATCTTGAGAAAAATCAGGATGAAGCGGACCTTACTGGCTCCTACCTCCACGAGGTCAACCCGATGGTTTTACCTTCCATATTACTCTTCAGAAGCGGCATGCAGAAAAGAGAAGGCGGGTGGTCACGTGGGATGATCCGATGGCCACCGATAGACTATAATCACGTCACGCAGGTTAGAGAGACACGAGGGAGGTGAGTGAATAGTACCGCCCTTCTTCTTTAGTTCTCTCCTTTTCGGGAATTACAATGGTTCATCGCGTCACGTACGAGCGGGTACATTTTTTGCGGCTTCCCTCTGCATCTGAGTCCCTCCGCGTGCTCCTTTTCGAGGCATTCCTGTCACATTCTGTCCACGTTTACTTTTTCATCGTCATTCATCGATGTTTCATTACCTCCCCATCCGACATGACCCCAGGAGCATCAGGTAAAACCTGGCACACCCCTGGTAAAATTGTAAGCAATCAATGTAGATTCACTTCGAATACTCACACATCTACATCTGCTTAATACCCCACCAGCCGCCGCAAGGACGTGTGGCAGGGGGTGCCAGGCGACCACCCGTATTTAAGAAATAAAAAAACCGCATGCAAAAGCCACAAATTTATACTACCCACAAACAAAACATGGTATACATTCACGCAAGAACGCTTAGACCCCACACACATGCAAACACTCAAACTACCAACTAACACACACATGCACTCTGGCTCGCACACTTTGCATGAAAGGCATCGACCTACTAAAAGCGCACGACTCGTGTAAATTTTATGATGATAACTGTCTGTGGCGGTGTGATAGCATTCTCTGCACACTTGGGCATTGAGTGCGAGTCATAAATTTGGTTGAAATTGAATAAAAGTGGGCCGATTTGAATCATATTCCAATCCCGCTCACGATATTTCGTGGTGCTTCTAGACGTAATGTACCTCTGTGCTTAAGTTAAACTCATGGTTTGAGTACTCACACCCTTGCAGTATAGCGCTGTTTATTTTTTGGTTGTAAACCCTTCATTGCTTGTTTGAATCTTCATTTTGTAGAACATCGCAACTGTTAGCCATGAGGTCATTTTAACTCAGGATTTGTATGCATTCATTTAAACCGAGGGCCCTCCGCGCAGTACCCAAGGAGTGTCTTCCGACTACGACCTACCCCGTATTTTATCTCGTAGAATTCGATAAATTTCAGAGAAAATCCGCTAGATTCGTCAAAAATTGAAGAGCGCTACGCGTCTCATGGAGGAAGGAAACAGGCTGGGAGCCGCCGACGGATAAACTATTCTCTATAATGAAACCAGAGGTGCTTTCCCCCTGAATTTCTTCAAGTACTTCCTTCGCGGTAAAACTGGCAGTTGAAGAATAATTATTAGGCAACCGCTGATATTTTGATAAAACCGCTTGAGATGCGAAGAGAACAAGTGAGACTTAAAATTTAAGTAAGGTGCAGAACAAACGAGTTTAGCAATGAGACTAAAGGAATTATTATGGCCCCACACTATATACGTAGGTCAGATCACTAAGATAAGATAACGGACAAAGATTACAGTACAGATGGATACAAATACTCGTTCTTCACCCGGACAATCAGGAATCATAATAGTACGAAGACAAAGGCAATGAAGAAATGGCAAAGACATTCGATTTACAAATCAGGACTATGTTAAACGTTGCAAATGCATATTGCGAAGGGATATTCGTAGGCCCATGTGCATGTTCGATGATGGTATATGTATTTTCACGCGTATAAGTTGAAAAGATTTTCGCATGAATATCGCATTCGTCTCCATGGGCGTAGATTTGCATGCATTTTTTGGTTTTGCATTTGGTTTAATTCTTTTTATAGGGTTGGTGACCTAACACCCGCCTCCGCACACTCTTGCGGTGACTTGCGTCAGTACGTAGTGAACTCGAGTGGGCAGAGAGCTAGAGCTTCAAGCCGTATTCGAGATGGGTGACTCGATGCAAGCGAAGGCTGTCTGATTAGCCCTTAGCCTAAGCGCTTATCTCTCGAGCTGCAAGTGCATTGACATGCGTTTTCTTAATGGAAAACAAGCATTCCTTTGCGTCGTCCAAACGTCACAGCCAATCTTCGAGAAAACATACTTCACGATTCGGTAATGGTTTCTGAGAATACGATTGAAGTTTTAACATTCAGGATGTTTGCTTGGGACAACGAAAATACTGTTATCTTCGTATTCGATTGAACAATGGTTGTGCTTCCAAACAAGAATAGATTTTTTCTGAAGTGTTCCTTATTGTTCTTCTGGCGCGTAAAGTCTAGCGATCTGAGCACTCGCTTGGTGACAACAGGACTGCAACTCATATACTGGTGCTTCCAGACCCATTGGCATCCAAGATGAGCGATTTTTTCGTGTCCCAGATCTTCGTGGGAAACCGCTGGTGTCAGATAAAAAGGAACTGTCACTTAAGTAGCCAGCTTTCACACGCCACAGAGCTTAGTACATTATCAGTTCAATCCTCAACTACGAATACTTTCAGGTTTAGTATTATGGTTGAATATAATTCATGACATGATAGTAATCATGAATGTTTCCTAAGGTTAATATAATATTTATTCACTTCTGCATTAATATTTATGTCCATTATATTGAGTGGGAGCATTTCAATTATGAAATCAACGCAATATAATCTCGCTCTGACGACGGAAATTCCCATTTCTGCGCGAAATCATCACTTTATCAACCAATTAATGATTCCACTTTATCTTTTCAGCTTCTATTAATTCCTCTTAAAAGTGAGGTTATTTACTAAAAACATTCGAGTGCGTTGGAATCACTGCCAAGATAATCTGTAAGTGGGACTTTTTTTTAATAGTTAAAAAAGTATTGTTGAAAGAGGAACGATGGTTTGCTATCAACGAGTAATTGATTGCGTCACGATAAAATGGGGAAAAATAGCAAAAAACTCAAAGCCAAACAAACCTTAAGACTCGAATATTCTCAACTTAAATCTTCAAGTTCACCATTCAAATTAATTGGTACTAAAGCCATTTCTCTATGCCATCATCAATATGGACTATCTATCATTTAAATCTCGTGCTGCTGCGGCTGTTTTAACTATCCTCTTCCCTTTTCCCATTTTATTCTTTCCCTACCGCCGCAAATATTTGTGATCCTTGGGGGAAAGCTTTGATAAAAGAATTAGATAAATTTCAGAGAAAATTCACTATATTCGTCAAAAATTGTTAAGTTATAAGACGATTGTGACAGGCCTTGTACAGGAATTAGTATGGGACCCTCTTGAGATGTGAGGAGAACAGCCAGACTTAGACTTTTAGCAACGTTCAGAACATATGAGTTTGACTATGACACAAACGTAATTATTAAGGCCCCACACTATTTGGGTAGTTTAGACGACAAAGATAAGATAAGGGAGATAGACTCCAGAACAGATATGTCAAAGTATTCGTCCAGGAATCATAATACGAGTAAGTAAGAAATCAAAGTCATAATAGAAATAGTAAAGACACTCGAATTACAAGCGTGAACATGATTAAACGCTGCTTAGATATCTGGTACATTCGTAGGTGCATGTGCATATGCATGAGTATGTTAGTTGCTAGTAATCGTACCTGCATGTGTTTATGTTAAAACGGGTTTTGCATGAATACGATACATACGTCTCTGTGGGAGTGAATTGTCATGCTTTTGTTGGTTTTGCTTGTGTTTTTGTTCTGTTTTACGGGCGGAGTTCAAAGCCATATGCTCTTGCTGCGGCTGGGTAATGTGTAGGTTTACCGCCATGCATTGACGCCTTCCATTGCCTGCTTCTCTTTGTCTTCTTCATGTTTGACTTCCTCGGCAATGTTTTCCCCTATCCTTACTTCAATTATAGTCCTCAGTAAGACATCGTGGCACGGGATGTGTCCAATTAATTTCACTTTTCTTTTTAGAAGTGTCCTCCTACTGCCATTGTTCGCAGTACGGCTTCATCAATTACTTTTTCCTAACCATTTTAGCTTCTTCACTCTTCTTTAAAACGACATCTCCAATCTTGTGTTCTCCGCTGCTCCCAACGTCTACGCCTCATATAGCAGAAAATGTGATCACACGAATAAGATTTAATTAAACGTTTCCCTTGAATTTGACCAGCCGCGATGGTGAGTTCATCAACACAATGAATGTTAAAGATGTTTATGACGATATTTTGTACAAGTAATTCCATTTGTTCCATTATCCCGTTGAAAATTCACATGCTGCGCTCGATAAAATTTCCGGAGACCAGATACCAGCAAAGCGCGCAACTACTGAGTAAACCAAGAAGCTGTGTATAAAAAGTGGCAAAGTCTATTTTACTCAAATTCAAACTTGACTGAATCTCATCCATCGAAATTTTTCCATCGCTTAACCTGTATTTTAAGATGATTCGCGTGAGATTCATACGGCGTAGAGCCATGAGGGCATTACGTGAAATCAGACTTCAATTTGTATTTCATGCTTTTTTTTAACCAGCGCTTAAATGGAAACACAAACCTTCCGCGTTAGGTAAAGGGGAAGCACACGTTCTTCGTCGATCAATTAGACGCATCACGTTTCAAAGAGATTATGTAGGATACAATCGGAATTATGCAGTCGAACTTTTTCACAGAGATTATAAATCCCAACATTCTGTTTTACATTATGCATGTAATATCATAACTAACCTCGTTAAATTTACATATTTGAATGTGTTATGTACCGATAAACTTAAAATGATTTCGGGTTTCGTTTACCATTTTTGGGCGTTTTTTATGGTACGATGCTTGCATTGGTCCACTGTAATGGATGCTACACGCTGGTAGCCGTGGCTACCATTGCGTTTGATATCAGCAATGGGAGTGATGAAGATTTCCACCCTTTATCAGCCAGGCTTATTTCTTTGTGATAATAATAATTTATTATTGCGGTATACACAGCAGTAGTTTTTTAATCAATTATCATTATCAAACAGAATAGATGTACCTCACCAATTCAAAATATGAAAGTGACAATAAAATAATATACGGATAATTTTATTTTAACAAATCACGATAGACATTTGCATTTTGAGTATCTCATCAAGATGTAGTTGATCGCGCGAAACATAAAAATCAAACGAATAGACTAAACAAGTTTCGTCGCAAAATGTCACATTAAATGGTGCCATGGAAACTGCAGCTTATTCAAAACTTATTTACAACTAATTAAAAGTGAGTTAAGGGAGTAAAATCTTCTTTTAATGGGGCCCAAGGTGAATTTATTATGCATACGATGCCGCGCTAGAGACGGGGAACCCCTTCAGTGGAAACGCCACAGGAAGGTTCCTCAATCTTGGCAAACTCATTTTAGTTTAGTTTAAAAGAATGCGTTGAATTTTTTATGAGGCGTTTCCCTTTTTTCTCGGGAAAGCGTTCAAACTAAGTTCTTACGCTCTCTGATCCAATATTTAGCATTTGTTTGAGACAGCAAAGGAGCAGCAGTACTGAAGGGTGTCACCGGGCTCTTTTTTTTCGAAAATGACACTTAAAAGACTGAAATAGATTCAGAGAGAGAAGACATATAGTATATTAGGAAAAAGGCCGTCAGGAAAAAAAGTGAGGCTGTAGAAGTGGATGGTACTGTTTCCAATATTAGGCTTTATGTAAACGTTGATTAATAATTTGGATAAGACTCGCAGAAAATCCGCTTGGTTTTTAAAACATTTCTAGAATGCTGGAGGAACTATTCCGGGAGCCTCTTGATTTTCGTAGAGTTCAGACTAGACTTGGACTATAAGAAAAGTTCAGGAAACCTGAGTTTCCTTGTGACACAGAGAAAATTATTACTGCCCCAAGTTATAACACCCCCTGCCACATTTTTGACGGCTTGCGGGATAGTGTATAGATTTAGATTTATGCGTATAGAAATAAAACAAACTCGGAAACAAACTAGCTTACTCTAAAATTTCCTGTATACTATGTTTTCACATTATATCTTTAGCTTATTTATAACTTCGTCAATTAAGTTGCATTTGAAAAATATTCGCCATGTTATCTAAGTATGAACGCGAACATTTATGGGCACCATTGAATTATTTTTATTCATGCAATGAAAATTCGAACTAACAGAGTGTATTCCTATAAAATGAAGGTTACGATAGGAAACGCCAATATCGGCATTGCACGGTATATTGAAAAAAATTATCTGAGTAACGTCAAAAATAAAAAGTTCGACACGAGGCATCGAAAAAAATCGCCTGATTCTTGTGTCCACGAATTAGAGACTTTGTGGATAAAAATGCAGACGACTGTGAAATGTAACTTTTGGGTCAGTTAAAATACGAGTAGCCCAAATTTTTTCCCAAAATGGGAAGGGCGCTATCTTTCACGTCAGCGTGGAAATGATAAAAAATAACTACTGCACTGCATAAGTTCGGAAGAACATCATTGAATAGGTCACAAACCCATTAAATTTCTTTTAAACAAAAAGAAACTTGTGTTTCATCCGCTTCAAATCAAACGCACTCCATAGGAAACATAATAATACGTAAATATCGGCATATGAAACATTGGAGTGAAGTGGCTTCCCCTCCTTTCAGTTTAGAATTTTAGATTTAATTGAATGTAATACTGCGGAATCCATGGCGTTCTCTGTAGTCATGTTAACCTCTAAAAATACAAAAATTCTGATTTACGCTGAAAATAGTTCACCTGATACAGTTGGGAAGGCGAAAGCGCAGGCATCACCGCAGAATCATTCCTATGCGGTCTTCAGCTTCATCGTCCAATGTGGCCACTTATTTTCTGTATTCCAAATTTCGTCATTTTTTTGAAGAGCATACTGTTTTAACCAATTTCTGTTGATCATTTATTCGAAATCTGTCAGACTTACATTAATGCGAATGATAAAATACTGCAATGGATAGTTCGTAATTGGCTTTCCATGAAGCATGCCGTAGAGTTTTGAAAAGAGATTTTCTTGACCAGGGTTCGAAAACTAATATCGTGTTAGAATAAACTGCAGGAACCAAGTTCACTGAAACCTTGGGAAAAGGACGTCGTACCTACGGGTACTGCGACCCATTTGTATGACCGCGCTGATTTCAGAAATACAAATATCTACACCTACCCCGTTAGCAGCCATAAGGACGTGTGGCAGGGGGTGTTAGGTCGCCAGCCATTCCACTTCCACATACTACAAATTACACCGCGCGATCCAACGAAAGAGCACGTGAAAGGGGGCGACCGGAAACCATTACTGCAACATCAGTCAGAGTGAAAGCTAAATTACAGATGAAATCTCTTGCATAAATTGGAAGGATGTCTCTTTAGCAACAATACTGATAACGTTTTATTAGCCCCATCGTATTACGGTGGGAGAGATCACGTCAATAAAATTTGAGAGATTAAGTGCAGAACAGATAGATTTAAGATGTAATTTTTCCCACGGAAGATAAGGAATCAGAATAAAATAACGCTTGTCTGACCGCGCAAGGAGGGAAAAGAGTTTTGGGTCAAGGGTAATCTGGTGTGTAATCACCCTCTGCCACACACCCTAGAGTTGGCTCGCAGGGTACTAAATTAAACTAAAAAATAAAACTAAATACAGCTATACACAAACAAATATTTTACTGTGAGGAACCGCTACACTGACTACACTAAGAAAACAGAAGAGGATGGCCATTAAAAAGGGCGTGCTCACATGAAACGGGGTCACCATTTATCAGGTAGCAATCCACTCGCGCAGGACGGTTAATTCACAATTTCAAAATATCTCAAAGTTATTTTCTTGACAATTCACCATCGTGCCGTGGGGCGCTAGGACGCGAAACATGAAGTGAACTTATTGAGAATGTAATTTGTATGTTCCAAACTATTTTCGCCTGTGCTTATCTATGTCTGTCTTAGTGTTTCCCCTGCATATTTTTGTCGCAAACAGTGCGCGGGGAAAACAAATAATTTAATTTTTCCGATCGGCAGTCTATCATATAGTGAGATAATTGTTTGTCCTGTCGATTTGATTGGGGGGCTGAATTATATCTTCTATGTCGGATGCAAAATCACACGATTAGTAAGTATATTTGCAATAGGTTTAAATCCGGTTTAAATCAGTTTGAATCTTGTAAAAAGGTAGTTTTCTCATTTCTAAAGGTTCCCATCCGAGATATTGCGGTAAATATGTGACACTCTACATTATTTCTTAAGAATTCATCACACCTGTGTCCTGTTCAATTCTGTAATCAGTTTATTTTGGATGTATTCCACATGCTCGCCGTATGTGGGGTGTATCTAAAGAAAAATGGCACAACTCCTTCAGGCAGCTTCTTTAGGGCCCCTCCGCAAATAGTGCGTATGTGTTTTCTTCGTGTAGATGGAATGCGATGGTGACACCCAAGTATTTTTCGTGGTCAATATTTGTTGCGTCTGGTGATGGTAGAATTCTCGATAACCTCTGCATATACTCGTATATTCTCGAAAATGGAAAGGACGTACTCATCTCAAATTCTTGAATCATATATTTTATCACACACTTTTTTAAATGGTGACCATTTCCCGATTTTATCCCTAGTTTTTGAAGAAATGGAGCAATTTCCGACTTTTCCCGATTTTCCCGAATGAATAATCATGTCCTGTTGCCGGGATTGGAATGAGCCAAAGTTATTTTATGATGATTATCCATCAAGGGTGAACTGCAACGAGAGCGTCTGCATTCTCCTCAAGGAAGATGTTTAAAAAACTATGCACTCCATCTCAAACTATGCCATCCATACTTCACATTTTGGCTCTTGGCAGTGCGGGACTTCATAAAACTCATTAACCATTCGTCAATTCGTAGCGTTAGCTCAAATTACTCGAACTTCTAGCAAGCTCACAAAGGGAACTAACTGCAATGCCGTCTGTCCTTTTCTTCCTCACCCCATCCCCAAGAATTTCCTTCGAATGAGCCTTCTTATCCAAGGCTCCGTGCCTCGGCGGTATCAAGTCCCAGATAAGCCCATTACGTGACCGCGAGTGCGCGCGTTCGCACAAGCGTACTGTAAATAAACCACCCCAGAAATGAAACTTTTTCGGCGGAGTGGCTTTATCGCGTGTTTGTCGACGGAGTTCCCGACGCGCTTGCGTTCGTTCGCTCCTCTCAATCGCCGTGCCCAACACTCAATCGCTCTTCGCCTCCCTCCATGGCCCCTCCGAAAAAAATAGAAGGCCTCTTTTAATTGAGGGTGGAGATGTCTGGTTGGCAGAGGGAATGGGTGGTGCGTGGGAGGGAGCCATGTCTGTGTGTTTGTGTATATTGTACACACTTCCCATCCCCCGAACATGGACTCGTAGACTTGGGGGGCGGATAGCCTATTTGCACGCGATGGAAATGTAACGTCGGGGACTGGCTGGCGAAGAGCCGTTCTCTCTCTCCCTTATATTACTGCTCTCCACATCGCTTCCGCCATAGGGATAGGTCGTGTTCCCCATCCCCCTCCAGACGGGCCGTGCGTGTTCGAGGCGCGTAGGTACGCCAAGGGCAGGTTTTCGGTCCGGGCGGCTGCGGGGGTCGTAGTGGGCGGATCGACCCAACCCGTCATAAATCAGATGCGCGCAGGGAGAGGCGGGTGATACTGGAGGAGAAGTGGAGAGGGTGGAGAATCATGGGAAGGGAGGGAGGCACATAACGTGTGTGTGGTCGGCGGAGAGGTAGACGACGGTGGTGTGGCCGGAGGCACGGCGTACGCACGCGTGGAAATAGGGCCGAGACGGTGGTGTAGATCGGGAACGCTCCCCTCCGCACAAAAACCTTTCAAGGAGGACAAACATTTCGTGACATGAGAATGAAACTTAAATACCTGAAATGATCACCGCGTCGTTTATCCTATAATGGAAGGTAACTTCTGGTGGGGTGATATCTAATATTTTAATAAGTTACGTAGGCGCTAGTTTTAAACTTACTCATTAGTTTTCTTTCTGCTTCCTAAAGAGGAAGTTGGTTCAGCGGCATAAAACATTCTTTTCTATGAAATATTCATATTGTTCTTATTAATATTCATTCAAAACAATATGAACATTAATGAATTGCCAATATTGTATACATTTACCATAGCCCTAGAACGGTAATTGGGGTGAAAAAAACACCCCAGAGCGTTTGAAATTGTCGCGCCAAGCGAAAACGGCTTACGTTTGCAACTCGGGGCCTTTGCCATAATTCAGTTCGATTATCCGGGAGTAGGGAAAGCCCGTTCCCCGAGTCAGTGGCTCGTGTCGGTAATTTGTCCGTAAGTGGTAATACGTCATCGCCACAGGGGATATTGTAGAGGACTGGATTTGACTAGAGTTTACGTTTCGCTGGAATTTGTTATAACAAAATCGTCAGTTACGATATAATATTTCATCTAAGTTTAATATCATTTCATACAGACAACTTTAAATGTATTTCAAGTGACACCCAGGGAATAAATTGCTTGAGTGTCCGACTTCAGCTATCTTTCCCTCTTTCTTTCCATCACCATTACTTGACTTCTTTGTTTTTTAGATGCATTCGATTCATCCCTGTAAAATGATTGTAGTCTTCGTGTGTAGGAGTGACGTAAATTTTATTCAATACCGCGACATCCGATAAGTACGTTGAAACATAACCCGCAGGAACAAATTTGCGCACTTCTACGTCTTAAGCAAAGTTTTCCTGACGCGATAAGAACAGCGGAATAAATCGCATTCCTCTCACCTGACGGGCAATGGAGGAAGGTGACTGCCGCAATGGAGTTCAATTTCGCCGTATTGCAAGAGATTAACAATTGCGTAGAAACCATTCTATGGGCATGCATACAAAGCGGGAGGCGAGTCAGTGCAAGCGATGTCCGCTAAATAAAAGGAAGGAAATGTTAAGTATTTAGCGCAGATGGAGCGATTGTATGACACCGTTCCCGACGGGAGATTTGAAAAAAAATGCTGCGACGTTTCATTTTCGTCGAATGTGGGAATGCGAATTTATTTCCCTTCCTTCCCTCCTCGCCTTTTAATCCCGAAGCTGTGTCGACCGAGACGTAACCATTCATCATCATCCACCCACCTCGTCTCCTCCGGGCAAGGGCCCGTTTCGCTGAACTCTCCCCTTTTAGGGAGGAAAATTAACAAAAAAATACTACCGAAAGGTTAATCGCGGTCGCCATCTTCGCGTGCAGTTTCCATTGTTCGGCGCTCTTCATTGTTCCTCCATCTACTCTTAGCCGAAAGCGTGTCACCTCGGCTCTCATCCGCGAGGGGCGCTTGTCCTGCCCAGGGGCATCGGGGAGGATGGCGGGGTTGGGTGCGGGGATGAGAGGGGGCCGCCGACCCACTACATCCACCTTTAATGGCATACTCACCGGATTACTCCCTCCCCTCCTTCGCCCTATCGCCTCCATCTTCCGCCGCCGTGCACCAGCGTGGGCAGAGGGGGGAGGAGGGGGTAGAGGGGAGGGGGAAGGAGGGGATCGAGGCCGCGCCACCAATTACGCGATCTCTGACACGCGCGCCCTCACAATTGTCAGATTATTCGCCGATAATACGGCCATCTATCGCGATGTAAGTAACAAATCGGACTGCGAGGCTCTCTCTCTCTCTCTAACGATTCTCAACGCTATTAGCGCTTGTTTTCTGAAGTTGTCTTGCTCGGAATTGCCCAATTGCATCTGAAAATAATGCGCGGTAATGAAATTTCGAGAGACACAACTGTTACACCAAAAAAACTCGGATGGTTGGAAATAAGAAGGGTGGACCAAGTGAAATATCAAGAAGAGACGTCGTCATCAGTCTTGAGATGGTGACGAAAACGTTAGGAAGAGCAGCAGGAATTCGATTGTTTCGAACTCTTCGTTGAAGGAATTAATATCGGAATTCCACTGGATACTAAGAAAGGTTTCTTGTTTCGTGGAATATCACTATGAATGGTGAGAAAGCATTGCATTATCATTGGATAGCCTTGGTTGGGTGACGTTGAAAGCGCTAAGATTACATGTACGACTGAAACTTTGAAGGAAAGTACTAATCATTCGAGGTTAACGACGACACACAAGACCTCATATTACATTAACCGGATGGGCAACATTGAAGAGGAAAACTACCAGCCGGACGGAAGGATGCAACAGGAATCATTTTTCCCTCGCGCTCAAATCGAGAACTCACAATACGAAACATCATTTATAACAAAGCAGTTGGCAATTACTGTAAAGATTTGTTATCTAACACCCCCTGCCGCACTTCGCCGTGGGAAATGCAGGATTTTAGAATCCTTCATCTCTCAAATGCTGTGTAAACTCTCAGCGGTGAAAGGAAAGAGTTAAATGCTAAGTGTAGCCCCTACTTAGTAAAAGAGTAATATTTAAAATTTCCCTTTTGCGCAAATTAGGATAACGCTCGTGCACATAGTACACGGATTTCCCATCTAGTGAGATCACCAACCAATTTGTTCAGATCCGCCTTCCGGAGGACTCCACCATAGCGTGAGCATCCACTTGCCTATTGCCCTCTTGGGGGATCAATCACCCGTCACATTTCGACCCTTGAACTCGCGAATGGATTATATAATAAAATCGGACCAAATGAAATAATTTGACGATGATCTAACTTAACTACTGGTGAATAAGTTATAAAGATCGAAGAGAGTACATTGAAGAAACTTAGTGTCATCAAAAGAAATTTGGGAAATATTGAAATAAAATAAATATGTAGAGGTTTTTGAAGTAAATTTGGTGCTTTCCCGGCGTATTTGCTTGAGAAACTTTTCTCGGATCTTCCACCAGGTCAGGGGTTCTACATAGGCCGACGTTTCGAAGCTCGACTCGTGATCATTTACCCTGAGGACGATGCACGAATCGAGCATCAAAACGTCGGCCAATATGGAACCCCTGACCCGGTGGATGATCCGAGAAAAATTCATCGAGCATTTGGAGGTTTAATCGGCAATGTTTGATTCTCACCTTGAATGCCACTTGATTAGCAGAGTCCCGGCTGAGAGTGATATATCATGTGAACTGAACAAAATACAGAGGCCATCCGTTTGATTAATTAAGCATTTTAACCGGCAAGGGGGGAAATATTGTGTGATGGCCTGGTATTGGAGCCATCCGAGTACAGATGATGATGACATTTAGGGTCTATTCTATAAGGGAAATATATTTCATCCGAGTTAATACGGTCATTTTTGGGGCCTGTTTGACTTTTTATCATATTGGAAGGAGATCACAATTAGGAAGGGAAAAGTCCGAAATATCACAACATGTAACGAAAATAAAACTATAAGAGTACTTTCTGTTGTAGGGGGCGCATATAGTATTTTACTTTCTCTTCCAGTCATCTGTATTCAGTCCCATAGTCTACAATATAAAGCAAATATTCCCACGTGTTTTTTCTTAAATGGTATTAGTATATCAGCTAAATCTTTTGACATATGGTGATAATGACAGTATTTTCACCACAAGTAAACAAGCTCAGGAAAAAGTATCGACACTCTGTGATCTTATAGTTATTGCAAGCGAATCATATAAAGTAAATGGGATCCTCACGAAGTTGGATTAATTTACCAAATTGGATCGCGTGCAGCGTAGAGGAGCTAGATTTGTAAAACGTTGTTATGATAAACTTAGTAGTGAATTCAAAATATTATAGCAGCTAGGCTGAGAATCACTCACGGAGCGAAGGTTAAATTACAGATTAAAAGTCTTGTATAAATTAGAAGTATGTCTCTTTAGCAGTGATGTTGAAAATGTATTATTACCCCCATCGTACTGCGGTAGGAGAGATCATGCTAGTAAAATTAGAGAGATTACGAGCAGGATAAATAGATTTAAGATGTAATTTTTTCCATAAACGATTAGGGATCAGAATAATATTGTCCGACCGCGGTAGGGTCATATTCGTGTCAAAATTAGTCTAGTGTGTATTCACCCTCTGCCACACACCCTAGCGGTGGCTTGCAGGGTATAAAAATAAAAAAAATAATGGCGATGTTTCAACTTTCACGATCGCTGAGATTAAAGACGTGATGTTTCCGTGATATTCCGATGACGTGATATTCCGTGATGCATCACGGAAATGTTTTAAGGTAGATCAGATACCTACCTAAACGTAAAACTGCATAAAGCACGACAAAACCATATTGTCTTCGGAACAAGATAAATATTGCATAAAAATTTTTAATATGTCCTAATTTTCTAATATTTTTTTCGTTCTTAAATTAATAAATAATACTTGACGTGATTCTTTTATCTATTATATATAACTTGCGAGGAATAAGCTTTTGCACAAAATAAAGTTTCTCAGGATCAGATCGGTAGATTTTGCGTACTCCGATGCCTCATGAAAGACACTTAACTCAAGTTCACACCGCCAAGTAACGTCCCGTCAAGATAGCATATCTCGACCACTTAAATTGATAACCAGCATGGAAAATTGAGGTAGCAATATTAATTTCAAATCGTAAAGTAATACAACATTATGATTGGTATTCTTTTGTTTTTTATTGCGATTTGAAATGCGCATTTTATGAGCACGCTTACCAATGAAAATTCATTAGTATTGGCCGAGGCATAGAGATTCCATTCTCTGAACTGCGTGACGTTTCCTCAACTAATTAACTCACGTCAATTATATTGGGTTCGCAGACCTCAAATCAAAGTGTATCGATATGCACAACGTAACACACGTAAATTACAGAGGTACATGAACCTGAGTAGAGAAGTAGGCTGCAAAAAAGGAAGGTTGGGGTAGGAGTAGAGGCATCCTAACTAACCCTACCTTGTTTATTGAAGTAACAACATGCATAGTAATACAACACTGCCATATGTTGATTGAGGGGATACATCCTCATGCTTAAATTCCCCTTTTTTGTCTTCAATCGCCTAAGTTATCGAATATGAGATTGTTAAACAGTTATTTACATAAGCACTCAAGTATCCAATAGATGCATAGTGTGAACACAGGACTCACCTACTGACTCGAGGGTCTTGGATTCAAATCCTGGATTATAGTTTTTGGCAAAACCAATTAAAAACGGTGCCATTTCCTTTTGCGCAGAATTTCGTGGGAAGACGTAGGCGGTACAGGGGAAAAGACTGGACTACGGACCATGAATGTAGTATTACATTCACAACCCAAGAGGATCAATTCGGAATGAGCTTTAGTTTCATTTGCCATGACCGAACTCCACGTTTATTGCTGAAGTATAATATTATTCCGCTGTGGACAATAGCAGGGACTTGGAATCGAGTGCAGTGAAATGGTAAGATCTTCGTTGTATCACAGATTGTATCAGATGATCAAGTTCCTAAAAATGTTGCCACGAGAAACTTCCCAGCAACGCGGCGATTTTTTTTCTGTAACCATTCTTCCGTACATACTTGCGTTCGTGAGCCGTCGTAGGGTGGGAGGTGGATTTGGGGAGAAAGGGGCATGGTCCGTGCCGGTCGAGTGGTCGGAGAACGAGCTTCGTCACTGCGTCTAGGGAGTGCAATCCCGAATCATTGTCGTCGTCCAATGGCAACAGTCGCATTGGAGACGGCCTGTCGCCCCACAATTCAACCCCCACCCGCTTTCCCCTGCCCGTCTCCACAAAAGGCCATTCTAGTCCCACTTCCGCCGATAGCCTCCGCCCCTTGGCGGCCACCGCCCCGAGCCGCCTCGATTGAGTCAGCCTCGCGGGGCAATTATTGCTGCTCTCTCGAGTACTAACGCCCACAAGCGTGGAGGGGGTGGTGGGGAACGTACGTGTATAATTGTGGAGAGATCCTGTGGACAGTCTCCGTGGGTAGGGGAGGCGGGTCGAAGACTCCATCGATTGCACCGGAGGATGTTAGAATTTCTCGCCACTGCCAATCGATGGGGCAGAGAAGTTTTCCGAGAGTACTGAGTTTGTTTCGATTCATAAAATGTGTACTCCTTGAACCCATTTAAACCACCGTAAACATTCATGCATCTAGGAATTATCTCAAAAGTAAACAGGCATGAACGCGCCTTATTATTCTTTGGAATTCTGGGTTGAGAGTTACTGAAGGACAAAATTTACACGTACTACTTAACCTCTTAGATAAATGCCAATTATTTTAATTTAACGCTGAAAGAGAAGGAATATCTCTAGAAACCACCCCCATATTTTGAAACAATTTATACATAGCTGAATGTATCAACATAACTTTATTTGTTATGTCAAAGCAGAATTGTCTGAATGCCTCGTACTTTCAAAATAATCTCGTCATAGAAGAACTACTCAGATTTAAAATTTTCTATGCCGGCTAGTTTTTAAGGGGGCCCATAAAGGTGAAGAGAGGGCCTGAAACATCTTTTTCTATCCCTTCGCTCCCCAAGCGAGATCTTCGAGTTCCTTCGCACGACCGTGATTACGACGCAAGAAAATTAATTGCACGATAATCCATTTGTCTTGTGACTAAAATGATACACAGTGTTATTAATCACCATTACCCTAATGATTTCTGGTCCTAACTCCTTCCCCCTCCACCATACAACCTAAGCTCGGGGGGTAAAGGTGCAGCAGGCCACCACAATCGTCCTAACTTCCTTTCCCCACTGCCGCTCAAAAGAATACCATTTTCTTCCGGCCCGTTGGTTGGGTTAATTAGGTTAGTATATATGCCCGTAACTGGGTAATTGTTATAGAGTACTTACTCTTCTTGATATACATTTACGACCCAAGCTCCCATGTCAGCGGCAATCTTAGATTATCTCCAGACGACAAATGCCAAATATCGGAGTGGTGTCAAGAATTTGGGGTTTAGAATTGCGAAATCCGAAAATGTAAGACTCTGAAGTTATGAAATAAAAGGAAATATACGCAATAAGTATATTATAGGACAGATTGGATGGTGTTTATGATTTCAGAACGGGTGAAATACTTGGGTGCCTGAAGGTCAGGAATCTTCAGGTCTTGTGCTTGAAGATGATTCAATGAACTGAAACGCGTTGTGCGTTGCAAATAAACCTGTGGAGAAGTGCAAATTTGCTTTTCTAATAGGCTTAATTAGATTGTAGGAAAACGTAATGAAAAAATAAGAGAAGTCTTAATTCACTTTAGGAAGGCCACATTTAGAATAAACGTCTAGTATCCGGGATATACGAGTAAGGGAGAAAACGCTAATTAAGGAATTAGATATGGTTAAGAGAAAATCCGCTAGGTTTGTTACAAATTGCTACGAGAGAAGAGTAAGCGTCGTAGGTAGGTTTAGAGAATTAGCCTGGGAGTCCCATGATTCTGGAAGAGAGCCAAGGAGTAGACTTTCAGAAAGGTACAAGTCGTCTGCGTTTTCTTGCGACTCAGAGGGAGTCATTATGGCATCATATGATAATTTTAGAATGGAACAACGGGATAAAATAAGGGATATACACATATCGTCTTAGAATCATTCCAGTACTCGTTCTTCCCCCGCACGATACGCAAACATAATAATAACGGGTTCAAGGCTCGTTTGATTTCTGAGTAGAGTTCTGGATTTTCGAGTATGATCACAGCTGAGTAAAATATTTTTTTAAAATGTGGTCGTAAACTGGAGCAGATGGAACAGTTTACCTGTCGTGTATGTGTTTTGGACCAAAATCGTGTAGTAGTGGTGACATAAGAGGAAGAATTGTGTTAGGCAAATAAACTTTCACAAGGAGGAGGGGATTGATGACAAAGACGTTGAGTAAGGATAATTAGAAACAATTCTTTGCAATTTTATTATGAAACGTGGTTTTGCACAGCGCGGAAACATGGTTGTTGACGCAAGATGAATGGCGTTAATTTGGGGCTTTTAAAATTTTGGTGTCGAGAAGGATGGAGAAGGCGAAGGAAAATGAGGGATAAGGTGAAGGGGATGAAGAGAAAGGAAAACAAACCAGGAAGTGCTGGATAATGTTGGGAAGGAGATGGGATAGTTGGGGAGAAATTCAAAGGAGGTAGGAATGATGAATGCAATGCGTTTTTAACGGCGACGACTGTAATAGAGGGGAGAACGTTAGGCAAAAGAGGAAGGGGCAGGAATAGGACCGGGATGTTGGACGGAATGAAGGGAGGAAGGAAGTAGCATGCAGAATTGAAGAATGGTTTATGGTATTGTCTGATGTTAGAGTATATGTACTTCCTCAGGAGATGCAAGTAAATGTATCGTTGTACGGTTTTATAGTATTTGTCCATCCAAAAGCTACATTAAACGGTAGACTACCAATAATGATACTAATGGTATTCAAATGAAAGTATGGACTAATACTTCTGGACGTGTGGCTGGTACCCTAACTGGTCTTGCGGGGTATTCTGTCGATGTCGGTGTGCATCGCGAATATGGAGAATTTTTCATTCGATCGAGAGGCAGTCGAGAGAGGTGTGAACTTTGACTCTCACCCGCTCCCGACCCCCACGAGCAAGAATGCCCTTTGCCGATGGACGCCCTTTCGTTCGGTGCAGCTTTGTTTACCCCGTCCGCTGCGGCACCACATATCCCTGCATGAAAATGAACGCGAACTGAGAATCAAGAATGGAATTGATAGGGATTCCGACGTCTACCGACCTCAGGCATTGGATTTGTCTAAGACGATGGAGAGTGTAAAGATCAAAGATTGTAGGTCTCAGTAGAAGCCTGGGGGTCAGAAATCCCTTTTTCCATGGTCGAACAGAATAGGGATGAGGAAGAAAGGAGGGACATTGTATGGACGTAAAAAAATGCCGATCATGATATCACTGCAAACAGTGTTCTTGATGTCACAACTCAAAACCCTACGTCCTCTTAGTGGTTTAACTAGGTAATATGATGTTGCAATCGACCGGTAGGGGTAGATTTTTGATGGACCTAGGGATTAACCATTTCTTCACTTCGACTTCAACTATTACGACACTAAGGCCCTTAACAGTCCACAACAGAAGGCCATTCATCAAACTCCATATACTGCCGCCTTCCATTCTCTCCATCATGCCTAATTCTTTTCCTCCATTTACCCCACATAGCCAATATTTTCATCTCTAACAATGTCTTTAATACTCTATTGTATTCCAAAAACACTATGGATTAACTAACTGTTCCTGTCCTATTTGAATATTACCAAACGTCTTTCTTCCGCAACCATGCCTGGCGCGTCTTGATTCCCCCCCTCCCCTTCTTTCCATTTTATTGTATCCTCTTACCTCAACGAACCAAATTCAGGAGACGTAAGCCTGTACGTTCCGTAATAAAGCTCACACTAATCTTTTCTCTATATTTTTGTATAGAATCACGTAGACAATCCGCCTCATCATCGGTCGCTACGTTCAATCAATATTGCGAATTGACAAAGTTCATGCGCATTCCTAATATGGAACATTTTTAAACGGCGGAAAATTTTGAATATCAACAGGTAAGAGTCGTCAAAGGTTACTGAGGAAGCATCACGCACATTTACGCTTAATCTTAAAGTTAATATCGGCGTAACCGATATCAAACATCGACCAAATAACGTCACCCAGTCAACTGCACCAACTTTGAGACAGAACGGTTGGATAAGCACTTTTATGTTCGCGCCTGGGCCTCGTAGCTCTCGTAACTCTCTTCGAAGCACACTCCAAGACTGAACGTTGCCGAATACATTCATTCCTCAGGCTGGGAGGTTCTTTGCCTCGAGAAGTACTGATTTTAACGGAATTAATACTTTGCCTATGAACACGCCATCCTATCTAACCCAGCCGTCGAACATGATAAACTTGACCTGAATATAATATAAAAGACCAGAGTCATCAAGGTCGGTTAGATAGGTAACGGTAGAGTTAAACAAATATTACGGCCTAGGTAGGGGGCGCCACTCCTTCCCCTGTGCTGGGCTATGGTTTCCCAAGAAGTTCTGGTCCCCGAAATATGACACAGCTTGGGTAAAGTTGAAGATAGAACAAGAGAATCAAACGTCTGGGAATCGAAGCCGGACCCTCCGGTCAGTAGTCTACCGCTCTACCCACTGGACTACCACATCTACGCCGAACAAAATATAGAGAATGACTCCTGACAGAACCACACAACTTTGTCTTTGATAAACAGGACTCTTGACATTGAGAATCTTTTGAATATCGATTTATCAGAAGTACATATTTGTCTTTCACATGTATAAAGCAGAAATGAATAATTTTACCAACCCTTCTTCGTGCCAAAAGATAATATTTTCCTTCATTCTTCATTTTGGATCCGGCACATTCACATGGTCCGTTTTCATTCCACAACTCATCCCGACTTTCTGGGTTCGAGAGTGAAGATTTCTCTGACACTCTCTCGGGGTTGTATTGAAAACAAGTTACGCCTTCGATTCTCACCGAACAGATAGAAATTCGTGCCCCAAGCTTAACGGATGCGCATTGCCGAAGGCAGTTCGACGAAATACTCACGATCGGGACGCTCTGGAGGTGACGCAACGAAATGATTTTCAGACACGGACAGCGACCTTGTGCCTCTTTATGGAAATAAACAAACAGGCAAACAAACAAAATACGTCTGAAATCACCTCAGCAGCTCCATTAGCTTTCTCTTCTCACTCCACCTCCCTCTTCTCTCTCTCTCTCTCTCGCGTCCCCCTCTCCCACCCACCCATCCTTTCTCCGTCCTAAATGCATTAGTTGGGCGGGCGAGTAGTGGAAAACATTCGCCTCTCTCGAAAAAGGGGGAGGTGTGATCCGGGCGCGGTGGGGGCTGGGGGGGGGGGGAAGAGAAGCGAGGGTGCGGGAGGAGACGTGGCTGTTCGGGAAGGTCGTCGCCCCCTTGAAATATTCGTCTGTTTTCGACGAAAACTAGGAGAAAAATAATGGATACGTGGACTCAGCCAGCAGCTATCTCCTCCTTTCCTCCTTTATCTTGAAGAGTTTTGACAGGGATCGCAGTCGTCGGAGCACACTAATCGGAAGGCTCAGTGAGTCCTTCCTTTGGAAAAGCTACATTAATGCCAACTCATAGGGGGCCAACTCACATGATTGCAAATTGTATTGCAAGATCCATTGAACGCATTACGATATATTATGCGGTTCGAGAAGAAAATGACCATGCCGGGTATGCAGGAGGAATTTTGTCGAGATCTCCTTGATTCACAAGAAGGTAACGACATGCTTAGGCTCTAAGGGAAGGTAGATAACACACAAGTTTGATTGCACCACCCTGAGAATTATTATGGCACCAAATTATATTGGAAGATTCGACCGCAGGAATAAAGGAAAACATAGGATCAACGACACCGACAGATTCAGAGTATTCGTTCATTCCTCGAACGATACGCAACCACAACAAAATCGATCGCATGTACACAAATTTCTTTACTTATAGACAAAAACAATAATGTATAAAAAAATGTGATGATGAAAATGAGAAAATATATATTCATGAGTATGTATCCACTCATATATGTGAAAGTGTTACTGCTGTTCAAACACCCCCCGCCATACGCCCTTTCTCCGGTATGCTGTATAAATGTAGTTGCATAGTTAAAGCGATTGAAGTAGGTGAAGTTTCAAACAACTTAAAAGTATGTTATTGAGGATTTAATTAATGCACTTCTAATATGAGACGAGCGACTCGTAGTCTTCATAATGCATCACGAGTTAGGAATTAAAGAATTCAAACTAGACCATCTGTTCCGAAGAGTTGTCACATGAGTGACTTCGTGACAGCCACTTTCCATAATCCATTCTACCTTGTCACGATGAGATTGATAAAACTCTCTAAACATCTTCATAATGGAGGCTTGGTTTAAATTTACGAGGAAAATTCTGGAAGTTTTGATCATCGGATTGCGAGCGATTAGATTAGTTATTCTAACCTTTGTCAACAAATGGGTAAATAAAAATGATAAACATTAGTGTTATGCAACATGGCAGTGCTTTGGGTTTGACGACATGTTGTGATACGTTTGAATCGCCAACCTACATTATGATTCACGTCTACATATTAAAAAATATTGTCAGTGATGGATACGCAATGGTCAAGACACGTACTTACCTGTAGATCGACAATGCGAGTAATTTCTTCCCACGTATTTAACACCTACAAAGAATGCGGATTCGTCTGAGGATGCGAAATGCGATGCGGTCAACGCAGTACATTTGAACGTAACGGTGTCTGCACATCATTGCGCCGCTAAAGTGACATCGAAGCGAGAAGTTCCAATTGGGACATCGCATGGCTCTCTTCCCCCACCCTGTCAAACTTCGTAGGAAATCCAATTCCATTGCGTAACCCGAGCACCCCCCCCTGGCCCCGTCCTCCGCTCATGCCAACCCCAGAAGCCTTCCCGGTGAAGTTGTTGAGTCGAGTTGCATGCTCATTCTTCTACGCCGTCGAGAGTCGGCAATTCATTCGCGTAATTTCCACGCGCTCCTTGACAAAAAGGTGCAGTCACATTGGTGATGGATAGGCGATGAAGAGGGGAAACACATCCGTGGACGTTTGAAGTGGGTTTTATTCCCATTATTATATTCCTCGGAAATGACGATCTTTCGTTTGATTTGCGACTATTCGCGCATAGGAGGCTTTGGCGAAAAAACAGAACGGGAGGAAATATATCTTCAGTCACACACTACGCCGAATCCCACCGAAGGGGCGTGTGGCGGGGGGTGTTAGGGAATGAAACATTTGTAAGTTTTGTTGTCATCTATGTGCGTTCCTCTGTGGATATTTAAATCCTACACACAATATTGGCTGGGCTAATTAAGATAATGCTTATTTGATTAATTTTAATGGCATAATTAATTTTAATGGCATGATTAATTTAATTTTGTAATTATAATTTTCCTGGTAGCCATTTGGGATTTGTTTTATATTCCTAATTAGGAGCTAACATGGAGTAAAACAGAAGAATTGAAAGATAAAATGGACAAGAGAAAATAAGCAAAGCCTTATTAGGTATCGAAGATGAAAAGAGTTTTTGGGAGAAATCTGAAGAAGGAAAGAAATGTGAACGCCTGGGTATACTGGATGACAACGGATAGTTTAAACTTGTGACCGAGTGGCGAGTGTTGAGCAAGCGAGTTAGGAGGAAGGTCAGATTAGGAGCGTAAGACGGAATGATGGGAGGCACAAAGTATGTCGGGCTAAGGAATATTTTATTGCGTTGATTGATTTTAGGAGAATTAGTATCGCACTACATGATGTAACCTTACATAAAACTGCTTGGTCCCCGATTCCACCGAAAATTGAACATCACAGCTAGACTACTGTTAGGATTAATTGAAAAGCTGGAAAGGAGTGTACGAAATATTAACCATGAAACGGAAATTCATGATAATTTACAATAGTCATGTATCATATCAAAATAAAAGGTATAAAAACAAACCTGAAAGAAGGTGGTCTTAAGGGTTGAGACAAATCGTCCAACGACGTACTCGACGACGCGTTGGGGGTGAGTCCCTCCTTCACCTCCCCCACGCATTCGCCCTACTCGCAAAAACCCAACAACCCATTAAAGCCGCACATTCGATTCGTGGGGGCATTTTAATGGGTGCTCTTCCCTTCTCAAATGTTCTCATAACAAAACCATTGGTGAGACATTAGCCGAGCTAATTAGAGTTAATGTCCCATTCGCACCCTCCCTCCTTCAGTGGCATTCCGGAGTGATCGCCGTTGAAATTACACAAACGGAACCCCAGTCGAAAGTTTTCGTTGCAGTAGTCACACAATAACTGACCTACATTAAAAATCAACGCTTGGAATTCCACGACTATGTTGAATATTTAACAGGATTTCATGAAATCTGTGCTCTTGGAGGTATTCTGAATTGGATGGGGCCAAAATGGTCCAATTCGACTCGGACTACTCCATCATTAAGTCGCAGGGTAGGTAAAAAATGACATTAAATTCACCTGAATGGCCATTTAAATTTAAGAATAAATTGAAATCCTAATAAAACAAAATAAAAACTGGAATGCTGGTATTAAGTACTTTTCTTGGGTCCCATGAGTATAAAATAAAAAGTTATCTCTTTCGGTAATTCGATAACTCGCTCGGCGGTCATAGGTTCGAATCTTAAATTACAAGAGTATTGCAGTTGCTTAATGTGGGATTTTCTGAATATTAGCTGAATATATTATTCGGTACGACATGACCTACACCCAGATACCATATTTGGAACCTAATTTTCCCTACCAGAGCTTTTTATCGAGGTGTCACACAATCACCTCTAAATAATTATTTTCAAATGTAGCTTGTAATTGAGATATTTACTATGAAAAGAATCTTAGCTCCTTGAATTGATTATTGGCTCATCAGGAGCCTAAAGATTATGGTTTTCGAATCCCTTAACTTAATTATTTTTTCCTGATTCCGTGTTAAGAACCCTGTAGTTATCGGATTATTCTATAGCTATTAGTCGGAATTTACCTAATCAGGAAATATAAAACCAACATTGCCATTGCCGAACATATTTGCTTTTATATTGCTATTTAGCATCCAAGGACAGTGCCTTGCAGTTTCTTTGTTATTAAATATGTTCATCTGCATCAACGCAAAAACCCCCGCAAACCTAATTTGGCAGGGGGTGCTATGTTGAATGTCATTAAGTCATATAAAGGGAATTAACCAGATGCGGTATATGACGAATGACTTGGGTGCTCAGGCACAGAAACTATCTTTCCCGAAACCAAATTTCGAAGATCCAAAATATTTAATTCCTCAAGAGAAGTTTTATCCTATTTGGAAACAATGAAAAAAATTCCGATACTTCTATTAAGTAATCATCAGCATCATTCTAACGTGAAACTCGCGGCCACAGAGGAATGTGCGAAATGGATGAGGTACTTTAAGTGGGACTGGGTCGAAGGATAGGAGGGAAACCTCAGAGTCGTCATGAAACCACTCTCAATGGAAGGAAACGGGTGTTGTGGATGCCTAACGTCTCATTCGACGGACTGCGTTCTGCTCCTAAGATGCCCTACACACGGCACACATGACAAGAGTCGAAACAACGTATTTTCGGTAAATGCTACATCAGGACGTTGGCCATCCGAGATGCCAATGCTCTCTCTCTTTGAGCAAACGCAGAAGATCACGGGCTATTCCATCGATGGTCACACACTCACCTGGACTTGTGTTTCGCTAAAAGCAGGAGCAGGAAAGTCGAGCCCGCGTCCGTTTCCCCACTCGAACTTAATTTTTTCGGCGTCGATGGGCACGGAGAGCGAGGATAATTCGTTACCACTGGGAGTCCGACGCACTTGATATGCTTCTCTCTTGATTTTCGGAGGTACGAGGGCTTTCGGTGAGGGGTGAGGAGGCAATCGCGTTCGGCCCAGCCCGAGACCGGGAAGGGGGTCCGCTTCACAAAAAAAAGAACAACGAAAGGAAACGAGCACGTGTCTCTTGATATTTTTTTTAACGGTTCCTTCGCTCGTTCCGAAGAGAACAAGGGAGAACACGAAAGACAGGGCGCGCGAACACGCGCGACCAGTTGAGCACACCCGATCAACGCACCGTCGCGTCGAGCACACGAGGATCGTCCTCAAATTCGGTCGCGTGGCTTGATCCTCTTTCACCGTGATTTAAATCGTATCGGGGGGGAGGGGGGGACGCCAAAGAAAAAACCCTGAGCGGTTGGGAAGGGATTGGAAGGGATTAAGCCGGGAAAGATTCCCTGGAGGAAAAAAAATATTGATCCACGCTTCACGTGGTCACATGGCACTTTTACCTAAATCCAGGTGTGCAAATCTTTATAGCCCACTTGAACCGATTGGGTGTTCGATTATTGATTTTCTTCGCGTGGTTTATCTGTTCGCCAGTGGTCAGCGTCGATCACGTTACGGCATCGGTGGGCAACTCTGTCCTTCGCCGGCCGGCCGGCCGCTGCTCCTCTCCGCCGGAAGTCCTATTTATCTCTCTTCACGACAACCTCGGACTCACGACACACACACACGCGAACACCGAAGTCACCCGCCGGACATCCCAACTTTCCAGTCGCCCAAGTCTATCGAAGGTCTCCCTCTCACTCCCTTTCCTCCCTCTAAGCCACTCCTCCCTCCGCGTCAGTCTCCCTACCGCCCTAACCGACGGTCATTACCGCCTTAAATACTCTCATTTTTCCCTCATAACCATTTCTTCGATTCCTACGAAGAGATGCGTGCACTAGGGAGGGAGTACTGAGTCCCAAGTTCAACTTGGAAAGTCATATTTCATGTAAGAATTCAATGAATTTGTGAAAAGTTGTTATGAACTGGGTAGCAGTGTTACGGTACTGTTGGAAGAATTAGGATGGGAGCCACTAGTTGACCTTAGTTTTAAATACAGGTTGAATTTACTGCGTAAATATGATGCAGGTTACTTATCTGAGGAAGTTACTATGGTGGATCAGATCACGTACGTAAAAACAGGGATATTTAAAAATTAGAACGGATGGATTTTAAAATGTCGTTTTTTCCTCGTACCATTACTGATTAAAATAGACAATACAGCGATCGCGTAGGAGATAATTATAATTGGCATTTTATACATTTTATCGATATCCTGCATTTTATTTTTTTTAATTAATTGCACCCATCTTTTTAACAGTTCACCCGCGTGAATATACGTATCCTATTATTGTATTGTTTCATGTAAGTACCTTCCTTCATGTTACTAACTTTGCTCTAATGCATGATGAAACTAATATTTGTGTAGAGGTGTCATTTTTGGAATTGTGCATGCATGACTGGTGGGTGACCTAACAACCCCTCGCCACACGCCCTTGCGGCGGCCTGTTGGGTATTACGCCAATGTAGATGTAAACGAATGAATTTGTATTGCTATAAGCTGTTATCTTTATTTTTATGTCACATTTTAGAGTCTAACGCTAAGGTTTTTGCATGCGCATTACATTTTGTAGGCAGTAATGTAGAACCTGGTGGAAACGTAGCAAATTAGATATCGTGCGGTCATCAACTCCACGATGAAAATATCCAAGCAACAACAAGTGGTCTCGGGAGTAGACGGTGAGATGTGAATCGTGGCAAGATGCCCTTCGCTCCGCTCCTGCAACGACCTTGTCCACTGGGGAGATATATGAGAAAATTCATTAAATAGTCATGTTTGACCAAAGGGTCACGGTATGCAAAATAGCCCGGTCCATAGAGTTCAAATAACACAGTGCATTCAATCCTTATAGATTGGGAGATAGATTCCAGGAGAGATAGGTACAAATACTCATTCTTTCCCCGAAAAATCAGAAAACATAATAGTAAGAAACCGAAGTCACTTTAGAAATATTGAAAACATTTAATTTACAAGTTGGAGCAAAGTTAAACACTGCAAAGCTGTTAGGTATACTTTCAGGTGCATGTGTATGTAAGATGTAGTTTGAGTGTTTGCATGTGTGGGGTGTAAGTGTTCATGCATGAATGTATGCCATGTATTTTTTTGTGGATATATGATTTTGTGGTTATTGCATGCGGTTTTTTTGTTTTCCTAAATTACGGGTGGTGTTATAACACCCCCCGCCACACGCCCTTGCTGCGGCTTGCGGGGTATTAAGTTGATGTAGATGAATCCTAAGAAGTGATTTGGTTGTGGAAAACTTAATATTTAAACGGTTCCTTGAATGATGAGTATTGACCAGAATACAGAGCGAACGGTGAGTCCACGAAAAGGTTTTGGAAAGAATTTGAAAAGAACCAAAATATTTCTACAGGCTAGTTGTCACGATAAACTTATCACTTTCCTGAGACGAAAGTACAATTCAAGCAATGGAAACACTACTCTTACAGCAACAAATATATCGCAACCAACTGGGAGTTAAAGAAAGAATTTTCCCCAGGTTTTATGATACTGAGTAAATGTTACTTCTTACCCCTACGTATAGCGTTATTATCGCACTAGTCATGCATGCAAATATATTAGCTCAAACATTTATTTCAATATATTTTATCTAACTTGCAAAAACTGCTTGAACATTAAAACAATTATAAATCACGAAATAATTTCTATTTGGCATTAATAATTATTTCGGTGCTTAGGTTCGATTTTTTTGGACATCCTTCACGTGAATCATCTCAGGGGCTTTCACGGCCACGTTTTAACTCCGCCGCCTATTTCTTCACCGTGAACATTGAAAAAAAATATCCCCCATGCACATGAATAATCTTCGAATGAATTCCGGTCGGAAGTAAACCTTCTTTTACGAAGAATTTTATCAATCACTGCACGTTACTCGATTTTTCCATTTCTACCAACACACCATCACAACTAATTTAAACGGATATCTACAGTGAGCTACTGGATAGAATGGCTTGCAATTTCACACGGTGCCTCCTCAAAGTTGTCCCAACATGAAAGAAAAAAAATTATGCGAGTAATGATGCCGTCTACATCTACATAAATACCCCCAAGGTCCACCAAAAAGATGTGTGACTGAGGGAAATGAGCGAAGCCAACAATTCTCATGCCACTATCGTATGTGCACTAAGTTTTTGTTTGTTTGATAATATATATTATAAAAATTGGATGTCGCCCGATTTCGTTCGTATTGCCTTGCTTCACTCTTATCTAAATTATTGAATAGACTCCTCTGTGGGGTTTCTGAAATCCATTACTTCCGCAAGCAATCAATTTGTGCAATAATGTTATTTTCATTTATTTAACTAGGAATTTTTGTCCAGAATAGTTTCTAAAATATATGATAGAATCAGTTTTAAATTGAAGAGATTACGGGGAAGTTCGTTTCTCTGAACAAAATGAATCAACTCATACATCTTACTGTCTACATCACCACGCCATATTTTACATTTTAGCTCTATCCATTTCCATTCAAGAATAAACGTTATTCACCACGAAATATCATTTTGGTTTCAACAATGCCCTCGTAGTATTTAAAGTAGCCTGGTGTATGAGCACCCCCTGCCACACACTTGCGGGAAATTGTTTCCTCTATTCCTTGGCTAATAAAATGTTTCTTCTTCTTCTTCCCCCAAGGTTTTCGTGAGATCTCTTGACGTGGGCAGGAGGGGCGGGGAGGACAGCGTAGGCCTCAAACCCTCTCTCCCCCCCATCCTCCCGCCAAGGCCGTCGCGTCGTGAGAGAGGATCTTGACTCAAAACAGGCACCGGAGCGTGGAAGTCTTGGGCCATGCTTCCGTCCGTTGTTTTAAGGATGAACAAATGGTGGATTTGAAAGATAGGCATCGATTCCAGGGAACTTAAACGTTTTACAACATATCAGAACGAGCCAAAAAAAATGCCAACTAACTTGCGGGAAAATGGAATTCCGTCTGCCCTGAGAAAATTCGGTCGAAATTAAATTCGTGGAATGGATGCAAGTCTATTGCATCCAGAAAATTTAAGCTTAACAAAACCTATAAAAAAAATTAGTAGAGCTGAGAAATTTATTTTCTTCACATTGAAAATTTATGGATACCACAATGATATCAAAGATAAATTTCAGTGGTTCTGTTTCAAAATATTTAATAAATTGTACATACTCCTCAATGAACTAGAGCCTTCAACATTTTGGTGCGACATTAAATAAATCACGATGATTAATAAAGCAAAATGAGAAAGGCAAATTTATGTCGAACAGTTTTCTCCTGGAAACAAAAAATAAAGAAATGGAGCTGCGAATGAGGACCGTTTTGTTAATGGAGCTTGAATTTGTCCATTTGAAAATTTTATCCCTAGCGTTTCGCTCTAAGATGTATTCTTGATGGAAGAAGAAAAGCTTGTATTCGATATTCGAGATGTGATCACGGAGAATGGAAAGTAAGTAATGGAGGGAGACAAACGAAGAAGTGTTCCCTGGGGTTGAAACAGAGCGGAGGAAGCTGTTGGAGGAAATTCGAAGGACGCAGAATAATTGGATGATGATAAGATATATGGGAGAGGTTGAAGGTTGCGATAGAAGGAATAATTTTGCGTGAAAAGGGAACGGAAACGAGGAAAAAGGTTACTGTGGACGAGTTTAAGGAGATAGAAAGTTAAGCAGAAAAAGGAAACAGTAAAACAAAACGTGTTTTGTTGCCATGAAGGACTAAAGATCCCCAAGAGTCACAGTTTTCGTCGGTCTTACAAAATATATTTCATATATCAAATGGTATCTCGGTATTAATCATGTGTGTGTGAGTATATATATGCACACACAATCATGGCTCATTGATAAAAATGATAGCTGTCACTTGTTTCTACTTGCTCTAGGTTCAGTCCATCTTTCCCTCCTTCGGTGAGCTGCAAATTGGCGGAATTTGAAGGTGTGTTGAATACAATTCTGCTGAAAGTAATGAACCTTCTAATTAAACATCTGAATATTCTGATTCAGAATTTTTGGAGCCAAGGAAATGTTGGGACCTCTTGCAGAGCACTAACAATTATAATATTCTGTAATCAATACTATCAGGGCTTCTTTTTAGTGATGACCTGTTGAATGGAATTCACGTAAAGATATCCACCAGATAATTCTTTACAGTTAAATTCAGAGGCAGGCACATGGACACACGTGGCACTGATAATTATTTTCTTTCTTGAATTTGATCAATCATGTTCGACACATCTTGCCGGCAGTTTGCATGGTATCATGTGAGACAAAGAGGAATATGAATACGAGGTATATATGTAAAGAGAGGACATCAGTGGATCACCCTGACCTGCGACCAAATACACTATCCACTAGACTCCCGTGCTCCCAACCCAGGTCTGAGAAAAAAGAAATCCTCTTTCAGTTTGTTATCACTGGGGCGCGGTGTCGGAAGTAATTTCCGTAGCTAATCCGCCCCCAATTATTAAGATAGAGCGATAAACACCCCTTTCGTCCGCTCGTGTGTTCTCCCAAAACCGCGGTGGGACCGCACTGAGGTCTTGGATGGGTTGAAGGGTGGGATGCAAAAAAAAAACAAAAGAACGAGCGTAATGGGTGCGAGGGGCGAAACACGCCGCGGCGTCGAAAACTACCCCAACCCCCACTCGAAAGAGAAAGGACCCCAACCCCCTTTGCCACTCACCCCTCGTGGATAACCCTCTCCGCAGCCGAAGTAAAAGCTCCCGTTTGAGCACCAACCACCCTAACCCTTTCCCTCGTTTAAATCCCCTCCCGTCCCACGCACGCACCGACTGCACACCAACGGCACACACCGGCCCTCCGCCGTGGAAAAAAGAACCCCTTTCCCTCCCACTTTCTCGTTGACGGCCTCCTCAACAACTCTCGCCTACCTGCCAGCTCCCCACCCCCTCGCCAGCCCTCCCTTACCTAACCTAATACAATGTTCGTAACCCTTTTCCCGTTCAAAAAAAAAAACGCCCTGCCTCACACTCACTCGTTCACCCTCCCTCTTCGGCAGAGCCCCACATTCAGCTAACCCCAACCCAAAACAAAGGGGAAGCCTTTATTTCTTTGCAACCACCTCTCCGCCTTCCCCCTCCCCCATCCTCCCGGGGCCACTCGGCCCGTCAACCCTTTGAGGCCGGCGACTCATCGCTCTTCCCTCCGCGGACCCTCCACTCCCCTCCTCCTCCCCCGCCCAGTCACCCAACCCTCCTGCCTTTCCGGCACCCGCTTTTAGTGTTTATTCCCAACCCTTCCCTTCCCGACGTGTGGTGGCCTCTCAAACTGATGACAACGTTGCTAAAAGGAAAGGGAAAGGACTCGTTGTTTATGTAGAAAGGTGGACTTCAGCCTTGGCTTTCGAAACGCTGGGTAACATCTATCAGGGAAATATAGTACGTGCCTCCTGGCGAGTATCGAAACTGAAGAGTGTCGGTCAGATGGCTGGTGCCGATGGGTCAGATACCCAGTCAATGGAAATTTATCGAAACGAGAGTGACAAGGCCTCAGATTTTATTATGTTTTGTTCAACTGAAGGTTAATTTTAATCTTCGGTTGAAGCCAAAACAGTTTTATGAACGCTAGGTTAAGTTTAAAACATACCGTTGAAATGCTAAATAACTAATCGACAGACGAGGTTACGGTTTAATAATGAGCAATCTTATTAGTTAATAACGTCGGATTCGTTGATAATATCCATTTCAACCTAACGTCCTGATTAACTAGCGATTGGATTAAACGTAGATTATAAAATCGGGCATAAATTTGTTATGAGAGCACAGGAAGTACATATACTCCAAGCGTATATTCCATAGTTTTCTTACATTCATTCTGATAATTTATTCGGCCTTTATACTCCCATATGAACAACTAATTATATGCATCTTTATTTTCTAAGGTGCTAAGAAGGTAAAAGAAAATACTGGAGTAAGGCAACATAAACAACATTCTGACATTCAGATTCAGTCGGATTTTTTTAGACGTAATATTTGATTGTTAAATAAATGATTGCTTCTGACGGCAATCAATGATAGCAGTTGAATATTTGATTAACTTTTCTTCGATACTTTGTTCAGCTAATTACGCGGCTATGTGGGGTTATTAAATGGTAGGACGGAAACGCATACCTGCCCTCATAAACAAAAATAATGTCTAAGAAATAATATTTGCTCAGGCCTGCACAAAGTAAAAGTTAAAGCACCATACGTAAATTGGAGGGTTGTATAAATTTAAGTAATTTAGCGCATTTAAGAAAAAAAAGAGGAATTCAGAGAATCCCCAGTCGAATTTTTTGCGTTACATCTAATTGTACGAGTTTACGTAATTATTTTAAATGAGCTAATGTTCCGACACCCCTCTCTACACAACATTGGTTAGCTTACGGGGAATTTTGTAGATGCAGAAGAGAGCGAATATTAATAAAATTAAGAATACAAAGTAACTTTCCACTGTCCTTTATTAGCGTACAACCGGTTTCAACGCTCAAGCGTCATCATCTGTTACTCGATAATGATTGTACCTGATGATGACGCTTGAGCGTTGAAACCGGTTGTACGCTAATAAAGGACAATGGAAAGTTACTTTGTATTCTTAATTTCATTAAAATGAATTTCCACAAGGTTGAGCCGGGAACTATTGAATATAGAGCGAATATTCTTGCAACCCACAGAATAAGAATACGTGGTTGACGATGAATAATCAGTCGCAGTAAGTATTAGCGGGGACGACCGACAGCTGAAATCAACTGCACTATTAGGGAATAGGTGAATAAATTTGAAGAAGTAGGATTTCCAGGGAATTTAAGGAATTTTCGGGGTCGCAATTAGCCTTCTCTTGGCGAAAGGCGATAAGGGATTCTAACGTCCCATCTAACGGACGGCGTACTCCGCTTGAAGTGCTCTCAACCTAGAACCACAAATTAGGAATCGGAATACAACTGAGAAATTCTATCACAGCCGGGATGCGAACTAGGGAACTCGGCGTTAGAAGCAAATTTACCGGACAACTCGCCAGCTAAATCCTGAATGAATTGACATGATCGAGGGCAGGTACCTATTACTCAGTAGACTGATTGCGATGTGTAATATGAAGCACCGTAATAGTATCCCGTAAATTGAAAAGTAATTAAGCGGTTTAGTTGGGTGATTATAAATTTAAGACGAGCCCAACTATGGTTGTCGTGTCTCTCTCTATTCATGTTCAAGCCCAAGAGTAATGGAAAAAATATATCCCACTCAAAACATTGATTTGACGAATGAGCTGGCGCGGGTGAAGAGATTATTAGATATCTCGTCGAATTAGTCGTGATCCGCGCCTTTTTACCCGCTGAAAGGTCCCCCAAACCGTGCGACCGCGCCGGCAAAAGAAAAAAACGCCCGACCGGCAACGTCGCCGTCACTCGAAAGGCGCAAACCCTTTCGCCCCTAATCCATATCGTAAAAAATAGAGCCCTGATCCGCCACCCCACCACTCCGTAAATTCTCACCTAAACCCCTTCCCCGACACCACGCCACCCTTCGACAGGGAGGAATCCCGCCCAAATGGGACGAGGGACTGCCGCGTCGGGACGGTACTAGGTACTTTACGGGCGAGTTATGAGCCCTTGCACACGCACACATGCAAACGAACGCACCCCACCCTAGCCCTCCCCTCAACCCTTTTTCCCTCCCGCCTATCCTCCGCTTCCATCGCTTTCACTTTCGCGCCGCGAAGACAGGAGGGGAGACGATAAAACTCCCGGACGGTCTCTTTCAACCCTTCTAGCCGAGCGAGGGTAGTCCCTTTCAATTCCCCGGCCGGCCCTTTTTACACCATACCCTCCCCCCCACCCTTTACTCAGCCTTCCCCTCTCTTTCACTTTCCCCGCCGCGAAGGAGGGTTGAGGGGGGGGGGGGAAGAGCTGGCGGCGCGGGCCACAGATTACACGGTCGTCCTCTTACCAACCCTTTACCGAATTGTCCCAAAGGAGGAGGGTTAAAGAAACGGTCCGGGCTGGCTGCTGTTCTTCCCCGGATTCTCCTCGCGTTTCACGGCGCTTAAGCCCCCTCCCCCGCACCGCGGTCGTCGTCCCGTGGTCATACCTTCTGGGGGCGCTTTCTTCCACTTACGCCCCCGTCGTCGTCCCCCGTTGTTAGGGTGGAGGAACGGGTGGAAATGGACTCGAATCGAAACAATAAATGTACGTATTTACAGTTAAGAGTCATTCGTGCATCATCAAGAAACGGAAAGGTATTGAAGTAATTGCGAACGCGAAACAGGCCGCATGGTGGCGAAAGAGTATGCAAACTTTTATGAGTCTGAGCGATGCAATATCAATTTATCTTCAAAGTTTATGATTCTATATTAAAGCATGATGATAGCGATGGACAACCTATGATGTTTCAGTGAACACTAACTTCGACGACCATTTAATTGAAAAAAAAGATTATATCGTTTTAGGCTCGTGGACTCGGGAAATAAATTACGGAATGCACATAATTAGTCGAAAACTACCGTGTTGGAATTCATTTATATTTATTAATACCGTGCCCTCGTTCATTACTTATTATTTTCGCTCTTCGTGCTAACCCAGATACACTGTTACTGGCCGCTATTGGATTGGGGGTTTAGAAATGTGGAAACTGACTGTTCGGAGTCTTTTATTAAAGTGACAGTTATTTAATTATGCGTTTGCTTTGCAGTTAATGGTTTGATTCGGGAAAGTGCTCCCGGCCTTTTATGTTTGGGTGTCCGCTAGCAGGGGGGTCTTTGGGGGTGAAAATTCAAATTCAAATATTAGAGCTTCACAATAATGAATAAAATACGGAAACCCAGTAAATTACGCGTTCTCATACTTAATAGGTTTAGTTAATTTGAATTAATTTCACTAAATAAATAATACGGCGAATAAATTAATTAACATCAATCAGATTCATTTTAATTCCCAGTGGTTTGGAAAGGATGCGATCAGCTTGCAGTAATTCAACTCATCCAACCAAGAGTGTTTTGAGGAACTGTATATTTTAGGCTCTTTATCGCAATAGATCAGGGTAATCAAAATTGCTCCACAAGGAGAAAATGATGGAACACTGCACCGGATGATTTTAATCAATATTTGGAGAAAATAACCAGTATGTCATCGTCAATATCGGATCATATTTCTTGATTAGAATTCAATCTGAGCATGTACATAGGTTGGGCATATTATTGTGGCTCGCTCTTAGGAAAGAACTGTGCAAGAGCTGATGTGCAAGTAATTCACAGCAGCCCTACTCTACTGAAGGAGAGCAGTTTAGTTTTGGTGCCATTGACAGGAAAAATACATTAAAACGATATATGAACAACATTTATAGAATTCTAATGATATAATACGAGTAACCTCTATTACTTCCATCTTTATAAAATACTCCGCTAGGGCGTATGGTGGAGGGTGTTAGGGCGCCAGCCATGCATGCAAAATTATTGTTGTAGGTATTCACTAGAATGTACGTCAACTCACACACTAGTGCTTATACAGTCTTATACATTACATCATGTAATAATTGTTGTGTTCGACTAAATCATTAAGTTTTAATGTCTAAATTAATTTTTTTTACCCGAAAGTGACCCCAATGGGAAACGCCGGAGTAGGTCTGGACGGGAAGAATTGAGATGTCAGCCCTTAAAGGAGAGAAAAGGAAAAGAAATTTAACTTTCTCCCCCGCATCGGTGACAAACAAGGGACGCACAGTGCTCTCTCGGTAGCCGAAGGCCTAATCTGTCTCTCTTCAGAGTGCTAGAGGGTCGTAAAAACTTCCCGAGCCGTCGCCACTTTGCATGGCGGCCCTTTTATTTCGGCACCCCTTTGAACCTGCCCGAAGACGGCGGTCAGAAGTGCTAGGAAAGACGCTGGGAAAATTGGCACAGCCTCCGTCGAAGGGAAGGGTTTTCCATTCCTGCCAAAGAATTGCGTTTATTTCTGCACTCCAAGGTCTTGGGTGCCACTAAGAGAGGACAGACATGACAATAAGTGGGCTCAATTGGCTGACACCAGAGCTCTGTATGCAAGGTCAGCAATGCTCTTTGAAATTTCCCTGAAATTAGACTGGTGTCCCTCGATGCAGGTTCCCACATGGTAGTATGGCTCAAATGCCTCTATATTTGCCCTTCAGCTATCCACACGATGTGACTAAGACTTAATTTCAAACGGTTTGATGGTGATTTGCTACGTTTAGTTAATCCTATAAATACGACGCCAGGTCAAGATGCATAGCTATTTTTGTTATTATTTGCTGATCAGCCGTTGAAGGTAGGTTTAAGAGGAACTCACAGACTGAACAGTAAATTTTCAAACCTCGTCTAATAACCTGAAGTATATCTGTTTTCAATTTCAGGTAAATTCTACCTCCCTTCGTTTTGCTGAGGGTGTCCATCCTTTTCCTCGTCTTTCCTCAATAGTCTAACGTCCTCTCCTATGACACAGTTTTCACCGGTCCATCGCCAAGCAAAATCATTTCCTCGGTATACGCGTTGTGACGCAAGGGTGATAATTGACCTAAGTCTCTATAATAAGTCCGTCCCATTCTCTTCCTCATAAATATCATAGGATTAAAATTAGGGGATTTTCAAATTAAAATGTTAGGATTTATACTTTTAGAAAGGTTCAGAACAAACGAGTTTAACTATGAGGGTGAAAGAAAGAGAAAAAACAACTTTGCACTTCCACACACTTTCAATATAACACGACCATGGTTTCGACGCTGCGCATCATCTTCAGGGAACTTCTAATGGCCCCACACTACTTAGGTGGATCAGACCACAAAGATAAAATAAGGGAGATAGATTTCAGGACAGATAGGTACAAATACTCATTCTTTCCCCGAACAATCAGAAATCATAATAGTAAGAAACCGAAGTCACTTCAGAAATACTAAAAACATTGAATTTACAAGTCGGAGCAAAGTTAAACACTGCAAAGCTGTTAGGTATACTTTCAGGTGCATATGTATGTTAGTTGGTAGTTTGAGTATTTGCATGTGTGTGGGGTGTAAGTGTTCATGCATGAATGTATGCCATGATTTTTTCTGGATGCATGAATTTGTTGTTTTTGCATGCGTTTTTTTTCTTTTCTAAATTACGGGTGGTGTCCTAACACCCCCCTCCACACGCCCTTGCGGCGGCTTGCGGAGTATTAAGTAGATATAGAAGTAGATGAAATAGCACCGATGGAGATAATAAAAGGGTCCCACAAGGATAATTCTACATAGGTGTCCAAGCTTTTGATATTATTTATTTACCTACGCTTGTTTCTCCTCGCTTGGAGAGTGCCTCGAGTATTGTACGCCAACAGCCTATTAGAATACTTCATTTGGAAGAAGAAAAATGGGGGTTACCATATTATCCTGAAACTTTGCACCAGTTTTAAGCCAAATTATGACGAAACAGAATCAAACTAGCACCTTGAACTCATTGGCATTGATTTAATTTGAATTTTCTTGTGTGTAAAATGCTTAGAAAAACTATTCACATATGTGGCAATAAGGAGGATTTTCTTACAAGAAGTAAACTTTATTCCATTGAACCATGCATGTGACACGATTTCGTGAACTTCCTCGCCACGCCAGAAAAGAATTCTCTCTAAATACAGGAGTGGATGTGTAAACCGTTCTTGTTAATGGTTTCCCAAAATCTCATGTATTGAAGAGAAAATGCATCTTTTACTGAAATAAACTCCAATAAATTGAGAGGAGATCCAATGGGTTTATTTCTTTTAGGAATAATGAGTCTTTTGATTCACAGAGAACAGACTGGACCGTCTTTTAGAAAGGTTCAGGACACACATGAGTTTCCTGACGAAACCAATGGAATTATTATGCAAAAAATGTTATTTGTGGGTTCCTCCATTGGGATAAATGAAGACAGGTGACCGTCGTCACAAAAAGGTTCAAGTGCTCGTTCTTCCTTCACACGATAAATTTTTATAACCAAATCGAACCAAAGCACTAGATCCATACATTAGAAAGAGACTATAACGTAATGATTTAGTCAAACACACTCATAATTACGTGATGCACGTATTTCGGAATGAATTTTCTCCAGTACTTTTGATTATTAGCTAATATATCTTCAAATGCCTGTATGCACTAATATTCCCGACCATGTGGCTGGTGCCCTGACACCCCCCGCCACACGCTCTTTGACAAATGGTGGCGTATTGTGAAGACAATGATATGAACTTCACGCCTTCCTGCGTATAAAGACAAAATTTTTTGGATTGTGAATATTAAGTAGACCTAGTCACTTCTGCATATTTTGTTTCTGTTTTCTTTAATGTCTAAGGTAGGATTTCGCGCAAGTATGTGATGGTCATAACATTTATTTTGTCCATTTTTCAAACATGTTCCCCTGTCCAATTAAATCATCTCAGTCTACTCAATCCCATTCCCTAGATTACCAAATATTTATCAGCAACGACAGCTATTATGGAATGAGCAACCCATAGAGCTAACCCGTTGAGCTAACCCATTGAGCTAAAATCCCATTATATTCCTCTCCATTACTTTACCATACCCGTAGCAGCATGACAAAATTTCCTTCACTCCCATTCATTCCCCTGAGGCTATAGCGTTTCGAGTGTTTGCCGTATTCCACAATCTCTCAAAGTTAAGGGCTGACTAAACTATCGATGTTTCACTAAGAAATAACATATTTTTCGTTATTATCTTTTTTCGCATTCAGACAACCATTCATTCTTTTACTGCACATTCTATTTTCAATTGCTCTCTCCTCGTGTATTTCATATTACTCATTTATTTTCTGAACATCGTGGAGTATCCGCTAGCGAGTTTACGGGGAAGGAGTTAGTTGGCAGCAACAACTTCGGAAGTCACAAAATTTGGAAGGAGAGATCTTGACAGGCAGCGGAGCAGTTGCAGAAGAAAGAATGTTATGAAAGTGGAAAGAGGGAGGAGAATGAATATGCTTTTATGAAACAATAAGTGAAATAATGTGTGATAACGTTGGGGAAAGACATTCCCCTAAAGTATCTAATAGAATCCTAGGTCTGTCCAAAATGGTCCTATAGACGGAACACTCTGCCGATAGCAAAAATACCGGTCAAATGTCATATAGATGGAATGGCACACGCTTCAACACGGTATCCAATCCTTCCTACCGCTGCTGATGGCGACCGGTAAGCCGCAAGGAGGAGGAAGGGGTGATCGCCCCCTCGAGATGGGTGGCCGCAAACATGCACAAACACTCGCTCTCCTTCGCAACCCTTCCCCGCCTCGCTCGGAGTCGGATGCCCCCGTAATCTCTGCGGAGTCGCCGCCCCCTTTCGCCAAAGGGGTTTGTGAGGGAGGGAGGGATTATGCGGGTCGAGGCTGAAGATGGTATGAAAAGGGTCCTTTTTTGATGCTGAGGGGAGGAGAAAGGGAGAGCGTTCCGTGGGGTCCGCATTTGTTGTTCTTAGTCCTGGACCCTCATACTGGGGGGCTGGTGGGGAGTGGGAGGACACGCGATGGATCCGATTAATGAAGGACCCCTCGGCCCAACCCGCTTTACTCCAAATAGACAGTATTCTGGCAAAATAAGGACATGGATACGCCCCATAATGGGAGCACTCAAATAATAAGCCCCCACCGCGTAGAGTACGAAGAACTGAGGCTTTGTGAGCGGGGCGGGGAGAGGGTTGGGCTGTTTTCGTACCCGAAAGGAGAGCCGGTGAGAGATAGGTGTGACTAAAAGGTTTCCAACCCACGGGGGTGGGTCCTTCTGCGGCGGAGAAACATGAGGTTACGTGATAGTTCAACTGGATTTTGGGGGGAGGGTGCTCTACACGGTTGCCATGGAGACCTGGCGTAGCATCATCCCTGGAATGGCAACTTACTCCCTACTCACGGAATCATAGATAGACGAGGTCGTATTTCACGAAGCTGGAGCGAAGGTCTCGAGTCTCCCCCAGTGGTTAGTTTCCCAAAGTATTTAGTTGACATAATTCCTTCCTTTTCCTCTTTCCCATTTCCTCTCTCCAAAGAAGGATCCACAGTTGCCAGCGCAAATGGTGTGGTAGATATAACATTTGCTGAGCCAACCCCTCCCTCTCCTAACTCCTCTCTACCCTTCTACTTTATCAAGATATATTGTCTTAGACTATGCTCCATCTTTTTCCTTTCTCCTTAGATCGTTTTCCTTTCTCATCTTCCTCGAAAAATCCGCATTGCTAACTTTAAGATCCATGATATGTTCAGAATTTTCCTGTTTTACTGCTATTCGAAATTTCCTGTTCCTCCTTCATGTTCCTCCAGCCGTGCAGCAATTCACAATACATTTACATAAATACCCCGCGATCCACCACAAAGGTGTGTTGCACGGGGTGAAAGCACCAGGTGAGTTGGATAAGGGATAAGCGAGGATAAGGGAGACGAAGGCAAAAGTGAAAAACATTCACTAAAAGCCACGAAAATACGTACAAATTAATATAAATTCTGGCGGAAAACATAACGAAAAAAAGTGTTAATTTTACCCAATAAAATGCATAGTTCTTTGGTAACCGAAAAAGGAAGGAATAAAAATGAACTACAACCATTGATACGATAGACCTCCGCTATACCCAGAAGGGGTCACACAGAACTGGAAAGTATGAAGGGGAAATTCTATTAATTCATGACCGTGCAACTCATCGTCCCCACCCCTGAAGTCGCCGGTAGAAAACGTAGCACCCCGTGGTTGGCAACGGACGGCATGAGGAATCACCCCCAAAGAGAGGGGCGAGGGATGAAAGGGGAGCTTGACAACAACAAAAAATGGAAGGGAATGTTGTAACTTTCTATGCAATGTTGATATAATAATTGTATTTTTAGCGAATATATTATTTTTTGTGATTCATTAGTTTTTGTTTGTTTCCTATTCTACTCCTATTTTTGCTATCACATTTTCAATAGTAAGTCATCTCAATTTTCAAATGGCCAAAGATTCATTGACTTATTGACTTCCTTTGCCTTTTATTACGTGTGAGTGAAAACCTTTTTTATCACCCTTGCTTCATTGTAAAACCGCTTTTCGTAAATCTATATCTAAGCTTTGGTTTTTTTTTGGGTAAAACCTACAGAAGTATTCATATTTCATTAAGGCTTTCTGCCAAATCAATACAGATAACTGTTTCATCGGCGTATTTTAAATGAATTATTAATATGAATGGATTATCTATGCACACAGATCTTTCATTTGTTTAATCCATGTATTATTCACACACGTTCAATGAACAGAACACCTTAGTTTGCTTGTGGCAACAAGTCCATTATTACGGTATCAACTTGTTTGTAGATTCGACCACAGAGATAAAATTAGAGAATCAAGCACCGAAACTGATTGGTTCACGTAATCGTTTTTACCTCGGACGATTCCTCTACATCTACATAACACCCCGCAAGCTTCCGCAAGGGCATGGGGCGGGAGGTGTCAGGTCACCAGCCATGCATGCCCAATTCAAATCATGACACCTCTACACAAATATCAGTTTGATCATACGCTGGATGAAAGTTAATCACACGAAAGAAGGTACTTACATGCAACAATATTTAATTACAGGACCCATATATTCAAATCATACGGGACGAGTAATATAAAGATGGTTTTATTTAAAATTGAAACACATGCAGGAAAGCGACAAAATATATTCACGACCAATACTAGTGATGTCTTTCGCGCATGCGGTCATATCTATTTTTATCTCTATTGATAAGAGGAAAAAAATGACATTTTAACACTATCCGTTCCACTATTTATCTCTCTGATATTACGTACGTGATCTGACATCACGTACATGGGTTGTTTAAAATGTATCGGGAAATGTTTCGGAAAATTGGTTCATATCGGATATCGCTAAAATCCCTCAAAGTTATTAAAATTATACCCCTTGACATTGACACACTTTAATCAGCGGCTTTTCCACGACTCGAAGGCTCCATGATAGGCGGATGCCGGGAGGTCCTCAAGGGTACGCGGGCAAGCTTCTTTGACGGCACTTTAGGGTCCCATGGTGGTGTCCTTTGAGGTAGAATTTCAAATTTTTGAATTGGAAATAATTTTCTGATGCCAATATGGAACCGTAATGGGGTTGGGGAACCGTCGCGTCGCGTTGAAGAAGGTCTTTGCAAACAGAAACTCGACACAGTTTTTGGGCGCCCGGCAGGACCTTCAGGACGAGTTTAGCGCAGATCATTTGCAACAACAAAATTTCAGTGATAATTTTGAGCTCTGTCATCTTATCAATGCCAATACGATCTGCCATCATGCGCATACTTAACCGACCGTCTGAATTTAGCCTTCACGCAGACGTTAGGAAAAAATTGTTAGCTATAACTTTTTAACAAACCTTGCAGTAAATCGGGGCCGGTAAATGTCTTTGACATCCTTTGAGATAATTTACCTGCTTAACGATGATAACAAAAATGAATCCAAGTTCCCGAATGATTTGCATTGAAAAGCAAATTTTAATGATTCAGTCAAACACAACAATTTTTGCATGATTTATTTGTGGGGATTATTCTGTGTACGTGTACATGTGTTTGTGTGTACGAGCAAAAGTAGATTTATGCACAAGCTCACATTAATGCATGAATAGCTTCTGGACTTAAACCTTCCGTCAGCACACCCTTGTGGTGGCTTGCAATGTATTGCATAGGTGCAAATAGCTACTCATAAATATTTGTAATATCCCGTTTTACTCGCATTTCTCGAAATGAATTAATTCGAGACTTTGAATTTGACTTGAGTGGAGTTGAGGAAGTATTTTTGGATTTATAAATTTGTATTTCATAAATTTATATTTTTCGACTGTAACCTCACGATCCCTTCTACCACCAGTTTCACAATAATATTACTTAATCCCTTCTTCGAAAAAAACATCCACTTGACAATGAATGGACCCGTTGTAAAAATGCAATTCGTATCTTGTCTAAGGAAATTTTTAAATCACCCATTCGTTTACACCAAAATAATAATCAAATGTAGCAATTTATACTCATATCTCTGTATAGTTGGCAGAAGAGACCCTTTAAGTATCTATCTTCCTCCTACCTGCAGAACATACTTGACTAAGAATCTTATATCTATTAAAATATTTGAATTTCGTTAATTTTCGAATATTAAAGCAAATTATAATGCCCCAAGAGGCATCTGAGATAGTTTTATTTTAACAAGTCATGCTTCCCATCGTTGGATAATGACTGAAAAACACACATCTAATTAAGGGAGAACGCTGGAATAGGCATTCGTGTCCTAATTTCAAAGAAAAATCAAAATTACCGGGGAAAAAAACGAAAGCGTGGCGTCGTCTTCTCTTAGAAGAATGAAAAAGTTTATTTTAGCTCCAGATAACTCTTTAACGTTACCTGGAATTCGAGATGGAAAACTATTATCGCATCGCGTGCCAAAACAGAATTAAATACCCCAACGAGGATGTCGCGTGACGATACGAATTTGATGGCTCAAGATGGCTCGCAAATTGGAAAGAAATTACTCGAACATCGATATGAATTGTTATATTTAGTCAAAGAAATGTTATCGCGATAGCATTAGTTCACCCATTTCCGCTCAAACTAATTGCAAGCAATTGACAGACGAGAATACTCATGCGTAACTCAAGCCAGATCACACCTGCGCAAGGAGCCAGATGTTTGCGAACTTTTAAAATCGACATTTTCTGCGTACTTCACTTCTGATTGATGAATGAATTTATTGAATCAAGCAATGTATGAGATTTTAATGCATATTAGACTAATCTGGAGCTATGTGGAGACTTGTCATTCCCTGGAAATTTATTTTGTCGGTTTTAAGGGTGAAATCCGGAAAAAATATCGAGTTACATATAGTTGAATTCATAAATGAAGGTATACATCGGTCACTATCCAAATTTATTTAAATAAAATATAAACAACCAGTAGGAAAAAGGAAGCGGCAGGAAAGAGTAAAATATGCAAATATTTGATGGACATCGCGGTAAATTACATCTAGAGATTGGAATTCAAACATTCAGTTTTTACGAATTATGCAGAAAAGCGTCCGGCTGCTGACCAAAGATTCCCCAAATTCAAATCGGGTTAATTCCTTTGGGCACTGCCTGATGGCCCCAGTCTCTATTATTCTCTATGCGAGAACTTTCTGCGCTGCAAGGAAAGGAACTACACCACATTACGTGAGTTCTTGTATTGTACATTAGCGATATCCATGGTTTACACACACTGTAGAGATGAATTGGATGAGGTCTGCGTTCAACTGTCGTACACCACCGATCTCCCAAACGTTTGTTAAAGGATTTAATCTTTTAGTTCAAAAATGTGTTCCGTCACGTCTAACGATGTCGCCACGCAAACGTGTAAATGTCACGCGCCGAACATCTACAAGGATGTACGTAGGTCTATTCTATTTATCGCTCCAATATTCGGGTTTTAATAACTATCCTCAGCATTCTTATTGCGGCTTTGGTTCCCCCTCCGATAAGACTGGTAATTATTCCTTTCTTCACTTCTATCGCGAATTTTTTCTAGATCTTATTAGGCTAAGTAGCTCCTAATTTCCCCATGACCACTGCATCAACGAAGGACGTGAATGAAACTAAATTCTCTTTCTAGGTAATCTAATTTTCTCTGTAACATTTTTCTTTTTTTTTACCCGGTGAAAATAAACAACCTTATTTAAAAAAATAAACCAGAACTGACGAGACCACCTCATAAATATGCCAATGGTCAAGTGTACTGTAAGCAGTTACGATCAAATTCTTGCCGTGCGTATTACGTGAACGTCGGTTGGTCAAAAGGACACCCAATCGAATCCCGATAATGGCACGTTAGCCGTAGTCGTCACACCAATGGCGTGTTTGTGGCAAGATGCGCCCCGTGACGTCTCGTGGACATAAAAACCAAATTTCACCGATGGCGAGGAGGAGGTGAAGTGAAGCGGGGGAGGAGGAGGAACGGTTGAGGGAGAGAGGTTGAGGGCCACGGGAGAGGAGAGCACAAACAAGGTTGAGTTGGACGTGGAAGTCTGGAGAGTGAAGATGAGAGGAGGGAGCGGGGGATGGGGGCCGACGATGTTTTTCGGGATGGGTGAAGAGGCGGGGGTGGACTCTGAGGGGGTCCCGGACGCTTCGGTGGGGCGAGAGGGGCAACAGGGATCGTAAACAGCAAGTGCAATCCCTTCGCCCGCTGCAGACAGACTTCTCACCGGCCAACGTCCCGCGGCAAAGTCAACCGACCAGTTGAGAAATGTGTGGGTGCCTTTCGTGACGCTTGTAACATCTTTTCATGAAATCTCTTCCGTCGTCTGGTCGGAATAATCGATAGGGAACTTGATGAGTAAGTTAAAGAGAGCTGTTATTTCGCTCTAGTAAAGTCAATTGTAATTTGGAATACGCCGCAAGTATTGGGGGGTCCTTGAGAGAAAGTGTTACCAAAAGAATTAGATAAAGTAAAGAGAAAATACTCCAGAATCGTCAAAAATTGTTAAGATATGAAGACGAGCGTGACAGGTTTTCTAGAGGAATTAGGCTGGGACCCGATTGAAATGCGGAAACACGAGCGAGACAGACTTTTATAAAATTTCAGGACAAACGAGTTTAACAATGACACAAAAGGAAGTGTTATGGCCCCATACTATTTAGGTAGGTTAGACCACAAAATAAAATAAGGGAGACAAAGCAGTAAAAAACCGGTCATTATGGAAATAATAAAGACATTCGATTTACCAGTCAAGACAAGATTAAACGCTGCGCAGGCATAAGGTATATTCGGAGGTTTTTGTGAATGTTATTTGATAGTAAACGTACATCCCATTCCTCCCTTATCACTTTAGCATCCCACCTGGGGCTTGCACCCCCTGCCATACATCTCTCCGGTGGAACGCAGGTTATTGATTTAGCTGTAGATATAGTCTAATATCTAATCTGATTATTTCAACATATTTCTTCGATTTTTCCTCTCTTTCAGTAATCTGTTTATATTTTGCATTTGGGAGTTCACTTGAAAATTTAACATGCCCAATGTTCTGTGCCCAGTTATTTTTCAACAAGCGGTCATTCCGGTAAAAATGCCCAATGAGGTTAATACCTCTTCGTTTCGATGCGTCTAATAAGCTTATTTTGTTATCCACCCATCTCAGGACTTCTTCATCATTCACTATAGCTCCCCGTTTGAATTAAAATCGATTCCCTTCACTGACTACTGCTTTATAAATGCCATTTCGTTTTGACCTAACATTGCGTAACCCGCGGCGAAGAATCCTACGGTGTATATAAACAAGTCTCCACGACAGGAAGAAAAGGAATTGATCTCGTTTTGCTATTTAGTGACGATCTCTGGCTAAGAAAATAGATTCCTCCAAGACCAAAGCCAACTCGTTCATCACTACTGTGATGCAAACTATAGATTATAAATCCAAAAATCAGGTAAAAAATGTCACTATCGTGATACGAGAATTATTCTCCTTTTCGATACTTAACGATACCTTGCATTAATTAGGGATACAATAGTTCAAACAAGCAGAAAGTAAAGATCAACTGACAACAGGTATCATATTGTATTTAACTTCTTCAGGGTAAGAATTGGTTTGTCCTACCCACTTTATTTCCTTTTTCAGCTCATTAATGCTGGACCTTCCTCAGCCTATTCCACTGTTTCCGTAAAAAAATTAATAACAATTTATTGCCATTTAGGTTGTTTCCATGGATGTAAAAATATTTATATCCATTTTATTCCATATTCCTGCCTCGAGGAAATGAATTCGGTGAAATTCAACCGTAATTATCATTGCAACGAAAGCGAAATTAAATACACATCATTATTGCGTTAGATTTCGGGAGCTCGGAATACGTGGTACGTGCTGCTTTCTTCCATGAATCGCACTTCCTAGTTTGCATTAGTTGCGTATTTTAAACCGCAATTCGCGAACGTGTGCCTGAATAGCTACATTACCCGTTAGCTCACCGTCCGAAACCAGGAAGTAGTACAATTCTACTTTTACTGCAAAATCGTCGATAAACATGTAATTTAAAGTACATAACCTAAAAGTAATCTATTTAATCCTAGTAACGATTATAATGAATATCTAAAAATATAATTATTATATTGTCCACTAGTCTCTAAAACTTAATTCTCGCAAACACTAAATTCCCAAAGATATAGGTTATATATTACTAATATCCACATTCTCGTCATTTGTACTCGCTTCGGCGGTACATATACTAAAATTGGAACGATACAGAGAAGATTAGCATGGCCCCTGCGCAAGGATGACACGCAAAATCGTGAAGCGTTCCACATTTTTTGCACTTAATTTCATTGGTCAACACTCGCGGAAAAATAGGCAAGCCGTGGAGCGGTTGAAAAAATTTCATTTTCCGATTTAAAAATTCATCGGCAAAACTTGCAGCAATTTTAAAAGCTGCAACAAAACTTTTGTGCTAGCTAAGAGGATTAAACGGCCATTATTTTTTTTCTTAAGATCAACTTTTCTGAAAAGTCCACAACAACCACCCTTTGCACGAAGCCCAGTTGGAGCAATCGGCTAATGGGGGCATTTTGATGTTTAATAATACTTGGTTGTGTTTTCCCGATTTTTCGGACGTCGGTTAATAAACAAACGAAGTTAAATCAAGAGGATTAACAAATGTATTGAACTAGATAGAAATATAAAGTTTACCGTCAATAGGGTATAAAAATGGACATCGACTTGTTACTATCAACTCGCTTATATTGCAAGTCAAAAGTCTTGTTATCTTTGCGTTGGTACTTATGTCAATGTAGATAAAAACCACACGTAACTTGCTGGGCAGAACCACTCGTACATGCGTGTGTGTTGAGAAGGTTTTTGCATTAATATATAGGCTTCTATGGGTGTAGGTTTGCATGAATATGTTGGTTTTGCATGTGGGTTCATTCTCTTTTACGAATGGTAACCTAACACCCCCTGCCACCCACCCTTGCGGCGGCTTGCGGGGTATTATGAAGATTTAGATGTAGAATACTTGAATATATCCGTGGCGGTGATTATCCGCTTTATTTCATCGCAGTCATCGAATCTATCAATATCATTTGGTGCCATAATACTCGTAATTCTCCGGGTGTCGCAAGAAAACTCATCTCCTCTGTAGCATTCTAAATATCTGTATTCGTGAATCAAGTGGCCCCAAACCTTGAGAGCCCATTCTCATCTCACCCTTCAGGACGTGATGTATACTTACTCCGACACACATTTGAGAGTAGCATATTAAAAATAATCACACCCTCAAAATTGGAGCGGAATATACGTGTATTCTTTTCTTTTGTGAAAATAAAAACAATGTTGGCGAGCAGGATTGCAGTTTATAGATATCTCGAAGAATAAAAGATAATATTTAAGGGATTCATTTGAAAGAGAGAGAGAGAGAAGTGGAGATTGTAGCATGACATGTAAGAATGTTAACATTTAAAAGCCAATTTATCCCATTGTCTGCAATGAAAACGTAAACATATCAGAGTAAATGAAGAATCATGATGTATGTTAACATTTAAAAGCCAATTTATCCCAATGTCTGCAATGAAAACGTAAGCGTATCAGAGTAAATGAAGAATATACAAAGGAGTATTATAACAATATCACAAAAAATTCATTACCCGTGCAACTTCGGAAAATCAAAATATAGATGGTCGCACGAAATATCCGATAAAATACTTACAAAAGTGCTAAAGACATTGACACTTACTTTTAAAGCACATTCCAAAGGTCTTGACAGTGAACTAGAAGTCCCCGCTGCCGGAAATCACGTCATATCACTCCCCTCTGAAAAGATGATAGTAAGGAAGTGTAAGATCATTGCAAATCAAAGACATGTACTTCAAAATATTGCCAATTCTTGAATGGCATCGTTTTTTCCTTATTAATATTGCCGCTATAACGTTTGGGGCCCGTGCAGCTCCCTGCGATGAGCTCTGGGTGTATACATGTATAATTATAATTGAATTATGCTATTTAGTTTAAGTAAGAGCATAAAAATTCGAAATGAAGAAAAAATTGGCTTCATTTTAAGGGTTTCGGAAAAATATAAAAGAGAGATTAATTTTAAATTAGTTATTCTACGATTAGAAATTACGGCAAGTATTTGGAAAAGAAAAACCAGGGGAGCCACAAAAGAATTGCGAAACACTTTTTCACTTGCATCACACCCTGCAGGTCACTACGAGGGTATGTACCAAAGAATGTTTAACCAGCAGCTATCAGCGAAATTACCGGTAATTAAAACTCCATATTCCAATACTTCATTATATCCGATTTGAATATCGGTAGCCTCCATTCCTTATGCTTCGATCCGCGGGGGCAAATTCCTGCTACCTGCAACGTTCAACGTTGGGTCGCATTCCCTGCCTTTTAGAGACTCTTTGGGGGCAGAGTGTTTCGTGGTGCATTTTCATGTGGTGTTTCAATTTCTTGCTTGTTGTGTCCTGGCTTCCGTGTTGTAGGATGGCTTTCGTGCTGCATCATGGGGTGCAGTTTTTTAGTTGTTTTGCGGTATATGTGTTTGCATGAGTATTGGATGAAGGGATTTTTGCATGAGTGTGTGCGCTACTGTGGGTGTAATTTTCCGTGTTGTTTTTTTTTTTGGCATGTGGTATTTTTCCTTTTTAGGGTTGGTGACCTAACACCCCCCGCCACACGCCCTTGCGGCGGCTTGCGGGGTATTATGTAGATGTAGATGTAGATAAAGTTATCTTCATTGATGCTGTAAACTTTCAGTTGGTAATGCACTTTTTAACAATCCTAACTTTACTCATCGATTTTGCTTTCTTCACTCAGAGCAATTATACATTTTTTTAACTGCACGGCCAATAAGAGATTCAGAACATCCAAAATGAACTATTTCTCCAGAAAATCTGTCGCTTAAGGAAGAGCAAGTAATCAAATAATTTCGGCTCATCACTATAAAATGCCAAGAAAAAACTCCACGGGTTACAGGAAGAGTTCTCAGTTGGAAGTTGTTTGGATATAGTATGAAAAAAATACTCGCAGACAACACGTGCTGAGGGAACCGGTGGAGCATTCTTCGTAGTTGTAGATATCTCGCTCGGACGGACTTGCATTCTTTCATCCTCTTGCAAACGAACTGCATTCATCAAGATAGGGAACCCAGCTCACCCTTTCTAAGACCCCAAGAAGAAGAACGTTTGTAACGGGTCCAGAAATTCTTAAGGTCCATTGTACGTCCACGCATTCTTGGGCATGCACCAAAGGTAAGGGGGAAAAGAATCTCCGTGTAATCCCTATACTCCATGAACTTGCTACTCTCTGCCGTTCAAGGATACTGAAAAGAGAATCTCGTGCTCTTTGATGGGGATTAAGGACCACTTTCTTCCCCGCCACCCTAGCTTCCTCTCTGTTTCTGTGCAGAGGAAAGTCCGTTTCCTCCCCCCCCCCTCACCGGTCTCCTTTCTTTCCTCTCAGGGTCCGGACGAGAGGAGAGTCCACTTGCACGACGTCTCGCATGCGAGAGAGAGAGAGTTCTTCGTTCAACGACCTTTTACCGAAGGGGGTGGCACAGGATCCATTATGTGCACATGCACACCAACACACGCACACCACGTCTTCCGCACCAATCCACCACCTCTTCCGCCCCTTCACGTGGGTGCGTGTAAGACGAGGACGACCCGAAACCCCACACCACTCCCGTTCAACCCCCACTCGCCAAAACCCTCTCCGCCCTCCGTTCTTTTTGGCGCATTCACCCCGACCCTCACGCACAACCCTCGCGAGAGGCGGGGGGGAATAGGGGTGGGGGAAGTGGAACGTCGTCCGGGAGAGCATCCACCGAAAACAGGGGCCTTTTAACCTCCCCCGTCCCCCACCTCCTCCAGTCTCCTTCCCCGAGATGGTTCCTCGCAAAAATAAACCGCCGCAGAAAGCGCGAGGTTCCAAAGGCCTTTTTTTTCCTCTCCCCCCAACCCACCATCAGTATCTCCTCCTTCACCCTTCCACTTTTGCCGCCTCCACAAAAGCCCTGTGGGTTCCTCCGTCTCCTCCTCGCTCTTCCAACAAAATACCCCTCGCCAGACCCCACCCCACCCCCTCCCACCACGCACTAACCCTGCCTCCACCCAACCTTGCTCTTCATCGCGCTCGCACCCTTTTCTTCCATTTTCTGAAGAGTGGGGTGGGTAAGGGAGGCCAGTGACCTCTTGCCCTTCCCCCATCTCCTCCCTCCTTCCGCCACCCCCCTGTTCCCGCGGACGCCATAACCGAGTCGCAAAAGGGCTTACCTCACTCGGGGGGCCGCTAGGGGTTGGGCGAGATGTGTGTAAGTGGAAGAGGGTTGAGGGAGAGAAAACCCTTTCGCGTAAACAAGGATTCTTTCCCTCCGAGAAAGGGTAACAGGTTGCTCGTAGGAGGGAATGCTGAAGCGAGGGTGTGGGGGGAGGGGTGGGATAAAGGGTTTCCTCGTGTTCAATTTCGTGGGATGTTTCGAGGCGAATATTCCGGGCGGAGGCAGTGCCACCAACTGCAGGTGTGGTGAAATTGCTTAGACCGTGTCACAAATCATAGACGGGAAGAAAATGCTTATTAATTACAATACTAAATTTACATCTACGTATCAACGTATCATTAATAGACAAAAATTCCAGACTTATGTAGAATTTTTTTGTACACATAAAACCGTCTATCAAACAAAAATACTTACATTATAACAGTTGCCACCCAAAACACAATAAATGCTCCATTCCTTATTCCCTGTCCATAAGAGGACATACTACCTTGATCAAAAAGTTCCCGGAATAACCACCGTGTGGCGCTCCCATCGTTCCGATTTGAGTTCTGTTTTTTTGTTAAATTGGTACATCTGTTGTTGATATTCCCTTTAAATCTTAGTGTCATAACTTGACATTTGCAAAAGTTACGTAGCCAAGAGTACATCTATCTCTGTGTGTGTTGGCGATTTTTTACAATTGCAGAAATGGATTTAAATTTGCAACAACAAACTTGTATTAAATTTTGCGTAAAAAACGGATTTAGTGGCGCACGGACGTTGGAAATGTTGGAAAAGTGTTTCGGCAACGATTCTCTAAAAAAAACGGTCGTTTACCAGTGGCACGAGCGGTTCAGAAGTGGTCGTGAGTCAATCGAAGATGATGAACGCAGTGGCAGACCATCGACATCGAAAGTCGGTGAAAAAATTGATAAAGTAAAAGAAATGTTGGTCAATAACCGCAAATTAACCATCAGAGAAATAGCGGAGGACTTGAACATTGCCTATGGATCCGCCCAAGACATTGTGGTTAATGATTTGGGTTTCCGTCGTGTAGCAGCAAAGTTGGTGCCAAAAGACCTCAATTTCATGCAAAAAAGAGACCGTGTTGACGTCGCAAAAGACATGATTTGCGAGGCTGAATCCGATCCCACATTCATCAAAAGGATCATTACTGGAGACGAGACGTGGGTTTATGAGTACGACACGCAATCCAGACATCAGGCAAGTGAATGGCGTTCACCAAATGAGCCGAGACCAAAAAAACCACGTCGTTTTCAGTCAAAAAAGAAGGCAATGCTGACGGTTTTCATGGATTACAACGGTGTAGTGCATCATGAATTTTTGCCAGAAGGCCAGACAATAAACAAAGAGTATTTTTTGGGCGTTATGAGACGTTTGCGTGAAGCAATTCGCCGAAAGAGACCAGAAATGTGGGCAGAAAACTCGTGGATTTTGCACCATGATAACGCACCGTCGCACAGTGCTATCATTATTCGTAATTTTTTGACGAAAAATGCAACAAATACCATCCAACAGCCACCGAATTCACCTGATTTGGCTCCCTGTGACTTCTTTCTGTTCAATCGAGTTAAAAAACCATTACGGGGAACGCGTTTTAGCAGCCGAGAGGAAGTAATGGAAAAATCGCAGGAAGCACTGATGGACATACCGAAAACCGAATATAAAAAATGTTTCGAGGATTGGATCAAGCGCTGGCATAAGTGTGTTGCAGTCGATGGGGATTACTTTGAAGGGGACAATATAGATTTAGATGAATAAACATGTATTTTTAATTTTCTGAATAAATTCCGGGAAATTTTTGATCAAGGTAGTATAAGCTGCCCCGAACCACGAGATAAATTCCTCTCAAATCTACACCATTCTATCTTCCAACGAGGTTATCCTGAATCCCTCCTAAACAAAAGAATCCAAGGAAATGCTTACACTCCCAAACCTTCCTCCACTGCAGAAACCCACCCTCTTTCAATTTGTAGTACATACTTCCCTGGCCTTGAGTCTCTTAAGTTTAATTCCAAAAAACCTCCACACTATCCTCAAAAACCATTACTCCACCACTAACCTTTTTCCCAAATGTCCCTCCATTCTTTAGAACGCCCCACCAAATTCTTATATCTCTTCAAATCAACCAATCCACTCCTTAAATCCCCGCCCCGTCCCAAAGCCACTCCCATGCTCTGCAATAAATCTAGATGCAAACATGTCCTGTTTTCAAAACCCCAACAATATTTCTCTCCTACCTGCTTTTTAACTATCTCCCACCAATTCTTTACTCATCATGTACTTAACTGTACAGCAATGTAGTTTACCTTCTGAAGTACCAACTATGCTTTGCCTTATATATCTGACAGTGTACCACACCCCTAAATATTGTAATCAATAACCACCGGGCATCATTCCAGAATTCTCCCTTAATGGGATTCTACCAATCCCAAAGCACGCCTCCGAACACAACACCCCCTTCGATAAATGCTACAGTGTCTCCATTTTAGCATCCCTCCCTCCTCTGCCATCACCTATCAAACCAACCTTCGGGTTGATTACTGTTTTAATGGTGCTTATATATATATATATATATATATATATATATATATATGTACCTGCATTCATTCAAACACAAAACCCGCCATATGGCGAACAAATATTCATTCACATGGAAATAGATATTAGGAAAAGGGACAGGAGCACATATTAATGACGAACACAGAAGGGGTGGGGATATATATATATATATATATATATATATACTCATATATACAGAAACATATATAAGGAAAAGGGATAGGAACACGAATAAAGGACGAACACAATAGAGGTAGGGAAGGCGGAATCGAACGGATCACAAGAGTAAAAATATTCGTTCGATCCGCCTTCCCTACCTCTATTGTGTTCGTCCTTTATTCGTGTTCCTATCCCTTTTCCTTATATATGTTTCTGTATATATGAGTATTTATTCGCCGTTTGGCGGGATTTCGTGTTTGAATATATATATATATATATATATATATATATATATATATATATATATATATATATATATATATAAACACTCATAAAATATACTCATAGATATATAAATATAACAAATGGGGAAGTACTTGGTATGGTGGGCGAAGAGAGGGGTTTGTTGGGTAAAATCCTATGGAGGCAGGAAAAGTGGATGAAGGGGGTATTGATCGGCAAGTTGATGTTGAAGACCGTAATAGAGGGGAGAATGTTAGGCAAACGAGGAAAGGGCAGGAACAGGATTGGGATGTTGGACGGGATGAAGGGAGGAAGGAAGTACTCAGAAATGAAGAGGGACCTGATGTAGATTAGGTTACTGGATTTTGTTTTGTTAGGAGTCACAAAATATCTATTTGATAGCTGTATCCATCCAAAAACCTACCTTAACCGATAGATTACATAATGATAATAAAATATACATATGTATATATGTGTGTGTGTGTAAACATGTTTAAAATGAAATACTTGAAGCTATTTTACTTGAACACCGAAGTGTCTCAGAAGTACATTTAGCAACAGTTTCAAAAGCACGTTCTATATTTCCAAGTTAATTTGCACTTTGATATCTAAACATAATTGTGAACCCATAGACTGAATTCCAAGCAAAATGAATTTAATCACCTTATAAATAAAACTGAACTACATGCATATTGCCTTCTGATAGAGTATGAATTTTATGTCATAAATAGATTAGTTTTGGCACGCAGCACGACAACGAAGAGACCAAATTTACATCCTTAAAGTTTAAAAAGTAATATCAGTTATCTCTGTTAAAAATTCTCTAATGTTGGCAAGACTGTCGATGACCAGTTAGAGGGAGGTTTCATAGTGTTCCCGCCCCCCTTGGAAAGCTCATTCCATTTAGATCCCGCCCTTCTACGCGTTTTCTTTTAGCGGTCCGCAACTCGTCTTCGCCCACCACCAGTACTTCCCCTTCCATCCCCCCCAAACACCCTTTTGGCCCAAAGGGGTGAAAGAACCCTTTCTTCTCTTTGCCCCCCGTTCTTTAAGGGGAATGGCGAAGTTTGTTCGGGGTGGAAGGGAGGGAGAGGAGTTAAAGGTGAAAGGAGGAAATTCCTTACCCTTTTTCGCAAAAACTTGCCTCCTTGCGCCGCGCAAGCGCAATAATAGAGCGTAAAGGGATAAGGGAAGAATGAGGGGTTTGGTGGGATTGGCAAAAAGGTTGTGTGGTGTTTCCCCCGGCCTTTCGTGCTCATTTGAAGAAGGATGACAGCAGGGAAGGAAACAATAAATGTACTATACCAAAGAGGAAGTTGATGGCAGGGACATTAAGTAGAGAAGTGAAATCTATCATCTGGAACGGAGTATTACTATCACTCTGAATCTTAGTCTATGAGGCAAGACAATGAGCGCATATTGGAGCCAATTGAGAAGTGGGTGTGGAGGTGGATGGGAACGTTGAAATGGACGGACGGAAGGGAAGTAAAAAGAGGTGGGCTGGGTATGGTAGGGGGGAAAAGAAGGTTGTTAGAAGAAAAGGCAGGTAAAGTGAATTAAGTGGATAGTGAGAGGCAACAGAATGTGGAAGACTATGACCGAGGGGAGTACTCATGTAGGATAAGCGGGGTAAAAGGAGGGAAAGGGAATATGCTGTTGGGCGGGGTTAAGGGAAGCGGTCAGTAAGTGTATCCCCTACCTTTCTTGATATACACTATTGAGATATATATTAACTAAAAAAGTTTTTGCCTAACCAGCAATATTAGTTTTCTACCAAACGACGAAGTGTTTTGCAGAGAAATAAGGACATCTGCTGATAACGTACGATTATCTAAAGATTTAGACCACATATCGGAGTGATGCACGGAACGTGAGTTAAATCATCAAATAATCCAATCCAAGCACCTGAATACATTTAACTAAAGGAAACATAAAGTAAAACTCAATTATTACACTATATGCGTAAATAGATGACGGCCGTGCCGGCGAAACGTGAACTAGATATGTGAGTGTCCTTTCTCTGTTTCTGTGCATAAATGTTTTAATCAAAGATTATATACATTAGTATACATATGAATATACATATATATGTGTATATATATATATGTATATATATATGTATATATATGTATATATAAATAAATAAATATTATATATATATATACATATATATATATATATATATATATATATATATATATATATATATATATATAACACTTTTTGAAAGTCTCACGGACGTGAATAATAATGTATAACACTTAGCACCAGTGGACACAGACAAAAACACACAGAAACACACAAAAAAGAGACTCACTGTTTTTCGAATTTTCGGTGGTCGTGACCACCTTTATCAAGGAATAGAGGAACAGAACTGGCAGTTGATAAAGGTGGTCACGACCACCGAAAATTCGAAAAATAGCAAGTCTCTTTTTTGTGTTTCTGTGTGTTTTTGTCTGTATATATATATATATATTTTTTTAAGGTAATCTACCGGTTAAGGTAGGTTTTTCGATGGACACAACTACCAAACAAATATTTTGTGGCTACTAACAAAACACAACCCTAAATTCTACTCTACACCAGGTCCCTCTTCATCTCTGAGTACTTTCTTCCGCCCTTCATCCCGTCCAACATCCCTATCCTGTTCCTTCCCTTTCCTCTTTTGCCCAACATTCTACCCTCTATCACAGTCTTCAACATCCCACTGCCGGTCAACACCCCCTTCATCCACTTTTCCTGCCTCCATAGGATTGCTCCCAACAAACCCCTCTCTTCGCCCACCATACCAAGTACTTCCTCATTTGTTTTCTTCTCTGTCCATTTCACCTTCTCCATTCTTCTCCACACCCACATTTCAAAAGCCTCCAGTCTACGTCTATCCTCCTGCTTCAATGACCACGTTTCCGCGCCGTACATAGCTACGCTCCATATCAAAGTTTTTACGAGTCTTTTCTTAACATCCTTACTCAAAGTCCCCGTCATCAACTCCCTCCTCCTCGTGAAAGCCTCTTTGCCTAGCGCAATTCTTCTCCTTACGTCCCTACTACTTTGACCGTGTTGGTCCAAAACACTACCGAGATACGTAAACTGTTCTACCTGCTCTAGTTTTTGCCCTCCTATTTTAATGTTAAGCTTGCCCTTTTTCTTTCTAGAAAATCGCATAACCTTTGTTTTATTAATGTTGATTCTCATCCCATACCTGTCGCACTGAATTTCCAATTCACTCAGCAATGCTTGCAGCCCCTTGGCTGACTGACAAACTAAAGCTTGGTCATCAGCAAACCTAACTGATTTTACGAATTCCCCGCCCACTTTCATTCCTACCTCTAGTTCTTCCCATGCCTCTTTGATCATTTCCTCTGCATACAGGTTGAACAGCAACGGTGATAATGGGCAACCCTGCCTTACACCCCTTCCTAACACTGCCCATCCTGTCTCCCCGTTTCCCACCCGCACCTGAGCAGTCTGAGACATGTACAGGTTGCGGATTAGCCTCCTTTCCCTCCAATCTATTCCTATTTTCTGCAGAATACTCATTAGTTTTTCCCAATTCACTCTATCAAACGCTTTTTCGAAATCTACGAAACAGGCAAATACCTCCTGGTTGTGTTCTATATTCCTCTCGATTAATAATCTCATTACTGCAATGGCATCACGCGTACCTCTCCCCTTCCTAAACCCAAACTGATCATCCCCTAAGTAATCATTTGCCCTACTCTCTATCCTTTTGTTTATGATCCTGAGAACAACTTTAGCTGCGTGGGATATCAAACTAATTGTCCTATAGTCCTCACATGACGTGGCCTTTACCTTTTTCGGAATCGGAACTAAAACTGCTCTCACAAAGTCTTCCGGCCAGATTCCCTCCTCATAAATGCTACGGATCAGCCCATATAGCCTCTTCCTCCCACATTTCCCTAAGCATTTTAACAGTTCCACGGGAATGTTATCTACCCCCACGGCCTTTTTTAGTTTCATCTCCCTTAATGCCCTTTCTATCTCATTGTCTAGTATGCCTGGACCTAAGCTGTCTTCCTCTACGTCATTTTCTTTTTCAATGTCTAACTTTGTAGGTCTGAGTTCTTTACTATACAGTTCTTCTATATACTCCTTCCATCTCTCTTGGATCTTTCCTGCGTCAACTATTACCTTACCCGCCTTATCGCTAACTGTTAGCATAGCTCTTCCTTTCTTACTTCCCGATAACGATTTAACTTTGCTGTACAGCGCACCGATTTCACCCTTCCTCTGGAGACTTTCCATATCCTCGCACTGCGTCTTCCACCATGCGTCTTTTGCCTTATTTGTTGCCCGCCTCAATTTATTGTTCAATTCTTTGTACTTCATTTTGCCTAATTCTGTATTTATATTCTTCCATTTTCGCCGCTCATCCATCTTTGTAATCATCTCATCCGTGATCCATGGTTTCCTAGTCCTTTTAGCGTAAACGGTTCCAATAGTGTCTTTTGCGGCTTTAGACAACCCTTTTTTGATCATTTCCCATTTTTCTTCGATAGTAATAAGCCCTTTACCATCCTCCATGATTTTCTCTACCGCCTGTTTGTATTCCTTCCTTTTCAACCCATTTAATGCTTCTACATTCCATTTTCTAACTCGCCGCCCCTGCCTTATCTTTTTGAAACGTACGCTACATTTCATAACAACTAAATTGTGGTCTGAGTCCGCATCCGCTCCCGGAAAGCTGTGGGAATTTATCACACTATTCCTAAACCTGTGTCTAACCAGGATATAATCTAGCTGATATCTTCCTGAGTCACCTGGCATTTTCCATGTATACCTGCGTCTTTTGTGGTGTCTAAACCAAGTGTTGGTGATGACTAACCCCTGTCTCCTGCAGAACTCAACTGCTCTCTCCCCGCGGTCATTCCTCGTGCCCAAACCGTAGTCGCCCACCTCATCACCATCTCTTCCTTCGCCTACCGTCGCATTCCAATCCCCCATCACTATCAAATGTTTCCCTGCAGGAACACACGCGATCATGTCCTCTAACTGATCGTATATCTTATCGACCTCTTCTTCCTTATGGTTGCTCGGTGGCATGTATACCTGAATAATAACTAAGTTCGTCGGTTCTGCTTTTATCTCCACTAGTAGTATTCTATCCGTTACCTGCTCTATGTTGACTACGCTTCTTCCTACCTCTTCATTTAATACTATGGCAACCCCTCGTTGGCTCTCGTCCCCACCGCTGTATATTATTCTATACTTATCACTCCAGTAATCCCCGCTATCTTTCCATCTCACCTCGCATAGACCTAAAATATCTATATTTCCCCTTTCCATCTCTCGCTTAACATTCTCCAATTTCCCTGTCCTCATCATTGTCCTAACATTCCACGTTCCTATTCTAACTAATTTTGTCTTCTCCTGCGTCTTCTGTCCTGCTGCTGCTGGTTTTCCCTTGCAAGGGTTTCGTGGGATGACGACCGCGGAAGCCTTGCCTCCCCCGCTGCCGGGCACGACACACGGCCGATTGGGCCGAGCCCCGTGGTTGCCAGGACTCAAAATATCTCTATTGTCCATCATATTTTTCTAGGGAATGATAATTGAGGTGGTTTCCCGTTGCCTTCCTCATATATATATATATATATATATATATATATATATATATATATATATATATATATATATATATATATATTGCTTATAGTTGGTGTCCTTTCGTCCACCGCCACACGTCCTTGCGGGGTATATTCTACAAGTAAACAATACCCCGCAAGCCGCCACAGGCACTGAGCCTTCATCTGTTGACTACTAAAGAACTTTTAAAAATAGAGGCGATGTCTTCAGCGAGTTCTCTAAATATTCTGGAGGGATTTATGCCAGACCTGGGACTTTCTTCGTTTTTATATTCTACATCTACATCTACTCAATACCCCGCAAGCCGCCGCAAGGGCGTGTGGCGGGGGGTGCTAGGACACCACCCATAATTTAGAAAAGAAAAATAATAAAAAAAAAAAATCGCATGCAATAACGACAAAATCATATATAAAAAAAAAAAAAAAAAAAAAAAAAAACATGGCATACATTCATGCATGAACACTTACACCCCACACACATGCAAACACTCAAACTACCAACTAACATACACATGCACCTGAAAGTATACCTAACATCTCTATAGTGTTTAATTTTGTTCCGACTTGTAAATTCAAAGTTTTTAATATTTCTAAAGTGACTTCGGTTTCTTGCTATTATGATTACTGATTGTTCGGGGAAAGAATGAGTATTTGTACCTATCTGTCTTGGAATCTATCTCCCTTAGTTTATCTTTGTGGTCTGATCTACCTAAGTAGTGTGGGGCCATTATAATTCCTTCAGTGTCATATTTAAACTCGTTTGTTCTGAACCTTTGTAAAAGTCTAAGCCTCGCTTGTTCTCTCCGCACTTCAAGTGGTTCCCAGCCTAAATCCCCTAAGAGACCTGTCACACTTGTGTTTTTCGTATTTCGTATCTCTTTTTCATATTCCTTCCAGGGACAATTATTTGTCGCTCATGAGCTGGTGAATGATTTAGTGTATTTTATGGCGGCATATTTAAGGTTCAGGAGTCATTTATTGTTAAGCAGGCTGTTGGAGTATTCAGTAAGGATTGTTACGGGTAACAGTGCTTGGCCACAACATTCAACAGCATACGTTGACCGGTGGACTCCTGTTAATAATATACACATTTGCAAGCGTGAAACGAGAGTTCAACCCCACACAGCACCGCATCTCCTCTTTCTCCCCCCCTCCCCGCATTCCCCGTATTGTCTGCACCCTCCGTTCGTGGGAGAAGTGGCGCGCGATGGAATTTCCGGCGACCCCGCCCCCGCACGCGGGGATGCTCCCCGGGGAATCGATAATTCATCTGGTCGGAAGGGTTGTTTTCATTGGCGCACGACGCTCGCCGAAGTCGGAAAAATTGACACAGGGAACGGAAAAGTGTTTGAATAGTGAACAGAAGGGTGTGTGTGGTGGATGGGGGAAGTGGGAACGGTGGGTGCAGGGAAACAGAGAATAAATCCTGAAAAATGCTCAATGGGACGTTTTCTTCAAAACAGGGTCTTCAAGGTTCATTGAAATTTTGCACGTGGTTGGATCCCAAGAAACTCACCTCACACATGACAAAGGCCTTGCGTTCTGGCTGTGCGAGCCGCCAGCAACCGTGGGGCAGGAGGAGGGTCAAATACTATTCACCGTCAATATATGCGGTTGATTTTGGATCTGAGGAAGGATAGGAAGGTGCTTTCTGCAGCGAGGTTTCTGGCCGCTTCTTACCCACTGAAAGATTGATCCAAACACTAAAGTAGCCAACCCGAAGTTCGGTCTGGTAGGAAATGATAGAGCTCACCCAATCATAAGTACAGCGGCGTGAGGAATTCACATACAGTCACGTTAAGCGAACCAGTTCCTTTCTTCCTCCCCCCCTGTGGTTTCCCAGAAATACTTGGCACCCAAAAATCCACGCAGCTTGAGCAAAACTGAGGGGGTGTCAAGAGGCGTAACCCAAAATCGAAAATGAAGAGTTAAATCTAATCCATTTTTTATGTGTCCGCACTGCATGAGAGGAATGCCTCCTGACAGTGACTTAGTTGCATGTTAGCCCTTATAATGAGTTTCCTTATTTGTCTCCTTAGGATGATTTCGTGTGATTAACTATAATCCAGTGCATGATTAAACTGATTTTTATGTAGAGGTTTCATGATTGCGATTTTTCATGCATGACTGACGAGCTAACATCCCCCACCATATGCCCTTGAGGCGGCTAGCGAGGTAATATGTAGATGTAAATAGATGCAGTCGGTGGAGTAGTTACTAACAGATAATATTCGTCAATTGCGCAACGGATCTTGCATGAATGGTGTCCAGTTGACCCCCTTCCACTTGCCCTTTCCATGGAACACGGAGTGACATGTGTAATTGGTAGTAGTATGAGTAGAATTACTGGTAACCTAACAACCCCTGCTAAACCGCCTTACGACGGCTTCCGGGGTAGTGTGTGTTCATGTGTATGTATCTGTGTGTATATTATATAAGTATATATTATATATATATATATATATATATATATATATATATATATATATATATATATATATATATATTATTAGGTAATCTACCGGTTAAGGTAGGTTTTTGGATGGACATAATTACTAATTAAATAATTAGTGACCCCTAGCAAAACACAACATCCTACTCTACATCAGGTCCCTCTTCATCTCTGAGTACTTTCTTCCTCCCTTCATCCCGTCCAACATCCCTATCCTGTTCCTTCCCTTTCCTCATTTGCCTAACATCCTCCCCTCTATTACAGTCTTCAACATCCCACTGCCGGCCAATACCCCCTTCATCCACTTTTCCTGCCTCCATAGGATTGCCCCCAACAAACCCCTCTCTTTGCCCACCATACCAAGTACTTCCTCATTTGTTTTCTTCTCGGTCCATTTCACCTTCTCCATTCTTCTCCACACCCACATTTAAAAAGCCTCCAGTCTACGTCTATCCTCCTGCTCCAATGACCACGTTTCAGCGCCGTACATAGCTACGCTCCATATCAAAGTTTTTACGAATCTTTTCTTTATATCCTTACTCAACGTCCCTCTCATCAACTCCCTCCTCCTTGTGAAAGCCTCTTTGCCTAGCGCAATTCTTCTCCTTACGTCCCTACTACTTTGACCGTGTTGGTCCAAAACACTACCGAGATACGTAAACTGTTCCACCTGCTCTAGTTTTTGCCCTCCTACTTTAATGTTAAGCTTAGCCTTTTTCTTTCTAGAAAATCGCATAACCTTTGTTTTATTAATATTGATTCTCATCCCATACCTGTCGCACTGAATTTCCAAATCACTAAGCTAAGCTTGCAGCCCCTTGGCTGACTGACAAACTAAAGTATATGGCTGCGTAAGTTTTCGCCGCGGTGGTTTGAAGTATTCTGCATTGTCAGGTTTCACCGCGTCGTTGTTTGATTCAGACAACAGTTTCGCCGAAGTTGCATTCAGCGTCTTCAGGTCGAAGAGCTTGGTCATCAGCAAACCTAAATGATTTTACGAATTCCCCGCCCACTTTCATTCCTACCTCCAGTTCTTCCCATGCCTCTTTAATCATTTCCTCTGCATATAGGTTGAACAGGAACGGTGATAATGGGTAACCCTGCCTTACACCTCTTCCTAACACTGCCCATCCGGACTCCCCGTTCCCCACTCGCACCTGAGCAATCTGAGACATGTACAGATTTCGGATTAGCCTCTTTTCTCTTCATTCTATTCCCATATCCTGCAATATACTCATTAGTTTTTCCCAATTCACTCTATCAAATGCTTTTTCGTAATCTACGAAACAGGCAAATATTCCATATGGGATCGTAGATTTTCGCGGCATTCAAATGAAAGACTCTCCATTCTCGGGATGTCACCGTGTAGGTTGTTTTTCTGACAACAGTTTCGCCCGTGTTTCAACGAGCGTCTTCAGGTCGAAGGAGTCTTCAAGTCACTTCGACCTGAAGACGCTCGTTGAAACACGGGCGAAACTGTTGTCAGAAAAACAACCTACGCGGTGACATCCCGAGAATGGAGAGTCTTTCAGGCAAATATTCCTCTCGATTAATGATGTCATTACTACAATGGCATCACGCGTACCTCTTCTCTTCCTAAACCCATCATCCCCTAAGTAATCATTTGCCCTACTCTCTATCCTTTTGTTGATTATCCTGAGAACAACTTTAGCTATTTTAGCTTTAGTTAACAATTTTAACGTTTAAGCTATATTTTATATCCATCGTTCGACCTCATTATTGCATATAGGAAGTGATTTATCTCAATTTAATCCTGTATGAAATTATAATGAGAGATTCATCAATTTAGCCGGTGTTTGATCAACACACGAAACCAATACGTCTGACGCCGTTCGCGTCACATTTGTTTACCTATCGATGATTCTCTTTCCCAAGCTCTGATCGATGATGGTCTTGGACGGAGTACTCCGCCTTCATTTGAAAGGAGGCATATTTCTTGTAGCACTTAAAAAGAGTGAGTCTCCTCCACCTTCGCCCTATCGTTGAAATCCTTTTGGCTCCTCCGTGCTGTGCCGGGTGGCGTGACAATGGGGTCGGGCGCGGAGTGACCACTTGCGCAAGGCGATTATCTTATCTGGAGCGACGCGAAAATCCCCTTCGAATACCTTTTTTCCACCAACCCCTCCGTCCGGGGGTTCGTCGACCCTTTCGTCCTGTTTTCCAAGGAGCGAAGACCCTTTCAGGTGAAAAGGAGAGGGAGGAAGAACCCATTTCAAAAAATCCATTTTCCACCTCCGGAGCAAGGCGATCCAGATAGAGGAAGGAGAAAGGTCGGGAGGGGCGAGGATAGGTGGGCCGGTACGGGATTGTGGGAAAGTTCAGATTCTGCGAGTGGACTCAGGTTTCCACCCTTTTGCGTATTGGGGGTCGGCGAACTCCAACTCACTTCAAGGCCAAGGATACCTTCCATGGTCCTCTTCATCCCTTGCACCAAAGGGCGGTCTATGCTTGAGGAGAGATCCCTGAGATGCACCGCGATTTTAAGTTGAACGAAAAGGTCCTTCACCTTCGAAGGAATGAAGCTCGGACGTCGATGAAACCCTATGGGAGGACTCAATTTTACGTTTACGGACCATGCTGTCCAAAACTCTCCTACTGGTACGCTTAGACAATTCGTTAATTTAAATTTTACCGAAATAACGGCACATATCCACACTACCCCGCAAACAGTCGTAAGACATTGTGGCACGGGGTGGGAGAGGTGGGAGGATAGGTTAGAATTATGAGGCCAACAGGGTTTTCCCAATGCGTTATGGAGTTGGGATTTTTTGGATAAATATACTATCATACAAACTACCGTAAGGGTGTTGAGTTGGGAGTGATTATACACCAGACTACCCTTGTCCCAAAACACCCTTCCCTCTAATCGAATTCGGACAACGTTATTTTGATCCCTTATCGTTGGTGGGAAAAATGACTCCTTATAAATCTGTTCTACACTTAATATCTCTAATTTTATTGATATGATCTCTCCTACCACAGTACAATGGGGCTAATAATACATTTTCAATATCATTGCTATCAAGACATCCTTATAATTAATACTCGGAAAATACCAATTTCATGCCCTTTTTTCCACGGATAATTTCTCCTAAAATCCTGGATGTATTTAGTAGTAAACTCGCAAGGCACGGGTGTAGCGTGCGACTCACTGCAGTGTACCAGATTCAGATCCAGAGCAATTTCTTCACTCAGCTTCAACTGGAATTCAAGCAGTGGAAATCTTAGGGCCGTCAAATTTTCCCATCCCTTACAGAAAACTATTGTTCGCACAGGGAAAGGAACAATTTCCCTTTAGCCGAATCTGATAATTCACGTCCCTGGAGAGGTCACGGTTAGACCGAGGACCGCTCTACTCTTTCCTATCAAATCCAAAATTCAGTTGGCTTACTATGGTCGATAAACGCGTTCTCTTTCGATTTACCTTCATCAACCCTTGAGTGCTTAAGACAATAAGTTTGTAAAAAAAAGCATGCCCGAATTTTCTTCCATTAAATTATTCTCGTAGAAAATTCATCTTCCTGATGCATGCGGAACGTAAATTCAAATAATTTTGCATTGTATCAAACATAAAATGTTTGTTCCTTAAAATATAGCTTCCTAGAAGTAGTACACGAATCAAAATTAATTTTCCAATTCAAGCGAAGTCACCTCATAATCTGGACAAATTAAAAACTAAGGTGAATATTTAGAACACGTCAACATATTTTAAAATCGTCTAGAGTGGCACATACGCAACTCAAAAACAAGACCAGCCAGGAGAAGACTCTTCTCGTGGTCTCATATCATAATTGATGAAAGTGTATATTGCGATCAGAGAATGTGATTGAAACGAAATTTAAAATTGATTTTAACGTTTTAACTTTTTTTGCGATTTTAAAGTCACAAGAATTACAAACATTCATCTCATCTTTCCTTCCCTCATTACTAACATTAGAAACTGCCCAAATTCCTTCTTCGCAGTGAGTTGACACCTGAGTAAGCAGAGTCTACGTACTTATGACTCCAGGGCGGTCATCGACCGCTGAGACGATTCCCCTTCCACGTCGTGGCCCTCTGCAGAGTAGCCCGTCATCGCATCTTCCTGAGACCGCAAGAGGGAAGGTAAACCCGAGAGGTTGTGCAACAGGAGGTTTCGGCGTGGAGGGTCGTCAAGAAAGGCGAAACCCAACGGATGTCTGAATGGTGAGTGAATGATCTTCCGCCGGCCCACCCCCCCGCGCTCATCCCATTTTGCACAATTCCCCTTTGTTCCCCACCGAGACGAGTTCCAATGGGGCGGAGTGTGTGCGTGGGTGGGTGGGTGGGTGGGTGGGTGGGGGATGGCGTGGGATGGAATAGACTCCACAAGGGGTGAGCGATGAGAGCACCCGGCACACTTTTCCATCCCTTCGTCAGGGGGAAAATGAGTCAGGTTGGATTCCCATCGCCACATAAGGGATCACTGCACTGCAGGAGTTCCTCTCTGGACTGTGGAAACGCTTATGGGATATGCATGCGGGCTGTGTGGACCGGGCGGGTGCTTCCGGGGAACCACGCGTCTCATCACACTATGCTCCTTCCTTCCATGAAGGAAGGAAAAGAGAATGACGCACTTCAACGACGCTGGCCAACCCCTCTTTCACTGATCCTTCTTCCCGAGGAACAATTTTTCACCAGCCGTGGGGAATCTCGGGCTTAATCGGAGGTATTCTCTGAAATTGTTTGAAAAATCACATATTTTCTCCAATTTTCCCCATTTTAGAATCAATTTCAGTAATTTTTGTAATCGCTCTAAGGTTGGAAATGGTAAAATGGATGGATAGGAAATCAAGCGAAGACGTTCTAGGCATGGTGAGGGAGGAGAGAGCGTTGTTAGAAGCAATCCGAAGAAGGCGGGAAAGATGGATGCAAAGAGTTTTGATTGGCGATTGAATGCGGATGAAGACTGTTATAAAAGGGAGAACGCTCCAGCTGAGCGATTAGAATATAATCAATTCCGCATCGATGAACTTCGCCCATTTTTCCGAAAATCTAGGGTTATCCGGCGAGGCATGAGGAACGCTTGCTTCAGCAGTGTTATTATGACACTGGTTATGAAATTCAAATGGAATCTACATCTAGATTAATCCCGAGGGAATTTAATAGGACTTTACAACGTCATTTTACCAATTTAAATCTGATACTTGTATTCAATTGTATTCTGGGAGGAGTTTGGGATGAAAAACTATCATAAAAAATTGAGGGCAATGAGAATCTCCAGAAAAAATAAAAAATAAGGCTATGATTAACATACATTTGGGGGAGATGAACTGGGACAAGTAGAACAGTCAATCTATTTAGGAAGTGTTTTGCTGGGTGAGGCTGGGAAGAGTAGTAGCGGCATTAAAAGATTTTTGTTGGTAAAGAAGCGTTTACAAAGATGCCGGCGTTGATGAGAGACGCCTGAAGTATAGATGTAAAGAAAAGGCCAGGGAAAACTTCAATATGATGCGCAGCTTTGTATGGCTCGGATACATGGTCTTTGAGGCAAGAGGATCAGCGTAGATTGAAGGCTTTTGTGATGTGCGCGTGGAGAGAAACGAAAGAAAAAAAATTGACGGAAATGAAAACAAACGATGAGGCTCTAGGAATGACTAGACAGAGACGGCTCATGGGGGATATTCAAAGATGGCAGGACAGGTGAATGCAGGAGACACCGATGTTGAAGACCGTAAAGAAGGAAAAATACCGCTAAAGCAAGTTAGAAGGAGGAAAACAACGGAAATTTTGGATATTATTAAGGGAGGTTTAAAGTATGCCGAGCTAAAGAATGATTTCTTGTGATATGTAGTTTAAGGATATTTTACGCCATGTTGATTAGGTATGTGGAGTACAGTAGTGCGTAGTCCCAGAGTTCATCCAAGACCTACCCTAACCCGGTAGACTTGCACCCCCTGCCACACACCTTTTTAGTGGATCGCGGGGTATTTGTGTAGATATAGACTACTGCTAAAAATATGTATAAAAAACCATGAACACAGTTATCAACCATTCAATGTTTTTCCCATGTTCATTATCCATCTCGACTCGCATCTCATCACCATGATGTTGCTTATTGGTTGATTAGCCCGAGGTGCTAATTTTATTAGGCATAACCAAACGGATATGGATGTAAAATGTATTTACAGGACTGACAATGGCAAATTGTGGTAGCATACACATAAAGAAGCGATTCGCTAAAAGTTATATGAGTTGCCCACTTTTCTACGGAGGTGAATCTTAAGCGATAGGAGCGGCAGAGGAAAGTAGGTTGAAGGCGATGGAAATGTGTAAAAAACGAAGGAGTACTTCGAAAAGTGGGTGAAGGGAAGAGTCTATGGAGCACACATACGTACAAGAAGGAGGAAATTAATTGGATATATCCTTAGGCGCATTAATGGTCTTGCTGAAGACCACAATTGAAGTTAAAATGGAGAGATGAATGATGATCGCTATGGGTGAATTATGAGAAGCAGGCATTGAAAAATATCAGTGCAATATTCTGTGAGGGAAAGAAAAGATTGGTAGGGAAGAGGACAGTTTGGAGAGCTACGGCACATGAGTCCTTGGATTGATAGCCCACGAAGATGAATCAATATCCGTCAATGCAACGTATTATGCATCCACATACGTACCCTTATCCGGACAGGGATTGTAACTATGAATGCCTCCGAGCGACCGGTAAGAGTGATGTGCTCCCTTCACTACATCTACGTAAATACAGTGCGAAACGCCAAAAAGGTGTGTGGCAGGGGGTGAAAGCACCAGGTGGGAAGGGTAGGTGATAAAGAATGATATGGGAGAGGAAGGAGGAGGGGGAACATATTTTGTAAAAATCCATCAAATAACGTACAAATTTCTATGCACGCTGGAGAAAGACTCATTTCTAAAAATAGGTGAATTCACCTGATAAATTAGTTATTTGCCACGAGGGAAGGAAAAGGGAATCGAGGGAAAACAGGGAATCGAGTCGTGCACTCGAAAATGGTTCCCCCCGGTCGGTTGGGGGAAGGGGTTTTGTCTTTCACGCTGAGGCGTGTGTCAATATTCAAAGGAAAAACTAGTGATCCAGTGTTCGCCCCGGAGTCTCATTTTCCCACGAGTTTCACTCTCGCTTGACACCTCCCTCCTTCCCACGCTCAGATTCCTACGCCTCCACCACCACGTGGTCACAAAATGCACCGTCCTCTTGTCTCACCCTTCAGACCCATTCCGCACCAAAATTCTCCCCCACCTCTTGGGAAACCGAAAGGGGAAAAAAGGGTTCTTGACCTTCCTGGGAGGACCGGATGGCAAAACAACCGGCTGAGCGGGGTTAAGGGACTTATTTTCGGAGGATGTTTTGAGGCCGACGCCCCGACCTGTCGTCTTGCGCGGCGGGGATGCAGGGCGGCGAGGGACTGACGGGGATGAAAGTGAAAGGGTTTCGGTGTGTCTGTGCTAGATAGGGAGAACTGCGGTGACAGGAGGACGCCGGAGGAGCGTGTTCCGAAATTAACTCCCTACTCCGCTCGAAATCCCTTGGAGTTGGTGAGCATGTGTCTCGTCCTTCCCGACCCTTCTCGCATTAACTCCTTTAGGTCAATCCTCAGTGAAGGATTAAACAATGCTGAGAGGCTTCAAATGAAATGTTGCCAACGATGCTTCAGCCACAACTTTGCCTGGGACTCTTGAAAAAAATTGATTTTTCGAAGTTAACTGAGAATTTGCGTAAATCAATGACGGTTTTGGCTAATGAGTGTGTTTTACACTCTGCACTATTTAATATGTTTTTTATTAAGTATACAATCTGTGCAGGATACAAATTAAACAATTTATCCTATTCAGGGTGACACAGTTTATTTACTTTTCTTTGGTTAGTAAGTTTAAAAATATTTTTACAATTGAACATCATTTTCGCCCTAGTAATAATTTATGCATATTTTTGTTGTGATTGGGTCCCTGATGAAACTAAGTCACTCATCCTTTATGATTCGCACCGCAGACTACTGACGTCCCTCCTGATAAAGAAAGCGATTTAATGACCAATTGAACCAATGCCCTCCCCCAGATTCATTTATCCAAGAATACCTAGGCTGGAGACCTAGCACACCTGCCACACGTCTTCCGGGTGGCTTGCAGAGTACGGCGTCGATGTAGATGTACCTTTACGTCTTCATTCAATGGGAAATTGAAATAATCATTCACACTTCTATCGATGTTAACATGAAACGGGAAATGCTATTCTACTTATGCCACAATCTCCATCATAGTGATCAGGTGTGGTTATAGAGATAAACACAGTTGGTAATTGTTTTTTCTTCGCCGCAATTTCCTATTTTAAACCTACTCCATGTACTGTATGCATAGTGAATATTTTTTCCCTTTTCAATTCCTCTCCAATATCATGGTATATCCCTTACCCATCCCACCCTGTGCTTACACCTCCTGCCACACACCTTTTTGGTGGGTTGCGGGCTATTTGTGTAGATAGATGTAAACGTAGGTAGGCCATACACACAAGGTAATTCACGTTCATCGCTGTATTACTGGTTGGAAAGACGTCAGAACAAAACCTGAAGAGTGGTCTCTGGTCAATGATACCCTGAGGTCACATCCCTCGTCACGCTGTCCTTTCCAAATGACGGACGGACTAATAACACGTGTGCATACGAGTACATTTCTCCCCGCTTCTTCGGATCGTGAATGACAAGCCCTCCTTTCGACCGCCCGACCACCTCGTCGAGGCGGAGAAAAACAACGGAATTCTCCGACGACCGAGGATGACGCCTGCCGAGGACGCCCTCGAAGGTCGAGAGGGGCGGACCGAGGAATGGAACCAATTGGGGACGGTCAGGATGGTGGAAAAACAGAAACGATGAGTTACATGTGCAATTATTCTGAGATATCCGACGCGTTAGTTTCATCATTTTCTAATTCGTGCAATTATTTGAAGTCTGTCACACTTAGAGTACATACGCACGAAAACCACAATCGACTATATCAATTTCTCGGTTGTCGAATCGGTCCATTATACGGGTATGGTGATAATGAGAGTAGATGTACGTAGATCCAGAGTATGTGCAGGTAGAGCCCAAAAAAGAAGGCAGTTCAATAGAATAAATTCATCAATAGCTTTTGGCGGAGATGTAAAAGTGAAAAAAATTTTCATCAAAACTGGGAAAATAAGTACAATTTACAAACTACGCAATTTGCAGAAACCTGCTTGACAAAATTCAAGATAGGAAGTGATGATAATGTGGAAAGATTAATGCTAAAAATTCAGTTTAATCAACGCCTATCATCTTGTTGTAGCGATCACGTTTCCGAGCCGTACGAAACCACTATGTTAAATCATATTTGTTCTTTCTGCTTCCCATTCATTCATTCTCTTTCGCTTGCTTTCGTTTTATCAACCAATAAGTTTGTCCATTAAGCATGATTGATTTGAAGTAATTAAATAGTCTATAAACAAGATTGACAGAAATCTGACTATTAAAATTTTGAAAATCTCAAATCCATCTTGGCATTTCATTTCTTCGCATCTCCCCACCCTCACATCCTTCTGCAATTACTTGGACTTTTCCTTTCTGAGCCTTCTTCTTAGGAATGATGGGAAGAATTCTTCTTCTTATCATTCCTTTATTTTACCGTTGACTTCAGGAGGACTACATCATAAAATACTTCCGAGTTTAACGGGCGTTTAATAATAACATTAAAGCTACCCACCGAGGGGGGGCATGAAATATGATGTCGCAAAAGATTATTACTTATTGAGAAAAACTCATATTTATAATATTTAAAAAACTTATATTTTATCGATATTTTGAATGCTATTTTTTTATTTTATGGACTGATATTTTGAACAGTTCTCCCGCATGATTAAACGGATCCTGTTATTGAATATTGTTTCATGGGAGTACTTTCTTTCGTGTGATCAATATTTTTCGAGTGCATGATTAAACTAATGTATGTGTAGAGGTTACATGAATGGAATTGGGCGTGCATGGTTGGCGACATATCACCCCCCGCCACACGCCCTTGCAGCGGCTTGCACGGTATAGTGTAGATGTATGTAGATGACCTGTCACACTCGTCTTCTTTACGAGACAATTTCTAGTGAGGTGAACCGACCTTATGTCTGCAACCCCTGTCACATACCCTTTTGGTGGGTCGCGGGGTCTTAATGTAGATGTGGATATCTATAGTGATGAATATCCTTGATATTAATTGAATTCGAGGCAATACCTAATCGAATCCCGGAGTCTCGACTCTCCATCTGTTCCGATTACTTTCGATTCCTCTCTTCACCTCTCTTCGATGAATTCATTACTTTTTGTCCTCATGTCGTAGTGGAACAGTCCGAACGGGGACTAGAAAACAAGTATGTTTTCGAATCAATATGCATATATAATCCATATGACGCTCAGTTTGGAGCTGGGATACTCATCGGCATTGATGTCACTTCCGAATATCGATCCGCTGGGCATCAGGTCCATCCTTAACTTTCATTCACATTTTTTCGAGCCCTTCCGTCTTTCGCGGTGAATTTCACGTCAACTTCACCATACAATATGTATATTCCATGACCTTATGTGGCGATTCTTAAATTTACGCTGTAATAATCATAATATTAACCACATTCACTGATGAATTTGCCCCAGGATTTCATAAATCTTTCATCTTTTACACGCTGACAGTACACTTTCCAGTGAAATCCAGACCGGTGTTATTATTCCTTACCGTAATTTTATAGACCTCCCCGTTATTCGTATTAATGGTTAACTGTGAGTTTGCTGCTTAACAAAGCGAAACGAAAAAATGCATTGCACACCAGCACACTAAAAACACTCGGATTTCACAATGGGAAATTGGAATAAAATTTAATTTTTGAAAACTTTCTAAATAATTCGATTGTATTTCGACCACTGTGTACTTTCTTTGCTTAAGCACTTACACTAAACCCCGCAATCTGCCGCGAGGGCGCGTGGCACCACCCGTAAAACAGAATAAGACCATATGAAAATCTAACAATTGCGTGACGATCCACTTTCACACACCTTTGCGGCGGCTTTCGGGGTATTAAGTAGATGTATCTACATCATGTAAAGGTAAACCATCATGTATTCTGATATTTTTATTTATAATACTATAGATTCAGCTTTGCCATAGATTACCCTGCTTACTTATGGGTTAAATGGAAGAAGGGACCATTTGGTCTCAATTTCGCCCAAATAAAGACCTATATCTATCTACCCAGGAGTGATTTGGGATAGGTAGCATTACTATAACGCTCAGAAATACTTCAGTCATTACGTATGGCAAAATTTGATTGAGCAAGTAGCCATCATAATTGCGGGTTAATAAACAGAGAATTGGTTTGTGGCAACACCCAAAGCTGTTCCGTTAATATCCCAGTATCTTCACTCCTTTTAGAGTCAATTGTGCTAACATCTCCCATGAAATAACTTTCTTAAGTCATCATCATCTTTGGTTTCCTCTGTAAATCTTCCCGTCAACTTTTCGTCCAGTCATGTACTTCAGTTAATTACCGTGCCAAATAAATATAGTAGTTTGCCTCTTATTCTTGTAAGTTTGCTCTTTCGGCTTTTCAGGTCTGATGCATAAGGAGAACTTATAAGAAATTACAAGAAGCCGAGCGTTGAGTATCACCCGGTATTTCATATTTAGAAGATTAAATTGTTGCCACATCAATATTGTCATTGAGCGAAATAAAGGTCCACTTTTCTTCCGAAAAACTTCACTAAAGGTTACTTCTCCTACTCAACCTTATGAGGTCAGTGTATCATCCAACCTTCTTATTTGTCGAAGTTAGTAGCACGTAAAAAATCGGATATTTTTGGTTCATTATTCATGTCTAATGTGATGCACGAGGGCAATTTGTATGGTTTGAAATAGGATATATTAATGGGACTTAATGGTTTCCTATTTATTAGCGTTCGTTTGTCTGGTGAAAGAAATTTTTGGCTTCGTACGTTCTGCACATGTATGAGCCAATAACCCCACCATTACTAATGAGGCGGCTTTCAAGTTGAACAGCAGATCCAAATATCTATATAAGTCGAGCATCTGAATTCCACTGCACGGAGAAATTGACTATAATCATATCATAGCCATCGATATCTTGTTAAGCCTCACGATTGGTTGGTACTCCTGAACTCTTTACCCCTCACTCTTCTCACAATGACAGTCGTTTGATTTACTCGTTCGTTATTTCGCCACGAAATATCTCGTATCGAGAGGAACTATTCATTGCGATACATGAAGGACACAAACGCACATGCATCATGCACCAATAAAAGCCGTTATTGTCATATTCATTACTACATGGATGTTTCAAACGGTTGTGGACGAACGCAATTTAACGCCACCATCATCGGAGAAAAATAACTGAGTTACACCCAGGTTAAATCGTGAGGGAAGGGAAATACCTCCGTATTTTTAGGATGCACAGCGGTTAAAACTTACTAAACCCTCAACAGCTTCCATAATTCATCATGAATTATTTATAAGTGAACATTGCACAAGAATTTTCAAGGAAAATCTCATTTCTCTCGCCCTGGATTTGAACCCAGTTCAGTCGACTGAAGAAGGAATCAAATCCCAGGGTCGCTTGATTCGAATTTTATTTAGTAAAACACTGACTAGACATCGATAGGACACGAGAGCATCAGGTTGGGTTCTGCCGACACACTGACGGTGGGACATTTCCTGAAGTGTTGATTTATGGCATCATGATTTATTACGACAGTGAAATGGATATATCTGCATTAGGATTGGAATAAAAGTGTTTTTTCTTCATTTTGTAATTTACTATGTTAAGCGAGAAACATCAAGACGTTAAATTGAGACGTTTTTTTATCATCTCCCGGGAATCTAACTAAACCTCTCTTCGTCTCGCCAACTGTCAGCGGCCCAAACCCTTTGGGGTCTATTTCCTCACCATGCCACAACTTATAAAGCGGAGATAATTGAGGAGCAACAGGCTTTGGCCAATAAAGCGATTTCTATATCTCCATTGCAACGGACTCACTACGCGCGTCACTTTCCCTTCACCCTTTTCTGCCCCCCGGGCTTAATTTTTATATCCATCTCCGAAACGCATGTATGCTATATGCATGCATATCTCAATCTCCTACTTTATTGTCACTCACCTATACCCCTTCCATCATTTATCTCCCCCAACCATCCGTCCTTTACTTTTTCCTTATGAATATTGCATTCCCCTAAATTCTCTCCCCGCCGCCTTTTGTCCCGCTATTATCGCCTTCGCTCACGACAAGATGGACGCTCATGCATGATGACTGGCGTGCCAAGGAGCCATTAGTCATTCCTTAGTAGCGCCATGTGATGGCTTTCGTGTGTGAGTGCGTGCATTCTCTTATTTGGCTTACCTGTTCCGCCGGACGCGACGTTTAACGCTGTCGTTATCGAGGGGGCTTATTTTGGCGGCGTCCTCGAGTCACACGGTCATTAATAAAAGTGCGCAGATGGGTATGCGCATCGCATAGCTTTGGGTGCCCGCAGCGGGTAGGGAGGGCGACGAAAGGGGATCTTGGGTGGGGTAGAAGCCTTTCCCGCCACCCGGGGAGGGAGAGAGACCTTTGGCGAACGATTTTATTGTTTCCTTGAACGGAAATCGAGTCGGAATCGCGGGAGGATGAGTAATCATTTCTTGAAACCTGGTTTCATTTCTGCCGAGGATTACGCGGGGGGTATCTGCTTGGAAACGTGAGAGGGAAAAAGAAGGAATAATTTCTCCTTAGCCTTAACCGGCGGAAAATTCAGGCTTCATTCAATTTTTGTTTAATACACGTATTATGATGACATTCATATTTGCGTATGTCCTTCAGTCAGGGCATTCAGCAAGCTCATATTTTCATCGATTATCCGCTTGTACACAACAATCCACAAGCCTCTAGAAGGCGAGGAATGTAAAGGCAAGCCAACTTGCAGAATTATTATCATACATACTCTTGAACGCATGTTAGTTCAAAAAAACTCTGGTGCACATACAACCATATATATATAAACATAAACACAGTAATCAACCCGAAGGTCGGTTTAGTAGGTGATGGTAGAGATCACCCAATACTAAGCCCTATACGGCGTGTGAAAAATCACACATCAGAGTAGGGGGGCCAGTTCCTTTCCCTGTGCCGGTTATGGTTTCCCAGGAAGACCTGGTACCCGATTAATCACTTTAGCTTGGGTGGAGCTGCAGGTGCCCAGAGTGCCTTGCCCGGGAATCGAACCCGGGACCCTCCGGTCAGCAGTCCAACGCTCTACCCACTGGACTACCGCGAACCACCATATATATATATATATATATATATATATATATATATAACCATAATATATACATATAACCACAATGTATATATACATATAACCACAGTAATCAACTCGAAGGTCGATTTGGTAGGTGATGGTGGAGTACACCAGTATTAAGCCCGACTTCGAGTGAAATTCACACATCAGAGTAGGAAGGGCCAGTTCCTTTCCCTGTGACGGTTATGTATATAAATCTTTCAGTGACGGTGTCCGTCTCTCTTATTTTATCTCGGTGGTCGAATCTAAAGCCAGACGCCCGGTGGTCGAATTTAAAGACAGAACGCATGAGTTTTCTTGCGATGTCGCAAGAAAACTCAGGCGTCCTGTACCTTGCTAAAAGTCTTGTCTTCTCTCTTCGATAATCCAGAGGCTACCAGCCTAAAACCTCCAGCATAACCGTTAATAACCAATAATTTGTTGTACAGATTATTTTTCTAAACCTCATCTAAATCATTAATTAACGGGTTCTTCCATGGCTCCCGGATACTCTCCGCGTATTCTAAAAGTGGTATGACTATAGCGGTGTAACACGTCTCTCTTACTTTTTCAATACATTTTCCTATAACCAGTCTAATGAAACCTAGTTTCTTATATACGAGATAGTACGATAATAATATGTCGCTCTTCAGCTGTTCAGATCTGTGGGAGACTTCGTTTTTTGCTCCAATATTTTTTGTAGAGACGTTCCTAAAACATTTATTTAGGATATTGCCCTTTTTCATTCTGGCTTTAACAATTTTGCCATTTTCGGACCAAAGTAGTAATCGATCGGTTGAGTTCACTAGAAGCAAACGTATCTTCAGGAGTGTCGCAAGGAGGTGTTACAGGGACCTAATCTTCTTGGTATAATTATATGAACTAAGCCTCGAAGAAATTACTTAGGGTATTGACCTTTTTAACGCTATCCGTTACTACTTCACCACCTGCTTTATTTGTACAATTGGAAGTTTATTATTTCTCTGACATTTGTAATTTCCAATGTAAGCTCATCTTCTTGCACCGAAGATAAAATTTCTACACTACAAATCGTGAATTTTCCACAATTTACGTCCTAAATGGAGAGAGAGGCCAGTCACTGTCATTAGTTCCCACCCATTTGCAAATTCTTTTACCATTTAAATTATTCTTCTACGAGAAGAATTTTTATCACTCCTGCTATACCCATTGTTCTCAAAACAAACACTCCTTTTATGGTTTATTCCCTTCTTTTTTAATGTTGAACGCAGCCTTCTTCCTTCATTATCCTATATTGCTTCCGTTTTTGTGTACTTGGTTGCCTCCCATACTTAGGACAATGGTCCAGTAGTGCACTATACAAAAACAATGAACCCCGAACCAAAAACAATGAACCAACTGATGATGCCTAATCACCCCTAAACCTGAATTAATTAGAGCTACGACCAGACTAATTTTTAACTTTCGTCTCTCTCATGCCATTCATGGAACGATTCCTTGGCAAAGAGGTTGAAAACGGTGGCGATAGAGGGAAACTTCAACTCCTGTGATTAATAGTCTTCATTAATACATGTAACGTTTACTATTTTTAACCTTTGTTGGGACATGTATTATACATTAATACACGTCCCAACTCAGAGGTCGCGGGTTCGACTCCCGCCTAGGTGGGTTGTTCTCCATATAGGGCATGGGTGTTTGTAATTGTTTCTATTGTTATATCATTGTTAAAAAACCCATGTAAAGGGCAAAGTACTGTTTTCGGATTAATGTGAAATAAATAAATATCTGTCCATTTTTTAGACTTATACTTTCAGAAAAGTTTTAAAATTTAGCATTGACACAAAAGAAATTATTGTGGCCCCACACTATTTAGGTACGTTAGACCATAAAGAAAAGGGAAATAGACTCCAATACATAAAGACAAAAATATTCGTTTTTTCCTCGGACAGTAAGGATTCATTATTGTGATAAATCAAATTCATTACTAAACTTGTTAAGATATTCCATTTACAATTCAGGACAAGAAAACACGCTGCGCAGACATAAGGTATATAGTATTCGTAGGTGCATGTACACGTGTATATAAGTTGATGGTGTATGTATTTGCATGGTGAGTTAAAAAGATTTGTGGCATGAATATATATGCCACTGTTGGTATAATTTTGCACAAATATGTTCGTTTTACATGTGGTTTTATTCTCTTTTACGGATGGTGACCTAAAACTCCCCGCCATACGCCCATGCGGCAGCTTGCGGGGTATTATATAGATGCAGATGTATTAGCTGCAAACGCTAACTTAAAACGCGTTTTTCAACACCAATCTATTTTCATAAAAGATATCACTTTAGCTATTTTTCTCTAGGTCTCTTCTTGAGGGAGGAGCATGGAAATTTTGTTAACGTTAACGAAGGCGTCGATCGATGGCGTTCGAGAATCCCTGGCCGACAGGTTAGAGTCGAGGCTTTCAGCCCGACGAGTTTAAGAATTGCCATTTGGGGGCAGTTTTTACGGGTGGTTTGCAAAATAGCATGTAGTTGAAAACAGATGAAACACCTTTTCGAGTTACCTAATGGAAAAAGAAGAGATAACAGAAAAAACTGAATACGAGATGTTTTAGAACCAAGAACTCTTTCTCTGTTGCATGCCAAGTTGTTTTAGAAAAACCTTCAACTGGAGGAAAAAATAAATATCTCTATGTATGTGCGAAATCGACGGTATCCATCACTGAGGATTACCTCTAATGTCGTGCTTCCTTTGAGGAATCGGCATAATTTTCTTGCACTGCGGTCACCATCCATCTTGCCTTGTTGCTCATCACTAGAAAAAGAGATTTCTCATTTCGGCATAATAATCACCTTTAGTTTTCGGAGAAATGAAAACTCCTTCGGAAACTCCTTCCTTTTCGAATCGTTTAAATAAGCAGCAACTTCCAATTATCAACTTCTACGACACGGTAATACAGGGTATTCAATTAATTAATTTGACTTACGCTGTTTCTTTACGCTTTGAATCTCTAATGAACCTGTAATTATGAAATGTCCGGACGAGCAGTATGAATGGTATGGGCAGTAAATGCTCGTTAGAGATAAAACTCATTTTATTAATTAGATAAGGCTATTTGTCGGAAGAGTAAAATGAACTCTTTAGGTGACTAAACTCTTTAACCGGCGTCGTAATTACCGAGATAACTCAGGTTCACCACACGACTTTGACGTTCGAATGTCTAATCAGATCATTGTGGAAGGATTTAATTGCTTCACCATCGGCTCTACTATATTAAAGAGTTGGAAGTTCTTTGAGGTTTAATTGAATCCGACAGATTATCATGACACGGGAAGTTGAAACTTCTGGTGGTCCCATAAACGTCGGACCGTTGATCACACGGTACCAGAGCTAGCAGGAAATTAAAAACCTCGAGTTTATTACGAAATAATCGGTTCTTCTTTAAAACATCCCCGAAGGGTAATAAGTTGATTTCTTAATTCCTCCTAATAAATAGGAACTCATGTCCGTAGCCGTTGCGATAAATTGCAGTTGCTTCTTTTTTTACTGTCCTTGATTCTCAGTTAAAGATAAAAAAAGGAGAATCTCTCCCACTTTTTCAGCCATTTGCACCGCTCGCCACGTCCCATAGGCAATATCACTCCATTCACGGTTTTTACGTCATTAGCCTAACCCTACTCTATTTCAAGACCGTAGGGGTGTAATGACCAGCGAGCCGTGAAAAATTGCAACTCGACGCAATAAAAATGGGAACATTAGTCGCATTTTCCGTGGAAAAACATGTAATTTGGGCAATTAAAAACAGTCGCAATTTCCGCTTGGTTCGGGGTATCATCAAAACCCTGCACTAATAAACACCCCGCCCCTTAATTCTCCGGTCCGCGGAGGGTGGCGCGGGGGGATGTAGGTTCAGGGGGGGTTGATGGAGAGGAAAGGCGGGAGAGTGGAAAGGGAGATACGAGGAGGCCCTTGAGGAGTTTCCTCTTTTTTTTGAGGGAATTATCGGGGGAGGAGTGTTGTTTTTATGGCGGTACCATTAAAAAAAACGTTCCTACCCGTTGCTGCACTGGGAGGGAAAAAAATTAATTTTCATCCCTCAATTCGGATCTTAATGGATACGACTACGAATGAATATTTATAAGTTTCCAATTGTGCGTGCCTACAGGTCGGATACCGAAAGGGATGCGATCAGAAGAATCCGATGGTCGACGGGCGTTATTGTGACTCGAAAGAGCATCCCGATCAGAGGGGGTTGACGTAACAGGTGTCGCCCTGGGGTCACGCCGTCTCGAGCATGAGGAAGGCAAGCGGGCAAGTTCCGGCGCCAGTTCGTAATCTTCAGCACAACAACACTTCAGTCATTCGTTATCTCTGTAATCGTTAACGGACGTGAAAATTTATTGCATTTCTTTGTGATTCTGACAATAATAAAAAGAGAGAACCAATGAAATACAGTCGAGAATTCCAGCGTGCACTCGAACATAATATTGCAATAATATGAATAACTTGTGAGAATAGGTTAAAATAGAGAGTGCTGTTATTTCTTGACAAACTGTTTGTAACTACCATCCATATCTACAGCCGCCATGTTTATTCAGAAGCGTGCAATTGCTGAACAATAGGTAATTGAAATAGTACTTATAGCATTATAGCATTTTTATTGAGTAAATATTTTAAGAGGACTGTGTTTTAATCATGGGAGAATTTTTTACGTAAATTTTTCATTTTATTCCCTAAAGCAGTTCATATTTACATAAGTGAAAGACTCAAAAAGTCAAGAATGATAAGCTCAAAAGTTCACTTATTACAGGTATTTTCAATGCACTCATTTAACAAAAATTGTTCATTTCCAAATGAAATGTAAAGTTTTTCAGAAGTAGAAATTATTTACTACTAGTTAAAGGTTCTTAAAAACTTCTCAGAACTTGTAAAATTGCAAAAATGCACGGAACACACTTCCTTAAATTTTATCCGCTTACTGGATATTGGATATTTTGAAAACAAAACCATCAAGCAGATTTGCTCGCCTGGGTTGGGGGGCACTGGAATCAAGAAGGTCATGAGTACGACTTCTAGACAATTACAAATCATTCAAGTTTAACGCTGACACACAGATAAAGAATTATCCTATCACCTCATTACATTGGTAGGCGAGACCGAGAGAGAGGTTGAAGGAAATACAATTTTATCCCTATGACAACTTACTACTGTGTGTAAACCCCATTACGTGAATCAAAATTATATTTTTTTCATTATATCTCTTTGATAATTTAAGTGATAGGTAAATAAATTTTAAGCATACATTTTGGGCATGACGCGCGTCGCATCAAAATTTGTATCACGCATCGCGCTGATCGTGACAGAGTTTTTCGCCAGAACCGGAACTTCCTTGATCCCGCAGCCACCCTACTCGCCATTCGTGGCTCCATCAGACATTTTGTTGTCTCCAAAGTTAAAATCAGCCTTGAAAGGACGCCGATTCGACTCAATTTCGGACATTAAAAACTAAAATTGTACGGCGGACCTGAAGAGAATCCCTAAGGCGGCTTACCAGGCAGGGTTCGATTGCTGGAAGAAACGTTGGCAAGGGTGTGCTGTCAGCCAAGGCATGTACTTTGAGGGCGACAAGTTCGATTAAGCTGTATTCGTCGAAATAAACAAGTTATAACATCAGTCCTTTCTTTTTTTGATCACACCAATCGAACTGATTGATATAAGGAATCATTTTGATTTCACCCAATTCACGACCACAATTGTGACGAATTTTGGGGTAGACATAGATGTGGAATGGTGGGAAACATCACCAACGAAAATCCGCACTTCTTCCAAATATAATAATACGGAATGATATTAAGTGTTAATTACTTAAGCCTGGAGATCTGAAACCAACTGCCCTACATTATCGCGGTGGATTGCAGGTTAAGAGGTAGTGCAGCTCTTTTGCTCGAAGGTCATTGGAGCAGATTTCGTCTGTGCACATTAGTGTGGTGAAGTCAGTCTCTCGGATAATGACGACCACCGGAGAAGTCGTTTAGGGTGGAGGGGAGTGGCAAACAACCCTCATCCCCACTCCTCTGCTCTCCACGTGTTGCCGCCACTGCCCTCGGGGTGAGCACGCGGCGACGGCGGGGCCTCCCGACCTGGGACAACTACCGCCGACCCCACGCTCTCTTCACACAGGGCGGTTGGTCCTCTCCTCGGAACTCGCCCGCTCGGGAAGTGAACAGAAATCTTACGGAGTACGTATGAAAAAGCCTTTTGAAGACATAGGTGGGGAGATGAGAGCGACACTTGACAAAAAAATACTTTTCCACCCACTGAATTAAAAAAGTGAACCGTTATGATGAACTGGATTAAGATTTTCAAATAAATTTTGAGATGAAGTCACGCAACAAGGGTGATATTTTTTTGGTTAAATATAGCCTCGATTACTGTAAAAATATATACGTATACTCACGTATACACAGACATAAACTCACAGATGCAAGCATCCATATTCGTGGACTAAAATATGTATACATATGCATACACACACATTCACACCTACATACATACATCTATGTAGGTATACCTATATATATATACGTATTGATAATTATATGTAATTCATAGTTGATGTGAGTAACAGCTGTTACTATCTCTAATTGTTTGCGGAAAAAACGAAATCTTAAACCCATTCGTTCTACTGATTATATCTCTATTCTTGAATGAATGATCATGTCTTCAATAGTACAAGGGTAGTTAGACGGGTTCCTGGAATCACCACCAGGTGTCAGCGCTAGCGCAACGAGTTTCCCGCGTAGTAATAGGTAATCGTTTATGAGAAGATATATTGATAGATACTATTGATTGAGTAAATATACTGATAGATTATCTTCCCACTGATGAAAATAATATTGGGCAGTACTATGATAACATTCTGAACCAACTGCAGAAATAGATACATGAAAATAAGGTGTGGTTTGGCAAGTAAAAAGTCATGCTTCATCAAGACAATGCACGCCCCCTCACTTGACTTAGATATGGTGAAAATACGTGGACTACGATAGGAATTCCTTTACGTCTACTTAATACTCCGCAAGCCGCCCCAAAGGTCACCAACCGTAAATTGTTCCTACTACCATCTTATTTGCCTGATTTGGCTCCATCAGATTTCCATCTCTTCATCAAGTCCGAAATTTTCTTTAGTGGACGGAGATAGTCTTCAAACAAAGAAATAACAGCCGAAGTAGACGAGTATTTTGCAGTCCTATAGAAATCTAATTTTCGAGACGGGATCAAGACATTGTAACATCGCTGGGCAAAGTGCATTGGTGTACAGGAACACTACATTGAAAAATCAAGAACTTCACCGAGGTAAGTCGTTTATTTCAATTCCATCCCGAGAAATTTTCTCATTACCCTCATTATTTGTGATTTCTTAAATGCGATGAATGACTTTGGAAAACCGATTGGTCTCAAACCTACCCGAGAGATTCCGTCTAAAAATTAACTTGATTTTTCGAGGGATCCTTAAATCCTTCCGCAATGTTATCAAACTGCTATCTGTGTCATCTACGTAACTTTTTGTGTGAGCAATCATTTATTTTGTGGAAGTTTTGACATTTTCGTGTGAGCTGTGGCGTATTGTGGCCACGAATTGTAAAAGGGAAAAAGAATTCCTCAAATCCATCTGTTCAGCTCTTACATTTCGATGGGATTTTATTTGACTGCCGCATATACGTTGGGCTCCATCTGCATCAACGATAAATTTTAATTTAATTGTATTTATCGATTGCTTTGTTCAATTCGTTAATCTCAACTTCAACATTCCAGTGTCTCAAATCCAAGGGGTTTTCAAAAGTAATGGAGTTATGTCTGAAGTTTTTTTACACTGATTTTTCACAATAAGTGCACTTTTTCACTGTATGATGTTTAATTTGGAAATGCTGTGCAGGTATTCAAACGTTCGACGTGTATTCAAGTTATAGTCTAACCAAAGCGAAATAACACCTCTCCTCTACCTTTCTGATTCGAATATTTCCCCACAATCCGTTTGACGAACCCTTGTTTCCTTAATTCATATTCGCATATGTTTACAAGGTGTTCACTACATCTTAGGTCCTGTCTTAGTGTGATATAAAGGTATTTTACTTACAAATAGTCCGCTGTTTATACCTATAATTGTAAGTCTAAAGGGCAAATGGATTTAGTTGACATCACATACACACGACTATTTAAGCTATGTACAGTTACAAACAGTTCACCGTTTTAACTAGAATTAGGTCGGTCTAACGATGGAAGGCAAACATTTAAATTACGTACTCTCCTCCCTGTTGCGAGTAACAACAACCCTCTTGTCTAATTCTTAGAGGTGTACATCTCACGTAGACACTGTGGTGCATGTACTTTTTTATGATGTATATAATTTGAATTATTTAACATTTATATATTGTAACAAAAATTAAGAAAAACTTTGATTTTTCAAGTTGAATGCCTGGTGTCGGTATACCCCCTGCCACACTCTCTTTGGTGGCATGCTGGGTACCATAAAGCAGTATGAGAAGAAGTAAAATACAAAGGCGGCTAATAATAAAAAGGACATATGATGATGCATTTTTGAGATGGGTTGAGACGTGTTAAAGGATGAGATGGAATCCGGAAAGAACTCATTAGGAGAGCCTGTTCCCGCGGGGCATATATTAGTTAATTATGCATTATAATTGGAACCCCTAATGTTCGGGAACCGATGTTATAAACTCGCACATGACTTACTGTAAATAAAAATGATAATGATACGATGAATTGCGGATGTTGCATCCCCGCAGCATGCACCTCCTATTATTGCCTCATACGATTTCCACGCTATTCACAATTCTTCCATCCGGGCTTGTCATCGGCAAAATCTCAAACGAAGTAATGCGGAGAATTCAGCACCAGGAGTGACCAGAAGGGATGAATGCTTGAGCCCTCAAACCCAGTAATTTGATTACGGAATGTGAGAAAAATTCACTCTTTGCATATTTTAGCACGAAGGTTAGATTAATTGGGCGGGTTAATTTAATGCATTTCGGAAATTAACACACAGCTCTTCCCCGCTCGAGACATCAACCCCGGGCATTGTCTCGCATTTTTCCCCGTGCGCTGAGATTCAAGTCTTCTGATTATAAGGTGTTTAGGAAGTCATAAATTATGTGAAATTGGGGTCCTTTTTTTCAGTCAAAAAATGCAAATTTTCGTGATGAGCTCCTCGTAACGGCCAGTTTATCGTGTGCACCTTGCGATAATTATAACCTATGCGGGAAAGCAAAGAATAATTGATGTTTAAGCATTACATTTTTGCAGTTAATAAAGTTTTGCGTGCAGCCTTTAAATGTTTATTTCTCTTCATAAAATAACTGTGCACAATCTTTTCCTATCGAGAGTCTTAAAACATAAATCTGATCTACAAAGCCCCACCAGAAAAATTATAGTAGGTAAGTAAAGAAATCACTTTGTGCGTTTCGATTATTTTACTGCGTTAGTGGGTTCATAGATTAATGAAAAAGGAGACATGCTCAATTAAATTTAACAACATGATTTGTAAAATTATCGGAAATAGAGAAATTATAATGTAAAATTTCAGAGACCGTTAGGTTAAAAACTCAACAGCGGCGCATGAGAAAGAGTGGCGGTAATCATGCGGCCCGCGGGCCAGGCAAATCTCGTATTTCATTTTGGATCTATAACCAATGCATGAGTAGTACTTATCAAGGATTCCTTAAGTTTTCCTATGCCTATGAGTTTTACCTGAAAGGCACTTGAAATTTCGGAAATAACTTTCGACTCTACCACAGAATTTAAATTACCATGAAGTAACTCTGCGATAGTATACACCAACCTAATTGACGACGAAATTACGAATCGTATATTGAAGGAAAGTTTTCGATATTTTATCAAAATATATAAAATTTTATCAGGAAAAAACTAGTCAGTTAAAATGATTTCGAGAATTATGAACGATGTAGCTATCAAAGTTCTTACCGTTGGCAGGTATACTAGTAGTACTATACTAATAGTATATGTTTACAATTACGGTGATTTCCACTTTCAAGTTTTTAGATTGACTCATGCTTCCCTATTAAACAGTTAACCTTGTAATTGTGCTCTCGATATCCTAGATCTAGATAGATAGGTACGTATCTGCTCTAATATTTCAGTTCACCATTAATTGCAAGTATTTCACTACTTCTATTGCCTATCCGACCACGAAAAAACTAGGTAATGGAAATTGCATTGGAGTATCAGGTGGGACCTTAATTCCACATTCAGGCACAAAACTCACTTATTATAAATCTATTCACCTGTAATTTTATTGAAACGGAATTAGACTGTCATATGACATTATTGTGCATCATTTTTATAATCCAACTTCAATCAATTTAATCAGTATTCTGGTTTATTCAGGATATATAATTATTTAAAAAATACGTTTAAGAGCCGTAATCATTTTTATTAACATTAAAATAAGATTAATAGTTATTGCTTACATTGTTAGCATCGCAGTATACAAAAATTACCGTGCTCAAGCAAGGTGACTAGAACGAATACGAACACTAATTAACTATGTTTAACATTTCAATTGCATAAATAACCCGCGATCCATCAAAAAGGTATTTGGCAGGGGGTGTAATCACCAGGGGGGATGGGTAAGGGATAAAGGATAACGGATAATATTGGAGAGGAAGGGAAAAGGGAGAAAATATTCACTTAAGAACCTTTAAAAAACGAGCAAATTTATATACATGCTGGAGAGAGACTTAATTCAAAACTAGTGTAAATTTCACCCAATTACATAACCCAACCGTATAACACCAGTAAGTAATAAAAAGGAACCAGGTGCAAAAATCAGAACAATTGGTCTTTTCTTCCATATTTTTTACGTTAAAATTATTTTAGCCATACTAGAGTGAAATGAAATAGATTGAGCATCGTATGATTGCGACATAGAATAATAGGAGCCAAAATTAAATTCCATTACAAAAAAAAATTGGTGATAAGATACACATATAGATTGTTCGATTTTTACTTTTGAATTTTCCTTTAAACGCGCAAAAAACAATATGTCAAATGCATTGCAAATCCTTCGCAATGAAAATATTAAGCATTTTGTATCCCCATTAGATGAATAATTTCCATGAGGAAATTTCCCTGCCGTCCAAAAGGTTGCTCTCTGTCGCTGGTCAAACATGCTTCATTTTTCTTGTTAAATAATTCAATCTTAGCGATCTGACTCAAAGATTTAAAGTCCATACGATTTCGACGGTCTCTAACTAATATTTCTTTCGATTAATATGTTGACATATGGCTTCCGCTTATTTGCCCAGCGTAATGTGAGAAAGCCGTCAGGCCAGCCACAACACCGACGGGTGCTAACGGGCGAATGGCATGGAAAATTTATGGAGATGTTGTTTTTGCCCGAAGATGACCGACCGTTTGATGGGAGTGTGCCGTCAGGCAATGGGGTGGAAGGGACGGACGTGGCGGATGATTAGGAACATCAGCTGACTAACTTACCAGCGCGCGAGACGTCTGACCGAGCGAACGACACGCTTACGCAACCGAAGGCGTTTATCTTGAGGTGATCCTTAAAACACCCAAATCAAACGGGCGTCTTGTGAAAGTGCCTTGAGTTGCATGAACTTTGGAAAGGGTAAATAAGGAGACCAGACTCTGAGGTGTGTGTGTGTGAACGTGATTTGGGACTAGTTATCAGACTACGCAGCATCCGATGACTCGCTCAGTAAACGCTTCGAAATTTTTAATACGATTCCTCTGAGATGCTGGACATTATATGCATTTATCTTCCCAAACCACCAAATCAAAGCTATAAAATATTATATCCCAGGTTTGAATAGCATTACGTGCTTTTGGTAGTAAATGAGACTAATTAGATCTTGTGTTAATCGGAATCTCCAAGAAAGAGATGAATAAAAGTTATCCATAATCTTTTATGAATATCAAATTAAATTATCACTTATATCGGAGAATCCCTCATCAAACTAATTTAAACGTTTGTTTATTAGTATTACTAGTGGTTAACATAGGAGGCGGCCGAGAGCTAAGGTCATTTACGGTGCTCATCATTATGTTTCAAAAAAAGGTCAATGAAAATCAGCAACAAAATTGAAAACCAATTTTAGCCAGAATAATTATTATTTAAATTCATAAGGCGGAAATCAGTTACAACGTTAATGATTAGTTAGTCGTCGAATCGAATCCCACTCGTTGAATTGTCAATCCATTTTATCGTTATCATCATTATTCTGCAGCATCGTTTTCCAATCGCCTCCAATCTTCTTTTCTCTGCGGCTCCTATCGTTCAAGTCTAACATCCGTAAAGAAGTAGACTATGTGTATATGTAAGTTTTAATGGATCGCTTCCTTATGTGTGCGGTAGTGTGTACTACTAACTGTTAGAAGATGTTTCTCCCCATAGAAAGTCTTCATCGCCATTCCCTTTCTGCTTGCAAAATGAATCTTGCTTATTCCATCACTAGAGATTATTATAATTATAGGTAGCCTACCAGTTAAAGTAGGTTTTGGTTGGACAAGGTGCAATTACTTGTTTCTCCTAACAAAAACACCACTTGACATCCGACACTACAGTAAATCCCTCTTCAATATTGCATACTTCCTTTTTCCTACATTCCGTCCAATATCCCTATCCTATTCCTCCCCCTTCCTCGCTTGCCTAACGTTCTCCTCTCCATCCCAGTCCTCAAAACTCCACTGCAAATCAGAATGAATGCTCTGTATCTATCTTTCCTACCTCTTTGGAATTTTGCCAATAATTTCCTCTCCTCCCCAAAATACCTTGCGTCATCGAGTTATTAAAAAGTGTCTGAATCCTTAAACTAACTATTTTCCGATTTTGTCCTTGTAAATTTTTCAGCTAATTCAACTAACGTGTTTATTGTAACACGCTTGGTGCAGTAAGTAAAAGCAGCACTTCAGTAAATGCTCTATATATTCAACTCTTCCTCCACCTTCTCTTTATTCGGTTAAAATTCGATACCAAATACGAAAGAACCTTAGCAATACGGCTGTCCCTTTCATAGTACGCGCTAGTTTTCGGTCGTTAAAGTCACCACGCGTATCACTTATTACACGGTCACGATGTCATCATGATTTAATATAAAAATGTACAGTTAGCGCTAGAAAACCTCCGAATAGGTTATGTACATTACTGGAAAGGGGACTTCTTTTTTTTCGGACGGATTATTGACAGAATTTATCAATTTGTAAAAACACTACACATGTAATAGTTAAATAGGGCGGATCCAACATAAGAATTTATTGGAATATATTCTATGCCCTTATGCAGATGGCTAACAAGCTTTTGATGATTGGATGATATTAATACAAAATATTAAAAAGAAGGCAAAAAATGAATCTAATGGGTTCTTGGGCAAACACTAATATGGCTATCCTCGTATACATCAAAGTCTACGCAGTACCCCGCTAACTGATGCAAAGGCGTGCAGCGGAGGCATAAGACATACAACCACATGCAATACATCTACACGAAAGTGATTAACTTTGTATTAGACCAAATAGACTAAGAGGTAATGCAATTTCATCTTAAGAAGTTATCGGAATTGAAGAGATTTTTTGGAGACTTAAGGAATCGGGCACCACAGCACAGCACTAACATGATTTTCCAGAGTACTTTTAATTTTGCTCGATTCGGATTCGTTTAGAGGCAACATCATCTCGTATATACAAGGTAATTAGATCATATCACCATATTTATACTTAAAAATTCTTGAATTGTAGCAAATGTTGTATTCTTTCCCTGCACAAAATAATAGAAAAGGCAATCAGCCAGTGGTTGCTAGCGCGCACCCATTGTACAATACATTGTGGAATGCAGAAAAACATGTTTCCCTTGGAATTTTTAAACGAACGACATCGATGTCAACAGATTTTGAGTATTTATTATCACAATCGTCAGTGCTTAGGACGCCTACGGTTGTTTTTGTTATGATCTCAAATAGAGAGAGAGAGAGAGAGTGAATAAGAGTACGCATTGATCCAGAAGTGTGTAAAATTTATTTCATGATGAGAGTCTAAACTGTGAACTCTTATGTGTGCTTAGGTGAATATATAGTATAAGCTGAATTTATCCATCTAGAAAGGAACAAGGTGGAAACATTTTCCAATAATAAAGAGACTGGTTTGTATTCCCTTCCTTTTCTTTTTAACTCACAAATCACTTCAAGGTCTCAAAGTTGACTACCGGAGGAGATGAATACACCGAAATCCTACAGCGCAAATATACTCACACTAGGAGGGTAGAAAAGTGTCTATAGCTGTCGGAACATAGTTAATGCATTATTTTTAGTGGTGTTGCAGAATAGCTCATGAAGTGAAATGATATAATAACAAAATATACAGAAATTATGAATATTTCAGATATAAATAACGAACTATAATATCGGAAACAATTAGAGGAATGAGTAGCGATGATTCTCCACTATTTATTAAGTCATCAATATAGTTACAAACTACTGTGTCAAATAGTAAGTGTACATTTTTATGCAACATAAGCAGAAATCCCTAAAATATGTGAAGTGTGTACTGAAAATCGTTCATGTTGAAATTAACATCGGAATCATACAGAAAAAGAACAAACATTCCCGTGTCGTCAATAATCATGATCAGTGAACAAAAAGCGTCACATTAGGCGTCCAGGCGACAGCCTAGGATGGAAGACGGTGGGAACTCAAAGATTAAACATACTATATAACTGAAAATTTCATGTAAATACAAACAAACCGAGTAAAAATCAGATAGAGAGAATAAAACAAAGCGCATAAATGCAATCGTCTGGTTACAAATTAAGGGAAATTGACCGCTATGGTAATCAATGTAAGGATTAATTTTTCCCTCACACTATTTGTGACAATTAAAGTAGGAATTTTAGCAGTAGGAATCACACAAGCACGACAATTTTAAATTTCCATTAATTAAATAAAAATGAATGCCATGAACTACCGATCCCTCTAACGACTGGTGGCCTTATCCCTCGTTTCGACTTAAAGGGGGCAAGATGAAGGCTAAGATTTAATCCCTTTGGCGCGAGAAAAACTCGCGGAACCCCATTAAGGGGCGGGAATGGCATGCCTTTCGCGGTACTCGATCGCGGCTCATTGTGGCCGGGCGAACTTTTCACGCGGCGGCCCACGACGGGCAAGATCAGGAGAACCTCTACCCCCTCCCCCTCCTGGGGGAGGTGGGAGAGTGTGTCTGGGGGAGGGTGGCAGAGGGGGTGAAAGGGATGGAGAGGAGCGGCAGGTGAGCTCGCGCGGAGGGGCTAAGAGAGGGTGGGGGAGAAGAAAGTGGGCGGGTGAAAGCATCTGCCCTCTCCCCCTGCCACCCCCACGGCCAGACCCACGCAGTACGAAACCCCCACCCCCTGCCGTCCCGAAACCTTTTTCCCTAAAGTTCTCTCCCTTCCTCCTAGTGAGGGAGAGAGCTCTGTTCTCCCTAATTACCGCCGTGGGAAGGGTGCATGGGTGGCGGAAGAGGGGTGCGAGGGAGGCAGGGAGTGGGAGGAAGGAGACCGGGAGGGAGAAGCAGGTGTCCTCCTCATATCGCTCGCACGCCCCCGCCCTAAACCCCCCCCTCGTATTTTTTTTCTTTCCTCTTTTATTTCGCTCGGGAGGGCCGATGGTTTGGATGGCGGAGGACCTTAGGGGATGGCATTCTGAGGGGGGCGGGGGTGAGAGAGGCTGTTCAGGGGGAAAAGGGGCAGGAAAGGGAGACAGAACTTGAGATTCCTTCGTCAATTTTATTTTTTGTACCATCTGACTGGAAGTTGGTCGAGTTTGGAAATTTGGAACCTCGGTGTTAATTGCGAATCGCATCAATAGCGAGTTCAATCTAACTTGATCCCAATCACTGGATGAACTAGGATATCCTCTCGAGCATTCTGTCCACCTAAAGAAGCCAATTGCCGTTAACTGCTCTCGTATTAATGACTGAACCGTTGACCCATTCAAGTCTTGCGTCGCGTTCGCTATTTACTAGTTCTGTGTTTACTATTGATATGGCCATGAAATGCCAATTCATCTCAGTTTCCTCGTTAAGGGGAGTTATGTCGGGCAATTATGAGAAAGAGGAGGAAAAGAGAGGCGGAACTGGCTGAAGTTGTGTCGACAATGGCTTCCACTTGGCAAAACCCAGCATGATACCCCGGTCCAAATCCCGCACTGTACTCATATCGCTAAAGAGCTCTTAATGTACAATTAACTTGAAACAAGATAATTACTAAAAGACTTTTGTGCACTGGGAATAATTTTACGTGCTATAAAATAAAACAGTATCAGTGCATTTATATAGCTCCTACAAAAATTGGCGAATCTTTTACATATGTAACAGAAGTACAGATAACAAAGCTGTTATTTTCGCAAATTTGTAGACCATATTTAATTTTAAGTAAAGAAGTGATAAAAATCACACAGTATTTAGCGAATGCGTGAACGTTGGAGGAATATCCTATGTTACCACTGGTGTACCATATTCTGAAGGCGGAGGGTTTCCACATTTATACCTGCGGAAAACTCAAAAACCCGGACTGCACCACCCGAGATTCATGTAAGGAGAGTTTTTTTCTTCATTTTCACTGAGACGGGTGTCTCCTTTTTATTTTAATAATGCACGGATGAGAATCGAAACAGATTTATCGGCGTAGTAACCTATGCGGGAGCCGTAGCATCAATCTGCTTTTCTAATGGTAGGGGGAGGTACCCCTACTTCCCCGGCCCACTTTCTCCACAATCTCCGCGGCCTCCGCGTAAAAATCCATCCCTCCCAAGTTCATTCATTTACTTTTTTTGTCCCACTCGCCGCCCCCCGCCAAGTGAAGCCGAGGGGCGGTTTCTGTCTAGCCCCCCCACACCCCGCTCACCATTGCAACCATCCCTCGTTTTCCCTGCGGGAAACCTATTTATATAAATTTGTGCGTTTGTGTTCCGTGATTCTCTCTCTCCCCCGGTAGCCTCCCGCTGGGTAACGAATTAGCAATCACCGCCTGCGGGACTCGTGAATGAGGACATCGATCGGTCACCGCGAGACTCGCAGGGACCCACTGCCGTCTGCGCCGTGCGACGATCTCTTTGAGGTGTTTTTTGTTCGGAATGGTCTTTTTGCGGCTAACGGACCGAATTTGACGCACGAGAGGGATCACCACGCGTATCCCCGGTTATCTAAAATTAAAAATCACAAGTGTGTCAATGCAGCGAAATTGCGATGTAAATGTACGACTTCGAAACTGTGAACTGCGTACGGAACCTCTATATTAAGAAATTCATTGATTCCGACGATAGAATAGCAAATCATATTTACGTGTGTGTAGCGATTTAACCATTATGTATCAATGCCACATCTCAACATCCCAGGTGGTACCACAAGTCGATAGATACCTCGAAACGGTACATTCAACGTATTTTGGAAGGCACATGTACAGGATACAAATAAATTTATTGAAGCTATAGAGTAGACGTAGAATTTACATTAGGTCTTTCTAAGAATCACTGTTTGGCTCAAGAACAGCGCCACCAAGTTGACTGACAAGCGACCGGGAGAGTGAGATAGGAGCATTTCGATTCAAAGTCTTTCCATTTCACTGGATGTACGTTTTATTCCGATGCAAGATTAGGTGTAAGCGGGAGATTTTTAACAAGTGTTAACTTGCTCAAACCCTTTGTAAAAATGACAGTTATCATTCAATTGACATTTCAATGTACTTGAAATAAAATAAATGCCGATCTGTATCAAATATTTTTTGCAAACAAAGTTTTAGGTGTACCTACGAGTAATATATTATATTGTTCAGGTTGAAATTATATTTAGCGTTCAGGTTACAGTGATATTACCTACAGCTTCTACGAAGAAATTGCACATTTCGGAAGGTACAGAATTTATGCATTTTAGTCGACTTCAAAATTTGACTCCGGTGCTATTTCTTGAAATTGAAAAAAATATTCTAATAAATAAAATAAAAATTAACTGATGAACATTTATTTAAACCAAAATAAGTATAATTTAAATACAAAAATACAGAGAGAGAATATGCATACACAGTTGAAAACAGTATCAAGAACAGCTTATTAAATGGCGTCTACTGGAATCTAAAATGCCGCGATCGACATATCAAAACAGGTCCATAGTGGTAGAGCTTTGCAAAATTCCCTTGCGAAAGAAGCCTAAAGTTTGCTTGAAAATAATTTGAGTAGAAATTCTGGATGTTTCCCGGGGACTCACTCCCATGGCACACATCGAAGCACCTCTCTCCATATCCATTAAATAGTTCTTGCGTCCTTAATCATCCATATTACTATTCATATAAGTTAAGAAATCAGACAAGCAGAAACTAAAATATAAATGACTTAACGTTAAAGCAAATGAAAGATTTTGTTTAAGAAAATATATGCGTTATTGGGGTAGGTTGGATCGCGAAGATAAGATAAGGGAGATTAAGACTCCAGAACAGATCGATACAAACAATCGTCCCTTCCTTGGAAAATCAGGAATCATAATAGTAAGAAATCAAATGCACAATAGACGTAGTAAAAGCATCCTAACTACAAGCGAGGACAAGATAAGACGCTGCGTAGACATCTCACATTCGTAGGAGCATGCGTATGTTAGTTTTTAGGGCATATATTTTCAAATGTTTAAGTTAAAATCGATTTTGCATGAATATACCGCTCTGTGGGTGTGAATTGGCATCATGATTTTATTAGGCGTACATGACACTTTTTCCTTTTCTGTTTTACGGATGGTACCCAATCACCCCCGCCACTCGCCCTTGGGGTGGCTTACGGGGTATTGCGTGGATGCAGTTGTAGAAATGCTTCAAATCCCGGAACGCAAATCTCTTTCCATTAGTTACGACTTCCTGATGAAATAATCCTTTCAATCAGTGATAAAAAGACTGATCAATGAAATAGCGAAGGACTTCATTCCACTCGCTTATGTCCTTCCATTTCGATTCATTCCCGGGGACTGTGGCTGTTGACGGGTATATTATGAGGGGACAATGAAAACAAGGATTTGAATAAACTTGCATGAGGTTGTTTGGCCGAAATGCTTGGATTCGGTGTCGGGGTTTAACTCGCTGTAGTTTACTGAATAACCCGGCAGACAGAACTGGTTTTAGGAGGCAGTCTGACCGGTTTCGGGAGTTTATCATGCATGAGTGGAACAATAAACAGTCCCGGTATATTTACACTGCATGCCGATGAGGCGTGAAAGGGTATACTCGACCGTGAACTGACATGATTTTAGGAAGCAAAGGATTCGTCGACGAGGGTCGTGCAGGGTTTTAATGATTGTGGCAGGTCAGTATGCGCCCCTTGGCCGTGCGGCCCCCCCACCCCACTCCCCTGTATTGACACCCCTCTCCTCCCATGGCCTCCCTCCCTCCCCTCCTCCGCCGCCTATCCCACCGCCACATCCACGTCGTAAAACACAGAAGTACCTCCCCAACCACACCCGCAATTAGCGTCGCCCACCCTCTCCCATCTTAAATCCCCAAAAACACTTCAATCTAAAGCCACACGGTAATTTCTCCCATCTTGATTCGCACCCCGCCCCGTCCTGGACTAATAGACAACTGTAAAATCCGGCTGGAGAAGTGGACTAAAATTTGACTGCAATATTCCTATGATTCATGTTCAAAGTACCGATTTGTTACCGCGTCTAATGCGTGTTTGTCATGATTCATCGTTGCCGAAGCAGATGGCCGATTTGGGGAACGAAGGGAGCTTAGAGTGAGGGTGTAAAATATTTACATCAACACGATACCTCGCAAGCCGCCAAAAGGGCGTGTGGCGGAGGGTGTAAGGACACCACCTGTAAAAAATACTAAAACCAAATGAAAAACAAATAAAAGCATGCCAATTCACACCCACAGAGACGTATATATTCATGCAAAATTCATTTTAACTCACACGCAAATACATATATTAGCAACTAACATAAACATGCACATACGAATAGACCAGATGTTTACGCAGCGTTTAATCTTGCCCTCGATTGTAATTAGAATGTTAACACTATTTCTAACATGATATTGATTTCTTACAGTTATGATTCTTGATTATCCGAGGTAAGAACGAATATTCATCTGTAGTGGAGTCTACCTCTCTCGTCTTATCTTTGTAGTTTCACCTACCCAAATAGCGTGTGGCTATAATAATTCCCTTTGTGCCATAGTTAAAATCGTGTGTTCTGGATATTACTAATAAGTCTCGCTTGTTCTCTTTGCATCTCAAGTGACTTTATCAAAATATCAGCAGATTCATAAAAACTATCCTTCATGACTGCCAGTATCACCGCGAAGGAAATACTTGCAGAAATTCAGTGGAAAAGGAGCTGGGTTTCATTGCAGAGAATAGTTTTTCTTCGCTAAATGCTGCTGAGGGAGAGTACTTCTCGATTTCAGTGGCCATTTAGCATATTGCTTCACAAAATCATCACCCACAAATTTCATCAAGATTGATTTTTTCACCATCGGACTTCCGAGACCCGCTAAAGAGGTATTTTTTATCCAAATGTGCTAATGAATTTAGCCAGAGCTCAATTACGTTTTGCATAGTATATTATTAAAGCGAGGTGCAATATTCCGTTGCCACTTATCAGTGAAATATGCGAAACATATCGGTACTATCCCAGCACGACAGCACCTTCTAAGGTCTACGGAAATAACGAAGCGTAAGTATAACATTTATAAGTCCGCATAAGTAAGGTTGACCAATAACATTAAGAATCACAACCGTTAAACAATTTGCAAATATTCATAAGTTATCACCAGTAACGTTTCTCATGTTTTTCGATTCGATGATGATGTTGTTTACCCTCATCACAAGCGATGATGATGCACTCTCAAAATGTCTATTCTTATTATCTTATCCTTTTCGTCCGTTACTCCAGTGATAAGAAGCTATAATTGAGCCATTAATGAGTCTGAGAATTATGTGAGAGACGCCGAGCATTCCCTGTCACTAGCAAGAGTAGGTTGCATGTCTTTAATTTATTCCAATCATAAGTTTTTTACAGTTAAACATGGATTTAAGCTCAATCAAATATTTTCATGGTATAATTTACGTAAGGTATGAATTAAAACTACATAAATACAAGTACACTAAGATCCGCCACAAAGGTGTGTTGTGGCAGGGCTATACGTATTGAATTTCACGGATAAAGTTGTCAATTTTCCGTTCCGTATTATTTGATTTCTGAAACTTTTAAGGACCAATCTAGAATAGTTTCTCAAAGATATAGCTGAAAATAGTTGAATCGAAGCTCTTAACTGGTTATACATGAAAAGACGGTCAAGCATGTCATGACAAGAATATAATGAAATGGTACCCTCGACTCTTGTGAACATTTGAGTTTAAAACCGTCGCCAAACCTTAGTAGACAACTGAGCGGTTAAGTAGGGACGTTAGCTAACGCTACTTGTGATATTCATGCGATCGATTGCCAATGTCAAAAAAGAAATGTATTTCTTTAATGTCAAGAAATGCATTCATTTCTAGACATCTCATTGCACTTGGCTTTTGTCAAAATTAAGTTACCTTATTTTAAATATTCTTCGTTGCATTTTATCATATCGATACCATGTGATATCTATTAAAATCTTCGAGACAAGGGCTGCAAAGATATATGTACTCTCTTTCAGTATCGGGAAAGTCATGATCGCTTATTTCATTGTAGATTTCGTCCAAGTGAAGTCGAGGAGGAGGAAGAAACGTAAAAGTGCCGTTTAAGCGTACGGCTCTGGAATAAAAACTCTTTGTTTTATGTGACTTCGACAGCTTGAAGTGGTGTTATGAAAACTCAATGCCGTCCTTTTCAGCTGCGATATCGATTCGCCGACACTTTGACAATAGGTGGTTTCCCTTCAGCTCACGCCGCACTCTTCGTACTGGTGTGAGAAATACAAATATCTCTCAGCCCTCATGCGAGGCCGTCTTCAGAAGTGAGGTGGGGAGGGGTGAGAAATACGGCCTCCGTGGGGTGTGCGTGAGAGAGAGCGAGAGAGAGAGAGGGAACTTTAGCCTTATTTTTTTCCCCCCGTCAAGTCGCGTGCCGCTCACCTACCCGCTACGTCCCCCTACCCTCCACTGCAGACCGCCGCCTTCTCGCTCGCACCCTCCTCCGCCCACCTCCCATCTTGAGCGATGGATTATTGTGCCGTCTTGGTGGGAGACGGGGAACGGGGCTAAGTAAGGTCTAGGGGTCGTCTGTCGGAGCTCCTGGCGTCACTCGTCTTGAGATAAATTCTGGAAAAAACGATTCCCACACTACCCGTTGTCGGAGCACCCAGATGACGTGGGGCAGTCGTCAAAAGATGGCGTCTAAAGAAGTCCCTAACGGGAGACCCTTTTTCTATTTTCCCATGATGCCGCCGCCATGCAAGTGAATCTGATTCGCTGCCTCTGAGGAAACTAACTACCCGACTTCCATCCGATCTATCGTGAATTCCACCGCTTTTTTTGCTGCATGGTAGGTATTTTCTCAATTTCCAGGTGGTAAGGTGGCTAAATATAGTATTAAACTCAGCGCTTAGTTGAAGGATTAAAAGGAAATCTCCGTAGATGCGTGGAACTTTAACTCGATTTCGCACCATCGTGTAAAATATGATCCTTGAGATATCCTCAAAATATGACTACGTTGTTTTGAACCACGGTTGGCTTCGCTTCCGATGGACGTTTTTCATGGAGTCTAACATTTATGATTAAATATAAAAAATTAATCGCACAATTATGATGTCATGAGACACTGTTCATTATTCGATTGAATGCATTGCGCTTTCCTTTCCTCACTCCCCGTCTGACACATCCATTGGGCTTCTGATGTATCCAAATATCGCTTCAACCTCGTGTGCAACACTAAGTAATGAATATAAATATCATGAAATCGGATAGGCACATATATATTGATTACATTTTTATATCGTTATTGATATTATGCATTTAGTTAACTCCGATGAAGTTTTATCAATGAACAAATATCACAATTACTTCCGTCACCATCCCGGAGAAAAAAAAATAATCTCATAATTTCATATAAAATCGATGAAATACTATTAGTATAGAATCGTAATTGCATTTTTAATTCCGCAAGGAACAATACAGATTGATAGCAGATCAATATTTTAAAATGACCAAATTAACAATCTAAAATTTACGAATTACACATCAAGGTAATACAAAACAATTTACCATGTTTTATATTAACTTTTTTTTTCATCGGAACCGTATCTTGTAATCCTGGTACAGAACTTCAGTTAATAATAACTAAAGTTAAATGATAAATCGCGAGAACCCATTTGTAACTTTGTATGTGATTTCCTCATTAGCTTTGGTGACTCCTCAAGTTCCGTTGGGTACTCTTCCAAACTCTCGCCGTCCGTCACATGGTCAATTCACTTGCGCGCCATTAGCGCATTTATCAAGTTTCCGTGACTCGGTAACGGCACGACGGCGTGACGGCACGATAAAAATATAAAAGGACCGAGCTGTTGCCCGGAGATTTCCTTGCGTTCTAGGGTGGAGTTGGGAAAACAACATTAAAAAGAGAGCGGAGCGAGGAATAAAAGGAGGAATTGAAGGACTGAAGTAATGGACGGGGAAAGGAATGGAGGGAGATTAAGGAGGTTATTGAGTGGAGGAGTTAGAAAAAAAGGGGGGGATTTTATTTTTTTCTTGTGAGCGCCTCTCCGGATACTTGGAAGCAATTACTTAAAGCGAGAATTGAGTGGAAAGAGTGGATGGAAATAAAAATCATATGAGACAAGCTGGTTTGTGGGGGAGGAGGGGGAGGAAGGGCGAGGCTGAGGGAGATGGGGTGAGAGAGAGAGAGAGAAGTGGGGGGAGGCAATGGGCTTGAGGACTGGAAAACAGCTGAGCTCTGTCTCTTTTGCGATTGAGAGAGTTTTTTAAAAAAAGAACTGTCCCAGAGGAAAGTGATAAAAAAATAACACTTCTCTTTTTCCGGAGGAGGGGAGGGGGGGGAAGAGACGGAATAGTCGGAGGAGGGAGATCAATTTAACTGTAAAAAATCGATTTTTTGAACTGAGGGAAGGGTGCGTAATGTTTTTTTCTCCCAAAATAGAAAATTCCGAGTTTCCTGGCTTGGGAAAGGCTTAAAAGTATTTTTTTTCTTGGTCTTTTTCCTTTTCCTTGAGGGAGGGAAACAATATCTCGTTTCGAACTCGTTCAAGAATTCTGCCTCAAAACTGGCAGGATGCAATTTTTTTTCCCCATCTTCCTATCATCGCCTCCTCCTCGACCCTCATCAGACTTTTATTCCGATGAAGTTGGATCTTTTTTTTTAATATCATCCGCAGATTCTGTTGATAAGCAATGAGAAACAAACTAATGGAAGTCCCACACGTTTTCAATTTCAACTATCCGCGAGATGATTTCTGCAGGATTTATTTTCTGAAGCTTGGTTAAGCGAAAAGAGAAGGACGATCTACAAACTCTACTCATTTAATTAAATTAAGCATAGAGATTCCATCCGTAAATATGTGAAATTTTTGACTCTTGAGGAAATTCATGATACCTATAACCAGTCCATTTCAATTTAGCATGTTAGCCTATAACTCACGCGCTTGGGTTATATTTCTTTTAAAATTCTTTCAGGGAGATAGTGGGCGAAGAATATTTATAAATCATAAAAATTTCTTGTGTAAAAAATGATTTTTTTATCAATGTAAAAATTTTAAATATGCCATGATTATGAAGAGAAATATTCAACTTAGATCGCTCCTTAGAAATGTATCAAGTGTGTTATTAGGTATCCCGTACCTCTAATGTGACAAAGAGAGAATTCAGATGCGAAAGAAAACAAATACGAAAATGACCACGAACACACAGGTGTGCCTGGCAAATAGTCTGACGTGGGCCACCAGCATGGCTAATACTGTATTAATTCGCAGTATAGTAACCTTCTCAAGAGTCCTTAAAGCCTTTTCATGGATGGAATTTAGAATTCCGCGAATCCTTTTTTTCCCTCAGAATTTATAAATAACCTCCACCGTACCCTAAATTATTGCTCTCAATTTAGTAGGAACATTAAGTACTTAGTCTATGGCATTTACGGGTAGACCCCCGAACTTATTTTGCATTGCTATTTCAATATGTAAGTTTAACGTCTAAAATTTGATATTCAAAATCAAGCAATCGACATGAGTATTAGGTATCTAGTATAAAAGTGAAATTACGAGTAAGTTGAATGCGTAAGACTCGATTTAAGACAAAAGTAATATTTTTTTAATCCTGAATTTATTTTGCGAGGCCGCATAAAAGTCAAGACGGGATATTTTTGTGGCTAAAACCTCTGCTGTGCTCATGGAGAATGTTGTGTAGTTATTCGTCAAGCATTGCCCTTGGAGTACCTATGAAATTCACAATGGCCATCTTACACGTAATACGGAGTTGATCCTTACTTGTTCGGTGTCGCTCGACACTTTATCGCCTCTCCTTAAAATGATGTTTGGGAGACATTGAGAAAGCAGAGACGAAAGGTCAATAGGTTTTAACAAAGTCAACAGTTAAATTCTATTTATATTCAAATAAAAAAAATTGCCAAAAACATATTTTGTGCAAAATTTTGATTCGACTTATAGACCTTAAATGGTATTTTAAATGAGTTTTCTGATCAACCGGCCATTCATTTACACGTCTAGGGCTCCGTGCTCAAACTGACCTAATAGGAGACACAGTAAATAAAAAATGTGGAAGAAAACAATCTAGAGGATCGGATCTTGCTCAATAATTAATCCTAGTAATAAAAGTTAAAAGGTTATATCACGTCGCATAAATAATGGACAGTGCTGAATGAGGTAAAAAGCGGAAAATCATTTCCGTATTCAATCAGTTCATTATGACAGGGTCATTTCCAAAATGACTTTTGCACCTTCTCAACGGTGACAGATTTCATGACGTAGTCTGCATCCCACTTCACGCTACCGTTTTCAATAATAGGCCTGTCGAGAGCGCAGTAACGATCAAATAAAAAAAAGAGAGAAGTGATCACGGTTATTTTTTTCCTTTTCCATCAGTTTTCGTAAATATATTCCAATCATTTTTTTATTTTTTCGATTTTAATATCACCCATATCACGTGGCCGTTGTTTTTCGTCGTCTCGAAGTTTGTCCTGCCACGCTTTGAGTCGTACTCGTGCGGCCCTAGTCTTCGGTGCTACGGGCGGATGGCTTGCGTTTTAATTCACAAGAATGGACCCACTCCTCCAGTCCCGAAAAAACATCATCTCTCTTTTGTTAAGTACGCACTTTTGAGGACTGCTGCACTCTCCCGCCACGCCCCTCTCTCCCTTCCCCCTCGTTCAAAAAACCATTTGGATGGAAGATGTCGGGATCGGCTGCACCTTTCCGGGAGGAGCAACCCTCTTTGTTGTTTTTTTTTCGGTTGGTGTAAGGGGGGGATATGGGGGGGGGGGTTAGGGAAAGAGGAAGGGGTGGGGGTGTTGGTGGAAAGACGGAGGCTTTTCTTCGTCTTTTGGGAAAGGGAATGAGACGTAAATGGAAGTCTTACGGAAGTGCCTTCCGACGCCTCCTCTTGACCCCTTGATGGCGGAGAGGGACCCCCGTTAGGTCTTCCTACCCACAGCCATCTTTCCGTTTCTCCCCCCCCCCCCCGCCCGCCATTCCTTCAACCCCAAGAAAACGAAGCACGGGAGTAGTTTAAAAAAAAGAAATCGAGCAAGAGGGGGGAGGACTTCCCTTTATTTTAAGGACCGGCAAAGGGAAGGATGGGGCAGATGGAAACACCCCTTTCCTCGAAAAACTTTAAAGTCTCTCTTTCTCTCTCCCATAAAGGCCCCGTTACCCAAAAAACGACGCAGCCTCCTTCTCCTTTCCCCTGTAGATGGAAGTGAAGTGATGGGGGAGTGGAGAAGCTTGCATCGGCGCGTGCGGGTTCCAAGGCGTGGCAAAAAAAACAATGAGAAGCGCGTCGCGGCGTGCGCATCGCAGCACGCGCCCAACGTGATGAAACACCGGTTGAAAAAAGTAATTGAGAATTCTGAATCTAAATTTTCGCATTTAGAGTCCATTCCAAATTCCATTGCACATTCATTATTTTAGAAATTAGATACTTTGGTAACTTTTCATTTTTGTGGAGTGGTTATGAAACAAACCTCCGTGGAAAAATTTCTACTAACGCAAATATTCCACCGAATTATGTGTCAGTTCTTCCTGATATGGTCGCTGTTTTGGGAATATCTGTTTTATTGTCTGATCGTGACATCCAGTATTTCTGTCTTTGATTCAAAATTTCGAACCCTCGAAAAATATTAATCCTGACAATCTCCTCGATTGAATTAACAGAGAGAATTCCATATGTGCAAGATGCAAAGAAATAACGGGGTTTTTCCTTCTTTTGATCTGGACGCAAAAATTCGCATTCAAAAGTTGATAGATTTTTCTATTAATCCCATCTACGCATTTTATTACTTTGGTGAAGCTTAATGAGTTTTTCAAATGTTTGGCACATTCATATCGCTATTTCCCTTTCCGCTACAATAGTTTCCATGTTTTTGTGTTCTATTTTAACTCGTTTAATATCGTAAACTAAATTATAATTCCAGCATAAAGAACTTTGTGCTTAAGTAAATATTGAATGGCATTAAAAATATAATATCACATAAATCTATATAGTCGCACAACTATAATTATGAATGCTTATTTACACATAATCTTGAGTGAAACGTAAAATTTGATTCAATTTTTAGGATATATGGGTCAAAAAACGTGTGAAATTTTTGTTTTATCAGAAAGTGTGTTTCAGCAAACGCTCATGATCGCCCTGGTGTCACTGTAAACCACATAGACGAAATGACGACTGATGTCAAGCAACGGGTAAAACGCGATTCATATTTTGCCATATGAATGAATACTGATTCCTCTTATACTGGTATCGTTTAGCAGTATTATTCCTGAAAGTGGTACGGGAAGCTGAATTTTAAAATTCTCGGAAGTCAGACTATCAACTTTCTGGCGGTAACCAAGTTAGCTCATCGTATTTAGTAGGCTGATGAGAAGTAAACTTATACACTTATACACGTATAGGAATCAGAAAGGTGTAAAAATTACAAAATTGAGTTGAAATCAATTCAGCTATTACGCAGAGGGTGTACTGGGGGAATCTGAAGAGATAGGGATATTGACATCCCTGGTTATCTTTAATTTCCTTTTTGTTTTATACTTATCAAGATATAAACCAACAAAGGTTTTTATGTCGTCATGTACTCTGTATACTGAGTTTTAAAGAACTCACGAAACTTAGAATTGATTTGCAGTCCTGGCTTTTTTCACCAGTCTTTTTTTGTTTGTTACTACATAGAATGCTTCGAACATTTTCTTATTCAGGGTGTTTTATTTATTGCAATGGAACATCCTAATCTCTTTAAGAGCCACACCGATTAAAAAACATTTCATTACCACGTATTCCTCCCAATATTTGGTCAGTTTAATGGGGTTTGAATTATTTTGGGAAGCGATAAAACCCTTGCGTTCGATTCACGTGCTTTGCATAAGCCTCAAATCATGATGGTGATTGACGATTTATTTTTTCCGCTGGTTTTTTTCTCTGCTCATTAGTCAGGTTTCGCGGGGCGTCGGGAAAAGAGATGGGAAGGGTTGGGCATGAACTCCGAGATGTTTGGGTCGTGTCGCCCCTGAGGATGAAATCGCCGGGGCTCAGGAAAAAGTCCCGGGGATCGCTCAAGAGCACTGGCTTTTTTCCCGACAATTACAACTTCCTGTCTTCCAGTGACTTTCCCGTGGGTCCTCGCGCCAATCCACCCAACATCGCGCGCCATAATGCCGTCCGTCGAACACCCCGCATCCCCCTCGAAACTCACTCGTTAACGTGTCCCTTCTCCTCTTCCCCATTCTGTCTGCTCTCATCCCTGAAATTCCTTTGTGCCCTTTGGCCGTCCATCGTCGGTGGGGGAGGGAACAGATGGTCCTCCCCCACTTCACTCGCAACCGAGGAGAGGAGCAGAGAGGGAGGGATCGAGGGAGAAGGTTTTTATTATGTAACAAGTTATTGCTCGCACCCACTTCTCGCTCCAACTCGCAGCCATCACTATCAGAAGGAATACATTTTTCGCGCGTATACGAGGGTCATCCGGAAAGTAGTACCCGTTCGTGCCGCATGAAGTGCTGACGACGCGAGTAGCCGCTGGACGAGGTCAGATAGCTTCAGTGGCTTGTCTGCCTTCTCTGAGCCAAGTTGCGTGACGCTAGCATTGCCTGTGTTGTTTCTGTGATTGTTTACAATGTTTAAAAAAATTGAGAACGCCGCCAGTTGTGAAGTGAGGGCAGTGATTAAATTCCTCAATGCAAGAAACGTTCGCCCATGTGATATTCATCGCCAATTAAAGGAGGTGTATGGAGACAATGTAATGGACGAGTCGTCTGTTCGGCGGTGGTGTCGCAACTTCAACATGGGGAGGGGGAACACACACGACGATGAGCGTTCGGGGAGACCGTCTGTCATTACAGACCAACTGGTGAGCTCAGTTGACGAATTCGTGAGGAACGATCGGCGCGTCACAATTGATGACATCTGTGAGCATTTTCCCAATGTTTCTCGAACAATTGTTCATGAAATTGTTAAACACCATCTGCATTATGCAAAAATTTGTGCAAGATGGGTCCCTCGCGTATCTCAATGAGCTGGCGGCGAAGGACTATGCAGCAGGAATACAGAAACTTGTCACACGTTATGACAAATGCCTTAATTTGCTTGGAGATTATGTTGAGAAGTAGTTTAAAGTATCCTCTTTCAAATAAAATTTTTTATGTTTGTTAATATTTACTTTTGTGTCTTTATTTCACGAACGGGTACTACTTTCCGGATGACCCTCGTAGTTCTGGAGTTGGTATCATATGACTGCAGAAGAATGAATTTAATTTTCACCTTCCCAAATCAAGTTCTTTTATGTTTTATGGAGTCATGTCAGCATATATGACCTCTCGGATGTCGAGAAGGCTCCGATTTCGGAAAAAAATTCACTACATTACCGCTATTACGCTATTACAGACAGGAAAAGGAAGGACCGTTTTCTTATACTTAAATATTGGTGGCTCAAAACAATGTTGTACGCCTGCCGCGCTATCTGTTGATTGTTTCCGAAGCAAAGGAAGTTGTTATTTTGATTCAGTAGTCTTTTGCATGTTGGAGAATGCAGATAACAATGTCCACAAAAATTGTTGCTCCTCTGATTCGATTCGATATCAACCGCAAAAAGATCATCAGCTGACTTAATTCATCGGGAGCTGCGCCTAGTTTATTATGGATCTGCAAAATTGAATGACGGAAATGTTAGAAAATTGGTATCGATACTTCAAAAATGGCCGAACAAATGTGCATGGTGAAGAGTGGTGTGGCAAGTCCAGTATCCAGGCCGATGAAATGGTTCAACAATTGGACCAAGGACTGCGATCTCATCAACGATTGACGACTGGTGCTCGGACTACAATGGCGTAATTAGTCGTATACCATCATCATTCACAAGTTGAAAGTGAAAATGTGCGATCGTCATCGTAAAATGTTGATTAAGCGTCTGCCAACGTCCACAAAAATACTCCGCGATCCAAGGAAAAGGTGTGTGGCAGTGGGTGCAAGTACCAGGTGGATGGGGTAAAGGATAAGGGATTAAACAATAACTTAAAAGCGCTGAAAATATATGTATTGTGATACACAAATTTACACATGTTAGCGAAAATTTAGTTTTAAAAAAGTATTGATTTTAACTAATTCAGGAGTTCTCGAGTATATTAAATAGGAAGGGATAAAAACGAACCATAATCACCTATGAGATGGGCCACCACCATACTAAAACAGGTCATCCAGAACTGAAGATCAACAAGGAGAAAATAAATGTACCTAGTCCTGAGAAAACAAAACATATTTTCGTAGCAACAAGTCCTGCGGGTGCGAAGCACTTTCAGGAACAATAAAAACCGTATGACTTCAGCCAATTTTCAAATCTATAAGATATTTTTACTTACATTATGGTGTTAAGTCATACATCTTCGAAGATTAAAAATTCGTAATAATATAGACAACCATTTCAGGCATAACAAAAATTTCATTAATTCAATGAGATCACTAATCGCATATACATGTAATAATACACTGTAAATTTACAATCGCATATACATACTTGTCAACTTTAACTGATACGCATACTTCGTTTTGACCACTTGAATCATCCACAAGACGAATGTGAAAGGGATAAAAAAATCAGACGCTATAATTATTCGGATATTAAATGTTGTCTAGTGATTTAGCAGTGTCTAGGAGGCCTCTAGAGATTTTCAAATTTATTAAAACCTTCTCGATCTTAGTTGCAAAATACACGTATCCTTCTATTCTTGATTTTTCCTGTATTTTCTTCCATGTGTTCGGAAATCCTTGTTCTCATCTCTAAAACATTTAAAATCTAACAAAAGTCTTTGAGGTGGAAAGTGGTGTCCCTGAAACCAAACGTTTAAGTGTCACCACCTTCCGTGACTCACAAGGATAAAACAATAATGCGTTGCCGTTCGGAGACAATTGCTCTTGCAGTGTGCAGTTACGAAACTTTAAAAATGTATTGAATGGGATTGAATCAATTGCACTGATGAAATTACAAGGGCAGGCAGCGTGCAGTTTATACGCACTTTATCGGTTAAGGTTCCCCTTCGATGCAGTTTAAATTTTTGCGATAATCCTTGAAAGTTTATATGCATGAGTAATAAGAATGCACCAAATAACTGTTATTTATCAATTTATGCAGCAAAAGCAGCCTTATTTAACGAAAAATATTGATCCATTTACTTTGCATGGTATTTTGTTTTTATTCAAGAATAAATCATTTCAGGACAGATTAAAAATTTACTGTTAGTGTTACACAAGCAGAAAACCTTAAATGGGGGAAATTTTGCAATGAAAAGGTGAGAAAGATATGTTATTTCGATTTTGTTAGGTCAAATTTGGAATATATGCGGTAGATATTTGGGAACCATGGGAGAAAATGTTAATTCAGGCCTAGGGAATGGTTCATAAAAATCCATAAGGATTGTTAAAAACGCTATGAGAAGAGAGTAAATGTGACGGTACGTTGGAGGAATTGCTATAGATCTCTCCTTGATCCAAGAAGAGAGCGGGAAAGGTATAGACTTTTACGAGACACCTGAATTTTCTTGACACATCCATCCCAAATTTATTGGTATATTCGACCTCGAAGAGACACCGTCACCGACAGATTCAAGTAATCTTTTTTCCTTCTAACGGTACTAAAAAACCTCAAAACAACATCGAACCCAAGCATTCGAATTTGTTGGCTTAAAGACAACTATTTCATGATTTAATCAATTATTGCATGATGTACATTGGCATGAGTATGTATACGAGTGTTTTTACATGTGTTATTGTATGTTCAAACGAATTCATGAACTAATATTCAAGAAGTTCTCTCGGGTTTCCCACCGGGTCAGGTCGCAGTTTCGTTTCGAAGGCTGATTCTGCCATCGTCTTCAGGGTGAAGTGAACTATCATGAACTAATAGTTGCACACGTGAGGCTGATGCCCTACCGCCCCCGCCATACGCTCTTTCGGCGTCCTACGAGGCATTTTGTACATTTAGTTAGATATCATTTTGCATTTACTTTCCTAAAATATTATCGCAATATGGTCACCTTCATCGGGAACCACTTTTTTATCCCACTATTCGCAAGGGACAGTAAAAGGAAGAAATTACCACTGAATTCTATTTCCATTTTTATCACTTATCTTCTCTCTCTCCCTTGACACTAAGTACAACACGACTGTACTTAGGCGCCCATATTAATCAGTTAGTACGTTGGAACGAGTTAGACCTGGGTAGAGCGTTGGACTACTGACCAGATAGCCCGGGTTTGATTCCCGGGCATGACTCTCGGGTCACTTCCAGCTTCACTCGAGATGTGTAATTTTTTCGGGTACCAGAACAACCTGGAAAATCATTATCAGCACAGGGAAAGGATCTGGCCCTGATGTGTGAATTTCACTGAACGTATTGGGGGTACAATTGGGTGAACTCTACCATAAAATATCACACCGACCTTCGGGTTGATTACTGTGTTTATTGTTTTTTTAATAATCAGCTGTTTAGAGAGGCATTCTTCTTCTGATGTAGTAATAAACTCGAATGCTGGTTTTGGTCAAATAGATGAGAGTAACGAATACCTCGGATCAATCCGTAAGGTACATCAAATTCATACTTAGGATAGATAAGTAGTCTCATACCCTTTAACATTGCTCGGTGTCCCACGAAGGTAAAATAGCTTAAAGCTTTGATTTATTAAGATGCTTGCCCAAAGGCATGACTTGAGAGTTGAACCAGAACCATATAGTATGGGCATGGACGCTCTACTCCCTGGACTGCAATGACCTCCGAAGGTAATGTTGGGAGAGGTGGCACACTCATTGATTTTTTATGTATAATAGTAATGATAAATTATAATTCCATAAATCCTTATGAACTTGTCGGAACACTGGCCACTGTTTCTTTTACGAAGTCCTTAAAAATGCAAAATAGTACGTCGTATGTACTCATGCAATTATTCTGGCGGAAACTAGGAATTTCCAAAGATTTGAGGCAAATGTAAGCGTCTGGGTACTGAAAGAAGTCTGTACTGGAAGTAAAATCTTTCGCCTCATTGATTAATTGTTTCCTAGCTTGTAATGAGCTTTGAATATAATGCTTGTATGTGTAGCTTTGTATAAAATGCGTATTATCCATTCTGCAAGTAATTTTCTGTAGGTGTCTCTTCTCAATGTAAAATAAGAATTCGATAGGAAAGGGTGCTTCGAGTCCTCGTCATTATTTATCCTTTGTGAGCGCTTGAGGCTCGTTGCGTGCCCAGGAAATGTTCAGTTGCCTTTCTAAGAAGCGTTTATTCCCAAAGTCGGCAGGAGAAGGGGTAAATATATGTATCGGATGGGGAGCAGACGTGGTCAGTCCCAGGACCTTAATGGCCTTACCCAACTTTTTGTCGCTTCGCGAGATACCAATCATGTAGTAAAGGACCTTGAGAAATTGTATTTATCTTGTTCATCTGCAATTAAATAGAGCCCTTTTCATGGTCCTGGTACCTGCTCAAATATTGAAATAAAATTTCAGATAATTTTTTTTTCATTCGAATCGAGGAATTACCTCCAAGGAAAGAGTGTGTTGACATGCGTCTTGTGGGTACGTCGTAAAAGTTATGCAATTTTTTGACGATGAAATTAATTATGTCATCCATTCAGGGGACGTGCACCGCTGTTTTTTGGTCACCTGCTACGCCCCCCCCACCATTCTGGGAAGTGGAGGCAACAATAGAACAAGCAATAATGATCTAGAAATTAATGCGCGTCGGCCGAACTGGTCAAACGTTGCTGGCAGGACGCCGCCGCTTCATTTTCCACTAAATTGATTCGATTTACGCAGCAGGATAAAAAAAACCAGTTTCAGCCATGACTGAGGAGAAGCACATGGTGAAAATAAATGGGAAAGAGATTCCAAAAGAAATGGAAATTGCGCGAGTTTTGCCCAATCCATCCATGACTTAATTTAAGTCGGTGAGCGGAATATAAGTTTTGTTAATCTTCGTGGAAATACTGGTGATATTATTTTCGGAAGATAAGAAAATCTCTCAGGAAGGTTTTATGGTAAATATCAGAAAAAAATTACAAGTACTATCAAAGGCGCATGAGGAAACAAGATTATAAGACATCGTGATTTTATAGAAGTAAAATGGGCCCCGTCGAAGATGACGATGTTTTTGTGTTTTAAATAAACTCCTTCAGGCTTTCTCTTAATGTGAAAAAATATATCCCACATAACTATTAAAGATATTTAGAACAACATTAATTAATTTCAATTAACCCGGGTGCCATAATGTTATCCTTAATCGCTGCGAGAAAACCGTTTGTATGACGTCATAAACGGCGCCATTCAATAGCGTAGAAACAGCACTGGGAGTAAAAAGAATTTTTTTTTCAAAACTTGGAAAGGCAATAGGATCTAGCGTTTTATGAATCAACTTTCAGAGACTGGAAGTTTCACGTGGACTGCGTCATATTTCGTGATAATTGACTTCTTCTACTCCAAGAGACACGGGTCGTTTCCAGTGGGAATAACGGCTGTTTTGCCATATGGCGAAAGGGGTAATTGGAGGAAAAGGGCAGGAAATCACTATTCTAGAGCGGGACTCTACCCAATCTTTTCGGGCAGGGGTCATAATTTCCCAACCTCTGCGAGCCGGAAAAAAAATTGAGAGGGCCATCCAAGAAGTATGGGGCTATGAGTGTTTAGTGCCTTATATGGCGCCGACGGAAACATTTGGTCTGTAATCGATTTCATATGTTTCCCACTCTACTAATGGATTAAGATCCCGGACTTTTTTTTGCGGGACTTTAATTAATCACCGGCGAACGCACAAAAGTGATGGCATAGACCTAAAGAAGGCCACCCGACCGCTAATGTTTTTTCCCTTGCCAGAAGACTGTTTTACGGCAGCGAAATAGACCGGAAACTGTCAGCTTTGAATATGGATTGATAGGAGTCGAAGTGTTTCTGATCGATGCCTTTAGATATATCTCTGCATATGTGCGTACTTTAACTCTTAAGGCACATTACGCAAGTTTAACATCTTGCTCTCGGGCAAATTAGAATGAAACTACAAATGTGATTACCGCCAGCACATTTTCGTGTGCTAACGGTTCATAAATGCACAAAATAATGGGAAGAAATAAATCAAAATTACCGCATAAATAAATAATTGGGCAGGGAGATACATATGAGAAACTAATACGGGAAAATTCTTTAGTGTATCGTAATAGAATCACGATTTAAATATTCATTGAAGGGATTGAGACTTACAGTTGACTATCGACACTTTTGAAACACATTGAACATGATTTCAAGCTATGGTTTAAGTAAAACACTTGATGATTATTATGTTATTAATTCCTGTGATTGCTAGGAGCAGTTTTGCGCATTGCCTTATGTCTCATCTCCAATCTCTTCATTTCTTCAAAGCTTCTTGCTCTGACGTCTTTCATCATTTGCTTATCGTAAAATAGAACTACTTATTAATCTACATCTACACCTACATAATACCCCGCAAGCCGCCGCAAGGGCGTGTGGCGGGGGGTGTTAGGTCACCAACCGTAATCGTTATCGTGTATATATTAATCGTGATTTTGATTCAATTCTATCTCATCAAGTCATTAATTCTGCAGTAGAAAGCCTATGCAAAACTCACCCTTTATAATTAACTAGGTTAGAACAATTTTACGACCGATTTCTGATCATGCGGATTGTTGGTGTGACTTCCCCAGCTAAGTGTTGGTTTTGGATGGACCCTGACGTCTCAGACAAGTGTAATCCTGAGTCCTTCTAACACGAGAACAAATATCCCTAAACTCCATCCTACATATTAATATAACTCATTTTTTTAACCCTAAGTGTGTTCTACCTCGCATAATTCCATCAAATATGCCAATTCTTTTCCTCCCTCTACCTCGCTTTCCCAGCATTGTTATTTCTCCCTCTCACTGCCGTTAATACCACATTACCTCCCAGTATCTCCTGCATCCCTTTGTCCTGCATTCTAAGACTTCTTTAGACTTCTCCTTACTTCTCTTGGATTAAATGAAAGAAGGGACCGTTTGGTCTCAATTTCGCCCAAATAAAGGCCTCTTTCTATCTATCTTCCTCTGCCATGTCCAGAACTTTGGCGTTTGTTTTCCTTTTCGTCCATTTTATTCTCCATTCATCTCCATGATATAAATATACGACCTTTAAATGACCAAACTATGGCACTTTTCCGTTACGTTATGTATTTATTACCGAACAGGTTTCCATGTACTGCATCACCTGAAGATGAGTAGTTCCTTTACATCAAAACTTGGTCGGTAATAAATTTTTCTCAAGTGGAAAAGTTCTCTTCTTTGGTCATTATGTTCCGATTCCACTATATCACGACGGAAACTGCGCAATTCATACGACCTTTGTTTTTAAAGTTCCATATTGTAGGCACATCGGATTTATATAAAATCGTTTGTCGCATTAGTTTCACGCCATTCACTCGAGATGTGGAATTGGAAATGCTGGGATCTGGAGCTGCTTCTTCGTAATACATTATTTGAGCATCATCTATCGCAATAACTGAATATAAAAGCAAGTGACCTCTGTTCCCTCGTTGCCGTGATTATAATCTCGCTAGGTCGCTATCAATTTGCTATGAGCGTTAGTTGGGAAATTTTAAAACAAGCTAACGAGACCAAGGGCCGTTTTACTCCAGAAAGACGTCTCTTTTGAAAGACGCAGAATAATATCCTCAGGGTATGATCCAATATGACATTTTAAAGATTAGTAGATTTTTCAACATCTTGTGATTGCATGAATTAAAAGTTTCCTAAATTGCAGACTGGAAAGTTCCGTAAGTTTAGCGATACATTCCTAATTATTGATAATAATTAATTATAACTAAGCTGCGTCAACTAGTGTGCTTAAGTCAAGATGCCTTAATTCCTAAAATGTACAGTTTATCCATTTTTAATGAAGCATATCCATGAGAAACGCTGGAAAAAATTTAGAAGATTTCATGTTGTATCTTTTAAAAAGATATATTAAGTTTTTGCCCGAGTTGCCTGATGCCAGGATTTATAATGCCTCGTTAAACTGAAGATTAACGTTTTCCTCTCGTTAAGGTCAAAACTCAGTTAAATGACCACTAGTTAAACTCGAAATGGACCGTTAGAGAGCTCAGTAACTGGCAGACGATGTTACTACGGTTACAGTATTCACATTCACCAATGAGCAATAATCTTATTTGTTTGTTAAATCTGATGTGCAGGTAATACCCACTTCAAGTTAACATTGACTAACGAAGAGATTTAACGATGAATTAGGCCCTGATGAACTCGTTACTAGAGCTCGTAATGTAGAAAATTAAATTTTTAAACTAATGACTCAATATTTAATGGACGATCTCTGCGTGTGATGGTGATTACAATGGCGGTGCGTACCATAAATATTGATGAAATTTACCTTCGAAGGTAAATGATTCGTCAAACCGTAAATTCAACACGGATGCTGGCAGAGTAAAACAAAGAACGGCCCGATATTGTAATGGCGTGTAGAACAAGAGTAAATGTTACAATCCCCCTTACGTAATCACAGCCGGTGTTGACGGAACTGCGCTTCGAGTGAGCGAATTGAAAAGAAAGCCGGTGAAAATCGAGAGAAAGTAGCGTTCATTCGGGTGGCGAAGGGTCATTGGAGGTGGAGGTGTTGTGGGTTGGAGGGATGAACGATGGAGGGGGGGAGGGTGATGGGCTGCGGGGAAGATTCGGAGGCGGCTACCAGTCCCAGCACGCGCCCACACGTGCCACAGACCCCTCATCCCCCGCTCCTGCCGCGCGCCATCCGACCCTTAAAAAAAGGGCCTCATCTCTCTCTCTCCCTCCTTCCTCCCCCCCCCTCCGTCAGCTCCCCACCACGGCAGTTTTTTCCTCCTCGCAGCCTCCACCTCATCCCCAAAAACGCGCCTCTCCAGCTGCATGGCGAAAAAGCGTGCCACGTTTTTTTTCTTACCTTGCTTGCCCTCTGTTTTTTGGGAACAAGGGGATGAGGAGGGGGGGGGGGAGAGTGGGGGAAGGGTCCGGCAGGAGTTATGTGGGGTGGTGGGGTGGAAAGGTTCCTTTTTTTTAAGGAAAAGGGAGGCTTTGTGTAAAAAGTGCACGTCATTCACGAAATGTATGCAGTTTGACGAAGACAACTATGCTATCCCTTTTCCACGACTTGAGGACTGTAATCGACATCCACAATATGCGAGTTGGGTACATCTCTGTTTATCCGTTTTCCATATGTGGTAAAAAAATCCATCATTCTCTCATGAAATCAACCAGCGATTCAGATTTGAGACCACAGATAGACTACGTATCTCAGAATGTACGAGAGCTTTTGTCTGTTTTCTTCTACGTCGACGGAAAGCACCGATTCTGTTATTAGCAGGAGGGTTGAAACACAGGAAAAGCCTTTAACGCGTATCCCAAAATACTTTGCGTTTTTCTGCAGCTTACAGGATGCAACAGAGGAAGGCATGAACCGCCGAGGACAGATGCTTGAGTCAGCATCTGTTCAGAGTTGAGGAGGCTGCTAACCAAGAGGAGCAAGTAATGGATAAATGTAGGAAACCAGGCTTCTCAATGCGACTCTTGTAGCGATGAATAAAGGCTTAGGGTGGTTTTACATAATAAATACTCTTTCATTTGGAAAATATGGGAAAGAAAGTTTGGATTTTCAGGAAAATGAAGAAAAGGGGACAACGAAATCCTTTTAAAGTCAAATTAATGAGCAACTATTTAAGGAACTAAATTCTTTTTAACATTATATTTTTTCATTTAGGAGGTTCAAAAATAATATTGATATTCTATTCTATCTGGATTAATGTGGTTTTCTTGAATAATTTTCTAAAGCGAAAAATCCTACACATAAGCTTCTATTGGCCCAGGTAAAGAGTAGGTATTGATAGTTATTTTTTAGAGTCTCCGCTAGGTTTTCACATATATTTTCAATTATGAATTACGCTGTATTCTTCGGTGGATGGCTGAAATTCAAAGTTCGTTTACTGTAGTGCAGAAGATATTGATTCTTCATTCACCCAGTGAACAAATATTAACCGGGATCACTTCTCCGCAATGCTGCCTTCATGCTAGGAATTGATTCCTGTGGTTTTCTCATTTTCTGAAGGATACGGATTGAAAACAAAATCTCTTTCACGTTACTTACCCGCGAGTATTAGTTCTGATGCGCTCTTTGGTATTGGAAGTAATGAATGACAAACGTGACTACAGAACAGGACTGAAATAGTGTAATATTCAGCCACATTAAAAAATCGGCTTTTCTCCTAAATTTTCATTCCGAAGTCTAAAATATTTATGAAAATATAAAACTTCCCAACTCACATTTTTGCCTATTAACGTGAGTAATCACCTGGCATTGTTACAACGAAATTTTGCATTTAATGGTATTTCAATTAAATGCGATGTCTAAGTTACTATAAATACACTGGACAGAGGCTAAATAATAATTTTTGTAAAAACTACCTAAAATACCTGATACAACAAGGATCCAGAACTGCATCACATATAAGGTTTCCATTAGTTGAACTCAAAATAATGTCGAATAATCGGCTTCCTGAGCAGGTACTAGGTTACATAATCGTTTAAGTTGGTTTGTTTGTTGATATTAACGTCTTAAGTACAAAATAATGAATGTCTAAGTCACAGCAAAGTGAGCATGTTACCCGAACATTTGGACAAAAGCTGATCTCTGATTCTCGTAAGCGTAGAGATGGAATTAAGGGAGTATTGATGAAGGGAAAGCGAGAAAATGGTGGACGAAACATCGTTGCCTTCTGGAGCCTTAGTGATATTTATCAGTTGATATGGGCTCAACCCCAGCAGATACCGTGAGTTTTTTTGGAAGTAGACGTACACCAATGAATATTATCAGCGGAGGAGAAAGAAAACGACAATCGAGGGAGAGGAAATGAATAAATCAGTTAATAAATTTAGTGCTTCATGGCGGTTGCGGGAATGACTGAAAAAAGAACCCCTTTATGTGTGTGAGAGAGGGAGAGAAAACAGAAAAACAATTAACTTCCACCGAATGCCGTATTCCCTCTCCATGGACTACAACCCTGACGTGGTGGGACGGCTTATGCTTCCTGGTGACCCCTAGAGCTGTGCTAGCGAGGGTAATAATAATTGCTCCTGGTAGGGTCACCCATGACAGATAGCTCACAAGATAGGTGCCAGACAAAAGGTAGTCCCCTCGGCGTTGGTTCCTCAGTGAGACAGTTGCTATGACTTTTGACCCCAGTTGGGCGACCATGCAAAGTGATGGTGCCAAGTCAAAAATACTACTTAGGAAGAAAACGGGAGATCACCTCAATTATTAATCACATGACTTTGCTATGGATGCAATAATATTAATACCAAAATATAATATTCAAGTGTGGCCGCGAGATGTAGTGAAATTTGTCGTGGCACGGGGTTTCGTGGTACACCTCCCGAGTTGGCATGCTAGGTGCCGAGAACGAATGACCTTGATAAGACAGTGAGAATATCAATTTTTCATTGGATAAATTAATCGTGAACAATGTAATTGTAATAATATGTTTCAATCCTCCCCTCTTATCACAATTTGCCACAGATTTTCGTACGCTCTACGTCACGCAGAGCCTTTCCCTTTCGTGTATTTTTTTTCCTAAACTTTTTATGGCCTAAATGCCGCACAATCAATATCGCGAACAGCTGATCATCGGAGTTCCCATGCGCTGGAGCGGCATATTAAGCAATTTGATTGGAATCTGTCGTGTCCGTTGAGCTTAACTCTGGTGCTTTCCGCGTGGCGCTGCGCTTTCCCTCGCTCTCTCTGTGCCGAATTTTGTCGAACCCCCCCTTGCATGAGATGCAATACTTATGCAGGCTCACGTCGGCGTTATCGTATGTGTTATGGAGCTATGCATACTTTAAAGAAGTTAGAAAGTTTTGAAAATTTGACAATTATTTCCAGAAAACTTAAAAATAAATGAAATTATTTTCCTCTCTATATTCCAGAGCGATTTGGAAACAGAATTCCGTCAACCAGTTCGCAAAATATTCATTTTATTTTACAGGTCGAAAAATTACTGCTCGATCAGTAAGAATCAACAATCGTAAATTTAAAGTGATGGTGATGGCTGCTTTGAGATGCGCAACGTTTTGGTTTCACAATTCGCATTTAAAACCGACATGAACAAATTTCAAAGCACGGCAGGAAAAATGTATAGATATTCAGGGTGTTCGAGAAATCGGCAGAGTAACGCATTAGAGCAAAGCGTGTTACGTTTCAATCCCATAACTTACTTCGCATTCTATTGTTCACATCTGGGAAGTGAGCTTTGCACGTCACTTTTGCTATCTTCCAACGACATTTAACCCGAGCATTTAAACCAAATGACAAGATGCTGTTCTTTTTACGTGACTTTCAAGGAATGAGGAACGTATGAAAATTTAATAAAAGAAAGGTATTTGTGACTACAATGTGAAAATTAACGGAAAACTTAAGTTTGCCATACTTAACTAATTGAAATTTAAGATCCATCAATATTACATCTAAATGACACCATTCAAGTCACCGGCATTGAATGTGACTGGGAGTGTATTCACACAAGACATGGTGCAGTGCGCGAAGAGTTACAGTCACGCACAATGCTTGAAAGGCTTGCATTCATAATATACTTCTAATGAGTCAATGAAAAATTACAAGTAAAAATTCGCGGAGAAAGGACCATTAACATTCATTAGGAGATTATGCTAAAAAAGAAAAAAATCTTGCATTGGCCTAATAAAAGGAAATACTCCGAAAATAAGTAAAATATTTTCCCGTGCTATACAATACGGTCATTTCCATCCTTTTTTAGATTTGAATTTGGAAGACATGATTTTTTTTAAAGTAGCCATTCCTTTCATAATCGTCCAACAACGGATTGGTGTATTGAATGGGCAGGTTTACGTGTGTACGTATGGTAGAAGAGGACTTCAAAAGGCGGTGGAAGACCGTCATCCATGCAGCAGCCAGGACACAAGCATCCACAGACCCATGCCCGGCGGCTGCGTGTAAGCACGGGAGCGAGCATTCTCGGAAGATTATTTCCGACGAAGTCAATAAGTGAAACATAACGACTTGGTAATAATAGGCGGATGGGCGTCTGGCACTCGAGTACACCCTCCCGTGAACACATCCTTCCTTCTCTCTCGTTCGCCGTCCCTGCCTACAGCTCGCCCGCGTAACTCCACTTGGCCTCCTGGGATTATTCGGCGGTTTTCGCCTCCCTCTGCACGGCAGGCTGTCGGTCGGGGTAATCCCTCCCTCCGCCACCGGCGATATTTCCCATTGCCGTGCGGGCGATGGGCAGGGGAGGGGGCGGGAGGGCTCCCGAGGGACGCGAACGAATAAACGGGCTTAAAAAAAAGACAGCGGAGAGAGGGGAGGATGAGGAGGAGGATTTAATCTGACGTCTACCATTGTCACGTGACCGTGGAAGATGTCGTGTTTGTTCAGCGCCTCCCTTAAAGATGTCTCAAGGAGGGTTTTTTTATGGGGGTGAAGGGAGAAGAGGTTTGTGAGGTGGGGTTAGAAAACACGGCGTATGCTTGCATGCGATCGAGACGGCAGCATCCAGCGAGAGATGGTGACCAGGTGCGTCACCTTAATTGGTCATCTCACTTTTTCTCATTTCCCTGGCCTGACCCCTTCCGCTGTCCCCTCTCCCCGTTCTCCCAATCCGTTCTTCATCCGCGGCGAATAAATTAACATCCACTTTAAGAGAGTCCATGTTTTCCGGGAAACCCCCGAAAATAGGCCCCACCCAAGTTCCAAAGCCCTCGAAACAGGGATGGATTTGAGGGTGAGGGGTGGAGTGGCCTCCGTAAAATCAAGAGTTGGTAAAGAGACGGTCATTCGACATGATCGCCACTCATTTTGTTTTGTTTGTCATTTGATGAATAAATTATAACATTTTTTCTAAATCAACTTGGAGCGAAGAAAGAAACCGGGAATAATTTTCGGTTTAAAAGCTACCTTATTCATATTTCCATGTTTGTAACCATCACACAAGCTTCAAAATTTTGGTTGAAAATACTTATGCACCGTAAAGGTTTAAACTAAATATTATGCTAAAAAACATTGCTAATTCCAAGAAATTGCGGGAGATGCCGCAACAGTAACTTTTAACCGAGTCATCCGCTAAGTGTGCGGAACAAGGCATCAATTTCGGAGTGTAAACATCATTCACCTTGGTCGGGATTCGAACCTGGATCCCTCGATTTACAGCGGAATGTTTTAGCCAGTTAAGCTATCGAGCCTTTCTATTACTCTCCTGATAAACATTGCTAATATTTTAACAATATTGATCAGATGGGTTTTATGAAATATCTTGAATCAAAGTATCGAAGGGAGAGACCGGCTTAATTTTGATTTACATTGCAGGAAATGGATGACCACTCAGAATTCAGTTCAGTTCTGTAATATACGTGCCTAGAACGCCATACGCGATTGCCTGGTTACAATGATCACACGACAGGTCAAAGAGCTCAATTTGAAACGTCCAAGCGAACCGATGGCCTTCATTTCCGGATGCCGTTGCTCAAGCTGCCACCAAACCGGGAACTAGGCTGACAAGATGGCCGAGAGTAATAAGCCGCCCACACGTGTAAAGCCGACGAATTCGGCTGCTCGATCGAGATGGAATAATATGAAATAACTGCTTTGGTGACGGCTGAGAGAGGGTTGGGAGGAGGGGATGTGGGTGGGGGAGGGGGGAGGAGGAAAACGTGGAGGAAGGGCATTTTCTCGGAACAAGAGACCGTTCGTTTTCCTTTTTTTTATTTCAAATTTTGGGGAACATATTTTTTCCGCACGAGCCGGAAGTCGCGTGGAACTTCGGGGGCCGAAAGTGTTGGGGAAAATGGAATTCCTAAAGAACTGAGAAGGGGAGGGATGGGAGGGGAAGGGTTTCGGTGGGGTTAGAACAAGGGTATTGGGGAGGGGTTTATGGGGGGGGGGCGGGAAGAAACAGGGCTCGGGAGTTTTTTTTTTAAAGGATATCGGGTGGATGGATGTTTTTGAGTGGGCGTCCCCTTCCTCGATGGGAGAGAGAGAGAGAAGAATCGTCTGGAGCGAGCGGTTAAAAACAAGAGAAGTCAGAAAATACGACCCAAGCGTTTCCGCGGAATACATCTCCCTCCCCCCCCCCCTTCCCGACGTTCGTGTCCCGCCCTTCGGCCCAATTTTGGAATTCCGTGGGGGCGGGTGGACCTTCCTTCCGGAGCGGTGAGTCTCGGGTGCTTTTTTTTCACGAGCGGAGGACGGGTTGCGGTTATCCCTTGAAGGGCTTTGAGGGGGAGAGAGGGAAGCTAGCCGTACGCCTACGCCCGTGTGTGGGGATTGATTTATGTTTTTATGGATTATCAGTCGACGTAAAACGTGCAATTTAGTGGGAAACTTATCTGGTCTGCGGAGGAGGATTTTGAGCTGATGTATCTCTGGAAGGAGAACCGAAATGTTCCACCTTATCTGTCGGGTACATTTTTTTTCAAAAGATTATTCCATAATAAGGTTTTCCCTAGCACAGCATTGTATCGCCTTATCTCCTACTACTTCTATTACTTACAACCCTCATCCATTTGGCTTCAGGTCTCATGCGTTCCTCTTTCTGATCGGTGTTGCTCAGTTTACGATGGTCGCTAGAAGACCGATATTTATTTTAACACGCTAACGGTCGAAAATTGAGTAACATAGACCTATACACATTAATGGCTATTTTCTTCCATTATTCATTGTAATACTTTCCACTTTCAATGCAGAATTAAATACCTATTTACCATTTCTTCTCGTTTCGAGAAGATATCTCTAGTACACTATTTCCTGCTGTCACTATTACCAATAATTTTTGTCTTTTATTAAATTACAATTTCTAAATCATCCGCACCAAATCCACTCATTATTAATTCTTCATTGGAGAACTGAAATGAACTATTAATCATTAACTGTTTCCACATGTCTACCTAACAGAGTCACAAGCATCGTGAATCAAAAAACAAATCTTGATTTTTTCATAGTTAGCTGAGTGACAATCTATTTTTAGGAAGTACTCGTTTTGAAATGGAGACTAGTAATTTCGTACATGGATTGACTTGTTCTCATCTCTCACCTGGAACCCATCAACATTTCACCACTGTATTTCAGTCAAAAAACTACTAATACGTTTTGGTCAAAATAATTTAAAAGTATCAAAGAACATGGGAAAAGAGGGGTTTTTTTTCAGTTCACAGTTGATGATTTAATATCTCAAGATATCATTTTTGTTATTACATAAACTAAAGAATACATTTCGTTGTAAATCAATTTTCCTCACTAGTATATTTTTTACATTTTTATAAATGTTGGTCATGATTATTTCTAAAACATTTTGAAATAGCTGGTCCATTCGCTCATTTTTTTATGAATACCCTTTTGTTTTAACTTATTCTAGTTTAATTGTTTAGACATGAATAAAATCACATCAATGAACATTGTTAAGGCAATGTAATGTTTCAGATTGGGATTTGTACTTTCCTCTTGCAAATGAAATACTATTCAGCCTCGGAATGACAGTACAAAGTTTACTGTACAGTAAATATATATATATAGGTAAACCAAAAGTACTCACTAGCTTGAAATCAAAATATCTGTTATAATCTCTTTAAAAGTTCTTACGTTTTAGGTAACCGTCACAGATGCTGAATATAGATCCTATGGCTTGCAAACAACTTGACTATGTTCATTATTTGCCGTTGATTTCATACATCTGTTGTGCACAGAGCCTACGTGCCAGCTCCAATGGATTTCACTCACTCATTATTAGTCATTCTACGAGATTATGGGTAAGTTTTTAGAGCTATAAAACTTCCAAAAGGCAGTTATTCAATAACTTATCGCTTCCTCTTCCCTTGCATCCCAGGATTCAAATGACGGCAATTCCCACCCTCCGTGTAATTTAAAATCCCGACTCTCACCCCCCACTTCTCTCGTTAACCTAGCGTTCTCCCTTCTACCGCATTTTTCAACGGAACATTAATACCTCTCCAGAGATATATTTTTTTCTCTCTCTCCTCCGCATTAAACCTCCATTTCTCCCATAGCATATCTAAGAAATTCCTAATTTATGATCCTCTCCATCGCATATCTTTACGACTAAATCATTATTATTCTTCAGCAATATCCTGTTGGGTGTGGAGCCATTCTGACGGTTACCAAGATAGAATTCATAAAATAGGATGTAGTTATCAGGAAATTGCTGTTACCAATTAAATGCTCTCAAAGAGAAAAATGGCATCAAGAATACCTCTTTGTAACAATTTATGGATTATTTAAACATTATCTTTGCCCAAATGCAAGGATCATGCCATTAATGAATGGCATCACTCAGTTCGGGGAATGTAGTTTTCTTATTCTATTCACGTAGTCTCATCTTCCAACGGTTTTTACATTCTTCATGATTCTCTCACAAAATGAGGGTTTAAGGACGATTGTTGCATGAATATTATTAGACCAAGACAAGTTTGTTCTCCACAAAATGGATGGGACTCGCACCCTATTCTGTTTAGTCTTTTATATCTTTTAAAAGTTTTTGAAAAATTCAGCGCAGCTCTATAAAAATGTGTCATAAAAATGTACACTAATAACTTTCTCTTTTTGTCTTTTTATCTTTCAAAAACGCTTCACAAAAAGGAATTGAACGGCGGTATCGAGGCAGAAGGAGTGATAGTCAGGATTATTAATTTTATTTATTTAACGACCTTTTTTGGACCGAGATCGGAACTTCATAGTCCCTTCTACCTCCAAACCCCTTTAGATTACGTTTAAGAAAATTACAAACGCCCAGCGTGGAGCAAAACCCACCTACGCAGGAATCGAATCCGTGACCTCTGGGTTGACAGGCAAGGACGTTACCCCGCCACTCTTAGGCGGGAGGAGTACTGTTATTTCATGAATTTTATAGACACTCCTCACTTCACTAGTAACTCAACGCATTTCATCCCGTGATTGGGTTTCCTGAAATATTATTATTTTGCAATTATATTCGGGATATTGTTATGTTTATCATTACATTTATAATTATTCAAACACGATGCCCCTCTAGTAAAATATTTTGAACCGCATGCTTTTCAAACCGCTTAAAGTGTTGATATTGTAATTAATATAGTCTATGCAATACTGGAATCTATTTACGATACATATCTCAGTGGCTAAGACACGTTAACTTCATGCATTTGTTCGGAAGCTCTCCTTGCAATGGAAGTTTTCTTCACCTCCCATCACACAACCCACCCCCTAATTTTATTCGCACATTTTTAATTATCTTTTATCAAGTATTATTTTATACTGTTTATCTTGGAACTATGTATTTATTATCTTTCTTATGCTTTCCTCCGGATTTTTGTAATTATGGTCCACCCTCCAACCCCACGTAAATTCAAAATTTTTTTGTTAATTTGATACACAAACGTATATATTTTCCTTTTTCCTTCTCAAATGGAATATTTGTTATGCTTGGGGCAAACTGGAAGAGATAAATTATAAATTAACAGTCTCATCCTCGCCCAAATGAGAGAAAATTGCTAAAGTAATCATCAGTAAATTTTAAATACATTCTTTGCCCATAATCAGCATAAAAAAAGATTAGGTGAATTTTTAAAATTTTAATTATGGTGTTGGTCACCGATCCTTTGATATACTGGTTATTACAAGGTCGTCTATTTCATCTTAAATTTGTTCTAAGTGAAAATAGTCGAGCTCAGGAGCACAGCTTAGCTCAGTCCAATTAAATAACATTCTTACTCAGCTTATTTTCTCAAGATATGTATAGCGGTGAATTCATAGATTCAGACTCAAATATTTACAACCAAGTGACTGAACACTGCATCTTGGAGATACTAGTACTTACAGCAGCTCATACCTTAATATTCAATGCTACGCGTTCTCGGATTTGCAATCATGCTACTTAATTTTGAGTTTTCAAATATTATATTTTATAACAATGTAATTATAATTTTATCACTATTGTGTAGATGTGCAGGTATTTTGAACATTATATTCTTCCATAGAATGCAGGAGCAAGTAAATTTTCAATTCCAATTGAAATAATTTCAACAATGCTTTACAAGTATAAAATTTAAATATGAACTTCGACGAGAATCTGCAGTAATTTTCCATTGAAGGTAATAACGACAGAATGCATACCATTTTGCAAGTCTGACTACACTATGCGGGATTTCACGTTTCCAAGCTCTTCCACCTACACCTATCTTGCCAATGGCTTTCTCGGAAAATCATATTACTCATTGCCTGTATACCACAGGCTCCCTACAAGTTAGTTTTGTTCTCCCCCTTTCGCATGGGATTCCAGTCTCCATTCCGGTGTGAGAATATCTTCGATGGCCTTCGCGCATTTTCCACTGACTCTCATGCCCATATCAGTTAAATCATTTACCGTCTGCTGTGTTTAGTATAACGTAATAATAGTCACTTCTATTAGGTAACATGTACGCGACCACAGATGCAACCCCAAAAGTCTAGTTCATTCTCTTTCAATTTTTTCTCATTTTTCTTAAGAGTTCCTACAGCTTTTCATCATTAATTGCAATGCTCTCCACTGTCGTTTTTCAATTCTTCTTTACACATTAAGTATACGTTATGTTTCCTTCCCATAATGCATTATTCAATTGTCGATTAACGCTCTTCCTTTCTCAAATTTCCTTTTTAATAATTTTATCACAACCGATTTCAAACATCGAGGACGCACATGCAATTTAAAAACATTTGGCGATCACAACAATTTCTATGGGGGTAAACGGGCAATACGATGCGTTTCTGCATACCTAAAATGCGAGAACCGCGACCCTGTTAGGTGCAGCTCATACCATTTCCGTCACCATCCGTCCCTTCCTCTGCCGCAATCTCACTTCGCTTGCCTCGGCGGCGGCAGGCCTCCCCCATCGCGTGTGTCTGTGTGTGTCATGGCATAGGTCGTGTGTGTATATTGGTATCTCGGGCGATAAAAACGCCTTCCCGGGGCGGAAGTCGTAGCGGAGAGCGGGGGTGGAGGGGCGAGAGGGGGTGGAGGGGCGGTTCAGGGTGGTTGTGTGTGTTGTGTGTGGGTGAGGTGGGGAGCGGGGCAGAGTCGATATCGGGAGGGAGGGTGGACGGCGGCCCGAAGAGGCGGGATGGGATGGGAGGAGGAGCGGTTGAGAGGGATAGCGGGCGGTGGCGAGGAGGGAGCGGGGGGGTGCGGGATGGTTCTCCGGTCGTGTGGGGGTGAGGCAGAGGGAGGAGGGTGAGAGACGGCGGGCCGGCTCCTCTCCAACCTCACTCCGATTTGAGTTGAGGCAGGTCGCCTCAGACTGGAATCTCCCCACCTCCCTCACGACGCCCTTCCTCCCACCTCCCTCTCGCTTTTTATCTTGCTCCCTCTCTCCGTTCTTCCTCCTCTTCCAGTGTCTTCAAAAGCCGAAAACTCTTCCCACCCGCGCCTTTTCACCTCTCTGAGGAGGATGCCGAGCGCCACGTAACCTCTTGTGGGTGCAACCGAACGTTCCGCTCGCGTGGAACGTGGTTTGCTCATACGGAATGTCCTGCAAAACTTATGCCAAGACCTTTTATTTTTTTAGTCCATAACATTGTGCGATATCGCAGTTAGTATACGGCCTTCAACGCATGTACGTTAATTTATAACGTACGGCATATTTACCGAAGAGAAGGTCACATCAATCATACGACAAAGATCGATAATGCGCCAGCCATCGTCATTTTTAACGTTTAGATGAACGATTTCACAAATGAGAGACAATGTTGGACAGCGCAGTTTTTTGTAAATAATATCCTTTCATACAGGTCTGTATGTATGTATCAATTTAAAGATTTGAAATTAGAAAAAAGCGTTTCGCAAAATAAGCCATGCCTAATCATTCTCCGCTACAGGACGAATGCGAAATCCATTCCACTCTGGTAAACAACTATACCTATTATTCTGCGTAATTAAGAACAAACTGTAAGGGGGTATATTTTCGAAAATATCCTTCATTTCGCCAGTTAAAGGCATAATGAAATACTTATGATGCATAATATAATATATTATTGGACCTTCATAACAGCAAACATTATTAATATTCCTTTTGCAAAATTTAGAATGTTTCATTTAGTATCACCAATATTAATACCGATTCGGGGTAACCATACATATGTTTGTTATACCTAATTACTTGATTGAAATACGTGCATTATACTGTTGTTGAAATTATATAGTCACAATGGCATTTCAAATACTGTCACTATGTTTACAAAGGGAAAATTTTCTTATAAATTTTCAACCATTATTTCAGTATAATCGACATTAAATTATGATAATTTTTTACTATCTTTAATAAAAAATACATTTTTCTTTTTAAAACGTGCGGGTATTTCGGTGAAGATTTTAGGGGAAAATAACGAATTATTCAAATATTGCAATGTAAGCTCAAGGGGTCTGAAATTGATTGCAAAAATTCTAATTATATTGCCTATCGCCAAAAATGTCTACAGAATTCCCGCTTTTCACGAAAAACAGTGTAAACATTTGGACAAAAACAAGAAACGCACCGCAAGAAATCTGTTTAAAAAAGTGAAAGTGTAGACGAAATTGTGAAAAGTGGAGTGTGGTTACAACAATTTTTCTATGAGACAGCTCGTGTTATTCTTTTTTTTTGATGGCAGCATAAGAGTTTTAATAGTTCACTTAACTCTACATCTACATGTACACAATACTCCGCATGCCGCCTCAAGGGCGTGTGGCGGGGGGTGTAGGTTACTAGCCTATATAAATGTAGTAACGCACAAAATAAACCTTAGGTAAATGTAAAAGATACAAGAGCATGGTAAACGTCTTTAAGAAAATTTATGATGCATTTGTTTTGAATAAAATACATATTAATTAGGCGGTGTCGTAGTACCCTTGCTATATTTATGCGTTCCTCCCACTTCGACAAATGGTCCAAGGAAACCAAGATTCATGCTTTGCAATGTAATACACTTTTGGTGGCAAAAAAATTTACAATTGTTTATCGTTTAATCTGCTGTGTGAAATACTGAGTCCAAGGGTTCCTTTAATCTTATACGTAAGTTATATTCAAAGATTAAGACTATGTAGTCTTCAAATGCAGTTGTATTACCACGAAATTGATAATTACATAAGTCGGTAAAGCACACGAAGGACGAAATGAAACCAATAAATAAAAGTGACGATTTTTCTTCACTGATACCTCGATATATGCCTGGAAATATTTTGTTGTCTAACAATCTCCATTTTTGTGAAAATAATCACATCCATATCTCAATAGCTCTAAACTCCGGGAGATTTCCCGAGAATCATTTCATCTTAGATGAAATTTCATTTCACCGAAATCGGCTCGAAAAGCAGTCTGTGATTGTTCTACATTATCATTTGAAACAGGGTTTCGTTATGAATGAGCAGTGTTCGTTTCTTCTAATACCAAAACTGAAAAGGTGCATCTGCGTAATGCGAAATGTTACCGTCAAGTATTGAGTTATCTTTGTTCACAGAAATGAAAACCTAATGGAGCAAGTTCAGCTCTGGCCTCATCAGGAATTTAAAATTGCCTAATAGCGATGTTTCAAACCGCGATGATCTCATTCCCATTGCCTAACCGTCAACGTAGATGAAGAATTCAGCAACTCTCAGGAGTGAGTTACTTAATTTTCCCCGGCGTTTATTACAAATGCTTCCTATGGAATATTTCAAACATTTGTATGCAGTGCTTTAGATGAAAATATTTATAGGATAGCGTTTTCATTGCCAAACCGTGAGTATCGGATCGTCCACAATTATCCGAGTAGCAAAGCTGGTAAAGCAGAATGTACTCAAAAAATAACTGATCGAAGCACTTTTCAACTTATTAAAATTTTTTAAATTTTCGACCGGGTTTCGATGTATAACGTCATCATCAGGCCTGATGATGATGTAATACATCGAAACACGGTCGTAAAAAAAATCAAGTGGAAAAGTGCTTCGATCAGTTGTTATTTATTATGTTCGACTTCCACCACATGACGCCTGAAGCTACTCAATTAGTTCAGAATGTACCCATTTCATAATTAAAGTGTGCTACAGAACCATAATTTCTCAGGGTAACTTCAGTTTTATAATCTATTACTGTATATCATGACCTACCACTATAACTTGCTCAATCTTATACTGTTTGTCTTAGAAAACATTAACTGCGTAGTCACTAGTAAGATACGTTTATTTGCGGACGATGCAGTGGTTTACAGAGATTTCCGTAATCCTGAGGATGAAGTAGATTTAGCAAATGACCTAAATGCTATGCAACGCTGGTGCGACTCTTGGCAATTAAAATTAAACTTAAAAAAGTGCGTAGTGATGAATTTTTGGAGAAGGAGTAATTCCCTCCAGAACGCCTACAGCATCGGGAACACCGAAATGGAGTGTATAGACTCAATTAAATCTCTAGGCGTTACCCTTACTCACGATCTCTCCTGAGTGAAATACATACGGGGAACATATAGAGAATCTAACAAATAATTAGGACTTAGAAGTAGAGTACTGGGTAAATATGATGAAAACGTTATCTTACGCTGGTTAGCTCTCATTTAGAATATCCTGCAAGTATATGGGATCCTGACGAAGTTGGATTAATTGCTGAATTGGATCGCGTGCAGCGTAGAGGAGCTAGATTTGTAAAACGTTGTTATGATAAATTGAGTTGCGTCACAATATTCTTAGAGAAGCTAGGTTGACAATCACTCACGGAGCGCTGGTTAAATTACAGATAAAATCTCTTGCATAAATTGGAAGGTTGTCTCTTTAGAAATGATGTTAAAAAAAATTCATTTTCCCCATCTTATTATAGTAGGCAATACCATGTCAATAAAATCAGAGAGATTATGTATAGACCAGATACATTGAAGATGCCATTTTTCCCTTGGACGATAAGGGATCAGAATAACGTTCGATCGCGCTAGAAGGAAAAATGCTCGGGTGAAAATAGTCGAATGTGTATACAACCCCTGCCACGCACAATGGTGGTGGTTCGCACGGTACTAAAAAAGACAAAAAGTCCTCATTGAATATAGCATCCATTTACATATGTCATCAAGGCTTTGGAGTCCTATTCATTTTGCTAAATAATTATGTCATTCAATATCACCCAGACTCAAGTTTTGAGTTATGTGTCTATGAGTGTACGGCGTAAGAAACTCCGTAAGCGGTAAGAAAATCTTTCCACATAAATTTTGAACACAGCTCATTGAATTAGGAAAATAATTTATTAAAAACTTACCAACCTCAGGAAACATCTGAGTCCTCTCAGCAGCTGTGGTTTTCCATCAATGATCTGAAAATAAAAAGTTCATATCATCATAAAGAATATGCCTGTTCAACTGTTACATGTATGAGTTAATCATTAGAATATCGTTGATTACGGGGAAACTTCCTATTCGGTTTCATTCAAGCGAAGAGCTCACTTAACCGCGGCAGGGTAAACTTCGACTCCTAAGGAGAATGACAAGGAACGTCATTAGTTTTCATTGAATTTTCTTTGAAAGCTTGTTCTGAATTGAAGTATATCACCCTGAAAATTAACGCGCATGATGATATTACGCCGTGATATACAAGTATCGCGATGTATAAATATATATTTGTATAATTTTCTTTATACTAACATCCGCTTTTTAGAAGTATAAAGCATTCGATTAAATATAAGCTACATTCACCGCAATTATTAATAAATACGTAAGCACAAAATTTGTTAATAGAAAATGTTATTAATAGAAAGATGTAGAGGAAATAGAGTCACACTTATGCAAGATTCTGGTGTTAGAGCCCGAATGATAGTTATTTTAGTCTCAATTCAAACGGCATAGATATTGCATGCAGGGAGGGAAGAGTTTCTTAAAAAAGTCGTAATTAATTGAATGTGATGAAGAAGCAGAAGTATTCCCTGCCTTTCACTATCTCCTCGGGGGGGAAAGTGTTTTGTTTTGCATGTTCATATGGTGGTGGAGTTTCGCATTCTTGCTTGTTGTGTCCTGGCTTGCGTGCTGTTGGATGGCTTTCGTGCTGCATCCTATGGTGCAGTTTTTTTGTACGTGGTATTGTTCCTTTTTACGGTTGGTGACCTAACACCCCCCGCCACACGCCCTTGCGGCGGTTTGCAGGGTATTATGTAGATGCAGATGTGAAGTTGGAGACTAAACAAAGACGCCAGCAATGAATATTAGAATATTCATCACCAAAATAAAGCATGAAAGAAATTATTATTAGAATGGCGCAGGCAATAAAGTCATTATAATTGAAGAAGTCCACATAAGTCTGAGATACAATCCCGCGATAAAGAAAGAACCTAATAAAAACATATTTAAAGCTTGCTACTATACCATCACATAGCATGGGCAATAGCAACAGTGGAGAGAAGCTGGAAATATGGTGATGCAGAGGAATGGTGAAGAAGAAATGGACGGATCGAATAAGCAGCTAACAAAGAGGGGTTAGGTGTAGTAAAAGAAGAAAAATGTCTGATCAAAACTCGGAAAAAAAGAAGGGATAACCTTATGTGATCCATTTTAAGACGAGATGCCTTGATGAAAAGATAGTCGCTGAGGTAAAAGTAAACGGAAAGAACCACATAGGAATACACTGAAAGAGAGTCTTGGAGCCAATAATGACAGGTGTCATATGGAAAAATAATACGATCACGATGGCGTTAGCCAGTGGAAGAACTGAGAGGAGAGCTGCGTCTACATTAACATCTACACAATACCCCGCAAGCCTCCGTGCCGGCCGTGTAGCGGTGGAAGTTGGGTCACGAGCCGTGCATGCACATTCCCAATCATGTAACCTCTACACAAATATTAGTTTGATCAAACACTCGGAATAAGTGAATCATACGAAGAAGGTACTTTAATAATTGATGGTTTCCGGCGTAACTTTCTGGAATCGATCCATATTGGAAATGAAAAATAGTAGCTTTGTGATTCCACTGAAAATTTTTACGGCACGACCTAGGTTTCGACGTTCAACGTCATCTTCAGGTGACAACTCTACAAACATCTATCAACAAATGCTACACTCAGGTAGGGGCGGGGAGGTGAGAAGATCTGTGGATGAGTGAGGGAGGGAAGTGAGCTATGATAGTTGGAGGGAAGGGTAGAAAGCATGAGGATCTCTAAGAGAAGCATTCCTCCTAGTGGCGGAGGAAGGTAGATGTCTGTAGAGTTATCACCTTGAAGATGGCGTTGAACGTCGAAACCCGGGTCGTATCGTACGTAATGAAGTTTCAGTGGAATCACAAAGTTGCTATTTTTTCATTTCCAAGGTAGTTAAATGGAACAATATATTCAATAAGAGGATACTTATACATAAATAATGCCATAGAAGTGTCAAATAGATGGGTCTATTAAATTAAAAAAATTACACGAAGGAAAGAACATGGAGGATATCGACAAATATATACACTACCAATTTTGATTATTTCATACGCGACTTCTGTCATATCTACTTTGATCTCTAACGTTATGAGGAAAAAACGACATTTTAAATCTATACGTTCAAATATCTCCCTGATTTTACGTTGGTGATCTGATCTACCATAGTTACTCGGGGTCATTAATATGTCTTTAACGTCGTCAGATAATTAACCTTCCTCAAGTTTACGCAGTACCTGTATTTAAACGTACGGTCAACTTGTGGTTCACATCCTTATTCTTCCAATATTGTCATGATACTTAAACGTAGTTCATAATAACTTTTCAAAAACCAAGCTCCTCTACGTTGCATTCGATCTAGTACCAAAATTAACCCTACCTCGTAAGGATACTAACGGTGGGTTCTAACCAACGTGAAATAGTAAATCTCCTTGACCCTCACATTACAACTCCCAAGCATCCTTTTCATGAATCCTAACTTTTATTTACTATTCCGCGAATTTCACGAATGTGTTTTCCCTCAGGAAATATCCTTAGGTATCGTCACATCCAAATATTTTACCGATTCTACGTTACATCTATCGAGTGATGATCATGTAGAACAGTATTAGTATTAGGAGAAGGCTGCCTACGCAGATTATTCACAAAGGCTACGCTTAGGTTCCCCCGCATTAATCGCAAAATAATAGAATTTTATACAATACGGTACGTGAATAAATAAATACATTATGTTCTATATTTTTACGGGAAAATGCTATGGTTTATGAATGCTCTACACATCCAAAAAACCGAGTTATTGGATCTATCCCAAGATTTCCTCTCTCGCTCCTTGTTTCATGGTCCATTCCGCAAACCTTCCGCTCCCGATCTCCCACTTCCCTCCGAGGCCCCCGAGGGATTTGTCCCAACATGTCACAAGAATTGAAGGAGACGGAGAGAGAGAAGGAAGGGTACCGCTGTCGAAAACTGGGTCGAGATGTCGTTAACGGGAACAGAACAAGAATTTTTTCACCTATTTAACGGCTTTCACGCTACAGGTACGCCGTAGACCAGGTGGGAACGTGGGGGAGAACATCCTAAGACAGATCCACCCGCACCTTTTCCTACGATCGACCATTGCGGATTGTGACAGCGGTTTTTAGGACCCGGCTATTAACTAATGGCGATAAGGATAAGAAATGGCTATTACAGTTTTAAATTGTGTTGAATTTTAGTATAAGGTTATTGGTAATACCTGATAGGAAGATTGCTACACTAATATTCCTAGCAGGTATTACCAGCAATCTTAAGTGTACTTTTTTTGTCACCGACTTGATACCGTAGGGATTGCTTAAAAATGTCATAGGAAACTCTTGTTTTTGGCCTGGACTTATTGCTCTAGGTTAGGAAAACGAGGAAAGGGAAGGAACAGAATAGGGATGTTGGACGGGATGAAGGGAGAAAGAAAGTACTTAGAGATGAAGAGGGACCTGATGTAGATTGGGATGTTGTGTTTTGCTGGGGGTCACAAATTGTTGAATTAGTAATTTTGCCCATCCAAAAACCTACCTTAACCGATAGATTACCTATTATTATTATTGATCTAGAAAGATAAAAGTTATTAACCATTTTCTTACCTAAAATCAACGCCTACGAGAAAGTAAAGGCAGTCATCACATTTATCGTAAATCACAAAATTATTCATTGTGTCTTTTCAAAATTTTTACGTGGGATTACTTATGAGGTCACTCTTTCGGGAAATGGAGGAATTTCAACCCCAACACAAATTATTTTACTTTTAAGTAAATGGCGATATTTAGGTACATGATAACATATGTAACTTGAAAAATATGTAAACCTTAGATTTTTCTACATATTATACTGAATTTAACTACGCAGCCAGGCCATTGTCACAACTTTTTACTTATGGTCAATTATGAAGGAGTAATAATGGCATGAAAACAACCGGTTTACAAATAAATTACCCTATTAAGTGTAATATTTCTTCCTGGTTCTACTGTCCATTTATTTTTCCTGTAGAGAATATCAAATGAAACCAACAACGGATAATCATTGGCTTTACTTGTCTAACATTTTAATGGGCCACTAAATGTAATCTTTTTACACGTCTTCTAAAGAACTGGAATTTAGTGTATGTACAGAGCCAATTAAGGGAAATATAAAATTTCCAGTAACTTGACATAAATTCGTTTTTTCCATTTCCCACACATTATAATGACATAAAAATTTGTTTTATGGTTTAACTTTCAATTTGCCGTTGAATACTGCATAGAAAGATGCAGGTTTTCAAATGCATTTACCCCCAGAATAATCGGTAAAAATTGTAATCTGATGAATATTTAATCTGAATATTTGCAATGTAAACTTTACCTAAAAAACATATACGTTTACATATTGTACCCCTACAAAATAATCAACAGTCCAGGTCTGTTGAGTATTTTGTAGCGATTCACCTCAGCCCCGGCCCTCGACACCCGGCCCTGTTGGGGGCCGGGTGTCGAGGGCCGCATCGAAATGCTTTTGCAGACGGTTATCGGGTTCCGCGTATCGTGTGTCGTGTTTCGCGGATTACAGGAAGGCTCGCCCCTAAAGGAAGAGGGGAATGGGGCTAAGTAGGGTGAACGGGAGATGAAGCAGGATGGGATGTATTTACATCGGTCTCGTGTTTTGGGACGGATAGATATTTTTTCGGAAGAAACGGGGACGAAGGTGAGTGGCGGGAGTGCGGAGGGGTGAACGGCGGCGGGGAGCCAGAATGAGGAGGGGGGGGAGAAGGGGCCGTTAAGGGAAAGGGATCGGATCGAAGGAGAAAGCACAAAAAATTGAAAAGCCGATGCCCCTAAAAAGGGGACCAGTTTTCGAGATTTTCCACGTGCAACCACTCCCCTCCCTCTCCTTTCTCCTCAATACACGCAACACCCCCTTTTGAAGGAACTCCCTTTCTCCGTTTTTCCGAATTCTTGGGTTCCTGGAGACGAAAAAGGGGTTTTTACCCTTGCCACCCTTTATCCCTCGTGTCCCGCGTGTCCTTTTCCTCGAGCCCCGCCCATTCCCGAAATGCCTCCCCCCTCCCCTTTACCTCGACTCCTCGACGCGACAATGCTTCCCCCTCCCCTCGAACCCGTTCCACCCCGGTGGGCCCCGCCTCGCCTAAGGGAAAGGGGTGTGGGGTGAAAGGGGGAGGGGTGGGTGTCGCGAACCCCTTCCTCCGTCCTTCACCCCGGAGCATCGCGATTTTCTCCTCCCCCTTCGGGGTTTGGGGAGAGACGGACCCGTTGTGTTCCTGTCGCAGGCTCCCCATCTGTTTGCCCCCGCGTGAATGATGGAGACGCCCCTTCTGGGCCGGCCAGGGGTAGGATCTCCCTCCCGCCGAAGGTGGGACGGTCGGCGGTCATCCCCGGGGGCCATGAATCCCGAGGAAAGATCACCGTCGTCGCGTCGCCACCCTTTCCTCCGAGAGGGATCTGCAGAAAAGTTGTGCACTGGAGGCACTTTGAGCTGGCCGGAGCCCGGAAACCGAGATTCGACCTACCTCTTAAGTATACGATAAGCATTGTGGAATGGGAGTGAGGAGATTTTTCGTGGAACATTTTTTATGGCAACAATTTTATTGCAAATGTCCAAAAACTCAATCTAGCTAGGTAAAAGTATTCCGCGCAGGCAGATCCCGAACCCAGGTCTTTACTTAGGGGTTGATGAGAGAGAGAGAGAAAGAGGGCTGGCAGGAGGGGCTGACTGCATCGAAGGCTCCTCCCCTTGCATCGCGTGCCGGATATCTCTCATGCAATTTTTTGCCATCTCCGCTACCCACTCTTCCCCACCGGTTCTCCAGACGGAGCGCCCCGGGTAAAGGATTACGAGCTCGGGAGGACGTCAAGCGTCTCGTCCAATTGTCGTCTCACGCGTGTTTTCCTCAGAGAAGAGACCCTTCCGCTATTGAACGGCTAGTGCGTGCAATCTTCCGTATGATGGGGCGAGGACGGGAGGCTGTTACGTTCCTTGATCGCGATTGAGGAATGATCTGTGTGGAGCCGTCTCGGACATTTTTACAAATCTAAATTCGTCAAGATACATTTTGAAGAATTTGATTTCGCTATGCGTTGCCGTGGCGACATGTGCCACCGTTAAGCCCGTTTTCATTACAGCCTCAGCACCAGTAGGAAGCGGAAGACGTAGTATGTAGATGTAGATGAATATGTTGGTTTTGCATGTGGTTTTATTCTCTTTTACGGGTGGTGACCTAACACCCCTCGCCATACGCCCTAGCGGAATATTATGTCGATGCAAATGTAGAATAGCTAAGGCACCAAGCACGAAAGGAAAGTAGTTTAAAAAATTATTATTTTGTGGATCGGTTTAGATATAGACCTTGAACATCCGGAGAAAAGTTTTTCTATTCAACTTTCACATCAAATTTTACTCCCTGTCTTCCTTCAGGGGGTCACTAAAGCAATCTGCATCCCCCCCCCGGTGGTCTTCATCTACATCTACATAATACCCCGCAAGCCGCCGCAAGGGCGTGTGGCGGGGGGTGTTAGGTGACCAACCGTAAAAAAGAAAAATACCACATGCAAAAAAAACAACACGGAAAATTACACCCACAGCAGCGCACAAACTCATGCAAAAATCCCTTCATCCAATACTCATGCAAACACATATACCGCAAAACAACTAAAAACTGCACCCCATGATGCAGCACGAAAGACATCCTACAACACGGAAGCCAGGACACAACAAGCAAGAAATTGAAACATCACTACCACATGAAAATGCACCACGAAACACTCTACCCCCAAAGAGTCTCTAAATGGCAGGGAATGCGACCCAACGTTGCAGGTAGCAGGAATTTGCCCCCGCGGAGAGGGACGAGGGACTGAAAGGGAAACTTAAAAACAGATAAACAGGGCACTAATAAGGTAATTCGGAAAGAATGGGTTATTAAAGCAAAACACATAAGGTTAGTGGAAGAGCATGCATTTAAATACAACTAATCATTTTTTAGACGCTGAGGGTGGCATGTGGAATTTTTGCCATCTACGTATAACCCTGCAGTTGCTATCCCGTATTGTCCGTGGGAAGAAGGAGTCCTTGAGTCGGCTAGTTCTGGCATCTATTTCCCGAATTTTATATGCATGATCCAAGCGACCAATGTATGTAGGAGTACGAATAATTTGCGAGACCTCGGTGCTGAAACATGCGGATCTAAATTTATTTAATAATTTAAATCTTGCATTGAATCGTCTCTCAGCCAATGATTCCCACCCCAAATCCATGAGCAAATCCAGAATTCCTTGTTGGTCCACTGTTATTTTTTCCATGGGTGGAGTATGTATTGTTTCTTGGAGATATGCGGTGGCAACATCATTCGAGAAAACGCTTTGGAAGAATGAATTTAAGATGTTAGCTTTACCCTCACTGTCTGTATGAATTATATTGCTACAATCCCTTAAGCAAGCCACGGTTTGTTTACTCCCATTTACTTCCCTAACATATAACCAGAAAGCTTTGGGGTCAGTGTCCAAGTGCTCGCAAAGTACTTTGCGTTTAAAGTCCAGTAAAGCGCTACGTAATTGTGTTTTGGTTTCAATTTTGGAGGATCTATATGTGTCCCATAATTGTTTATTCTCAGGGGATGATGTGTTCACGCCTGCCCTCTTTACCCTAGAGTGTAGCATTCTCTGCTTTCGAAGGGCTTTTCTAACGTCTTTATTGTACCACCTGGGGTCGCGATTTGCTTTAACGTATTTTATAGGTATGAAATCTGCGATTCCTTTTTGCATGATATTGACAAATTCTGTTTCTTCCACGTTGACATGACTTAAGCGGGTTTTGAACTCGGGTAGTGAAGAGTTTAATTGATTGGCAAAAGATTCAAAGTCTGCTTTATGGTAATTATAAATTTTTCTTTTTGGTTTAATGATCTTTTTTATTTCTATGTCCAAGTGGACATTAATTGCTTTATGGTCACTCAAGCCCTCATCAGTTGATACACTAATAATACGTTCAGGCGTGTTTGTAAGAAATAGATCCAATATGTTCTTTCCACGGGTGGGCATGCGTACTGCTTGATGGAGGGAGTTTTTTTGAACCAATTTTATCATGGAATTGCAAGATTCGCGATCGCGGGTCCCAGGTTTAACGATATTGTTGTCCCAATCTATACCAGGGAGGTTAAAGTCGCCACCAATTATGTTTATGCTGTTGTTATATTTACGTGTAAAATTGTAAATTTGATCGTTGAGGGTGTGAAGTGTTTTCAAATCTGAGTCAGGAGGTCTGTAGAAAGAGCATAAATTTATGTTGGGTTGATTGGTCCGTATTAAGGTGCACCAAACACTTTCTATGTTATTATTTTCAAATGAAACTTGCCTGCTTTCAAAATGACTTTTAACTGCCACGAAAACCCCTCCTCCGGGTCTTGTATCTCTATCGTGTCGGTAAACTTTGAAATCTATTGGGAAAATTTCTTGGTCATTTATGTCATTGCACAGCCAACTCTCTGTGCCTAATACTATATCAGCGGAATGAGTTTGGATTATGTGTTCTAGATCCGCTGATTTGTTCTTGAGGCTTCTGCAATTTATAACAAGTATAGTTAAATTATTTTGATGTTGAATAACGTCCTTATTTGTGCCTGACTGTATTTTAGGACGCCTTTGTGGGGAAGTGCGTGTCACATGTCTTTCTAAATCAATGTCTTGAGTCATATTATGCAAGTAGAATTATATCATGCCACTTCACCTCGCCATCCACCTGTTTTCCACTCTGCCATCGCTTATGGCTTCCCGAGTCCCATCTGAGATCATTTGGGCACATTTGGTTGGCCATCAGGGCTCTCAAGGGAGGATCCGCAACATCCACGCCCGAGGCGGGCGGGGCTCGGGCCGGCAAATTTCGGGCTAGCAAGCTGGCACTCACAAGTCGAAACCTGCTGGTCAATTGCTTCTGATTATGGCATTTATTGCTTTATTTTAAGAAGACATGGATGTAGGGGACACTGAGTAGCAAAGCAATGTTAACAACTGATATGGGGAAAAATGTTGGGTAAGCGATCAAGAGTGAGGAAAAGAAAATAGGTATGGCTGGGTTGGACAGAATGAAGGCAGACAGATAGTACGGGGATTTGAATAATGGTTTATTCATAGTGCAGGTTACAATTAGTGTCGTCGTGGGTTGGAGTGTAGCAGAACTTGGTTCTTGAATACATAAAAATTCTCGTAGGCCAGCAGACCGATCTTTAACATTTTATTCGGTTCACCGTCAATTGAGATCAAATCTCACGCCAAATTCAAATCAGAAGACGACAAACCCCGATTCGAATCTACTTACCTCTGGACGTTTTCGATTATTGGAATCATTTGACTAGCGATCGAATGGACATCAAACGAAATGTCTATGCCCTAGCTGGCTTGAACCCTGAATAACTTCACATAATGTGAAATTTGCTTCATAATGTGTCAATGACGAACGATAGACAATTTCATCACTTTTATGATGACTTTTTAAGAATTTTTTCCACAGAAATATTCCAGAAATAATGCCACAAATTGAACGCAAAGTAAACAATAGTTAAATGAAGATCCAGTCAAAAATAGGTTCCATCAAATGCTATTATTTCAGAGTACGCTCTATGTGACTTTCAATTATTCACTTACCACCAGCATAATCATTAACTCATCAATAGTTGTAGGGGCAATGTGTATTATTTATCAACAACATAAAACTGCGTGAAACACGCTGCAAATATTAATTTTATTTATACGTTTGCTTACAACTCTTCACAAAATAACTAATCGAATTCTTACTTTTTCTACTTTAAAGTGTATAGTCTTATGAAGACCCGTAGTGACCCGATATTAACTTCCACTTCGAAAATTTTCACCACCCTTTAGTGAAGTCTTCTTCCCAGTTTTTCTTGCCAAAGACCTAATAAGGGGCCTTCAGAATAGTTTATCAAAAGGCTTCCATCTCGTTCTTTACTACATCGATAAAAGTGACAAAAAAATTAAGCGGATTGTCGCTACTTCTTTCAACACGGTGCCACGTCCCTCCCAAAGTGCAAAATCGACTAATATGCCGTATTTTTCCGGAATCTTTGAAATTCGATATCTTATTCATAGTGAATCATCCCTCATCGCTGCGCGTGCAATTGGTTGGTGACACTATCTAACGAGAGCATCGTCGTCATTTGGTATTCCCAACTCACAATTGACACATTGTCCAGTTTTTTAAAATAAAATCGGCCCTTGTCCCTATATTTTTTATGATGAGCGAGTCCCGACTTTTTCCAACTTCCCGGACTTCCGTGGTCGTCCTGTCTCGTGTCTCATTTGCCTTAAACTCATAAATGAATATTTACGGAAAACTGAGAGCACACCTTCAGAGAGCCGACCAGAGTATAAGTGCCTAGTCGATAGTTTGAACCTAGGCGAACATTGCCGCCGTCAGATGAAGCAGTTTTTGTTGGAAAATCGGGAAAGGGGGAAAAGGAGAAGGGGATAGGGGCGACGGGGGGCCGGAGAGGGGGTGCAGGGTCCGGACAAGGGAACGGAGACGAGCGATCGACAGCGCATTGTTGCGTCTTCCAAGGAGGGATCGAAGGAAGGGCGGAGGGGGTTGGAGGGGTGGCGGGGCAGTGGAACGGGGTTAGGTAGACGTCCTGAAAGATCACGTGGACGGCTTGGTTATTCACGCCACAGGGAATATGTAGAGGTGGCGACAAAGAAAGGAGGTACGAGGAAGGATGAACGGAAGGATAGATGCGATCTGTCCCGCACCGTTCCATTAGAGTTGGGTAAGGGGTGGACGGGAAAGGGAGTTGGAGAGAGAGGGAGTGGTAGGTAGGTTGCCTTTGGGGATAACAATCGAAGTCGACAGAGGCGCAAGATTGACGCTGCGAGTGGAAGGGGACGTAGGAATATGTTTGGGAGAAGGTTAAGGTAAAGGATTTTGACCCCCCCCTTCCCCACCCCCTACACAAGACCCTTCGGTTCGACTGAAGAAAACACGGAGCCCCTTGTCCTTCCCCCATCGTCTCAAGAATGCCACTCGCGCAACACACTCAACTGCATTTTGACGCCGTCCATCGTTTCCCCTGATCGTTCGTTGCCTTTCGCAACGCACCGTTGATCCTGACCCAGGGCTGACATTCGCATTAGACATCAATTGTAGGGACTAGCATTAGAGTAAGGATTTGAGGAGGCATGATATTAAAAAAAATAGAGCTAGACAGCATAATAATTTACCCAAAATACAGTAATGTATCCGGTCATTCACTCTAAGTATTATGCAGTACAGTTAAACATACATATAATGTGTACGAACAGAAGGGTAATGGTATTCTTGGATTATTATTGACGTGGGCTAGGAGACACTGGAAGCATGGAGGTTGCATGCACGACTTTAACTATTCTACATCAGCGTAATACCCCGCAAGCCGCTGTAAGGGAGTGTGGCGGGGGGTGTTAGACCACCAGCCACGAATGCACATTCCCAATCATGATCCGTCTACACAAATATTATTTTCATCATGCACAGGAGCAAAGTTAATCACACGAAGGGAGGTACTTTTCATTCAAAAATATTCAATGACAGTATACGTACATTCAAATCATGTGGGAAAACTGTCAAAAATTGTGTCTATCAAATTGAAAAAATAATATGCCGGGTTATTAAATACTATATACACAAATAATTCGATGCTAACATTGGAATAGACGAATAGTTTAATTACGTTAATAGGCGAGACAACAGGGAGAAGTTAAGGGGAATTGACTGTCAAACCGATCGGTGGGAGGCACTGATGGACAACCTGCGCCCAGCCACTCCTTTTTATTAGGCTCGGGTCAACTGGCATCCCTAAATATTGGGATATATCTCTTGTGCAGCCCATTAATAGGGAAAAGTTAAGCCTCACTGATTTGAGGGATCATTTTTTTCATGAATTGTGCGAGAGCGCAGCAGTAGCACGGACAATGCAGAACAATCTCACCTTACCGAATGTCATAATCTAATGTCTAATGTCTGGCAGCCTAATACTCACTGCCACACATGGCGTCTTGCAGGGTAAGAAATACCAATAGACAACTGTATTAATTATTCTTGGAACAGAGGTGCCTTTTCTATTAAGTGGAGAATTTAAGGTAATGTCATAAAAATCATAAGAAGATACATGGGTCAGATAAAATAGAAACGTGCAATTCATGGAAAAAATACAAAGTTATTCAATTTTATGCTGAAATTTGAAAAGATTCAATTGTCAACTGCAATTTGTGAAACTCTGGCGGCTTCGGATAGGTTTTCGAGATGGGTTATGGCCCAGCGGCCACACACTTCAGTACTCCTCAGTCCCAACTAACATTACACAAAATACTCTTAAAACTTATACTACACATTACGATGACTTAATATTCATTTTTTGTTTTAACTACGCAGTGCTCTGAAAGTCACCGCTAGGGTGCGTGAATGGGATTGATTATACACCATACTACTTCTGGTCCAAAATACTTAGCCCACCTGGTGCGGTCCGACAACTTTTTTCTGATCCCTTATCGTTCGTGGGAAAAATAACATCTTAAATCTAGCCGTTCTATTTTTAATCTCTCTAATTTTATTTACTTGATCACGCATGTCACATTAAAGCGGGGCTAATAATACATTTTCAATAATTCTTTATTTCTGCATAGTTTCTACCACCTTTTAATGCCATCCAAAATATCTATTCTCCTCATGCCTCTACCTCAATTTTCTAGAACTCTCCCCTCTTATACCATCTTCAATTTCCCATTAACCTCAGTATTTTTTGCATCCTCTTATCCTTCCTTCATAAAATTTCTCACAATAACCTTGGTGAGGTAGGTTTGCTCTTCCCCAGTATGCGTAGAACTTCATCGTTTGCTTTCCTTCTCCATTCATCTTCTCGATTCCCAAACCTCGAAAGCCTCCAAATCTACAATCACGCACTCCTGTCATCCCGCCTCAATGACCGAGTTCCGGAGATGCATACAACTACGCTCCATATTTAAGTTTTCACTAATATTTTCTTTACCTCTTAACTTAAATGTGGCTGCCAACAAATCTCGCGTCTTCGTAATCGCTTCCTTACCTAGTTTAATTCTTCTTTTTTAGGTCCCCACATTTTGGTCTACCCTCAACCAATGTGAATAACGAATGTGTCCGTCTATATGTATTTATGTGTATAATGGATGTAATTATAAATTTTATGCCTAATATAGTATGTGTACGACGATGGATTAAATGGTAGAAGGGACCATTAGGTCTCAATTTCGCCCAAATAAAGACCTCCAACTATCCAAAGCAGTTCCTTAATACCTGACCTCTTCAATTCTTCTGTTTTTTGCCCGGTGGTTCGACAATTTTAACAATGTAGTCTTTGGTGGTTGGAAAGTTTAATTTTGTACTATTACTCCTTTTACTTCGATTTTCACCAATTCCTTCCAGCCTAGCACCCTCCCCATCCCCACTACTCGGTTATAGGAGGAAAAAACTGCTCCCCCATCCCAGTCCATCTTCAAGAGACGTCGTGGAGTGACACGCAGACGATTTCTGAGGAAATGTCGGTGGATGAGGTTAAAGGAATAGGTGAGGTATGCTAGTCGAATCCTCCGAAGCGTGCCAAAAGCCTTCCCCCTTCTCTCCGTTTCCCCCCGCCCACCCCTGCCCCCAGCACAATCAACCCAGAGAGGCGGGGGCAGACGAAAGGGAAGGCGCCCCCGCCGGGCGAGCAAAGACGCGGACGGGGTCGCCGCTGCAGCCCCCGATTGTTTGGCGCATCTTGTGTGCTCGCTCGCGTGGGTCACCCTCCTCCTGCACACACCCTCACAAAGCGCCGCCCTATTCCATGGGCATTGTTCCGTTTTTATCAAAATAAATATCCTTGCCTCCACACCCACCCCCGGACGGCTCTCAGGACCATGACTGAGGCGCACGGTTGACATGTCAAAACACGCCGCCAAGTCACCCGAAAGGTAAGAGGAGAGAGTGTTACAACCACTGCAACATTGGAGGGATGCGATGGAACTAACTGAGGAGGCAGTTTGACTTGGTTGAATTGAATATTTTGTCTACATCTACACCTCAACTTGCAGGTCTCAACTCGTGGTTTGTGGCACCGGGTGGGGGGGGGGTGTGACCATTGCGCCATTTAAAATTAGTGCAATTGATGATTATCAATGATGAGTATTTGTATTCTTGAAAAGTTCGACTTGCCGTTTACGATTTTTCCTACCCACTACAGCTGTCAAGAGTTGAGCGCGGGAAAAAGGGTTCCTTAAGGGATCTGTTGGGTGGTCAATTTTCCTTCACTCCTTCCTTTTGAATAAACTGTAATGGGAGAGTTTTAAAATTAGAAGAAAAAGGATTAGGTTCGGCGCGATGAGTAGATTTGTTAAAAATGACGAAGCGTAGGAATATTCATGGAAAGAGATAGAAAAACCAAACTTTAAGCGAAAAAACGACCACAGTTTTAAAATAAAAATAATAACGCAAAAAACAAATAAGTAAAAAATACTCTTTTTTAAACAGAACTATTCTACATCTACATAATACCCCGCCAGCCGCTGCAAGGGCGTGTGGCGGAGTTGTTGATTGGAATCAGCTGCCTAGAGGTTTGTTTGAGCCTTTTCCATCCAATTTAAGGGGTTTAAGAATAGTAAGTGTAAAGCAAGCACTGGGAGATAAACTTCATTGATCAGTGATTATTATACTATTGTGGTTATTAAAATATTGTTTGTATGTGATGTGCACGGCGTAGGAAGTTGTATTGCAAAAGTGAATGATGTGTTAACGGTGGGTGATTTTGAACGGTACATGAAATTAAAGAGTGCGGCGATGGACGGAGCAATTTAGGTATGGTGTAAACCTAGCCCTTTTGTGATGGTAAAGGTACGGTGGGAAATCTTATAGTGTCATTGTATATAAAACCATTTGTCTCATATCCCCCACACTACTTAGGTTGATCAGACCACAAAGATAAAATAAGGGAGATAGATTCCAGGACAGATAGGTACAAATACTCATTCTTTCCCCGAACAATCAGAAATCATAATAGTAAGAAACCGAAGTAACTTTAGAAATATTGAATTTACAAGTCGGAGCAAAGTTAAACACTGCAAAGCTGTTAAGTATACTTTCAGGTGCATGTGTATGTAAGATGTAGATTGAGTGTTTGCATGTGTGTGGGGTATAAGTATTTATGCATGAATGTATGCCATGTTTTTTTTTGGATATATGATTTTGTGGTTATTGCATGCGGTTTTTTTTTTCTTTTTCTTTTCTAAATTACGGGTGGTGTCCTAACACCCCATTTTCAGTTTTGACGACGCCACCATACCATCCGCCGCCATCCAGTATTTCGTCCACTTCAAATTCCCGAGTGTTGGTATTGCTTTTCTGCAATACCTAAGTGATTGAGAGTGAGTGTGTGTGTGAGTGTGTGTACTATTCCCCCGAAGTAGATCCCTGGGGTCTGAATTATTTTCTTCGCAATTCCCTGGTGAGGGAAAAACACCCCGTAAACCACTTTATGCTAACCAGTGCGACTGAGTACATAATCATAAGTTCCCGAATTCGGGCTCTTGCAAGAAGATTAATTTCCTTTTCAACATATTCGGGAAACAACCCCCTCTCCCCAGTGTACACGTGAACGTCTTAGTATTCTGAATGTGTGTCTAATCACTGGCGAGGCATTAACTTTCCCCCTAAATCACCACACTAATTTCAATATTCCCCTCTTTTTTCCCTTTCCGGCGGTGTAAAAAAGCACTTAACGGCTTGATGAAATACTTACTTATCGTCAAAAAACTGTCCAAATGATGGCTGATGAACTGAATTTAAGAAAAACAACAAGGTACACCATTTTTACGAAACGTGATGGATGGATCCTTCACCATGGCAATGCACCTGCACATTCAGCATTGATTGTTCGCCAGTTTCTGGCAAAACATTCAATCACCATCCTTGATCATCCTCCTTATTCGCCTGATATCTTCCCCTGCGACTTTGTCCTTTTCCCAAAATGCACAAATGTGATGAGGGGGCATGAAATGAAAGTTTTTATGGCCTCAGTTCACATATTTATAGGAAAAACCACGTATGATCACCTCTGGTATTTATTCTAAGTATTTTATCAAGGCTGTTGAAGTAATTGGAAAAACACTAAGGGTTTAATAATTTAGTATTTGATAGAGTAAGGACAGTATGTGGAGTTTCCTGCAAGAATCCAGAAATAGCCAGTTTAGTTTGTTAAAATATTCAGTTATGTGATCTACAATATTCAAATTGTAAATGAAGCGCACGCGTAAGTTAAATGCGCTATTTAGTTTTACCGACAGCTCATTTGAAAGGTCTGGATACACTATATCACCATAATCAAAGTGAGGATTAATGAGAGAAGAAATTATACGCTTCTTTAATTTGATAGGCATAAAATAATCAGTCTTAAAAAAAGGCCGTAAGCAGCTCAACTTATCCTTTCCACACGAATAAATATTGAAACACATCGTAAAATGGCAACGTCGGCAAGAGAGGTGATCTGTATAAAGGATGATGATATGAGGAGAAAAGTGGGTGTGAAGTTTTTTGATTAGTGTTGGAGCGAAAGCATTGGGAAACACAGCACAGCAGGTGATACTTGTCGACAGGAAAGTCAGAGCACTGCTTCCTCTTGGAGGGATGTTGGATTAGCAGCGTTTGACGGATATCGACGGAAGGGTTTGGAAGTGCGTCTTATCTGCGTGACGCCGGAAAAGAGATTGCTCCTTCGGCGCCTGGGTGTGCAGCCGAAGGGTCAACAGGGCGCGCCTCCGGGAAAAGAGCGGCGAGAGGAGTGAGTGCTTCCTCGCTCCTCAAGGACGGAAATGTCTTGCATTTGGTCGCTGTTTTTCCCTTTGCTTCCCTACCTTCGTGAATGGGATGGACGTTTATTCTTCCCCACTTTCTCTCATCCTTTCCGTATCCTTGCTTTCGTGGGACGCACTGTATAGCTTTATGTAACAACATACGCCCATGTGTATGAATTATTCCTTCAAATCCAACATTATTAGATTAAAACTAGTTATATTCCATTATAATGAGCGCCTATGAGGTAACTTAAATCGGTTCAATTAGAAAGCTATGAAAAGAAATATTAGCTTGTAGAAAGACTTTCGTGCAACACAGGGACGTTTCGGGGCCAGGTGGTAGGTAGCCCATTCATCAGCAGAAGAAATACTGAGGGAGCGTTCGCCTCCTGACCCCGAAACGTCCATGCTTTTCGAAGCAAGGAATGTGCATGCCGAACTTTTATTTTAAGATAAATACACATCATTCAATGTTGACACTGACGCGGAAGAGAATAAATTTATCGTCTCATTACGTGAGTAAACGAGACCATAACTACAAGACTCCTAGGGGGGGAGAGCGTTTTGCGTTGCATGTTCATGTGGTGGTGGAGTTTCGCCTTCTTGCTTGTTGTGTTCTGGCTTGCGTATTGTTGGATGGCTTTCATTCTGCATCCTGGGGTGCAGTTGTCTGTTGATTTATGGTATATGTGTTTTCATGATTGTTGGATGAAGGGATTTTTGCATGAGTGTGTGCTCCACTGTGGGTGTAGGTTTCCACGTTGTTGGTTTTGCATGTGATACTGTTATCTTTTACGGGTGGTGGCCTAACACCCCCCGCCAAATGCCCTTACGGCGGAGACCTTCATACAATGGAGATGTAAATACCCGCATTATTCATGCCCTAAAACTTATTTTCAGAAATGAATCTGAATTTTGTGCACGTGTTCTCTCCGACCTTAACTGGAACAATTAAGCTCCGGCACCCATCCGAACCAGCCGGTTCGTACCCGATCACCCCCGTACAACAGCGCGACGCAGAGTGAATTCGTATCTTCCCCTGAGCAGAGCCCCGACCCCCTCCCCCCTTTCGCACCCCCATCCACCGATTTATATAAATTTCGACCGCTTCCCTCCCGAAACTCAGCTGCCATCCCACCCCCTCCCCCCCACACACATACATACACGTTCAGCTTCCTCCCTTCCAAAACCCAGAGTCCTCGCTTTATCTCCCCATAATCCTCCCGAGACCGCTGCCATGGAAACCCTTCTTTCGTCCACCTCCCTCGGAATGACCCCTTTTCCCTGGACCCCCGTTGACCCTTTCACCGCCGCCGTTGAGCTAGGCTTCCTCTAACCCCGTCCTCCCTCTCCCTGCCAGGTTGACCGACGTCCGCCCGTCCCTCCCCCTCCACCCCATCTCCCCTCCCCGCCCGACGCAACGGACCAGGCGTCCATTCGCAAGTCCACACACACACACACACACAGACACAACACTTGCTCTCCTCTCCGACCATTGCGTCTTTCCGTGGCACGAAATCCTTTTTCCCTCCTCCAGCCTTTAACGGGGGACGCCCTCTTCAAAGGGTACCACGAGGGGTAACTTCCACCCAGAACCCCGCCCCTTTCCGTGAGCTAACTACTCCCCCCGACCCCCTCCGGTACAGTCCGAGGGCCGGACTCATCTGCGCCTGATGGCGACTTTTGAGAATCGACGGGCGAGTGGGATGCGAGGCACGCACTGAAATCTACATCTGTTTCTTGCACTGCACCCCGCCACGAGGGTGTATGACAGGGGGTGTTAGTTCAATAGCCATTAGAAAAATAGTTAAACATATGGTTTTTAATAACAATAGGGACGTTCAAATTGCCTTGCGTCATGTTTCCTGTTGTTGTTGTAGTTGTCATCCATAGGTGGAAAAAATTATTACTCGCATATCGATCGGTTCTGCGGCCAATTTCCCTGCACTTCTCACAGCTGTCTCGCCTGCCAAATGAATGCGGCGATAGGACAATTATGTCTGTGCCAGCATTGAACCCAGATGAACGATACTTTTGCATAGGTATAAGGTGCGTATGAAATCTTAGTGTTTCCCGTGTTTTCCTTTCACGACCTCCCGAGATAAAGTGCCGCTTTCCCCACTTTCATAAAGATTCTTCGCGAAACAAGAAACTTATATTTGTAATCCCGGTTAATTCCGCAAATAGGTCCTTCTGCGAAGGGTCCCCGTAGCTTATTCAAGGTGGGGTCTAACTCACGCGAAGTAACTCTTGTCATTCGAATATTCCCCAATCATCCGATGACCGACATACAGGTACCCCCAGATCAACTTGCTCCAGAAACGGAAGATGTGCTCCTCGGATTTTCATCCTCAATTAACTTCAAGGCTTCAAACATTGATTCCGGAAACTCGTCACGACTAACGAAGACGCATTGGGCAACAGATGGCGGCCTTACCGGCGAGTATCTCCCACCCTGAGGTCTTTCGTTAAGGCGAAAAATTTTAAATGTCAGTATAATGTGAGTTTAACTACTTTGAAAGAGTTATCTTCGTAAATCAGTCGACATTCGGTCGGAGAAAATGATGAAAAATGTAGAAATGGTACACGGGCATTGGAATTTATCAACATGGCCGATTGCTATGTAATCGATAAGTCCGCTGCCAAGAGGCTGGGGGGCATTGCCTATTCTTAAAGAGTGGACAGAAACAATTGTTGATGCGCAGGGCGGGAGAATTCCCTACAAATACTTTATGTTAATCGCGGGGCGGTTAAGGAGATTAAAATGCACATGCTGTTTATTTTCATACATAACTGTTTGGTAACCCATTCGCCCACCAGGTGTGTGGCAGGGAGTGATTACCCATCAGGCACACAACAAAATCAATAAATATGTAAATGTTAGTCGCAAACGGAGAAGTTGTGAGCATAATTTAAACAATAGAAATAAATGTTACGAACAGCTTTGCATACACTGCAATATTTCAGTGTAAAAATGAAAGATAATTATCTACATATGAAGGACGAGTGCTCGTACGGGTTGAAATAAAAAGAGTGTAAGATTGAAATAATTATGGCTACAAACTAGGCTACTTCGGATTAAATAATTTTCCTAAGCCCTACCGTTGACAATAATCCTGATCCATTATTGGTCGTAGGACAAAATGAAATTTTAACAGCTCTCAACATTAACTATCTTATCTTATTTTCACTTCTCGTATCTTGGTGCGTCAGGGTAAGCAAGAAATTTTGTTGACATTTTCACCAACTAGACCTTCTTCTAATGTATGTTTGAGTTTTAACGTGTAGTTTAGTCATTGGTCTGTGAATGATTCCAAACCGATTCATCTGATAATCCAGCTATACTCATGGGATATATCTTTACAATTGTGGTTCCTCATCGTTTGATACGATCTAATCCGCCGTCCGACTGTCTTCGGTAGCGTTCCACATATTTGCAGTATATTCTAAGCAAATCCGAACTAGTTGAACTAGTGGTACATCCTACACTTTCTCTATCGTCGCATTTCCACACTAGACTAGTAAATCCAAAATTTCTGTCAGCTTCTCCGCATATTCCCTGCGTTAGCTTCTCCAGAGAGACGTCTTTCGTAAGAGCACGCATAGAGTATATAATAGTCCACCCATGGTATATTGGAATATATGAGACAGTAGGCATTCTCGAGAGAACTGGTCTTTCTCCAAAAATTCATCTCAGCACACTTGACGTTTAATTTCAATCGCCAAGTGTCGCGCCAGTTCTGTGTTGCTTTTAGTTCATCACCCTCATTCAGGGCGAGATAACATTTTATTCATCGGTGACTCTTCGACAAAAACCGTAATTCCAGCATCATGAACGAGGGGAAACATAGTTCACCGCATTTGCCGAAAAGAGCGGGGGATTGGTAGCACTGATCGCCGTCGAAGGAAATGGCCGGAGCTGTTGAGGGAGGAAGAAAAGGGGAGTGCGGCCAGGGTCTGGAGGGGGGAAGAAAGGATGGGGACGTAGAGGTGGGGTCGGGGTAAAGGATTCCAGAGGTCAGGGACACATTTCTGAAAAGGGAAAAAAGGAATAAATGTCCGTTTGGGAAGATTGAGGGGATGCGAGTGTTGCAGCGTGCATCGGCTCCTCTTCTCGCTCGCTCGCAAGCTCATTGTACCCTTTTCCCACTATTATGTAAGGGCCGGACGTCTCGTGGGGTAGAGACAGAGAATGGAAGGGATTTCGGGCGGGGGCCGGCGGCAGGGAGTGGGAGCACCGTGAGAAAGTACGAAAGCGGGGATGGACATGCACGAGGTTTGAAGGCCCTCGAATTGAACCGCAGTCCCCGACCGATTGTTCGGCGAGATTAATAGGCGTGCATACGGAGTGGCGGAGCGGGAATCATTTTTCGCGGGGAGAAATGCATTTCCCGGTTCCGAGATTCCTCAAATGGGAGAACAAGTTGCCGCTTGGATTGCTTCTCACAAAGATACGCACCCGTATTGGGAATTAATCCCTTACTCAGATCCAGTATGCCTGGACCCCAAAAACGGTAGGCACCTCATACCCACACACATCTCGCGTTACCTCGGTTTTCTAGTTTCGGCATTCCCCTAATCGACCCACCAAGGGTAGGGGTTTTCACATCCGTGACAAACAACCGTCTTGTTGCGTATTTCACAGATGTGGAGAATGGACCCGCAATCCTCATAACCTGATCTGCGAAAATCCAAAATTTGTCTAATGTTTAATGACCGATTAGGGAGAACTAAAAATTGTTACTCCATTCTTTTGATCGTTTCAAGCACGTACTGAATGTATGAGATATGTTTATGTATTTTGAGCATTATTTTTAATTTGTAATCTAATAATAATAAATAATAATAAACGTGCTCGTTGCAAAATTGGGAGGCACTGGTTGACCGTAGATTGTGATACAGGTGAAATTTACTGTGTAGATTCTGAGGTAGGTCCCTTATCTGAGAATGTGAAAGACAAATGACAGGTCCCGACTTAATTCATCTACATAATACCCCGCAAGGGCGTGTGGCGGGGGGTGTTAGGTCATCACCCGTAAAAAAGGTCAAAACCACATACAAAAACAACACATATATGCAAAAATATACCCACAGTGGCGCACACTCTCATGCAAAAATCCCTTCATCCCACACGCAGACACTACAATAGATCAGATGACGTACGTCAAACCAGGGAGCTAGGTAGTATAACGAATAGATTTAAAAGGTCATTTTTTCCTAGTACGATTAGAGATAAAAATAGATATATGATCACAGGCGCGAAGAGGATAATTAGTATCGGTAGTGTATATATTTTGTGGGCCACCTGCATTTATCTTAAATAGACCCATTTTTATAAATTGTTCCCGTATGATTTTGAATAATGTCCAAAATACTTTGGCATTTAAATAGATTTCCTTGTTGTGAATAAGTTTTTTAAGTACATGATCGAACTGATATCTAATCTTTGTAGAGATGTATTGATTGTGCATGCATGACTGGTGGCCTAACAAAGCCGCCGCATGCCCTTGCGGCGGCTTGCGGTGTACTATGTAGATGTAGAAATATACCTCCGCTTTGAGGTACCATAAAAAAACCTCACTTTTACCTTGGAGAAAAAATTAATAGATTAAAAAGTTACATTCCTGGTGATTAATTAACAGGCATATTATTCTTAGGCGACAAAAAACAAAAATGTTGTGCTTTACCTATTTATAGACATTTTAAATTCAAGACTGAGTTGCTATCCTCGGAGAAGCACATATATATGCATTGCATTTTATCTTAATCCATGCATAAATTCCAGATTTTGCGGAACGTTAACGAGTCATCGTAATGTACCTCAGCAGATCTGAGAAAATATTTGTCTCTTCAAGATACAGTCTTAAATATTGAGTTACAGAATGGTGGATTGAGTCGAATAGGGATTGAATCGAGTTGATTGAATAGGGATTTTTAATGGTGTCACTACAATCTTCAAAAACAATTGTTTCCCAGACGCTCGATTTAATAGTAACAGCATGAACTTATGACCACTCAAATACTCTTTCTTCACTGCTTTTCCGCGAAAAAAATCGTGTGTTTCCCACGTAAAAGTCAGATTGATCGAGTTATGTCATTATGAAGGCTGCCGAACATATTTGCAATAAAGGACACCTTTCACTAATTAGGCAGCCAGCAGATTTTATGACGTAACAATCTAAATTAATACCAGAAGACATCATCCCGTTACTTTATTAATTGTTAGATTTTTAGCTGCTGTTGACAAGGCACATCAGTGGATTTTCAAAAAAAACGTAGACTGCGATTCTTATCCAAACTAATTTTTGCAAAATATTTTCTACGTTCACCAGAAAAATATTTAATTATTTTAAAACTTCCAACATTATTGAAATGGTGTGGGCTAAATTTAACGCCAACTTTCTGTCCTTAAAAAACACAGAGCCTATGGCTCGGGTAATGCGAGTAATGTCTTTTTTTTCGACTGCCAAACCAATAAGCGTTTTCTAGTGAACGTCATCATTATCTGCCGAAACAGGAAATATGCAGTTACGCGCCCCCGTTGCTAAAAAGGGAAAAAGGGTGCCTGGCGACCAAAAAAATTGAAAGTGGAAGGCCGTTTGTCATTCGGTTTCGGATGTTCCTCTCGCCAAGCCCCTCCCTCCTCCTACCCCCTCCGCCTTTCCCCTTGCCATTCCCGCCGACCTCCTTCAAGATTCTCCTCCCTCCCACGCCACTCCCCCATCCCCTCTCTCCTCCCCCAGGTCACTTTCTGAGTCAGTCCAGGCCATCTTCCTCTTCTGTCCCCCCCTCCCAGCATCCTCACTCTTCCGCTGCTGGTTCCATTCTCCCCCAATTTCCCCCAAAACGTCACCAGGCCTTCACTTTCTTAAAGGTTCGGTGACTGCTTCAGGCAATCCTTACGCAACCTTTTGAAATTCCCCATTGCAGTGAGCTCTTATAAATAGTTATTGTGCTGGGGACACGTGACTATTTGGATGATCTGCCCCGCTGGAATCCTTGACAAAGTCAGGCAACAATTCTAGATTTGGAATGATGGAGCCGTCCGATTACTCGCATGTTTACCAAACTATTTACGGATAACTCTTATCAATAAATTCTAATTATATTTGTCTCTAAACGAAATTATGGACATTTTTTTTCAAGATTTGGTGAAAGGAAATATTTAGCCATCCATAGATTCCCTTGATTATCCTACATGAGTACTTCTATCATAAAACGGAAGGGATTCTCGTTTGTAAGTTTCCTGTAACTGTGAGAAGGAAGTAAACACGTATATTTCCTTCTTGTACCGGCTGAAGTGCTACTCTACGAGTGACTGAGGGTAGTTTATTCTTTCATCTTGAGTTGTGAAAAATTTTAGTAACTTTTAAATAGATTCTAATCTATATATATTTGATTTAGAAAATGCATACTATTAATATTTCGATGTTAAAAGGAGTGTGGTGGCAGTAAAGGAGTTTGAAAGATCGATTTGGATTCCACTGTGCGGCCGGAATGGAAACTTTTCTATCAAAGGATTAGTTCTTTTTCCCCAATCAATTCCTTCGGCCTCTCGCCTCTCCCCCCACGTGATTCTCCATCCCGTATTCCCCCACCTCTTCACGATTATGTTTATTTAAGGGTATCACTTATGAAAAAAATGTTTCCCAATAAAAAAGTGACAAATGGATGAAGAGCCGCAAGTTTACAAATATCATCGTCTGAAAATACCAATAAAAGATAATCTACGAGTACTAATCTCGTACTTATTAAAATTAGGTTTCTGAACGGTACCTCGCGACTTGTTTACACTCAAGTGAACTTTTCCTTGTTCACTCCACATTATTTCCTTCTTCGATTCCTCTTACCGTCTCTTCTTTCCTCTGCCCCGCTTATCTATGACTCCCCTTCCGTTACAGTAATCAGCATACCACCTGCCTCTCAGAAATTCCTCCACTCAATCAGTTCTCATATTCTTGCAAATCATCCATTCGCCAACACTTCTCTTTTAATCCCCACTATTACCCACATTTATTTCCAAAATACATGTAGTGCCCAAATAGTTGAATTGTATTCTCGATTTTTATTACATTTTCTGAGAGAAACCGAGAGAACCATGGCAGGTTTTTATCCCGAGAGGGATTCCTTAAGCAACCTTCCTCAAGAGTCCCGTCGTCTGCAGGGAAAGGGTACGGGAGGGAGTGAAGGGTTCGCCGGTGGTTGCGAGAGAAATGGGAAATGATGTGCGGACGTGCGCTTGGGCGGAAGGGACTTGCGGTGGTTAGCCTAGAGGGGAAAAAAGGGCGCTCGGGAGAAGGAAGAGACGAGATCCATGCGGAACAGATGCTCCGCGCCGGACTTCGTCGCTAAGTGGGACCGAAGGAGTCCAGGGGCTTCGGAAAAGGGTTCCCGGCTCTACTTTTTTTTGTGTCTCCCGGTCTTGCGTTCGAAATTGTATTCCTGGAGATCAAGCGACGGGACTCGGGGTCGCGTAACAGTGCGGAAGGAAGACGAAGGATGGAGGAAATTTGTGCCATTCCAACCGGTCCATCACTTCGAAAAGGACGTTCAGCGTTGAAAATAAGATCGGGTTGAAATTTTCTAGTCGCATCACGAACGGGTCGAATATTTCTGCAAGAAGACATTGATTTAACGATTACGGAGAGTGATGTTGGTATGGAATAGCAAACAGTTCTTTTTCACTCTTTCCCAGCGCGTATTAATTTCAATTTTAAAAAAACTAGTTTTCTCTGAAATAACTTCATTTACTTGTATTTATTGCTTACTCTTTTTTTTTACTTCCACATGCTTCACTGTATGCCTCAAAAAAACACTTCATAGTCAATAATTTTACTAAATCTGTAGCCAAAACTATTGCGCTTCCTTTTTCGAAACTAATAATTTGGAATATATACTTATGCATTAGCGTACATTTCTGTATTCGTGGATGGTGGCCTTACATCCCCTACCACTCATTTTTGCTCCAGATTACGGGGTATTTGTGGATATAGGTGTAATCTCTCAAATTAAATAGATATTTTAGCACCCTGCAAGCCACCGCTAGGGTGTGTGGCAGGGGGTGAATACACAACAAACTAATTTTTACCCGAATATGACTCTACCGCGGTCGGAAAATGTTATTCTGATCCTTGAGCAGTTGTGGAAAAATACATATTAAATCTATCTGTCCTACACGTAATATATCTAATTTTACTAGCATGATCTCTCCTACCGTAGCCCGATGGGAGTAATAATACATTTTCAACCTCATTCTAATTTATGTAAGAGCATATATAACATAACACACAACCTTTAGATGTGCAAAATCTCAGAGCTAGATTAAATTTATTGCAAAGGCATAAGAATCATTCGTCCTCCATGGACATCAGCTGCAGATCGAATTCACAACCCGTACTGAAAATTGCAGAGTTCAGCTGTTCAGCACCGCAGCTGTATTGAAAGGGACTGTTGCAAGCACAGTAGGCTTATTTTTTAATGATCCCATTAAACGAAAGAAATTTTAAAAACAATAAAAATTTTCACAGGGGCAAGTGCATGTCAATGAAGAACGCCTGAAAAGTTTGCGGGTCCCCAACAAGGACGTTTGGAGATATTTGCAATAAACGCTCTTGTAAGGCCTCATTTAGAATACGCATGCAGTGTGTGGGATCCGAGTGAAAAAGGTCTCATTCGGGAAATTGAGAAGGTTCAACGCCGGGCAGCCCGTTTTGTAAAAAATTCCTACGATAAAACGCAAAGCGTCACCGAAATGCTCATGGATTTGGGGTGGGAATCATTGGCTGAGAGACGATTCAATGCAAGATTTAAATTATTAAATAAATTTAGATCCGCATGTTTCAGCACCGAGGTCTCGCAAATTATTCGTACTCCTACATACATTGGTCGCTTGGATCATGCATATAAAATTCGGGAAATAGATGCCAGAACTAGCCGACTCAAGGACTCCTTCTTCCCACGGACAATACGGGATAGCAACTGCAGGGTTATACGTAGATGGCAAAAATTCCACATGCCACCCTCAGCGTCTAAAAAATGATTAGTTGTATTTAAATGCATGCTCTTCCACTAACCTTATGTGTTTTGCTTTAATAACCCATTCTTTCCGAATTAACTTATTAGTGCCCTGTTTATCTGTTTTTAAGTTTCCCTTTCAGTCCCTCGTCCCTCTCCGCGGGGGCAAATTCCTGCTACCTGCAACGTTGGGTCGCATTCCCTGCCATTTAGAGACTCTTTGGGGGTAGAGTGTTTCGTGGTGCATTTTCATGTGGTAGTGATGTTTCAATTTCTTGCTTGTTGTGTCCTGGCTTCCGTGTTGTAGGATGTCTTTCGTGCTGCATCATGGGGTGCAGTTTTTAGTTGTTTTGCGGTATATGTGTTTGCATGAGTATTGGATGAAGGGATTTTTGCATGAGTGTGTGCGCTGCTGTGGGTGTAATTTTCCGTGTTGTTTTTTTGCATGTGGTATTTTTCTTTTTTACGGTTGGTCACCTAACACCCCCCGCCACACGCCCTTGCGGCGGCTTGCGGTGTATTATGTAGATGTAGATGTAGATGTAAAGTTGTTTTTCTTTGCATATATTTTTTAATCAAAACCAGAGTCAGCTTGTTGAAGAGTCACTAAGTAATGCGCGATAAATTAGGAAACATAAAAACGCAGAAAAACCAGCAAATATATGTATTTGGCCATTTGAATGCATATGTTTGTGTAAAGGGAAAAAATAGAGGATCCGGGCAATATTATCCTTAGAGTTTAGGCTATCCTGCCTGCAAGCATTGGAGTGAAGATACGAGATTTTCTGGACCACAACACTTAAGTTGAAAATTTTATCCGCGGCACAGTAAATATCAATAATACTCAACTCGCAAAAAAGGTTCATTTACACGACTCTATAAAATTACCCAAGGCACTTAAAGCCCCCAATTTGCATACATTTCCACAGCGATTTATCACATATGTATATTAACATCCCTCCAGACCTGCCTTACTTTTTCAAGTGCACATTTTGATAGTCGTCCACTCTTTTTTTCGAAGACCAACTCGGCCAGCGGAAGAGGGGATCAGGTAAAACAAAAATATATCTATTCATTTGGACATCCTAAAATCTGTGGTAACAAAACACAAGTAGAAGGGATGTAAGTAGATTTAAAAAAACGCGTACGACCAATCAGGGGCATGAATTAATGTGGATCACAAGGGTCTTATATCTCATCGCCTCAAATATCACACATATATTGAAAACAAAGAACGAAAATAAATAATCAATATGTTAACTCCTAATCGTCCGATATCCCCAACCTCCAGTGATTCATGTTTTTAATCTCTCGGTAAGGCATTGTTATTTTCAACCGGTGTCGTTAATACTCATCTATAGCTGCATACTAAATACCCTGCAATGCACCAAAAAGGTGTATGGCAGGGTGAGCAAGCACCAAGTAGGATGGGTGAGTTATAAGGGAGAGGAAGGGTGGTTAAAGGGTTAAGAAAAATGAAAAAAACATTAATAAACCCCAAAAAAAGGAAAAACCATATTCATGCAAGCGAAAAACCTATTTCTAAATAAGCATTAATTTCATCCACTGCAAAAGTTCTTTTGTAAACCAAAAGGGAGAAAATAAAAATGGACCTCAGTAACTTAAACGTTAGATCTTCACCATACGAAGTCAGGTCACGCAGAACTGGAAAGTGAGAAGGGAAAGTTCTATACTCTACACGATGCATACAGAAAATTACTTATTTTCTCCTCCTACCTAAGCCCTAAATACCCTTCCTACCCCTCATCCCTAACCCTTTCCAATTCGTTCTTACACCCCCTTCCACACACGTTGGTGGATCGCGGGGTATTTGCGTATATATGTACAGTGATAAAAAGTTAGTTATGAATCTGGGGCATACCGCCAAAGTTTATCGCTAAAATCGGTCATAAATTTTGAAGTCTCGCTTATTAATATTCTATCGAATACCCATTTGTCGCAACTTGCATTGCATTTCAAAATTAGCAAGGAGCCTACGTAAGCAGCGTCTTCCGGATCAAGTGCGAGGAGGATTAGAAAATTCAGCTATTTTTGAGTAGTCAGAATTGGAGTTTCGCAAATTAGAGTTCGCATCCACTGAGAGTAGAAACACTCAATGTAGACATATATATCCGTACATAATAAAAGAGTAGAAGCGTGTATTATGTTTAAATATTTTACGATGAGGACGGTGCCAAGTTAAGGATTATTTCAATATTAGCGAGGGCTGCAGTTCCCTTAAAATTCCATCTACATAAAATTTAATACCATTTATTTTGGCAGCATGTATTTATTTACTATCTTTATTCCCACTTAATTTATCGTATTTCATCCTGTGGTCTTCCCCTCCAAATTGGTTCGTCTATTTCTTCTCCCAACTCGATTATTTCCAATCCCTACATAGATAAAAAAATCAGGTATGTTGGAACAAATAAAGTGAATAAATGAGGCTTTCTTTCCGCCTCTTAGTCCACCGCCACCGACCACCTAAGCCACCGACTTCCGTAACTCACGACCACGAACGCGGCCGGCCACGCTATTCCGCCCCCGCATCCCCTTGGAGAGGGAGGGAGGAATTCCAAACTTCCTTGTGAGCAACCGGCTGGTCGCTCACCCTCTCCTCCACGCAAGCTCGCTCGCACACACATAAATATCCCAGCAACTTCATCCCTGTCCTCCACCCCATTCCATCCCCGCATCTGCCATCCCTTCCTGCCCAAGGGACCCGAGAGGACACACGAAGAAAAAAAGTGCGGGCGGGCGGGGAGAGAGAAAGAGTTGCGCTGTGCGCCTGACCCAAGGACCTTACTCGGAAGCCGTTTTTGGAACTTGAAAACAATTTAAGTCTTCTGGGACAAAATGGAATAAAAGTCGCTTTAGGAATTACCGCATCTCCCAAAATTTACAACTTCAATTGTATGTAGCATTATTTACATTCGAATAATATTTAACTCCGATAGATTCTCTTATCACGGGGCATACTATCTTTAACATGAATATCACTCGTTCTTTCCGCCGAACAATCAGAAAGCACTCGGATTTATCTTAAAAAACAAGTTGATTTTGTTCAATTAGGAAGCGCAGCTCCTTTAAAAAAGGCTCTATCGCACCTCCAGGTATTTTAAGACTTGAAAGTCGTTAATTGGCTATAATTTCGCGCACAGAGTGGCGAAGAGTAGCATGGTGAAAAAGGAAAGCGGATTTTAGAACGTTAGAACTGCATGACCTTTTTTTATCCTTATTATTCATTACATGGTATGTTATATTCATTCGGGTCTCGGGTTTCCCCAAAAGGATGTTGTTCCAAAAGTTGGGAAGCTACGAGATAGATAAGTATGTACTGGACTGAATGAATCGAATTTAGAAGGCCGCAAGCAGAGGGTCGTAATAGACGGAGCATCATCCGACACATTAAGCGTCGTATCGGGTATCCCGAAAGGAAATGTTATTGGTCCGCTGTTTTTCCTTCTATATATTAATAGCATCGGATATCAAGTTAATTTGATATTTGATATTTTAGTACCCCGCAAGCCACCTCTAGAGTGTGTGGCAGGGGGTGAATACACACCAAACTAATTTTGAACCGAGAATATTTACCCCTACCGCTGTCGAACAATATTATTATGATCCCTTATCGTTTGTGGTAAAAATTAATCTTAAATTTATCTGTTCTACACTTAATCCCTCTAATTGTATTGGCACGACCTCTCCAACCGTAGTACGAAGGATTTAATAATCCCTCCACTTAATGCAAGAGATTTCATCTGTAATTCAACCTTCTCTCCGTGAGTGATTCGCAGCCTAGCTCCTCTAATATTTTGGATGCACTGCTAAGTTTATCATAACGAAGTTTTAAAAATCTAGCCCCTTTACGCTGCACGCGATCCAATTCGGAAATTAATCCAACTTCGCGAGGATCACATATACTAGCAGCATATGCCAAATGAGACTTAACCAGCGAAAGAGGGGATCGAGATGGTGCGGGGGCTAACGTACTGGCTTCCCACCATGAGGGCGCGGGTTCAAATCCCGGCGGTGTTGAATATTTTTCAGAGGTATCTCGATCCCTACTTGAGGTGCTTTGTGGAGGGCACTTTGAGTGAGTCCGTCGGATGGGACGTTAAACTGCGGACCCCTTGGCGCCTTTCGTAAAGAGTAGGCTAATGCCGACGCCGGGTTTCTCTCCACCCTTCATCCTTTCCTATCCATCCCCTATGGCGCAAATGACCTTAGCTGTCGGTCGCCTCCCCTCAAAACTACTACTACTACCAGCGAAAGAAAACATTTCTCTTTCACATTTTCATCCCATTTACCGAGTATTCTTCTAAGAAACCCAATTTTTTGTTATCTTGTCCACATATTTCCCGTAGCTGTTCCACCTAGGAGAGGTCATGAGTGAGGGTAAAGCCGAGGTATTTAATCGAGTGTACACATTCCATTTCCGTGTTCCTGATGCAATAGGCGTTCGGTAGGGAATTGCTCTTTTTCCAAAAATTCATCACAACGCACTTCTTAAGTTTAATTCTAATTACCAAGAGTCGCACCAGCGTTGTATATCATTAATGTCGTCTGATAAAGCTTCTGTGTCCTCAGGATTACGGATATCACGGTAAACCACTTCTTCGTCGGTATATAAATGTATCTTACTGTAGTGACTACGGTAACACTTCCCCGGCGAACACTTGAAGTAACTTCTACTGCATTTGAGCTTACTCCATCGATCACTACTCTTTGTATCCAACCATCCAAAAAATCTTTCTACTAACCCACGATATTTTTATTTATACTATATGCTTCTAGCTTTGTGAGTATTTAACATGAGGTACTTTGTTAAAGGCTTTCTTAAAATCTAGAAAAATCGCGTCCACTGTCACATTGCTCTCTCCCGAAATAAGAATAAACCATAAACACAGTAATCAACCCGAAGGTCGGTTTAGTAGGTGATGGTAGAGTTCACCCAGTACTAAGCCCCTATACGGCGTGTGAAAATTCACACATCAGGGTAGGGGGGCCAGTTCCTTTCCCTGTGCCGGTTATGGTTTCCCAGGAAGACCTGGTACCCGAAAAATCACTTTCGGTTGGGTGGAGCTGCAGATGCCCAGAGTGCCTTGCCCGGGAATCGAACCTGGGACCCTCCGGTCAGCAGTCCAACCGAAATAAGAATATCATGAACAAAAAGCGCAAGTTGTATCTTGGAGGATGTACCCTTTCGGAAACCGTGTTGATTTTTTTTCAAAAACTCCTGACTATCGATTTGTCACACGATCGAACTAGCTTATATGTTCCATAACCTTGCATAAAATGGATGTGAGGGAAACAGGTCTATAATTGCTCGGTTCCTCTCTGTCTCTGCTTTTGAATTTTGGTGTTACACTAATCCTCGAGTAAACTTCATCTATTTGCTGACGATGGAGTGATATATAGGGAAATATCCAGTCATGAAGTTAGAGTATCATTAACTAACGATTTAAATGCAATTCAAAAGTGGTGCGAGACATGGGATCTTGAATTAAATTGGAATAAATGTGTTTCGATACCTTTTTGGAGGAAGAGTATTTCACCCTAAAACATTCGCACCCAATAGGAAGCCGACATAACAGACGTATAATCGGTAAAATACTAGGCTATTACGATAACTAAGGATATATCCTAAGGAAAACACATTCATGAAATTTGCGGAATAGCAGATAAAAAGTTAGGTAGATAAAAAGGATCATTGGAAATGTAATGAGAGTGTTAAGAAGATTTGCTATTTCACGTTAGTTAGGACCCACCTAGAGTATGCTGCGAGTATATGAGATCCTCATGAATTAGGCTTAATTTTGGAGCTAGATCGAGTGCAGCGTAGAGCAGTTAGGTTTCTGAAAAGTTGTTATGGACAAAGCAGCAATATCAGGACATTATTGAAAGAATTAGTGAGGGAGCCCCCAGTTGAACGTAGGTTGAAATACAATTTATATGAGTACATAGCTGGCTGAAAAGTATCGGGTACAATTTTTCCCTAACGTGAGCGTACGTCGCACCGCAAATGATCGGTGGTGGGGATTTGACCTTGAATTAAAAATTTGGAACAAAATTAAAGATTGCAAAGCTATTAGACATATTTGTAGGTGCATGTGTATGTTAGTTTGAGTGCTTGCATTAGTGTGGGGTGCAAGTGTTCCTGCATGAATGTATACCATATTTTGTTCGTGGATATTATAAATTTGCGGCTTTTGCTGTGCGGTTTTTTTCTCTTTCTTAATTACGGGTAGTGTCCTAAAACACCCCGGCACAGTAGATGTAGACCTTCAACACGCTTCACGCGCCAATCGCCTGCGAGTGTTCGTTCAGGCTGAATCGTAATTTAGTGGGCCCCTGTCGAGTGACTTAGTGTAAACGCAAAATGCAGCGAACGATTGAACAGCAGTAATTTTGTGTTGGACTGTTGATATCGGTTACGGAGGCGTACAGCATGATTCGCCAAATGTTCAAGGATAAAAGCATGTAACAAAATGCAGTATTTAAGTGGCGCAAGCTCTTCGAAGATGGCCGAGAGGGTGTGGAGGACGATCCCTAAGATAGACGACCGTCGACGTCAAGAAAAACTATGTACAACTACTAGTACAACTACGAATACTCCCTCAAGCTACCGCAAAGGCGTGTGGCGTCACCACCTGTAAAAGAGAGTCAAACCACATGCAAAATCAACATATCCATGCAAACCTACACCCACAGTGGCGTATGCATTCATGCAAAAACCCTTTCAATTTACGCGCATATATATATATATATATATATATAAAGTATCAATACACAATACATTAGCTATCAACTAACAAACGATTGAACCTTAGAATGTAGTAAATATTTGTCCAATAACATGCAAGATAGGAATAGACAAGAGCCGACGACAACGTGTGCTTTAAGAGCCGAATTCAGACCTTCGGTTAAGTATGGATCGCAAATCATATCGTTATTGATAAAATAATAGTGCACACCATTATCACTGAAAATTTGGCGATGCGAAAGATCTGCGTGAAACTCGTCCAAAGGTCTAGACGGTCGACCAAAACTGAGCCGAGAGTCTGTTTGCAAAGACCTGAAACGACATCGCGACGACTCCCCAACCCCCTTACAGCCCCGATATGGCACCAGCACACTATTTCCTTTTTCAAAAGTGATATCCTCCCTCGTAGGACACCACCGTGGGACCCTAAGTGCCGTCAGAGAAGCCTGCACGCATACCTTTAAGAACCTTTCGGAATCCTCCTACCAGGGAGCCTTCGATTCGTGGAAAAGCGGAGGGCAAAAGTGTGTCGACGCTTAAGGGATGCACTGTGAAGAATTGCAAGGTATTGTAGTAATATCTGAAATAAATCTTTTTTCCGAAACTTTTCCCGATACTCTTTATGCAAGATTAATATTTATATATATGATTACCTTTTCTGTGAAATGTTGGAGTCACCACGGTCATGTAAAGTTAATACTTTTGAGAGACAAAAATCCCTTTCCCTGTATCCGTCCAAAAATAACCAAATAATTACTTTAACTTTGACAACGAACAATTAGGGAGGGATTCGAGGGAGGGAGGGACGAGGGATTCAGTAAAACTTAACCGCATTTGTATTCATGCTTTCATGATAGATTCATATTTCCAAGAGGCATATTAGAAATCTTTTATAGAATACATTTCCGAACACATTCATACCAGGAGTTTATTTAACATTTTCCAACTACGCCAACTGATGTTTGCTTGGAAATAAATTCATTCGTGGCACAGAAGAAACGGACGTCAGCCTAACTCACATAAGGCAACTCGATTGTAGCAGCGGCCAAAGGGTAGAAGACAGTCGCCATCACCGTGAAAGTATCATGCCAAACCTTGGAACTGGAGCACGTGTTTTGTGAGCAGGAAGTGACCCAGGAGCTGGTGACTTCGAAAACCCCTTGCTCGACTCGAACAACCGCAGAGTGAAAAAACGGGGGTGCGGATAGGGAGAGAGGGAGGGAGGGAGATAGGGAGAGAGGGAAAGGGTGAGTTAGCATGGGCTGCTGTGAGCGGGGAGAGTGAGGGCTGTCGGCTCGAGAGGGAGGAAGAGCGGGGGATGCGAAGGTGGGGTACCCGTCGCTAGGCGATGTATCCGAAAGGCAGGTCGGGGAGAGCGATGGGTGGGAGGAGAGAGGGAGGTGGGAGGGGCGGGAAAGAGTTTCGTTGTGCTTGCGTGGAGAATTGCGTGGGTGGACTAGGTGGGGGTGGGGAGCGAGGAGATGGGAGTCGTCGGGTAGCCCGGAAGGTATTCGAGATTTATGGCCGCAAATGCTGGAGAGAGAGAGAGAGGAGGAGGCAGGGAAAGAAGGAGAGCGAGAGAGAGAAAGAGAGGGATGGGAAGGTGGAGGGAAGGGGATGAGGCGGCTCAGCCCTAGAGCGGGGTTAAGGGGTGGGTGACGTATTGTGGAGGAGCGAGGGATGGGTGAGCAGTCCGGCCTCCGGGGCGGGGAGGGGGGGTTGCCTCTCTCTTTCCCTGTCCGACCCCGTTCCTCTCACCTCCCTCCGCGCACATTACCGGAACGGAAGGACCAGGGAAAGGATGTTGAGGTAGGGGTGGGTGACTTTCGGGCAGCGCCATCCGCCTGACTAGAGTGAGTCGAAAGGGGGCGGAGTGGGACTGGCGAGGCAGGCGGAAACGAAGTCGTTGCGCCTGGGAGTGGGCGGGTGCGGGGGTGCAGGGAATGGAACTGCGCGATATCTCTCCACTGTGAAGTCGATCGTTGAGGTCGAATAAAGATCGATGTCGTGACGACATGTCAACGTGGCTATAATAATCGGTTGTATCGAAAAATATGGGCAGTATCGGATCCAATCGCCACATCCCATATCGACCATCTCATTCATGTAGTATCGTCCTTCTTGAATATCAAAAATATGGTGCTGTAACCGAATTATCAGTATTGTCGCTTGTAGTCCCCGTTTATTGTATTAAACGGATAGGATGTAACTGATGTCACACGAAAGCCGTTTATTATTCCTCTACTCCAAGTGCATCAACCAGAATATCGCACAAGTTGTATGCATGGTTCATATAGTCCATATCTCATCAGCATCTTACCCTCCAAGCCCACACGAGGGTGTATGGCAGGGAGTGCCGTCATATTGGCGATTATTTTCAACACTCGACATATCATTCAGTGAAATTTCCCATCGATACAAAAAAATAAAGATACAATGATGATAATATCAATTCGCACAGTTTCAATAAAAACCTTGAAGAGCGATGGAAAACCTAAATCGAATTATCGGCGAAAATCTTACATGGAATAATCACATTTACAATTCTCTATCGTATTTTTTTAATCTTTCGTACATCAACACATTAACGTAAGTCCATCTCAAAAATTCACCTACCTCATACCCTGCAGCACTCTTTGAGGGCGTGAGGCAAAGGGTGTTCACCAGCCATTAAAGCAATTATTGGTTTATGTGTCGTAAATGATTTGAGGTTGAAGGAATGGAGCGCTGTAACCTCGTTAGCAGCCACCGATGCTTCGCTTATTTGTAGTACCCAACTCATTTTAAATATACAACCTTATTGCAAACATTGTCTACGTTTTCGTTGTTTGGTAGACGAAGAGATTAGAAATTAGATGGGCTAATGCTGAACGCCTGTGTGACAAAAAAAAAGGTTTGGAGAATATCAGGGGTGTCTTCTAAAAATCGTCTTTGTCCGTGGTTGGACATAATGCTCTATACGCCAGCACGCTCGAAGATCACTTGGCGTCTCCTTGTAATTTGCTTATGTAAGGACTTCTTGTGACAGTATATTCCGTTATACAATGGAGAAGTTCACGTTTCACAGTATATTTGATTTGAAATAGTTTGTGTTACATTTATAAATTGTCATAGAGAATTTAAATGTACTTTTTGAGTATTTTTGATAAACAGATCCCAACCTATCGTATAGATTTGTGATGTTTACCTGATGACCGATACTAGATCGTGTTATTATTAAAATAAATAAGTCCCACCATCAACCCTTAAATAGATAATCATTTCCCAGAGCTCACAAAAGGCTTATCTCCATAAAGAGGACCGAGGTGGGAAATTGGCATCGGGCGCAAATATCGCTTCTTCAAAGCTCTCGGAAAGATGGCCCGGACGACATCAGAACTTAGAATACAGGGAAAATAAATAAAATCGGTGCCAGCCTCGGCAGGTTAGGTGGAATACCTGACCGCCGGTAAAGAAAAAGATCCCATAGAAATCCCCCCCCCCCAAGAGTTTCCGGATCGTAAACCGACACACACATACCTCGTGGAGGAAGGGTGATACAATATAGGAGAATGAACGGAGAGGATTTAAGAGACGATCGAGCCGGTAAAGGAGGTAAGCAAAAAGACTACTGAAAGCGAGAAAAAAATGACGGCGACGGAGCGATAAAGGACGAGAGAGTGCGCTGCGTAGTTTTTTTGTCGTGTGCCAGTATGCGCGAAGCCCAAAGGACGAAAGGCTTTTGCTGGCTGCCATTGGACAGAGGAAGAGGGGGACAGGGCCCTCAGAACTAAGGTTTTTGAAGGAGGAGAAGTGAAGAAGAGAGAAGATGTCGGGGGTGTCGTCGGGGAACCCCTTTCGGATGAGGGAGTGACCGGAGAGAAAGGGGAGGGGAAGAGGGAGGGTGCAGTGGTGAGTCAAACAGATGTGCTCGGTGGTATGTCGCCTCGGCTCTTTTCCCTTTCGCTTTTTTTTCCACTCTTCATCCCGACCGTCCGAAATGGCGAGGGGTGGGAGGATGGGGACGGAGCGGCGGTGGAAGGTGCAGGAGGAGGACAAGAGGAGATGCGGGTGGGTGCGGGGCGGGGGGGGGAGAGAGAGAAGAAAATGACGACGCCTTTAAGGAGGTGATTAGTCTTTGAGGTTTCTCGGGTGAAATGAGGTCGAATGGCCAAAGGGGTAGGCGTGAAGCGGGACAATGGCGTACGAGAGAAGAAGAAGAGGTTAGGGACTTTCGGTACATTCGGAGTGAAAGGGGGGTACGGGGGCGGGGGAGCCAGGGATAGAGCGAGCGAGGGGGAAGGGGCGAGTGGAGGCGACGAAGGAGAAAAAGGGCTTAAAGGGGGAAAGGAAAGAGAGATGGGCGGGAGAGAGAATGAAGAAAAAATCCACATGGCCGCGAAGCAGCGTGGCGGAAAGACTTTGTGAAAGGGTCACGGGGGTGCCAGGGTAAGGAGTGAGAATGGAAAGGTGGGTTTTTGGAAATGGAAAGAATAAGTGGCGCGGGGGGGAAGATGGACAGCTTAGAGTAAAATTGTTAGGTAAAACTTCCACGTGAATCTTCACTTTAGTTCGACTGGTTTCACCCGTTTGGGCACCACCGGGCACACGGCAGGTCATGGTGTAAGCTGGTGACGGCCTAATGCAGTTCCCGCCAGCCTTTTGATCATCGGCGTTGGGTGTGCAAGATTTTAGGATCATAGGCAGTTAGGAGGCAAGAGACATGGAGTCAACTTTATTATTTATATATTTCAAAGCCAAATTATAAAAAAAACTGAAAGTCCATTTGCTCGAAGTAGTGCCTAAAGCAAGTTCTCTCTCATAATCACGCTCATGACGATATTGCTCCATTTTCCACAGAGACTTGCACGAATTTAAGGTCACGCATACGTACATGTGAACAAAATTGGATCCTGTTCTAATTATGATCGCATGATTCCGTGAACGATCGATTGCATCGGAGCGCGCGACGTCCAAGTTGGCAAATAGTGTGAAATCACTTCATGTCAGTGCTTACGAGTGCTCGTACAGTTCACAGCGAATGAAATGTGTCAGGATAGAGCAGTTCTGTAATGATTTAGCCTAATATGGTGTCAGTTCACAAAAGATATTAAATGTGGCTTTTATGAGGAAAGCCAACATAAACACAACTACTCTTCTGTCAAAAAGAGCCGAGCTGGAAAGATCGTAAGAACCGCTGTGCAACGTAGCTGATGAATAGTTACATAACCGACAGTCGTACTAATTCGCATTATTTCAGTGCAGAAAAATCGCTGAAATCATTCACCTTGTGATACAGAGCAATTATCAGGTCATTATTTGGATTAATTCGAGATTATCTTCACGCAGCATAATGTGAAAGGTAATTCCTCATTGAAAGCAATCTTTAGGGCTTAGGGAGTAACGCATTAATACTCGTATGTCCAAGTCAAGTTGGTCATCCACGCGAAGGATGTATTATTTGGGTCAACTCTTAATTTAGTGCTCAGTTGTATTTTAAAGTGACACTTTTTTTCACTCGTAATAATCATAAATAGAATCCTCCTCAATTCAAGCTGGAATCTGGACAACTTCAATATAATTAAGTAATACATCTAAACAAAAATATCACTTTCATAATAATGTTACAGATTATGTCAATAATAAAATTTAATCTGACTACATACTCGAAAATTTTGCTGGCTCAAGTTTGGCCGTACCGGAACTGAATAGAAAAAACTGACCGGGAGGTTTTCATTATTTTAAAATAATGTAATTTTGTTCCAAATGATTCAACAATTCAATCTTCTCCTTGATCACTTAACGCTTAACGGATTAGCTATACATAATGCATGCACATTAATTCATATCATTTTTATTTTAAAAAGAATTGTTCGGAACAAATTGGGCTTCAAGTGGTTCTAGATAATGATTTTGCAATCCCAGATAATTTATTTAGGCAAGATGAGAGTGATCATTGACGAACGTTATGCAGATGTCTCCGGCGAAGCTCAAACCGCTATTCGCGAAATTTAAACGATGTCGTTTTTCTTCATGCGTAAGTGAATAATGTCGACCAAAGTTAATGGCTGTTTCAATTTGAAAGAGATTCAAATCGGAAAAAAAGCAATTTTGAAAGGATTCGATCACTAAAATGTGGCGTACTTTCGCATTGAGATTTTTCCAGTTCATACCAAGCATAGCTTGCATTACAATCCGAATGAGTTACTTTGCCTTGTTCGCATCTCTGAGAGCAGGACCGATTTTATATTGCACCCTGATGAGAAGCTTCTCGAGGGAAGAAAGATTTTTAGTAAGAAGAAAGCTAGCTTTAGGAGCGTGTCGTGGGGAATATTTGATTCCGAATTTTCCCTAGATGCCCCACATTCATGTGAACGGTGCACATTCATTCCCATTGATCTTCGGGATACTAAAATATGCAACAAAAGAGCTGATACCGTGTGGGCTCCGTTGTTTTAAACACTGTACTCAATATATTCAACAGATTCAGGCGAGATGTAGTGGAAGTTCGTCATTATGAGAAAAAAGTTGCACTTTTCCACAGATTAAAATTTTTATTTTTATTTTAAAATGAAATCTGTGGAAATGTGCAAATTTTTTCTCACACTGTACTCAATAATGAGATATGTCTGTGTATTCAATGCTTTCACGGATTTCTCTCTCATTTAAAATGGAGTCGCTCTCACAATGCCACATCAGTCAGAGATACAAAGAAGGGATACGTAAAAACCCCGGGCCAAGAAGAAGATGCATTTCTCGTCCGTTTTCCACTTTCGGATATGTAGCTGAGAAGTGAAGGAGAGAGTTCAATGGATTCTGGGGGGAAGGGGGGAAGAAAGGGGAAGGTGTCGAGGGCACGGGCGAATGGGAAAGAAGGAAGAAAGGACGGAATCCCTTCAAAGGAACCCCTTTCGCGCGCCTTAATTTATCTGCTTAACTCTTTTTCTCCCGTCTTTACTGCCGTGAAACGTGTTAGGGTTCTCTGGAAGGTCCTTCCACGACCCTCCCGTCCCATGGCAGAGTAGAAAAAAAACTTTCGTCTTCCATTAAACCTCGCAAAAACGCGGACTGGGAGAACACACACGTAGAATATTTGAGCTGGAGATAAATCACGACGTTCCCTTCCGAAACCGACCCGCAGATATCATCAGCAGGAATCTCTTACATGGTGTGACGAACGTGAAGAAAGTATTCAGAAGAAACCAGGGATTCTAGTCCTTGAATTTTGTGAGACGGGAATTGGAAATAGAAAAATTATTTCACATAAATTATACTGCTAGGATGCATTAATTGAACGATGAAGAAAATAGCTCACTTCTAGGAATTTGAGGCGCTATTCATGGAATACTACTAATATATATACATACATACACACACACACAAATAAATAAATAAATATACATATATATATATATATATATATATATATATATGTATGTATATATATATATATATGTATGTATGTATGTATATATATATATATATATATATACATACATATATATATATATATATATATATATATATATATATATATATGTAGACACACACACACACAGGTCACATAGAGGATGAGTTCATTTCCAAGGCCGCTACAGCGGTGTGTTTCATCGTGATGCTCTTAAAAATGTATTACCATAAATTTATTTTGTAGCTATTATTCCATCTAACCCTTATTTCTTTTACCTTCCTGGGTAATGAAACCTAAAAATCTCCACAGAATAATTGTATTACGTGCCTTTTATTAAAATTTAGAGCAGGGATGACCGGAACCCTGACCTGATCACTAAGCGGAACGTCCCGAGGCCCGAATCCTCCCCCCTCCCGGGTCACATCCTCATAGCGGCTAGCGGGATATTTTTTGGATGAGGATCCCGAGACACCCTGGGCGACTTGCCAAGCTTTTGGAAACCCCCATCCGTCGTCCATGTGATGCCGTTTCTCGGTAGAAGGCCTTTGCGAGACACCACAGTGGAACAGGAAAATGAGCTTGTCCTTCATATCCTGGTGACGGTCCTTTCTCCACAAATTTTACACGCGTAATTTTTCAGCAAAATAGAAAATAATGCTTATTACCTCCATCATAATTAGTAATACGAGATTCAACTAAATCAATTGAAGATAATTTAAAACTCACTCAGGGGATCAAAACACACGTAATATGGATTTGTCAGGATTACTGATTATTTGAAGAAAGGAGGAACTTTTAAACCCTTGTCGGAGACCTAAAATGTATTCATTTTTTTTCAATTTCGTGATTGATTATACGGCCGTAGTTACCGTTCGCTTTGTATACATGGATTTTTAATTTGATTCATAAATTTGTTAAGAACGTGCATCTTTGTCCTGTTTGATCAAATTAGGTAATCCTGCCATTGTTTCTTCAAAATTATGTAATTCATTCAATTTGTATATGTAATTAATTTACACTATTTATGCAAACATTTACATCATGCAAACTTAAAATGTGGTAGTTCCATAGTTAATTTTTAAGGTTTGTATGCTACTTTTCAACAACAGTATTTTCCTTCGGTTTTAAGCTTGATATGACGAAGGATCGTCTAAATTACTAATCTTGTTCGAAAGAAGTTTACATCTTGTTCTTGAAATTACACCACCATCTGCCGCGAGGCATTGTTTTACAAACGCAGACATTTGCCTCGTCCCTGTTCTCGGTGGTTGAAGCATATAATTATGCGAATAGTAACTATCACGCAACTATAATTCATTAAATTTCTCTCTCACTGCAATTAGAGGACATTCATCAATTCCGGCGGCGTTCTCTTACAATCTATTAACTCTGGAACAACTGGCTCAGTGCAAACACGCTTGACTTAATCGGGGAAATCTTTGTCATTTCCCCCCTCCCGATGATGTCCGTGTGTTTGAGATGGCTTATCGCCAGCAGCGATAGAGAGGCACGAGAGAAAAATTTGAGGGAAACGACGGGGGTATGATTAGTCGGAAACGGAAGCCGAATTGAATGGGAGGAAAGGGTGCGAATGAGGCGACATAATAGGCCGGAGGAGGCGACTTGGAAGTCGGGCGGGCGGGAGAGAGTTCCGTCGTGATGACTAGGACAGGACGAATGGTCCCGAAAAACTCGACAATTTACTTTCCCATGTTCCAAGCCATAACCCTTTTAGTTCCGACGTTCAGTTTTTTAACGTCGTGAAGGCCCAGAGCGAGAGCGAATAGAGAGGGAGTGGAATGTGAAAACAAGGCACGAGTCCCACCGCTCCAGTTGCCCATTTCTTCCCATTTCGTGAAGATTCATTACGAACAAACAGAAAGCGTCTTAAGTAGCCTTATTTAGGAGCCACTGGACAAAGATTGCATGCTCGGATTAGGTAAATAGGAGTAATTAACCCTTTATCTTCCAGTCACAAGAATAATGAGAAATTTAAACTAAAATTGCGGCGAGAATGATTTATTGAACAAATCCATTTCATTATAGAAAATAGAGTGTATGAATTAACTTAACAAGCTTGTAATATTAAGTAGTGTATAATCCCCATTATAATGGAATCAAACCCTCCCATGAACTACAACCTTTGACGTGGTGGAAAGGCTTGTGCGTTCCGATGGCCACTAGGACCCAGGCAAAAAGTAGTCTGCGCAGCGTCTGTTCCCCAGTGAGGCGACTGCAAAGGCGTCTGACCCCAGTGGGGCGGCCATTGAGTGATGGTGTCATGTTAAAAACACTCTTGGCAACGGGAAACCAGCTTAATCATCAATCCCAAGAATGTTATGATTTACAGCATAGAGCAAATACGAGGAAATTATTAGAGGCATGGGTAGAACTTGAAGTAAGAATGAAAGTCGACGGGGTATTCATAAAATCAGTTAGGCTTGATGATGACCAAGCTCTAGTTTGTCAGTCAGCCAAGGGGGTTGCAAGCAAGTTGCCGAGTGAATTGGAAATCCAATGCCATAGATTTTAGATGAGAATAAATATAAATGAAAAAAAGGTTACCCAGTTTTCTGAGATGAGAAATGCTAAGCTAAACGTAAAAATAGGAGGACAGAAACTAGAGCAGGTGTGCGTACCTCGGAAGTGTTTTGGACCGAATGGGTTAAATTAGAAGGGACATAAGGAGAAGAATTTTGTTAAGCAAAAAGGCTTTCAAAAGGAGAGAAGAGTTGTTGAGCAAGGATGATAAGAAAAGATTCATCAAAACTTTTATATGGAGCGTAGATATGTACGGAATGGAAATATGGTCACGGAATCTGGATGATAGAAGTAGAATGAAAGCCTTTGAAATGTGGATGTGGAGAAGAATGGAAAAGGTGAAATGGACCAAAAGGTAAACAAATGAGGAGGTGATAGCTATGGTGGTCGAGGAGAGGGAATTATTGGGAGAAATCCTAAGGAGGCAGGAAAAATGGATTAAGGGCATATTGGTTGGCAGTGGGATGTTGAAGACTGTGATAGAGGAATAATAGAGGAATCTTAGGCAAACGAGGAAAGAGCAAAAACATAATAGGGATGTTGGACGGAATGAAGGGTGGAAGGAAGTATACATAGATGAAGAGGGACTTGTTGTAGAGTAGGATGTTGGGTTGTGTTTTTTTAGGATGGACAAGATAATATTTGGTAGTTGTGTCCATCCAAACCGACCTTAACCGGTAGATTGCCTATAATTAATTAATCTTGGAACCAAATGCGGACCCTTCAGTCAGTAGTCTAGTGCTATACTCACTGAACTACCACGTCAGCCTATGATGATGAATATGATGTTTCTACTTTTGTGTCAACATATATACAACTTAATGTTTATAAAACAATGTTTTTTCCAAATAATGTTCTTTTTCTTTATTGCATCGATCCACTGTAGTGTCAATGTCGTGCGGAAACGTTTGAGAAAATGAAAAATAGAAACTTTATAGACTTATTCAAAAATTACTAAATATCGATTAAGACAACAGAAAGAGTCGCATCCGATCAAGTCGCCACCACCACGGGTGGGAGGGGGGGTGTTAGGTCACCACATTATATGCCTTTACAAATTTAATGCAATGAAGATGAATTTCACCTTACCTTTTTTCTGCCAGTTTTGGCATGATATTATTGCCATTTTTGATGCGGAAAATATTTTTTACTATTTCACCCGATTTTTTTAAAGGTAGGAAGGCGATAATCCATCTTTACCTTGTTTAGCGGATTACGTTAGGCCGATATTACTTCCAGTCTTTCGTGGTGAGAGGTACTCAATTATTTTCTGGAGAGCTTAATTGTTCAATTTCTTCTGATTCGGCCTCTTACCTTACGTTGCGCGTGTTGAGAAGAAGATGGTAGTTGAGTTTTAAAAAAATTGATCTATGTAAACTGCAAGCCACCGCTCGGGTGTGTGGCAGACGGTGAATACACAGCAGACTAATTTTGACCCGAATATGACTCCGCCGTGGCCGAAAAATGTTACTATAATCCCCTATCGTTCGTGGAAAAAATGACATCTTAAATCTATCTGTTCTTCACTTAAACTCTCTAATTTTATAGGCGTGATCTCACTTACCGGAGTACAATGGGGGTAATAATACATTTTTCACATCACTGCTAAAGGGTATTCTCCCAATTTATGCAAGAGATTTATTCTGTAATTCAACCTTCGCTCCGATTGATTCCCAGCCTAGCTGTTCTAATATTTTGGATACGCTATTAAGTGTATGATAACAACGTTTTACAAATCTAGCTCCTCTACGCTGCACGCAATCCAATTCGACAATCAATTCATCTTCGCGAGGATCCCATATACTTGCAGCATATTTAAATGAGGCCTAACCAGCGAAAGATAACATTTCTCTTGGACCTCATCATCACATTTACCCAGTGCCTTTCTAATAAACCCTAATATTTTGTTAACTTGTCCAAATATTCCCCATAAGTGTTTCACCCGCGAGAGATCGTGAGTGAGGGTAAAGCCTAGGTATTTAATTGAGCTTACACATTGCATTCCGGTGTTCCCAAGTAGGCGTTTGGGAGGGAATTGCTCTTTTTCCAAAAATTAATCAATTCACAATTTTTAAAGTTTAATTCTAATTGCCAAGGGTCGCACCACGTCGTGTATTATTAATGTCATCTGAAAATGCTTCTCTGTCCTCAGGTTTACGGATATCACGATAAACCACCACATCATCGGAAAATATACGTATCTTAATAGTGACTGCGGAGAAAATGTCGTAATCATGAAGTAGGAATAAAAGAGGTCCGATAAAATTTCCCCAAAGAACACTTGAAGTAACTTCAACGGCATTTGAGCTAACTCCATGTATCACTACTCTTTGTACCCTTTGTATTCAAAAAGTCTTTAATCCAACCACGGATATTTTTATCTATGTCATATGTTTCTAGCTATGCGAGTAATTTACTATGAGGCACTATACCTATATGAGTAAAAATACTATACACTTAGAATTGTCTTAAAGTTGCTGAGTGCTCTGGAGTTTCATTCACCTCTCAATCACAGATGCTAAATTAAATTGACGCACAAAAAACAAAATAAAACCAGTCATTCTCGCCTGTCAGGGCGATAATTTACCAAAGGAGTTTTAGCTGCGGGAAGCTGCGCTGACGGTTCCAACCATCAATTTGTTAGCGAAACGGTAGAAGTGCGTGTCTGTTATTTCGGAGGAAATTTTGTTATTAATCATTCGCAGTGCCATCTCAGCTAGCTTTCCTCGCATTAGATGCTCATCTGTAAGGGGAAGGGACTCTCCTCACGTTTACGTATAAATCGCCAGCATACATCGTCTGCTTTCCGCTTTGATTTGCATATCTCATTCGTGTGGGTGAACACACGACCTGTCCCCCTTACACGACGTTCTTCATGTTACATTCTAGCTCCATTGCCTTACCTTAAAGTCATTCCTGTCCTACTTTGCTTTTCAAATTTATGATGCCGCGTTTGATTCAGCTGGCGGTGCGGTGAGATCCCCATTTCCATCCCTCCAGTTCTAGCGCCCATGTACAAAACACACTAAGTAAAGCCCCAGTTCACGAATTGCCATTTTTTCGCATTAGTTAGACTTAGATTTCAGTATAACTTTGCAATATAAGCATTTTGCCACCAGGCCATTATTTACTTTCCATTTAAATGAAGTGCGTAAGAAAGTCGTCTAATTGGTTAAAAATTCTTATAAATAAACTTGGAAGAATCATATGGCTATTACAGTTTTCAAGATTATAAGTTACTCAATGCATTAAGATTACGAGCAGAATCGAAGTGTAATACGATGAGTTTGCGGTGGTTGCCGTGTTCGTCAAATGAATTTAATCTACATTCATTGCACGAGTAAATCCTATAGGCTTTTTGGTATAAATTATTGTTAAAGTGTTCAGTGTGTTATCAGATAATAATGTTAATTGAATACATCGGTAATAGGCATATATGACAGAAATGAGTGGCCCTGGATTTGTCAAGTTGATCGAATAGATGAGAGTCGAATGACCGAACAGGTATATGTCAGAAATGTTTTTGAGGTTATAGAGGAAGGGAAGAGAGAGATTTGAGGAGGTACAGACCGAGGATGTGATGGGCGTATGCAGTCCCAGATTCTCGCAAGACGAGGAATATTCAAAGTCTTAGGAACGGAGCAGTATATAAGACTGACAGAGACGAAAGTAGCACATGGGGATACATCTAAAAAATACTATGCATTCACAAATATGGGCTCAAGCACGCATATAAATATATAGTTTCTCATAAATACAAACACACGTATACATGCTAATACACATCATGCAGTAATTGGTGTGTTTGATTCAATCATTACATTTTCTTTCCATTTAATAAAAATATTAGGTTGATGGGGTTGGATCTGATTGCGTACCGTACGAACAGGGAAGAACAGGTAATTGAAGCTGCGGATGACGGTGTTGGTCTCTCTTGTTGAACCCCATCGGTCGAATTTTACAATATGATTTGGGAGCTTACTCGTACTTCTGATTATTTGGATATTAATAAAACCCAGCAACTTATCAGAAAATTAACCCACCGGATGAGATAAGCGATATCAATGGGATCACAAATTAAACGAGGGTCAATATTCCGACGGATTTGATGTTTTCACCTTGTTATGATCTTTTTGATTTTCTTTGAAAACCTATGAACGATCTCGTGACTCCCTACGCTGTGTACGAGTAAACTGGTGTTTTCATGCAGACATATAAAAGTTTCGAAGCTTTGATGTAATGGTACAAGGATATTATGGTTAATTCTTTCATTCGCGATCATAGCATCGCAAAGTTGTTTAATGGTTGAGAAATGTATGCTGATCAATTTTTCCCAGTCGTATTATCAGCTGCTTAAAAATTGCTTTTACTCTGCGAGTTAAACTGAGAGAGAGAGACTTCTTCATCGATAGGCTGAAGTCCTCGTTCTTCCCTCGCATGATATGAAATCGAAGCCAAGCATCCGAATATGTTTACCTAAAGATAAACATTTAATAATTTATTCAATCGTTGCGTAACGTGTACAGGCATGTATATGTGTATGCGTACGAGTGTGTTTGTATATCTACATCTACTTAATACCCCGCAAGCCGCCGCAAGGGCGTGTGGCGGGGGGTGTTAGGACACCACCCGTAATTTAGAAAGTATATGAGCTAATATATATATGCGCATCCATGAATTAACAGTTATACCTTTACGGTTGGTGGCCCACACACGCCACCCGCCGCACGCCCTCGCTGCCCCTTGAGGTGTATACGTCGATTTATTCATTCTTAAACAAACGGTATACGAGTATTTAGCTCCAATATGTTAACTGCTGATAGCTTCGTTAACTTAAACTCTACATTATCTGCCTCTCTCCTTGTGCTTAAGAAAAAAACTTAACATGCCTTTGAGATCGGCAGCCTATGTATTTAATTTCTTAGCATACGAAGTATTGGTATTATCAGCCTGAGTGTGAACTCGTATGCCCCCCCGCCACACGCCCTTGCGGCGGCTTGCGGGGTATTAAGTAGATGTAGATGCATGGAATTTTCTGTTCCGGGTCCGCAAGACGGGCAACCTGCCACGTCAAATTCCCGCGGAGCGTCGAGGGCGCGTTCCGGTCACGACGGGAATTCGAAGCGGAAGCGCGCCCGACCCCCTCCCCCTGCCGGGAGACCTTCGAACCGATCACTTTCGCTTCGCTGCTGTTTGGGAGAAATGCTCGCTTTTGGGCGAAGGTCAGAAACGTCCTGGGGGCCACCGAAGACGGGGTGAGGACGGCGACCGTGCCCCAGGGAGAAAGAAGCCTTCAAAGCTTGGGCAACAACAATGAGAGAGCGTGCGTGCCCTCAATCTCTATGCGAACGAGTCTTTCGGTGGAATTCTCGGTCTTTCTGATTTCAAACTCGAAACCCTCGTAGTTTTCACAGGGATGGTATTCTAAAACGGACATGTATCTTGTCGGGCATACGCGGACCTCGTCCATCCCGATGCATTTAATGTCAGTTAAGTCTAGGCGATACCCGCAGTACGCAATTATTGATCATTTTTTAAGTATTTTAATATTCCTGTATGAATACAAAATGTGAAGAACTTTTGCGAAAGGAAAAGTTAATGTAACTTTCACATTGATCTAGCTCAGCTGGGATTCCTTAAATAAAAATTTCAGGACGCAATTAGACTAGCAGTAGTTTTGAGGGGAGGCGACCGACAGCTGAGGTCATTTGCGCCATAGGGGATGGACAGGAAAGGATGAAGGGTGGAGAGAAACCCGGCGTCGGCATTAGCCTACTCTTTACGAAAGGCGTCAAGGGGTCCGCGGCTTAACGTCCCATCCGACGGACGGCGTACTCACTCAAAGTGCCCTCCACAAAGCACCTCAAGTAGGGGTCGAGATACTTCTGAAAATATTCAACACCGCCGGGATTTGAACCCGGGCCCTCTGGGTGGGAAGCCAGTGCGTTAGCCCCCGCACTATCTCGATCCCCCGCAATTAGACTAATTATGAACAAAGGAAAGCGGCTAATAAATGGGAATAAATATAACCAAATACGTAAAATGTAGGTTGTCATGATGACAACCCCGCTCTTGGTTTCATTTTAAAGAGTAGTATTTCGTTCAGGATAGGCCTTTCTCGAATCTTAGAAATAAGTAATGCTACTCATCTAAGCTCCCTAGAACGACGAATTACTCTAACATTACACTACAATCAATCATTCTTCAACTCCGCGTACTTCCTGCCTCCCTTCATTCCGTCCAACACGCCTCGTCCCTTTCCCTCCCCCCATCTCACCCAATCTCCCTCTCACCTCTATCAGTCTTCCATCATTCCATTATCACACAATATAATAATATCCACTTGTCATGTCTTCTTTTAATTTCTCCCAACAATCCTCTCTCCTCTGTTGGCATGCCTAGAACTTCGTTTGTTTCTCTTGCCAACATTACCCATCCTTCTCCACGTCCAAATCTTAAAACTGCGCTTATTATTAGCTGCATAGGTTTCTGGCGTTATAGAAATTGTGGGCGCGTTGTGTGAAACCGTATTCATTAAGTGAGTTAACGAGAAAGTCGTGTTAATCAGACTCATTTGGAACAAATCAGAACGCATGATTACTACCCAGAGTGTACTCGGAGATTTCGTCATTGCAGACATTTTCGATTGAAGGCGATGAATGTTTGCCTAATTGTTTTCGCTTTGATGGTTTTTACCTGTTCATACATACTATACATTCCAAAATCACACTGTTTTAATTAACTTATACTGGTCCGACCACGCTCCCATCGTAATTATAACAATATTATCACTGTTCCATCAACTTTCCACTCCATAAATTCTGCTATTTATCGTTCTTACTCAACCATAGTTGAGATAGCCATGCTTCTGTGTATGATAGGCTAAGGCCAAGTGAGCTTACCTGTAATAGTACCCGGAATATAAATACATGTATTTACAGTTATACTTACACCCTAGCTGTTTTCAAAATTTTGATTTAGATATTTCCATTGCATAAATTATGGAAAAGGTTTTTCCTCCTTCTGACTATGCATATCCTGTTATATAGCTGCACATTCCTTTATTGCATTCAAGTGCGGTAATGAAGTGTTGCCATCGCATCCCATTCAATCGTGCAGCTACGAATTTTCGTTTCCAAGGGATCGGAGCAGTATTTTGTTTTTGTCTATTTCGCATAAAAATATAATATACTTAACGAAATATTAATACCAATGGGCAATTAAACGGTATATTCTATCAACCTTTTGACTACAGAATATTTCCTTCAGAATAAACTTATTATGGCCAATTGTTTTAATTATTATTAATTATTTTATTAGAGTTACTACTAAAGTTGGGAGTGGTATACAAGAGTCAACCAATTTTTGGATGAGGAAATTATGGTAACTATAGGTGATTTTAAAACAAATTATATATATATATACAATTATATATATATATATATATATATATATATATATATATATATAAGGCCGTATAGGACTTAGTACTTGGTGATCTCTACCATCACCTACTAAACCGACCTTCGGGTTGATTACTGTGTTTATATCTTTATATATATATATATATATATATATATATATATATATATATATATATATATATATTGATATCCCACGCAGCTAAAGTTGTTCTCAGGATGATAAACAAAAGGATAGAGAGTAGGGCAAATGATTACTTAGGGGATGATCAGTTTGGGTTTAGGAAGGGGAGAGGTACGCGTGATGCCATTGCAGTAATGAGATTATTAATCGAGAGGAATATAGAACACAACCAGGAGGTATTTGCCTGTTTCGTAGATTTCGAAAAAGCGTTTGATAGAGCGAATTGGGAAAAACTAATGAGTATTCTGCGGAAAATAGGAATAGATTGGAGGGAAAGGAGGCTAATCCGCAACCTGTACATGTCTCAGACTGCTCAGGTACGGGTGGGGAACGGGGAGTCGGGTGGACAGTGTTAGGAAGGGGTGTAAGGCAGGGTTGCCCATTATCACCGTTGCTGTTCATCCTGTATGCAGAGGAAATGATCAAAGAGGCATGGGAAGAACTGGAGGTAGGAATGAAAATGGGCGGGGAATTCGTAACATCAGTTGGGTTTGCTGATGACCAAGCTTTAGTTTGTCAGTCAGCCAAGAGGTTGCAAGCATTGCTGAGTGAATTGGAAATTCAGTGCGACAGGTATGGGATGAGAATCGATATTAATAAAACAATGGTTATGCGATTTTCTAGAAAGAAAAAGGCCAAGCTTAACATTAGAATAGGAGGGCAAAAACTAGAGCAGGTAGAACAGTTTACTTATCTCGGTAGTACCATACTCGGTATTTTGGACCAACACGGTCTAAGTAGTAGGGACGTAAGGAGGAGAATTGCGCTAGGCAAAGAGGCTTTCACAAGGAGAAGGGAGTTGATGACGGGGACGTTGAGTAAGGATGTTAAGAAAAGACTCGTAAAAACTTTGATATCGAGCGTAGCTATGTACGGCGCGGAAACGTGGTCATTGAAGCAGGAGGATAGACGTAGATTGGAGGCTTTTGAAATGTGGGTGTGGAGAATAATGGAGAAGGTGAAATGGACAGGGAAGAAAACAAATGAGGAAGTACTGGGTATCGTGTGCGAAGAGAGGGGTTTGTTGGGAGAAATCCTATGGAGGCAGGAAAAGTGGATGAAGGGGGTGTTGACCGGCAGAGGGATTTTGAAGACTATGATAGAGGGGAGAATGTTGGGCAAAAGAGGAAAGGGAAGGAACAGGACAGGGATGTTGGACGGGATGAAGGGAGGAAGAAAGTACTAAGAGATGAAGATGGACCTGATATAGAGTAGGATGATGGATTTTGTGTTTTGTTAGGAGTAATAAAATGTTGGTTTGGTAGTTGTGTCCATCCAAAAACCTACCTTAACCGGTAGATTACCTTAAAAAACAAAAAAAAAAAATATATATATATATACACATATACATATACATATATATACCTGTATATATATATATATATATACATGTATATATATATATATATAACACTTTTTGAAAGACTCACGGACGTGAATAATAATGTATAACACTTAGCACTAGTGGACACAGACAAAAACACAGAAACACACAAAAAAAGAGACTCACTATTTTTCGAATTTTCGGTGGTCGTTGCCACCTTTATCAAGGAGGAGAGGGACAGAACTGAAGGGAATACGAGGGCTGGAGCGATGGATGGAAGGGGAAGGTGGGGAGGGAATTCCGAAGGGACGGGTTTGGAGGGGCAGCGTTAGAAGGGTGGGGAAAATGTAGAAGGTGATGGGGGTGGAAGGGGGATGAAAATATAATTAGAACAGGGTAATTAGTGCCTAATATTGATTCCTGGCCAGTTCCAGGACTCCAAAAGCCAGATGAAGGATTGCTCTAGTGTTTTCAGTTTCAGAGGAGGATCAGAGGGTGGGAGGGATGCTATGATTGATACACTATAACATTTATCAAAGGGAGTGTTGTGTTCGGAGGCGTGTTTGGGGATAGGGAGCATGTCAATGAAGGAAGAGTTTTTGCATGAGGCTCGGTGGTTGTTGATTCTGATATTGAGGGGTGTGGTGGTTTGCCCAATATAATAGGCCGGGCACAGTTGGCACTTCAGAAGGTACACTACATTGCTAGAAGTGCAAGTAGAGGAGGGAATTGGTGGGAGAGAGTTAAAAAGCGGGTGGGAGAGGGATGGGATTTTGGTTTTGAAAATAGGGCATGTTTTACATCTGGGTTTATTACAAGGCGTTGGAGTGGTTTTAGGACGGGTTGGGGATTTAAGGAGTGGATTTGTTGATTTGAGGAGATCGGATAGGTTGGCGGGGCGTTTGAAAGTAACTGAGGGGCATTTGGGAAAAAGGTTGGCGGTGGCATTATGATTTTTTAGGATAGGGTAGAGGTCTTTCAGGATTGATCGTATAGATTCTAAGCCCGGGAAGTATGTAGTGCAAATTGAGAGAGGGTGGGGTTCTGCGGTGGAGGAAGGTTTGGGAGTGTACGCATGTTTTCGGATTCTTTTGTTCAGGAGGGATTCGGGATAACCTCTTTTTAGGAGGGAACAGTGTAGACTTGAAAGGAAATAATCAAGGGAATCAGGGTCACTACAAATTCTGTGTCCCCTTGTGGATAGGGAGTAAGGAATGGAGCGTTTTGTGTGATATGGGTGGCAACTATTGTAGTGTAAGTATTGCTGTTTGTTTGTGGGTTTAATATGTACAGAGGTGTGAAATGTTTGGTTTCTTAATGTAACATTTACAACTAGGAAGGTGATTTGGGAGGAGGATACTGTAGAACTGAAGGAAATAGAGGACGAAGCATTGAGGTCGGAAATGAAAGCTTTCAGGGAATCGGTACCATATTGCCAGAGGAGGAAGATATCATCGATGTACCTGAGCCACAATAGTGGTTTCAGTGGTTGTTTTGACAGGAATTTCTTCTCTGCGAGACCAAGAAAGAGGTTTGCATAGGAAGGGCTGAACCTGCTACCCATGGCACAGCCCTTGATTTGTAAGAAGAATTTGTCGTTAAAGAAAAAGGAGTTGCGGGTGAGGATGAACTCGGAAAGACTAAGGAGAAAATCTGTGCTGGGTATGTGTGGCTCAGGGCGTTGGGAGAGGTAATGTTTGAGAGCGGAGAGACCTTCTGAGTGGGGAATCGATGTGTATAGGGATGTTGCATCTATGGTGGCCATAATGATCTCAGTATCTGGAGGGAGGGAGGTTGATTTTAGCCTTTCCAGGAAATGGTAAGAATCTTTGGTGTATGACGGTAGGGAATGGACTATCGGTTGGAGATAGTGGTCTACAAATGCAGAGATTCTTTCAGTTGGGGAGTGACGGGAGGATAAAATCGGACGACCGGGATTCCCAGGCTTGTGAATCTTTGGAAGGATATAGAAATGAGGGGTGCGTGGGTGGGGAGGGGAGAGGAGGTCCAGGTCTGAAGGAGATAGACCCTCATTTGGCCCGTTGGACACGAGAAATTCAATAAGTTCCTTCTGAAGTGCGGGGTTTGGGTCTTCGGGGATTTGCCGGTATGCGCACGTGTCCGAGAGTTGCCTGTCAACCTCCGTTATGTAATCCGATCTATTTAAGACAACAACTGTTGAACCTTTGTCCGCGGAAGTAATGATGATATTAGGATCCTTAATTAGCCTTTTTAGTTCAGTGGATTCGGTTGGAGACAGGTTGGGTCGAGGATTTAGGGTCTTGAGGAAAGACGGGTTGGAAATTCTGGACAGGAGAAGGTTTATAAAAATTTCAATTGGATGATTTGGGGGGAGGGGATTGGGTTCTCGGGCAGAAGCCGGCTTGAATTTATGTAAGGCGTTGTGAAGGGGTCTGGAAACTTGCTGGAGTGACGGTTGGGAATCCCAAAATGCCTTCCACCGGAGATTCCGGCAGAAATGCAATACGTCCGCGAGGATTGTCACGTGGTTTACTCTGGGGGTGGGGGTAAAAGAGAGGCCCTTGTTCAAAAGGGAGGCCATATTTGGGCTAAGGGGTTCTAAGGGGTGCTAACCTCTTTCTTGGTCTCGCAGAGAAGAAATTCCTGTCAAAACAACCACTGAAACCTCTATTGTGGCTCAGGTACATCGATGATATCTTCCTCCTCTGGCAATATGGTACCGATTCCCTGAAAGCTTTCATTTCCGACCTCAATGCTTCGTCCTCTATTTCCTTCAGTTCTACAGTATCCTCCTCCCAAATCACCTTCCTAGATGTAAATGTTACATTAAGAAACCAAACATTTCACACCTCTGTACATATTAAACCCACAAACAAACAGCAATACTTACACTACAATAGTTGCCACCCATATCACACAAAACGCTCCATTCCTTACTCCCTATCCACAAGGGGACACAGAATTTGTAGTGACCCTGATTCCCTTGATTATTTCCTTTCAAGTCTACACTGTTCCCTCCTAAAAAGAGGTTATCCCGAATCCCTCCTGAACAAAAGAATCCGAAAACATGCGTACACTCCCAAACCTTCCTCCACCGCAGAACCCCACCCTCTCTCAATTTGCACTACATACTTCCCGGGCTTAGAATCTATACGATCAATCCTGAAAGACCTCTACCCTATCCTAAAAAATCATAATGCCACCGCCAACCTTTTTCCCAAATGCCCCTCAGTTACTTTCAAACGCCCCGCCAACCTATCCGATCTCCTCAAATCAACAAATCCACTCCTTAAATCCCCAACCCGTCCTAAAACCACTCCAACGCCTTGTAATAAACCCAGATGTAAAACATGCCCTATTTTCAAAACCAAAATCCCATCCCTCTCCCACCCGCTTTTTAACTCTCTCCCACCAATTCCCTCCTCTACTTGCACTTCTAGCAATGTAGTGTACCTTCTGAAGTGCCAACTGTGCCCGGCCTATTATATTGGGCAAACCACCACACCCCTCAATATCAGAATCAACAACCACCGAGCCTCATGCAAAAACTCTTCCTTCATTGACATGCTCCCTATCCCCAAACACGCCTCCGAACACAACACTCCCTTTGATAAATGTTATAGTGTATCAATCATAGCATCCCTCCCACCCTCTGATCCTCCTCTGAAACTGAAAACACTAGAGCAATCCTTCATCTGGCTTTTGGAGTCCTGGAACTGGCCAGGAATCAATATTAGGCACTAATTACCCTGTTCTAATTATATTTTCATCCCCCTTCCACCCCCATCACCTTCTACATTTTCCCCACCCTTCTAACGCTGCCCCTCCAAACCCGTCCCTTCGGAATTCCCTCCCCACCTTCCCCTTCCATCCATCGCTCCAGCCCTCGTATTCCCTTCAGTTCTGTCCCTCTCCTCCTTGATAAAGGTGGCAACGACCACCGAAAATTCGAAAAATAGTGAGTCTCTTTTTTTGTGTGTTTCTGTGTTTTTGTCTGTGTCCACTAGTGCTAAGTGTTATACATTATATATATATATACATATATATACATATATATACATATATATATATATATATATATATATATATATATATATATACAGGTATATATACATATTATACACATATACCTATGTATATATATATATATACATATGCATATAATATGTATATATGTATATATATACATATATACATATTATATATACATATACATATATACATATTATATATACATATAGATATATACATATTTATATATATATATATATAAAGCTTGTTTAACTTCTCTGAATTATATATCACAGTAAGACGATTTAACTATACAGTAAGACTACAACAACTTAGCATCGGAAAGAAACTAAGAATTAAAGATATAACTAAGAAATGAGCCGGAGACCATTATTTTTCTCACATATGGTATAAACAATTGTATGCATATATAACGAAGACGTCATATTTTTCTTCCTCTTAAAGTAATAGAATGACTTGGAAAACGTTTTCCAAGAATTGCGTGAGTTAAAAGACGAGGAAAAGTAATAAAATTAGGACGACCCTTTTTATTCCACTGCAACTGCGCCGAAGGGCAGTGTTTCCGAATGCTGATAGTGCTACAGCTATAACCTAACTGCTGCTTTACCTCTAGCTGTTGAATTGAGCAATGCCCAACGTCCGCCCGAAAAATAATCTCCCCGTCTCCATCGAAATCGTCCGACGGGCACCTTCCATTCTTGTGCCCACGAGCAACAAGGTCAATTATGCGATCAGTGTCAAAATCGAGCAAGATATCTCCCTCCTAAGCCTTTCGGCACTTCCTTCCGCCCATTCATTCATCCATTGAAACAATTTTCGGGGGAAGAGATAAAACTAAAAGTTTTTATTTTTTAATGCTTTCAGCTCTTCCCTAGAAATTTACAAATTCCCCAGCTCGAAGCGGAATAGGGCGAGGTTTCCCATTGTGTCCCTGCGTCCCCATTGTGAGTGAGTCTGTTGTATACGTGAGCATTTTTTTACTTTAATTAAAAATAATTTTCACAAATCTTTTTGTTGATATCCCCTCCCCCTACGAAAAGAAATGAGCCGTTCCCCGAAAGAGCTTTGACACACTGGGGCCGAAAATCACGCGAGAGCTTTCCCAAAGAGATGATGAGGACGAGATATGAACATTTCGTCCCTTCCTCGTTTCCAAACCCCTTGGAGCAAGGGAAGGGGGAGGGGAATGGGGGGGGGGCAGCAGACCGCTTGGATTTCACGCCGAATTGACTTCACCCTCCTGAGCACACTCCGGCGAACATTAACCAAAGGCAAGACGAAAAAAATGCACTATAATTGATAATGTAAAGAATAACGAGAAACGGGTGAAAAAACGAGAAAACCCTTTTGTATCTAGGTGGTGGACGCATCAGGAAATGGGAACGTCTGAGGAGAAGGAATTAATGAATGGAAAAATTGAAAAATAGAACATATCGGGAGTAGTTTTAGGAGAGGCTACCGACAGCTGAGGTCACTATGGTGATGGTCTAAGCGAATTAAATCGAAAAGCAAATGGCTGGAATGGAAGAAAACGAATAAAATATGAGGAACTTGGAATATACAGGGTACGGCGATTAAATCCGGACAAATATCAATTTGAATTTCCCGCCATATCGTAGTTCCACTGGAGATCGCGATCGGCGTTGTTGAAAGCTATAGACATCTAGTAAACAGTCATGACCTCAAAATGGCCAAGATGTTTCGCACAATCGAATAGGCGCTATTATCGAAAGTGTTCGCGCAGGGTGTTGTATTTCGAAATAGTTAGATTCTTCGGATACCCCAGATCAACTGTTTACGATATTGTGGCCAAGTATAATGCTTCGGAGAAGTTTGGGGAAGGTTTCGATAACCCGGGGAGGAAACCTCTTTCGAAGAAACGCGTGTTTGTCCAGATTTAAGAGCGCCACACCCCGTAAAATAAGCACCCTTCAGAAGGAACGTAGAAACGAGAATTTGGAGAACTTTTTCTGCATTCCAAACCAAAAGAAAGAAAGACCTAATATGACTAAGGAAATTTTGGCGACGTCACATAACTCTCAATTAAGTGGTTATTAAAGCGTGCAAGAAGAGGCGACTTCTCAAGAGAGAGAGAGGTTACGTATGAAAAGATAGCATAAAGCAAAACTCATTCACCAAAAGTTTAAAAGAGATAAGGCTTTAAGAAAACTTAGACAAAGGGTTTTTTCCTCACTTTGCATTTTTTTACGGGAAAAGGACGCGGTTTTGTGAGTCGGGAGGAGAGGTTTTTTTTTAGGACGGGAAAGCGGCGGTGAGCAGTTCTGGGAGATCGGAGATGTGGCGGGGAGGGAGGGTCGGAGGAAACGAGATACCGATCTAGAGGGTATGCAAAGCATTTCGGAACCACATTTGTTGGGTCTTTTTCTGGCGCGAGAGCTCTGTTGGAAATGAATGAACGGTAGACAGCGTCGAAGCTGTTATCTTTATGAACTTTGAAAAGAATGGACATGTGATAATTAAAGCGAAATCACTCATTTCGCTTGGCAGAGGGATGAGGGCGGCGGGAGCGGGAGGCATTGTTGGATTCCACGCGGGGGACGACGGCTGTTCGGCCTCCCTCCGGCCACCACTGCCAAAGTGGGATCTGGATAATCCACGGATTCACACCACAAAGCTTGGAGTATCTGATTATAAATATACCATTGTTCAGAGCGACTTATGAATCCATATAATCCGCACTGTTGATCTTCCAGGTGAGTCTACTCATGTTGGCCGACATGAAATCGCCATGAACCTAAATGAGATGAAGTTACCACTTCCACCGTAATTTTCATAAACTTATTTTACTTTTATCAAAATCATATTTCCTTTAGCCTCTCAATCCTAATTTATCTTTCTAATTTCCCGGGATTTCGTCACAGTTTCTCCATTAGTACACCGTTAACATTGTGATATTTTAGATAGACCAGTAGTATTCTCCGAAGTTTTTTTAAAAATCATTTATAATATATCGCAGGAAATATTTTAATTTCAATATGCTCATGAACCATTAAACCATCATAGCATCAACTCGAAGGTGAGTTTTAATAGTTCACCTCATACTCTGCGTAGTATGGCGTGCGATATTCACGCACATCAGGGTAGTTGAGAGCACCAGTTCCTTTCTCTTTGCCACGTGGTATCCAGGAAAGGTTTGGTACCCGAAAAATCACCCACGGTTAGGTTGAAGCTGAGGGTCTCACAGTCTTCAAATATCGCAAAGGTTAAGTAAAGCGCCAAATAGTGTGTCGCAGTATTTTAGCTGGGCATCGAGAGCGATGGCACATAATATGTCAATTAAAATGACGCGTGGCATAAAAGATATTATAGATACAGGAGAATAGCTTTCATCAAAACCATTCGGCTCACCTTCCCATTAAAATGTTCTTTCGATCACATCTGCATTCCATTCTATAATTTACATTTATAGTATTTTTTAAGACAATTTCGTATCCAAAACAAATACTTCTCCTTCTGGAATAGCTAGCAGAAGTGAAAGTAAATGGGGAAATTGGGTTTCTAATGAATATATACGACTCTGTGGGTGTGAATAGGCATTCATTTGTTAGTTTTGCATGTGGTTATATTCTGATTCGCGGATGGTAACCCCCACCACACGCCGCTGCGGCGGCTTGCGTGGTATTGTTTAGATGTAGACGAATGAAAACGATTCAATTTTGGAAATAGTAGCGTAAGTTTGAGGGGGAATTCGGTATTGAAATAAAATAGTTGCCAGTATATACCATAAATCAAGTTTGAAATATTAATGTGTAATGTAGGCTCTAGTTGTCAAGTACCCAATGAATTAGCAGCCTACGTTGGCGGAAAAGCACATAGCATTAAATGTCGCAGTGAGAATGGAATTAAAGAATTTACAATTGATATGGGAATTCAGGAAGATATTGGGAATTCCGCCCTCCATTACCTTCCGACGCTTGAGAGAAAGAAATTATTCGATGAAGTCCGAGAACTCTTGATCAAGTGCACCGGAAAGGAGAACAGCGAAGGTCACCATTAATCGCGTGTTTTGATGAGCTTACGCGTACTTAGGACAATGCGTTATAGCGTTATAATTAAGCTAAGTCAGTATTTTTTTAAATCGAACAGTTAATACAATGGGATCAACAAGTTTAAGGATACAACACATCTTGGGCCGATAATTTGCATCGATAGACGTTCCGGGGAAAATATCCTGCAAAATCTTGGAATATATCCTCTCTTTACCCTGTCACTCCCGACAGTTTTAACATATTCTGCTACGGATTTAGGAAAACCAGATTTTGGGAAATGCTATTAGGTATTTTTTATTCATGATATCCTTAAATCGGGAGAATGAAATGCGATGTGATTCTGTATTTTTAGATTTCAGGAAAGCCTTAGACATGGTCCCTCAAGATAAATTGATACACAAAGGAAGATATTATTTTATTAAAGAGGAACCGGTCGCCTGGATAAAGGACTTCTTATCTAAACATAAACAAAAAATAGTCGATAGGTTAAATTCAGTAGAGGTAAACCCTACTTCGGGATCGTGGCGGGAAAATATTATAGGATCCCTTCTCTTCTAGCTCTGAGTGTAATTAGATACGTATATAACTGTATATACTTATGTATACATAAACACATAATGACCTAAGTTTCCATGTTAGCAGCAACCTAAGATTATTTCCAGATGGCACAGTGATAAAGAGACGAATAAAGACATCGGCAGATATTTCCTCTCTGTAATGACTTAGACCCCATATCGATGTGGTGTAAGAAATAAGAGTTAAATGTAAGAGAATTAACAGAACTGAAGTTTAAGGATGAAAGAAGAGATAAATTATACGTATATTATAAAATAGATGGGATCGAATGGCGCTTTTCAGAAAAGATCATGGTTATCATACTGGCAATGGTATATGGGTACCATACACGGGCAGAAGGTACATTGGTATCATACTGGCAACAAACCTTTAATGTGGTACACACAGTGGAAGAATATGTGAAAAGAGCCTTAAAGAAGCTGGGCTTCATTAAACGAGTGGTAGGAAAATGCAATGAAAAATTGAAAAATATGCGTAATACTCTCCCTTTATTTTTTTAACTTTTTGAAAATAAGCGATGAACAAAATGCCATGATTATCCCAAAAAGCAGTCACCATCACCGGGAAGGCCAATGGAACCGCCTTCGCCTATTTCGGAGCAGGTTCATCCTTAGAAGTCCTCTGTTAAGGATCCAAGTTTCATCTCTAGTTATGAACCGACATAAGAACTCTCACTTGCTACGCTTAAACCGCTCCAACCTTGAAAATATTTCAGTACATTTCAAAGGATGGAGATAATTTTACCGAAAGGCTGTCATGCACGACGATATCTTTATCGATTAAAAAAATCCAAAAATAAAATTTCTAAATATAAATTTCAGCAACACCAGAATATTCATTAAATGCAGTCATCTACCAAGATTTAATAAATATAAGAGACAGTGGAGGGATTGCCAGCGATGTCGACATTATTTGTGTTTTGTCGGATAAAGAAAGACGGGCATAGTGGACGGAGAAAAACACATAGAAGTCAAATTAAATCGGACCTAAATAGGGAAAAAGCACTCCAAAACATCTGCGGAGCCGCAATGAAGAGACTAGGCTTCATCAAACGAATTTTGGGCGTAAATATTACGACACCAATACGATATTATTTGCATCAACAGTCGATAGTAGTAAATGAATACTTCATAGGCCTACCCTTACACAATGATGGCAGAAATGTTTCCATCCCTCGGTTAGCGTTTCAGCTAATGATATGAACTTTCATTCCATAATCACCTTTGCTTTCCAATGCTAAAATGGTTTAGTTTTAATGGCTTCAGATGTAACATTTGCACCTAGGGCAGGGCAGGACGCACGTATGTATGCACGCCGTTCTACTTCCCCAATAAGACATTTCAACAAATGTCAAGAACACCAACCAGCATAGGAAGGCTAAAATAAGAGCTCGATGAAGGTCAAAGCGGACGAATTTATACTTAATTGGCTGAAAGAAAAAATAAAATTACACTGTTTGAACGACAGATGAACATCAATTACAACTTTCACATTAGTATCCATTAACTGAAAAGGTGTGATCAAAAAAAGACCAGACTGATTTTATTCTGCACAAACCGTTTAACGGAATCGAAACGAGACACAGTGCGCCATCTAGCGACAAATCTGACGACTAAAACGAGAGGTGTTGCGTTTGTTTACGTCGAGTCGTTACGCAGCAGCAGCGGTACGTGTCTTAACCTGTTCGCTGCCGCGTGCAGCGGCAGCAATGAAGGAGCTAGAGGAACAGCGTGTGCGTGAAATTTTGTCCCAATTTCCCTGACAGTAGCGCATGTTTGTCATTTAACAGAAGAATTTTTTTTTCATTTTGGACGCAATTATGAAAAATGGACACGCAACGCTAAAAGTGTAACGGATTCCTATTAATAATCATCATTAGATTTTATCTTATAAATAGATGTACGTCGAGCTGACATTTTAAAGTACAAGTACAAAATGTGCCTGCGTGAAGTTTGAATGTTATCGCCTGCATATTATATTTGTTTTCGGACAAGTCATCGGACAGATATTTTGTAATCAGATTTGGAAAAATAGTATATCATTCGTGGCCTTCGTCCTCAGGGGCCGGATCAAGACGACATACACGTGTTCTGGGATAATTAACCGCGAGGGAATGTAGGGGTTGGAAGGGGTTTGGGAAGGGCCGCAGAGGGGGGAATCCGGTGGGCGATAGATATAAGCCGCGGGGTGAGATAACGTTGCACGATTGCGCTAAGTACTTAAGTAGGCACGCGAGGGGATCCGCCGGAATTCTCCCACGGAAGAAGCGTGTGTGTGTGTGTAGGTTGGATTGGGTGCGGAAGGGGGGGGGATGGTGGGCGGACGTGTGGCAGAATGGGTCCGTCCGCCCCGGGGGGAGGAAGGCGTGCAATCGGCCTTCTTGAGGAGGCGACGTGCTCGGGGGAACTGGATAATGATTTGGGTTCGTAATTGGCGCGTTTTCAGGAACAGTGGGCGGGGGGAGGTATGGGTGGGGGAAAGACGGGAGGGTGGGATGTGTTTGTTTTGTTGGAAAGGATTAAATTCGCTAGGTCCCGGAATCCTTCGATCTTTAAGGCTTCACGTGTTCGGCGAAAAAACTGAATGTATCGCGCAGGCGAGCGGCTAAGAGCGTCACTGGGCGAAGGTGGGGATAACTTGCAGAAGTGTGCGTGTGGATTGAACTGTGTGAGGCATTAAAACCGACATGCTATTGCTAGATGCCTCCATAGTCAATTGTCTCTATTAAGTTCCGCAGCCTTCTTTGGTACATACCGCATTTAATATCTGACGCCTTATGGTTGCAGTCTTCGATCTTGGCTAATTTACAATTTGCACAGGTGGGTGTTCCTTCATTCTTCTTGCATTCCTTAGCAGTGTGCTCCTCGGAGCAATGGATCCACACAGAGTTTGCTGCATTGCAGTTCTTCGAAATGTGGCTGAACTTTTGGCATTTAAAGCACTGAGTGATTTTGATGTAATCACTTACTTTATGTGAGTCATAACCGATATAGACCCTTTTTAAGCTGTTCAAGGTTTTCCTAGTTTCACAGTCTACTTCAATGACACAATTTACTCTTGTACTTTCCCGTTTCCCAAACTTGAAATCTCATATCGGGTAACTTTGGCGATTGAAGACAAAAGGGGAATTTAAGCGTGAGCAGGTATCCCCTCAATCAACATACCTGTATAGCAGTGTTGTATAACTATGTATGTTGCTACTGGAATAAACTATTGATCTACGGGGAGGAGACTCACCGTAGTATTAAAAAAAAAGTCCGCAGTCAGCATTGTAATTCAATGTTTAATCATCGTTCTAATAAATTTTTCAAACCTTAATGACCCATCAACCATAATCGCTCGTGATTGATAAAAAATAATTTATTTGGTTCTTCAACTAAATAAATTTAATTTTTCCTTTAAATTTTGCCGGAGAGTTGTAGCTGTTCACATCGGTCATCGAAAATTCTTCAAATCAGCCTTAAGAATTACTATTTGGATTTTTGCGTTCCCAAACTGATGAAATCGTGTCACATGGACTCAACTTAAGTGAATCCATTCCTGGACCACACTCTTAGTTGGATTTGAAGGCGGGATTTGATAAAAGTATGGCCTTCGCATTACCTGGAAGCAAGTTACATATCAGACTAAAATAATCGGAAGCTATGAAAAACCATTACCAAAAGATTATGAAAAAGTCTCTCAGTATTCATAAATGAACATGACTCGCAAAATATTGTCACCACATAGTAGCTTGAATAGTTTCAGATATATATATCGTCCGACAATTATTTGTCAAACTTGTAAATTTCTTTTTAAAGGATAGCATTGCAGTTTTCATAAAAACATATTCTTCACGACTATGTCTGAATGACGCCAATCAGTAAGTGTTCTATGTAAATATGGCTCTCTCTTTCCATGCATCACAAATAGTCCCCATGAGCTAATATATTGACGCCACGGAAACACCGTTTACGGTAGATAGAAACGAAATTGACAGTAAAAGATAGCGGGTAGACGAATAGAAAGAAAAAAAGAATAGTTAAATTTAAAATGTAGCTATAGAATGATAGAAACAAATGTACTGATAATTAAATAATAAACTTGTCCAAGCAAAAATAAGGCAAAGGAAACACAGAAAGAGCAAAACGGTGATATAAAGATTCGAAAACGATAAAAATGGGCCTTATAAACGAACAAGTGGAATCAGGAGAAAAATAAAAATAATTAGATAATAAGGTGAGATATTAGAAAGGACGTGTATAATTAAAAACAAAGAAGAATCAGGATGGAATAAAGGAGTACACGATTGTGTTAAGGTTATCATTTCATTAATTGCTTACGTACCCTTCAAGACGTTTCCAATTGATGTAAGCAAAATGGAAAAAGCCTAATATTAAGTTATTTCTGGAAAAATAGTTACTTTTAATAATTGACTGCATATAGGCTTGCCCTTACATGTTAATTTAGCTTGTGTCACTTTTCTATATTCTCTTTTGCTCCTAATTCTTCCAATCCTTGTCCCTCGACCACGTAAGTACATCCACCACATCTCTTTGCACCGATTCCTCCCAAACCGTTTACTTTTCTCTCATATTAGGTGCCTGCCCTGTGATTTGAATCTCGTCCCGATCCAAAAGTACGTAACATGACCCTTGAATCCTTGTCTATTTTCCGATTCACATTCTTTCGTATGTCACTCTTTTAATTACATCTCTCCTATTGTACAACAAGCACTCCTCGAGTGTCTTATAACCAACGTATTTAAAAAGCATCTAATCTTAGTGCACCCAAGTCTCATTTCCAATGTGTGTGGAAGAGTAAAGTTTAAAAAGGGTGCATCTTTTACTGAATTAAACAAATTTATTTTTCATATAAATCCCACATGCTATTAACAACCTTTTTTTCGATATTCGTTTGTGATATTTGTGATAACTACACCACCATATTTTTCAAATATTCTACGCAGGTAACAATAATCATAGACATGCTGAATAATTTCGCCGTTTAGACTTAATATGCATTCGTTCATCCCATTCCCAATATCATACTCGGACACAATGATTTTCGTTTTGGACTCATTTACCATGAATTTCACTCTCTGTTTCTTTGTTGAGTATTGCACGACCCCATGTGCCCTTCGTGAGCTATCAGCCAGCGATACTCTGTTGCCGATACAGAATAGAGAGTACAGTTGCATTTCCAGTTATTACGCCAAAGTCATTTCACCTCTCACACACCTGTCCACAGCAGCGGGAACATTCATGACGTTACTGACGCTTTTTTTACGACGAAATATTTTCAAACCAGTCAATCAAGATCCATTTAATTGTTACAGTTGACTTTTCATTTTCAGCGATTGCTTTTAAGGCGTCCAAAAGTTGCTCGTTCGCTCAGTGCTCTTAAAACCTCTAACAACTGTCCTTTATTCTCTCAGTCATACAAGTATGTCTCCTCCAAACCAGCTTATGCACAAGAAATATTTTTCTCAAATCCATGCATAGCTGAAATTGTTTTCTGAAGTGCAAGTAGATGATCCGTACATCTTCTACCACAATTTCCCCCAAAGCCTCAATGAAACCAAGGAGCGGCCCTCCAATGTTGTCCAATGCTACTTTCATACTATTTTAAGAAACAATTAACCGAACATTTGAATGTCGTATCAAATGTTTAGAGAAGAAATTTTATCCTTATGTACCGTAGTGCTTGTAGTTTTAGTTAATATTACTTCCATTATTTGAAATATTTTACGTATTATTGGTAAACATTAGGTAAATGTTAACTTTTGCGCTGCATACCTGGTTTGTAATCACCCCCTGCCTCACACCCTTGGCTTGTAGGGTGCCATCTAGAAGCAGACAACATTTCTTACATGATGAAAACACTAATTACTCTGTTATCCTTACAATGCACTGTACTCCTCTTCCCTTTATGAAGATACAATAAATTCATTTAGTTGATTATTATTATAACCAATTAATTAAGGTAGTCCATCTCTTCTAAAGGTTGGTTTTGGACGGTCTTTGATGGCTATTTATTTATAAGTATCGTGAGAATTTCCTATTTCGTCTCCACTTCTGCCTTTATTCATGCTGTCAAAAAGCCAACTCTCTTCTTTCCTCTACCTCGCTTACCGAACGTTTTCCCTTCTTTCATGGGCTTCTCGACACCCCACTACCTCTCAATATTTCCTCCATCCATTTCCTCTGCCTCTTTCCTATTTCCTCCAATAACTTCTCCTTTTCTTCCAACCTATTTAAAACCTCGGCGTTTGTCTTCCTCTCGGTCCAAGTTATTTTCTCCATTCTCCGCCACCCAACCTGCTAAAAAAACCTCCAATCTACACTCATCCACTTGCCTCGTAGGGCAGGTCTTACATCCACAGAGCAGTATAGTCCATATTAAAGACTTTACTAATGTTTTCGTCGCATTGTTACTTCGCATCTTACCTACGTCATCAACACTCTTCTTCTTGCATAAGCCTATTTGGTGATTGCAACTCGTATCTTATTTTTCCTATTAGAATGTCCTTTTTGCTTTGAAGTACTGCCTAAATACGTACATCCACTACTCCTCCTGCTCTAGGTTATTCCCTCCTGCTTCAATGTATAACTTAGCTTTTCTACTTCTTGAGAATGTAATTACTTATGTTTTTTGTGGTTCATACTCGTCCCATAACTCAATAGAAGAAATAGTATTCAAAACACAAGAATAAATTTTAAAAACGGCGTAGGAACGCCTTTTGAAAAGGCATGGGAAATATAGTGAACGCAATGTAAGGAAACAAAAATAATAATGCGCCCTAGCAAACTTTAAATGAAAACATTAGTGTTGTTGCATGGAGGATGAAGGAATACGCCGCAAATATTTGGGATCCCCGGAAAAAATCGTTGATAAAAGAGTTGGACAAATTTCAGAGAAAATCCGCTGGAGTCATCAAAAATTTGACGAGCGTTACGCGTCTCTTAGAGGAATTAGGCTGGGAGCCGCTTGAAATGTGAAGAGATCAGTCGAGACTTAGACATTTAGTAAGGTTCAGAACACACGAGTGTCATGACAAAAAGGGAATTATTAAGCCCCCCACATTTAAAGGGCAGGTTATGCCACAAAGATAAGAAAGGGAGATAGACTCCAGTACAAATAGATCCAAATATTCGTTCTTTCCCCGGACAACATAATAGGAAAAAATCAAAGTCAATGTTGTCATTAGCAGGAGAAAAAGTACACGCTGCTTAAAAATCTAGTGCATTCGCAGGTTTATCTGTTGGTGTACATAAGTTGCTTCTTTATGTATTAGCATAAGTGATAGTTAAAATGAGTTTTTCATAAATATACGTATTGGTGTGTGTGGGTGTGCATAGGCATGCTTTTTGCTGTTTGTGCATGTAATTGTATTCTACTTTACGGGTGGTTTCCCAGTACCCCCTGCAACACACCCTTACGGAGGCTTGTGGAATTTGTGCAGGTGAAGATGACTCTAAGGCTTTCAGGTCACGCGTGGGGAAATTTCTGGGAAAACGTCGAAGCATACGATAGTAGGTCTTGAAGACCACAATGGTAAGACCCCGTAATATCCAGTGGTATCCGTATCCAGTGGTATCCAGTGGTATCCGTAATGGTAATATCCAGTGCCCAAAAAGCGATGTTCTAAATAATTTCTTGTAAAACGTTTAAACTCATCTAAAATTCCCAAAATGACCCTGTTCTCCCTCTTCTACCCCTACATTGTACACTATTGCAGTTGCATCCATGTTGAGCCGTAGAGATAGTCAGTCAGTTACCCCCTTAACTAAGGTTATATTTGGTAACAAGCGATAAAAATACACACCATCAAAAATATTTTCATCAATACATCAATAGAATTGGAAAAGCGGGTAGTAGGAATGAAAGTTGGCGCATAGTTGACCACGTCAGCTGTAGGTGCGCATGATTCCTTCGGATGCACGTTGCCTTCCGATCTCAGCCTCCACTTGTTGCGGCGTCCTCCTGGATATCCGAGAGCAATGCCACTCCTGCCGGGACCACTCCGCGTCGACGGCTCACAAATCCCCAACCGTGACTCTATCCACCCCCTCCCCTTCCGGCGACGCCACTCCCGCACTCTCCCTCCTCCAACCCAACCATTCCTCCTCCCACTGCTCTAAATACTTCCGCCTGCATAATAGCCGCCCAAGTCTCAGATGGAATCCCACTGCGAAGTCGCAATAAAGAGAGGAGGACTTCACTTCTCGTAAAAGTGTAGAGTGGCGAGGGCGCTCACGTAACGTCTGGAGGAATTGTGGGGCGGAGGGGCGAGAGGGTGACCCTTCGGCGCTTGGGTCCGTTCCTTCGTGGTGGAAAGAATCTTCCCTATGCGCGCTAAAGTGGTCGGAGGAGGTGGAGGTGGAAGAAGGAAGAAAAGACATTTGCGAAAAGGAGAGCGGCTAAAGGTAGTAGTATCCACGGACGGCCGCCGGGAGGGTGAGGCACGGACAAAAGGGAACGGTAAAGGGAACGACTTTCTGACAGTCGTAGAAACGCGAGGAGTTTTTAAGTGCACCCCGCACTAAATGAGAAACAATGGGATTGAGGCGATGGGGGAGAGGTGGGAAGAAGGAGGAAGCGTTGTCGCCCCTTCGCTCCAATAGTGCAATTTCCACAAAAACTTCACGAAAACAACTTTTCCATGCCACTCTGGTCCTTTTTCTCCCTTTTTCCGTATTGTCTCTCTCTCTCTTCTCCCCCCTTTCACGCATCCCTTTACCAACCACCCTCCCTCTTCTGCCTACCTCCCTCCCTCGCCACCCCTTCTCCCCTCTTTGAGACCCAAGAAACCGGGGGTGCCGTAAACAAGATGGAAGTGATTGCAGTCGGTCGGATATTGAGGGGGCGGGTAGAGGCGAGAAGACACGCTCTCTTTTCGCCTCTCACCAAAACTTCCTCCGCGAAAATCCTCATTCTCAAATTTTCGTCGACAAACCTTGGGGGTGGTGGAGGGTTCGTTATTTTTCTACGTGCACGGTCTGTGGTCACTAAACTGGAATGCACGTCAGACGAATGGTAATGGTTCATGGGAGTCGGGTACGTTTTGGTAAAACGCGGCAAAACCGCGAATCGTGCACGAATATAAAGTATGCATCCCCTCACTAAGCAGTCACGAATTGATACATGATTTGTATCAAGAGGGATTTGAAGCTCACATCTCCAGGCGTCAGTGATTCCCCGGATTTCTGCCGCCCTTGAGTTTCGTTTTGGTCTCTGAAATATTTTTTCCTTACTCGAGTAAACACCGCAAATAAACATCGTTTGTTTCCGTAATAAGTGGTGGTTTGGACAGAATATTTCAGAATAGACCGAATTAATTTTTCAATCCTCAGTTTGTCACTCTAATCTTCATCAACTTAAAACAGTCCAAACTATGAGAATTATAAAAATAATCGTACTATCCATTGTGATTTCACACAAATAAATCGACTAAGAGACGAATCGTATTTGTAATTTTGTATTTAAAGCTATTTTTTAAAGTTTTTATGACATTTATATATTCACTTATTATTTCAACGAATTGAAATGCTAAGGAAACAATTATAGAGTATAAAATACTGAAAATGAATAAAAACGAAGTAGTTATGTGAGCCACCAATTATGTGGGCATAGTTCGTTAATTACTGCATCTCAATTTGATTATATAATGTTCAGAGAACGGAATTTAGGTGTTTAACGTTAGGTGTTAAAAAAAGGTTTTGCCGACCAGTAAGGAGAAAAAATATATATAAAAATGTTTGAACATATCCTCGTTAATTCATTGAAAAGAATCGCATCGTGATTCGTGCATGACGAAACCAAACAGTCATGGGAAAGGATCGTGTGTGTGACTAAGAGAGGGTTTTTGCTATGGGCTCCTAGAGTTGGGGAAAGGATATCAGCGAACGGCTAGACAGACAGAAACCCTATGAGGCCACTAGACAGACGAGAGGGCGCACGCAGACACACACACACGCGGGCAGAAGTGACTCATAGGGGAGGGTTGTTGGCGTAATACGAAAGGGTAGGGGGTGGTGGCCATGGTGCCGGAAGGGTGAGGCCCAACTCGGGGATGAAGTGGCTTTGGGGGAGGAAAAAAATCGAAGGCTGAATTTGAAAAAAGCGTGACCACGCAACCCGCCGGGCGGATATCGGCGGCGAGGCTCCTTTCCTCCCAAGACATGGCCGCTTGCGTTCTCTCTCTCCGGGGCTTATTTTTAGAAACGGAACAAAATATTCACACACGGAGGTCTTTCGACGGGAAATAATATTTTCGCACCTTTTACCCACGTGAGAAAAGAATATACAACGAAATAAGTGTTTGGGACTTGGAGATCATTACACATGCTGTGTGATGAGAAGGTTGAATCCCAGATAGTGGCTTACGGAGTAATGCTACTGTGATCGCGAGTATATTTTCTCTCCAACATGTAATATTTTCAATCGCAGCTTGTTCTAGGAAAAATAACCGTCAACGCGGCAAAGCATGGCAGGACGTTTACTGTGTGAGATTATGGGTATCGTAAAACCTAATCCCGGGCCATCATCGTAAATGTTTTATTACTGTCGCCTCAAACAATGCTCCCCTAGCAAATTGAGACGTAGATACAGAATGGCATCTTAAATACATGCAATATCTCACCATTAAAATTTGTACAGAATATCAAAAGTTGTATCGTGCAAAGCAAATTAAAAGATATATTGGTGTGCATAGCTTATAATAGACGACAAGGGCGTGTTACGAAACAGTCATGCTTGCAGGAATGCAAGTTTATGAATGCTTTTGAATACAATTTAGCTAATATACACAAAAACTCGTACACGTACATGCCTTTATTCATCGTGCGATAATTAGTGTGATTGAATAATCATTAAATATTTCAGTCTCTAAATTAATATATTCGGGCATTTGGATTCGAATTTGTTACGCTTACGTATAGCTGGAAAGAGACCACTAGAAGGGAGGGAGAAGATTTCAACCCTATTTGGATTGGTCATTGAACTCTCCGCTTTGTTAATGTTCATTTTTGGTATTTCAGGTAAGGCGTTTCTAATGTTTAGTCCGCAGACCGACCGTTTGTAGCTCAAAGATGTTTTGTTGTAAAAAGCAGGCAATAAAACTTAAACTGATCATTCGCTCCTATTATATTTACTCTTGATCAGTATGAAACTGTGGTGTCTTTATTAAGATTCGAAGTATTTAACGATACATTTACAGGCATTAACTCCGGCCCTCTTCGCAAAAAGGGATCAATTTGTGGTGACTCGCCAATTACCGACCATGTGTGGCGATAAAGTCTATATGCCTTTTTGTGCCTAGAGTTTTATATATATATATATAGTGGGTATAGTGGTATATATATATAGTGGGTCGTGGTAGTCCAGGGGGTAGAGCGTTGGATTACTGACCGGAGGGTCCCGGGTTCCAGTCCCGGGCTAGGCACTCTGGGCACCTGCAGCTCCACCCAAGCTGTGTGATTTTCCGGGAACCAGATCATCCTGGGAAACCATAACCGGAACAGGGAAAGGAACTGCGCCCCTACCCTGATCTGTGAATTTCACACGCCGTCGGGCTTAGTACTGGGTGAACTCTACCATCACCTACCAAACCGACCTTCTGGTTGATTACTGTGTTTATGGTATATATATATATATAATTTATATATATATGTCTATTTGTATATATATGTATGTATATATATATATATATATATATATATATATATATATATATATATATATATATATATATATATATACATTCAAACACGAAATCCCGCCAAACGGCGAATAAATACTCATATATACAGAAACAGATATAAGGAAAAGGGATAGGAACACATATAAAGGACGAACACAATAGCGGTGGGGAAGGCGGAATCGAACGGATCACAAGAGTAAAAATATTTCCTCAACCGGGACTCGAACACCGGATCTTTCCACTTGCCGGGCGGATGCTCTTAACCACTTGAGCTATGGTTCAATTTATTTTTATTCGGTCTAGTATGTTACACTGCTAGTGTTTACATTGTACACATTGTCAGCTTACAGATTATGGTTACAGAATATTTTTTTCCTTATTATGGTTACACAATTACATAGACATAAATTCATATACATGGCATAAAACAATTGTGACCATGAACAATACTGTGGAAGGAAATAATAAAGGCAGGGTTCACAAAATATAGAAGGAATTATTTGGATTAGCGACGGAACATTAGATTTGGTTGGAATTATTGATAGCTTTGAAGCACAGTTATTCAGAAAAACAACTTTTTAACCACGGACGAAGTGTGTCCGGTACCGGGGGCAGCCACATCCGTTCCACCAATGCTTGCATGCCTTTAGCGGAATGTTTATTCGCGGTTCTCATCTGTGTGAATTCCACGATTAGGGTGGTCATTATGAAGGATTTGAAGCTCGGAAAGAGCCGAAAGTTCAAGGTGATCAGATTCATGTCGGTAATGGCACCACCACCGAACACGTCCCAGGTTTTATAGATCTTTGTTAGAGCTTCCCATTCTCTGATTTTATCGTTGCATCCAAGGATGAGATGTGCGACGTTGTCTATTCGACCGCATGACGGACAAAGGGGCGAATCGGCTAGCCGAAGATGGTGCCTCACTTCCCTCGTCATGACTGTGTTCGCGATTAGGTTAAACATTCCACTACGTGCCTCATCGTTCGCCCTGCTGGTCGCCCAGTTTTTCCAAGAAATCGTTCTTTTTAATGTATCTTGTTGCTGCTCGGTAAGCGCTCTGACATACAGGGTCTTCACCCGAATTGCTTCTCCATCTCGCAGGAGAGAAGCGACTTTTTTCGTTTCATCAAATGCCCTCCGGTGGCATACGTCGCGCGCGAGTTCCTGCCACGCGTCCTTGAGGAGTGCCTTGCGCCACGCGTCGTCACCGCCGAGGATGCGCAGGCTAAGCTTCGCGTAGACCACCTTCGCCTTTAGAGCTGTATCGGTTAAATTGAGACCACCCTGCTCAAACGGGCCATAGAGCTGGTTTCGGGACACTTTCTTTACGTAGCCATTCCAGATCATTTGGTTGGACACTCTAATAAAGTATGCGTTGTATTTAGTGGGTAAGGGCCATAGATGGGCCACATACCATATCCTTGGGAAGACAATCTGGTTGAGGAGGCGGACGCGGGTCACGATCGGGAGGGAAGGGAGTGAAAGCTTTCCAACACTCCATTTTACATGATGGTCAATAATTCCCCAGTTTCGCTCAATCGTGGGAGCCAACTCCCTCTCCCACCAGAACCCCAAGATTTTGAGCGAGGGCGCTTCTGACCAACCGATGGAGTTCGAGGGCCGGTCGCCCTTCAGCAGCAAAAACCCGGATTTCCGGTTATTGAGGAAGATACCACCCTGCTCATATGACTTTAATATGTCGTGGGCTAGGGCCATGTGGGACGGGTCGTCTACGAAGAGCGTTATGTCGTCAGCGTATGCGACGCCCAGGCAGACGGCGCCGTGACGACGTACCCCGATTCCACTGCTCTGTAGTCGTCTGAGTATGGGGTCTAAGGCAAGGGCGAACAGCAGCATTGACAGTGGGCAGCCCTGCCGAACGGAGTTACTGACGGGGATGGGCGGCGAGGTGGCATTGTTTATCCTAATTATAGAGTATATTCCGTTATACATCGTTGATACGGCACGAATGAAGTACTCGGGGAAGGCCATCTTCTTGAGCACGGTGAGAATCCATTCGATCCGGACCAGGTCAAATGCTTTCTCAAGATCGATAGCCACGAGTGATAAAAAACGATCACCATACAAGGGGGCGGAAAAAATGATGTCACGAATTAAAAGTGCTGCATCGAAAATGTTTCGCGTTTTCGACACGGCGTACTGGGATGGAGAGAGGACGATGTCGGCAGCAGCCGTCATTCTACATCGTAGGACGTGCGCCAATATTTTATAGTCTGCGTTTAAAAGGGCGATTGGCCTGAAGTCGTTGAACGACTTTGGCCGCGTCTTCTTTGGTATAAGCGTTATCACGGCGGTCCTCTGACTTGCAGTCAGAGAGCCGCTAGCTAAAATACAGTTAAAAAGGTGGGTTAAAATAGGTTTTAAAACATCCCAGTACGCTAAATAAAATTCAAAGGGTAGGCCGTCCAAGCCGGGTGCTTTGCCCTTCGGGAACATGGACGAGACGCAGTCCAGTTCGTCTGAACTTATGTCTCGACAAAGATCGTCTTTTTGATCTGTAGGAAGCGTAGGGAGAGGGGGGAGAGGGGGTGCGTCTCCCTCCTTCCATGGAGGATACCTGTTAAAGGTGTTTTGAAAGTGCCGGCCCGCTTCCTTAAGGAGGTCGGTGTCACCGGCGGCAGATTCTCTGACAGGGATTCTGTCTATATCGGAGCCAGAGTTGGATTTCATCCAGCGCCGAAGCTCAGATAGCGTTAGGGGGCCCCCTTTATCCGTGTCCAGTTCTTTTTGCCACTGTTGGGGAGCGTATTTTTGGAGCTCGTGGCCCAGGATAATTTTTTTTAGGGACGAAACTTGGGCGTGGAAACCCTCCGGCGCCACATCCTTACGCAGGAGCTCTTCCAGCGCTCGGCGGTAGAAGGAGATGGTGTAGTTCTTTTCCCTACGCCACTCCAAAGTTTGCCTTTTGATGTGGGTGACAATGTGGGGTTTGAAAACCTCGTCCCACCATAGAGCGAGATTTGCACCGGGACGGAGTGCCGCGATCAGTGCACACACCCGGGTGCGGATAGAATCACGACGAGTCGCGTCCTCCAACACGCGGAGGTCCATGCGCCACACGGAGCCGCAGCGGTGGACGTGCGCGCCCGGGGTTGTGTCCGGGCACGTAACTCTCATGATCACTGCGCAGTGATCAGAGAAGGACACCGGGAGGGTGTCCACTGTCTGGACATCATTCTTTAGGGATGTCGAGACGAAGAGGTAGTCAATCCGCGTCCGAGAGTTAGGCCCTGATCGCGTGAAGGGGGCGGGACCGGCGCAATAAGAACGCACTGCGTCAATCGCTCTAATGGAGTCGAGCATCAGTGAGAGCGCCCGGCTTGGATAGTATGTCACGTTATCCCTGTTCGAGGCACTATCCTCTCGGCGGTAGATAGTGTTAAAATCTCCGCCCAATATGGCCTTCCCCGAGAAGGAATACAGGTAGGGGAGGAGAAGTTCATTGAAATATGTTTCGCGCTCTGCCCTCGCGCGCTCACCGGAGGGAGCGTAAAGGTTTGTGATATGGATACCATTCACGATAACGGACGTTATTCGGCCCGAGGGGTGGCGGCGAACATGAGAGAACGGAATGCCATTTCGGACTAGGGTGGTGGTGCCAGAATGACTTTCGGCGAAATGGCCGATAGCCTGAAAGATGTTCGCATCCCAGACTATGTCCTCCTTTACCTCTTGAAGGAGGATTACATCAGCCCTAAGGTCGCGGAGAAAACGTTGGAGGACTGCAATTTTTAAAGCGCTATAAACGCCAGCAATATTAAGCGAAACAATATTCATTGGTGGAATGAGAGGACAGCTATGGGCACCGGACATCACTTACCAGAGTCCTGGTCATGGCTTACGTCGCTTCGGTCGCGGCTCGAACCCGGGCGACGAGTGCTTCGCCGCTTCCCAGGACGCTTCGTCCGACGGGTCGACGATCGAGGTCTCGAGTTGCCACCGCATACCTCCCCTCCGACCTCGTCCGAAGAGGAAGACCCAGCCGTGGTTTCTACGAAGAGCGGGTTACTTGGCGGCATTCCACGGGGGGCCCTGTTCGAGCGAGCAGAGCTGTGGGCCGTCCCAGCCCAGGAGGTGGCCTCAGGGGGGGGCGGGGTGGCGGACTGGTGGTCGGGAGAAATTAGAGGAGATCGGTCGAATTGGTCCGCCTCTAGAGGAGCCCTGGGAAGATCGTCGACACCTTGGCTGTCCTCAAAGGAGAATGAGGATGGAATGTCTGGGATTGTTGACGTCGACAAGGTTTTGCTCGTACATGTGTCAACTTCCGCGGCCGGTGATACTTTCTTGATTTTCCGTGACACAGTAATCGAGGGGCCCGCCGTTGAGGAAGGGGGACAGTCGTAATCGGATACATCCTCCCCCGCTGTCACCCGTGATTCTCGGGGAGTTGGAAGCCCGTGAAGCAAGGATTGCGGGAAGAACGCATCGTTGGCGTGGCCAGAGAAAGGAAGGACGCAGGATGATCTGTCCTCTTTTGACGGGGTCACGGAGATAGGAGCCGGTGGTCGTGAGTGTGTATCCGAGCTGGTAGGGACCGCAGCTTGATCGATGTTCGAAATCAGCAGTGCAATGTCGTCCGTTCTCTTCTTCTTCGGATCCCTTTCTTCCGTTGACGACTTTCGCTCCCTCTGAAATTTCCCTCCAAGTGGAGGGGGATGCGGGGGTTCGGCGGGAACAGCTGGGGGCGCACCCTCGATAAGTATCAGGGACCGCGCCCTCTCCTCCACAGCCATCTCGGGCTCATCTATCTCCTCGGCGGTGTTCGGATTAGAGGCCAAAAACATTGCCTCCGCATAGCTCTTCCCTCCCTGGTTCCGAGGGCAGGTCTTGCGCTCGTGGCCTTCTTGGTTGCAACGGGCGCAGGTGCGGCGCTGACCCTCGTAGATGATGATGGCCCGGTTGCCGCCGATGTGGAGGTACGAGGGGATATTTCTTTCGACCGTCATCCGCACCACTCTCGTACCTGTTAACACGCGCGCCAATTTGTCGCCCTCCCACCTGTTCTCCCACGAGCGATGGATTTTTCCAAAACGCTGAAGCTCGCCTGTTATATCTTCCAATGGGGTCTCCACGGGGAGACATAGAACCCTGACATTACAAGGGCTACCGGAGGTCTCGTCAATAGTAATCGTCGTCCTCGGATCATTTTTGGATGGAAACGGTAGTTTTCGTGGGATAAGATCTAAAATCCTCTTCATAGTAGCTTCAGCTGCCAATTTCAGGAATACCAAATGGCGGTTATATCCAAATTGGATCGCCACAATCTCTTCGGGTGTGAGGCCCAGCGACTCTAGTGTAAAGAGGTGGACCTCCAACGGAGTAGGGGGTTTCGCCTTCTCATCAACTTGCAAGGCGAGCGTGTTTACGCGACGTACGACCATTTTGAAAGAAATCAAATGGAGCACGCCAGCGCCAAGAAAAGAAGAAGAGCGCACTGAAAGCACTCCAAGAGGGAAAGAAAGAAAAAAAAAAACACTCACGAACGCTCCCTCCCCGCTACGCGCACCCGGCGGTAGCAAATAAAAAGGAGCCTAAGCTCTACACTAGTAGTCAAGGTCAGTCTTGATCCAGTAAACAAAACAAAGGCACGGCCTTCCCGGCGGAAGAAGTCGAGAGTCAAACTGCACGCTTCTTGATGAACTAGGCGGTCAACCGCCGCTCGAAACAAAACACGATCGGAACCTCGATTTCTGAGAGAGTCCGGCAGTGCCGCTCTCCAAACCCCGGCGGCCGAAGCCTCGGACGCCGGCGAATTTTAGACACTCGGTGAACACAGGCACGTCCTGCTATCGAGGCAGCTATCGAGGATAGTCAATTTACCCTGAGATCCGTGGGTCTAATATGTCGCCAAGCGCCCCGATTCTTTCAGCCAAGAGATGGCGCACCGCTATTGTGTTCGTCCTTTATATGTGTTCCTATCCCTTTTCCTTATATCTGTTTCTGTATATATGAGTATATATATATATATATATATATATATATATATATATATATATATATATATTTATACGATTAGGGTTTATTGACAAACGGAACCGAAGAAAAACCATATTTTTCCATGACAATTTCAGGGGTTTATGTTTCATTCCATGCGTCAGGGGAAGATGGTTCATTGACGTATGTGTATGTAGGAATGGCATGAGGAATATGAAGGCGGAGATACATTTTTCATTCTATTCACTCACCAAGGGGCTCTGTTACGAATCCAAATTTCAAAATCTTGAGAATCGAACCCGATTCTTCAGAAAAAACATGGCATGAAACAACTCCCACATCTAACTAGAAATCTAAAGGGTATACCAGCACCCTTGGATACTTAGTGGATGTCGGCATTATTCGTCTTACGTATTAGGATAAATATCGAATCACTCAAGAGCGAAATAATACCATCCATTTCCTAATGTGATGATTTTTTCATTCAGGCGCCGTGTATCAACGTACATTTTCAAAGTGGGAAGGATGATAAATGATTTGGTCTGTAGCATCTATCAGAACTGCACCATTATTTTAAACTAAGCAATAGCGAAATCTGTGCATTCCGCGTAGCTTCCAATGCTGAGGACGTTGTCAAGGTGAAGTGAGGGATGGCGATCAGTTACCGTAGAGGCCACCCAGCTCCCGCCCTCGTCATCACAGCCCCGCTCCGCAGAGCACTCACAGGCGCCGTGAAAAGCCGTCCATCACCATCACGTGCGGCTTAATGGTCACTCTCGAGCACTTTTGTTAAAAATATGCTGCACTGTATCGGTATTAGAGTTCTCGATACAATTGCGCTTCTACCGAACGAAGAGGACTGAATGGATTTCACCGCTAGGAGACGAATAGATCAATATACCTTCGCAAAAATTTGCCGAACTGGCGTAAACCGTTACTTTTATTATTAAGAGCAGTCTGGTCAAGGTATAAGTAGATGAAAATCGGGAATAAGTTTTACCACATCTATAAGCCTTGCCTCAAACCTCTAAGACGCTAATTACTCCAGTGTCATGCACGTCTTGTCCACCCAATTCTGGTACTTACTTAATTCCATCCAGCTCGTCTATACTTCTTCCATCTCTGCATCATCAACCTCCGCTCTCCCTACATTAGTTTTCAATGCTTGATTTCGGGTTTAATTTCGCAAAGGGAAACTGAAATCTGATCGTGTGTTCTGTAGTGAGGACATATTTTTTCAGTGATTAGCGGCCGAAGATTTTTCGTTGCTTCTTTCCTAGCGAGGTGCACATCGTTTAAGTGCTTACGGATATGTTGGGAACCCTCCTTATGGACAGCTGAGGGTGGAGAACCTTGACATACTATACCTTCGACTAAATGTCATGGGTTTACTTTTTTCGCCTTTATTCGCTAAATGTAAACCTAACTTTAAAATGAATATTTACTATTTCATCGTCGATGCATTGCAACTTACATCTACATAATATCCCGCAAGCCGCCGCAAGGGCGTGTGGTGGAGGGTGTTAGGTCACCACCCGTAAAAAGGAACAATGCCACATGCAAAATCAACACATGCATGCAAAACTACAACCACAGTGGCGTACACACTCATGCAAAATGCCCTTCATCACACATGCATGCACCATCATCCAACAATCAATTGCACCCCAGGATGCATCATTAAATCCATCCAACAACGCGTAAGCCAGAAAATAAAAGTAAGAAGGCGAAACTCCACTACTACATGAACATTTGGCAGACCTTAATGGTCCTCGATGTCTTCGTATTAAGGGAATAACTATAGATACGCATTTACTAAAGCAATATTACTCAAGGTGAACAAAACGACACCTCACATGTTATACCACATTAAATTTCTGTATAGGATATCTAGGTTTGGAGAAATCTTTATGTATTATAAAAATTTCGAATTTATTTGGTGGGAAAAAATATAAACGTTCCCATATAGTATGTCATTCTTGCTTTTCAGTTGCATTTGAATCACAAACGATCTTCTTGAAACTTTTACTCCATAATCATATGAGTCTCGTATTTCAATAAAATCAGAGTATATTGCCAGTCCATTGCCAATAAAAATTATAGGCGTGATGATTGGGGAATAATATGCCTACAAAAAATTGGGAATATGAGCTCAGCATCTTAAATTGCGTGAATGTCTCCCGATACGGATCCTTAAAAATAAATCATAAAAAGAATTAAGAAAATTAAGTGCATTTGTGAAAAACATATTTAATTTTTACAAACATAGAAAATATAAGTAAACATGTTTGAGATGAGGGATTTTTTGATATAGCAAAAAAATGATAAGGCCCAAGTTGATTGCTTTGTGTCCACGTTTAATTAACACCTTTCGCTGCCTTCTGAAAACTTCAATAACGCCTAAGTAAATAAGTAACCAATGTGGGGATGGGGGATATTTTATCAAATATTGGTATTGAAATATATCAATAGGTTCCATCGTGGTAAATTTAGTTCAACGCTTTCATACCTGAACGAGATAAACTATAAAATTTATTTAAGGGTTCTTAAAAAAGGGTGATCATAAAATTTTTTAAACCGTATAATTTATTGTTTTACACTTTTAACATAATAATATATTGTTAGCTTAATGTGTAACATATATGTGCCACAGGTTTCATTGAAATAAATCAAAAGGAAGAAACAAATAACGCTGTGTTTCCACATAAAAATTTTTTTATCCCCGACTAGTTTCGCTATACCGTAGCATCATCTGGATGTAGTCTTGATTGTTAGAATGCTGCAAGCTCATGTTCCTACAAACTTTTGGGCTACAGTGCGGACGTAACCGTTTGATGTCCAGCTGCTCCTAATAAGTTTCCCCATCGGTTTACGAAATGAATTTGCTTGAAGCTTTCATACAGAGGACGCGTAAATTAACGAAGTGATATAGTGTCTCCCTCTCGAATTTACCTGTCCAAATGCATTGGAAAAAATAGTTTCCCCAGGGATAACCATCCAGGTTCATTAGGGGCGTCCACAGATGAACTCTTTTCACAGTTTTATCCATTAAGACACATTTTTTTCCACGGAGGGGCGGAAGAGTTTGAAGGGAGGAGGATGGAGGGTTGAAGCAGGCGCAATAAATTCGTCTTCCTCTCCAAGTCCCAACCGTCCCTTGACGCGGCGACGACCACACGGCGAGAATGCAACATCGGCAGAAGGCGAACTGGAGCATTTAATGAAACTTTACGACACGCCGTGACGGATATAACGCCGGCGGAGGACTATTAACACTTAGTGCTTGCGTGTCTTGGAAGGGGATGGAGCGGAGTAGCAGTCGGGATCGAAGAGCGGAACACCAAAGGGAGGACGACCCGATTTTTTCTAACGCACTCCGCCGCCACAAGCCACCGCGTGGTTGCCTTCGGGGGCCACTCCCTCCTCTCATCTCCCCCCCTCCACCCGCCGTCTCCCTTCACACACCAACCCCCGAGACTGCACTCCCTTTTACGTGAAACCACCCCCGAGTGAACCATAGGGACCCGGCGAAGAGCCCACCCCTTTTCTATAGACACCGACAAAATCAATACCAACCCCCCGCGCTTTTTTTCAGTGCCCCTCGCGCACTCTTTTCAAAAAGTCTCTCCCCCCCCACAACACACACCCACTTTCCCACCCCCCACCCCACTTTAAACCTCCCTCTCTCCACCAACCCCCCCCCAAAAACCCATCCCACCGCCCCGAGGCGGAACCGTCGCTACCCCATCCCCAACCCCATCCACCCTTCCTACCCCCTTTCCACCCCCCCTCCGGCCCATTTTTTAATTGGGGATGACGGTGGGTACGGGAGGGTGAGGGAGGGGGGGTGTTCTATGCTGTTGGGTGGGTGGTGGGTGTGTGGAGGGGTTGGTTTTCCGAGGGGTTAAGGAAGAGGAGGCGGAGGGGGTGAGGAGGAGAGAGATAGATCCTTGGAGACGCAGGGAGGAGGAGGGTGGGGATGAAACGCACGTACGTGTGTGTGTGGCGGGGGAGGAGGGTGGGAGGGGGGCATCTCCTCCCATCGGCAGAAGGGGAGAGGGAAAAGGCGAGCCCCCTGTGTGGGCACAGCGAGTGTGCCTGGTGGGGCGTCGTCGTCTTCGTTCGACGCGGGAAAAAATTGAGTCGTGAGAGACGAGCTGACGGGGAAAGCAAAGCGCCTCCGATTCGGAGGCAGGCTCTCCCGCTCGGCGCGGGTATTTTGTCGTAAAGCTAACCTTTTTCATGAAAAATGCAAGGGGGTTTAAGGTACCGCTGAACTGCAATTTTTACACTTTACGAATCATTTCTGGGACCATCACATGCCAGTCACGAGTTCGTTAAGTGTGTGGAGGGCCTCATTGTATGCAGTAATATTTTAGCAGTTGATGCTCTGAAAGAAATTGTTTAGGACTTTGGCCTTTGTGTACGCTATCTGTGAATATTTGGTGATTTTCTGCTTTTAAAGAATGCACAGTGGTATGTTTCCAAAGGTACATGAACATCTGTCAGTTTTACTCGACATTCTATGAGTTTTTTTTAGGAGTGGATCCTCTGCCTTCTTTCGTTAGAATTCGCCACTACTTTTGAAATAATTTTAAAAATTCAGTGGAGCTTACTTTGTCTTCTTAATGCCGCTATGACTTCTCTGTTGTTCCACCTTGGTTACTAATCTCCTTTGCATTGGTATGGAGTAAGCCCCTCTGTCCCAACAATTTAACGTACAGTATGTCTCGCCGACAGTGTGAATATTTTTCCTTCGTCTGTCAATACTCCGCAGCGGTTTTTCGATGTTTTTCGCCCCCCAAAGAGGCCCTCCTCCTGCCTATGTTCTGCATTCCGTTTCCCATCGTTAGAGTTTTCTGGAGAGTTTTTTTATCGTTAGCGTATACCGAGAGACTCACGTGGTATTAAATGTTTTTTATCGTGAAAATGTTGGGTGATTTGAGGTGATCATCATTTTGAATGTTGCCCAGATTTTTTCAAGAAACCTTTATTTTTTAGTTATAAGCTTATTCACTGCCTTTCGAAGGATGTATTGTTCAGTGCTCTATTTGAAGAAAGCGCGGATCACCGCGAACAAAATTAGTAAAGCGAAAATCTTTTTTGCCGCTAAAGTAAGAGTGACTCTTCCCCTCATCCCCCGCCCCATCCACCGTACTTTAAGAAGTTGTCCATTTAAAAAAATTGTGTTAATAGACGAATTATTGATGGATGACTTTTGAAACAAAGCAAATACGAAACCTCATTATGTCTGAAACTGACGAGATTCAATTAAGTAATTTTGACATGGTCAAATTATTTGGTTGACACCAAGCATAACCTTTCGCCTCTCCGTCGTAAAGTTTCAGGGCAAAAATGAATAGAAATGAGCGTAACAGTTTCAGGTTTAACTTTCTGGAATTCCTTCATTATGACGGTAAAAAGAAACTTAGAACTTCCACAATAAAGCTTTATTTTGGAAGTGTTACGTTTCTTTTTACCCTCAATAGAAATGAAGTATCAAACGCTTATAAATTACTCAGATTGTGGAATAAAAGCCATCTTCCTGATGCGTTTGAATACTAGGCAACGATAAAATTTCTTCCACCTCACCCTCGGTATTCTTTCGTAAAAGTATCGTTGTAGCATGGTCAGAAGAATTTTGCGAAGTTCACTTCATTTTGTTCTTATAGAGCAGTAAATTGGGTTTCTTCGTATATTCACCATCACAAATGAAATCGCCTCCTAAGATAATCAGGAATCATAATACTAAGAAATTGAAGTCTTAATGGAAATAGTAAAGACATTTGAATAACACGCAAGGACAAGGTTTAAACGCTGAGTAATCATCTGGTTCATTCACAGGTACATGCGCACATGTATGATAGCTGCTAGATAATGCATTTGCATATGTGCACTTATAATGGGTTTTGCGTGAATATATAAGTTTATGTGGGTGTGAATTGGCATGATTTTGTTTGTTTTTCATGTAGTTTTACGCGTGGTGTCCTAACACAGCCCGCCACACGCCCTTGCGGCGGCTTGTGGGGTATTGTTCACATGTAGATGAGAGAGAAAAAAACATGCTTTAAATATTTTCAGTACGAACCGCATTATTTTATATTCCAGGACGTCTCCTGAAATGCCGCTTTAAAGATCAGTGAGCGAGTTGGTTGAATGAGGCTTTCAATGAGATACACAGAATTTGTTCGCTTTTCGATACCTTTTATGATGCATCGTTAAGGCGCCGATTACGAACGGCCTGAAAAGAATGTGACACGGAAGTTACAACGAGATGTCAATCATGTATGTAATTTTGATGAAATGTTCTATTATTGTTGTCCTCAGTGCGGTCTATGTTCTATGAAATGATGCTTTAAAATAGGTTCTTTCCCTACTAGTATTCATAGAAATGGTCATAACAATATCCAAGATATTATGTATGCTCTAATGGCTGAGGAGGCCTAATGACAGTTGAAGTATTAAGGGTAAACTGTGGCACATTCTGATCTCATGAAAAACTGATATTTTGCATACAATTATATAAGGGTTTAATGGTATAAATGTAAGAAAATTTAATCGCCTTTTTCAATAGTATTAATTAACTTGGAGGAAAAGATTAGAGATTCTGAACTAGTTTAAAATAAGTATTAAAACACGTTAAAAAAATTAAAAATGACTTTAAGCTCCGTCAGAAATATTATTTTTCTCTGCTATAATTACTATTAAACACCGTAATAGGCGCAGGTATACATGAAAAATGACTGGTGACCTACCACCCCCTGCCACACGTCCTTACGAAAGCTTTCGGGGTATTCATCTACACCTATATAATAACCCGCAAGCCGCCGCAAGGGCGTTTGGTGGGGGATTTTAGGTCACCACCCGTAAAAGAGAACAAAACCACACGTAAAATTTACATATTTATGCAAACCTACACCAATAGTGGTATTATGCAGATGTAGAAAAATGACCGTGGTTTCAGGTGGATATCTGTTTGACTACAAGTATATTACGGCTAGGCATATATTCAGGAACAGCGTCATTAATTAGCGCAGTTACCCGGGGGAGGGTGGAAACAGAAAAATTAACCGGATTGAAAAAATGAACACTAGGAAGTAGTGAAGAGCATTGTGAGTGAGGGCAGGGTGGCGGGTAAATTATAAGAAAATTGGAAACAACAACAAAAGGATGTCGAAAGCCTCAAACGACACTATAGAATGAGTAACTGATCGTAGCACTTTTCCACTTGATAAAATTCATTTTACGACAGGATTTCGATGATTACATCACCATCAGGTCTCCTGATGATCAGTTAATACATTGAAACCCGATCGTAAAATAAATGTGATCAAGTGGAAAAGCACTACGATCAATTATTCATTATGTTCGACTTCCACCACATTATGCCTGAAGTTACTCAATTTGACACTATAGGAAATGTAAATATGGATAAGGACAAAAAAAGCCATGGATTATACATTGACGAGATAATTAAGAAGACAGAGAAGGGAAGGAAATGGAAGAATGTGGACATAGAATTGGGCATAAGGATGCACATGGAGTTGAACGATAACCTGAGGTGAGAAACTAATAGGACGAAAGGTGCGTGGTAGAAGTTGCAGTGCGAGGATATGGCAAGTGTTCAAACAAAGGGACCGATTGTTGTGCTGTATAGGAAGGCGAATAAAGACATTAGGCCGACAAGCTAAGACATAGAAAGAGAATATAACGTTGAGGAGGGCAGCTTAGGTGAAGGCATGCTTAATTGCGAGATTGACTGGTAATTAAGGGAATTGATATCAAATCAGGCCGTGGGGGCAAATAACATGCCCTTGGATGTACTTAAGAGTTTAGTAAAACGTAGAAGGAACCATCTTAGGGGCTAACATGTAGCATTTTTAAGGGAGGAGTTTGGCTATAAGTTTAGATAAGATTGATGCTAGTTTCATCCCTTAAACGGGAATGGTAGCAATATGAGAGGAGTACAGAAAAATAAGTTTAATTCCGCAAGCAGATAAGATAAGGTGGTAATCAATACGTGGATGGAGAGCAGGGAAAATGATTACTTAGGGGATGATTAGAGAAAGGGAGAGGCACGCGTGATGCCATAGATGTAAAAAGTCACACACTTATTGAGGGAAACATAGAATAGAATCCGTATGTATTTGTTTGTTTCGTAAATTTCGAGAAGGCGTTTGATAGAGTTAATGGGTAAAATTAGTTAATGTATTGCAGAAAGTAGTAGTTGAATAGACGAATTATCCTGTAAAATACGAAGAAAGAATCAAGGACTTAGCGTTTGAACAGGAAAGAAATTATTATGGTCGATTAGTATCGCTAAACTAAGTCGACAATAATAAATTCTTTCCTGTGGACACGCAAAGCCCTTGATTCTTTCTTCGTCCTTCACAAGTAGATTTCCACCAAATATCGGCCTCAGGGATCTCTCAAAAAGAAGACATCCTGTACGAGATCGGCCGCAAAATACACTCGTACTTGTCTAAGGCTTCTCCAGTGCATTTGGCGGCCGTAGAAGTCCAGAAATATTGGGAGGGCCGTCATGGGCAATCTTGAGAAGAGGAGTAAGACCGGGGTGCCCATTATCACCTGTGCTTTTCAACGCTAACGTGGAGGAAATTCGAAGGAAGGCATGGGAAGAGCTGAAGGTTGGAATGGGTATTGGAGGGGGATTCATAAAGCGAGTATGTTTACGGATGTCTAGCTTTATTTAGCCAGTCAGCGAAGGGGTTACGATAATTCATGAGTGCATTAGCAAATCATCGTGGTAGGCATGGGAGTACGCATCTAGGTGTAATCATAACAAAGGTTATAATTTGCTCCACAAGGAGAAAGGTTAAGTTAAACGGTGAAATAGGAGAGCAAAAAGCAGAGCTGGTGGAGTAGTTTATCTATCTTAGTAATGTTTTGGACCTCGATGTTCCAATTATTGTGGGCATAAGAAGGAAATTGCGTTAGGCAAATATGCTTTCCCAAGGAGAAGAGAATTGATGACAGGAACGTGGAGTTAGGTTATTAATATGAGGCTTCTTAAGACTTTAATATGAAATGGAGTTTGGTACGGCGCGGAAACATGGTTATGGAATAAGATGATAAGCGTGAATGGAAGGCTTTTGAAATGTGGGTGTGGAGAAGGATGAAAGAAGCGAAGTGGGATGAGAGGAAAACAAACGAAGAAGTAGTTGACAAAGTGGGGGAGGAGAGGAGATTGATGGGAAAATCGAAACGAGATGAATGGAAAGGAAAGATGAATGCAAAGTGTTTTGACTGGATAGGATGTTGAAGAATGTGACAGAAGGGGGTAAGTGAGGGAAAAGAGTTTGAGGTAGGAATAGGATAGGCAAGTTGGACGGAATGAAAGGATGAAGGAAGTATGCAAAATTGAAGGGTTGTTTGCAGAATCTGATTTTAGGTTGTTATGTAAGAGACGGAAATAATTCAGCTTTGTTCTGTTTTTGTCCATCCAAAGCCTAATTTAAACGGTAGACTCCCAGTAAAAGGAATCATTATGTAGACTCAGTGTGATTGAGTGTAACATGGATTTACATCACTCGCATGTAACATATGAACTAAGGCGACCCATTGACTCGCAAAATCACAATCTAACCTCGATAAAATGGATTTTAAGCGTCCAAATATAAATTGATTCCACTTCAGAGCATCCTTTTTTTGCTGGAAAATCTTTATTTACTCCCAGTGACACTGATCCTGTCAGCATGCACGCGTGAACCTAGACCAACCCGTGAACGACCTATCGCTCCAATTATAAATATCGCCACCAATTTCCCTGAAATGGAATATCATGGAAAATGGACAACTTTTAGCACTCAATAAACTATTCATTCGCAAATTGAGTTTTTTTTTTGCCGCCTTAAAAAGTTAAGTGTATGTCATTAAGCCCGCAGCCTTCGACCGGATTGGATGGCGTCGTTAACGACACCTCCGGCGTGAAAAATCGAAGTCTAATCGGAAAGGAGATAAAAAGCGTATAAATAGTAATTACCTAAACTGGAAGTGTATTTTTCACGCTGCCAGTCCTTAAAAAATAATCCGCGCCCTTTGCTACACGGACCAGATTGCGTGCGAATGAGAGTTGAAAAAATGTACAAAACGAAAAGGCGGTAGCCATATAACAAGGGTTTCCAATCGGAGCAAGAAGTTCGTCATCGAGTTTCCAATTTCAAAAAGTAATAAAGTGCTATGGAATGACTTTTACCAATCATATCTACACAGTGATTAGTTGAGCAATCGGCAATAAAAAATGTTATTTCATTTATGAAAATTAATAGCATTTCAATCGAATCGGCAAACATGTGCAAAGGGCCAATTGCCACTCCACTACTCTAATGATACCGTTGAGGTATAACGGTTAGACAAAGTAAGTTGTTACTGTGCGGTGACACCATCACGATGTAATTGCCGTTTCCTTCATGAGACTTTTATTGACACGAATAGTATAAATATTTCTCGAATTTCTCTCCGTGAAATTTTAGTGGGGTGGACGAACCAAAAAAATATTATGAGGCGATATCGAATTCAAAACTTCTCTTCTGCAAGTCTCCAAAGTTTAAGTTGAATCTAATTCTGATGATGCCCTCTAGGTGTGGTATTTCCACCACCACATATCTTGGAGGTAGGTGGCTTTGAAAGGTACCATATACGTTGATGTAGATTGCCCAATTATATTTCTACATTTGTAATTTTAATTTGTTTTATAAAATGCATTACTTTCTCTAGTATTTATCAATTTTTCTTCGGGTACCTTAGTATATTCCACATATGGGTCCATGCGGGACCGGTAGGTTGGCTGTCATGGTTTCTCCCCTCAGAGGGGCGTTACTATTCTATTTAAGTTCGTGATACTAGGCCTGAGGTATTACAAGGCTTTGGTTTCGTTTTTTCCACCCTTGCGAAAACGTACCATAAAATGCGTTATAAAATTAGGTTGTGGAGCCGCAGCCAGAAGCAGGGAATGCTATGGGGCACAAACTGATTTGCCTGACTCGTTACGACCGAAAAGCTTTCCGATGACGGAAACTTCGATGTGCAGCATTGATTTATTTATCAATTTCAGCACCCTGCAAGCCACCGCTAGGGTGAGTGGCAGGGGGTGAACACACATCAGACTAATGTTGACCCGCATATGACCCCTACCGCGGTCGGACAATGTTATTCTAATCCCTTATCGTTCGTGGAAAAAATGACATCTGAAACCTATCTGTTCTGCACTTAATCTCTCTAACTTTATTGGCATGATCTCTTCTACGGTAGTACGTTGAGGGTAATAATAAATTTTCAGCATCACAGCTAAAGAGACGTCCTTCCAAATTAGGCACCGTGAGGGACCTTCCAATTTCTCCACCGTCCTTCCCATTTATGCAACACCAAGATGACATGCGATTGCTAGGTGAGTTATGTGGTTCGATGAAGGAACGGACAGCGATGATGTTAGGGTCGAAATCGATTCCCGGAATCTAAGGAGCGTGAGTGGAAATAAATATAGTTAAAATAGGAGAAACATAGGGCGAGGCAAATGGATGTCCCTATTTGCAATAAAGAGCAATAAGCATCGCCATTGTTGAGGCTTTAGTCTTATGATACTATTTCAAGATGATTTCATTTTAGTAAGACCGAAGGCTTGTTTCTCATCGAAATGGTTTCGAAAAGTGTTGAAAGGTCTGAGTAATGAACCTCACGTGTGTGTACGCGAAAAAGAGGCGACTGAGAATCGTGGTGCTCGGTTAAAAAGGGAAGATAAAAGGCTACGCGAGTCGAAAGTAAATAAGTACGACTGAGGAAAAGATGATGATAAACAGAAGAAAACATATTGTGAGTACAAGGAATGAGTGAAAATAATGCCTAATAAATGGCTGAAAATAAAGGAAAAAATAATGAGTGTAGAAGGTGATAGACATTGGAAACGAAGGAAATTGGAAGCTGTGCTGGGAATAATATGAGGAAAAAGTAATTTATCACAAAGAATGAATTTAAATGTAAAAGATAGTAGAGAGGTAGAGGAAGGCGAAAATTAGATTGAAAAGGCAATGAAAATATTGAAAAATGGAAAGGCTTCAGACGAAGATGGTATCTGACTGTGCGATTTCCACCGTTTTTCATGCCAAATGATTCGAAGAATGTAAATAACATACGTAAAGATCCACAAAGTAAAAGGTGAAACATTTAATATAAGAACGACGGAGATAATAATATTTGGAGTAATTAAGGGAAGTGTTTGATTAGATAATTGCCGAAGAGAGAGAGCGGGATGTAACATTAGATATAATTTTGAAAGTACACTGTGCCAAAAATTTATTTAGTTGGTTGGTGACTGATATCCAATACTTGGCATTTTCGTGGTGTTTTTTAGGGAATGTGAGTTTGGTTATCCTTCACCTGTAGCGCTGCCAGAACAAATATTATTTATTTGGACACTGTGAGAAGACAGTTTTTTTGAGGAAGCTAGTAATGTCTGATTTTTTTATTTTAATTAAGAAAAAATATTTTAAATAAAATAATATACATATTAAATAAAAAAAGTTATTAATCAATAATGCCATACGTTAGGATACCCGACGGCCAAGTATTTGAAACTCGACTTGGGGATAGAGGATTTCAATAAATACGGTGGCAACGCTGCACAACCATTGCAGCACAAATGTCTCTCTTGACATTCAAGCATACCACATGGACATCTATAAAAAACACGACACCGAATATTTAATAACACTCCCAAAGGTTAAAGTGGATAATGAGGGTGCGAGCCTTTCCATGGTTCCATCAATTCACTCTGAGGATTTGGAAACCAACAACGAAGATAGCACCTTGGTATGGCAATCGATCTCAATTTAACCAGGAAAAACACGAAAGGGTTTCAGAATGAAAGCAATGAAATCTGAACAGCCAATTACCGCAACGTAAAGAATCGACCAATGACTCGGGAAAAAGGGAAAAGGTTGTCGGCTTTTCTTTCTCGGAACTCTCTGATGGGGAGTCATATCAGATCGCCGGTCGATATATGGAAATTATCTCTGGAGACATAATTCTGTACCGAAACTAATTAACCAGTTTCAGGTGTATGAGGTTCAGCGTTAAGACCGTGTAACGTAACTATGGGTCAGGGGTCCGCACACTGCTGGTTGGGAAGGAATTCCGATTGTCACGCAACGAATTTGGAAAAAAAACTCACTCCCTTCTCGCCTCGGAAGAATTCCTCGGAATTTAATTTAAATCAGCTAAGAGTAAATTTTAACGGACCGTAACGATTAAATAATATAGAAATCCATGATTTCGACGAAGGGCTTGCAACTTGGTTGTAACTTGCGCCCAATTATTAACAATGAGACATTTCAAGGTAAAACGAATCCACTGCTTTGTTTGTAACTTGAATGGGTACAATTATTTCTTGTTTTCTTAGAAATTTGGAAAAACAAGAGAGTAAAAGTCTGCGGAGATTGGGTGAAGGAAAATACATGATGGATGCATTGATGAGAAGAGGTGAAAAATCCATTTTGCACAACCACTACCTCCTGAAAACAATAGCTGAAGGATAAAAAGACGGCAAAAATCACTATTAACGTTATTACGACACCTATAGGAACTTGGACAAATTGTCTTTTACCTTATGTTATGCCAAAGCGGTGAATGTTTATAGTTAGAATTGCCAGAATAATCAGTGTCAGAATAGTCAGTTGTCGCAGTTTATTCTTTCTGAACAGTAAGAGCCTTTGAATTATTCAAAACTTACGAAGATCTTTCCTTCCTTTGCGTATCTAACGATTATGAACCTTTGTTTCAATTTTTATCTCTAGTAACCAAAAAAGTCTAATCTGATTGAGGCATAGGAGAAAGGAAGGCAATCTCGGAAGATTTCCTACAGAAATAAATGACCCTTCAACTCTGCATAAGGCTAGTTTTATTAAAATATTCTTGGAACATTTTAGCAACTGCAAGTTGCGATGGATTTCGGGACTTCGGCCGTTATTATTTCACGAATGCGACGAACATTGCCGTTTCAGATAAAGGTGAATCTAATGATGAATTGCCTATTTGTACGTACTTCTATAATTTCCTCAAAATGCAGTAAATTATTGTACTAAATACTAACTTATTGATGAAGATGTTCAATTAATACCTCCAGCATATCCATTTTCGGATTGACAACTCCCGTCGAATAAAAGCTTAGCGAACACCTAGGATATCGGGTATGAAATGTACCAGTTTTACGCTAACTTAACAATGATGCTTGTGAAAAAAAATTAGAGCAGTCTATATTGTCCCAAGCGATTCGCAGCAAATTAATCCTTAATAATTGTAAAACTGTCTGGAAAAGCAAAATGATTATTACTTAAGTTTCATAAATGATACTTCATTTATATTATATTATCTTTTAACTTGCACCTGCTCGAGCGCTTCTGTTCATTAAAAAATCGATCGCAATCAGTTTTTCTCAACATAGAATATACTACCAAAAAAATTATGTTTTGAATGGCAGCCGCCAAAAGCCTCAGTGAAATGTAAGTGGAAAATTAGAAAGCAAATCAATTTTTGCCCACGGCCCCTTAAATGCTCAATCAAGCAACTCTTCTCACCGGTATCCTCCGGGCAGTGATCGTTGGCGGAAGGAAAAGAAACCCGTCCGTAGTAATTTTCGGTGCTCCGTCGATCCGATGGCGAATCCCCACAAAGGTTGCGATCGGGGATTGGGGGGGTGGCGGGGGGGTTGGAGAAAAGAACACTAGGAATGGAATTGATTGCCCCGGGATTCCGATTTTGGCAATTTCCCTTTATTTCCTTTTCCCCACTTTTTTTTTGAAACTCGATATTTGTTCCCTCCCTCCCAAATGACCGAGTGTAATTTTCGTGGAGACCGATAGTATTTAATTGCCTCACGCGACGCCCCGGGCGGGGAGCGCGGATGGCGTGCCTGGTGAGAGGTGGTCTCGTTCGCGTGTGCTAATGGGTCAGCGTGCAGCCGTGCCGGCCCTCGAAAAAAAGGACCGGGATATAGCATTCGAGGAATGAGGAAGGGGTTGAATCGGAGGAATGGCAAATTTTGCGCCGCCGGGGATGATTGCATCGGAGAGGGAAAAGCAATCGGTAGAGTGGGCCAAGGCCTTTTCAAATGGACATCATCCGCAAATGCTTAAATGAACTGGTTATTCAATGATTGATTAACGGACCGGGTTAACTTCGCAACTTGAGGTTTTGAACTAAGTATTATTTAATTACAGCAAACTCAACAAATACAACTTTGATATGGCGCGTACGGTTTGGCCATTAAGTCGTCGAGAGAAGAGCATTAGCATAGGTTGGAGGGTCTTGAGCTGTGGGTGAAGTTACTTCATTCTACATAATTACGGCCTCTAAAAGTGGTAACCACCGACAGACATCCATTCAGCCCATGCAGATAGAATTTTGCATAATATGGGTTTTCAAATTTAATATTTCATGTCAAATCCTGAAATACTCGTATACAGGGTTCGTCCGGAAAATAAGTGTACTGAGCTCAGGAAAAAAAATTTATTGCACTTTTACATATCTTAAGCTAATATTCCTCAAAATAGGACCCTTGTGAGTCGATACACTTGTTCCAGCGGCGTTCCCATTCCTGGAACGCTCCCGCGAAGGCATCATCGGGAACCTCTCGAAGACACGTCGTCACGGCCTCTTTGACGGCGTCCAAAGTCCCGTATCGCGTTCCTTTCAAACTCCTCTTTATCTTCGGGAACAGAAAGAAGTCCGGTGGTGCCAAGTCCGGGCTGTAGGGCGGGTGCGGCAGCGTTGCCACGCCGTGCTTGGCCAAGAAGTCCGACACGACAAGCGCGGTGTGAGACGGCGCATTGTCGTGATGCAGCCGCCAGATGTTTTTGATCGCTGGCCGGACGCGGGCGACTCGTTTTCGAAGCCTGTCGAGCACTTGGACGTGAAATGCAGCATTTACAGTTTGTCGTTCAGGTACAAATTCGTAGTGGACGACTCCCCTTTTGTCAAAAAAGACAATGAGCATCGCCTTGATCCGAGATTTGCTCATGCGAGCTTTCTTTTGACGGGGTGATGATGGGGTGTGCCACTCCGCACTTTGTCTCTTCGACTCCGGGTCGTACTCAAAGATCCACGTCTCGTCACCCGAAACAACGTTCTCTAAAAAGTGTAAATCATTTTTGCAGTGATCCGCAAGTTGTGTCGCGATTTCCAAACGATTGAGTCTTTGATCATCACTGAGCACTTTCGGCACCAACTTTGCACACATTTTTTGCATCTGTAATTGCTCCCTAATAATCTCGTGCACTACTGTTTTTGGCACATTACACTGCTCTGCTATCATCCGAACACTGAGACGACGATCAGAGTTCAGTACATCGCGAACTTTTCGCACATTTTCGTCGGGGAGTGTCGTCGATGGGCGTCCAGGCCGTGGTTCGTCGTCGACCTCTTCTCTGCCCTCCACGAACATCTTGTGCCACCGAAAGATCATGTTTCTGGACATGGCTGACTCCCCGTAAGCCTGGTTAATCATACCGACAGTTTCGGTAGACGATTTCCCAAGCTTTACCGCAAATTTGATGGAATAACGCTGCTCCAAAAACTTCGGCATCGCGTTCCGTGACGTGGGTCGAGCGTGGAGGTTCGCGTTAACAGAGCTCCTCACTACACCACAGCTCAGAGCCGACTGCCTTTTTCAGCGTCGCTTGCCAACATACCCCCTCCAATCGCAGCCCGTCAGAGCGGTGCTGGGCGCGCCTGGAGCGGCGGGAAAAAATCAGTACACTTATTTTCCGGACGAACCCTGTATACGAGCAGCCTTCTCCACGAGAACTTGTCCCCACGTTTTTCCCTAAATGTCCCCACTTAGACCAAACTTAAAGTCGTAAAACCTCTCAATCCTTTGCTTTTTATTGACTCAGAATCGTCGCATTTCCTTTTATCACGTCTTTACACTTTTAGCTTGCCCTTTCGTAGTACCCTTCCAATGTCAGGCCTAAGCTTTCACCTTCACCACCCCGAAGGACGGCTCTTTTTTCTCGACCGTGAAGGGTTGGAGATAAATCAAATTACTGCTGGCACTACTGCAATTTTCGAAAGAGTTTATTTCTGCACTACCGATAGTAATACCCCAACAAAAATTGGGAACAGCTTAATGCTATATTCGTCAACATAACATTAAGCTGTACGTAAAAATGCGTCGACTTTCTGATGTAAAACTACATGTGACAATTAAATGCCTTCGCATTACTCTCATTGCCCTTCAAGGTTCAAGGGCGAGTATCTTGGGAATTTTCTCTTTCCGTTCATTTACTGCGTTACGGCTTTTATTCGTTATTATTCTTTGTTTTCTTTCGTTTTTTAAAGGTATTGTTCATTATCATAGGTTGCCGTCGGCATGAAAAGGTATTTTAATATAATACTTAACATGATATCTCATACGATTGAAAAGAATGATGAAAATAAAACGGATTGCTCGAGTAGCAAAGAAGAAGTGCTTTGAAGAGTTAAGAGGTAAGCCTACGAATAGCTCTTACAAGAAGAGGTAATCTAATGGACACATCCTATGGTCCAATGGATTACTGGATGCCTTGAATTGATAAACCATGATATTCTTTTTATGATTTAATTTCTAGGAAAACATTGCCATCTAGCCTATGACTGAAACAATTTTATTGTAATCAACTCAGTTCTCTCCTATTGGGGAGTCAGGTAGCAAAACCAGGGAAACTGACACAACAGCGATTAACGAAAATCCAGGGAACTAGTGTCTTCAAAGGTTATGAGAACATTTGAGACAATAATATAATTATTGAACTAATATCGAAGACATAATTATAATTATTGAACTCGCAATGTTTGATTCTCTTGGAGTATAAATCATGCTTTATCGCGTTAATTTTGCCGCGAGGCTTATACAAAATATGCAACTGTATTTGACGCCCATAATAAAAAGACTTTGTACTATATAGTATGAATATAATTAGTATGTATATGAATTATTTCCACAAAGTGAAGCCTGAAACAGTAGAATGTATTTGACACGTCAGTATTATCCTCGGCACGGATCGCAATGCTACAGAGCGAAAATGATGCTGTGAATAGAGCAATGGATGACTGACTGGACCGGGAATCAAGAGGAAGGCACTTCTTCGGAGAGAGAGAGATCGGCGTGAGAGAACAGGCGATGGGGTGAGAGGGTGCGAGAACACATTATTCCACTGATTTGCGATAGGATACGGCTAATGGCCAATTATCGACGGAAGGATGGTTGGAACGCGAACAAGCGGGTGAGGAGGGATATTGAGAGGAAAAAAACACACACTGGCGTAAAAGAAAAGAAAAATAACTGTATCTCTTCACCTCGAAATATCTTTGTATGGAATATATATTGATGGAAATCGTTTGCTCTCTCCTAATATGGTTCTTTATTGCAAGGGGAAGGATCACAATAAAATGACGTGTTTCTCCTTTGTTCCCCTTGCATTATTGTGTATTGTTAAAGTAAAATAGGATGGAGAGGATGGCAAGGGTGCCGAGTGGGAGGGAGGGGTCGTACACTAATTCCCTTGGGTGGGAAGGGGCTGCGTTGGATTTGAAAGCATGGCTCTGGGTGGGGGATATGGGGGGACAGGTGGGGAAAGAGAGGGGATGAGTAATATCTTCCGAAATAAGATGAGCGGGGGTGGTGGGGCGAGGGTGCTGATTTGGGGTATCTTGAACGAGGTGGAGTGGGAGAAGTTGGCAGAGGGAGGCGGGGTCGTCGAACGGAGGCATCTCATCGCTAATTGCTGGGACGGAGGGAAGCAATAGACGGCAGCCTTCTTGGCCGAAGTCTCGGCTGCCGCTCGCTGTCACCAGTCGCATATTTTAATAATAGTTTAATGACCTTTCTCTGTCTAATTTCGGTTGAGCTTCAAAATCGAATGGGGTCAACATACAATAGAGACTCAACAATAATTACATAGATAACGTTTTAAATTAAGGATTAAGACAAAAACAAAAAATGTAGCCAATCGATTATAATGTAGCGAAATTAGTGAAAAGAACGTAGACAGCGAACAGCATCCCACTGGTTTATTTGGGTTTCCTGATGAACTCAGGAACAAAGCACGAACTCACTTCTAAGTCTCGCCGAAAAAGACAATCAAATACTCGACGTTCACCGCAACAAACCATACTTCAGCTCCACATATTTTTTACCTCTCTTCCTACCGTGCAACATGATTAATAAGAAGTTAGGCAAATTCCTATTCCTAATAATAAGAAAACTCCAATAACGAACGTTATTTCTGTAAGGAGGTGACCATCAACGGGGAGAGGTGTGGGCTGGGTAGCGAGAGGACGTCAGTACCGTAGGGAGAGGACGTCAGACCGAAATAACGTTCTTGGATTTTCTTTCTCAACGTTCTTAATTTTCTTATTATTGGCTGTAGGAATTAACCTAACTTCACATTTACAGCCAATATCTCACACGTCTTCTTTCTAGCATACTTAATATTTTCTTCCCTCAACCTTGATGACAAAACATTTTCCCTTCATCCTCCGATTCTTCCTCCTATCGCATTCTTCAGTATTTCATTACCTCTCAATATTTCCTACATCTGCCAGCGTTTTCAGCGTTTTCCGGTTTGCCTCTAACAATTTTCTCTTCCCATACACGCCAGACATCTCTTTTTACTGCCTCCCATTTTTCTCCACGCACAACACCCTTAAATTTACACTCTGGACTCAGTCTGAAGCTCCTCATCAAAGTTTTGACTGGTGTTTTCCTTTCATGTTTAATTAACGGTCTTTTCATCAACTCCAGCCTCTTTGCAATTGATTCCTTAGCGTAAGATTTTCTTTTCCTAATTTCCTTACCTATTTTCCGCTAAAGTAAGAGACCATTAAGGATTCGCTGTCACTTCAAATGCATTAATGAGGGTACATACTATTCCATAAAACTACATCTTCATTTACAGCAAAAGAGATATAATTTCTAAGACTTATAGTCTAATTAATATTTACACGCAAATACGAAATATTATGCATAGGTTGAAGTGTAAAATAACAGTTTTTAAATGACATCTTTCCACCTGAACGAGGCATATGCAGACATCAATGTTTTTGTCGCTGCAAGCTAAAAAGAGAATTGTGTTAATTTTTTAACGCTCATCTAGTTTATTATGACTATTCCATATTAATTGCGATTAGTCAACATTGTGATATGCTCGTGAGCCTGAAAATCCTAGACTAGCGTCGTAATATTCTTTTTAGACGAGTGTAAACTGAGCAGCCGGTTGAGAGCTCGGATCTGATAAGAGGAGGGGAAACATTTAAATTCGTCATGATTGGAGAATTCGGAGAGAAAAGTGCTGTTTATCCAACCAAGGACTCCGTTTTTACCCTTTTCATTTCAAAATAATACCTTTTGGCCACGGAAGTGCTGATTTTGATATTTGCCGACGAAATTTCCAGTTGAAAGCTATACCACCAACTTTGGCTGAACAAACTTCTATCGCGATGGCAGAAACCGCATTATAACTTAACACCACTGCGGAGGGAAAAATTGAAAGTCTATGGAGTAAAGACTATAAGACGTTCGATACGTTCAAAAAGCCAGATTCCATGGATGCCCTATGCCCTCATGGCATGGGAACGGTCATGGGAAGCAGGTGATACTCAACGTAATTTATTCGCGATATTCGACTTACTGATCGAAAACCGCAATGCGAAATAAATGGCATCAATTTCACCTTTAGTCTACGTTGTTTAAAGGCCTCCTTCCCCTCCGCCCTAAATGGAAAATGTCGATATTTCGAATTATTTATAGTTTATAATTTGTTGTATTTTATTCTTCCGTACATCAAGTATATATTCTCTTCATCTCGATAGTTATTTAAGATACTACCTTGATCAAAAATTTCCCGGAATTTATTCAGAAAATTAAAAATACAAGTTTATTCATCTAAATCTATATTGTCCCCTTCAAAGTAATCCCCATCGACTGCAACACACTTATGCCAGCGCTTGATCCAATCCTCGAAACATTTTTTATATTCGGTTTTCGGTATGTCCATCAGTGCTTCCTGCGATTTTTCCATTACTTCCTCTCGGCTGCTAAAACGCGTTCCCCGTAATGGTTTTTTTAACTCGATTGAACAGAAAGAAGTCACAGGGAGCCAAATCAGGTGAATTCGGTGGCTGTTGGATGGTATTTGTTGCATTTTTCGTCAAAAAATTACGAATAATGATAGCACTGTGCGACGGTGCGTTATCATGGTGCAAAATCCACGAGTTTTCTGCCCACATTTCTGGTCTCTTTCGGCGAATTGCTTCACGCAAACGTCTCATAACGCCCAAATAATACTCTTTGTTTACTGTCTGGCCTTCTGGCAAAAATTCATGATGCACTACAGCGTTGTAATCCATGAAAACCGTCAGCATTGCCTTCTTTTTTGACTGAAAACGACGTGGTTTTTTTGGTCTCGGCTCATTTGGTGAACGCCATTCACTTGCCTGATGTCTGGATTGCGTGTCGTACTCATAAACCCACGTCTCGTCTCCAGTAATGATCCTTTTGATGAATGTGGGATCGGATTCAGCCTCGCAAATCATGTCTTTTGCGACGTCAACACGGTCTCTTTTTTGCATGAAATTGAGGGGTTTTGGCACCAACTTTGCTGCTACACGACGGAAACCCAAATCATTAACCACAATGTCTTGGGCGGATCCATAGGCAATGTTCAAGTCCTCCGCTATTTCTCTGATGGTTAATTTGCGGTTATTGACCAACATTTCTTTTACTTTATCAATTTTTTCACCGACTTTCGATGTCGATGGTCTGCCACTGCGTTCATCATCTTCGATTGACTCACGACCACTTCTGAACCGCTCGTGCCACTGGTAAACGACCGTTTTTTTTAGAGAATCGTTGCCGAAACACTTTTCCAACATTTCCAACGTCCGTGCGCCACTAAATCCGTTTTTTACGCAAAATTTAATACAAGTTTGTTGTTGCAAATTTAAATCCATTTCTGAAATTGTAAAAAATCGCCAACACACACAGAGATAGATGTACTCTTGGCTACGTAACTTTTGCAAATGTCAAGTTATGACACTAAGATTTAAAGGGAATATCAACAACAGATGTACCAATTTAACAAAAAAAACAGAACTCAAATCGGAACGATGGGAGCGCCACACGGTGGTTATTCCGGGAACTTTTTGATCAAGGTAGTATTGGTGGTCGATACTGGAAATGAAATTTCTCACAGCCGACATTCCCATTGCGGCGACTCATTAATGTCGCGGTTCGATTTGTTGAATTTCTTGGTGGAATCGACATCGTATTTGGAGAAAACACCGCAGTCGAGCATTACGAGTTTGCAAGTCCCTAAAACCATAGAAGTTGATAGCATTCAGCCAGGAAACGGTGTCCACTGTATTGAGAAAGAAATGATAAACTCAGCAATTCAGAATGTCTTACTCATAATGATCGATTTTACTCACAACAATAGGTAAAGTCAAAAAATCACTAATATTTGCTTTCATTTAGGTATTTTTGATTTTAACATACTTCTCTGTCCAGCTGACATCCTTATATCCTATTTTTTCTGTCCCTACCTTGTGGTGAAAACGCATTTAGGTTCTTTATAGCAATTGCATTAAAAAATAGTTACTCTGCATTGATTGATGAGTGATGAACGAAAATGATTTTCTAATTATTAGCTGTTTCCTAATGAGTTCTTCTTTGAACAAGAATATGATTATTTCAAATGCATATTTATTGTTTTCAAATTATTGATAATTATAGCTGACCCTCACATAAGTCGATACAATTGTGTGATAATTTCGATAAAACATCAGTCGGTAATTTCGGTAAAACTATGAGCTTTCTATGTCAAATATACCATGCCATGTATCTAAAATATGCCTCATTACATGTATCTAAAAGAAAGAATAAACTCAACGCCTAGGTTCGTAATACAGACTATTAGAAATACGGATTCAAGAAATATCTATGTGGGCAGCTACTTCTGAACATTTGACTTTGGTTGATTTTACTAATTCTTTAGTCGGCCCAACTCAATTATTTCTTAGTGTTGGGCTGTAACGCAAAATAGGAAGTATTCCTCTCATTCGCGACTGAAAAAAATCATTCTCGCATTGGAAGGGAACTGTCTTGACGTTCGCCGAATACTCCTCGCGTGAATATCTCTCTATAATGATATTAATATTTATTTGGCGGATGAGGCGAATGTACAGGAGAGAGGACTTTAGAAAGGGATAATCTGGATGCCAAAGGAGGCCAAGGGGATGAGGGAGCAACGGACTCCGTCCCGAAACTTCGACGTAAGATGGAGGAACCAAAGACGCCAAATAATGAAAGAGTCGCCCTCCCCTCCACCTACTCCCTCCTCTTTCACTTAGGATTATTTCCCTGAACACATTTTCTCCTTCCCTCACGTCCCCCCCAACCCCTTTGCGAGAGAGAATAAGCAATTGACGACATTCCTCCCTTTTCTTCCTTTCGCTCGTTTTTACTTATATATATTTTTTCCGTCATCTCGCGTACTCCTCGGGAGCGTGTCGTGTGTTATCCCCCTCTCACGCCCCTCCCCCCAATCCACCTCCTTCTAGCCTTCTTGTTAAGATTCTGATTCGAAAAAGTTTTCCTGGTTTCCACTCTTTTTCCCATCCCTCCGGAAACCCTTTTGTGCGTGAGGGAGGCCCCGGGCTCTTTATTCTCCGCGGAGGCAGGCAGCTCGCTCGGTCGGATGAGAAGGATTTTGACGAGTTCTTCTCTTCACCTGGTCGTGGATGGAGAGAGGGCACGGGGGGAGGGGGGGGGTCATTCGAATGGAAAATGGGGTTGCTAACGTCGGCAACATCTATTAAGAGAGTAAATGGAACGCGGGAGATGACTAAACATGGCGATTGGTTTGCCTAAATTTTAATGTTAAAATGTAAGGGTAATTAGTGCCTTTGCAATTTCACCTTGACGGAGGAAAATAACAGTTCCCATTAGAAAATTGAGTTTAAAGGTACAATTACTACTATAACGTAAAATATATATTTCTAGTTCATTTAAATATCACAATGTTACTATTACTGAGGACACTAATACTTAAAGTATTTGGAAACAAATCTATGTATGCATCTATTGTATGTCCGGCGCATTGAGCTCGAAATTCGTGATTTAAATAAATAATCAGGAGTTTTTTCATTAAAAAAATTAAATAAACACAACGCATATTCCGATTGCAATTATATTCGAGTCCTAATAGAGAAACCTTATGCAATGAGTCCGATGGAAGCCTACTTTTAATATGTAGTAGAATCACAAAATAAGGCGACATTTTCTTGATCTATTACTTCTGGGTTGGTTTAACCTTGATATTTTAATTTTAAATCTGAACCTGAAAAGTGGAAGAGGAATTCTCGGAATGAAAAACATGGAACATGATATGTCAGATATCAAATAAAAGAAATACATAGACATTAGATGGCTTTCAGTTATAACAGACATCAGTTTTGAAACACTTCAAGGATCATTTTAGTTGAACTTAATGGCTCGCTAAAATTTTCGCCTCCAGGCTACATCCTGTTTCAATTTTGAAGAAATATATCCTTATTTAAGTTTACAAAGGAAGGGTGACATGAGTGAGTGCGTTATAAAAAAAGGTTCAAACTGTCAGGAATTAAGAAGTGAAAATCTTCGATGACAGTCAAAGAAAAGTAAAAAATATATAATTAGAACTATAGAAGATTCAAGAGAGATGGGAGGAATGTAGAACAACGTATGGCAAAGACATGATGTCAGCAAGATTAGACATGAAATGATTGATAGAAAGAAAGTGTGACGTAATTTAGAATACTTTGGCCCAGGCTTACTCGATGGCAAAATAGAAAGGGCACGAAGGAAATAGAAATCAATTAAGGCCATGGGAGTAGGCAATATTCACGCGGAACTTCTTAAAGGTTTAGGAAAAGGCAGGAGGAAGAGATTTTATGGACTAATTAGTCGTATTTATGAGGGAGGAATGTGGCCGGAAGACTTCGTCCGTTCTTTGTTAATTGCTATTCCAAAAAAGGGAAAGGCAGCTATATACTAGGAATGCAAAGCAATTAGTTTGATTACGTACGGAGCCAAAGTGTTGCTCAGAATCATCAATCGACATAGTATGGATAGCATAGCAAATGATTACTTGGGGGATGATCAATTCAGGTTGAGGAAGGGAAGAGATAAACGTGATGCCATTGCTGTAATAAGGTCACTAATAGAGAAGACTATTGAATACGATCTGGACACATTAGTCTGCTTGATAAATTTCGAAAAGGCATTTTATTTAGTGAATTGGGTAGAGTTGAAGAAAAAATTGTAGAAAATAGATGTATACTAAAGGGATAGGAGACTTAACTGCAACCTATGCATGTCTCAGACTGCCAGTTCTGGTGGCAGATGGAGAGTCCGGATGGGCAGTGTTAGGAAGAGGAGTAAAACAGGGGTGTCCAGTATCACCTCTGCTGTTCAACGTATATGTGGAGGAAATGGTTAAAGAGACTTGGGGGGAACAGGAGGTAGGAATGAAACTCGGTGAGGAATTCCTAAAATTAGTAAAGGTTTGCTTATGATCAAATTTCAGTTTGTCAGTCAGCGAACGGGTTGCAAGCATTGCTGAGTGCATTGGAAGGTTAGTGCGATAGGCATGGTATGTCAATAAGTGTAAGCAAAACAAAGGTTAAACAGGTTTCAAGAGAGAGAAAGGCCCAGATAAATATTAAAATAGAAGTCCATTAGTTAGAGCAGTAGACACAGTTTACGTATCTTGGAAATGTTTTGGACCAAAATGGTAAAAAAAGTATTTGGGACATATGGAAAAGAATTGCGTTAGGCAAAGAAGCTTTCACAAGGAGGAGGGAAATAATGATAGGGACTTTGAGTAAGATATTAAGAAAAGGCTCTTTAAAATTTTGACATGCAGCGTAGTTATGTGCGGCAAGGAAACATGGTCATTGAAGCAGGATGATAGACGTAGATTGGAGTCTTTTGAAATGTGAGAGTGGAGAAGGTGAAAGTGGGCAGAAAGAAAATAAACTAGAAAGTACTGGGTATAGTGGGGGAGGAGAGGATATTGCTGGGAGAAATCCAAAGGTGACTGGAAAAGTGGGTGCAGAGCGTTTTGATTGACAATAGGATTTGTGGACTGTGATAGAGAGGAGAGCGTTATGCAAATGAATGAGGAAGGGGTAAGAATAGAACAGGGATATTGGAATGAAGTATTTGGAATTGAAGAGGAGCTTATCGTAGTAATGGATGTCAGGTTGTGTTTTGCTAGGAGATGCAAAAGAATTTTCGCTCTACCGTTTGGAAGCTTATGTCCATTTAAAGCTTATTTTTAACAGTAGATTAGCGACAGTAATAGTAATAATATCACCGTAAAAAACGAGACCAATTTTTCTCCTGTTCTTATGCTCTCTATTGTTCGAGACCCAAGGATTTTTTTCTCGATATTTTCCGCGGATACACTTCGATTTATAAACGAATGTGAACAGTAGTAATCCTTTTATGCCAAGGGCACTAAATGGTTAACTTTCACAACGTTTGGTTTTCACTGGGGATGCAGCAAACGAGAGAGACAGAAGGGGGTTGGTTGGGCTGGGTGTTAGGCGGCGTGGGCCACCCGCCGTGAACGTATTTCTGTGCTCTCTTTTAATTTTTGGCATTCAATTTGACTTGCCTTCATAAAACTGACGGTACTGACAGTTTAAAATATTTTTCACGGCGAACTGACCGATTCTGTGACGCTTTTAATCAGAGTAATATGGTCTATTATAGTTTTCAGTACATAATTTAAGCTGCGAATCGCGTATTCTATTTTTTTTTAACTTTACAATGAGTTTATTTGATGGAACAGGGATATTGAAAGGACAAGACCATGCAGTAATTACTCTATGGTCTTGACCTTTAGGGAAATCAAACAACTCTCCCCAGGAAACTAAAGTGAGGGTGGTGGCTTTTACGCAACTCTGCGTGGTCTAAACTTAAGTAATAGTGCAAAAAACAGCGTCACAAGCAATTCATATTACATGTATTATTCCGAAAAGCCGAAGCAAGTTCGGGCACATTTGGTGGTCCCAAAAGTACCCGACCCGAAAAAAAAAAAGACAACACAAATATGTTGGAAAAAAATGTATTTATTTTTCAACATAATCTCCTTTCCGCTCTATACACTTTTCCCAGCGATGTTCAATAAGTTCGCAACCCTTTTCAAAATAAAAATTGCCTTGCTCCTCAAAATTGCCATTAACTGCCGACATCACTTCTTCACGGTTGGAAAATCCTTGACCACCGAGCCATTTTTTCAAGTCTGCGTACAAAAAATAATCCGAGGGGACTAAATATGGTGAATAGGGTGCATGAGGTAGCAATTCAAACTTTAATTCATGAATTTTGGCCAATGCAATAACGGATTTGTGAGCTGGTGCATTGTCTTGAAACAACACTTTCTTCTTCGCCGCTTTTACATATATACCGCCATCTCTAGATCAGGCCGGGTACTTATGGGAGTACCCTCGTATATAAAAGATAGAGGAATAGTATGTTATCCAACTTTTGATCTAAGAGTAATGTGCAATGTGATCGTATGTAATATGATGATTTCTTTCAGTTTTTGGAATCAAAACTATTTTTTCTCGAAGTGCTGATTGGAACTCCATTTTTAATTTAGGCGCGCTGCTTTTAATCTGCATGCATAACTCCTATCGTATTTTAAAATTACTCCTTAATGTGAAAATCTTGGAAGCCATCTTGCAGTTTTCTTCGGCTTCCTTTCAATCGGGCGACTACAAAACTTTCCGTGATTTTACCAGACACCCTTACTCAGCCCCACAACATGCATGTATTGTTCTATTCCTTTCGCAACATCGCCTTTTTGCTAAATTTATTACCCTTTACATAGTTACACCATTTTGGGTTTCTTTATAGATATTAGAAGTAAACTTTTGGTATAATTTTGGTATTATTATTATTAAATCGCACATGTGCGGATAGATAATGTGGGGTGGCAAACATGTCCCAAGTATTACAATCAAACTTGCCTTGGAAAAACAACATGACATCTCAAATCCAATCAATATCACAAAAGGTAATTAATAAAATCAGTCAGAAAAAATACACTTAAATGAAACATCCAAACACTAACCTCTAACACAAAAAAAAAGAAAATCCCCATCTCATTAACATCACTTTCCAAATCAACAAGAAAAAAATCAAAACTAAGCTGTTGCATACAATTATGCACAACACATCAATCAAATTATTATATAAATTTTTACATCTATTCTTAAAAGTATTTACCCGGTTGGAAAATTGCTCGAATAGCTTTGCGGGAAAACTGTTTTATTAAGAAAAGAAATTTTTTTTTAATTCGTTCTTTGTGTCCGGCATTTTACCTTGAATTTGTGATAATTTCTCCCTATAAAATTTGGATTTTCCGCCTCTTTCCATAGTTCTTCACGAGCTTTCTCTCTTTTCAGGATGCGGAACATTCCACAAGGCATGCTTATCTTCGTAAAGGCTCCCTGTCCAGCGTTTTTAACATTTCTGTTACACTCTCCATCCTCCTATGCTTCCCCAGTGCATATCTGGCAGCCTTTCTTTGTACCTTCTTGTAATGTGTCCTTCCGTCTTGTAATGTGTCCTTCTTCGGGGGGGGGGGCCCATACAAGTGATGAGTACTATTGGTCTTACCAAGGTCTAAAATTGGTCTTAAGAGGGTCTTATACGCCTTTTCCTTAGTTTCTTTAATTATTTTTGCTCTAATTAATTCTTCTAATTCCTTTCAGGTTTCTCATCAATTCAGGGTTTTGAAAGCTTTCTTAACAGTGCATTCCACGTTCAGCCCCCACCCTAAATTCTTTGTTACACCTAAGTATTTACAGCTATCACTTCTAGGAATGACATTTTCTAATATAACTATAGCTAATAATTGCCAAGAAATATGTGCTGTATACCAATTCTCCACTCATTTTCGAATTTCGCGCAGTGATTCCTCCTCTATCCTTCACCCATCTCCTCTCGGTCCGCGTCTTTGTTCCTTGATATCCCGTGTGCTCTTCCCCTTTCGCTCTCCCTTCTATTGTATTCCTTCATCAAGACTTTTCCGAGGAGTGCTCCATAGCTCTTTTCCTTTCTCCAAGCTTACACTTTCGTAAACTTGCTCGTTTCTAAGAAGCGAATTCGCACTTGAAGCGCAAAATCCGTGTGCTTTCCCTCATGCATGACGTCTAACTTTCCGTTGCCATATCATCGACACATATCACACCTTCCTGGACTACACACACTTCCTTGTGTGCGCGTGCGACGTAATATGCCTGCCGGTATTCCCTGATTAAAGTTGGCGAAACGCTAAACAAGTGTAGGGGTGTAGTTTGGCTCCGCCCTCAACCCCTCCATCGCATCTCCCTTCCTCCCTCCCCCTCTCTCTCGCTCTTCATCCAGCTTCTTCTCGACTCAAATTGATTCCTTCTCTCCATCAACTTTGTTACTCACGCCTCACCGCGCTTCCTGCTCCTCTTCTCTATCTCTCTCTCTCCTCCCACCTCAACACTTCCCAGTCCCCCACACCAGGCCCAAACCACCCCTTTCACCTCCACATCCACCTTTCCCACCCGCTACTGTGAGAAACCCTTGGATATCCTTCATCCTTCACCTCCCAACTCGCACCCCTCTCTCCCCCCCCCCCCCCCCAGGAGGCGGGAGGAAGGAGAGCCTCGCCCCGGAAGGGGGTTGGGGAATTTAATCTCGTTATTAAACGGGAACGATTCGATAGGTGGCGTTGGGGGGATGGGGAGACGTGGAAGAGGAGGGGGGGGGGGGGGTTAGGGGTTGCTGGGGATTCAAGGCAGGCGAAAGGGAGAAAAAGGGGATGGAGAGGAAAAGAATCTTTGCGAGGAAAACAAGATTCCATCCGTCCTCTCGCTATTATCTCCCCTCCCGCCCCAACCCCAATCCACCCCTCCCGCACCATCCGCTCTCTTTCATTTAGTTCAATGTATTCCGGTTTGAATCGACCGAGCACCCGCTCCGCAGTCGTAATTTCGTTTCCGGGGTGGGGATTGAGGGGGCGAACTGGCAGGGGATTTATTTTACAGGCCGTCTTCTCGTCGACTCATTAGATTAGAATTGAGAAAACGGCGATGGCAGATGACCGAGTACGTGTGCTACGTATAACTGTAAGTGGGTGTGAATTGCAGTAGGGCCGAAAAAAAGAATTTCAAAGGTAGTTAAAAAGAAATATTTATTAAATTTAATATTTTCGGCAGCAAAAAATCTTCATCTCAAATAAGAGACGTCGAAATCTCTTTTATCAGCAGGATAAAAAATTTATATGTACATTTCTTTGCCCAGTTACTCAATAATTATAAAAATATTCTCATATTTATATGGTAGTTACATATTTATTTTTTAAGATATATATATATATATACAAGTTATATATATATATATATATATATATATATATACTTTTTTTGTAATATACCGATTAAGGTAGGTTTTTGGATGGACTTAATTACTAATTAAATAATTTGTGACCCCTAGCGAAACACAATATCCTACTTTACATCAGATCCCTCTTCAGCTCTGAGTACTTTCTTCCTCCCTTTCTTCCTCCCGTTCAACATCCCTATCCTGTTCCTTCCATTTCCTCGTTTGCCTAACATTCTCCCCTCAATTACAGTCTTCAACATCCCACCACCGGTCAATACCCCCTTCATCCACTTTTCCTGCCTCCATAGGATTTCTCCCAACAAACCCCTGTCCTTGCCCACCATATCAAGTACTTCCTCATTTCTTTTCATTTCGGTCGTCTTCACCTTTTCCATCCTTCTCCACACCCACATTTCAAAAGCCTCCAATCTACGTCTATCCTCCTGCTTCAATGACCACGTTTCCGCGCCGTACATAGCTACGCTCCATATCAAAGTTTTTACGAGTCTTTTCTTAACATCCTTACTGAACGTCCACGTCATCAACTCCCTCCTCTTTGTGAAAGCCTCTTTGCCTAGCGCAATTCTCCTCCTTACGTCCCTACTACTTTGACCGTGTTGGTCCAAAACACTACCGAGATACGTAAACTGCTCTACCTGCTATAGGTTTTGCCCTCCTATTCTAATGTTAAGCTTAGCCTTTTTTTTCTAGAAAATCGCATAACCTTTGTTTTATTAATATTGATTCTCATCCCATACCTGTCGCACTAAATTTCCAATTCACTAAGCAATGCTTGCAGCCCCTTGGCTGACTGACAAACTAAAGCTTGGTCATCAGCAAACCTAACTGATTTTACGAATTCCCCACCCACTTTCATTCCTACCTCCAGTTCTTCCCATGCCTCTTTAATCATTTTCTCTGCATACATGTTGAACAGCAACGGTGATTATGGGCAACCCTGCCTTACACCTCTTCCTAACACTGCCCATCCGTACTCCCCGTTCCCCACTCGCACCTGAGCAGCCTGAGACATGTACAGGTTACAGATTAGCCTCCTTTCCCTCCAATCTATTCCTATTTTCTGCAATAGACTCATTAGTTTTTCCCAATTCACTCTATCAAACGCATTTTCGAAATCTGCGAAACAGGCAAATACCTCCTGGTTGTGTTCTATACTCCTCTCGATAAATAATCTCATTACTGCAATGGCATCTCGTGTACCTCTTTCCTTCCTAAACCCAAAATGATCATCCCCTAAGTAATCATTTTCCTTACTCCCTATCTTTTTGTTTATGATCCTAAGAACAACTTTAGCTGCGTGGATATATCCCTTCCATCTCTCTTGGATCTTCCCTGCGTCAACTATTACCTTACCGTCTTATCTCTACCTGCTATCGTTGATCTCCCTTTCTTACTTCCTGATAAAGATTTAACTTTGCTGTACAGCGCACCGATTTCACCCTTCCTCTGCAGTTTTTCCATACCCTCGCACTGCGTCTTCCACCATGCTTCTTTTGCTTTATTTGTTGCCCGCCTCAATTTATTGTTTAATTCTTTGTACTTCATTTTGCCTAATTCTGTACTCAGATTCTTCCATTTTCGCCGCTCATTCATCTTTGTAATCATCTCATCCGTGATCCATGGTTTCCTAGTCCTTTTAGTGTCAACGGTTCCAATAGTGTCTTTTGCGGCTTTAGACAACCCTTTCTTGATACTTCCCCATTTTTCTTCAATAGTACTTAGCTCTTTACTATCCTCCATGATTTCCTCTACCGCCTGCTTGTATTCCTTCCTTTTCAAACCATTTAATGCTTTAACATTCCATTTTCTGACTCGCCGCCCATGCCTTATCTTTTTGAAACGGACGCTACATTTCATATATATATATATATATATATATATATATATATATATATATATATATATATATATATATATACACACACACATACATGAATATATTCTTTACCTATATATACATAAATATATATATACATATATATATATATATATATATATATATATATATATATATATAATGGGCTGACACAACATAACACAAATAGAAAAGAGTAGACACATATAAAAGAACACTTACACGGTAAATTGTTCGAGCTTTCGGCCCTCTCAGGGGCCTTCTTCAAGAGAGACTCAATAGTCTCTCTTGAAGAAGGCCCCTGAGAGGGCCGAAAGCTCGAACAATTTACCGTGTAAGTGTTCTTTTATATGTGTCTACTCTTTTCTATTTGTGTTATGTTGTGTCAGCCCATTATTGTGCCGCTCGTATGAGGTTTTCCGTACAATCGTGTTATATATATATATATATATATATATATATATATATATATATATATATATATACACATGAAGTTAGCACTAGCGTACAAAAATACTTCTTTCACTTCCTTCAGAAAGGTGGCTTGACCACCGAAAATTCGAAAACGTGTGAGTTAGTTTTATTTTTTGTGTTCTGTTGTGTTTTTGTTTCCGTTCGCTAGTGCTAACTTCATAGACAAATATTCATTAAATAGATGTATGATAAATATATATATATATATATATATATATATATATATATATATATATATATGTGTGTGTGTGTGTGAATTTATGAGTAATACTCACACATAAATACTTGCATATGATGAATAAGAGGATACCCCGCACTCAAGATAGCAGTTCGCGTCCGCGCCGAAATGGATTGATAAAGCACATTGCTCAAAGTTTGGATGCCTGGAAACAATTGGAGCTCCCTCTTTTAGTCGGGATTCATTCCCTCCTCGAGAGGTACGCTAATGTCTTCATCCCTGTCCCATCCATCATTGTTAGCCTCATTTGATGGATGATGAAGCGAGACGCGGAGGAGAGGCTGAGCGAAGAAAGATGAAGAGGATTATTATGACTTTCTTGTGCTCACTAGAGTGAGGCGTTCGATGGATCCTCCAAAGAACTTGGGTCTCCCGCCTCACTCCTTCAGGATTGCGAATCTGAAGCCCGCCGCAATATTTCTGCCATTCATGCGGTCCGCTGACTCAGGAGTACGGCATTTTTTGTATCCATGGAGCGCGGGGTAAAAAATTACGTCCCGGTGCAAAGTTTGTGGTAGTCACCCCGAAAAAAAACATGCGTGACTTAACAGATCCCAAACAGCCAATGGGACGTTTTAAATGGGATCTATTTAATAATTGGAAAAATTAATTCATTATATTTTTACACATGACCATTTTCTTATTTTTCTGGTAAAAACACGTTCTGGGAGAATATTTCACTGGTTATTTGTTATCATATTTCAACTATTGCATTTTGAATCATATTTTAACTATTTTACGCTTAAAATAATGAAAATGGAAAACAAAGATATAATATGAGAGGTTTCTCCACAAATACGCCAAATATACAAAATAATGCTGCATTCTTAACGGTATCCCTCGTTCACAAATAACTCTTTTATTCGCGTTACTCATTCAATATTTTACATGAATCAAGCCTTTCGAAATGATGTTACATTGATTCATTCTCAAATGCATTCATCATGTAGCACACCCACAAATTTCTCATATCTTCATTCGGTAGTAAAATTTCTTCTTTTTTGCACTCCACGCAAAAATTATCTTCACCTTTGCCTAATTCCACGCATCGACATCCTCCGATCGACACGTGTAATCATTCCTTTGCCCATACCATTTCCGTGAGTCTCATTGGTTCGTTATAACTTAAGGGTCAAAGAGTCATCCATTCCTCTCTTCTACTTCTTTAGCTCTCACCATTCCTTATTTATTTTTGTTTCTTCACCCATTTCATCTCATATAACGACCTAAAGGAAACATTCGTTTCAATTTCATAATTCCTTTTTCCGCCATGAAATTTTGCGTTGAGTAATGGATTGAATATTTCACTTTATTCCCTTTCCTTCCACATGTCGTCATTTCACACGAAGCTTTTAATTTTCAGATGTTGATTTCAACTAACTTTCAACTCCTTTATGTTTAACTTTGGACTAGTTTTTCGAAATTTTTTTATATTACCCCAACTTTATCGTGTTTAATTACTTTATTAATTAAAAAACAAAATAAAAGCTCATCTAATAGACAATTATATTCGAGAGACAGACTGGAAAAGGAAAGCAGACACCTTAATGCAGAAACTTTTTAAAAGTATGATGAAATTTATTTGATCCTTCATCACTGTCTTTAACTACAATAATATTCTTTTTTTGCAAGAATCCAAGACTCTAAAACCAGTTAAAGAGTACTACACAATGATGAAGATAATATATCCACAAGAATTGGAGTAAACTGTCCACTTATGTATTATAATGATGATGTTGTAGCCCGCTCCTACTCTAGGCATCCTTAAGATCTCTAGACCATTTCCTAGCATAGCTTAATACGCGCACGTTCCCTCCCCAGGTATTGTAATAAAAGTAATGAGTTGATTTTTGTTCAAGAAAGAACAATCTGCGACCATAATAAGACTTTTTAAATGTTAGAAATGAAACCTTATGAAATATTTAACTCTAGGCTCATGATTTTTAAGCTCCAATTTCTCTATTGACATAAAATAAACCAAACAACAGTTACATATCTAAAGACGTAACACCTAATGTAAATAAACGATATTGCATTATCGTTGGAAGAATAGTGTTTCAAGTCGCACTTGTGGTCTTCTCTTTGTCTTTACTTACGATTTAAAATTTTTTGGACATGAGATTAAGTGTAGAGACGGATGTAGCCGGACAAAGAAATAGAAAAAAAATTCTGAAATATAGTGTAGATACAGAATTAAAAACAGTAATTGACTCAATGGTTGATTTAATAACGTAGTTGAGAGTAGATTCCACCTCGTAACAAGCCCTAACGGATTTTGAAAATCACACATCAGGGTAAGTGGGGTCAGTGAGTCCTTTCCCTTGCCACCTATGGTTTTACAGGAAGAAGTCATCTGGTAGGTACCCGAAATATCACAAAGATTGGGTGAAAGAGAAAGCAGAGAAACCGTGAGAAACTATAATTGATTGTAATAAATAGATCATGTTTCCTTTTTGCAAGTACAAGCGTCAGTGAGAATTTTTTTAAAAATTGTTTTATACACCCGATTTATTTTCATTTAGCCGGAAAGCATCACAAAAATTACATAAGCTCCCTCCTTTCTTAGATACCCACAACACCCCCGACTACGCACTCGGACAGAGATGTCCCACCCTGCTCGCAGGTCTTCGTCGCCCCAGGAAAGAGCTTCAAGTCCCTTCTTCTCAAATCCCACCCCTCGGCTAGGAATGCTTTTTATATGAAATTCATTTCGACGGCACTGGGCTCGGGGCCGGTCACCGGGTAGGAGCGGGAGGGAAGCACAATAACTCGACCCACCACCGTCGGCTTCGCAAATAATTTTGTTATTTTCTCTCTTCTTACTTCATTCGAACACGAAATACACAAAATCAATAAGAAGATTTTTCTAACATTTATTGGCTTTCATTTAAGAATGAAATGAGACATTATTGGAAGGACGTGGAAAAAATAGATATATTACCTACCGTAAGGATATTTACGAAAAATAACTCAGATTTTCTTTTTGCGAATCGTGAAAAAACTGTTTTCTACATATTTTCTTCTTGCATTCAGAGGCAATAATAACAATAATAATACCCCTTTAGCAATTTCACCTCGGTTAGCACCGGTGGCTGAGTTTCGAAATTCTAGCGTTAGAATCTCATCATAGGTTTGGCTATTGTTTGTGCCTGAACTGATTAATTATAATAAATATTGATTGTTTTGAATTACTGTATTTATGTTATATCTACCATGGAAAAACTAAACTGAGTAACGGCTAAAACAGTATCAAACCTAATTATTTTCGTTAGATGGGGCGAGATGACTTACAGAATACTTTAAAACAGAGGTCTACCAATGCCAAAAATTTAACTTTAGAAAGAAAATTGGGTGGAATAATTCATTACCTTTTATTCAAGGTGATTTTTTGTGCCATAATATTGCAACAAGCTGGTTTGGATTGGACTGGACCAATCGTCGCTGCACCGTTCGCCGCTTTCGTAGGCCTCTTATTATTTCATCATGAACTTAACCGAGGGGAATATCCTCGAAATTTATCCAAACTCAATTGATTGACCCATTGATTTCTGAACCCAACCATAAAATTCTGTTGGTCACCCCACTGCTCAGGTGATTGATATTCAGAGAATATTTTATGTATTTTTATAGATTTTTTGATCTTCTGATGGTGGCGGTCACGACAAAACGATATCAATATCATTTTACTCTGACAGAAACTATCATACAAGGGCAAAATGCCACGATCTAAGCTTCATTTTGTCCCACGAACTAATGTCAACCTGTGAAGAGAGAAAGATACTAGTCAAAAACCTAAAACGATCATGGAAGAGGCCATTACTAACCAGAAGGTGCGTTTCGCAATCTTTGTCTGAATCACTACTAATCAATCATCTCATATTTTTCCATTCGAGTCATTTAGTCATTTTCATTTTTTATTTAGGTATCTAGTTATTATTTAATTACAAATGTTTGTCGGTTTGATAATACTTCCATTGTTATTGCATGAGAATCTGCCATGACTTCAACGTTTCGGATACCGTTGGTCGAATTCATGCGTTGAAAACAAAAACGCATCAGATTTATCGAAGCGTAATCAGAAAGCAGAATTAAGGATGATTTGACGCTATTTACAATTCAAACTGAATTTTAAAAAAACCCTTTTTCGGAGCGAATTCTCTCCGAGTATAGCGAACTGCAAACTAAGTACGTGGTTGCCAAATAATCTCGCCACCCATTTCTTCGCTTTCGAGGGCACGAAGTCCTCTGCCGTCCCATCGCGCATCGACCTTCTCTTCTTTCATCTCTTACCCTGCGGTCCATTGTCCTCCCCTCCCCAACACCTCGGATCATGAAAATGGCGAGGAATCAAAACTCTCAATACTCCGCCTTCGCATCATTCCCTAGCCGTTCCACCGTCTGAGATCTCCGCCCGAAACGGAACATCCGCCCCCAAAATTTCTCATCCATCACCCTTATTTCTTAATTTTTTGAAGGTTCCGCTTTGATGGATGGGGAGGCTCTCCCGAGGTAAGGGAGACCCTTCCACTTTTCTTTCTCTCTCCTCCGAGGAAATTTTCCGTGAGGGAAAGAGGAGTCCGCCCATCTCGGATCATCCTTTCCTCCCCTCTCCTCTTTTCACCTCAATTTTCTCACGAAGATGCCGTCCTTTTTTCGCAACTTGCCAATCGCCTCAACTTTCCCCCATGCGACCACGCGATCCATGGCTCCCTGCGCTTCCGTGTGTGTTCCTGTGTCTTTCCGTGCGTGCTTGTGAGTGTTATGGACTCATCCCCCCGATGGCAGGAGAGTGAGCGAGCCCCCCACCACCTCTTCCTTCTTCTAATGGATGGGATCAAGACGTCTCACGTTGCCTTCCGAAGATGCGCGCCCATGATATCTGTTCCATCACCGTTGTTTTACCCCAAGGGGTGCGAGGGACGTGGGCGGTCGGTCGCTGGGTTTGATCGGGCGAGAGTGGGTTTTTAGGGTTTTATTTCCCCCATCCCACAATCATCCCCTTTCCCATCACGCCTTCGCATCTCCTGTTAAGTAGATGGATGCCCCGGGAAAGTTTGTGGCCACGATGGGAGAGGGACAAGCACACGCTCTCTCTCAACTTCTCTCGCGATAGGAGATCATATTCCTCCCACGATCACCACCCACCCACCCTTAGGTCGGCGCGGGTGAACAAACCGTCCTGCCCATATCCAAGCTATAGACGAGATGAAGAAGCATAGCGATGGCGAAATGTATGTGGGGTTGTTAGGAAGAATAGTATGAATCGTTAGAGTGAACACGGGCTTAGGGGAGTGAATTTGCCGAAAAAATTCGGGATAGGCAAAGTAAACGGGAATAATTCAAAAAGAAAAACCAACATGCGATAAATGAAGCAGGTAACGGGGGACATGAAAGCAAAGAAATAAAAACAGAGAGGAGATTATAGTGGGGATATGGAGCAGAAGAATACTAGGATTGATGGCAGTTGATGAGGATGGATATTATCTTTGACTTCTCGAACTTTCCTCGTGCTTTGTTGGGAATTACTTAAAGTGGTAGAGCACAGCCACTGCGAACATTAGGGTAAGTAGGGATTATCTGCGCTTAAGATAATTAGGTAAGAGATTAGCGCAAAGTAGATGAATGCACGAAAGGAATAAAGGGTAGAGAGAGAAGCCGCCGAACCAAGAGCCTGCGATCTAGAAGACATGCAGACAGCACCTTGATCATCTATCCGAATGATGCGCTCGAGGTGTACTCCGCATTTTAATCAATTAATTCCCGGACGCGACTGAAAAATTTCTTGCTTAAACGGACTGAATTCGGAACTTTGGTGAGCAAAGAAGGCGACATTTTTTTCCAGTGTCAAAGAGCGCATATATATGACCAACATCTAGCACAATGAACATTAGTGGACGAATTTTATTTCGTAATTTTTTTAACATCTGCAAGAAATACGAAGGCTCTATCTTAACGTAACATACTCAATAAAATAAGCACACGAGTTCTCTAATGACTGACATTTAAAGATAGCATCTCAAGTTCTCTTCAGGAGGTGCATTAATGAAAAAATGTTGCGATAAATCTGTCACTTAAACGAATACTTGTGTCTTATTTAATCCAGGATGCTAAATCCGCTACTGTAGATCGATTACTGCATATAATTTTCATCGTGGGAAGAAGTGATGGTAGAGGTCACTTCGTGTTATTTATTTATTTACTTATCGACTTAATTGGGCAAGGTTGAGACTAATAGTCCCTTATTCCACCTAACCCTACATTACAGACATTATATTGCAGACAATCACATACAATCAAGCCCTAGATGGAGGGAAATCCACCTAGGCGGGAATCGAACCCGCGACCTTTGGGCTGGTAGGCGAGGACGTTACCCCACCGCCACCGAGGCCGGCAATGTTAAGCAATTATGCACTGCATTTGATTTGATGATTTGATTTGATCCCTAATTTCTTCTGGCGGGTGGTAATTTATCGGCGAGTCCTGGTGCTCAGCATGTGACGAACATACGTACACGTATTTGCTGCGATGCCTCACGTCAGGTTTCGCTCCACCTTTCTGGGCTGGCGCACGTATGTAAATGGCTGGAATGCTTGTCTAAGGCCCGAGTGGCAAATATTGAAAGGGCAAAATCGGCCCCGGAAAGGGTCAGTTTTATGTTTTTTTTTAAGTACCCTGGAAGCCATCACTATGGTGTGTGTCAGTGGGGTGAAGGCACACCAGGCTAATTTTGAACCGAAATACTTGTTCTCCTCAGGGCGATCGGAGAACGTTAATCTATCCTATGTCATTCGTGAAAAAATGACGTTTTTAATTTAGTTTATTTAGTACCCCGCGACCCAGACCAACTTGGGTTCAGTTGAGTAGTCAGGGATCTTCCAGTCTGCAGCCGAACATCTAATCCCAAGAGCACCGTCCCTTGTACACATCTCAGAGGCGTCGATAAAATGAAAGAACACGAATGAAAAGGAGATGAGCACAGAACAAGCCTATTATACAAGGTTATATTGTAGATATTATTATATTGTAGAGAATAATTTTAGACAAAAATATTAACATTTAAGTAATAATGGCTTCCCGGTTGGGCATTTTGATATTTTTGTGAACATTTTTAGAACTTGTCAGAGTAATCGGTTCCATTCTGGCGAGTTTTTAAGCCGGGAGAAATATTTACATACGCCAGTTTTCCGGCTACATTATCCACTCTAACTCGCCCTTCAAAAGCCACTCAAAATTTCTCCCCTCTCCTCTTTCCACTCTTACCTTATTGGTGGATTATTTTGGGCGGGAGGGATGAGTGGAAACGGTGTGAGCGGAATATTAGAGGGATGGATTGATGCGACGCGATCGCGAAAGATAAGTAGACCTTTCATGACGGCGGAAGTATGAGAAGTCGATGCGGACGACACTTAAACTTCAGTTCGGTTGTTATTTTTTTTCTTCGCGGACTCGACGAAGTTTTTGAGGATCTCTCGTTCCCTTAATGCATCCCCTAGCCTACCCTCCCACACCACACCTCCCGTTTCAATATTCCCAGGGACCTCGCGCGGTCTTTCGTTGGGAGCAAAATTTCCATTGGATAATTCATCCACCCATCTCCCTCATACTCACCACCCACCCAAGATGAGTTTTTAAGACTACGCTCGCTGAATGCGTGACCCACAGTCACGTCACGATGGCACTGCTATTAAATGACATTGAGAACACTGCTATGATAATCCCATCTCAAGAACATCGTCCGCATGAGTAAGACACATATTATTCATCACAGATATGCATTATAGACACTAAACCATAATTTTGCCCAATATTTTTTAGTTCATATTGAACTTTAAAGAACAGTTTTCAAACACTTAGGTAATTGGAAAATAGTATTAATGGTGATCATCAATCGTAGTGATTGATTCCAAAGTGAGAAAATTGGATGACATAGTGTTTATAGTTATGAGATTATGTGGTAATATCACCAATATCTAGATTCAGGAAAAATTAACTTTAAAATACAACTTAATATTTTTTTCTACTTAATTTTGGTGCATGAAATAATGCGATTTTGATATTAATTAAGATTCTTTATTGCATTATTTGCGCGAAAGATATGACTTTGGAATGTGCACGTTAAGCAAGTAAACCTGTGTGGATTTGATTTAATTCTGTATATAATAAATCAAATAAGACATCCATTTAAGTATCATCATGCGAATATTCTTCTTGCGTCAAACTTCTGTCTGTAGTTATTCTGCACATTTTCCCTTGCAAAATTTTACCGATCACAAGGAAAAATGAAAGGGAAAGTAAAGCATATAACCCAATAAAGTTAGCACTGGGGCTTAATCTGACGGAAACTGCTTTTAAAAAATACCATCTTCCAACAGGTCCACTAAGAAATAAAATCACATGTTTATTATTGCTCGTATCCCTTAAAATAAAGTAGCCGGTAGCATGTGGTGAGTGATGGCAAGGACAAGTCAAGTTATTAAGTTTTTAAAACTTAGGAGGGTCAATGATAATTTGAAATAAGTTTAGAAAAAAAGAAAATATGACTAATTTTTGCAATTTTTGTTATCTGAGCTGGTAAGTTTGGGCGTCATCCTTTCCTCTGGTTATACATCAAAACGGACCATAGGCTTCGCAAACCGTCCTGTTAATTGAGCGATCAGTGTTCTTAAGCTCATGTTCCGTCACATCTCTTTTCGATCAACCTCATCCTGTACCTCCATGTTTCGACGACAGGCCTTCTCCGACTGGGCTGTAGGATTTGTTCCCCTGAATCAGGTCCCCATTAATAATCGTATTTCGGAACGAGGCAACGAGAGAAATAGACTCCTACAATAAAAAGCTACCCTGAACCCATGATGAAAGGCAGCAGTTTCACCATTAGGCACGGGTGACGCAGACCGAGTGGGTCGGCCCGGCATCAGCTGAGGGCGAGAGTGAAGTTCACGGTATCGTCCGCAGTACTGTGATGTGGAAGGCAACGGGAAACCACCACATTATTCTCCCTAGAATATGCAGCATTTCATTCAAATAGAGAAGAATGTAGTAGCTTCAGTAAACCAATCCTAGGATTGAAATACTGATTATGAATCAGGCCCTCAGGAGGTTAGGCGGAGCACCACGGCGCGCCCGAAAATGGTCGACCCCGTATTAATTCCTAAAGGAGGGCATTTTGGGCCCATTATCTAGTATCCACAATATTGGTCCCGGGATGCAATCTCGCAAGAAAACGAGAAAACCCAGGAGCGGTTTTCAGATAGCCCTTCGATATCATTTGTTTACTTTTATATTTCCATTTTTTTAATATCCCCCGAATTCCTTCGCGTACAATATAAAATACCCCTTACCTACTTTCTCGAACCATGGTCTCCTCCTCCCCGTTCTCCATTTCCCCTGGGGGATTTTTTTTCGCACAAAAATGGACGCATTCCCAGTCTGTCCACGCAATGGGCAAGAGGAACCTGGGGAATCTTGGTTCGAAAAGTGAGGATAAAGTTTTTCTAATATCCACCGAGTTTCCCGAGGGAAAAATTTCACCAGCAAAAAAGCAGAGATTCAACCTCGGAGCGAGCGAAGAGAATGTTAGTTCGCGGCGTTTTTGCGAGGATGGAAATTCGGAATAAAGTCGCTTAACACTGCTCACGGGTATTTAAGTGCAAACTTTCTCGTCTCTTTTCGACTCGTGCTTGCACGAGTATAATTTGCGATCAAGAATTTAACTTTATTTGATTTAGCCATTTAATCATTTCGTGTCATCCGTGATGCAATTCTGGAATTTATATTTCCAGACTATCGCAAAGTTTCCACTAAAATGAAAAAAATTGAAAATTAGCAACTTAGATTCAGTGTCACACCGCTGGTGTTTGTGGACCAGTTTATTTTTTCATGACGATGTGTGATTAACTGTAATAAGATAATTCAAGAATGATGGACATTTCTTTTCGCACCCGTATACATACTCGTAGAAGGATTCCAAACTCGTTGGGATTACCTGAGAGTTAGATGTAATCTAGTTAGCGATGGATCATGTCTTAATTGATAGTGATGTGTCGCACTACGCAAGACAACGGTTTGTTTTTAATGGCCACTAAAAATCTACCGATTATAAATGTTGATTAATTTTTCTCTCACCCAGATGAGGATCAGGAGCTGTTAAGAAAGGAAAATTGCACACATATAAACACGTGATTAAAACATGGGAACAAATATTTAAACCCTGATTTTTGTATTTGATTGTTTATCTCTCAACGGTTAGGTAGGCCGCCAGTTCGCTGCTAAACGCGAAGTTCACGGGTTCTAATACCAATTCGGAGATTCATGCTTTAATAATGTACTATTTTTTCGAAATCAATGCGAACGTGCAAATTGCCATCATTGACGCTGAAACCTCAGTACAATTATTGCGATTGTGGATCACGACTCGATCATTACAGAATACAGAGAGAGAGAGTTCTCGGAATTATTCGCGATTTTCTGAAAGATTCATGACGGTACGGATTTCGCTCATTGGGCCTGCGTTGAAAGTTACGGGTTCAGAGGATTCGGGCAACGAGCAAGCAAGTACTCAAGCACTCGTTGCCTCAGACAGGCCGACCTCGTTATTGCCGAACCGTTCCCACGTGCGGCTCTGTAAATGATGGGCGTTGGGAAAAAAAACAGCCGGAGAGATAGAGGAGGAAAGAAGGCGAGGGATGCACGGCACGTGGAATGGCCGATTTGGTCGTCGAGTCCTAGGTTGAGACCCTCGAGAGGGATCGGTTGGGGGGAGAGAGCATATAAATGGCCCGGGATGGAAATGTTCGCACAGCGTCTTTTGCGATGCGCTTTTGTCTCTGTCTCTAGGGGAGAGGGAGGGCATGAGTGACCCTGGCGATGACCCGAAGGCGTGGAGAATCCCTTTCTAGGATCCGACCAGGAGGGGTGTGCGCGAGGGAGCCCTGGATACTCCCCTCTTTCTCGAAATCTGCATCGCGAATCTTTCGACACGGTGGACCCGGGTGACGAACAATGGGCGCCGCCGTAAGTCGGCCAATTCTTGACACGGGGAAGTGTGAGGAAGAAGCTCAGAGATGTGCTTGGACGAAGAAAATAAAACTTCAGTCGTGTCACTCGTCAGGTAGTTGAAGCGTTAAAAAGCCTGTAACTGAATTTCTCTTTGTTTGGTAACCGTTTTTTTTTCGAACGCGAGTCAGTAAATCCCTTAAATACGAAGGTCCGTTACTTCCAAACGAGCAAGTTCAGGTCTAAAACCCCTCGGCGTCGAAAGCTGGGACGCGAAACGCATGCAATATTAGTATCAACGAAAAATTTTGACCGTAATGACGTTAAAACATAAACATTCATTTTGGCTGTGGCGTGACTGAATATTTTAGTAATGACGTTAAAACATAAACATTCATTTTGGCTGCGGCGTGACTGAATATTTTAATAATCAGTCCTCAAGTAACAATTGTGCTAAAATGGAATGATTCTACATATAATTTTCCTTGTGAAACATATGGAACGAAAGTAAAACCAAGATTTTCCAACAAGCATTTAGCCGACTCATAACTTAGCATTTTCGGAGGAGATTCAGATATCGGATTGCGTAAAGATTTCAATTCATAACGCTACGTCTGAAACGAAAGCTATTTTGTCAATTTAACGTAATTATATGCTTCTGAGTCTGGGGCGTTTTGTTATTAGTTGTAGGGTAGAGATGGTGAAAGATCTTCGAATAACCAAGAATGTTTATAAACATAGGCAGGAATTTTACAGACAAGACGGTAGAATAAAATTCTATTGGTTAAAACTAATCGCCTTCTCAAAGGATATGGAAGCCCAGGTTTTTGAAAACAGAAATTATGTACAGTAATTGTTCGATTAATTTATATATTTTATTCATTCATTTATGTACCCTGCAAGCCATCGCTAGGGTGTGTGGCAGGGGGTAAATACGCACCAGGCTAATTTTTACCCGAATTTGGCCCTACCGCAGTCGGAAAACGTTATTATGTTCCCTTACCGTTCGTGGAAAAAATGATATCTTAAATCTATCTGTTCTACACTTCATTTCTCTAATTTTACTAGCATGATCTCTCCTACCGTAGTAATAATACATTTTCAGCATCACTACTAAAGAGACGTCCTTCCAATTTATGCAAGAGCTTCAATCTGTAATTTAACATTCGCTCCGTGAGTTATTTGCAGCATAGCTGCTCTAATATTTTGGATATGCTACTAACATTTTACAAATCTAGCTCCTCTACACTGCATGCAATCTAATTCGGCAATCGATTTAGCTTCATGAGGATACCATATACTTGCAGCATATTTAAATGAAGCCTAACCAGCGAAACATAACACTTCTCTATGACCTTTTAATCACATCTACCCAGTATTCTTCTAATAAATCCTAATTTTTTGTTAGCTTGTCCACATGTTCCCCGCATGTGTTTCATCCAGGATAGGTGAGGGTAACGCCAAGGTATTTAATTGAGTCTACGCATTCCATTTCGGTGTTCTCCAATGCAGTAGGCGTTCGGAAGGGAATTGCTCTTTTTCCAAAAATGTATGACGACGTACTTTCAGTTTAATTCTAACAACCAGGTGTCGCGCATGCGTTGTATAGCATAATGTCATCTTATAAAGCTACTTTGTCCTCAGGAGTTTAATTTAATTTCAAACCGTGTCATCAGTTCATACTGATCGGGGCAAGGTAGTATTAGTATCGAATAATATAATAATTTCGGATGGCACCTCACAATTGAGGATCAAACTTCTAGTAAAATTAAAAGTGACAGCGGGAGATGACGCGACAGTAACTTAAGTAAGGGGGAATCATCAGATAATACGCAACACAACGCAACATATGCAAAGTGTAAAGTAAAATTTGTTTACGATTTCCATTTTACTCAATTTTTCAATACTCAAGTATCAACTTATCGACAATCGATAGGAATTGGGTTTCACGAAAGAGCTGTGAAAAATATGAAATTTTGATCCGAAGTCTGAAAATCGCTAGACCAAAACTGAAAATAATCGTTAACCTTTCATTTGCTGATATCGAATCAGCGAATGAATGCTAAACCATCGATTTTCGCCAAGCATTGTGGTAAAATTTCTTTTTCTTCTCGGAGTCGTCAGCGTATCCATATATCACTTTCCTTTTTATAACGAGGCAGCGAGTAATTAGTGGGACGCTGGGTGGCTAAAAATCCACCGAGGCTAAAAGAGAAAAGAAGAAAATTCCAAGGTATTGTTCCGGAGCAATCGTAACAGTTGCCCATCGTGGACGTTTCTTCCGTGGAGTATATGAGGCGAAGTGATTTGAGGGTTGCACCTCTGTGCCCCACCCACCCACGACGTCGAATCCAAGGAATGGGGGGGGGTCAGGGGATTGATGGAAAGGGCCACACCTTGCTGGTGCTGGGGGGAGAGTTAATGGAGTGACTCGGGAGAGGAGGAGATTAGGATTTTCCAGGAAAGAGAAGCTGAACGGAGGATTGGGAAGCGCCATAAGAGGAAAGAGGCCTCAGTTGTGGAAGCAGGTTCGGTTACATTGTGGCATCACATGTAGTTCACGGAGTGACATGAGAATTGGAAACGGATGAATTAGCGGGGTGATATCTCAGGAAAAACCAAAAGCAAGAACTGGCTACATTATTCTACATTCTACATGGGCACCCTGATAGCCAACCACCGGTGAAGTGCGTGGGTATGAACACACCAGACTACCTTTGACAGAAAAATACTTCCCCCCTTTGCTTGGACAACCTGATTCTAATCCCTAATCGTTCGTGGAAAAAATGACATCTTGCATCCGTCTGTTCTACCCTTTATTTATTTATTTATTTATAACCTGCAAGCCACCGCCAGAGTATGTGGCAGGGGGTGAATACACAACAGAATAATTTTACCCGAACATACTATAAACCTAACGCGGTCGGACAATGTTATTATGATTCCCAATCGTTCGTGGAAAAATGGCATCTTAAATCTATTTATCCTAATCTTAATATCTCAAATTTTTTTTAACCTGAACCCTCCTAACGTAGAGCGATGGGGAAATAATACATTTTCCACATCACTACTCAAGAGATATCCTTCTAATTGATGCAAGAATTTAAATTGTAATTTAACATTTTCTCCGTGAGTGATTCCCAGTCCAGTTCCTCCAATATTTTGGATAAGTTACTAAGTTTATCATAATAACGTTGAACAAATGTTGCGCCTCTACGTTTTACGCGATCCAATTCGACAATCAATCCAACTTCGCGAGGATAGCATATTCTAAATGATGCATAAACGAGCGACATTTAACATTTCTCTTTCACCTTTTCATCACATTTACTTTGTACCCTTCTAAGTAATGCAAATTTTTTGCTAGCTTTTCCATATATTCCTCGTATATGCTTCCTCGTGAGTGAGGGTAACGCCCAAATATTTAATCGTCTCCACGCTTTCTATTTCAGTATTCCTGATGCAGTGGGCATTTGGGAGGGAACTGTTGTTATTCTAAACGTTCATCACTACTCACTTCTTAAGTTTAAATCTAAATTAAGTTGCCAAGTATCTCACCAACGAAAGGTATGGAAGGATCATTTCAGTTACCAGTGTATTTTGCACAAGTATCCAGTAAATATTCTTAGGATCTTTCTTTAAATATTTTGTCTATATAAAACTGTCATTTCCACTCCATCTAGAAAAAAATGGATCGGCAAAGTCCAAAAAGTCTCTTTTTAGTTTATTTAAGAGAACGTGCGTCACCTCGGTGATTTTTTTCGTACTACCCTCTCCTTGCACACAGTTTTTATCTCTTGCACAATCATACATTGTTTCATGTATGCTCTTTGATTCTTGAAGATTCTAAAATTTCTTTTTATGAAAATCTATCCCTTCCTCTACGGCTATTTACTATTCAACTTTAATATATCAATCTGTTTGGTGATTCAACTCTCATCCATTCTCTTAACATGATAAAAGAGATGTCACGCGCATTTTTTATTATTCTGTATTTTCGATGCATTAAATTCAAAATTTTCACGCATTAAAAATGACTTTTCTACCGTCATTCGCATAAATTTTCATTTCTTTCTTCATCCCACCATTCCAAGGAAACTTTCTTTGTATTATTGTTATTAATAAGTAATCTACCGGTTAAGGCAGGCTTTGAATGGTTTTCTTTCTATATGTAAGATATAATCCACTTGGACGCCGTTTACACAGCACACACTATGCGTTAACTCTTCCCATTCTCCTCGTCTAACTTAATTGATTTCGTTTCAGAAGCTTTTGAATTTCATCATTCCTGTTACCCCACTGAAGCTATCCAAAATACCCCATTAATCTGGAGGGCTCTTAGCCAACAGTACTTCATTGTCTACTCATTGAATGGGTAAAAAACATCTCCAATCCTAATATGACTAATCCATACATGTATCTCACACACATCTACATATCCATAAAAACATTGAACAGCTATGGTTACATTGTTTCACACTGGTTTATTTCAAACCAGTCACTCAAGGTCCCATTCACTGTAATAGTTGGCATATTTTTTTCATCGATCGCTTTAATAGCAATTAATAACTGCTCATTCATTCTATATTACTCAAAACGTAAGAAAACTTTCATCGGTTTATTCTGTCGCCCGCCCTCTTCAAAGTAATTTAGCATCTTTTGCGGAATTATTTTATTCTCGTACTTTCTTTCTCCTCCCAAAAAATGCTGAACTCCCTTCTGCAAAACGTATTTTTTTTACTTTCTTTCGCGCGGTTTTGCATTCACTAATACACTCTTTGTAAGCATCGTATGTTATCTTCAGAGCTTCTCCGTATTTTAGCTGTAATTCTCACAATATACGTATAGCTCATATTTTGCGATTCTTTCCCATCTTCACTCCACCGGGCGTCTCATTAAATTCTTCCGACAACACTTATCTGTAATTGAAAATATCTGTGTTTCCACCTCATTCGGTCGTTTTTTCTCTGAGAGCATCAACCACCTGTACTTTTTCGATATATTTGTCCCGCTCCTCCTATTCGACGACAGCTTATCCTCAATCCCGAATTTCTACTGCAGGCTTACATTTTTCCTTTCGGCTTCTCGACACTCAAGGTCAAAATGTTTTGCGCTCATGTTATATAAATTGCGATAAAAGTCTCTTAGCCGATCCGCCCACTCGTCCCTTCCATCTCCGTGTTCGATATAAGTACGCTATTCTTCTGCCTCCTCGAGATGATGCCGCACCGGCGCGGCAACCTGTTCGCTTCAAGACCATGCCTGGCTGTTCGCTGCTCCCTTACTTTCTCCGCCCTGCCTTACTCGGAAGACGAAGCTAACGTACATATGCGCCGACCAAGCCACCCTTGGGCCCGTTTCTCAAAGACACAAGCCAATTAACAAAACCTTGTATGTTGCTCAAGCATACAATCACCAGATCTCTTGAGATTGATGTTGGCTAAAGGCAGTGGAAACGTTGGTCACAATTACGATTTTTTTTCCTTCAGAGAAGAACGTTTCCTATGCATCGAAAGTTTGTAAATGTTATTGGAGTATCTTCAAACAGTTAAAAAAACCGAATATCAAATTCCAGCGTCAGTGTTACCAATTTAATTTGTAAAGAAAATAATCTACTCTGAGTATACGACTCTCTAGAAACTGAAAATGAGATGAATGATCTTCGACATGAAAATGTAATTTTGTGACTGTTTTGAAAGCACACGTAACATGCGTCGTTTACGAAACTGAGGCCGATACGTGAAGTTCTTCCACCGTACCGGCGATATGTGCACATGTTATTTTATTGCAAGGAAAATCGAGGACATGTCCGGGAAAAGACGGGACGTGTGGTGACCAACTGAATCATAACGAGCTACCACTTCTGGTATAATTCCGTGCCTAATAGCGCATTCCCTCCTGTTTAACGACTGCTCCACCCCTTTCGCAATGCATGAGAAGACGCTTTGGTCGAACAGGGGCGAGACTAATGCGACAAGGGGAACAAGGCCCTGTCTCTGACATACACCTGTAGGGGGAATCCACGTCCCTTTGTTCTGAGGCGGCGATCGCAGAGTGGCGGCGGCAGCCTCCATGGCATCCGGTCGCAAGGTAAGGAAGCTCAGCTTTCGTTGCCTTCACGGCTTTTGTCAACACTGGTCATTTTTATCATAGAAGCGAGGAACTGAAAGGTTGAGAAAGGACGCGTGGTGCGGGATGTTCAGAGTTTAATAGTCGCCAGGTAGGCACTTCACCGGGTGAGTTATAGCGAATAGAAAATTATGACTGTGGAAGCAAAAAAAAAACATATATACATATACTTTCGTGAGGAGAAGCTCGGAACAAATTGCGCCCATTTGTGGAATTCAACTACTAGAACGCGAACGCAACGATTGATGGCTGGTGTCTGTTAGAAGCACCGCCGCCGGGTGCCAGGTTGAGCCTTCTGAGTAAAAGCCGAAAGTACAAGTCAAGAAGTAAAGGCATGAAATCTATACATCATTTCACATATATGGTTTGGTGTAATTCTTACTCAACCAGTATTCATCGTGCCGCTTAGTGGGAATAACTATAAAAATAAAAGTGGACGATTTTCTTCGAAACTATCCAAAGCACGAAGTCGGAAAGCGTCGGCAAAAAATCTCAAACGCAGTCGATTCTACATGGCACTCCGCGCCATGATTCTGGACAAGCGTGTACTTCCAGATATTTACAATGAAGAAGCTTAGGGAAGAACGAGGAAACATGCTCCCTGAGGTCTGTCGTAATAATTTCATTTAGATATGCTTGATCTGCAAGCACTTCATAGGAAGGGAGATATGCAAAATCGACCCAGATAACTATTCCCCGAATTTTCATAATGATAGCTTAAAATTTATACCGACTTTTTTACCATTATTAAATTTCAACTCGGCAAATTAAAAAAAGATTTACCATTTTACCGACTTAAACCCTATCGTTCATTTTCTTACAACGTTGCTGCTCTTTTCAATTGTCCCACAACTGAAAAATCCTACGGTGGATGCATAAAAATAGCAGAAACACTCTTCTCCATCATCGAATTTGAAGAAACTCACAGTCAGAACTTGAATTTAGGAGGTTTCGGAGCATTAGAAAATGTAGATACCACCCATTAAAATATTTTACAGTTCATGCCGAACGAAATTACTCATTTTGATCGCGAAATTTGATCCCGTGATTGCACGGCTGACAATAAATTAATCTGTAAAATCTTCTGGATTTACTCCAGGTTACCCGTGGTGTTTTTCATGTAAACACTGATATTTTCCAGACGGCAGACAGTTCGGTTAATATCGCTGGCATTTAGTTTTGCTAATGAGAGTCTAAGTACTATTTGTGTTCTAAGTAATTGGTTCATAAATGAATTGATTGTAATTAAATGGAACGTATGAACACGAAGTCTCAGCGTCGCAGGTCTCACTTGTGAGAAACTCTCCATTGTCTTCCTTAGCGTAACATTTTTTCTTTGACCGCGTAACATTTTATGAAGCCTGATTTAATTTCTGTTGGAACCCCTAAATTTCCAGATAGGTCATGTACGCACAACGGTGCTTCCGGTCGACCAACGAGCCACCGCCCTAGAACAAGGCATCTTATCCCTCCCCTCTTATCCCTCCGACTTATCCCTCCACTCTTGTTTCCCACAGGGTGTGTGTGTGTGCATCTATTTTTCTTTCCTTTTTTTCCTTGAAACCTGGACGTCGCCCGAAGAACGGTAATTTTTGCGAATGGCGTGGGATTCGTTGTCGTTTTTTTTCACTCTCTCTTAATTTCTCCATCACTTCCATACACTCCCGTACCGTTACGAGCTCCCTCCGTCCCTGTTTGTTTGTCTGTCGAACGCGAGGGGAAAACGGTGGTCAAACAACACACGCTGAGCACGTAAAGTGGATGAGAGGGACGGAATGGTAAAAAAAAGGAGGTCGGAGATGCGTAAGTCTCAGTTATTTTTTTTGAGGGGTTTTGCGAAGAGAATGATGGGGAAGTGGGGAAGAAGGAGGTCGGGCGGGCGAAAAAAGTAGAGAAGGAAGGAAGAAGAAAGTGAGAAAGTTCCAGGGGCCGGAGGGAGAGGAGCAATTCTCAGAGGGGGTGGGGGAGGGCGAAATTGCATGGTTGCGGGGCATTTATTGCGGATATTATCTGCAGTTACGTCGGCCGTCTCGCCTCCCGCCATACCTATCTCGGCCGGGGCCCCTGGAGGGCCGTCTAGCTCATCGCCCACCAGACCTCAGCGTGTCGCCTTCCCGGGCATGAAAATTTTGACCTTCCAGGAAATATCCTTCGGAGGAATGCGCCTTATGGGGTCTCTTATATGAGGAAGGAAAGTGGGATTGAGAGGGGGAACGTGGAAGAAAAAAAATATCGAGAGGCCTTGCGAGGTAAAAGTGGGATACGGAGGGACCCTCTGTGGGAGAAAGCATCTTAATCGCATATAAGACAAGCACCCCCACTCAGGAATGAAAACCCGCGCGTTTATCATTTTGCCACGGACCTCAAAAAGGGACTACATTTAACCTATTATTTTTGTCCGGCTCCAACATTTCCAGTCTGAAAGTAATTCGATAAGTGTTATTTTTTCGAATCGTTTCCTGCTAATCGGTTGGTGGCTAAGAGGTGATCGGGCTACTTACCGTCTCTCCAAACTCCAAGAATGGTTTGCATCGAAACGGTTAACGGTTTTTTTTATTCTTTTTCTGCCCACGCCCGACGAGAGCCGTGCCATTTTTTCTCTTCTGGTCGACCTGATTCTTTTACGGTTTCCCATGCCACAGCGTCGCCAAGGGAGCGGCGCGCTATTCGTAGGCCGCGTGCGTGATTTATGGCGACGAGTGGAGACAGGGCATTTTTCTCGGAAATCTATGATGAACGAAATAGAGCCATGGAGTTCTCTCGTGCGGGGAAGATGCCTGGGTCTCCCTTCGTCGATGCCGCGGTGTCCGCCTCTCTCCGAGCCGGCCCTCGAAATGAGCACCCACCCCCTTGAGTGGCCGAGACTCCCGACTCAACACGTTCGTCCTTCACACCGAATTTGACGCCACGCTTGGAACTCGACGGTCCCAGAGGAGGCCGACGTTTCCGCGATGGATGAGTGAAATATCCGGAAAGGTACCCCAGGAGTAAATGCGAGTAACTCTTATAGAATTCCAGATAAACAAAATCGTGTTCCTCAGAAAAGCATGTCCTACACGTACATACGATATTTAAATTATCGAGGGATGTGAAATTAAACTAACGAGAAAAACTTCCAAAGAATAGGGTTTCTTTTTTTCATTAACGAAATTATAGCCGTTTCTCCATTGGAAAAATCTTTTTTTTTTTCTTTTCCTTGATTGTAATCGCTCTCAGTCACATTCATGGCAACAACGTCAACAAATGTAGAATTAAAAATAAACAAGATGACGTGTTTCAGAAACGGTATTTCCATGGACTCGTATTTTTGCCGTTTTATAAAAATCACCCGCTTCTCCGGCTTTTTAAAAACAAAGTTGGCCGCTAGTATAAGTCATAGAGGTGGGCCCTAAAAGGTAGAGCGTTTCACTCTCGACCAGAGTATCCATTGCCAACCACAGCCGGCTAAACCCAAGCTGCGTGCTCTTATGGGTACCAGAACAATATGTTAAACAATCGGCTTCACGTGGAAAGAATCAATTGAACTCGAATTGAAGACTCTTGTTGTCATCAGATTGATCCGGCGTTGTTCGGTTTGCCTTCACTTCTTGCGGAACTCTATAAGCAAAGGGCGGAGGTACGATTCCACACATCCATGAATTCTCTTTTTTACCAAAACCAGATGGAAGTATTAATTCAATATCCGTTAAGCGGCAAAAGGGCCTTTTATTCGGCATCGGCTTTTATTAAGATACATTCAAAATGAAAAAGTTTCATTGCATTCACGGCATGTTTCAGGCGGTTATGGACTTAAAAATGTTATCATTTTAATTGGCAAAAGTCCACGTTTACGAAAGATTAATTGGATTTTTATCATTATGAAAACACAATACCCGACACGAATGTTGGTTTGATAGTTGATGGCAGTGATAGTAGATGGTAGATTCCTTCATGCTAACCTTAACGACGCGTAAACGTCACACATCCTGAGCATGCCCCCCCCCCAGTTCCTTTCCTTAAATTTAATTCAGAGCCCTTTATGAAATCCAAACAAATATACAAATGTGATTATTATGCAGAATATGCCTGAAATCGATTTTAATTCATAGATTCTTTCCAACAAATCTTATGCCTATGGATATTAAGGATATCTTGCAGACAGTTTTGCCTCCGTAATCGTTAACTTCTTGCTGCATTTGGAAGAAACTTTATTCATTTTACCTAAAACTTTCTAATAACTCATTGGCGTATAGGAATACATGGTGCAATATTTTATTCTTTCATTTTGAGCGAAATTATGAATTCTTGTTTCGTTTTGCACTCTCTAAATTCAAAATCAAGAAGATGTCACGAGGTGCAAGTAAAGCGATTCCTTGAGATTGGGTTTCGTATTTGTAGCGGCATAATCAGTGACGCCCCCACCAGCGCCAACATTTGAACACACAACTTAACAATCCTCTGATTGATTGAGAACTCTTCTCCGAGAGACACTCATGCTCACAGTATGGAGATTTCAGCCTCGTGATAAGATACTAATTTCATTCGCTTTTCAGGTTATGTACAATGAACCTTATGAAAACCTTTTTATCATGTTAATGGTACCCTATAAGGGATCATATTGTCATCTTAAAACTCTTAGAGGTTCTCTGGTAGTATTGGATACGATATCAGAACTTATTTTATGTTATGATTATAACGCTAGAGTAGATTACCAATAAAAAACCGTCATTTTCCATGTGATTGCGTCCCGAAAAATTGGCCGTTGGCCATTTTGCATTTAAATTTTTACACGAATTATCTTCCACTTGCTCCCTTTTGATCCAGTTTCAAGCGGAAGTAAATTGGGTTATTCGGTATTCAGAAATTCAACGAGTGCATCCCAACTACATTGAAAAAGAGCTGTTTATTTTGACGTACATGTTTGGGTCTACTGAAATTAATTCATAATAAATGGGGCCAGATGAAATAGCATAATTTTTATCGTACACCACAAATATACCTTAAAACGAGGAATGGATACGTGTATTTTCACGTTAGATGACTGAATTTATTGTCTGATGCATCAGTGCACTTAAAATACCAAATTTGAGACTCTGGGCGACTATTATTTTTTCCTAAAACGTCAGGATGCGTATCGTAAGAGAGTAGCTACAATATTTAGAGATGTGGGCGATGAGATGCAGGTCTTTTGAGATGTAGGGATTTACAGGCGAATGCGGTGGATGGCGAGGAAAATAAATCTCTTCAAAAGAAGATTGTGTAAGAAACAATGATTAACCGGGACGGAGGCGAAAAGAGTGTTTCGAGGTTGGGGTAGTATGGAAATAATTACAGTAAGATTAAGCTTTTTTTGTCTTTGCCCACTCCACAAGGGAACTAGGATTGATATGCAGTATTTATACATAGAGTTTTCGTCGTTCATAAGCCAATTCTATTGTCGTTTAAAGTCGTTTATAAGCCAGGCATTGTCCATTGAATACATATATGGGTGATGAATGTATGAATGTTTTGAATTTCTGTGCACCAGAACTTTCTTTCTGACTGCAGAGAGAAAAGAACCAGTCTGTATACACGGTGCTCCCCTTCTGCAGGGATCCTCACCATGGAATTAATTGAACGCCGACAGCATTCACATTTCTAAACTGGTATTAAACATAATCGTATTGATTATCTGTAATGTCGTACTCGTAGATCTGTCGTTAGACATTTCTCCATTTCAGTTTTACGAGTTAGGAATTCGGGAAACGGATCCATTGGTCGTGGCAGTTGCATCCGCAAGGGGAAGGGACGAGAACACGCCCGCCGGGGTGCAGGATTTGAGAGAGGAGTGCGCGATACAGCCGAGACGCTTCTCTCTGATCAGGCCCAAGACGCTAACCTGGAGGGGGCATCGAAATAGGTGGCGAGGCTACGAGGGGAAGGAGGGTGGAGAATCCATGGTTCCTTTCGGGTATTTCCCGTGAGCCACCCATCCGGCGCCCTCTTTCCCTTCGGTGTTCGAACCTCTCTTTCTCTTGCTCACCCGCAACATTCGGTTCTCCCCGTGTCCAGTTACATCCACGAGGAAAGCCAATAGAGGCAACCTTTTTCCCCCCTCCCAAGAAACTCCCCCACCCCCACCAACCCGCCCCCTTGCCCTCCTGCACGACCTCCCGCGTCACCGGAGGTTTCGCGCCAGTCTGCCCCACGGCTCTCAATCGGAGTCAGGCACCCGCGCCACGCCAAAGCACGGCGCCCACGATCGGAAGCGCCCCTATTCCAAAGGAGACGAGATGAGAGGAGCGACGTCGACGCTTAACCCGACTTCCGTGGGCTCTCACTTGATGCGAAGGGAAGACTTGACACACTGAGAAGCCCCCAGATTATCCTCGACAGTACCAGAGGTTGTGACCACACAACCTCGGTGATTCCCGATTCTCGCGCGCACAAACAATTGGAGTCGTGGCGTCAAGATTTAGTCATTGTCGAGACGCGATAATTTCGCATTCTTGCTGAATAGACCCTGCTGTCATGGAACTTCGTGTTGTTTCCGCATTCGCTTGCCCTTGAAGAACCCCTTCGCTCGACCTGACGAGCGGGAGAAAGAACGCGATGGCTGGAGCGAGGACTGGAACGGAAATTAACGTTCAAGACTAGAGAACCCCCGAAAATAAAATAGCTCGCCCTGGTTCCCGTGCGAGCCGACTAAAATAATACCCCGAGCCACTCAAGGATCGCAAACGCATTTTAATTATTATTTTTTTAAGGCAATGGCGCAATTAACCTTCTCCGTATTTCACTGATCCAGAATTTCGGGCGGGAAACGACGCGCGTGGAAACGGGTTGACGCCGAGCTTGAACGACGCGATCCGCGAGCCTCATCCGCTCAGGTTCATCCACGAGTTTCTCATCCACTGTCAATCCTGAGGATGCGAATATTGGGGGCGTTTATTTTTCAATGAAAGCGAAATTAAATACAAGATCCGCTCACCTTTGCGTTCCGTCTCTCCCTCTCGTTCCCCGCCGCTCCGGCCCGACTCCTCCCGCGCGTGGAACGCCAGGGACGTCGTGGGCGTCGTCGGCCGTCGCCTCCGACGTCGTCCGTCCTATCGGCGTCGGGGAGATGGGACGTTCCCCACCCCGATCGCTCCCGTTGCCGTCGGCGGCGATTGCGGGCGTGCCGGCCGGGGGGGAAAAAATCGTTGGCGGGCGCAAATGTATTTCTCTACCTTCTTCCCCCCATCATATACACACACGGTCGCGCGCGCGAGAGGAAAGGATTTTTTTCGGGGAGGCGCTCCCGACTGGTCAACCTCACCCCCTTCGCTCTTATCTCCTCGCCAAACTCGTGCGCGGCGGCTCTCAAAAACTCCACCCGCTCTCCCCCCCCTTCCCTCGTCCCGTCGGCGCAATCCCCTCCTGCCCCCGCCCCTTGCCCCCTCCCTCAAACCTACGGCGATCCTCCTTCCGTGTACGCTCCCTCCCCCTCCCTCACCCACACATACACTTCTCCCTTCCCCCACCTCTCTCTCGGGGTGCACCCCCACCCTGGGGTCCGAGGTGGCCTGTGCGCAGGGCAGGATGAAAAAAATCATCCCCGGCTCCGAAAACCCCGCGTGATGGGCACTTGCTTGTTCGTCCGGACGTGGCGGCGGGATGCGTAACGACATCTGTGGGGCTAGGGCGGTACCACTTCGAGGGACATGAAATCATTTGCGCTCCATGAGCGGGAGGTTCAAACGTCTTACGGAATGGACTGGTGAAGAGAAACTAATATGAATCCATAAGTTGTCGTACTGATAAACGCAGCACTCCAACTCATTAAAAATCGGTATGATTACTCATTGTTAACGTCTTAGTTAGCTAGTTATTCTAGCTAAAGTTTGTCAGCAGTGTGCATTTGTTGTATTTTGTTTACATCTCATGCGACGGAATCCAATGTTTTCTTTTGTGATTTTGTAAATATATGAAGATTATAAAAGATCAGTCAATGGAAAAACGAGCAAAGCATAAAACCCCGATTAACAATATTTATTTATTATATTTAAAGTATTTATATATTTTAAAGTAATAGCGCACCTCTTTTTCTTTAAAAATTGATGTAGAGAATATAGATTATAATTTGTAGAGTAGTATTTGAGTGGGTACTTCACCACTTAAAATAGATGGTATCTCCTTTCTCTTGATATAATGTAAGATTACCCACACTCATCAACACCAGGTAGGTACTTCGTCCCGAATACTGAAAACTATTTTTTTTCTGAGTTAATATCTCTATAATTTGATATATAACCAATGAATTTCAAATCTCCATTTGGAAATGATGTAAAAATGGCATGCCAAGTTGTAAAAAATCTGAAGTGTAGCCCACTCTTTACAAACACATTGAATGCAGAATACACATGTGAGCACATTGACTGGAAATCCTTTTGAAAATGTTTTCATGAATGGCAAACCTGAGGAAGTTTGCCATGCATAATTCTCCACAACGCACTTTTATTACATACCCACGCTTTTTCAAGCAAACGGAAGTTGAATATAATTCATACTTATAAATAACTTTATAGCTCCCAAAACAGAAGATTAATTTTAAAACTGATTTGAAATCATCCATATAATTGATGGTAATTTAGCAAAAAGAAACAGAATCTTCCTCAGCCTTAACAATAAATGGTCCAACCATTTAGTGGAGGTACGTTTCTTCAGTTCATTCAGTTCATCCATCATCAGTTTATGTCTACACAATAAAATTTACTGTAACATATAGAAATAACATATATGTTTATTCTTCTAAAGCAGAATAAACAGATATTATGTTATTTCTATATTTTACAGTAAATTTTATTTTATTTATGCTTTAGCAGAATAAACATTCATTTTTCTTATCACTGGCAACCACTCACTTAAATTAATATCCGATTAGCAAAGAATACTATATTTAGACTTGGCTGTTGAATCTTCACTTCCATCGACATTCTAATATTACAAAGCTCTATATTAATGATAAATCTCGCTGTAATAAGTGATCGAAGAAGTACCCTACTTTTGGTTAAGATCATACATTAACCATGTATAAAGCATATCACCATAAATTTATTGAAAACGTACCGTAAAAAACTTTCACCCATTTATGAGAAAGCACCACTATATGACCCCGATTCATTGAATTGGATCTTTTCCAAATCATTATTATAATTTCATCAAACAGTTCTTAAAGCGATATTAAGGAGAATTTCACTCTACGGATCAGAGACATGGAAGTTGGAAAGGTGTAGCAGCGAAGAATACGTATAGCAACCTTAGATACATGTGTCGCGGGGACATGATGCTAGTTCTGATGTTTCGGAAAAGCCATGTAGATGGCAGTCTCAATACAATGTGTCGCGTGGACATAGTAGGGTTGGGTTCGTGGAATCAAAGAGTGGCATTCATTGCTATACATTTATTGGACTTACTATACAAGGAGCCCGGCCCGGAAGGAAAGAGGAAGCGGAGACAACAGCAGGTTCGGGCTCCGCAAGAGAGTTCCACAACCTATGTCTCCGGGGAGGGAGCAGCGTAGAGACAGCAGCAGGTTCGGCCTCCGCAAGAGAGTTCCACAACCTTTAGTGTCACCAGTCACTGCCCTGCTTTGCTTGGGGCGCTCGTTAGTGTCTACGGGGAGGGAGCAGCGTAGAGACAGCAGCAGGTTCGGCCTCCGCAGGAGAGTTCCACAACCTATAGTGTCACCAGTCACTGCCCTGCTTTGCTTGGGGCGCTCGGGGTTTATATATGAATTCCCGGGTATAAAGACCGGGCGCCGAACTCCGTATCATTAGCGGTAGGGGAGAGAGCAGGTTAACCTCGGTAGTGGGCGACTGTGTCCAGCCACTGTTCGCCAAATTTGCTATCGCGGATTCGGCGAAAAGGACACTAGCTCGCATGAGTTCTTCTAGATGTCCGAGCATCATGTCCCCGCGACATTGTGTATTGAGACTGCCATCTACATGGCTTTTCCGAAACATCAGAACTAGCATCATGTCCCCGCGACACATGGTGCTGGAGGAGAATGCTGAAGATTAAATGGACCAACTAAGTGAGGAATGAGGAAGTATGCAGAAGAGGAAAGGACACTATGAATATCTCTTAAGAAAAAGAACAACACTAGGTAAAATGGATGCACCTAGAGCCATAATCGATTAGGTCGAAATACGAGGGTCATCCGGAAAGTAGTACCCGTTCGTGCCGCATGAAGTGCTGACGACGCGAGTAGCCGCTGGACGAGGTCAGATAGCTTCAGTGGCTTGTGTGCCTTCTCTGAGCCAAGTTGCGTGACGCTAGCATTGCCTGTGTTGTTTCTGTGATTGTTTACAATGTTTAAAAAAATTGAGAACGCCGCCAGTTGTGAAGTGAGGCCAGTGATTAAATTCCTCAATGCAAGAAACGTTCGCCCATGTGATATTCATCGCCAATTAAAGGAGGTGTATGGAGACAATGTAATGGACGAGTCGTCTGTTCGGCGGTGGTGTCGCAACTTCAACATGGGGAGGGGGAACACACACGACGATGAGCGTTCGGGGAGACCGTCTGTCATTACAGACCAACTGGTGAGCTCAGTTGACGAATTCGTGAGGAACGATCGGCGCGTCACAATTGATGACATCTGTGAGCATAAAATTTTTTATGTTTGTTAATATTTACTTTTGTGTCTTTATTTCACGAACGGGTACTACTTTCCGGATGACCCTCGTATATTAGGAAGGAAAATTAGGGAGAAGATAGAAGAAAAAAGCAGTTGTAGGGCTTCGGAGAGGGGATGATCATAGGTTTAGTGGACATGGGAGGAAGGTTTGAGGATGAAGGGACTGGTCAGACGCCCTGGGCACAGAGTATACTTATACCCAGTATAGGTGGATGCTTGAGCTTGAGAAGCTGAATATGATAGCTATACCTAGTACAGTTGTATGAGGTTTATTCGGCCGAGTTTCGAGAGTAAGCTGCACGCTACTTGGCAAATATTCTGGTATGGGGAATGGTGCACGGACGATTACTCGCGTTTTATACAATGCGTGCAAATATAATCTCTCCACCGTATTATACTTGAATCTCACCGAATGTGCAAGCGGTTGATTACTTCACATTTCAGCGCTTTAACCAGCTTTTCCCAGATAAATCTCGCCGCCGGGTTCTTACCTGGCACGCTGAACGACGATTCCAAGATCATTGCATCGTTCGACATTCAAATTGAGAAGACCGCAATTAGTATTTGACTGAACTTTTGAAAATGTCTGATATTTGAAAACTAATTTTTGATGCTAGGAAATGCATTCTTTCTGTCTTATTTGGAGACAATTTAAGTATGTGTACGTATAGGTGTAGACTGAGAGGCTGAACTGCATGGCCGCAGAAGGACAAGGCTATGTATATGAGCCAGAAGTTGTCTATAATACCTCATCAAATCGAACGCGTAAAAGGTGGATTTAGTGGATTCATATCCGTCCATATTCTTCCGACATCCGACTGGGCTGGGAAAAATACATGGCCGTGTGGTAGGTGCTCGTTGTTTAGTCATTTCATCAACTGCAACCTGTCTCAAGAGGATAAATGCCTGCGCATGTCTGGAACTTTCAACTACACGTGTACAGTGCTACCTTTTGTCTGCCGAGTCAACCAGTCACTTGGTAGCTCGAGTCGAGCCGAAATGCATCGTGAGGGACATCGGGAGAATACGAAGGACCGGATTCATCCCTTGAAGCAATACGAGCGTGAGCGTTTATATTCGTGAAAAAATATGATTCTACTAATATCCATAGAATACTTGCGATTTTATTTTTTTATTATAAATACGCCCGCCAATTAAAAAAAAGCGAGATAGAGTAATTCAAAGTTGATAAAATTGGTTCTCACTTCTTTTTTCTTCCAGCCACACTCCGGAAGAGGAGGATGCGTCATGCAGTTACGCTGAGGTCATCAGCCACCAGTCTGCGGGGAGGTTTCCTGCCGAATGCCATCGCTGAGTGAAATAAAATACTTGACCTCCACCCTCAGCTGACTAATCAAACCTTAGCTCGTTTTTGCGGTCCTGAGCGGTGGGTGAAGTTCTGTTTTTAAAAAAATTGATAATGTGTCCCTGAATTTCATCAGGTAGATCAGAAAAGATTTTACGCATATCAGTTTACGGCCAGCAATAAGAATTCCTAATTCTCTCTCCGGAGTAGTAGAATTGAGGGGAGGCGACCGACAGCTGAGGTCATTTGCGCCATAGGGGATGGATAGGAAAGGATGAATGGTGGAGAGAAACCCGGCGTCAGTATTAACCTACTCTTTATGAAAGGCGCCAAGGGATCCGCAACTTAAAGTCCAACCCGACGTACGACATACTCACTCAAAAGTGCCCTCCACAAAACACCTCAAGTAGGGATCGAGATACCTCTGAAAAATATTCAACACCGCCGGGATTTGAACCTGGGCCCTCTGGGTAGGAAGCCAGTACGTTAGCCCCCGCACCATTTTAAGGATCCCCTTATTCTCTCTCAGGTTTCACCAAGATGATGCGGAGTTTGCATATCTTTAAAAGGAATACCAAGTGGCCGTCGATTTATTGTTGACTTTAATTTCAATCAGGAATATTTGCGAAATCAACGAAGTTTCAAACTAATTTTGATATCCTACAATATTAATCTATTATGGCAAAGCAAATTGATACGAAACAGAGTAATAAAACATAACTTTGAACTTGTCCTCTGCATAATTTTCATGCCCTGCGCCTTCCGTACAATGTAACAGAGCGCCACTATACAATTACGATTCTTCCATTTCCTTTGTTGTTGATATGTCATCTCCAAGACACTAATTTTGAATCATTAATTCCACCTGTTTATGCGTTAAATTTAACAGCATGTGTCTCTCTAGTAAATTCTCTTGTAGTATTGGATTCTTTGGCGGTCTTCTTTAATTCTAAAACTGCCAATGCAGTTGCTTTGACTCCGCAGTGAATGGCACTTACAGTAAGCTCATATGGGCATGGGGTAGAGTAAATGGAAGGAATGGAGGGATGACACTTGCATGATGGCAGTTATGGGGCTTAGGTTGTGTTCGAGTGGAAGAAATAATATCCGTGGACAACTATTCATGAGAACGGTGGAGTGATGGATGCAATGTGGTATTTCTCTGGATGGATAGCCCTGGGGCATGTGAATAGTGTAATGGTGACCCAGATGGAAAGCAAAATACAATACTGGAACGGAGAAGGAAATGACCAATGCAGTACTCAGGGCAGTCTTTCTTCGACTCAATGAAAGATTCGATGTGAGTTCTCCACTAGTTTTTGTTTTGAAAAAGGGCGAATGTTTAATGTTATTATAATTTCTTTCGCCTTTAAATGAATCGTAATGAATGTTAAAAATATAAAAATAATATAAGACTTAATAATAAAAATATCCGGGGTTGGATTAAAGACTATTTCAATGGTCGGGTACCCAGAGTAGAGATAGATGGAGTCAGCTCCATTGCAGTAGAAATTACTTCAGGTGTTCCCCAGGGAAGTGTTATCGGACCTCTTTTATTCCTACTTTGCGCTAGTGACATCGGCACCGTAGTCACTAGTAAGATACGTTTATTTGCCGACGATGCAGGGGTTTACCGTGATATCCCTAATCCTGAAGTCGCAGCAGCTTTATCAGATTACCTTAATGCTATTTAACGCTGGTGCGACACTTGGTAATTAGAATTAAACTTTAAAATTTGCGTATTGATAAATTTTTGGAAAAAGAGCAATTCCCTCCCGAACGCCTCATGCATTGGGGAACACCGAAATGGAATGTGTAGACTCAATTAAATACCTAGGCGTTACCCTCACTCACGACCTCTCCTGGGTGAAACACATACGTGGTATGGAAAAGCTAACAAAAGATTTAGGATTTATTAGAAGAGTATTGGGTAAATGTTATGAAAATATCAAAGAGATATTATCTTAGAGATCTTTTATCTTTCGCTGGTTAGGCCTCCTTTAAAATACGCTGCAAGTATATGGAATACTCGCGAAGTTGAATAATTATCGAATTAGATGTGGTGCAGAGTAGGGGACCTCGATTTGTGAAACGTTGTCATTATGAACTTGGTAGCGTATTCAAAATATTAGAGCAGCTAGGCTGGGAATCACCCACGGAGCGAATATTAAATTACAGATTAAATCACTTGCATAAATTAGAAGGATGTCTCTTAAGCAGTGATGTTGAAAATGTAGTATTACCCCATCGCACTACTGTAGGAGAGAACAAGTCATTAAAATTAGAGAGATTAGGAGCATGTTAAATAGATTTAAGATGTCATTTTTTCAACGAACTATAGAGGATAATAATAACATTGCTCGAGTAAATTAAGTAGAGTCATGTTTCGGGTCAAATTATTCTGGTGTGTATTCACCCCCTGCCACACACCCTAGCGGTGGCTTTCAGGGTACTAAAATAAATAATAATAATAATAAATAAATGTTCCCAACTTGAGAAAAAAATTGATATAACTTGATCTTATTTGGCACTTTTTGTTTTGACTTGTACAATTATATGTCCTTTTTATTTTGAGGGACATTTAATGGTCATGACATCCGTCATGTCACATATAATAATACAGAATTGTTTGGGAATGAATACTATAGCGCACAATATCTAACAAGTCAGCGCTACAATTAGGAGCGTAGTGAAGGTGGCAAGCAAAGGGAAGGCGAGGAAAAGGGCGGAAAACAGAGTGGATGATGCGCGTGCTGATATTTTATGCCACTGTTTCTTTCTTATCGATAGATTAAATGAAATAAGCTCACTGTTCATTACTTAGGGCTTGTTATGGACGCTGTTACCTCGATGAATGCTCACCAGTGCGCTATCAACGACGTTGGGTTTAAAATTTTTGTTTTCGGTTAAAACGGTTTTTATTAGCAACTTATTTGTGTTGCTTAGTGACAGCCGATCCCGGCCGTTTATAAATTGAATGCAAAGCTTCATTGGTCTGAGGAAATTAATTCTTTCCTTCTCCCTATACTTAAGTGTTCCCAGCTGCTCAAAGTAAATTAGGGTACATGTTGCTTGTTAAATTTTGAAAATTATGCATGAATTCTTCCATTAGATTGTGAAAAGTTTTTGGCTCATGAGCTTGCCACTGTCTTTATCTTTTGCATTTTTGTACCTAGTGCTCCACAGATTATTTTCGCCTTGTCAGTTAAAATAACGATGGGAAACCATAGGCGGCACAGGGGAAATATATGATCCCTCTCTCCGGATTTGTGAATTCCAAACTCCGTTGGCCTTAGCATTAGGTGAACTTCATCATCGCCTATTAAAACCGGTCTTTGGGTTAATAACTGCATTAATATTTTTTTAATGGAATGTTATTTTGTATCGTTTTTTTTAAATCAGGAATGCATGTATTATGGAACGGGACCCGCAGTAATATTGATCTTCTTATTTCCGTTCGAGCGATTGTCGTTCTTCGAGCTCACTTCTTTAAATTGCCTGTAACGTATTGTATTAAATGAAAAAGCAAAGGGGTTTAGATTCTTCGCGTGGATGCTGATATTTTCCAACGTTTCTTTTCCTCTGGTGGGAATAATTAAATTGTCGATTGAAGATGAACTATATGTTAGGGGAAGTTTGACCCTGAGGAAGTCTCCAGCAGAGGACAAGAAATGTAAATTATCGAAACAGATGCGGAGAATCCCAAAAACCTTGTTATTCCATTCAATAACGAACCAAGATGAGAGAATGACCTTGACATTGCAGTAATTAAAGTACTAATATAGTGGAATATAGAATACAATCAGGGCGTACACGTATTTACCTGATCCGTAGATTTCGAAAAGGCATTTGATATAGTGAATTGGGAAAAAGTAATGAATATATTGCTCTTTTCTATGATAATTATCTTGTTCTTCTTCTTGTTTACTTTCAATTTCAAATCTTCTACATAGGTCTCTGGATAGTAGTTTGAACATCTTATCCATGCCTTTTTCAGAGTCTGCAATAATTGCTATATCATCAGCAAAGCCGATACTGTGAATTCTTCTTCCATTCACTTTAATATCGTCAGTCCTTTCTTCCATTTTTGTAATTGTTTCTTCGATGAAGACATTAAATAGGTAGGGAGATAGGGGACAACCTTGCCTCACGCCTATTTTCATTTTTGCTACTTTCTTGCATCCATTTATATAAATGTTAGTTTTATGTGTATAGTACAAATTAAAAACCATTCTTCTATGTTTCCAATCAAGTTCGTTTTTCGTCAATATTTGGAATAGTAATCTCTAGTCAACTTTGTCAAATGCCTTTTCTAAATCTATGTATAACGGTCACATATCTCTTTCTATTAATCTTCATCCTCCTCTCTAAAACCTGTTGTATTACTTGTATCGCTTCAGTGGTCCTCTTCTTCTCTCAAGTCCAAATTGATCAGCTACTAAATTTTGGTGGATTTATTATATTTTTCCTAATTTTCAATAGGGTTTGTTAAATGTGCATAAGAATGGAAATTTTTCTATAACTGGAAGTCTGACGTGATACCTTTCATGGGGATTGTAACTATTTTACTACCAGTAAAATCTTCAGGTACCTGTCCTGTTTCATAACATTCGTTAATCATATTGAACAGCCGATCTGTTTTCATCTTTTCCATATTATCAGTAGTTTTTCATGTATATTGTCTGGGCCTGTTTCTTTGTTGTTCTTCAACCTTTTTAAAGCAAAAATGAATTCTTCTCTGGCTATTGAAGGACCTAGCTTATCTTTGTCAACACCTTTTTCATCCCCTATCTAGGCATGATTATTCTGTACCTCTTTCCATTGTGTAATTCTTCTATGTACTCCTCTCCATCTTTTACTCACTTTATTGTATTCAAAGGGTATATTTCCACTTTTTATCTTGAATCACATTTGTCCCTGTTCCTCGCTTTAATTGAAGTGATTACATTTTTGTATATGCTTTGTCTGATCTTCCCCTCACCAAATCCTCTTCTATTTCCTCACTTCTTTCTTTCATCTATTTTTCTTTCTCTTCCCAATGTTTTTTTAATATATTGATTCTTTAACTTTCTTTGTCCAACAAAATCTTTCCACTTCTTATTTCTTTCTTCGATGAGATGTAATGTTTCTTTGCTCATCCATCATTACCGCGGTTCTACTTTTCTTTCTCCTAGTATTTTTTGTGTCACTGATTTAACACATTTTTTCATATGCTCCCATCCTTCTTTTTTCCCAATCAATTTATTAATTTTTTCTGCCAGCTCTTGGGCAACCCCTTTTTCTTTCCACTTTTCTAAGCACCATTTCTTTGGTATATTTCTTTGGTATTTCTTTCACCTAATATTGCACTTGCAATCACAAGAAGGTGGTCTTTATCCAAGTCGAAACCAGGGTAGGTATGACTAGACCTGATCTGATTCCTGAATCTTTGTTTGACTAGTATATAGTCTGACCAGTATATAGTGTCCCCTAGTGCTTTACATTTATATCTTCTTCTGAAGGAGACAGGAGAAATATACATGTAAAGCTATAATATAAATGTTATAGGGTATATATATGCGATATATTAGACATATTTTGTGCATATAGATATATGTAAATAGCATTCTGCCCTTTTTTTTAAGGCATATATATTTTTATTGATTTTATTAAGTGTTGTCATCGCTTGATTCATGGTCTCCTGTTTCAGAGATAAAAGATTTTTTCCTCATATTTAGAGTTTTTACTTCACAATTGAACATGCCTTTCACATGTTAGCATGTCCAGCACTGTTACTAAAATGAATCAAACAAACTGTTTACTTTTGTGCACAAATTAAATATTTTATAGCTATGGTTTCTATTTTACAAAATCATAAACAAGGAATTAGAGACAAGACAATTTTTAAATTTCAGTCTACATTAGTTGATACATGTTGATATCATTGTAAAATTGATAACATGTTTGTACTTTAAACTATTAGACTCTGGTAAAATTGACCGATTTAAATTAATTATAAAATGAATATTTTCCAGAGATTAAATCCTGGAAGTGTATAAAGTGTGTGAGGTGCTTATTCATACTTGGCTCTTATTTGCTAATTCAATCCATATTCTTTCATAAACCTCAGAATTCTCAGGCTCATCTCTTTCAATTTTTCCCTAACACCTCTCAAGGACCCAATACCGACTGTCATTTTCTGACAATGATGTTTATCCTCTAAGTAAAATTTAACAACTGGATTACTATAACAAATTACTTTTATCAAACTAGTATTAGGATTATTAGTAAGAAAGTAATAAGTAAAAGACAATCTCATGCATTTAAGGATTCACAAGCAGCTATCAATGGGTACAACTTGACATAAAAGTGTGATTAATCATCTTTTTAATGCACTTAGTTCGGTGCCTTCCTTGTGTGGCTATCAATCACTGTTTTCTGTTTATTTTTCTGATTGATTGTACAATGTAGATTTCTTATTGATAGTCACAGTCATGGAAATTATTTTTGATAAAATTGGTGATTTTGAAGCAAAAGTTTCATTCATTCATAAATCTTTATGATTTGTTTCCTACTCATCTTCAAATTGTGTCCATTAATTGTTGTTTCAAGTAGAAGAATTTGAGATAAGACTAAGTAGTCCATTTTATGGAATTTTTTTTAAAACTAGGGGTTTGTTTAGTTTAATTTTTATTATAAGTTATTCATTAAATCCTCTGCTTATAACTGGAACCTCGCAATCAAATGAAAGGTGAACTGGGGTGGGCAAGAGTTCAAAAGTGCAAGGACTGATAGTAAAGTATCACTACAGCAAGTGGTGGGCAATAAATAACAAAGGCAAAGGAACATGAAATAGAGTAAGGATGGAAAGGGGGCCTGTGGACTAATTAAGGAAGTTAACAATGGTAACTGTCGTTAGTGAACAATATTATTTTTGTGCATCTCTTAACTCACTCAGTCCAACTGACTAATCATTTGTCTTGTCTTCATATTTCTTCTTTTTAACTCCTTGCATTACTTGTTCCTAACGCCTTCCCCTGTTGCTGTTTCATTGCTGATTTCATTATCATTATGCCATTCTTGGGAAACCTTTATTAGTACCTACCTCCTTATTCATCATCACTTTTATCCTACTCCTCCTGCAACTCCTGATGATGATATGTGATTTGCGTCACTTCTAATGAGTGAAGGTCTCTGAGGGAATTGCAGGAATAATTTTTCTCTTATCTTCTTGTCCTTTCTGTTTTGATCACAAGTACTGATATACCCGACTCTTTCCACAGTTTTAGACCACATTCTCCAAAGTATTTAATAAGTTGCAAGCCCTTGTAGCTTGTTCATGCAGATCTTTTATCTGTTAATGCAAATGTTCATTATTAGAAATTTATTCCATAGAATGCATATTTAAAATTTACATTATTCTTTTTAGGATTGTTTGAAATGAGTAGTGGACAGAATTTCTATGGGACATTAATCCCTCATGTACTTGTTCTGAGTCTTATTGTAACTTCATCACTCCTACAGTTATTCAAGTAGCTGATGCATGCTAGTGAAAAATTAAGAAGCCAATGGCAGTTATATTTAGCCTCCCCTCACATCTTGAAGTACTGGAACATTATAGTGGAAGTGCAAAATATTGATAGCTCTTTGCAAGAGGCATGTGAAATTACCTGATATGTGGCTTACAGAATATTTTGTGAGCAGGTAATTGCTTTGAGTTGTGATAGATAAGGATGATCACCATCATTTCTGTCAAATATTTTACATTGTTTCCCTATATTGTACAATTTTATCCGCACTATGTTCAGAAATATCACCAAGCAAAGGAGGGCAAAGTGAACATGTCCCACCTTGAGCAATGGGTACCTACTGAGTCTCTTCCAGTTTCATCCCTATACACTCAAACTGACACAAGTTAATGCATTTATTTGTGCATTTTAATCAAGCAGCCAAGAAACAAGAAACTGATCATAAAATGAGTGCTATATATGTTATACAAGGCTTAATAGCTGTAGTTAATGCCTCCATTTTAAATTAATGCTTACCACATAAATGTTAGCTAAACAAGATCTGAGCATGTAACCTGTTTCAACTCTTCGAGGCTATTGTTCTCTATTCTCATAACAAATCCTTACAGTCACAACCTGCTTCCAAACATTTCCACAAAATTTATTACTCATGTTATAATGGTTCTTTTTCCCACATGCTCCATAGTATATAGAAGAAGGGCATTTTGTCTAGAATAAACAGTTGCTGAAACCCATGCATGGTTAACAGCAGCATATATTAGCAGTAATCACTGTTTTCAGTGGGTTAAATATTCTGAGTAAGTCATGTGTAGTCTGGCCATCACACTGCAAATTAAAAGCCTACTCATGCATCATGACTTTGACTGTGCACTACTCAGGGTTATTACATGTTTCAGCTTAAATTATTGTCACTTTAAGGCTTGCAATAATGCACTAGTTGGACAAATTTTCCACTAATTTCCATTAGGGCTTTCAAGATTTAATTGAACTCATGAGTCCAGTTTCATTTTCATAGTGATGCCCTGGAGCATTGCTCTTTCAAACCATATTTTTTCAGTGGTGCTTCCCTAATCCAGTGATAACACTGCATTGATTGCCCTGAACTGCTCTCTTTCTTCAACTTCAACCTGATCCACCTGCACCCACTCCCTACTCCATCGGCCTATTCCTAGAATATCTCTCACCAAACGCTCACCTTTATTTCACATCTCCTCCCTTCTAAATTCACTCCCTCACACTTTCAATCCTTTCAATTTATCATGCCACCATTTCACCACCCAAGCCTTATCCTACCTTTCAATAAATTAAAATTTTCCCCAGTCCATGCTCGGTTCTCGTTGTTATTGTTATGCTGTCATTGTCTTTTGTCCTTTTCATGTTTGTTATATTTTTCACTGTAAATTGGCGCTACTGCTGTATGTGAATTATGTTTAAAAAATAAATAAATTCCAATTTAGATTGCATCACAAGGGTCTGAGAACATGTTGGAATCAGCTTCATGCACCAAGACATTGTTGAATTGGTTTAATAATCTACAACTTGCACATTTTCCCCACTGGACAACCAAGGGTGAAATGTTCCTCATTTATTAGAATGAATTGGAAAGAGACAAACAAGTTTTTTACAGGCTGGTTACAGTTTTGATGAGACCAATGTCTCAATGTAGCTCAGGAATTCTTTTCACTGTGCTCTGCCATTTTGTCCACTTTGCACCCATTCCTTAAATACCTCTTTTTATACCACTCTATGTACCCAGCTTCTTTTAGCATTTATTCATAATGCCAAACTTTCAAGGCATCCATTCTTCTCTTTCTTTTTTCTATATGGACCAGATCTCTTACCTCCATAGAGAGTGCTCCGAACAAAAGCTTAATAATTTCTTCCTTAATTCTATGCTAATATTTTGTGTCTTTAAGGCAGGTTTTCTCTGGTGGGATCTCCTTTTTCCATTGATATTCTGATTCTTATTTCTCTTTCTCTCTTTGCATCATTTGTTATGAAAAATACAAGCTATATTAACCCATATCAGACCATTCTCTTTGCTTTTTCATTGGTAATTCTCATATTCCATTCCAATAATGTCATTCATAGCCTCCATTGTAATTTTTGTTTATTACACAGCATTGTGATTTTAGCATATCTATCTTATTAAACTGTGTAAATCTTCTTTGCTTATTCTGGTCAACTGAATCTTATATATATAAGTTGTATAGTGAGTATTGTAACATGGTCAAGCTCTCCCTCATGTCAGATGCTTGCTCCCACTCATTTCTGGACCAAGATGTGGCAAGATTTATCAACAATTGATATTTTACATACAATCTTTCAGTCTCTAAATTTCTCTCTATTATGCCTCCTGCCTTTAGATCTCCTGGATAGCTTATAAGTTTCTTGACTTTGAACAATCCTTCCCAAGAGTCCCTTCAATTATACCCTTATAAACAGACACCAATTTTGCCTCTGATAGTTCAACTGATTTGATTCCATCTGTTTCTGAAGAAGTGTAGGACAAATTTAATAATATATTGTGTAACTCTCTTGATCTCTTTTGTATTTAAATGAAAAAGCTTAACTTAGTCTTTCATTGTGTCTCTTTTGCTTAATTACCTAGGCTTCATGTGAGATCTTCATCACATTGTTTTTTTCAAGCCTTTCACTGCTTAGTCAAATTTTTATCTTGGTACACCTGGGCCCTGTGTTCTCCTCGTCCAAAACATTATATGACATTGTTCAAATTTTTCAAATCATTGTGGAATCGTCTTTACTATAGGTATTGTATTCATTTTTGTTACACTTCCTCGTTTTTAGCATCAGTTGCTTAAAATAATCAATACCATTGAAATGTTATTCCTATTGACTTTGTTGCTCTCACCTTGTTTTTTTCCAATTAATTGATTGTGTTATACCATAAACGTTTCTACCAATAGCTGTTCACCATCCTTGGGTTAGTATTAGAATTCCTGAACATGAACATTTTTTGTTTTTAGGGACTTTTTGGAAGTTGATTATTAAATGCATCAACATTTAACCCTTCTTTGATTGTATACTAGACAATGATTGTTTAGATCATATTATAAGCTCTATTCAACCAATGCCATTGATGGATAAATTACAAGTATAACTCCTGCTATGATGATAATCACCACCAGTCAAAACAATATGGCAAAAACAGGAATTAATCAATATTTAACCACTTTAGATTTTAATTTAAAATATTGTTAGGAGATAATGAGATATCTTATCATGAAATTGGGTAAAAAGTAATCTCTGACCATTTCTTGGAAAAAAAATTTTAACTGCAGAAAAAAAGTAAGCCAAACTATATGAATCGTTATCCATATTCAAAGAAAAGGCACCATTTGTTTTTGTGCTAGGACGGTTTTATTCATTAATTTAGGTTATACAAGTAGATATTTATGATATACATTTTACTTTACCTGGTCATAATAATCGAGAGGTAACTTGTAGAGGCGCTTTGATATACTGGTATATATCATTAGGCAGGTGGAGAAATGCTAACCTGAACCTATAGATAAAGAAAAATGATCAAAGGATTAAATCGGTACATATATTTAGTGAAAGGTGAAAGAAGAAAAAAATACGAGCAAATAACGAAAGATAAGTCAGAGAATATTACTCAGATGAGGGACTTGGAATGGTTGGGCAATTTTTGAGGACAAGGAAATTAAAAAATATAAATGGTTAGAGGAAATGTAGATATTTTAGAAGAGATGGGTGGATTTTATTGCTAATTCAGAATAGCATATCACAAAAATCCATTCATTTAAACCAAAGCCATCACAATCCATATTTATTCTCATTATTTTTACAAGGAGGTATCAGTCTAAATTTCCTTCAGTATGATCCGATCATAATCCGATTCATTATTTAACGAAGTTGACAGGAGAAAGGAAAAGAAAAAAATTAGCCAGTTATGTTATTAACCGGAAGCTATCACGTATTCGATTTTGTGCATTTCGTCTATCAATGTAAATTGCCATTTTCGTTTTATAAATCTTGCGAAAAGGTAACAGGATAAAAATGAAAAATACTTCAGTATGCATTCTCCTTATTTTTATCCCGCTACATAATTTTTGGATGTTGGTGCAGTAAAAAGTGAATAGTCAGAGCAAAATTTAATCTTTTCTTTTTTTTAAATTTTCTGTGCCCTTATGCCTGAGAAACCGTTCCTTCGAAAATATCAGGGTTCTAAGTGATGCTTCCTGAAAAGCGTTGATAGCGTGTTTGGATCCGAAATAGTTTTAAAAATTAGCTAAAGTTGCAAAATATCCCATCTTAATAGACTCAAACAATCCAACCAATCACACGCCATACTTCGAACCCTTGACGAGGGTTCTATGGATGCTGTTGCAGGGCATGTTAACAGCGGAACTTTTTAGTGGAACAGATATTTTAGGTTTGAGGTCGACACTCGCCATGGTCACTCATTGCCGGTTAATCGAGCCCGTAATGACCACCCGGCTAAAGAAGCTTCGAACACCTCCAACCCAGAAAGTTCACGGAGAAAAGTCTGCCTTATATTCCTAGTTCCTTCGGCAAGGTTGTGTATGCGGGAATTAATGCTGGAAATTATTTAAAACTTGAATTGCTCTCGTAAAATATGCTCCATAAACGGTTCAAAATAGTGCGTTAAGCAGTATAGTAAGTGACGCAGGACCATCATTTCAGTCTGCGGATTCGAACCCGCGTTCCCTGCAGGACAATGCTTTATTTTAACTTTCTTGATTCCTGTACCCCAAGTGACGAACGCCATTGCCCCTTCAGTCTCCATTTGGCTGCGCAAAATAATTGAAGTGGGGTTTAACTTCACCCCGGAAGCCCTCCTCCAATCAAGCGATGCACCCGCCGCTTTCGCTTTCCCCTCCCTCGCTCCGTCTCTGCCTCCACCCACCACCGCCCGCCCCATTCTCTCCCTCTCGTCATTATCCAGCGTTTTCTTCCAGGTAGGTAAAATTGAAATCATATTCTTTTTTAGCAATTAACCGCCAAAACATTCACGGGTCGCGGCGACACCCTAGCTCACGAACCCTCTATATATCCTCGCCCGAACGCGGTCCGACCCCCGCCACTGATCCTAGAGCCTGCTATCCTAGATAAATGTGCAGATAAGCACTTAAGCCCCAGCCCAAAACAAGTGAAAACTTAAACAGAGCAACAACAGCTACTGCTTTGCCATCATTTTCCTTTCGAGGTAGTGAAACTTTTTACTAACTTAAGCATTAATTTTACAAATATGACACTTTAAGTAGAAATATGATATGATAAAATATAATCAAGATCCCTAAAAATGTTCCGTGTTTTTATCCCTCTATATATGTAATTGGATATTATTGGGCCTAAGGGCCTACGCGCCTTTCGGAGCGTCTTAGTTGCAGTCATTGGGTTTCACGCAAGCGATCCTTATGAATACAGGTACATCAGCATTTGTTGTTTCCAGCGTAACTTTATGGAATTTACATAATTTATTGAAATAAATTGAAATTATCGACTTTGTAATTCCACTCACTTTATTTAAAAACAAGATCCAGGTTTCGACGTTGAACGCCATCATCAGGTGATGACGACGTTCAACGTCTAAACCTGGGTAGTGTTTTTAAATAAAGTGAGTGGAATTACGAAGTCAATAATTTAATTTCAATATGTTATCAAATTCCATAACGTTGGAGACCAAGCATTTATTGCATCGCGGAGTAAAGGTAAGTACATGTAAATGCCTGTATATCCGTGTCATTCACTATGGAGTCACAGCAGCTCCATTGGCAGTCTAAAAATCACAGAACACCGTCAACATATCTAATATACTACAAGAGAATCTACTAGAGAGGAAAATACTGTTATATTTAACGCATAAGCAGGTGGCATTAAAGAATCGAAATTAGTGACCTGAAGATTACATGATGAATACACTGTGCATATATAATGTGCGGAAGGCGAGGGTCATGAATTTTATAAGGAGGTTATCCTCAAAGTTGAGTTTTATTATTTTGTTTTGAGGGCTAATCGGTAGGTAAAACTTGAAAAGATACTTATTCATCGTATCATCTTTGGGAAACTGTATAGAGAAAGATAAAGCAGGATACTTTTATTGCTACCTTAACTTTGTATACGTAAAATCCATTCTAGTCTACCTGATAAAATTCAGTGACTCAATATCGTGGATATCGTGATTATCTATTTTTTAAAACAGAACTACACCCACCGGTCACGACCGCAAAAACGAGCTAAAGTTTGATTAATCAGCTGAGGGTGGAAGCCAAGCATTTTACTTCACTCGCGGATGGCATTCGGCCGGAAACCTCCCCGTAGACTGGTGACTGATGACAGCGTGACTGCATGACGCATCCTCCTCTTCTGGAGTGTGGCTGGAAGAAAAAAGCTGAAGTGAGAACCAATTTTATCAACTTTGAATTACTCTATCTCGCCTTTTCTTAATTTGCGGGCGTTATTTCTAATAAACATAAATAAAATCGCAAGTATTCCGAGGATATTAGTAGAATCCTATTTTTCCCGAATATAATTGGGAGAGGCCGCGAAAGTAACTTTTGAATGGAGTCATCCGCTACAGTGCAAAAATTGCAGAGTCCCGGTCAAGGCGAATGATTTTAACACTCTGCAATTGTTGCATCGTATTACAATAAGCCTCTCTTCAATTCCAATCATTTTATTTAACAACCCTATCTTGTTTCTACTCCTTCCTCGTTTCCCTAAAATTCTCTCCAAAACACAGTCTTCAACATCTCATTGCCAAGCAAAATGCTCTTCCTCAATTCTTCTTCCTCCTTTGGATATTTCCCAACAAACCTCTCTCCTCACCCTAAATGCCGCTTCTTCTTTAAGATATTGACCACTGAGATGGAGGTAATTAATTGACTCTAGATTGATAAAGCCTCGCAAGCACGTCCTCTAATTCCTCATTCTTTGCTGTTTTTAGTTTCTTTCCTTTTACGTTGCCCTCAACTGTAGCTCTTCTCAATGGCACCTCTTGGAGCTTATACGGCAGAAACGAGATTAAACGATGAGATCTCGTATTTCTCTGTAGTTTCCTTTTTCGAAATAATGGGATTATTGTCCACGTCGTTAAGAAGTTTTACCCTCCCTTCGACTTATAGAGATTTTTTCTCAAATTTTATGTTTTTAACTTGCAGCCTGAACCGAAGACATTCTCGTCAACCTATCACCACGGTTGTGAGCAATTAACCTCGCTGGCTTTCGATTTCGTGGAGCTTCAGTCCTAATGCTTTGATGCGTGTGTTGGTAGAGGGAAGAAGATGTGCGAGCTCAGTGGTAATCTTACTTGCAACCGATCAGCGTTTTTGGCCTCACACATCAAGTTTCGTGACGTGTTCTTCTTTCATTTCTTTTTCACAGATTGCATAGAAATTCTGATCTGGTGTGGTACGACATAATTCTTCTCTTATCGTTACATCTCAGCGTTTAATTTTGTTAAGCAAGCAGAACCTGTATAACTCACATTTAGATTTCAAATGTCATAGTTCACGCGTGAAACGCTAATGGCGTTACACCACAGAGATAGTGTGGGGAGGAGTGTATCTATCTACATCAGAGTAGTATATCTATTCATCTACATCTATTACTAAAAGGATCATAGCAAGGCGCGCATACACCAGAAGACGAGAATATTTCCAATTTTTATTGATTCAGAATAAAAAGGTAATAATGTGGGGCGAAGTAACTCCTCAAGCCGATATAGGTATTTAAATGCTTGGGCCTCACTCGCGGTATTTAATTAACCTGAAGTGTCTTCCTGTTGCAGCTTGTTGAAAATAATTTATATCGAAATCAATATTTATTCTAAAATTTAAAAAAACTTATGTTAAAGTGCTTATTCTAATTAGTAAAAATTAGATTGCGTTATATTTTATATTTTCACGTCTTTATTAGTATTTAAGTTTCGAACCTCGATACTTCAAGTTCAGTTTTGTGAGATATAATTTGAATTAATCCTCTAAATATAGGCCTGAATCGCAGTCGGGGCACCAGTACACCGTATCCCTCCTTTTACATCGTGCAGAGCACAGCTGACTTCTTTGAGGCCTGGACTTCTTCCAGGTCGGCCGCATCTTTCCAGTTAAGTGCCTCTCGACCAAACTCCCTCTCTTGAACTTGCACTAATACTCACTTCTCTCTCTCCTTCTGGGTGCTCAAATAAATTCCATATATTATCTTAACTCAAAAAAAAACTTATCCCTCTTGGAACCATTACTGGGTTTATATACTAGGCTTTTCTACTTCTCTTTCTCAAGAAAATAATCTAACATCAGAGACTATAGACGGTGGTGAGGCCTTTTTCCCTCGCAACTGTTATGACGAAACAAAAAGAAAGAATAATACACGATTAGTTCCAGAGAAATTAGATAGGTTGATCATATCAAGCAATAAAGACGAATAGAACCTGAGGACAAAGCGTAAACGTAAACAACTCGCTTATCTCATAACGACGGATTTGATAGATTTATCTTCCTAAAGAGTGTCTTTTCATGCAGCCGAAACAGAATTGTTAGGAAGATTCACTATCTAAGAGGCCTAGGGCAACCATAGATATTTAAAAAATTTGATGTCGCCGCAGAGGAAAATTCAAAACCGAGAGAGCGGTGCGGGGCGTTCGAGCGGGGCGAGTCGGCAGGCGTTCGACGTACAGCGTACGACGAACGCCTGCCGACTGCGACGTACCACGTACTGAGAACCGCGCTGAGCGGTTAACAAGTAAATTGTTTAGGATTTGTTGCGTTAATGCAAACGATTGATGGCAACTACTACGTGCACGGCAAAAAATACCGTAGTTCGCATTTAACAAAATATAATTATAAAAAAGTCGGTTCACCTGAATTCATTTTAAGCGAGTTTTGTATTCCCAAACCTGCGGCGCTCTATTAATCTCTTTCGTTCTTCTTTTCTCCGTTTGATGGCGTGACGGTTCCCAGTCCGAAAATTATCGTGCTCATCCTTCAGAAGGACGCTCGCTCGAGTTACCCACGTCGTCGGAGTCTGCCACCAGCCAACCCAATGTCGCGTCTCTGAACCCTGAGTCAACTGTTGTCGTCGATCTGCATGAGCTTTCTCCTTCGAAGGACGGGGCCGTTCGATTTTCCCGGCCGAGGTCAAGGTTTCGCTCCTCGGCATTGGAAGTTGTGCACAAATTTAGTTCCTGAAACACAAGATAGCGATGCATTGTATTTACCAATCGTGTGACGTGAATTCGTTGCTTTTAACGCATGATCTTGTTTCTCGAGTGTTTTTCTTTTGCATCAGACTATGCGCATCCAAGCGTGAGTGGTTCAATCCGCGTTACCAATTCATTTTTAGTCGTGGAACGACCACAGGAATGTCATGTGAAATAGACCAGAAGCAGACTACCTTTCATTGAAAGAAAACGTTCCCTAAAAAAATGTAATGAAAGAAAACACACAGTATTGGACCGTTTCTCAATCCAAATAATATTGATGACTGTCGCTTTATCATTCGCCCGTGTCCTGTAAATGCCCTGTTAATTCGCGACGAGTTTTTGCCATTGCCTAAGGAATTTCCCTCTGTGGACTACTTTAATTTTTGAATGCATATCTAATATTTTATATGGATGCTTGATATTAACATTTTCATTTCCAAAATAGGTGTTTTGTGGAAAGTTATTTACTTTTTTACACACACAGATAGATTCTATTCATACGTTTGAATAACATAAATATTTTCATAGTCAGTTTTGTCATACCAAATCCCCTAAAAACCTTTTTAATTATTTTCAGCTATCTTGACTAATACTTTAAGCATGCCAATAGAATACTTTTTTTTCTTATTCGCTGATATTTAAGGAAGGACCTCTAATGACACGAAGAAAATGTTCCAGTCAGAAAAAGTGGGTATATAAAATAAAGCTAATTAAGCATGGCAAATCTCGTTTTACCCTTCCACGGTCACAACACCTTACTGACCTCCACAAATGCCATTACCATCATACTAGTTTTCAATACACTTAGCATTGCTGGCAACCCATTGGCTGATTGGAAAATTAACGCTTAATCATTCACAGGCCTAACTAATTTTATAAATTGTCCCCCGTCTTTCATTCGCATCTCTGGTTATTCCCATGTTTCTTTAACCATTTCCTCCACCTACGTATACGTTGAAAATCACGGTTGATAATTAAAAACAATCTTACCCTATCCTATTTAGTCCATAGTGAGTCAGAAGACCAAGGGATTGAAATTATTATTGACTACTTTATGGGAACAATACTAGAGATGTGGAATGAGGATTATCCACAAAAAACAAAAGTAATGAGTTTCTCGTGAAGTAGGAAAGTGAATTTAAGAAATAAAGAAAGGAGGGAGAGTAGCAGTGTGGAAAAGCAGCAATAGTTGCAGTAATGTTTGCAGTACTTTAGAAAGGAAAGGGACATCAAATGGGGACACTAAGATAAGAATTGCGTCAGCCAAATAGACGTTTGCAAGAAGAGGGTTAATTGCAGGTATACGGAGTAACGATGCGAAGAAAAGGTGAATAAAGATTTGAATACGGAGCGTAATGCTCTGCATACGTAGATGTGAGACCTGGTCTTCGAGGCAAGAGGATAATCGCAGATTAGAGGCTTTTTAGCTGTGGCGGAGAGTGGAGAAAATAAGTTGAACAGAGAGGAAGACACAAAAGCCGAGGTATAATTTAGGGTGGAAAAAGAGAGGATATTACTGTTGAAATCAGAAAATGGCAGAGAAAAAGTGATGGAAAATATTTTGAAAGGCATCTGTATTTTGAAGACCGTGATAGAAGAGGGAACGTTGTGTAAAAGGGGTAGAAGAGGGATTTGGCTTTTTAGACAGCATGGTGGTAAGTAGATAGTGCAAAGAAATAAAGAAAGTAGTAATCTAGTACAATGAAAGAGGAAGCCTTCAAGATAAGGAGAAGTAAATAGTCGTTAGCGACCGCCCGAAACCTAATCTTAAATACGAGTATTTCACCTATTGGCGAAATTAATGTAATTTGATTACCGAATGACGATCATTCCGATAATGCTTTAAGTTAACGATGTATAAATTAAAAACTATTCAATACTTTATTTATTTGTTTTTACTCAGAATATTTATATCATATGGACTGCGAATTCCGCTATCGTTCATCGCAATTTACAATTGTCCTCATTTCCCATTTTCATTTTCTCTCGCCGTCTCGTCCTCGTTTTTTATCACATTGCTTGCCCCTCCCCCTCTCACACATTCTCGGAGCACGTTTCAGTGCATGCCATCCGCTGACGTTATCATGAGTACTAAGAATATGTAGAGCCCTTGGTTGCCAGCGTGGATCTAGTAGAAATTTCCGAGAGACCGCGCGCTTCCGCGCGAGGAACGCCTGGTATATCGAGTCCCACCCGCCTCGCTAAGACAAATCCTTCTCTCGCATGTTACCTCCACCAACCCGAGAGATGCCTGAGTAGAGATGCAATTCACCCACCTCGCTCGACGATTGAAACACTCACTCAATCAGCCTATTCTCTGGAGTGGAACCGGAGAGCATGAAGGAATGGATTCACTTCGCGAAGTAAGGAAAAGTTAAGTACGTGAAGGTTTAATCTATTCGAGAACTAGAAGCTTCAGTTTTACTTTTTTTAAATTTTTGGTCTTACTTTTTCATTGGTATTACCTGAAAGGGGTGGAGATAACTTCACTAGAGATTTGAATGAAGACCATATCGCATGAATTCAGGAATGACTACATAGGAAACCGGGGAGTAAACCGTACCTATGTGCGTATTTACGAGTTTAAAAAAGCATAGCATTTAACCCGGGGGGGGGGGGGGGTCGAGAAGAATCGCGGAATAGATTAGAGACAGACCCCTCCTTTATTGTTTCTCAAATATTCGCCCTACATATTTCGCCAAGTCGATTCCTCACTTCCTCCTTCTTGCTAGCGCAAAATAAGAGTGGTGAGCGTATGTACCTTTTAGTACATATTGTAATTGTGACAGTGTATATCGATTTATATTTTAAAATATGAGAATACTTTAAAGCTGTTCCTACCAGGCAAATTGGGAAGCGGTCACGAATTATTAATATTATTAATACCAATTATTAATAACACTCAGTCCACATCACTTTTATTCCCCCATTGTCCCTCTGTTTCGTTTAAACGCGCGTTGAACTTGCGAGACATCGAGCACCCACGTCTCTCCCCCGCCCCTATCCGCACCATGCAACCGCCCACGCTGCAAGTTCTGCCATCTTCTAAGACCCTCCCCTTCACTTAGTACCAACTCCCAACCGGTCGTCACCTGTACCTCAAAAAATATTATATATCGCCTCCCCTGTTACTTCTGCCCTGCCATCTACGTGATCGAATACATGACCACACTTTCCCTCCGCATGAATAACCACCGATATTCCACCAAATTTCCCACCTTTTTAATTATCCCATCCCTACTCACACTGCTTCCCAAAATCAATCTTTTGATGACTGCTTCGTTTCGGTGATTGAAACCCTTCCCAACTCTGCTAGTATAATAGAGGTGAGAACACGCGAGATGGCGCATATCTGGGTGACCCAGTCATTTCAACCGCCCGGACTGAACCAAGCCTATTGAATGCACCTTATGGCTGTCTACATATCCCCTCCCACCCCCTTGTTCATTTCCTATTGGTCCCTTACCTCTCCTTCCCTCACCTCTCCCCCGCACATATCCTCTCCGCTCTTCCTCGAGAACGCCATTCTGAAGACGACGGCTGTGCCATCGAAACGTCAAAACAGCATATGTGAATGTCCTTTCTTTGTTCTTCCATGGTTTAAAAAGCTACATCTGTGTTAACATATATTTGGTCGCGGTAGTCCAGGGGGTAGAGCGTTGAACTACTGACCGGAGGGTCCCGGGTTCGATTCCCGACAAGGGACTCTGGGCACTTGCAGCTCCACCCAAGGTAAAGTGGTCTTTCGGGTACTAGATCTTCCTGGGAAACCATAACCGGCACAGGGAAAGGAACTGGCCCCCCTACCCTGAGGTGTGAATTTCACACGCCGTCGGGCTTAGTACAGGGTGAAATCTACCATCACCTACCAAACCGACCTTCGGGTTGCTTACTGTGTTTATGGTTTATATATTTTTTATATTATGTATATATATATATAATATATTATATATATAATGTGTTTATAATAAATTAATATATATTATATATTCATATATATATATAAAAAATATTTTCAGTCATTACGTTCAACCACAGTATTTCTTCTCTTGTCCCTCGGTTTATCCTTGATCCGAATAGGTTTTTCATAACGCTTCCAACTTATTTTTCCCTCTATTCTTTGGCTGTTTTGCGATGAGGGATTTGGGATGCGTGAAACATCAAGCCCAATGTTCTGTGTTCTTCGCATTTTTCTACTCTTGATTTCTTCGGTATTTTTACCATCACACTCTTCTCGAAGCCCTCTCGTAGTTTTCTGCTGTCGAAGTTATCTTTGATTATTCCAAAGAGGGCATCCTTCGCTTTGATACCAAGTGCCTCCATTAATTCTCCGTTTATTTTTTATTTCATGGTACCTTGTTTTTATTCCGGTCTGTGACCGCTCTATCGGATTTGCTTCTCAATTTCTCCAGACCTCCTTCGTCTTCTGCCACCACGATTTCTTCTTACTACTTATATGAGAGCATTTTTCAAAAAGAGATTATTTTATCAGAATCCCACCTTGCCGGGCACAGCGAGGGCGTTCTTACTTTTGCTCCACTTCCTTTGAAGGGGAAATCATCCTACCACAATTCCACATTTTCCCCAGTAGAACCTATCATTTTATATGCACACGAGTATTTTCCATTCCAAATTGTCAACTATTCAGGAATTGTTGCCACCGCGCGTTCACCTAACTGCATATCGCATTAGATTCAGTATATGATGAAAATGATTATGGATCTAAACTTATTGTCAAATTCTATACACACAAGCCACGAGGAGATACTATCATCTGTTCCCTCTGGAGGATTACCGTCGAAATTCCACCCACAAAGTTTTGTCTTTTAATGACGTAGAAAACTACAAAGGGGTATCCGTTTTAGCAATTCCTCAAAGGAAATTTTATTCAAACCTGAATTCAATATTTAACAATCATAATCTTAACACGTATTATGTAAATATAAGCGGAAAAATATGCGAAATTGGCATTCATACAATCAATAGAACGCTGAAGCAGCTACAAATTGTACATTATTTAATGTAGTTCCTTCTTTTCTCTTTCCGCGTAGTATTGCATGCGAGTCCATTTTTGGGATAAAATTCTTCCTACAGTGCGTATTTCCATATTTGCCTTGAATTCCATGATCTGTTCTTCCAGGTCATCCTCGGGTCAATAGCGGAACAGATGAAACGATCCTGATCCAATTGAAATCCCGCTCGAGATTCTTGGACTGGAATGCACTTGGTGTCTTACAATGCAAGTCGCCTGGAAACGGCGGATTCGACAACACGTCGGTGCACTGCTCCTCCTTTTATTTCTCACGTTGAATTTGCAAATAGGGAACGTTTTCTTTTTTTTCATCGAATAAAAATTTCTACCGAGATCCTTCCCAAATTCAATGTACCGGATTCTCAACGCTGAACAAAGACATTTTTTTAACTGGACTAATTGTTTTTGGCAGGCCAATTTATGGCTTGGCATATTTTAACCCATTTTTTTTAGCTCGAAACTGCTTTAAAATGTCAAATATTGCTCCAACTGAGCACATTTTTCTCCTATTCACGTATTTGTCCTGTTTCTCTCGAATGTTCGGCCGGTCAGACCATCACCAGAATTATTCTTCAGTCCCGACTAAATATTTCAGTGACGAGGGTTGATAAATTTATTACAAATTCATCGCTCGAGAATAATTTTATTTGTGTTGCAAGTTCAAAACACGCCGAGAAAGGTGAAAATAGAAATAATCTCAAAAAAATGCATGCCACTGCGCGACTAGGTACTTCATAGGTGGGTCAGCACGCAGTACAGAGCAGTAGTAAATTCAAAAAGTGTTGAATTCATTTTATGTTCAATTCACTGAGGCAGAGTTGAAATTAGTCGATGACGCACGTATCCTCTCAATCCAATTTGGTTTGCAGTTAGAGCACGAGCACATCACTGTTGACTGGGGCCAGCAGGGTTGATCACTGCGACGTCACGTTAGGCAGACTTACGCAATTCGGGCCAGTTGAAAAAATTAAGCCATCGTCGACTTTCGTAAATAATAGGATATCTAGAGTTGAAATTCTAAACGGCAGTACACACCGAATAAATTGTAGGTAGTGTTAACGCACGTGTCTCGGGGAAATGCTGTGTTGTACTTCATTCGTTCCTTAATCATTTGGCATTCCTCAGTCTTGCTACCCTCTGCCTCATTCATGTAATATGACGATTAACGGCTGGCTGGTGTGGTCCATTTAACCTAAAACTCACCCTGAGGCAATTCGCGAACATCTCGTCCGTAACGTTTGCTATTATTTTTCTTTTGTAATTCGCCCAAATACAAAACAGTTTAGTCTATGCTGAGCTATTCAATGACATAAAAGTGATTAAGCGAAATCATTATCTATTATAAACCTTGATTTTATATTTTAACGAAATGCTTGCATGTTTTTACGTTCATAACAGGTCATGAGAAATATCACAGAGTAGCTTCAATCGTCAAATACTAATCATTTCTAAAACATCTTTACTAAAACAAAAGATTTGAGGATCGGGATGGTTCGATGGTCGCTAAGGTACTGGCTTCCCATCCTGAGGGCCCGGGTTCGAATCAGGTGACCTGATTTTTCAGGGTCATTCCCATCCCTACTTGGGGTGCTATGATGAGAGCACTTGAAGTGAAGCACGAAGAAAGAATCAAAGACTTTCCGTTTCCACAAAAATGGATTTCCACCTCAACCATCTCTCAAACTTAAAGTGTGTACGCCGTCCGTCGAATGGGACGTTAAATTTTGGATCCCTTGGGGCCTTTCGTTGAGAGTAGGTTCATGCTAACGCATGTTTTCTCTCCACCCTTCTTCAATCCCCTGATTGTACCGTATCAATGGGTGAAGAAGTATGCAGAAAAATAGACGAGGAACGGACCCCATGGAACACCATAGAGAAAAGATGAACCAGATGGATTTAGCACTCCCTGTGGCACAATTCATGAAGAATATAATAGAAGGAAAAATAGAGGGAAAAGTCCCAAGAGGAAAGGGAAAAGCCAAAGGAAAAATACATGGGATAAATAAAGAAGAGATTACATTGCAAAAAATACCAGGAGGTAAGCCAATTAGCATCAGATAGGGTAGGATGGAGGGCTTCAGTCAACCAATGTTAAGATTGAGCGACCAATGAATGAATCACCGAATCACGCACCAATCTCTTCCGACGCAAATGAACTCTGCTGTCGGGCGCCTACCCAATTAACTGTTACCACTGCAACGTAAAAATTTGAAAGCTTCTTTCCAGACTTCCATTCCATGTGCATCTATAGGAGACGTCACCCACATTTTGTAACAAACGAAAAATTTAATGGAAGATGAAGGAAAAATACTTCATTAATTAGATTTAAAAATAGATAAAGGAACCTTATCGACAAATTGATAGCAATCGTAAATTTTGATTCTCATGCACACTTAAGTTTAGCATGAAAGCATTAAAATAGTGCCCTTCTTCTGTTGCATATTAAGATATTATTATAATTTGGTAGGCAACTGTTTAAGGTAGCTTTTGGATGAACACGGACTGAACACCGCAACATTTATTTCTAAGCCTCGCCCAACAAAACACATTCTGATAATCGATACTACAATAAACCTATCATCAATTCCGCGTACATTCTACCTCCCTTCATTCCGTTAAATGCGCGAGCCAATTCTTTTCCTCCCCCTAACTTGCTTGCCAAACGCTCCCTTCCCTCTGCAACAGTCTCCACCATTTCATTGCCAATCGAAATGCTCTTCAGTACCTTTCCTACCTCCTTTGGATCTCTCAACTATCCCCGTTCCACACCGCCATGCCTTGTGTACTTCGTTGGTTTTCCTATGCACTCATTTTGCCTGTAAACCTTCAATCGACACCTATCATCTTATTTCAATAACCTTGTTTCCGCACCATACACAGCCATACTCCAATTCAAAGTTTTAGTCCTTTCTTAGCATCCTTACTCAACACCCCTGTCATCAATTCCCTCCTCCTCGTAAAAGCCTCTTTGCCTAAAGCAAGTTTTCTTATTTCCCTTCTATTTTGACCCTTTTGTTCCAAAACTCTTCCAAGATAAGTTAACTATTCCACCTGCTCTAGTTCATATCCTCCTATTTTGACGTTTCACCTAATCTTCCTCTTTCTCGAAAACTTCAAACTTAATTTTGTTAACCTTAATTCTCATCCCATACTTATCAGAAGGGACCATTAGGTCTCAATTTCGCCCAAATAAAGACCTCTTTGTATCTATATCGCTGATTTTCTAATGAGCTCAGCAATCATTATAATCCTTGCTGAAAGCTAACTTAAGTTTCATCATCAACAAGCCTATCTGATCTTATGCATTACCAACCGTCTTTCATCATTACGTTATAATACCCTCCCCTTCCTTACCCCCGTTCCTGACACTGCGCATCCTGAATGTCCATCCGAGGCACGTTTCGGAGAAATCTGAGACATGCGCTGGAGAAGAAGTCTAAAATTAATTCTACCCAAATTTCTTTCTTCACACCCAAACTAATAATCCCCCATACAATCAGTTGCCGTATTTTTATTGATTATCCGAAGTACCACCTTAGCTGCATGCAAAATCAAGCTTATTGCTCAATACGATTCATCGCCTTTTCCATTTTTGGGATGGCAAATTTGGCACTAATCTGATGACATCTTCCTGCCTAGTTCCTTCATCATAAATACTTCGAATTAACACATAAAACCTTTACTGGTACATTTCTCTGAAACCTTAATTGGTTCCACTTGGATGTTATCTACCTTCATGGTCTCGTTTGATTCCAGTTCCCTCAATATTTTCTCTATCTCATAGTCAGTATCCTCATGTACGAGTCAGTATCACCATGTACAAAGTCAGTAACCTCTCGTACATCATATACGTTTCTATCTAATCTTATTTTTACCAAACAGGTGCTCTATGGATTCTTTCCATCCCTCCTCAATTTTCTATGGTTGTTTTATAATTTTCCCGACGCATGGTTTGCACGTATTTTCCTTTCTTAATTCATGTTAGAACTTTCACCATCCTGTTAAGCGCACCAATTTCACTATTCCCCCCTTCCTCATAGACGCGTTGCGCTTTCCAGCGCCTATTAGTTACCCACCTCAGATTATTATTTAACTCTTTAAGCGTCTTTCTCCCTAATTTTCTGTTTACAGTCTTCCATTTTCTTCACTCGTCTATGTTCCTAATTATCTCGTCATTATCCATGGTTTTCATATTCTTTTCCTATTAACTTCGTATACTTATAGTTTCGTTTGCCGTTTTTGATATTTTTGGGTTTTCCCCATCTCTCCTCTAATGTACCCATCTCCCTTATCTCAATAATAATTTTCTCTACTACCTCCGGATATTTATTCCTTTTTGTTCATGTTAGTGCTTCTACATTCCGATTCCTCAATGTCTTCCCTGTTTTATCCTCGTGAATCTGACATTACACTTCAATAGTGCGAAATTATGATCTAAATCGGAAACTGTTCGAATTAATCAAGCTGTTCTTTAATCTGTTTTTAACCATAGACTCTCTGGATCCCCAGGGATTTTATATGTATTCCTACGCATGCTGCCGTGTCTGAACCAAGAGCTTGTCATGATTAAGTTCCGTTTCATACAGAACTGTGTTGGTTCTCCCCGCGGTCATGCATTGTTTCTGAGCCGTAATACCTGTTCTCACTAGCCTCTCTCCCTTCGCCAACCGTCGCGTAAAAATCGCCCATAATTTAAAATATTTAAAACAGGAACACCCTCAATCAGTTCCTCTCATCACACACACTGTCCTATTCTTCCTCCCTATGACTGCTTGTAGATTGTGTAGACCTAAATAATGGCCAACATCTTTAGTTCGGCTGCTACTTCTACTAACAATATTCTATGACCCGCCTACTTTATTTTTACTACGATTCTTCCCACCTTTATGGTGTGTTATATATTCGTATGTTCAAATTATTGTCACCCCTGACTGGCTTCCTTTAATTATCCGCTTATTTCCGCACCCTGCATGTATACCAGTTATGTTTAATAAAAAACGGGAGTTTCAGTTATTTGGAAAAAATTTAATTTATTCGTCTACATCAATGGTATCCACTTCGAAGTAGTCCCCATTAGATATTAAACAATTATGCTTACGCGTCTTCTAATCCTCGAAACACTTCTGGGACTCGATCTTTGGTACAGCTTTTAGCTCTCTCGGCGATGCGTTTTAAATCTCATCCTTGCTTATAAAACGACGGCCCTTTTAAGTTTCTCTTTATTTTTGGGAACAGAGAAAAGTCACTCGGGGCCATATTTGGCGAATACCATCACAATGATGTTTTTGGCCAAATATTCATGAGCAAGCAGTGAAGTGAAGCAAGGAAGCATTGTCGTGGTGCCAAATCTATGAATTGAGTCACCATGGATGCATACATTTTTTTCGTATCTATTTATGCAAACAGTTTTCGGAATATGATTTTCCCTATCAAATAAAATGGCAGCAAAAGAAAGAAAAACCTCGCTATCCCCCGCCAGGTGGGATTCTGATAAAATTATCTTTTTTTGAAAAACACTTTCATATAAGTGGTAAGAGGAAATAGTGATAGCGGAATTCGAAGGGGGCCTGGGGAGAAATTTAGAAGCAAGTCCGATAGAGCTATGACGGATCCGAACAACAACGCACTATGGGATAACAAAATAAACGGAGAGATAATGAAGGCGCTTGACATAAAAGCGAAGGATACCCTCTTTGGAATAATCAAACATAACTTTGACAGCAGACAACTACCAAAGTGCTTCGAGAAGAGTGTGACGATAACAATACCGAAGAAACCAGCAGCAGAAAAATGCGAAGAACACAGAACATTGGGCCTGATGTCAAAGATAACTCATCACACAGTTCTTTTTTATTAATTCACAAGTTTGTGGTATTTTTATGGATTTTAGAAACATTATTTGTTCCCTCTGATTGATGATTCCACCGATGATGAACATTCCAAGTTTTGCGTGAAATAAAAGGGCATTGCCTCCAAGACAATACCGAAGAGTATGCCAAATATTTTTTCCTACCATTAAATAAGGGAAAATTGTTAGTAATGATTGCCACCTACGTTCTTAATAATAAAAGCTGCGGAGTAAACTGATTTTAGCGTTTGAAATATTATTTAGAATTGTTTTATAAAACTATATAAGAAGTAGTTTATGGGGTTTAAACTAATGTTTTGCTTCTAGCGGTGTGTCTCACCAATAATTATCCATTATTCTGAATTAATAATTAATTCAATTGTAAGTGATAATATCTTTTTCTTATGGGGCGGAAAATTTTCCGCTTAACGTCATCTCACTGTCATAATATCTTTTGGAGAACAGCATAAACTTACTTACTTATAGCTTAACTTAAGCATAGCTTAACTTACTTGAAATCATTATATATATTTATTGAAATAGTGAAGGATGATAAGAGGTAATCCAAAATAATAAAATAGTGAGACAATTAATTGTTTTACATGATTAGGTACACGTGGGGGTGATCTTCCTCTGAATGCAAACTTTCCTAGTGTAGACCAGATAACAAATGAATTTCATGGACCAAACATCCTATTTGTAGTTTAAGTTTGGAAATAAAATGTGCAGTCTGTATTATTATTATTAGGTAATCTATTGGTAGTATGGTTTTACTACCAATGTATATATGTTTATGGTAGTATTGGTAACCTATAAGTAGGTTTTGGATGGACACAACTACCAAATAAATCTATTGTTTCTCCTAAAAAACACCACCCAAAATCTTACTCTACGAGTCCCTCTTCAAAGCTGCGTGCTTCCTTCCTGTCATCATCCCGTCCAACATCCCTATCCTATTCGCGCACTTTCCTCGTTAGCCTAACATTCTCCCTCTATTACAGTCTTCAACATCCCACTTCCGCTCAATATGCCCTTCATCCATTTTTCCTGCCTTCTTGTGATTTCTTAGGAGCTTAACATTTAATCGTAATGCAAACACTAGAGCAGGTGGAACAGTTTACGTATCTCGGAAGTGTTTTGGACCAAAATGTTCAAATTAGTAGGGACATACTGAGAAGAACTGCGCTTGGCACAGAGGCTTTCACGATAAGAAGGGACTTGATGACAGGGACGTTGAGTAAGGATCTTAAGAAAAGACTCGTCAAAACTTTAATACAAAGCATAGTCATATTCGGCGCGGAAACATGGTCACTGAAGCAGTAGGATAAAAAAGGAAGAGCTTGAAAGGAGGCATTGCCACCTCCTTTCACACCTTCCTTGTTTATATCTTGTAAACATGTACATGTTATAAACAAACTACACGTTATAAGGAGATTCCTGCTTTCTGATTAACAATGCCATTTATACACGTTAACTTAAAGTAACAAACGACCAAAGGGCCGGAATAGGATAGGGATGTTGGACGGGATGAAGGGAGGAAGTACGTAAGATGAAGAGGGGCTTGTAGAATAACACATTCCTTCAGGGAAACCATGACCGGTACATGGAACGGAACCGGCCCCCCTACCCTGATGTGTGAATTTCACACGCCTTCGGGCTTAGTACTGAGTGAACTCTATCATCACCTACCAAACCGACCTTCGGGTTGATTACTGTGTTTATGGATATATATATATATATATATATATATATATATATATATATATATATATATATATATATATATATTTTTGTATATATATATGTATGTATATATATATATTTTTTTTGTATATATATATATATAGTATATATTCACATATGCATTTATATGCATATAGCATATGAACATTATCTCATTTCCGTTGAAAGTATATAAATAACTAATGAAATGGAGTCAGGTAAGTTCAATAAAAAATTATCATGTATATTTTTTAGCAATGTATCATTTAGTCATCCTCAAAATGTTGATTGATACCCCTCAAGATTGTCCCTATTTGTTGCAATGCACTTATTGTGCCTTTTTTATTGTCTAAGAGGGTATGCTGAATGCCGTTTTTTGATAAGGCCTTCAAAATCCCCTTAGTACACTCTACCACTGATAATAAAAAAACGCGTTTCACGAAGGTGTTTATTCACATTCTGGAACAATAAAAAGTCACATGGGACCAGTTCTAGGCTAGAGGGAGGATAAGAAACAGACTTCAGGTGGATTTTTGTGAGATATTTTAGCAACAGTATTTGCAACGTGTGGCCATGCACTATCCACGGTGCAGAATCCATCGTGTTAATTTTAAATGTGGTATTTTGTGAATGATATGACCATGGAAAATTTTCAGTTCATCCCCATGGTATTCTCCCTTTGCGCTTGTGTGCGCTGGTGTGACATGCTGATACATCATTCCCTGAATATCGGAAAATGGTGTGACCAAAACTTTCCCAAAAGAAGCCTCTACTTTCCCATTTTTACATAGTACTCGCCACTTGCTCTCTGGATCAAAATGTTGCAGGTCAAGTTCCATCTGAAGTGATAACCTTGGAAAGAAACTCCTCAGTTTCCTGTAACGCCAACGTCAACTAAGAACAACATGAAAGCAATGTTTTTTGGGTGTGTGTAGTCTCGGAACCCAAAAACTAGTATCATGAGTAACTGCTTTGTCACCAACGTGAAGATGGCACCAAATGAAATTTCCAATATTTTTGATAGTGCTCTCAAAACTATACGTTGATGGTCTCACCGAGTATCAGCAAATGTGATAATCGTTACTTCCGTACCTACGTAAGGGAATTGACTGAATCTCCAGGTCCACCTTCCTTTAAAATGGATGTTCTTACCTCCAACAAGTGGTAAACAAACCTCTATCTGTGCTATAGGGTAAAAGAGATTATCAATAAATCTCCTGTAGCAAAACATATGCCTCGGCTGCGGATTTGTTCAGGCGAAAGAAAAATTTCAACGGATCGTCACATTTTACTTCCATCCATGCCGTAGGCGAGCTGAACATATTCCAACCTCCAACGGCCGCTGACGGAAAACTGCAGCCAAATCATTCAAACTAGTTGCACATGTGAATAGCGCATTATTCTAACGATATTACAAAGTAAAATGTTCCCATAATAAATCATGAGAGTGTAATATAGATCGTAATTCTTAGTTGAACGCAATCTAAACTTGTATCTCTAGTCTATTAAATTCTTGTAATCTAAAGTCTTGAACTAGTATGGATTTAATAGTGAACAAGTTTACTTATTTTTTATCTTCAAGTGCATATTTTAAAATTTATCTTCATTAGAACTCAATCTGTCGATCGGCTTTTATCAGTTATAGGTTATCAAACTGATATGAATAGTCTAGGTGCACATGGAATTATAAGCAAAAAATCGTATTCAGGAAGAAGCATATCTCCAATAAAATCAACGAAAATACATCCTATTAGATGGACTGAACTCACACCAGTGCAAACGTCCAAGTTTTCCGAAATTTATATTTGAAAATGTTTGATTTTTCTAATCTCGAATGAAGAAAGGTACGAGTGCACGTAGTTTACAGATAGCTTGCTCAACTTGCGCGAACCATGAAATAGATATGGCATTGAAAACCAACCTTAGCCATGTCACGTACAGTATTCTCTGCTAACGGTTACGGCACTCTATTAACGGTCAATTTTGTCACATTTTCGTCCGAATGCTTCAAGTGAAATTCAAGCCCACTGAAATATCCCAGACGTGCTCTCACTTTCGAAACAAGCCAGCATCCCCACCGAAGGGCAGTGTCTCGGCACGCTCATATTTTCTTAAACGTACGGCGAAAAGATTTTTCGTCGATCGAATGGCGATGACTGCGTCATTGGTTATTTCTTACAATTTTGGGTTTCGAATATGATTTCGGAGATCATTCCGACATCTACTGAAGCTTCATGGAACGCTTTCGATGTTTACGATTATGAAGAACCACTATCATTTGGTAGTTACGCAGTAAATATTACTGAAACAATGACTCTATATGAAGTAGTTCACTGCTTAGTAGCCGATGCTACAAGGAAAATGGGGACACCGTTCCGTTCTTCCCACTAAGTAAATACCTAGTGGGAATAAATATGGTTTGAGATGATGGTGGTCATTAATATCCTAATCTAACCTAATGGATAACACTGAGTGTACGGTCTACGTCTATCCAAAACCTACCATACATAATATACCACCGAATTATAAATATAGTGATCGGAGTCTTCGGTATTAACGCAATAAGATGTAGGCTCATTTACAATTACTTATTACTTGAAAACATCCTTCAAGGCAATAAACCTTTGGTTAATAAAAACTGAGACAATTATTGATGAAAGAGACAATTGGTGTTCGCTGAACAGAAACATAAATATAGGAGGAGATTAGATATTTGTGAGAAATAGGGGAGCCTTGTGTCAAACAATTCACTGGTATAACTGGCTTTTAACTCCTATCACATAACTCGATTTCTCACAAGTGATCCTACAAATTGTTACTTCCATACCTTACCCTACACTATAATTTTCTAAATGTTCTCTTATCTTGGCAAATGGTTAATAATATTTGTATATTTGTATGAAAAAAATGTCCCATTACTCCCTGCAATATGGCCGAATACGGCTGGAACGATAATGACAACCGGCCATTTAAAAGCGAAAGAGGAGTATCTCAGAATTCGTGTTTGAAGGCAGCTTTCGCAAATTTTCGAGATAATTATGTGATTGTATTCGAGATTATGCAACAGGATATGCGAAAAAAGATCTAAAAACTGAGAAATTCCAACCTTTTCGCTGTAAAACCATATACTGTTGAAGTCTCAAAGGCAATTATTCTGTATTTTTAGGAGTGCACGAAAATGGTTCTACACGGGACGGAAAATCGTTTAACTCTTCATATAAAGTAAGGAATCGGAAATGGTTTCGTTGACGTCGAACACTAGACTCCAACCTCTTTATGTTATGGAAAGAAAACGTGAATATGTACAACCCCTAAGCATTTAGACTCGTTTTCTTCGTTCCTTTGTTTTTCAGATTTTTTTCAAATTGACATCATTATTAATCGAATGGCAAACAATGGATTATTGGAATTATTGGTATCGAATTCGGAGCACTTAGTTTTGAGGTCGTATTTTCACAGGGGTTTCTAAACCTCAAAATGTCAGCCCAATTACATTGGGAGCTCACATCTTGTGGTATCCATCGTCGTCACCGTCGATTGTCCTCGGAGATACTGATAGACTGTAAAAGGAAGACTCGACTTAATAAATAATATAACAATATATATATATATATATATATATATATATATATATATATATATATATATATATATATATATATATATATATATATAACCGCCTGAAATTGGAAGAAAGACAACTCCTTGAGGCAATATTTATGGATATAATAATCTTAAGCAGAGCGCCGTCCTTTTTTTTTATTAAGGTTTTGCGTTCCTGTGCCTGTTCCTATGCCTGGTGTCTGAACAAAATGCCTTGTTTTGTAAATTTGTTTGCTATGGACTCATGGTTGGAACTTGCATTCCGTATTTAGAATTTATTACTATCATGAATTAGTATAAATTATCATTATTTTTCAAATTTGTCCCGTTGCAAATTCTCATTGATGATGCCGGAAAACGTTATCTGCCTCTCTCATATTCTATGGGTTTGTTTTATGTTCCTTGGAAACCTATTTATTTCCCCGAATAGGAAACAATATTTCTGTTCTTACGGTTTACGTTTTTATAAAAATACCTAATACCTTTCGTCGTCCGAATGTCTTTGTCCAGTTCATGAATCATTTAGCAGTCCCGCGAGCGATTTCATAGCACCTTTCGAATCCTTCAGAAAGCATTGAATTTACGCGTTTCGACCTTGAATGCTGTTTGATTTACCAAAGAAAACATATGTTCAGGACTTCAATTTTCATTCTTAGGTCATCCCATGGCGATGATCACTCGACCGGGCGCATCCGCGTTGACCTTGGCCTCATTTGACCACTCCGTGAAATCACTCTGATGGCATGAAGGCAACAATTCGTCATGTTTTCGATAGGGCATCATCAAAATTTCTGCTTGCCCTTCAGGCGACGTCGTCAGGAAGACAAAGGAAAGATTGATCGCTCGGCTAATTTTTGCTAATTTTAAGAGAATACGAAGAGGATATGAAGTTTTTCACGCTTTCTATCCTCCCCACATTCTAACTAAATCATTTGAATTTGGACATTCCAGGATATGTAGCTGCCGTGGGTATTCCCGAAGTTTTTACGGCAAAAAGAAGAGAGATAGAAGTGAGGAATCAATGGATGAGTGAAAGAATGCAGAATGGGTGTGCCGGTAATATGTACACATGTGAAAGAAGTGAGCTACGTTTGTTTCGTCGCGTTGGGAGAATGGATGTGATTCGAATCACCAAAAGGGTCAACGAGAGTAGTGGCGAAACCATGGTGGTTGGAGAGGAGGGGAAAAACGGAGAAAGTGAGAGAAAATGTGGTCGAAGAACTCTCAAGAGAAAAAAATGTCACAAGTCTGAAACGATGTATGGATGAATGAGGCGAAGGCAGTATGCAGGGTGAGGGCAGTATGGGAAAAATACATTAAAAGAGAGTTGATTTCCGGATATAACTTCACATCAGCTTTTTTTACGTTACCAATAGCGATAGGGAACGACCTGGTGGAACACAATACACCTGTTGATAAACTCGTCGACTGCCAAGTGAAATTTTCGTTCGCCATTTATATTTCTGTACACATTCTGTTCTGTAAATGAAACACTTGTATATTGCTATTATTTTACTGTCTAAATAGCCATATATCATTCATTTTATTGAGATATTTCATCAATTTTTTTGGGAAAAGCGATGTTTTTTATCAATGTTAAAGCTGATAACCGAGTCTCACCACGTGCGTTAGCTTTGTTCGCTTTGCCAGACAGGTTTTTCTGCCAGTCGAGTCAGCCTGATTCTCTCTGAAGTTGTAAGTCGTTTTGCGAGTCCTCTGAAAGCAGTCCTAAAGCAAGTAGAAAACCTTCGAATTTCCTCTCTGTGTAAGGTAGGCAACTGACTGGTGCTGAGCCATCCCACTCCTATCAAAAGTATGTGTAATTTACAAACACATGAAAACTTACTTTCAGATTTGAGAAGTATTTTGTGACAAAGGCATCTCAAGCTGTGGGATTCCGGTGGGAATTCAGAGAGATAATTATTGAAATATTACAGACAATGATAGATTTTTGCGAATATTTTTCTGATAATTCTTTCATTCCAGAATCTGTAGAGACCTCTCCCGTATAGACCAAGGCCGGATATACAAGAGAGGACGACTCCCAAGGGAAAGCGACTCCCAAAGCAACCACCTTCCTCCTGGGTCATTTACCGGTTACGCAAAGACTTGAAGTAATAAACACTATCATGCTTAATTACGATGAAAATACGGAATGGCAATCACTTTTACAAATAAACCGAGCATTATTCAAAAATCCTCCATTCTGTCCGGGACGTGGCCTTAATCATCGCCACTCTCGAAACCGCCCTCGGTTGTTTTTTTTCAATCAGCGGAACCAGTTCCAAAGCAATTTAAAATCTCGTCCTGGAAGTAAGTGTACTTATTTATTAGTACACCGCTCAACTCAAAAGAATCGGCGAAACATTTTCGAAGGCCTCCTATCTCACGTGATTGGAATTCATTTCCGAAGCCAGAAAAGGTACTGACTTGCGTCAGCTCCCCTCTCCTTGAATCACGATGTCACGTCGCTCAACAGGTGGACGGGCGAGAGGTGCGATTGGTGGTGTCCTGTGCGGTGTCGCCCGTTCAATCGATCCCAGCCTCGTCAAAGCCCAGCATATCCCATCCGCGTCTACATTTCGGATTTGGCGTATACATTCGATTGATGAAAACTATCCCCTCTTTCCATTGCCTTTGCTATTCATGCAACCAATTGAGTTTTTTCAAAGTCATAATGGACTTAATATTGGGCACTTCTTCTCTCGAGTTGGTCATCCATCAATGATTTACACATCGTGGAGGAACATTAAATTATCCGGGAAAAAAGGCAAGGCCTTCCTTTTGCATGTAATTGGTTGTTATATTTCTTAGCGTTCATGTTGAATGAGAAATAATTTATCCATAGTACGGCACAAGTGTTGTAGGTATTGCATGGAAAATATAGTATGAGTAAAATAAGGACTTCTTGAGTTTAGTTACGAGTTAAATACTACTTTTCTCATGATTATTTCTGTTACCCATCAATTGAAAAACTAATCAGAATGAAAGTTTCAATTTGTGATAAATTTAGGGGATGATTATAAGAAGAGATTTTCTAGAGTGTGATCTCAAACATTGGTAATTCATTCATTTTTTAAATCAAACTCTTTTGTTGCATCGTATCATGGGGTGATTACGCACCAGACTCTCTTTGACCCAAAATACTTTTCCTAGCGCCTTTGAACAACATTATTCTGAATCCCTATCTTTCGTAGGAAAATTGACACCTTTGATCCATCTGGTTTTCCCTTAATCTCTCTAATTTTCAATGCAACAATTTCAGAGTGTAAAAATCAGTCGCCTTGAATGGGATTCGAACCCAGATCCCTCAATATGCGGTCAAGTGCTTTAGCCAGTTCTGAAATTTTGGGGCTTTTAAAGGAACAAGATGTTGTGGCGAAATACCGTACATACAATGCCACAGGCATTCGTAGTCGTGCGCGACGCGCCACAGTCCACGAGTTTAAGCCAACTTTTAAACTCTTAGGCTGTTTATACCTTGACAAATATCCAAAGAAACTGCGGGAGATGCCGCAACAGTAACTTTTAACGGAGTCATCCGCTAATGTGCATTTTCAATGCAACAATTTTCAGAGTGTAAAAATCATTCGCCTTGACTGGGGTTCGAACCCAGATCCCTCAATATCCGATCGAGTGCTTTAGCCAGTTAGGCTATCGAGGCGTCCTCTTAAGCCTTGAGAATTCTCTAATTTTATTTACATGCTTTCTCCTCCCTCAGTATGATGGGGCTAATAATACATTTTCAGCATCATCGCTAGAGAGACATCCTAAATTTTTTCAAGCGATTTAATCTGTAATTTAATGTATCAAATATTATAAATTATTATCATTATAAATATGCAAATGCACGACCCTGGAATGAATATGCCATCTCACTGAGTTTTATATGGTTTTAGCGTTAGTACTCAGTGTATTTAGGAAAAATGTGGACAACGAATCTCACAGAGGCACGATCGTCACCTGGCAAACGTTGCTTGCCATGATCTTACAATTGCATCGTCCCCAACTGTTTTGGTGAGGCCTTCACCCGATTTGATGGTTCATACTTCTTTCCGCGTCAACTATTCTTTCACAGAATTGAAAGCTCTTAATTGCCTCAAGTTTTACTTCCCTCATGAAAAGTGCGTGACAAAAACAAGTTCATAAAATTTAGGAGCAATTTTCCAAATTAAATGATCACAATATTACAGTCCGTTTAGAAGGTTATATCTGTTATCTCCACACCATTGCGGCATATCGTAGCAGCTTTTCCGGCTGCGATGATAGAGGCCACAAGTTATCTCACCCTTCTCTCAACCCAGAATGAGAATTTGTGCATACGAGACGCTAGCACATGCGACAAATCGGCTGAGATATACGAGTACAACCAACGTTTCTAAAGACATTTTTTTGCCACAGAGCCAATTTTTATAATCCCGTTTTAATATACTCTTGTACTCCCCCAAATGGCATCAGACACATTTTTCACTATTTGATTTTGCACGTAATCATTCATTTGTTTTAATTATCATTTTTCCTATATTTTACAAAATCTTTCGACATAGTACGAGGGTCATCCAGAAAGTAGTACCCGTTCGTGCCGCATGAAGTGCTGACGACGCGAGTAGCCGCTGGACGAGGTCAGATAGCTTCAGTGGCTTGTCTGCCTTCTCTGAGCCAAGTTGCGTGACGCTAGCATTGCCTGTGTTGTTTCTGTGATTGTTTACAATGTTTAAAAAAATTGAGAACGCCGCCAGTTGTGAAGTGAGGGCAGTGATTAAATTCCTCAATGCAAGAAACGTTCGCCCATGTGATATTCATCGCCAATTAAAGGAGGTGTATGGAGACAATGTAATGGACGAGTCGTCTGTTCGGCGGTGGTGTCGCAACTTCAACATGGGGAGGGGGAACACACACGACGATGAGCGTTCGGGGAGACCGTCTGTCATTACAGACCAACTGGTGAGCTCAGTTGACGAATTCGTGAGGAACGATCGGCGCGTCACAATTGATGACATCTGTGAGCATTTTCCCAATGTTTCTCGAACAATTGTTCATGAAATTGTTAAACACCATCTGCATTATGCAAAAATTTGTGCAAGATGGGTCCCTCGCGTATCTCAATGAGCTGGCGGCGAAGGACTATGCAGCAGGAATACAGAAACTTGTCACACGTTATGACAAATGCCTTAATTTGCTTGGAGATTATGTTGAGAAGTAGTTTAAAGTATCCTCTTTCAAATAAAATTTTTTATGTTTGTTAATATTTACTTTTGTCTTTTTATTTCACGAACGGGTACTACTTTCCGGATAACCCTCGTACATCATAGTCAACTGCTAAAAAGCTGGAGGCTTATGGCATAAATAAAAATATCCTGGGTTTGGCTAAAGACTTTATGAATGGTCGGTTGGAAAGTATAGTCATAGATACCGTTAGTTCTCTTACAGTAGAAGTCACTTCAGGTATCCCCCAGGGAAGTGTTATCGGGCCTCTTTTATTCCTTCTTTACGCTAACGACATACTACCTTGATCAAAAATTTCCCGGAATTTATTCAGAAAATTAAAAATACAAGTTTATTCATCTAAATCTATATTGTCCCCTTCAAAGTAATCCCCATCGACTGCAACACACTTATGCCAGCGCTTGATCCAATCCTCGAAACATTTTTTATATTCGGTTTTCGGTATGTCCATCAGTGCTTCCTGCGATTTTTCCATTACTTCCTCTCGGCTGCTAAAACGCGTTCCCCGTAATGGTTTTTTAACTCGATTGAACAGAAAGAAGTCACAGGGAGCCAAATCAGGTGAATTCGGTGGCTGTTGGATGGTATTTGTTGCATTTTTCGTCAAAAAATTACGAATAATGATAGCACTGTGCGACGGTGCGTTATCATGGTGCAAAATCCACGAGTTTTCTGCCCACATTTCTGGTCTCTTTCGGCGAATTGCTTCACGCAAACGTCTCATAACGCCCAAATAATACTCTTTGTTTACTGTCTGGCCTTCTGGCAAAAATTCATGATGCACTACACCGTTGTAATCCATGAAAACCGTCAGCATTGCCTTCTTTTTTGACTGAAAACGACGTGGTTTTTTTGGTCTCGGCTCATTTGGTGAACGCCATTCACTTGCCTGATGTCTGGATTGCGTGTCGTACTCATAAACCCACGTCTCGTCTCCAGTAATGATCCTTTTGATGAATGTGGGATCGGATTCAGCCTCGCAAATCATGTCTTTTGCGACGTCAACACGGTCTCTTTTTTGCATGAAATTGAGGTCTTTTGGCACCAACTTTGCTGCTAACCCAAATCATTAACCACAATGTCTTGGGCGGATCCATAGGCAATGTTCAAGTCCTCCGCTATTTCTCTGATGGTTAATTTGCGGTTATTGACCAACATTTCTTTTACTTTATCAATTTTTTCACCGACTTTCGATGTCGATGGTCTGCCACTGCGTTCATCATCTTCGATTGACTCACGACCACTTCTGAACCGCTCGTGCCACTGGTAAACGACCGTTTTTTTTAGAGAATCGTTGCCGAAACACTTTTCCAACATTTCCAACGTCCGTGCGCCACTAAATCCGTTTTTTACGCAAAATTTAATACAAGTTCGTTGTTGCAAATTTAAATCCATTTCTGCAATTGTAAAAAATCGCCAACACACACAGAGATAGATGTACTCTTGGCTACGTAACTTTTGCAAATGTCAAGTTATGACACTAAGATTTAAAGGGAATATCAACAACAGATGTACCAATTTAACAAAAAAAACAGAACTCAAATCGGAACGATGGGAGCGCCACACGGTGGTTATTCCGGGAACCTTTTGATCAAGGTAGTATTCTCCGTAGTCACAAGTAAAACGCGCTTATTTGCCGACGATGCAGTGCCTTACAAATATATTCGTAATCCTAAAGATAAAACAGCTTTAGCAAATGACTTAAATGCTATACAACGTTGGTGAGACACCTGGCAAATATAATTGAACGCCTACTGCATCACGAATACCGAAATATAAAGTGTACACTCGATTAAATACTTACGCGTTGCTCACGACCTCTCTAGGGTGTAACATATACATATTGATAGATAGATAGATATTCGTCTTTATTTTGGGGCGAGATAGAAACTATGGAGTCTCTTCTACCACCTAACCCCTAACTTCTACGGGAAATATGCGAGCAGGCTAACAAAAAAATATGAATTATTACAATAGTATTATGGAGACTTGACGATTATTTTAAAGAGCATTGTCATCTTTCGCTAGTTAGGCCTCATTTATGAATATGGGATCCTCATGAATCTAGATAGATTACCGAATTGGATCACGTGCAGCGTAAAGGAGCTAGATTTGTAAAAGGATGTTATGATAAACTGATTGGGGTAACAAAATTATTAGCGGAAATAGGCAGAGAGTACCCACGGAACGAAGGTTAAATCACAGATTAAACCTCTGGAACAAATTTGAAGGATGTCTCTTTAGTGATGATACTGAGTGTCTGTGATTATCTCCATCGTACTATCACGTAAATAAAATTAGAGAGATTAAGTATAGAACAGATAAATTTAAGAAGTCATTTATTCCACGAAAAATTAGGGGTCAGAATAATGCCGCCCGATTACGTTAGGATGGAGGCGAAGTATTTTGCGTCAAAAGTAGTCCGGTGTATAATCACCCCCTGCCACACACCCTAGTGGTGGCTGGCATGGTATGATATCGATGTAGGACAATATGAGGACAAAAGAATTTATAGGAATACGCGGACTGTAGAGTACTGAAGGTCTTTGGGGACCCAGTTTCGTGCGTAACAAAAATGAAGTGAAGGATGAAATGAGTGAAAAAAAAATTTCACTCATTTCATCCGCCAAGAAATTGAAGAGGCTTGCGAGGTCCTTGAAAGAAATTGCGATAAAAATGATTTAGAACCAGAAAATGTCGAAACTGAAGTGGGTAATATTGAGGACGAAATAGACTTATATCTGATCCTTGAATGTGAGCGGGATAAATACACGTACAAGATCTGTCCCAAAAGTAGTAAGACTTCTTTTTTCCCGGGTAGACAGACGGACGGGCGGCGGTTCCTCTGGATGTGCTCGGGAGAAGGGAGTCTAAGGAAAGGCTGCAAGCCGATGGTAGTTAGCTCTCAGCCTTTACGGAGTGCAGATCGGTCATTTACGAAACCTCTATAACGTGACATCGTTACGCTCCGTCATGAGCCTGTCATTGGAACAGCGTTACCCCATCACATTTTTCGTGAGACTAGGAAAAACCGGGAAAGAGACTCATGACATGCTCAAGGCAGCTTATGGTGATGACGGCATGGGTAGATCCGATGTTTTGGAGTGGCATAAGTTGTTTCGGGAGGGTAGAGAAGATTCTGAATACGCCGAACGTCCAGGACCCCCTTCGACCTCAAAAATTGACGAAAACCTTGCAAGAGTGAAATCTTTGCTGGACAGCCATCGCAGATAAGTCTACGAATGGTTTCTGATGAGCTTGGCATCCCAAAAGTGATTATTGACTAGTATATCCTAAAACACATTTGGAAACTTTTGAGTTATTTATTTCAAATGAAATTATAAACATGATGGTCATTAATACCAATATAATAATAGCAAGAGGACATTTTGCCATCCAACTACTTACGGGTCATCAAAAGGCGTCGACCGACAGTGTTGAATTGAAAGCATTCATTAGCAATTTGTGATTGACGGAACGAATTCGTGAATCGAGTGAAAACGTCCATCATTTGCGAAACAAACGATGCTTTCACAAGATCCGCATACAGCCGGAATGAAATATCTTGGGGTCGCTTCATTGCCATTATGAATTTCATTTGATTTGACGATACCAACACCCGAAACATGCGTGGTCAAGAAGATAACTTGGTTCCCTTCAGTTAAGTTACCAATGTGCTTGTAAAGAATTGTTGAGAGACATGATGTGTCATCATTTGGAATCATCGGCGAGTACCTTGGGTCATTCCGTGAACGGTGTCCTTTCAGTCTACATATATGCCAAACAAACCCAGGGAGTATGGAATCAAAATTTGGATATTGTGCGATGCAGAAAATATTTATTATTGTAATTTTAATGTTTACCTTGGAAGGCGGAAAAGCAACATTCACAGCGAGTAGCGAAGCAACTCTGCGAGCTTTGGTGATGAAATAGCCGTAACATCATTGCTGACAAGTTCTTTGGTTCGAACTTGGCTCGAACAGAAACTCTTGTGAAAAAGAAAATAAAAATATAATTTTTTTATCCAAATGTTTTTCTTGAAAATATATTACCTATTTTTTTCAATGTAAAATTATTTTATTTTTGGAGCATAAACCATTTTTACACTTTTTTACATTAAATATTATCCTTATTTTCTCTCTTCTTTTTTCAGTTCAAAATTTACTGCTTTTATGCATTACTTTGGGAGTGAATATTGTTACTAGAAGTTTGGAACCTACAGGTAGTTCGTACTCGCAGTGTTAACATAACTTAAATCATGTCCAGATTAAGAAACTAATCATTTTGATCGTGTGCAATTTCGAAGAGAATGACATGGTAGTGGCATGTTATTCATGTAATGAGAACATTTTTTGTTTTTTTTTCATAAAGCTCCTGCCAGTATATAGGATTCTCTGGTCAGGAGGTCTGATCAGGTGTATCAAGAATTTTTGGTATTTCTTGCATCGGTTACCGACGTCATTCCTAAGCCAAGATCAAACTTACGACGGACGAAATAAATCGCATGTCAAAATAGAATAAGATGGTTTTCCCTTCTTTTCGAAACCCGCTATGGCCAAAAAAAATCAGCGTTTACCTCTTTACCACAGTTCTCTTTTGTCTTATTTCTGGAAAAATCAGCTCTTTTGGAATTCAAAAAGAACGAGAGGAGACAGACTGGCTATTAACCAAAATGCCACTGGCTAGAATTCTGAAACTAGTAATACCTACTTAATATCCTACCTAATAACTACTCCTCGAATCTCTGAGATCGCAATTGCACTACAGATTATAAAACACATCCATCAGAGCACTTAATATGCAAGTGATACAGTTAATGTAATTCGAAACCGGCTCGCTAATTAACGTTTCAATTTTGAATGATGCCTTAAGAAGCTGAATGCAAACCAATCTCGTGAGCTGTATTCAAACCAGCCCATCGATGTAATTACATCGATGTACTGGCAGGTTTCACGCAACCAAGGCACTCAAGCAATGGGCTCTTTTCGTATTTAGCGAGTTTGGTGACGCATACGCCTTACGTCACTGTAGATGATTGCATCGGATGACGTTGCCTCCAAAGCTCACCTTGAATTATTATTCAGCCTCAAACCGAGAAAGGCCGTTAGGATCCGTGGCGCTTTAAAAATTATTTCCCGTCATACCTAGGTTCGTGGACGGAAAGGAAAATAAACGAAGAAGTCCTGGCATGATGGTGGAGGTGCTTTGTTGAGATAATCCAAAGGAGGGATGAATGATGGATGCCGAGTATTTTAATTCGCGAAATTGTAATGGAGAGAAGAATTTTCGGCAAGCGCGGAAGGGGTATGAATAGGATTAGGAATGTTGGACCGCATGAAGGGAGGAAGTTTGCACAATTGAAGGGGGTTCATTGTAGTTCCGCATTCAGGTTTTGTTTTGCTCGGAGACGCAAGTGAAAGTAATCGTTGCACAATAGTATAGGCTGTATCCATCCAAAACCTACCTGGACCGGAAGAATACAACAAATGATAACCTAGGATCGATGAAGAGTGAAATACTTATTCTTTCCGCCGATCCCACATCGTGGCAAATATTTCTTCTTATTTGAAGTCAAAAGTTTAATAAAAATCAACGCCAACCCAGTTATTTATTTTTTCAATGCTGAATCGCAGATATTTACTTAAGACCAATTAAATACTGAAAATAGGTTCAATTAATAAATTGAACGTGATGAGATTATTAGGTCTATTTATGTGAAAGAATACCACGCCAGAGCTTCATTCTCAGAAGGTTTCATTAAATGACATACGGGACACTATGTACTGTTTATCAGAATGCAGAGGAGGGTAAAAGGGGATAGAAAAATGGGGAAACTCCATTGTTTCGCTGTATTTCCCCAAACAAAAAGAACTGGTAATTCTGAACGTTGATCGCAGGGATGATGTTTGCAAGAGTTTTCAATGTTACGTTTAGGGGGAACAAGGGACTTTATTGTCTCCATCTCGCTCAAAAATTTAAATAATATGTTAGCAGGGCTTTGGACGGCGCCTCCCGGCACCCTGACTTCGGCCTAAATTGTAATTTATTTGGTATCAGATTACCTTGGAGAGCTACAAGCTTCGAAGGAAACCAGCCCCCAGCCTGGCTAGCAGACCCTACTCTCACATATCAAATCAACTTTAGGGCATATTAGAATCTTTTACAAAAAAGCACTGGCTGCAACCTCATGTAAGACGTAATCAGTAATGAAATAAAATAGATTCTGACTATCATATATTCATTTCGTTTCATATGTAATAACCTAAAAGAAAAAAATACAGCTAACTGCAGCTATTGAATCTTGAGCTTATGTGAATTCCTGTTCCTTCATTGTTAACATTGGCAAAACTGGAGCTTAAAAGAGATGGATGTGGTTAATTAATTAACTCACAAAAGTCATCTCTTAACCTGTGCTCGTCACACAAAAAAAATCACAAGCAATACACCTTTGCCTATTACTTAAAAATAATTAAAATTACCAATTTGCTCTGTATACATTTTCCTTTTCAGTTAGGCATGGCAAGAAAAGCTTGACTTTATGTTAACTAAAGGAATACTCCCTCCCATAAATTTCTCCGATACTACCAAATATCCTATGGTATTTACACCCCTGTATAGTTCTTCTCCTAATTACAAAAATATCTACGATGAAATCTCTGCACCATAATAATGAATTAAAAATACAGATAAATATTTATTCTCACACTTCCCTGCCACACTTTTACTACATGATATTTTCTTAGTCTTATGAGAATCATGGGATTCCCCCCAAAGTAATCAACCCAAAGGTTCGTTAGACAGTCAAGGGTAAGTGGATCACCTAGTATTAAGCCTAACAGCATGTGGATTTAACACATCAGGGTAGGGGGGCCAGTTTCCTTCCCTGAAGCACCTATTATTGACCAGGATGATATGGCACCCAAAAAATTACATAGGTTGGGTGAAACCATGGGTATCTAGAGGTGCCCCCAGGAATCGAACTGGCCAGTAGCCCAATGCTCTAGCCCCTGGATTACCATATCCTCAAATGATAATTAGTAAAAAAAACTAAATAGTTAATTTCATGAGGAAAATAAGTGATATAAAATTTCCTAAGTTTTGGCAATTCAAAAAAGATCTGCCGAAAGTTCTGCGGCAGCAATATGATTTAAGGCGATGTGAAAATCTAAAATTTTTCTGAATTGAATGAAAAGCTCTTGTTTCTGTCTCTTTCAACAGGGGAAATGAATACAATACATGGGAAGGGAAACTAAAACTACAGAATTAATTTTGGACTAAATTTTTTTCTTTATTCATCACAGTAAACATGACAACTTTGGTACATTCAAGAGGAAAGACAGTATTCACTAAGCAATGAAAAACTTATGACATTTACACGGTTGTGCATGATGATGGAATGTAAACAACGTTAGCACCTTTTTATTCCATATGATAACTTTATAAAAATCGCAACATGATAAAACAAAAAAAATATTCATTAAAAAATAAAATATTTCACTATTATACCTGTTAATGGGCCATACATATTCCCCACAGGTATTGAGTTTTTATAGTGAATGGTACAATATTTAGCAACACAGTACAAAAAAGGTATTAATAAGCAAGCAAATAAGTAAATATATACATTTGCAAATATTGTCATTGTATGCTTCTCTAGTGTTACTGTAATATCATTCCTAAGATCCTGGATGTAATTTGGAGCCCTTACGAACAATATGGTGAGACACTCACTGATAGAATACAGATAACATTTCAAAGGGGAAGAAAAGCTCACTTTATTAGCCACTGTGAATATAACTAGCTAATATCCTTACTGTAGTCACACAGAGTTCTCCAAAATAGGCTAGTTTCCGATCTTTAAAATAATATCGCATAAAAATAATTTTTTGCTTACAGAAAGCGAACTAATATTTTAAGAGTCGAAAGAAAGTTAGCAATTAAGCAAAAATAATCTTTGGTACTTCTTGAGTCATGTTAAGTATTTTAAATTTAAACAATTAAGCAGTATTTTAAATACAGCAGTGAAGAGCATAAATACCATGACAAAGACCAAATTGTAGCCTTTTTTTTAAATATAATCAGAAAAATATTAATAAAATTAACTTATCAGAAGTAAAGAACATTTTCATGAGGTTATTCATATGAGCCAAGTTGAATTATCACCTAAAAAACCTGCTCTAAGACAATGGTAAAGGCTTCACTAATGGAAATTCCACTGAGCCTCCTTTAACTGGTCCCTATACATGTATAACTGAAAACATGTATGGATTCGCAAAACTTGCTCAATAATCATACCTGCATTATCAACTGTGTAACTGTTCAGAAAAAATATCATGAGGGCTATGAGAATAGCAATGGGAGATTGGGTTGAATTCGATTTCTTCCATTTTGCACATTGGACTAATTATAGGAACAAGAAAATTTTTATTTTCTCTCACTCTAAATTAGGTGCTGGCAACCTGTACCCCAATTGCTAGCTCCAGTGCATGCTTGAAATACTGATGACGAATTGGTCATGTGTTGCTCGAATTTTATAATATAACATTGAACTTGGAACTGAGTAGGCTATTGCAGGGGTATGTGACCATTCAGAACCTGATAGCCCAGCTTGAGAAAAAATTAAAAGTGTCTGCTCCACCTCTTAAATGTTGAAAAAATTCAGGGAAGTCATGAGATTAATATGCAGAAGTCAAGTGTATTCAATGGATCTCACCAGTTATCATGTCTATAATTAAAATAATTCTTACTTCCCACAAGACAGTGAGGAGGCTTTCGAATTCTGAAAGTGAAAATGGCAGACTAGATATTTTGATGCTATAGGTGATGTCAAAAATCTTAGAATTTAACCAAATTACAAAGGGTGTACTCTCCACCCTATGATACATATACTAAATTGACAATTATTAAATCATTAACGTGGCATTTTATGATAGTTCATATACTTCTCAGCAATAACTTAGTGGAATCTATTCATGATGAATCAAGACGCAAATAATTGACAAATCAATACAACAGGCTGATACACCCCAGTTGGCTTGATCAATCAAGACTGGGGTTGCGATTTAAAACTTTATCACATGATTTCAGAATAAATTAATATTGATAAAATTTAATTTTCAAGCATCTTTTTGGAATCGCCAATAGTTTGGTTTCAATTCACTTAAATGGCAATATTTTTCATGTAGAACCTATTGCTTAGGTTTAGCCATGGTAATAGAAAAATTCAGGCAAAACTGGCAGCCATTCAATGGCAATTTTATCACTTGGCTCAAGTTAAATTTGGAAGAAAATTAATCAATTCAGAAGTATAATAATTTCGTTTTTTTTTCTGTCTTCCTATGCCATGGTATTTTTCTTCTTTCCTTCACTGGCAACACAAAGTTAAATGTACACAAAGTAGAGCAAAATCATACTTAGTTCCACAAACAAAATGGATGACATTATGGGAATTTAGAAGCATAAAAGAATAAATGTAATACACAAAAGGCTTCCCGCCAGAAGAGCAAATGTACATGCAAAACATCAGTATTCCAGTAAGGCCCGTGAAACTTGATGTTTTCATATTTTGACACAGTGATTTGTCTACATGTAAAGCACTAACTTAACTATATAATTTTTAGAGTCATTTTAGATCAATTATTAGGTTTTTCCTTTAGTTCAACTAAAACCCCACAAATGCCATTTTGACCACTGTGTTTGGTACGCAGACACTCATAATGTATTATACAATTAAAATGTAGATGAGGGTATAAACCTAGCTCATTTAGAAGTATACTACTAAAACTATATTTGAACAGCTACAAGGGGAAGTTACCACATTTTCCACATTAAATCGAAAGTGTAGATTCTGAACTCATTAAATTTCATAAAATTATGAAAAGAACTGAATGAAACTCTTAATCATGAATATAAAATTTGTAAAATCCAACGATAGGAATATGAACTATTATGTTGCATCACATAAAAGTAATAGTATTGCGTGTCTCTTACTGGCTTCTCAATTAATTATTACAAAATCCAGCAAATATAAGTTTAATCAAATCCTACACTTTAACTCACAACAGCTTATTTTATAACTCCAAAACATCATCCAAATTAAGAAAAATTTGAACGGCTATGATAACATGCCCTGTGAAAGTCTTAGTAATATTACTGAGTGGCACACACACTACTTTATTTTAGCCCCAAGGCTCAGATTTGAATGAAGTCAACAAATTACCTCAGTTTCACTCTTTAATAAAATAAAATTAATGGTTTCAGTTAATGTGTCGATAGTTAACCCACAGATTCTCAAAATTAAGCAAGCACTTTCTGCTGGTGATTAAAATAACTTAACTGAAGTACCTGAAACATAAAAAATTGTACAGAGAAGTGAAATGAATATAAAAATTTAAAGGAAAAATATGGATACACAACTGCTGGGGCCTCCCTTTTATTATTTGGTATTTATTGCAACATCATATTTATGGATGTATCCAATGCACTCGAAGTTTTGAAGCATTATAGGTAATTACTACATACAGAAAATAATTTATTAAACTACATAGGCAACTCTTTCAAATTTGAGTCATGTATGTTGCTATCATTAACACTTATTAGCAGCAGCAGGAATCCAAATTTGCTCACTTGGGTAAAATCTGTTCCCATATTAATAAGACCAAGGGAATAAACTCAAAATAAAGTGATACAAACAAATGCAGAGGATAGGGTTGTATGCTCAAACTGGGAGTGGATGTGAAAGTTTATGGCCTCAAATAAAATAAGCATGGAATTAGAAAAATTATTATTTTAAATAATTGAATCTTATACCATGAAAGACAATTACACAATGACTAGAGAGATCTTTGAACGTAAAAATTGGAATTTAGTACACTGGATATGACTCAAGAAATGAAATCAACCCGAAAGTATGACATTGGGTTCACTGGGAAGAAAACTTATAATAGCAATTGAAATAAGATTCCATATGCTATGGAAAAATTCAGTTACAAGTTAAATTGGTTTGAGAATTCATTTTTTTGAAATAACAAAACAATATGGCCAAATGCTTTCCATTCAGCCTGTAACTTGGGTGAGAAAAAACACCTTTCTCAATAAAACAGAAATTACAATAGAAACTAGTAACATTGCAGAGAAACTTATATGGTCACACTATAGAGACGTCACATGATAAAGTTATTCCAAGAAAATATAGGCGCTGGAAAGTAATCATTACGCATTTTCTTTTTCCATTAATCTCTTTTTCGAAATTAAAGAAATATATTGGGCATTTCTGAAGTCACGCATTCACAATTTTTACTATTGCTCTAATTCTGCATGGCACACTGAAAACAACATACGAAGAGTTTCAATATCTGACTTACAAGTTCTCTTTGGACTAGAAGGCATCATGAAATTGCCATGTAAGGGTATCCTCTTTAAGGTGCCACTAAGTTGTAACAACACTGGACAATGTTTTGTATGGAACACTGGGCGCGTCTCTGCGCCGAAATGTTACCCAGGTATACACCAAACTGCCCACAACACTTAGATTAATCCCAATGAAATTCACCCATGAGAACACATAATCTCCACCAATTACCATTCCCAAGTAAGTCACACAAATATTTTTTAAGCATCCAATTATTGTTGTAGTCAAGGCCGAGTTGTAGCAAGTACACACTATAACACTGTATGATAAAATAAATCCCATTACACAGGATAACAAGAACTGAGCTAAAAATAAAACATTCTTCCAATTTGTAAATTCAGCTGCTTTATGAATCTCGCCCGTTTGCCATGCAAATAACAGGGCTGGCGGCATCATGAACAGCGAGTTATAAAACATTAATCCATATTTGCCCAGCTCTTTGGAGTCTAGTTTCTTTTTCATATACACACCATTTGCAGCTGTGAAAAAGTCATTTAGCAAAACAAAAACATATCCTTGCAACGTGAATGCAAGATCGTTACTGGCAGCAACTATGGCACCAACTATCATCACATAAACAGAAAACTGAACTAATGCACTCGGCCGAACACCAAGGATGTAGAACTCTGCGATCATGGTCATCAAAATAGAAAACCTTCTCAATGCTGTAAACATGGGTAGACTTAACTCCTTCGTGCCACCCAGACCAAAAGCCATATTCCCTATGAATATAAGGGGTAGTGGCCAAATTTTCGGAAATGTGTCAGTACCAAGATCGGGGAACCCAAGAATTTTCACTTTTTTGGCAGCATAGAGCACAACGATGGTTGCCACCATCTGTCCTAACCCAAGCACTTGAAACGATGGAAACCCGTACGTAGTTAAAACAGTTTTATTCACTACTGTTATCATAAATGACGATATGCCATAAAAAAGTGCCGATGCGACACTTAAAAATAATGCTGACCTCGGATTCGAATCTATTGCACAGTTTCCCGCTTCCACCAGGACGCTGTGCTGCGAATTTTGGGCGACCATCTCGACGGCGTTTCGTGTTACAAAACAAATAGCTGCTATGTAACTTCCATTTATCTCAATGTTCCAGTCAGCAGATCGTGAAATTCACTTGTCCTCTGCATAACTCGATCGGTACAAATTGTTTTCAACATTTAGCTCTAGTAAATCTCTTGGCACTCTTCACTTCTGACAGTACGGTCCCTCTACTCGAAAACATTCCTGACAGCAAAGTCATTGGGAATAAAATTATTTCATTTTGAACGGTAATAATCGCAATCAAAGAACATAATACAGAACTCAAGCCACAACTCAACATGCGCGTGCAGCACCAACGGCATTCACGTAGCTTATAGGCTTAAGTTCATGCTATCGCTCCAGCTTGCTAACCGGGCAACATCCCGGAAACTTATCGTGAACAAAATAAAAACGAAATTGTGATGGCGGTAAAATATGCCACTGGAAGAAAGTCGAGTCCAGTCTACTATTTCTAAACTCATCATCTTATCAGTTACATTACGACGCTGGACATCAACTCTAAACGTATAACACTCCATTGAAACCGTTCGTCGTTAATTGACATAAGATAAATAGCAATATAAACCAATACTCATTTAAACCTGTATTGACCAAGGCTCCATTTTGAGAGAGTCCTATGTCCTCTTAAAATAGTTCATTCAGTAGTTTTAATTTATTTGCTATTGATTTATTACATAAATTTATTTATTTATTTATATATATAAAGAGATGTAGACTTTAAAAACATAGAAACACAAAGAAAGGACACATATGTAGATTTGTCGTGCCATCGTAATATCAAAACTACATATTTGAGCGTTCTTTCTTTGTGTTTTTGTTTTAAAATTCTACATCTGGATTTTATAAATTTGTGCGTCGCCGGAGAAAGTTCCATTTCGGAGATATGTATGTATATACAAATATATATATATATATATATATATATATATATATATATATATATATATATATATATATATAAAATCAGGAAAACACTATTGAGGAAGGCAACGGGAAACCACCTCAATTATCATTCCCAAGAAAAAATATGATGGACAATGGAGATATTTTGATTCCTGGCAACCACGGGGTTCGGCCCAATCGGCCGTGTGTCGTGCCCGGCAGCAAGGGAGGCAAGGCTTCCACGGTCGTCATCCCACGAAACCCTTGCAAGGGAAACCAGCAGCAGCAGGACAAAAGACGCAGGAGAAGATGACCAAATTAGTTAAAATAGGAACGTGGAATGTTAGAACAATGATGAGGACGGGGAAATTGGAGAATGTTAAGCAAGAGATGGAAAGGGGAAATATAAATATTTTAGGTCTATGCAAGGTGAGATGGAAAGATAGCGGGGATTACTGGAGTGATAAGTGTAGAATAATATACAGCGGTGGGGACGAGAGCCAACGAGGGGTTGCCATAGTATTAAATGAAGAGGTAGGAAGAAGCATAGTCAATATAGAGCAGGTAACGGATAGAATACTACTAGTGGAGATAAAAGCAGAACCGACGAACTTAGTTATTATTATTATTAGGACTAGGAAACCATGGATCACGGATGAGATGATTACAAAGATGGATGAGCGGCAAAAATGGAAGAATATAAATACAGAATTAGGCAAAATGAAGTACAAAGAATTGAACAATAAATTGAGGCGGGCAACAAATAAAGCAAAAGAAGCATGGTGGAAGACGCAGTGCGAGGATATGGAAAGTCTGCAGAGGAAGGGTGAAATCGGTGCGCTGTACAGCAAAGTTAAATCGTTATCGGGAAGTAAGAAAGGAAGAGCTATGCTAACAGTTAGAGATAAGGCGGGTAAGGTAACAGTTGAAGCAGGAAAGATCCAAGAGAGATGGAAGGAGTATATAGAAGAACTGTATAGTAAAGAACTCAGACCAACAAAGTTAGACATTGAAAAAGAAAATGACGTAGAGGAAGACAGCTTAGGTCCAGGCATACTAGACAATGAGATAGAAAGGGCATTAAGGGAGATGAAACTAAATAAGGCCGTAGGGGTAGATAACGTTCCTGTGGAACTTTTAAAATGCTTAGGAAAATGTGGGAGGAAGAGGCTATATGGGCTGATCCATAGTATTTATGAGGAGGGAATCTGGCTGGAAGACTTTGTGAGATCAGTTTTAGTTCATATTCCGAAAAAGGTAAAGGCCACGTCATGTGATGACTATAGGACAATTAGTTTGATATCCCACGCAGCTAAAGTTGTTCTCAGGATCATAAACAAAAGGATAGAGAGTAGGGCAAATGATTACTTAGGGGATGATCAGTTTGGGTTTAGGAAGGGGAGAGGTACGTGTGATGCCATTGCAGTAATGAGATTATTAATCGAGAGGAATATAGAACACAACCAGGAGGTATTTGCCTGTTTCGTAGATTTCGAAACAGCGTTTGATAGAGTGAATTGGGAAAAACTAATGTGTATATTGCAGAAAATAGGAATAGATTGGAGAGAAAGGAGGCTAATCCGCAACCTGTACATGTCTCAGACTGCTCAGGCGCGGGTGGGAAACGGGAAGTCAGAATGGGCAGTGTTAGGAAGGGGTGTAAGGCAGGGTTGCCCATTATCACCGTTGCTGTTCAACCTGTATGCAGAGGAAATGATCAAAGAGGCATGGGAAGAACTGGAGGTAGGAATGAAAGTGGATGGGGAATTCGAAAAATCAGTTAGGTTTGCTGATGACCAAGCTTTAGTTTGTCAGTCAGCCAAGGGACTGCAAGCATTGCTGAGTGAATTGGAAAGTCAGTGCGACAGGTATGGGATGAGAATCAATATTAATAAAACAAAGGTTATGCGAATTTCTAGAAAGAAAAAGGCTAAGCTTAACATTAAAGTAGGAGGGCAAAAACTAGAGCAGGTGGAACAGTTTACGTATCTCGGTAGTGTTTTGGACCAACACGGTCAAAGTAGTAGGGACGTAAGGAGAAGAATTGCGCTAAGCAAAGAGGCTTTCACAAGGGGGAGGGAGTTGATGACAGGGACGTTTAGTAAGGATGTTAAGAAAAGACTCGTAAAAACTTTGATATGGAGCGTAGCTATGTACGGTGCGGAAACGTGGTCATTGAAACAGGAGGATAGACGTAGATTGGAGGCTTTTGAAATGTGGGTGTGGACAAGAATGGAGAAGGTGAAATGGAAAGAGAAGAAAACAAATGAGGAAGCTCTTGGTATGATGGGCGAAGAGAAGGGTTTGTTGGGAGCAATCCTATGGAGGCAGGAAAAGTGGATGAAGGGGGTGTTGACCGGCAGTGGGATGTTGAAGACTGTGATAGAGGGTAGAATGTTGGGCAAAAGAGGAAAGGGAAGGAAGAGGATAGGGATGTTGGACGGGATGAAGGGAGGAAGAAAGTACTCAGAGATGAAGAGGGACCTGGTATAGAGTAGGATGATGGATTTTGTGTTTTGTTAGGAGTAATAAAATATTTGTTTGGTAGTTGTGTCCATCCAAAAACCTACCTTAACCGGTAGATTACCTTAAAAAAAAAATATAATCAGGATTTCAATCCTAGGATGTGTTTACTGCAGTCAATATCTTTCATACTACTATATTTTGATGCAATGCAAGGCTGCATATACTAGGGAGAATAATGTGGTGGTTTCCCGTCACCTTCCTCATCGCAGTACAGCGACCACTACCGTGAACTTCACTCGTGCCCGCAGCTGATGCCGAGTCGAATCACTCGGTCGGCCTGACCCACCAGTGCCTAATGGTGAAACTGCTGCCATACATCACGGGTTCAGGGTTGGTTTTAGTAGAAGTCGATTTTTCTCGTTGCCTCGTTCCGAAATAACAAAACTGTGTTATTTTTGTTAATGTGTGGTTGTCTCGTTCCATAAAACAATTAGCAGAACAAGCTGAAAAATTTTTGCCGGTCATGGAAATGGAACCAGCGACCTTTATGATAAGTAACAAATAACACCTACAGATTTTATTTATTCTTAAATTAAAAATTATATCTACCAATGCACCATTATACAAATTTTGAACAATGTTACCATTTACTCGAACTAGTCCATTTCTAAATTACTTGATATTTTATGCTAATTTATCAAAATACAACAGAGCTAGAAATATATTCATTCATTTGCATTTAAGGTAAAACTTATGAAACATATTAAATCAAAATACATTTATTGACAGCAAATAGGTTAGGCTCAGCTTAGTTCTGTGTAGATCTCCTTCAGAAAGTGGTCCAAATATATGTGGAAAAAATCTAAATGTTTAGGCAAAGTATTAATTTCACAGACCATAGGATCTTACATGTAATAAAAATTTTGTATTATTATAGTTAGGAAGATAATGCCTGGTCAATTATATTAAATTGTGGAACATATAATTTCCAATCAATGGCGATTTGTTTATAAGGAACATTGGTACCTTACTCAAGATTACAAGCAATTTATTATGAAATAGCCTTGAAGTATTACTATTTTGTCTATATAAGTATTATAACATGGTGACTAAACCATGGAACAGTACATTTTTGATGCATAAACATATTTGCTACAGAGAGATAGACAACTTACCATAATTTCATCAGCTAATGATAATATGTTTTAAGCAAATAGTAATTAATGAGGTTGAAGCATAAAAAGGTAGTAATGAAGGGAAGGACCCAGTCATACTTAATCATCCTTCGTCACTTAATGGCATTATTTTAAATCATGCATAAAACACCAATGCTGGAGAAAGATAAAAGCTTTTTTTCCTTTTTTGCAGCTTTAGAAATCTATCAATACATGTGAGGTGTATAATTACAAAATGGCAAGACTAACTGGGCAAGGTATATGATAAACTTGTCACAAATGTGTTTACTCAAACTATCAAAGTAAAGTTCAAAAAACAGTCAAAATAATACCAGGATAGTTTATTATGCAGACATTGCCTTTCTTGGTAAATGCATAAAACTAAAATTATCTTCCTTAAAATTAAAGATAGAATCTTTCTATATATATATTAAATGCTGTAATAATAATGATATTTAATAATTTATTTCTCCTGCAGCAGTTGTTTTGTTATGCCCCATTATAGTCTAATACATTTTGGGAGAAAAATTAATATTTTGCGATTCTGCTTTTCCTTTCAGTTAAAGATTCAAAATATTTACTTCAGTTGATATTTATCTTTAAATCAATGAACACAATTATTCAAATAAGTATGCTTTTCTAAGAACGATGATTTTCATAACCCGACTGCTCCACTTTGTTATTAAAAAATGAAATCTTGTCACCACATTTAATGGTAGCCATGGTATGAGTGTTTTTATCTAATTATGGAAAATGTAATTCTTGAAAACGTTTTTAACTGATCTTATATTTAGAAACAAAATAAATAAAATAGTTGGTAACACAGAATATATTTGTATGAAACTAAATCTCAAGTGTATAAAATTGTTGAAAAAAGAATTTTCTTTCAAATGATACCAAATATTGGCGATTTTCATACTCTGAGGTAATTTTTTTAAGTTAACGTCGGATTTAAATAAAAATACCAAGGTTAAGACCGGCTCATCTCTAAATACGTATGTCATCCATCTATGCTGATAGAGAACCCATACTTCATGAATATGCTCTATTGGTTGATCAATGATATTCTCAACAAATAAAAAGGACTAAAGCTTGGGAGCACATTAGGACCGACACAGGGTAAGTAGTCCAAGTTAAGCGATGATTTTTTATTTACATAAAGAGATATTTGAGGTAAATCATTGCATTAGATTGAAGCCATGAACTGTGGAATGAAGATATTAACCTGGACTGAAAGAAGACAAAAAAGTAGTCTTACATTACTATAGGAAAAAAAGAAATTAGTGGGAAGATATTGGAAAAAGACGGAAGGGTATGGAGGAGATATGGAGAAGTAACTAAAACTGGAACTTTTATCGGTAGGTAAATTGCGGTAAACAAAGAAGGGCGAAAAGGAAGAATTTTGGGTTCCATGAATAGGGGTTGAGGGAAAGACGGAAAATCTAAAAAGGAAAAGGTTTTAGATACAATAAAATATATCCGTGGCTTATGAAATGTTTTTCGAGAAGTTTCAAAAATGTTTGCCCGGTGTATATCACCGGACAAACATTTTCGTATGGTATAATCACCGCGGCCAACAAACCAAAGTTTTATATTTTTTCAGGTGTATTTGTTTACTCTACGACAAAAATCTTAAGTCATCCTTCTAAATAACAATAAAAATGTTATCAATTATCAACTGATTTCCTTTCAATGTTAATTGGGGTTCTTATTACGCATTATAAATATGCATGGCTTATTGACCACAGTGAAAGAAAGCGCCATTATGAAACAGTGGCAACTCGATATTTGTCATTGGGAGATTTGAAGTTCTTGGTGCTCCAATGGGCGAGATCCATTATGTGGTTAAGACACTTGCGCAGATGGGCGTCCTAATCTGATTTCATTAAGTAGTTGTGTTATCTTTTCGCAGATTGTATGAGTGTTGCAATTTGAAACCAAATTATTATGTGCAGTGATTGTAATATCTGAACACTTAAGAATCACCCCGAGAACCAGCTATTGTGGTCACTGTGTTGGTGTATCCAACGAATAATGTTACAGATCTAGTCACCGCTGAAGAAGTTTGGATTCGCAGATCGCTCAAGGAGAAATTAATCACGCGAAATGGGTGCGCAGTTTTTATGCTTTGTATGCAGTTGTGTGACGGCTGTTGCCATATCAGTCGATTCTTCATTGTTAGCATGTAGACAAATTTATTTCATATATTTATATTTTGATAGTAGTTTGAACAAAATTTATTAAATATTATTAAACGGTGTTGGAGTTTTCGCTCGGAAGTGCCCCTATAATTGAGTGATTTGCATGTGTAGGGATATTTCAACTCGATTTGTGTAATAGAATATGCTGCATTTCCTTTTCTCTGTACAGAAGGACACCATCGAGTGCATTTTGACTCAGAAGACCTTGAAGGCGGAGATCATTTTGGGAAAGACAACACAATAGTCGTCCAAGCAGGACCCAAAAAACATGTAATCAGCGATTTAAAAGCCTGCATGTATTCACGCTAATAATATCTGGGGTTGCTCGATGCGCAAAGAGTGCCATTTTGTTGGTGTGGACCACTAATACTTATTAAAGCAAAATAATAACCCAATAATTTGGTGTAAAAAAAGATTTTTTTGCCCGTGCTAACCGAATTCTTTATTGTCTCAGGATCTTGGCACATTGCGGCGGTGGTTACTATTCTCTATTTCCCTTGTGCATTAAGTACGTGCTTATTCTTTAAAGCATCATTCTTAGTGTATATTTCATCACAATTACCTGTGACCTTGCTCATTTTTGCATTAGATGATATGTAAATTTTATTTGTTTGCACAATGTACTGCTTTAGAAATGTGTATGTCTTTCGTACGACATTAGTTAGTATTGATGAAATGTTTGCCATCAGGTGCTTCTGAATTTATCTTTGATAGTAATCTATGGGACCAAGGTTAATGAGCTTAACAGTGAAGCATGGTACGGTTAAGCTCCATTTTTAGCCCTTTCAACAAAATTTCTGAGTTGGTAACTGCAATATGCCCACCCACTCAAAATAAATGGTGGGAATTACTGGCTCATGAAAATTTATTGATTGTGGTAATGTAATTAGTGATAAAAATTATAGATATTGTATCCAGATTGACTATATCATCGTTTCCTTTATAACTAAATTATAATTTGTGATGTCTTGAAATTTATCTTTTCAGAATTAATTAAACTCACGAAATTACCTTTAATTTGAACTGCTCATACAATATATTTCCTCCATTAATGTTTTCATCTTGAGGTTTTTTCATGTAAAATTTACCGCTTGATTAAGTAATTCATATTAGGAAATGGTTAAAGAGGCATGGGAAGAACTGGAGGTAGGAATGAAAGTGGGCGGGGAATTCGTAAAATCAGTTAGGTTTGCTGATGGCCAAGCTTTAGTTTGTCAGTCAGCCAAGGGACTGCAAGCATTGCTGAGTGAATTGGAAATTCAGTGCGACAGGTATGGGATGAGAATCAATATTAATAAAACGAAGGTTATGCGATTTTCTAGGAAGAAAAAGGCTAAGCTAAACATTAAAATAGGAGGTCAAAAACTGAAGCAGGTAGATTAGTTTACGTACCTCGGAATTGTTTTAGACCAACACGGTCAAAGTAGTAGGGACGTTAGGAGAAGAATTGCGGTATGCAAAGAGGCTTTCACAAGGGGGAGGGAGTTGATGACAGGGACGTTTAGTAAGGATGTTAAGAAAAGACTCGTAAAAACTTTGATATGGAGCGTAGCTATGTACGGTGCGGAAACGTGGTCATTGAAGCAGGAGGATAGACGTAGATTGGAGGCTTTTGAAATGTGGGTGTGGACAAGAATGGAGAAGGTGAAATGGAAAGAGAAGAAAACAAATGAGGAAGCTCTTGGTATGATGGGCGAAGAGAAGGGTTTGTTGGGAGCAATCCTATGGAGGCAGGAAAAGTGGATGAAGGGGGTGTTGACCGGCAGTGGGATGTTGAAGACTGTGATAGAGGGTAGAATGTTGGGCAAAAGAGGAAAGGGAAGGAAGAGGATAGGGATGTTGGACGGGATGAAGGGAGGAAGAAAGTACTCAGAGCTGAAGAGGGACCTGATGTTGACCAGGATGTTGTGTTTTGCTAGGGGTCACAAATTATTTAATTAGTAATTAAGTCCATCCAAAAACCTACCTTAACCGGTAGATTACGTAATAATAATAATTATTATTCTTTGAAAGTTGTCCAAATCATGTATAAATACTTGGGTAACTTTCCTATGGATTTTTAGACATTATCAAGAAAGCTATCCAAGTGTTAACTAAAAGTCAGAGATCTTCAGGAGGTCTCGAATTTTATAGAAAATAGTTTCTAGTATTTAGATTATTTCATTTCAAAACTCAATATTTTCGGAGGTAGTCTTAATCTTATAGGCTAAAACAGCTAACAGTTATGTAAAATTTCTTTCACAGGAGGTTACTGCCCATTTGGGATTCTTGCAATACAATCATCACTACCAAGTTACGTTTTCAGTACCTTCAAACGTCTTGATTCAAACTCTAAGCAAGGATAATGAAAGTGTTACTGAGGAGTATTTGCATTCTCAGGTGTGTTCTGTGCTTTTTTTTATTTAATGGGTTAATAAAAATTGCGGTGCTACATTTTTTTTGTGTAATGGTTGAGGCCAAGGAATTTGTCTACTAGCCATCTGATTCCATATTGCATGAATACTTTAAAAACTATCCATCTACTAAAGCAGCAATTATTGTTGTTACACTACTATGACAATTGTAATTTCAAGCCAATCTAATAAGTAATTTTCTTTTGCAGTATACCAAATAACTTCACCCATAAATTTATTTCATATGCATTTCAATTTACCTTCTGTGGAAATCTTCAGAAACATAAATCCCCTGCAATTATAGGGTCTTGTGTCCTTTACATCATGGGCATATTTCTTCAAGGCTTCAAACTGCTGTCAGTTGAAAAAAATTGTTATTAATTTCATATTAAGAGTTTATTTTTTCGTTAAAGGTATTCCAGTTGACCAATACTCAACTTGTTGTTAAAATATTCCCACAATTATTGGAAAATCTGTGTTGGATAGGAGTAATTTTCTGAGTACAAGCTGTATCACAAGGCTCCTGTAATCCTAAATGCTAAGGCTTAAGACTTGTATGATTTCATAGTTGATGGTATAGCATAGGTGATAATGTATTAAGTCTTTCTCAGAAGTTGGTTGTGTTTAATCTTTCTAGACCAGAGACAGTACCAGCTCCATTCAAGCCATTTTGCATAAAACCAATTGCATGGTCAAGTGTCACACCATTTGTGTGCAAGACTTCAGCTACTGGACTTAAGACTAAAATCCTATTACTAAACTTCTTTAATGCATATGTTAATTAGGATGATACCTGTTATTTTGTATATTTATCACATCCTTTCTGTTTTTCATTTTTTTTGTTTTCTCAGAAAATTACATTCCATACATGATTAATGGAATGCAAGCCAAAATTGATCATAACATGATGCCTGATCATGCAATTTTTGTGTGTATTCAACAATAAAAATTTCTGTACTTGGGCATTACTGATGCTGTAAAATCATGGACTATCCACTATTTTCAAGGTCTCCTTCAGCGGTTCCCCTTCTAAAAATTGTGTCACTCTTGTAATTTATGCTTCTCCACCAAACCCATCCTGAAGCTGATTTGGGTGCTTGTTACTATTTGAATCTAGTTAGGATGGAAATATATGCCAAGCAATTCAAATGGACGACATTTAAATGTCACATAGGGATGTGGTAGTTCATTGGGTAGAATGCTGAGCTACTGAGCAAAGGACCCAGGGTCAATGCCCACCAATGGACACCCTCAGTTTCACCCAAGTTGTGCGATTTTTCAGATACCAGAACTTCTTGGAATACCTAAGGTGGTACAGGGAAATAAACTGATCCATCATGTGTGAATTTAGCATGTTTTTGGCCTTAGTAGCGGGTGGTGAGCTCTGCTCTCAACTATCAAGCCTATCTTCCGGTTGATAACTGATTTTCTAATGCCACTTGATGCTTTTACATGTAATACAATGAAATCAGATTTCATCATGAGAAGTATATGGACATGGCTGAAAGATAAATGTGGGAAGTCTCCATGAATAGAATAACATTTTTTATCATATTTATATGAAAACCTTCACTTTGTGAATATCTGTGCGCCAATTTTATTATTTCACAATTGAATTGAATTTGCAAAACTTTTTTAAAATAAAGTGTGTAAATTGTTCCCATCCTCATGCATCAAAGAGTAGGTTTCAAATGTTGCAGTACTTTACACTTTCTTAGTCTTTATTAATATTTTATCTAATGTACCTTTCATGTATGATCGGCTCCTTGTCAATGTTGCATTCACCTTGGCAATTTTCCTCCTTGTATATCAGTTACTATTCCTTGTTTCCTCTAAAATTGGGGATGGGATTCTACAAAATATTTGGTTCATTAACCATTGAATTTCCTAATGAGATTACATATATTAATATTTTATCTATTGTTGAACTTGGCTCCTTATTAGTCTTTACTTATATTTTATTTAGTTTACTTGTCATACATGATATGCTCTTTGTCAATGCTTCATTCAACTAGGTAGTTTAACTCCTTATGTATCAATTACCATCCTCTGTTTCTCCCAAAATTGGGATTGTCATGAAATTTTTGGTTCACCAGTCATCGAATTTCCTGATGAGAGCTCACATGTATTTTTTGTGGCATCACATACACCTAATGTATGCCTATTGGCCATAAAGCTTTGTAGAATTCTATGAAGCTGCCTATAGAGTCTGTGTAGTTGCTACATAGGCCGTGTAGAGATTTCCTCTTTTTGGTTAATTCACTCGAACAGTTGTTTGGTCAATGGTGAAGAAAATGTATATATTTTTAAAATTTGTTATTTTAATGCATGGGTGATAATCATAAAAATAACATTTAAAAATATAATTGTATAGAAAAAATTCTGTGCGGATGAATTCTGAAAGAGAAAAATATTCATTGGCACCTTTTCGTAAAAGCTTTCAGAAAAATATATTACATGTACTTATTCTAATTATGAATTGTACTAATATTTCTTTCATTCTGAAATCATAATCATTTTTTTTAACTTTTGTCAAGATCATGGGGCTGATGCAGGAGGTACCTAATGTCCATTGTCACCTCATGGAAGCTTCTGCAACCACTGGATTAAGCAATGCAAATGGAGAAAGCAATGATTCATCAGAGGTGACTTTCAAAATCCAATTGTTAGCTCACAAGGTAAAACTGATGAGGGAAAAGATACAACTGAAGTATCCTTGTGGATTATCACTAGCATTGCTCATCCATGCCAGAGTTTTGGGTAAATATTATATAAAATTTAGTATGTTCATTAACATTTTAATACCTTTAGCATCCTTTTTGTTTCTGCTTGAAATTTCCAAAAATCCCGTATATCTTTTTCTTAAAAAGAGTTTTTATGTACAAGAGCTATTCAATAAAGAGTAATCATTTTTTATCTGCAAGATTTTTAATGCAAAAATTTAATTTGTCATATTGTTAGCCTTAATGTTTTAAGTGAATGTGGTTTAAGTTTCATTGATTTGACACTGCTATTGCATCAGCAGCAGCGGTTGCAAGTTGAAACATATTCAATTCACCTACATCAACCATGGAGGTAACAGGTGATGCTGTTTTGAAATGTTGATTTTGCCTTATCTTATTGTTGTTGCCAAGATTTGTGTAACTGTGCTGGAAAGTTAGTATAGTAGCCGGTGGTTTAAGAGGTTTAATGAGGGGAGACTATTTCAAAGGAAAGTGATCTCGGAGCTGCAGTCATTGCTCTAACAGAAGTAAAATTTTGAGATAAGGTTATCGAATAACGTAAAAGAGTGGTGTCAACAATGTTGAAAATTTAATTGGCTTCCACCCACATGGTGGTAGCGTCAAAATTGCGCACAAGATGTGTTTGTGCATGTTGGTATCCATGAAATTATAAATAAATCAGGAAAGTGAATGAGAATTGTATTCTTTATCCTCTCTGTGCAAAGTGAAGGTTTAATTTGTCAGAGGCTGCAGCTTACGTCAAATAAGTGAAAATTGTTGTCACATATACATCACACATCAAGCCAACAGTATAACTTAAAAGATTAAATGTCTGTACAATAAATTATGCAGACAAAAATGTTACGATCACTCCTTATTGAATGGTACTCTTACAAGACATTTGAGAATGGAAGTGGAAAATGAACAATGGACCCTGTCATGTTTAAGAATTAATAAGTAAACTTAAAAAACTTGAAAGACATCGACTGAAATGTGCTACCTTTTTTGATGCTTGTCTGTAGAGTGGTTCATTTCCTAGTATCAAAAGTCACTGTTCATAATGATCATGTATTTATTAAGGATTGAAATTATGTAAAATGTTGGTCATTCTAGGTTATATCGGATTGGTGATTAAAGTTAGGGTAAAAAGTTTTCTGTTCCTTTAAATTACCAGTATTTTTTATTTTCTCCTTTAATTTTTTTGTATGCTCAGGTAAAGGCATGGGAACACCAATGTTGAAGAATGGTATTAAATGTGTCGGTTCAGAGCCAGATGAATCAGATGCCTCCGATTGGACTGGATTTCAGTGAAATCAAGGCATACTACTCTTCATTGTATCAGTCACCATTTAAGTATGTCTCTTATTGTAATCTTCTCTTTAGCTAAATGTTTAAATTTCATTTGATTTTATTCCTGCAGATTGAACGCGGAAAGCAATTTGCATTGTCCCAAATTGAAAGACTGAAAAATAATGCCAGTTGAACATTGTATTTTTATATATTGAACTTTGAAAGAAATTTTGTTTAAGGGTTTATACATTGTGAATTAATGTAATTTCTTAAGGAATCTGATAAAATATTATTGCCGTTTGTGCCAACTTAGCATAGCAGCTGGGCTATGATTTTCTTTATGCTCTGTGATGGGGATGAAGCTACTTCCCCTATGAAATGTTAACGATGTTATATCAGAGAGTTGTGACTGGATAAATTGAGTGGCGAGTCATTTATGAAATGCATATCATTAAGACAAACGTAAGCCTACAATTGATTGCATAGAATAGGATGCTAGCAGTATTAATTTCAAGTTTCTAAGTGCAATTGTTTTCCTAAAATTGATGTCCATTATGGGATAGCCCTTTTTATTTTTTTATTCTCTTTGTCTACTGCCATGTATTAAATGATTGCCCTATCGATATGGGTTGAAGTCTATGCAGGTTTTCCATTCAGCTTCCAAAGTTGGTGACACCCCACTTGCAGGAGTTTGAATACTAGACACATTTCACCTTGGAGATGACAAAACTGGATTCGTATTCAAATAAAGCTGTAGATAAAGCTATGGAAAACTCTTTTTTTTAGGCTTACAGTCAGTAGTTGTACCTGAATTTTTCAGTATAGTTAATATTTCTTAATGCTCTGTACAGAGAGGTGATGCTTCTGAATGTAGTCATTGAATCAATCTTAATTTTGTGTGCCACCTGTCATTTCATTTTTATTTGTATGATGTCTATTAGAGGTCATGGTAGCCTAGTAGGTAGAGTGGTTAACTACTGACCAGAAGTCTCAGGTTCATATCTTGGGTATGCATCTGAATGCTTCCAGCTAAACGCGAGCTGGTTTGTTGCTGAATTGTTCTGGTGTCAGATATTGCTGGTTTTTCACAGGTGGGAACAGAGGGGAAGGATTCCTCACCCTACCTTCATTGTTAATTTTCACGTGCCATGGGGAGATACTAACTCCACTCCTGACTGTCGAGTCAAAATTTGTATTGGTTACTATTTTTGGTTGTTTTTATCAACATAAAATAATGGGCTTTACAAATCTAAAAAATGCACCAATGTATGAGCTAACACTTCGGCGGTCCCTCTGGAGCTAGACTTTAAGTTTTCCTCTTAAACCCTTGTCTCTCACAACTTACAAACATATGTACTGACAATCCATTTAGAATAAGGTGAAAAGAGGCCTTTCTCAGTTTGTATCTTATATTAATATGTAGCCGGTATATCACTCTGGACATAGTTCACAATGAGGTTAAAACAATTTAACCAGAATTTATATGGCTCCTTGTTTTTATGTACAACTGACATTAATTGACAGTTCAAATATCCTCATGTCAGCCAGCACAAAAAAATAGTGCTAATTTTGGCCAGAAAATGAATCACGGCTATTGTTTTCAAACTTTATTTTTATATTTTCCATCAGTTTTCAGTTGCAAAATTTTTAGAATTATTTTAAATTAAAATTGAAGTATATTAGACAAAACTAGCTGTAACACAATCAAAAGTGTGGAATTGTTTGCATTGGATATGCCTTATTGAGTCAGTTCTCTGAGTATTATTGTACGCCTTAAGAAAGAAAGCTCATTTATTAGTTTGAGGTGATTTTATGCATGAGTACATAATTATTTTCAGGCCTTTGTTTCTTTACCATTCAGTTGTAATTGTGTGTTTAACTGCTTTTTTTAGGTAAGCTAGTTAGTTGATAGTGGCACTGACTGCTCATGATAGTTAATTACAGCTTTGTCAAGATTGCCATCCATAGTTAATAGTTGCCCAAAGATTTATGACTGCTTTTCATAAGGCTTTTCTGCCTCTTTAAGTGATTAATTTGTGAAGGTTCTAATGGGCTGCCCCTGTCTTGAGGTGTTTGTGTATGTGGTACACCCTTTATTCTTAAGATATGCCAAGTTGATCTCAAACATTTGTGGCCATGTCATCAATCATAGTTGATTAAGGATCAATACCTTTAAATACTTTTGTGTTGGTTATGAATGAAGCAGAGATCTTCCCTTAAATGTGTAATTAAGTTTCTCCGTGTGATGTAGTTAAAGGATAGTAAAAGGTTATATTTTATGCAAGAGTTTCTTGTTGATGTTTGCCAATAACAAATAATATTTTCTCGTTTTACAATAAATTCCATGGGGGAAGATTGTGGGCCATGTAATTCCAGTGTGAGTTTTACCCTAAATCAAATATTGCGCTGCTTCGTGTATGTTTGTGATCAACTTAGGGCAGTCTGAATTTATGCTCAATTAGCTGTAATTTGAACCCTGGACAAACTGCGTTTGTTTATGTATTCAGTTTATTTTCCAAGCTTTTTGACTGTTATTTAGAAGTTGCTGAAGCAGGGTATTTTCTACTTGTGTAATGTAACTTTGTAATCATAAATATTCAATGTACAAGTAATCTATTTATGACTAACATGACATTATAGTGGTGTTGTAGTTATTATTTTGCATTGTTTCATAGTGAATTGCATGCTAATTCATTATGACTGGTTAATCTGAAATTAATTGATGTGGAATAACTGTGTTAAAATTTACATTAAATTTGAGCATCATCAACAACAACATGAGTAATTTTTTTAATGTAATACCTAACCTTGTGTGTTTTCTAACACCTGTTTTGAAATTTTATTAATGAGACTAGAGTTACTAGTATTTTTGTATTAAAAGAAGTTCAAAGGTGGGTTTATAAAGATTATGTCAAATAGGTATTATGTAGTAGGTATTATGTCAAATATGTGCAGCTCCATTGGTCAATTAAGTAGAATTTCACTGTGAGCTCATGCTTCTAATTGTATTATTTTAGCTGAAATCATCTCTTAGTATTTTAATAGTAGGATTTCCAGTTTTTTGGTTTCGTTTTAAGAGATAATATGAGAATGAACTCTATTATTTCATAGAGTTTTGTAAAATATGTTTGTATGCAGTTTGTTGGTACAATATGGATGACTTCCATACAACTTTTTGCACCTTTTTCTGCAGCTTCTTTGTGCTCATGCAAGTATTCTTTGAGTTAAAGTACTTCTTCCACGTTTTACCTTCAGGGAATGTTTGGATTGTTAAAAAACTAAACAAACTCTATTTCTCCTCTTCATAATTTTGAGAATTTAGATCAGCATTGTCAGGGCTATCAAAAACAATAATTAAAAATTCAAATATAGATAGATCCTGCATTGAGTAAAATGGAAAATTTTCGGGCTTTACTTGGCTGAGCCACTTCATATCAAAAAGTTTGTAAAAAGAGAGTTAGCAGACCTACACACAATTTTGTTGAATGATTAGTTTTGCTCACAATGGCATGACATCAACAGAGTCCTGATCACATAGACCTCTTAGTCCATTATGCCAAGTTATGTTTAACCTGCATGCCACATGCAGAGAGGGGACAAGAATGCCACGGTAAAGGTATGGGGGCCACCATCCAAACTATGTTCAGGCCCAACATTTGTGATCTGGTGGGAACTGTTGTGTCAATGTGGCTTACCGATTGCCTTGCACTAGGGATAATCAGGTGCGTTGTTTACTTGATGATGATGTAGCATGCGAAACTGGTTATGCTGTATTTAAATGTGTGGAATTTTACTAATATTATTTCAACTATATTTATAATGTGTGCTGAATAAGTTGAATGTGAATATTGCATACCTTTGATGTTAGGATATTCTTTTGGTTCACTTTGCCCACAGCAACTTGCTTTTTCGGGCCATTATCTCAAAATGTGTTTGATGATACCTTCCTTTATGGATTTTTATTAACTTCTATTTTCTCCTGTTCTTTGTATCTCTTTGTTTTTCATTTCCTTCATTTAATAATCATCATTCTCTTGTAGCAACTCTTTTCCAATGCTTTCTATCTCCTCTTTCATGCTGCTGTTAATAGCTTGAAAAAGTTTAATTATAGAGTAAAATGAGATTTTTGTTTAGAGGTGTATAAAAAGCTTGTGAGCATTCGCATGCCATAGCAGTGCTGGGATTACTCTTAGAAGGGAACATAGGAGTTGGAGATGGAAAGTTGGGATAGGCAGTGTTAGTCAGTGGGATAAGACGGGTGTATATTATCACCCATGCTGCTGAATCCATATGAGAAGGAAATAATAAAAATGGCATTGGAGAAATTGGAGATAAGAATAAAATCTGTTAGGGAATTCATTAAATCTGTTAGGTTTGCAGATGCCTAAGCTTTAGTTATTAGCCTGTCATCAAAGGGGTTACAGTCATTTCTGACCACATTAGAAACTCTTTGTGATAGGCATGGAATAAGAATCAATCAAAACAAAGGTTATGATGTTTTTGAGAATGAGAACATCTATGCTAAATATTGAAATAGGAGGGCAAAGGAAGAAGGTGGAACAGTTTATGCACCTAGGAAGTATCCTAGACCAATATGGTCACAGTAGTAACATATAAGAAGAGAAATTGCTAATATATTCTATTGTTTCAGGCTTCACTTCGTGGAAGTAATTAATATCCATTATTAAAATAGAAAGAAAGACTCGTACTGTTCCACAGATTTTATTATACGGTACAACGCATTTCACCGACTTGCGGCATCATCAGGAACGCGTTGTACCGTATAATAAAATCTGTGGAAAAGTACGAGTCTTTCTTTCTATTTTAACAATGGAAAAAAAAGAGAAATTGCATTTGACTAAGAAGCTTTCACAGGAAAGAGGTAGCTGATGACAGCAACATTATGTAAGGGTGCTAAGAAAAGGCTAGTGAAAACTTTGGCATGGAGCATGGTTTAGTGTGGCTCAGAAACTTGATCCTTGAAGAAAGGAGTGGATTGAAAGGTTTTGAGATTTGGGTGTGGAGAAGGATGGAAGAGGTGAAATGGACAGATTGGAAATCAAAAAAAGAAGTTCTGGGGATGGTGTGGATAAAAGAGCATTTTTGGGAGAAATCCTAAGAAGGCAGGAAATATCATTGGGAATATTTTGATTGCCAATGTAATACTGTAGACTGTGATAGAGGGGTGAGTGTTAGGCGAGGAAGGTAGGGATTGGAAAAGGATAGGGTGTCAGATAAAATGAAGGGAGGTAGAAAGTATGTGAAAATGAAGAACAGTTCAATTGTAATGTCGGTTGTCAGGTTGCCTTGTTAGGCAAGGCTAAAAACTTAGGAGTGTAGCATCTAAAACCAACCAAATTGAAACAGTAGAAAAGTAACTTATTAGAAGCATTCACATTGCAGAAGACCTAATTTCAAATATGTAACTACCTAGAATACAATTTTTTTAAATTCACTCTTGGGGACAAGTAAATTAGGAATGATATGATGTGGGATCAGGGGTTTGGTTGTCTTGAAGTAAAAATTAGTGTTAACAGGACCTTCCCCTGTTGACTTAGTTCACAGTGTATTTTGATTCAATTACATTTTATTATTAATTTTTTTGTGATGGAGTTCTTAGAGATGGTTGAATAGTAATCTATTTCAATACACATGAATTGCTATAGTGATTTTAATTCAAAATTGAATACTCCCCCTCCTTCCAAGTTGCCCAAAAGTCAAAAATACCATTCATGTTACCAGGATGTAAATAATTAGGAACTTAAAAAATGTATTTTGCGTAAGAAAATATTTTATTACAAGGTAGTATATCAAAGATGAAAAGCAACAAATGTATATATTTATTTATACAAATTTCAAAGTTAAAAATCCTGCCAATGAAATAAATTGCCAAAATTGGGCTCAAAGTAAAGACAATGCTTCTTTTTGCATTGTCTTGGTTTTTTTCCTTTTCTTTCATCATATTTAACAGATATTTCAGCTTCCTACAAATGCTTATTTAAACAATTTAGGAGTTTTTTTTACACAGCAAAAGTATGGCACAGCTGACACTCCAAAATAAAAAATTAAATAAAAATATATATTTCATTTCCTGATGACAAACTTAATGACCCCTGCAGCATGAAAAGATTAAAACATTTGTAGCTGCTAAAATAAGTTCATAAAATGTATCCCAAAAGGGAAAAATATTGCTTTCCTTGCTAATTGTATTGAATACTTTCACTTCACATCTTGAATTCATCATCATTTTTCAGATCATAATTCAAATCATTTTTATATTTGTTTCTTAAATAATTTTTTTTTCTTTCTCAGTTCTTAAATCTCATAATGCTGCAGCTCTGTCTAGTTGGATGGTTGAGATTCACAAAAGCTAAGAGATATGTTGGTGGCAAATACGTTACTTCACTGAAGCATGCAGTTTTAATCAAGGAATAATTTGGGAAGATGAATTTTGGTTATTCCTTCGTATTTTCATGTTTTCCAAACTTTGCACAGTACCTCAATTTGTACACTTTCAATCGGAATTCTCACATTTGTGCCCACACACAGACAAACAAACAACATCCATTCAACTGCAAAAACCAGGGCATGTTTCACCAAAACATTGTTTCCATGTTGCACAGTTCACCATGAAATGTGAGTTCATACATTGCCCTCTGGGCTGCTGGATCCAGTGTCTTGCCTCACCAAAGGTGAGGCTGAGTCTACCGACACATTCATCAGCAACTGCTCCTCTCCGGCATTGTCCTTGGGTGATGGCTTCATTCCCATGGACTGAGCAAACTTGTGCTTCAGCCTCTGCCTCTTCTCAGCGGCATTGCTGTCCTTTCGCACACCTATGTCATCATCCGAGTTGTCCTCCGCATCGTCCTTAGCCTCCCTAGTCTTAGTCCTTCGTTTGCTGCCCCGGCTATCTTCCGCATCTGGTCCAGTCACCGTGAGGGTTGGTGTTCCCGGTTGGGAGGGTAGCAGCTCTATGTCTGTGGTTGCTATGCTGCTGTGTGCCGACAGCGGTTCTAGGGGGCTCTCTGGAGTTACTGGAGAGTCTGGCATTGAGATGACAGTGGCATTTGTCTCGGAGCTGGAGCTTGTTGTTACAGGTGGCAGCTGAAACACTGCTGTAATGGGCTTGCGTATGTCATCGGGCCTCACGGAAGTGATGGTGGCTTGTTCATCTCCTTCAGGGATGACTTGGTCTAAGATTCCTGGTCCTGAGGGTGTTGTGCCAAAGTACTTGGAAATACTAGTACTGCTGGTGCTACCTGCCATTTGCCTGGGTGCTGTTTAGGGAGAATTCACATATTTAGCACAGAGCTTGGCCAAAAGTCAGTAATGATGAAAAGGGGGCAGATAGTTGATGTGAACACTTGGGGTGCATATTATATTTGAGGATATAACAATGCAATGAGAAAGTGGCTGTTAAACAAGATTAAATTCTCTGCATTAATTTAAAAGGAGACATTTTTCATTTTGCCTATACTTAGGGAATGACGTGAAGAGTATGCCTGAAGTTACTCATGTATTTATAATGGAGAGTCACACATTCATATAATTCAATATGCAACACATTATGGTATGGGATTGGTTTAGTGCAATAAGGCCCACCCAGGCCTTGGTGCCAAGTAAAGAATATTGAATGTCAATGTGATGGGGGCTCAGTTTTTCATCAGAGGGCCCCAAAAAGGGAACTATTCCAGGGTTTGAAATTATGTCGATAACAATAGAAATGATATAGTTATTGTTTTCACGCTTTAATTTTTCCCTTTGCTTAGTGATTTTGGTTTGATTTAAGATGGGGGAAAAATACATTTTAAAGTTTTAAGAGAATGTTTGCCCATTATGAAAAATAATAATAATAACAATTTATTTGGTATTCTTGTTCACTGTGCTCTGTGAACATGTGTTCTTACCTCCATCTGCACCGGGAATCGGTATTGCACTGCTGGTGGCGTGGGATGGGTCTCGTGAGAACATCCTGCGCAGGACAGATGTGACTGATGCAACCCGATGGAATGAGCCCGCAACACTGTCCGTCCCACTTATACTGGAACTGGAACGTGCACTCAGTTGGCGCTCCCTGGTACTAACTCGACTGACACTTCGTCTTGTCGGTGGACGGGAAATTTGTGCCACGCTCCCCACTCTCTTTGGTCCCGTTTCATCACCCCCTCCGTCCATCTGCGAAATGCATGAAACATTGGGCAACAGTGAGCATATGAGTGAACATTATCTTCAAATTGGCATCAAGGAGATCTTTGCAATCTTTGAACATTTGAGAGATAATTTTGGTGCATTGTTATTTTATCTTCCTTTGAAAAAAAATCCCTATCTTATTTATTGATAATTTTAAATAAATAAGACTGCCAGTTGGTACAACAAAGTTGCAAAATTTTGTTTTTACGAGTCAAGGCTGAGGAAATGATATATATTCCTGTGAAATCTTAATTATTAGTGTTATTCTATCAGCACGCAATATCCAAATCAATTGTGAATAACCAAGTGTGTGTGTGTTTTATGAATTTTTCATTGACCACTTAAGTCTTATAATTTCACATTAACTTAATCTTTAATAACATCGTGACAAATGCATTATGATTGCACTTTCAGCTTGACAATACCAAATGTTGATGAAAAAATTTTTCTGTCTTGTGATGCAATGTCTGTTCGAAGTAAAACTAAGGATTTTAAGAACCGTTAGTCATTCTTTGAAGTATGTACCTAAGTTTTTACTCAACTTTGCATTAAATACCATTAATTTTCAATGGCAACTCTGGAGACACCTTCTAATATCACACTTCAAGTAGCATTGAAGTCAAAAAGATTGATGATGTTAAACCAAATATGCTTTCCACAATAATGATGCTTAAAAGAAAAATTTCACAATAATGATGCTTAAAACTTCCCATTACAATGTGTTCAGCAATTAATATGCATGTTGTTTTTAAGCATTTTCAGAAAAAAATCACCCCTATTACTCCTACTCACTAAAACATTTCCATTTACCTAATATATGCATAAGCAAAGGGATGTACTTACATGAACATCTGGTCCTTCATGGAGTCTGAACGAGGATCCATGGACGATTATATCAGCATCATCTTTGCGTATTTCGACATTGGCAGTAGAGGGTTCAGGATAGTCTTCTTTGTACTTTTCTGAAGCAACAGTGTGAGGTAGTTCCAGTGGGAATACTTCATCCCAATACTGATCCTTAAGTAGTTCAGGGTGATCATGATGCATTTCATCAACGATGAGATATGACACCTATCAATTTGTAATGAAATGAAAAACCATTGAATGCGAGAAATTCGAGAATTTTTAAATAAGTCATCAAGTTTCAGATTTATCATTTAATGCCTACTTTGGGGGCTACCTGGGTACAAGGTTTTATAAACTAAGATGGAGTCACCTAAGTGGGCATTGCCAGACCAAGTACAAAAATGTAAAGATGAGAAATCCTTCTCTACTGGCCCCTGAATAATATTTAACTTCATTATGTACATATTTTAAAATATACCGCACTACTGTGTATGTATGGTACACCTAGTCCAAGTAATTTGGGTTAGGTGAATGTAACAAGCGTGGTACAGCAACATTGCATTGAGGGCTTTTTACTTTTTTCACAAAGCGTGAAGTACTTCACTTATTACTGGTACTACTAATTTTAACAGTAAAGGAAAAGTAGTGGTAAATAAAGTAGAAAAATGAAATGCGTAAAGAAATATGTTGTCAACACTTATTTCGCATACAGTCAGAATCAGTTAACATGATATCCATGACTATAGCGATATTGATGTCCTTAAGGTCATAGGTGAGCACATTACTCACCATTGCACTGATTCCGCCTGCTAACCAAACAAATCTCCTCTCATTCCTGTAGGTTATTGACTGAATTCACTTTGAAAATTCTTTTAAATTAACCATACATACACTTTACAATGGTCATACTTAAGTACCTTTAAGTGCCTTTGATTATAAGTTAACAAAACATGCAGTTTTGCAGGCATAGCTCACGGACATCAAGTAGACATTTTAAAAGCTCATTTGAAAAATCTCCAGTGTGAGTGGAACAAAGTATCAGGGTTTTGAAGGAGCTTCCACACTTGACGTCATTGACCTCATAAATTTCACTCACAAAAATCTGTTTCATGACAATACAGTATACAAGTCCAAGGCTATATTCATACTGAAGTGGATTACAATCTTGGCCACACAGTTTGGCCTCGAATCAATGCTTTCAATGAAGTCTCAAATGGCATCAGAGAACACTATGTACCTTTCTGAGGCATTTCCTTTCGACCTTTTGATAAATTTGTGATAAATATAGGTATCTCAGGAAGATTTCAATTGGTTTTCATTTTATTATTATTATTATAAATACACATGTGCTAATAGACACTGTCAGGTGGCACACAAGTCCCAAACAATTGCAAAATATAATACATAAAACCAGACAAACACAGATCTCTTTAACAAACACTTTGACACAAAGCAAAAGTGAAACCGAGAGATCTCCAAAATTTTCATATGATTTAGGTGCCTCATGCATACACTCCTTACCCTTTAAGCATCTACTTAGCCGATTTAAACCAACCTGTATATTTCTGTCTACCATCCAATTCACTTCAAAATCATCATCATCCTCTCCAAAAGGATTGATCAAACTTTCAGCCACTTTCAACCACCCCATATAGAAGAAAAACTGAGAGAGGATAGTTGGGAAAACAAGGAAGTCACTTTAGTGCTCTGTCAAGAAGTTGTTTTAACAATGTATTCATCAATTTTCTTATATATCTGCATTAAAAAAAAAGATTTTAGCATACTTGCAATGTGGTGAATATAGGAAAATAGAGATCCACTTCATTCCGATGGCTGTGCAGGGGGTTTTTTTCATCATTAATGTCCAACCACTGTCTCCCCATGACTGTCGACAGGAAGAAAGAGTAGACAGCCAATGTTACTACCTGTATGACATCAAATATAGAAGAATTCAGGTATTAAATTAATTTCAATCTGGAAGCTGTCATGTAAAATAAATACAGCCTCTCAATCATTGCTCATGTTATATATATATATATATATATATATATATGTATATGTATATATATGTATATATATGTATATGTATATATATGTATATATATATATATATATATATATATATATATATATATATATATATATATATATATATATATATATATGTATATATATATCCCATAAAAATGTTATTGATGTCTTAACAGTATAAAATTATATTCAAGTATTTTCAAAATTACATGTGTATGTATAAAATATCTACAGGGGCAGCTACTATGATCAAACTTTCTAACAATGCCATGTCTCATCATTTTTTGTTTTTGGGATTTGATATCAACGCTAAGATGAACAGAAAATAATTTTTAATTGGATTAGAACATTACAAAGAGATTTATGAAAGAAAAAAATGTGAGAAATTTAGGAATTTGTAAAGATAGCCAACTAAAGAGGTCATAAGAATAGTAATGCTTTTAGAATGAAATTACTTTTCAGATCTGACATTTTTTTTAGTCAAGTGCAATGTGCATAATTATGTCATGCTCTTTAAAAATCTTTAATTGATGTAAACTGATACTTATAAACTAACCTGAGTGTAAACTAGGGGAATACTGATGGTATCAAAACTAAGGAGAAGTCCAGCTTTTCCTCTGAATTTGTTGAGCTCATCGATGATTGTCTTGACAGCGAAATCATCTCTGACTCTTCCTTCCTTTCTTGCACGAGTCACAATACTTGCAGCCCAAACTATTGGAAGCCAATGCTTTGGGTGCCGTGGTGACTTCTCGTTGAGATTTTTTATAATAATAAGTTCATTGTCAAGCAGAAGACCTGGGAATGTATAAAAATGAGTTATAATGGCATACCAGACCACAAGTTAAATAAAAGTACGTTATCAATATTGTGTGTAACTATTGTGCAATCAAAACTATTACTAGGTTTCTTAAGATCTATATAGTAAATGCAGAGCAATTCCAGGTTATTTTGAATATTTTAATTATTGAATTGTAACTCGAATTTTAATTCCTGGGTTAGTTTTATCACACTCCCATCATATCACAACTACAATCGAAACTCCTTTAAGGAGCAGCAGGCTGATCAAACAGTTTACACCTAAGATGTAAAAATTACCATCAACTACTCTTTTCTATGTTCATAGTTTCTATTGTCATTGAACAGTTTCTATTTGTAAAATAGAGCTGGATAAAAAACTATTTTTATATTCTTTCTTTTTTGATGGGTCATGTAAAAACTTAATGAAAAACAAGACAAAGATATTATATCTACTGGTTTGACAATTATTACAAAGTTATCTTAAAAAAATAACCTGGTATTCTTTGTGTACAACAAATTATCTATACTTGCAATCAGAGGGTTAAAATTTTCCAGGTATCAACAATGCAAGCATTATCTTTAGTGAATGTTTAGTGTCACTAATGTTTGCATTACTGTCAAAAAAAAGTCAAAAGTGTATTAATAATGAGAGTCCATTTCAAGGATTATTTTTTTTATCTTGATAAAATGCTTGGTGATTTATTTACCTGCTTCAACAAAATGCTCTAATGTCGGAAATCTCTTTTTAACCCTGGGACTTATCATGGTGAAGACCATAGTCAGGCATAAGCAGACGTAACGCATTATTGTTCTTCTGATTAGTCTGCCTCGCTCATCCTTTACCAAGAAGGGAAAGAAAAATAAACATATCTCAAATGGGAAACTTTTGTGCACATGGAAGTGTATAGATACATACTACATTTCTACTCCAAGTTTCTGAGAAAAATAGGAAATTAATACAAAGGTATACCTGAACATGTTGTAAACATACTATCATTTTGCAAGGATTGAATGTCAGTTCACTAAAATTAGCATCCATATTTTAAGTTGCTACCTTTGAACAAAGAAGTATTTTATGTAACCGCTATAAAAAAGTGTACTTAGTTTGTGGACAATTTTTCACCATTATACTAACTTTTAGCATTATTCAACTAATAGATTTCAATCCTGTATATTTTTCATCATTGTAGAGTAGGTTTATTTCACAGCCAAGGTTTTTCCTCCATTCCCATGACATGCTACCAATTTTTGATCCTCTGATTTCCTTTGGAACCCCTATTTCCTCCATGCGCTCCTTCTTTGTTTACTTCTAAAGAGTTTATTGTAGCTCAAAAGGTCAGTCAAATTTTCCCCTCTCCTCTTCATTGACATTCCTCCCCTTCTTTAGTCTGTTTATTTCCAGTTTAAATGAAATAAACTATGGCCTTCCAATATCTATCATGCCTTGCATGATAGTTACCATAATAAACTTCATGTGTTAATCAAACATCCTTTTTGGTAATTTAATTACAAACAATTCCTCTGTTTAGCTCACAAATGGTTAATGACTACCAAAGGGTTTGTATTTAAAGCAAGTAGTCGAAACTAGATATTTTAGTACTTTTATTTAATTGATCCTCTTTAATTTCATCCCTTACTCTCACTCTAGGCATGTCAGACTGGCCACTAGATTCATTAACAAGTTTTGTTTACAAACAAAAACTAATGTCATTCGTATGAATTCAAGTGAAAATGTTAAATAGTTGTTTGAATGAGACAACTTGAAAGATTGGTGCTGCTGTAGATGGAAGAACCAACTGTATAGGATAAAACTACACCACAAATGACTTCATATTGTTGCACTTAATTTATTTTCTCCCCATCTCCTATGGGTCCAACATTCCCCCATCCCCCTTGCTGCCTTTCACCCCCTTCCCAATTGTTCTCTAATCATTCAAAACTAGGTTACTTTAATTTCAGCAAGCAGCATTTACCAAGATTATTTTTTTCCTATTTTTTTGTAACAATATATTTCTCTCTACGGAGCACTACAATTAATGCTGAATGACAATTTACTGAAGATAAAATAGCCAGCTATTTATTCAGTCTCAGTTAAATGAGTTTTAAACTCATGTTAACAATTTATTTACACAGTTTTAATCAGGGAAGAAAGAATGGGAACAAAAAAGTGAAACTTTGATGGCTCTGGACTTTATTTATTGCCCCATTAATAGAATAGCTTTGTATAATATATGTTTTAAACTGCCATGTCTTTGCAAAAATAACAGTAATAAATTCATGCTTAGGGCATCAATAAAATATGACAAACCTTGTACAATAAAGCAGAATCGAAATATTTTCTCCTATAATTAGAAAAGTGAATCAATTCACATTTTTATAGATCCAATTCTTCCTCCACAATTGAAGATATAGGTACATATATGTACCTATCTGCTTAATATTATAAGTAAATTCATAGTTGTTTTTGCACAAAGAGGTACAAATGTGAATATCACTCATAAAGCTATTTTCCAATAGTTTACATAGACTCCTACCTGTCCATGAACGTTGGAGCTGACAAAGACAGCAATTGGGTCTGGAAAAGGAATTGTTGTATATTGATTCCACCATCGCTGCATGACAACTGAGACGTAAAACCCAAGCACAAAGGACAAGGGAATCAGGTTGCTGTACGTATCACAGTAATGAGAAATACTTTCAAATATCCTGGAAAAAATTGTTGAAAAATTCAGTGAGGCAATTAATTGAAACTAATGTTTGAAAGGGAGATTATTAAATGGTGTAATTTAATTAAAAAAAGTGATATAAAAAACTTAGTTCAACAGAAAAAGGCATATAATCAACTGACTGTTGCCAATTTCAGTTTTTATGGATTTGGTGATTATTAAACATAAAAATTAGGGAAACTTAAAAAATCATGGGGGAAAAGCTTTTCCTTGTCATATATCCAAGTCGCAAGACAAATTTCAGTGATATTAAGATATGCGTTAATTTGTTTAGCTTGCCTTCTTTCCAGTTGAAAATATATAAGGAAAAGTGAAAATCTCATTTCAAATGATGTTTTGGGAAGATCTAGGCAATAAAGAAAGATGACTTATTAATATAATAAATTAATGGAAATATGCTTACTTCTTTTGATCTTCATTAAGGCCAAAGCGATAAATGAAGTTAAGGACGAAGTATACACCCAGGAACATTAGCAAATCAAGCCACACCAGTTTGTATATTCCACCTCTCCACCTGAAAGAAATAAAGGAATTATTGGCATTTAATTTCAAGATGCAGGTTTTTTTTATCATGTGAAAACCTTATACAGTAAATTAATACGTAATATACAAGAGTTGCATATGATTTATGCCAAATAATGATTATATCATGCATGCTTTCAAATATTCTACTGTTGATTTTATCTGTATTCTGAATTTCCTTCAACAAAATACTCAGATAGTTTCACCAGAATTGCAACTGATATCTTTTGTCTTCTGGCTTGAATGGAATTCCAGAAAAATATTTTGCCCAAGCATTAAGGATCTGTGAGTAAAAAACCAGGAATATGATGGTCTTCCCAAACAAAAATGCTTTTTTGCGAAAATTCCTTTCATATGTCATGAATTGCTAAATTAGAAAATATAGAAACAAAAACTTCCTGAGAATTCCATGATTTCTAGTGAATTTGTTAATAGATATTCTCGAGTAGTAGTAGTAGTTTTGAGGGGAGGCGACCGACAGCTAAGGTCATTTGCGCCATAAGGGAAGGACAGGAAAGGATGAAGGGTGGAGAGAAACCCGGCGTCGGCATTAGCCTGCTCTTTACGAAAGGCGCCAAGGGGTCCGCGGCTTAACGTCCCATCCGACGGACGGCGTACTCACTCAAAGTGCCCTCCACAAAGCACCTCAAGTAGGGATCGAGATACCTCTGAAAAATATTCAACACCGCCGGGATTTGAACCCGCGCCCTCAGGGTGGGAAGCCAGTACGTTAGCCCCCGCACCATCTCGATCCCCCGATATTCTCGAATTTCCCCATTCAGCCTACTTTTTAGCTCTACAATTCAATGGAGATAATTAGCTTACTCGAATATAAATATTAGTTTATGCTGAGAAGCATCTTAATTTGGTGGTGAGGTACTTGCAGAAGGATGCAGACAATGAGATAATGTATTTAAAGAACTGCAACTCCCTTATCTGAGGAATTTTTCAGTAATAAAAACAAGTACTGGTTTGGTTTGATGTTAATAGTAAATATTCAGTCTGCATCAGAGGTTAGGGAGCAATAATTTTCTCATTAAGCTTATCATAATAATAATAATGTCTTTTTATTGGGGTGAAATTGAGACCAGATAGTCCCTTCTTCACCTAACCCCTATACACTTTCATAGAAATGACATGACATAATAGCTGGTCCTATCCTGCAGTATCAAGTGCATAAGAGGTATCATTAGAAAATTTACTAACTGAGGCATTTATGCTCATTCACTTTATGATGATAGTTAAGTTGGACACTTCAATGCACATTTTTATAACTGTTTATGTGGTAGCTGTAAGTAGGTGATTTTTAGTGTTTTATTGTATGAAAACCACATCAGAATGAATTTTTATTGGTTGGCAGAGCTCGGCAATATCAAAGTTGATCAAACAAGTCTCTTCTTCCAACCTTTCCAGGTCAGGTTCCTTTATTCCTTGTTTGGGAAGCACTGGTCAGCATGCAGTGCAAAAATATTTTACTTTTGTTAAAAATGCCGGAAAACCATGGTTCCACTTTTTACCCATTTCAACATTGGACAGCTTTACTCTTCTGGAAGTCAGTGTACATTAAATTTTGCATGAATGGTAGTGGATTCATAATTCTCTGAGACTGAACATCAATAAATCCAGCCTTTTTTAGGTCATCAATAAAAAGTTTAAAATTTAGAACATCAATAAAACCAGCCAGGGTTTTAGGATTGGAGGAACAAATAACAAATAATAAGCAATCCATGAAATACATATCATATAATTTCAAAAATAGTTTCAGTATGTTAGTAAACATTTTCTGGGGTGAAAATTGCAAATGAAATAAAATGGGACAATAGTAATTATGCAGCTAGGCATACACAATGGCAGTTAAATCAGCAACATTATAATTATTTCCAATTTCTTAATCCTTACAATTTGCACACAGACTTCTTTCTTTAGAGCTACAGGATAAAGAGTTTCTACACCCAAAAACATATTTGAGGTCATTATCAATTAGACTGAGATTCTTGTAATATATCTTTTATCAGAATATAATACCTTTTTGTGGAGGATAGTATTAGATATTTTTGGTGCTTCATGTGGTATGAGTTGTGCATCAAACCCTTTGACCAAGAAATCATGTCAGCATGAAAGTCAAATATTCAGTTTTTATTGCATGAAATTGCATGTTATTTTTACGCCCTATTTTGGATAGTTATGGTCATGGAAGGGATGCTGTATTATGTTACTTTTTTGGGATGGAAGGTGATGTGGGGGAGGAGTGCACAGTTCTCTACTTGTCCTTGTGTTTTGTGTAAAACGGCAAGGTTGAAATGGCACTACTCTGATCCTCGACTCTGACTAATTTAAGTCACATAAATCCCCCATGGCATTAATGTTGAAAGTCAGCCATTCTTGGCAATACATGATGTGGGGTTGGATTTTGGAGAGGATTGGACGGGGGACCAATGCTGGTATCCATTATTATATTTAGTATTTCCTTTCGGGGATTCTCTCCTATTGTTGATGTGACCTTCATAACATAAGGAAGGACTGATGGTGTATAGGCAAAGCTACTTGTACAAACATGCAAAGAAGGATATTTGTCAATAGATATACGGCCAAGGTAGATATACTTACCACTGTCACTACATGAGATCTTATAATGGTCAAAAGTTAATAATTTGTAAGCTGAATCACATAATGCATGTGCATGTATGTCTATTGCTTCATGCTGTTTAATACACTTCTACTTGAGTTTACAAATACCAAAGAGTTTACTGTTGAGTAATGTTGACATATGTTCGGTTTTCACAAATTAAATAAATAGTCATCAGCAGGAATGCATGACAACTTAATCGGGTAGCACTGTACAAAATAGTTGGTAAGAATGGGGAGTTCAAAAGATAGAAAAGGTGCTTTAGAACAAAATCTTGTTTTGCTGGGTGTTCACTCAATGTACTCGTATTTACAGGAAGAATAATTAGACTCAAAATGCGCTTAAACTCGGCTCGAATTCTAAACAGCACACTCACTATGAATTTACAATCTGCGAAGACAATGGTGGGGGAGGGAGAGAGAGAGAAGTGAGCCCACAGACAGACACCCCTTATCCAGCCTCCAGGTCTGCAGAAAGCCTCAACCACGGGCAGGCCGTATTGTCCATGAGAATGAATGGCCCTTTGTTTGGCTAGCCATATCTGCCTCTGAGTGACATCTTCCAACTCACCCATTCGAGTGGGAATGGGACTTGTTTCGTGACGATTAACTTTCATGGAAATTTCGAGTCTCTCTGTCATGATGTACCCTAACTTTATTTATAATCGCCTTTGTGTTGGATGTTGTTTTCCGTTACACTCATCTATTAAATTTACCATGCTTATGCCACAAATGAATCCAAAATCGTCCAGAGCTTTGAAGTTCGCTGCTGTTTGCTTTCACTTTTGCTAGGAATGCTGCTAGGAATCCAAATTGGCTCTAAGTTTAGGGGGAAATTCAGCTTTGCCAACTGATCAACGGGTTTTCGCGAATCTCGTAGAGCAAGAACCAGCCTTCTTTCATCTATATATTTACTTACATATGCATTACCGTGCAAACCAACCTTTGGGTGTGTGGCACGGGGTGATTCCACACCTGGCATGGATCAATCATTACTAAATGTTAGTTACTAAAAGAATTTTTTTACCATTGAAATAATGGAAATATTTTTTTGCAAAAGCTTAAGTGTACTATCTTATCTAAGGGTAGAATATTTGTCATGCAAGAAGATCTGCCAGGATAATGAACTGTAGAATTCGAGTTGAATCAAGTGATCAACGCGCATGAAGTGATTTTGCACAATATATTTTTTTCTTAGTGCTGCAGTTAGCAGTTACATTGATCATTTATCGCTGGCGGGATGAATACTATTTTAAATCTCCTATTTCTACATATGATCTCTTATATCATTTTCATGATGTTTCCTACCGTAGCACAATTGGGATAATTATACATTTTTAACATCATCGCAAAAGAGGCCTGCTTTTAGTTTCTCCAAGAGATTTATTTTGTAAAAACACCGTCACTCCGTGAGTGTTACCCAGCCGATTTCCTCTAATGATCTTGATACTCTATTAAGTTTATCATAACATCCTAAACAGATGTAGCTCCTCGTCGCTGCACACGACCTAATTCGGCACCAAACCTTGGCAAGGATCCCATTTACTGGCAGCATATTCTAAATTAGTCTTTAATTTGCCGTGAAGCCTCCCGACATTTCCACAGTGTGTGCTGCATGCAGGGCATGTGTGAAGGCCGCCACATATTTCAAGTGCTTTTAGACTTCGTGCCATTGGCACTTTAAGGAACAACAAATAAGAGTTCGGTTTCACGCAACTAAAGTTAGCTAACTTGAGCCGAGAATCTGGTCATGCGGAAATATAAACAAATCGGGGCAGAGATAACTGAAATCTATGACATTATACTACTAGACCTAATGATTCCGTGGAGGTTGTTGGAAAGGCATAACCGAAAATAAGATTTACAGTTTAACATTGCGCACTTTTTACCTTATCGGATCAAAGTCAAGCGAGCCACGAGTACAGATTAAGCTATAGAGCAATGAAATTTTTTGATAAAAAAAGGAAATTTAACGAAAAAATTTAGATGCAAAAAGCCCCACCGCGTTAAAATTAATAGAAATGTGTACGAATCAATAAACTTATTTACAAAAAATCATTATGAGCAATTTGCAATTATGATTTACAACAGTGTGGGCAACAGGCTTAAGAATAGTTCTAAAAAGTCGAAGAATGCAATGTTAAGTGTATCCTCCACATAATGCGACGGTATTTGAGTCACACGTATTTTACACATCACACGTATTTGCGTGTACTAATTGTGCGACTCGGTGACAGATCGCGGTGATCCCTTGCCAAGATTTTTTTTCGTTGAGGAAGTTCAGACATCGCCGGGAAATTAACAAGATTGTAACGGTCGCTTGCAAAAGCAAACAACACTGAATGTACATCACTCGTGAAGTAATCCACGCTCTAAACGTTTCCAACCGAGACGGAGATATTTCGACAGTAAAACTCTCCCACAGACTTCTCCTTTCGATTCTTAGATACGTTCAAACGAAGGCGGAAAAGTCATTCGATTCACATTCCATCAGGAGGTTTGCTTTCAGAGTTTCGGGAATAATATGCCGTTTGTTGTTTCGACAATCCCTGCTCATAAAATTTTTATTTGTTTTCGGGTCCCTCAAGCGGATAATATCCCGTGTATGACTTGGCAATAAATTGCCTCTACACACCAAGTCTTCTCCACTTTCAGCTTGAGTAGAAAATCTGGCGAAAAATAGATCACCAGCATGCGGTTGTGGAAATAATCCACACAACCTTTTAATATTATTGGGTGCATAAAAATTGGCACTTGAACGTACAATTTAATAATTTGTGGAAATAATTTAAACGATTACATTATACGTTGAATAGGGAAAGTATTTTGACGTGTTTTGACGTTTCTGGTTGCACCATTTTGAAAATTTTAATCAGTGGAGCGGAACATTTTAAAGCATAACTATCACTTTATTTGTTTGCGTTACTCAAATAAAAAATCTAGTATCAACAAGATACTGCAGTACATCGTTCCAATACAGTTAACGATTATCATTTTAATAAATGGACGTACAATTTAAATGATCATTCTAGTCGTGTTCAATTTCAGTACACCTTAGCTTCTGCGATGACAGAATTGGCTTTTGCGCCATTAGAATAAGTGGTTGAACGGAAGAAATTATTCCCGACCACAAAAGAGGACTACGTAATGACTTGTACTTACAGAGGGGACAGACGGTACACTAAATAAAAAACACATTGCGCTCTCACGTTCATGTGCTCTTATTCTTCTCAAAATGAAGTAATTCGATTCTTCGATCAGTAAGGACATGGTTTTTTTGGAGGTAGGTGAACTGAGTGCAAGTAAAATTTCTATAGTTCAGAGGGGCGTATGCTTTTGGTTATAGATTCTCTGCTACGGTGATTGATTCTCTGCCCAAGTTTTGGATTTAAAAAATAACCGACTGCTAATAGGCTACATGGGTGGAAGAAATATGTACTAATCCTTTTTGTATCGGAGATGCTTCAATGAAATGCCAAGTCATTTTCCGGATAATATATGCCGCCTATTTTGTTTGCTATCATATAGCATTCTCATAAAGTCGGAGTCCACAACTTCAGCAGCGAATTTATCCCTTATAATTCAACAGGGTGATACAGTTTTTTTTATAAAATATAAGATCACCCACAACTGTTTTTCCTCCATCAACTACTCGTTCTTTCGTCATATTTCACGTGACATATTTCAGACGAAAATAGTGTTTTCGTGGCCTTGATTATTAGTAGAGTCATTTGCCATTGAAAAAGACGAAAAGGTATGAGAAATCGATTTGGTTAACCACAGCGGTGGCGTTTTCAAGTGGTGTAGGACGTGGTGGGTGGTCGCTTTATTAAAATAGTAATATTTCGAAGTTTACGGAAGAATAGCAAAATCATCCGTAGACCACAGCATCACGTCTGTACGAAGAAATGTGAGGTTGAGAATTCCTCGCCGTCAACGAATTACATTGCGAGTAATAGTGACGGTGTGTGTCGGTTTTTAGGAGAAACAAAAGTCCGAGGTCATTTAAAAAAATGACGTGCTTGTATTTAAGAAAAATGAATTCTAACCTCGGAACGTTTGGGGAAAATGCTTGGCCTATTCTATTGAAGAGCGCACCTAGAACAAGGCGAATGATTTTTACAATCCGAAATAGTTGCATTGTAATGCACATTTAGCGGATGACTCCGTTAAAAGTTACTGTCGCGGCATCTCCCGCAGTTTCTTGGAATTTACCATTTAGGGATTACCCAAAAGCGGTTTCTCTCAACTCCTCTTCCTTTCCCTCATTCTGTTCTCGTCCAAGCTCCCTTAATCGTAATGATTCCAATGTCCTCAAACGTCAGGCAAGTTCCGAAGCAACCATCGATCTTAGGTCCGAGTAATATGAAGATTGAACGGAAGGTATATCGTAAAAAACAACGGTCATTTACAGTTAGCTATGCAACACAGCTAAACGTGCGTGAAGTTCCGGCTGCTTTAAGTTACTCAACAGGGGCAATTACACCTCGCCATTAACTGTAGCAGTGTCAAAATCTTTTAAATGGTGCGCCAAAAGTCATGAGCACGCACGTGGTGAGCGTCACGTGAGTGCTATAAACGATGCAAATATTAAATTCAACGCCGAGTGAAAAGTCGGAAATGAATTATTTATTTGTGCGCTTGAAGGCCGCGTGTAACCCGTGAAAATGTTCGTCAGATTTCGAATTTTCAATGCTTCATACTTCATGCGTGGGGATAAAGACTGTAGATAAATTGGTTAACATTCCCCAACTGTCAGTTAGCTAGGCGAGACTCTTCCCTCGAGCGGGTTTTCCATTAGCGTGGCCACCCCGCTCCATATAAGTGTTCCATTTACCGGAATAAGTGTTACAAAAATTCTTGCGTTAAAATTCGTTGTCCTCGCTGTAAGGAAATGGAATCATTTCATTTCGAATTGCTAGTCGACAGCGGTACCTGGAAACAACATGATTGTGTTTCAATTTATTACTTCCCCATATTTGTCATATATTCGGGCACAATCATAATAATAAGTTGATATTTTAAGTTGCATCTTTGATAGAATCACTTAGGTTGCTAGGGGGACGTTTTCTTTCTTTCTCTTGTCTGGCTCCAGTTCCAGAGTGCGTATTTAGCGTATAGGATTGGTTCAAGAGAGATTTTATTCGTAATATAAAGGAAGTCTAACGCAGGGCAGACGCATTTTTTAAATGCTGAAAGAGTAGAATGGAAAGTTGTGCCAAACTTAGATAAGCAATCATTAAGAGTAAAGTATTAAAGATATAATGAAGATCTTTTTAAAAAGTTGATCGTGTTTGGATTCTTGCTCGAAATGCGCTCATTTCGTTGCCTAATATATAAATTCGAGCGACAGCCTGCAAAATTTGTTATCCTTTGGTGTCCTACCCCATCTGAAGATCCCTACCCCATCATCAGTGAGATGACTGGCTGGCATGGTAGGAAATAGCATGAATATTTCAAAATTCTGCCATTCCAAATTATCTGGGGAATCCTAGCGGGGGGGGGGGAGAGAGGATAAAAAGCGAACGAAGGGGCGGCCTAAGCGGCAAGTCAGTTCCCCGTTTCGCCACTTTGAACTGCCGCCAACCTCTATGCCCGCGCAAGAGATGGCGCAAGCGAGGCTGACCGTGGCCTTCGCTGCTTGCCGGCAGGCGAGAGTTGAGCGCTTTCTGGGAGCGAGTGCACTTGCCGAAGGGGCAGAAAGAGAGAGGGGGGGCGGGGCTCCCACTAGAACGACGCACCTGGACGGCGAGAACAAGGCAGAAAGGGGGAAGAGAAGGTATGGGGGCCGGGGATAATCAAGGGAGATTGAAACAGATGAGGTCCGCGGACGCCAAGCTAATTCGTCGCGTTTTACTTTTTTTTTATGTTTTCGGTCTCGGCTCGTGTGGGCCGAGGAAAGAAAGATGTTGATTATTCTCGAATGTAAAACGGGGTCCAAGATTCGGGGAGTGAGTCAGTTGTGGGTCCTTGCGTTATTGTATTTATACATTCGTGTTCCATAATCACCTTGTGACCTTGTAGTTCGGGAGAGAACACTTGCCTCTGGAGTTATCATCTCGGCGTTGGAATCTTTTTCACCACGTGGTGGTAGCTTTCGCCATTGACATAACCGCTGAATATCAATATTAACTGGGATTTAAGATTCCCCAATGATTAGGATGGCCACTGAAATCATTTAGTGCTATAAGGGAAATTCCATGAAAACCCCTGCACGTCAGCACAACATTCCTGCCGCGATGGTGTCCGCCAGACTGCCTGTATTGTGGTTAGTTGCAGCATTCTGAGAGCTATGCTAAATATGAAATTAGCGATTTTCCGATATTTTTTGCCCATAAGGAATAAGGGCAACTTTAATTCTGCTTGCTATGAGTATGGAATTCTCCAAAATATTTCATTAGACGACATCTTGTCATACATATGTAAAATGACATCGCATGTTATACTATCAATAACAAATTTCGGGTAGGTTTCACAGGATGCATTCTCTTCTGAGATAACAATTTCAAAATAACTTGAGCAGATGGTATGTAGACGATATAACAATACATATCTTTTAAGTGTGTAGGAGCGTGATCAATAAAAATAGCACTGCACCCTTTAATTAGAACGCATTCTTGGGATTATTTGACAAAAAAATTAAAATAAAGAAAACGCAGGGTGTTGCATGTATTTTTCTTGACAATTTTGCCTGAGTGTTTTGGATGAGAGTAATGATAATGTTGCACTTCTTCATTTGCTATATCAAGATAGTAATATGGTATTTACAGCATGCACGCTCGGGAGTAATTTGAGACAAGGATTGACTTTAATTTTTCTCGAACGCTCATAAATGAACACTACCGCTTAATTGAAGCCGTTTTAGATATCCAAACAACCGAACCACAGTGATCAACGCTAAGGTTGGTTTGTTAGGCGAGGGTAAAAGCTCGCCTAATATTAGTACCAGCATTGCACAGGGGTTGGAGGGTGGGGAGCGGAGGGGAGGGTAGACGCGAGGGGACTGAATATCTCCGACCAAGCAGGACACCTCGTGCGACTGTCGCCCCAAGCGGGGAATACCCAGTACTATACCCGTCATTACCTCTCCGTTTACCGAGCCTCTTAACCTACTCGACAACGGTTCCGCCTCGAGACACCACCGAAGTGATTATATCGCGTCGTCGGAGAATATAATTCGAACACATCCGCCACAACGCACGCGACATGGGGGAGCACTCGTCAAGCGTCATTTACTCACGTAACTTACACGTATATTCAACTTCCCCATCCCACCTTCCTCCACAAGCACGCTTCCTATTCCATGAATGCAAGTACCAAGTATTTACTACTCAGATCCATCTCGGAACTATGCATGCTGCTGAATGAAACATGATTTCCATACATAGTTCTTGTGTATCAAAGGCTCGGTATGATACCTAAACACGTTGGTAAGACACATCGTGACTCCATAGTCAACGGTTAACTACGGATTGCTTTCTTTATCCAACGACCTGGGCGTAATTTAAGAACTCTGATGTATACATAAAAGTTTCGAGTGGCTTAGCGATTTTCTTGGGCTAATTTTTTCACATGACACACACCTAATTCTAGAGTCGCAGGCCATTAGGTGCAAAATTTGACAATGGATGCTTTTCACCCCAAACCTCTTGGTCTTAGTGTTAGATAATGGATATCTTGAACCCTTTCAAATGGTTAAAGAGTTCGTCCAGAGCCAAATGGTGGTGCTTTTTATCCCATGGAAACCAACCTCTCAAATCCTCGCCTCTGCCAGCGACATAATAAATATAACCGTAGAATTCTTAAGCGAGCGTGGGTCTTCTTTGTAGTCTTTGACCAAGCTATCCGAGTTTTTCCCCCCTTTGATCAAATGAGCCAATTTACCTTTGAGCAAGCGAAACATTAAATTTTAACACGAATCCTGAATGTTTTAGTTGAGACGAGGCAATTAGTCATGGCAAGAGCAAGTGTTATGGACATTAACCTTTTCTTTGCATTTATGAAAATATAATATCAAACCACTTCACATTAATGACTTATTATCCAAATACTTCATATTGCACTGAATTGCAGCTGAAAAGTGCTTGAACATCGAATGGTGGCTATACGTTTTCATCGTCCGAGAATCATCAACTTCACTTGGAGAGATGGAATTTGAGCATTAAAAATTGCAAACACGATTCATCATTCACAATATTTTTTAATCATTTAAAGTTATGACGTACCATATTGCCCAAATGTTATTTCCTCCTTGCACTAGCGTGGAAGATAACGTTTTCAATCATATTGGTTCAATCCACCGAAAAGTTAAAAGCATGGTGGATTGTGGGCACTATACTAAAATAATGCGTTTAGAGCTCTTTTTCGCTTGACACGTATCTGTTCAAACCATTAAGAATGCTAAATAGCAATAACACACGTAAGTGCTCACTCATAATGACGGCCTCTAATACTCTCGCGGCGGGAGAAAACTCTCGTTTAAAGCTTATACACGCGATTATTGATTCTGTACTGCAACTAGTACTTACGTGGTACAGTTTATAATAAATAGAATAGACCCATGGCCTTCTATTCAATCCTCGTAACTTTCCCAAGACGATAAATCCACATTGGAATAGGTACTCGGGGAACTTGTCAACTGTCATGAATTCAATGGACGGAATATGAGACGATGCGAATGATTTGTAGGGGAGAAAGTAACTTTTGGCTGTTGTGCTGATCAGAATTCAAGGTGCGGCTGTAAAACTTCGAGACGAGAAGACGTGAAATATGAGTAAAGTATGCAGCTGTAGAACTTCGATGCGAGAGGACGTAAAATATGGGTGGGAAATACGAGGCGTATTCGAAAAGTAAGGACCGTTTGGTAGTTTAAAAAAAAATACAGTCATTAGAAAAAGTTTTTATTGGCGGTTTCAGTTTCCTACAGATCTACTTCACTTTTCTGTATAATCGTCGTTCACTTCTAAGCACTTTTCGTAACGCAGCCCCAGACATTTCAATCCCTCAGCATTGAATTTCGCCGCCTTGGAATTGAACCTTTTGATAATGCGGTATTGAGTTCTTCAAACCGTTGTCAACCATGCCACTCGTATCTGATATTGGAATTATACCTCAGAGATGCATTATGCTAAATTTGTGTTCGACAGAACTTGGATGTTTGCTGTGATATAAATCACTATGCAGGTGGTGTTCAAAACGTGTCAACTGCAGACACATTTTCCCTCTCCTATGAAATCTCGTGTGATTCAATGAGATTCTGCCAATAACTGCTCACATATCCCAAATTACTCGAGCATTTGCCTACGCGACGGTCGTTGAAATTTAACTGACTGAAACATTTTTGAGCAGGTACGGGAATAAGGGAAGACTGATTACCTAAGGCATTGCCAGGCACGTACAGGATCGGGAACACTCTGGCTGCTGTTGAGGATCAAGAGGACCCTTGCTGTTATTCTCCCGATACTTGTTTCGAACCCGGAAGCTAATATAACGTATCTTGTCCAATGTCATATACCCCGTGGTCCATTGATGATAATGCACAAAATCAATGTATAAGCTTCATGATGTCTCGTGGTTAACACCAAACTTTTTCAGTTCCTACGCTCTAAAAATTGACTTCAGCAGGAAAAGGAGAAAAATTAAATGAAAATATGGGGAAAACCAAGCGTTCACTAACGGAGGATGGAGTTTTTACTTAATCGTTTTGCATTTTATGGCCAATCCGTGGATATCGGTTATAAATGCATGTAGAGGGGATAAAAGCAATTACGCGCAAGAGATGGAGGAACGGTTACTGCCCATGAGATAAGCAGCTGAGAATGGCAAGAATTACTTTTCTATATTAAGGACATGAAGCATACCGTCAGCAATAGAGTTGAGGAATTGATGACCTTACCAGTGTGGAGTAAATAAAAGGTCAATTTCATCAGCAAGTAGGTTTCTAGAGAAGACAGTCAAAATAGCTACCAAGTTTTGATTATTTCTTATCTCAATTGCCTTATTATTCAAAGTACAAGCGACACAATGGGATCTTCCTCCCTTAAATGTACGAAAACTGTTGTGCATCTACGCAATACCCCACAAACCGCCGCAAGGGCATGGGAACCACCCGTTAAATAGAATACAACTACATGTAAAACAAACAAAAAACATTCTAATGCACCCCCATGCAGACTTGTATATTAATGCAAAACCTATTTTAAATCACCCACATCAATATAAAACGGCATGGGAAGTTATGCAGGAAAGGCAATGAGTACCATGGATTTTATCTCCACTTTAAGCCGAGTAACTCGAACCTCATGGTTAACATATAATAACATCGTAATTTTTCCTTTAATTCGCGTGAAAAGTGGTGATACTCGTCCTCATTGAAAAGATTCATCTCTTTCCTTCCTGCCCCCTTCCCCCGGCCTTTGCGCTCGTCCCCTCCCCCTACAACCTCCATGTCCTACGGTAAGTTTTTATCTTCCTCCAAAAAGAACCAATTGACTTTCACTTGGCGGGATTTATATGTGAAGAGCACTTCTTACTCTTTTTTCAACAAGCCTTATCTCGTTCCTTGGCCCTATATCAAATTATCTGTTCCCGTATCTCGAAAGAAAAGTATCTCTACCGCGCCTTCTCTGTAATAATTTCTCCATTTAAATCAGTAGCGTACGTGTTACCGCAAAAGGAATAAACTACAAATTATACGCTTAACATGTCTGGGACGCATTTTAACACTTAAAATATTTGAAGTATATATTTCATGAAAAAACTGAGATTAGGCTGTCCATGTCCAATTGACTTTTTTAATATACAGTTAATGTACATAGTTTATGTCTAGAAATCGTCTTTTAAAGCACTATACCATATTCCTCATTATCGTACCATACCCTGCTTTTCCCATTTTTCATTTACCAGAGATCTTAAATTAACCTTGTGGTGGGTGAAACAGCGCAACACAGTATCAGTATAGTGACTATAAAGGTACGCGTAGCAAGAAAAAAGGAGTATATAATCTCGGAACTGGAATTATTTCAGTATTTAACCGTTTATATGCACCGCATTATGAGCTATTAGGTGAAGGACTTCGCCACAATCCGTTATACTGCTGTTCGTTTCCTCCACTGTGACTGCGAGCGTAGCGTGACTATCACAGTCCAAAAAAACTGGGGCAACTGGTCTTAATTAAATGCTTCTCTCCAATTAAATAAGCATTCAAGTTCCACCATTAGATTAGAAAGATGATTCGTCATTTAAATATAGGTGTGGGAAAGGGTGCGTCGTTTGATGGCGAATGAGTGAGTTAGAATGTTTATAATTATAGTTATTTTTAACACTTTTTCTTGCATTCCATTGGTCGGCTATCCTCACGAAGAAGTCCGTCCCGTCGCGGAACCAGTCGCCGCCTCTCTGCCTTGCCGTGTGAGCCGTGCCACTGAGCTACGAGACGAAAACGACTGTCGTTCAAAACAGAACTCGAGCGGAAAACTACCTCGCTCACCTACTTTTGTTTTAGTCGACTGCATCGAATACTTCATTCGCCATTCACCCACTTCGCACTGAAGCTGAAAACAGGGTCATCATTACCGTTTTTACTTGGGGGAAAGGGAGGTTGAGATTTTTTTGAGGGGACCTTATAGGGTACATCGCTCGACCCAAATCCCCCTTCTTATTTCGCTGAATATCGGAAATGTGCTTTTTCCCATTGCCAAGAATCGTTTTTACTTATTATCTTTATTTTCACACACTCGAACGCCGTTTAAGTGAGAAAAGTGCAATTTTTTTTAACAAAAATCTTAAATTCGAGGGAAGGGGGAGTTGGCCTACACTTCCCTCCGTTAATGACGCCTCTGGCTGAAAGTGACCCTACAGTAATGATCGAACTCATATACTCATGTACGTAATATCTTGCGAGTCACAGATATTTAGACGTGTGGTTCTCCTCAAAGAAAACAAATTAATGTGAACTGCATGATACTGCGTATTGACAGGAATTACGATGAAAATGTCCTCACTGGTCAGGATCCGTCGTCTACAGGTACTTCATCGCCAGGAATGCCGATGCTGGAAAATTGCGGCTAACCGTTCTGGATTGGTTGATTAGATTAGCTCCCGCGAGAATGAATGACTTTTTACCCATGCAGCGATATTTGCGTCGAAAGCCGAAGTCAGGGTACGAGGAGTTGTCCACCTTGAGCATTTTGTGTCAATATGCCTAACGTACACGGGAAAAAATCGAATATTTCCTTCGGACCAAATAATGCCCAAGAAAAATCAATTGCCAGTTTCAAGTTTGTAGATATGTAAAGGTTAGCCCCAAAATTAGAATCGGTTGTCACCATTAACCTTCTTTAGTCTCGCACGGGCCCAGCTGTGTCGAGAAATCCATTTCTCTCTCTAGATGAGATCGCTCACGGTTCGAGAAATGGCTAACGTGGACTGAACCATTACTTCATTAAATTATTCATCATTACGACGGGAAAATTTACCAATAAAATATTGCACACCTTGAGTAAAATAAGATTTTCGCGTACTTTGTTAATACATGCGTTACTTTTAACAAAATCGTAAGATTATTCCAAAACCAAATAAAATCCCAATCTTCGACAGAGTTCCAGTTTAATGGACTAGGATAAAAGTAAAGTTCACCATCCTTCAAACTTAGCGCTGAGAAATTGGGAGCCACATTGCGATTCCTGGCGCCACTGCGCATCACTGGAGCGTATTCGCAGTATCCAGATTCACGGCGTGCACTCCAGATGAAGGTCGTCCTTCATCAGGGAGGACAATGGGAGCACGCAACAGAAGACCCGAAATCTCTCTGAGTACTGGGGGCAGATAAATTCCTTCCCCATGCAGAATGCTCTAGTATCCTGAAAACCGAAGCTCGAGTTTCTATTAAAGGATTTCAACTACTCTGACTCCTGTCAAAATTTCTCTGTCTCGCCCACTTACATGAATATCCACTCCCAGGTAAAACGATGGCACTCTATTTACTCAAAATATATTTCTCATAATCATCATTACTATTTTAGGTCCATTGGGCTTTATACGGATCAATGTTCCATATCTTCTATGGACGTACTACATTTTTTTGATTCCGTGGTTTTCATGCGATGCGATAGAGCTAATTTTAAAATTCATTCTTCGAACGCTATTTTTCCCCTCGATTTGACACCTATTCACATTTTAATCACATGGCAAATGCCTAGCTCCTCTCTAACTGATTTATTTGTCAACATGACTCATTTTACTAGTCTTTCGCAGATTGAGAGAGGAGGCAGGTGGAGATGAATGCTCGGTCCAATTCAAGACTTTGAAAAGACCATAAACACAGTAATCGACCCGAAGGTCAGTTTGGTGGGTGTGGATAGAGGTCACCCAATACTAAACCCGACGGAGAGTGTTTTTCACGCATCACGGAAGAGGGGAAGGGGTAGTTCCTTTCCCTGTGCCGGCTATGGTTTTCTAGGAAGATCTCGTACCCGAAAAATCTTATCAACTCGGGTGGATCTGGCGCGTACCCGGGAATCAAATCTGGACCCTCTGGTCAGTAGTCCAAGACTACCGCGTCCCCCACTCAGGACTTAGGGAGTTGATAAATAAATAAATGCTGTCTTTATTTATGGCGACATCAGGGTCATACGACCCTCTCTTTCAATTAACCAGAACGTTGGAATTCGTTATCCAACGAGTGAGACGTTGAATTGTGAACCTTTTCTTTACATGGTACCCCGCAAGCTACCGCTAGGGTGTGTGGCAGGGGGTGATTACGCACCAGACTACCCTTGGTCCACAACACCTTTCCTTTCTAGCGCGGTCGGGCAAAGTTATTCTGATCCCTTGTCACTCTTGGGAAAAATGACATTTTAAACCTTCCAGTTCTACACTTAACCTCTCGAATTTCATTGACATCTCTCCTACCGAGGTATGATGGGGACCCCTTTGAGATTCCTGTCAAGAGTAGGAAAATGCCAATGATAGGATTCTCTCCAACCTTCACTCATCCTTTGAAAATTCACCAAAATTATCCATCTACACCTCAGATGGTACAAATAACCTCAGCTGTCTGGCTCTCCCCTCCCCCCATAATGACTATTAACTGTACTCGGAGGAATTCCATTTTCACGCCCTGGATTTTTTCAGATATTCTTTATGTGTCCAAGCTTCACAGCCACATACATATGTATTTAGTACAATTGTATGTCGTGGGTAGTTGCTAGAAAGCGGGAGTCGCATGTTGGGCGGCGTGTGGGGAAATTGTACCCCACTGCAGTCGAGGTGCAATGACGCGCCGAGAGGCTTGCCCAGCGCGCAGCTCTCCAAAAACTCGCCCAGGTAATACGGTGCCACTTAAGAGTCTTGTCCGAATAAAACAAGCAAAGGGCAGATCGGCTTCATTTATTGTAACGACGGGGAAAATCTGCCCAGACTTTTCCCATTGTTTTCGGGGATCTTTAGTAAGAGGGAGGGCTGAAGGATGTGAACGGCCAAACTCTGAACCCATACACTTGACCACTTACCGATGATTCGCGAGCGTCGTTCCCGAAACGGTGGGAATCCCCTCCCGGTAAGTGGAAGAAGAGCGGCGCCGCGAGCTACGACGGAGTCACTGTCGTGATTCCGGTGACGCCCGTCGTGACACGCGCAGGCGCAAAGCGTCAGGATGGCAATTAGTGCGATCGACTCACTTCCTTCCCCAGACACGGCTCTACCAGTCCCTAATCGCTTTCCTTCTCCCCTCGCACCACTTGTATCCCAGCTTCCCACTCTGTTGAACACCACCCTAGAGCCACTTCCATTTCCGATTGCGGAAGACGTCACATCCGTTTCCGAGGCGAACGTTTTGCATTGCAATGCTCACAAGATTTCGGGAAATTCCACTTTTCGCTTCGCCCGAAGTGTGTTCAGAATTCATCCGCAGTGAATCTCGTTTCAGCCACGTCTAGGAATTAAGCGGTATCCACGGTTAAAGAGTCTGCTCGCTCACCATCGTTGCGCAAGGAAAATAATAATTTTAAATAGACAAACATTTCGAGGTCCATATCAGTGACGATGTCACTTTTGCGGATTTTCCGACAGATATGACGTCTGCCTCACTGCTGAAGAGACCACGGGCAGTGAAGATGAAACGCCGATTGTTTACTGAAGACTGACGTGGGAATAATCCTTAAAACTTAGTTTCCCCAAAATAAATAGACGTATTATTGTAGATGTGGGTTGCGGTATTCCATGGGGTAGAGCGTTGGACTACTGACCGGAGGGCCCGGGTTCCATTCTCGGGCAAGTCACTTTGGGCGCCTGCAGCTCCACCCAAGCTATGTGATTTTTCGGATACCAGATCTTCTTGGGAAACCATTACAGGCAAAGGGAAAGGAACTGGTCCCCCTACTCTGTGCTCTTCAAGCCGGTATAGGAATTTAAATGCTTGGACCCTACTCGCGATATTTGGTTTTTTTTTAAATTTCTCTTTCTGCAGCATCGGTGAAAATAATTTATATCTTTTTAAATATACGTATATTCTAAAATTTAAAAAAATTAACCTCAGGTGAAATCGCTCATTCTATTAAGTAAAAATTTTACTTAAAAATATTTCATATTTTCACTTCTTCATTCGCCTTTAAGTTTCGAACCTCCGTTTTAAAAGTTTAGTTATGTGCGATATAATTTGAATTAATCCTTTAAATATAGGCCTGCATTGCAGTCGGGGCACCAGTACACTGTATGCCTCCTTTTACCTCGTGTGGAGCACACCTGACATCATCTTTGAGGCCTGGACTTCTTCCCGGTCGGCCGTATCTTTTCAATGAAGTGTCTCTCAACCAAACTTCCTCATTTGAACTTGCAATATCACATCCAATGCTCACTTCTCTTTCTTCGTCCAAATGTTCGACTAAATTCTCTATATTATCTTCACTCAAAAAAAGCTTATCCCATTTCGGAGGATATATACAAGGCTTTTTTACTTCTCTTTCTCAAGAAAGAAATGTAACAACTGAGACTGTAGACGGTGGAGAGGCATTTTGCCCTCGCAACTGTTATGACGAAACCAAAAGAAAGAATAATACACGAATGGTTCCAGAGAAATTTGATAGGGGGATCATATCAAGCAATAAGGACAACAGAACGTGATGACAAAGCGTAAATGCACAGAACTCGGTTATCTCATAAGGAATGACTTGCTAGATTTATCTTCCTCATAGAGTGCCTTTTCTTCTAGCAGAAACAGGACGATTAGGTAGACTCATTATCTAAGAGGCCAAGAGCAAGCATAGATATTTTAAAAATCGATGGGGCAGAAGAAAAAATTCGAAATCGAGAGGGCGGAGCGGCTCGTGCAGTGCTACGTCGTCGATCCGCGAATAAGGCCTGCCGACAGCGACGTACCACGTACTGAGAACCACGCTGAGGGGTTCAAGTCAATATTCGACGCTTAAGTTTGAAAATATTTTGGGTCTTTGCTTAGTGGTTCAAGATTTTAAAAATTGCATTAATCACGGTGTTTTAATAAAAATCACTGGGACATACTATTTCCCTATCTGCCTCCTTGGCCTGATTTTCCAGTCATCCACTGAACAAAATTAAGTGGAGTATATGACCCAGTGAGTCGCAAAATTTTTTTCACGATTTAAGTAAAATAAAGTTGCAAATCAGAAAATTATGGCGTGAAAATAACAACACCTTTCGTATTACTTTTATCGGGGAACGAGTCATTTCACCGAAGTTCAGTCGTCTCGCATTGGGTCCGACTGTTTTTATCTCAGCCTCGTCCCCCTGAACCAAATCAACAGGGGCCTGCTCTCCTCCGCCCACGCAGATTCATCGCCCGTGTCACTAAAAAAATACCCCCCCCCTGCCCACCCCTTCGATTTATTCAACGCCGACCGCCCCCCTCCCGCACCCGCTGTCGCCGGAGAGCCCAATCCCAACAGACTTCGGCGTGCGATAGTCCCCGCCTCGAGGTCACGCGGCCCGGTTCAAGGTTTCCCGCAGTCCGCTTCGAGCGGCGGTGGGAGTGGCGAAGGGGTTCCGTGTTACCATTTTTCCCCTCGGGAGAGAGGAGGAGGGGGGATGCATCAGACTGGCAACGATCGTGAACTCGGAGCCTCCAGAGCCGTTCCTTCAAACACCCCTCCCCCGGGCAACCTCCTCTCTCTCTCCCCCGTCTCCTTTCTCTAGGATTCGGATCAATACGCGCAACGCGGACACATGACACTCGATCGAGGCCGCAGCGCGAGAACACTTGCCCTCTCTCTCTCTCTCCATTCCTCCGTCCTCCAGACATGCCCGAGACCGGGAGGGTGCGAGACCTGCACCAACCAAAAGGACAGTACTGGGGCAGATGAGCGGAATCCAAAATCCCGGTTGGCCTCTTATACGAGTCATACCATACATCACGCATTTGACACCTGCGCTGCCGTTCGCTAGAAATTGTAGCGTTTAACCGATATAACGGCATGCGGGAGCAACGAACAAAATTATGGGTACCTGAAGTAATTTCAATTTTACATTGAATCGATTTTGTTTCCAAACAAAATCTCGTTTTAGTTGATTACCCTCTTAATAATCCAATTACCCGAATAACGACGTCTCCCGAGAAACGCCATTTCGAGTATGGTGTAGTTAGAAGCCAGGAGCTGATTCGCTCGACACTTCTAAAAAAATAGGAAGTGCGTTTTAAGAATCGAAATTAACGTTCAAATGGCATGAGGTAGAAACTAGGTATACATATGGGTGAGTGAAGTTAGGCGTGTGGCGTAAATATGATAAATCGATCAAATTTACATTCATTCCCTCCGATTGGAAACTGAATTTCCATCGAATTTTGAATTCCGGAGCACTTTCAATGGGGAGGATTTGGGAAATCCCCGTGGGGTGGCGAGTGGTGAAGAACTATAAAAAATTTCCGAAAACAAATTATCAAGAGATGTAACATAACTGCTAACTTTAACAGTATGAAGTTACTCTGAAAATTCCTCATTAAGTTTGGGTGCTTTAACTGAATATCGCCTTTTCCTTGACTGGGAGGAGTGCTTTTCGTCTTTAAAAGAAATCAATGCAATGGCCTTAGCTACGGTGAGCTATCTGCTTGGAATTCAACGTGGATTTATTTTCATTTAAGAATATTTCGAATACATTTTCATCTTTTTTTGACGCGCAAAATTTCATTTCAATCAGAATCCCTCCAAGTAGGCCAAGTTTCTTCCACAAATTCAGTTCCATCGAGGTCGAGCACTAACACCCCTCGAAGGCAAGTAATTTGAGTTTTCTCAATCTCAAGTACGAAAATTCATTACCATTTTTGATGATTGAGTTTAAAGTTAACACTGAAATACATATATATATATACATATACATATATATATATATATATATATATATATATATATATATATATATATATATATATATATGTAATACCATTTACCATATATATATATATATATATATATATATATATATATATATATATATGGTAAATATGTAAACATAAATAACGTTGCCTTCACGGTAAACAAATTTTTACAATGGATAAATTACATTTCAATGACGATCACAGCGATGGGTAAAAATGACTCCCTTTCGGAGACAGCGCCATCTTACGTCAGACGTCAAAATGAACTTTAGTCCTATGTTTTTTGCATTACATCACTTTTACATCAGTAAACAAAAATATAAGATTTTTTTAAATATTGTCGCGAACATCAGGTTTAATATCAAAATTAACCTTACGTTCGCGCGAGAAATATTTCATTTCCCTGAACTTGATATATTTTTGTCTAAAAATATTATCGCGACTAACCACGACAAGCTATCGGTTACAAGATGGGCTATCGCGTTAATGCATGTCGCATAAACTATGGGAAATCAGCGAAGGAAACCAGCCGTTGCGGATGCTCGTCTCACGTGGGACTGACGCGGAAGGGCTATCTCGAAGGTTATTGCTCAAGGCCCCGGGTCACGGCGAGCGAGGAAGAAGGACGGGGAGGGAAGTCGAGGGGGTCTATTTTTGAATGCCGCTCGATGAAAGAGGGAGAGAAGTTGATCTGTGGCAGGAGGTGCACGCGATTCAAAACGGTCGCTGAACTCCTAACCTCGAGATTCGTCCTCCAACCGCTTCGAGAAGGCACCTCCGCGCAGCTGAGGGGAAAAATACGAGGTCACGTCAGAAGGAAAAACGGTTTAGAAAGTGATTCCAAATTATAGGGAGGGACCTGTGTCTTGTTTGCCATCAGACCCACCGTATTTACTCTCAATGTCACTATCGCGTGGATGGGACCTGTGGGTCACCTCTTACGCTCAGCCATACACCATGACCCACGAGGAGTAAAAACATTGGAGATCGACGATGAGCGACTCAGGGAAACAAAAACGGCGGCTATAATTTCCTCCTAAAAAAAATAATTAATCATTGAAGACTTTTCATCACGCGCTTATCATATGCCGAGGCGTTCATTCGTGAACAAACGTAGGCTTATTTTTTCCAAATTAATGCCAGAATAACAGAGAGGAAGAAGGCATAACAAGAATGGTAAAAAGTATGGAGAAGGGCATGAAAAAGAACGTAAATATAAACAACATTATCACTGACGAAATAGTATGTTTCCAATGAAAAAAAGATAATCTCCGATTTAGCGTAGCAACAGGCACGATGGAAAAGTGTAAGACTTTCGCTACTTAGGCACCAAAATCATTAAAAATGGCAGAAGCGATAGGGCTATAGTGAGCAGAATAGAAATTTTGGAGACGGTTTTCTATCAGAAGAAATAACTACGTACTGATAATAAAATTAGTACTGTAAGAAAGCTTTTCATTACAATTATATCAGTCTGAAGTTTAAATCACGTGGACGATAGGAGCAGTAATGAAAGGAAAAGAGGGGATGAAAATGTGGTGCTAAAGAAGAGTGATGAAAATAAAATGGATGAACAGATCAACAAATGGTGAGGTACATAGAAGAGCTGGTGAAGAGAGAACCTTATGGAGGACACATTAGCAAGGAGAAGAAGGAAACTAATTGGAGACATCCTGAAGCACAATGGCATATCATGAAGACTATATCTGAAGAATGCATGGGGGAGAAGAATAAAACAAGAGGTTCCAGAATCAAATAGAGGAGAAGCAAGTCATGGAAGATGTCAATGCAAGGGGTATAGCGGAATGATGAGATTGGTGGGGAAGAGGATAGTTTGGAGGCCTTGAGCAAACCAATCCTCACGATTGAAAACTCTTGACGATAATGATGTGCTACTGGGATCGGTGACCTCGATTTATTGTGCACTCTGATAATACCTGAAGTGACGACGGAGTACGTGATTATTTATCCAAATACGTATCGCCAAAAACTCGGAGATTAATTGAAAACGAATCAGCCCGGGGGACATGGGTTGCCGATCGCTGGCATGCGAATAGAATACTCGGGGATTTGTTTGTAGCGGTGTCAACGATTATTTCCCGAGGTACTACAACGAATACCTAGGTATCTGTCCCTAGGACTCAAAAACTGGATACTGTCGCCGAGGTACCGGTCCCTATTTCCTTCCTTGAACTCTTCCCTTACATCCTCAACCTAGGATGTCACTCTGTCCGATTACAAACTATCACCATTGTGAGAAAAATTATCAATATATAACTGAACATATATACCTGTACATTAATGATGCCGCTGTGAAGGTATTAAGAAATACCCAGGAATCGTTCCCAAGATATTCCTACCAAAAAACCAACACCTAGTTTCTTTGTTCTAAGTACCAACCGTTGAGAATATTCTTTTATTGACTATTGTTCATGGACTCACTCTAGCTTCGGTTGTACACCTCTGTCATTTGTTACGACCTTGCTAATTTCTGAAAATTCATCAAGGTACATAGATACACGTATTTGTAATCGAATTTCGCCGCAGATTACATGTAAAAGTAAACCATAAACACAGTAATTAACCCTAAGGTCGGTTTGGTAGGTGATGGTAGAGTTCACCCAGTACTAAGCCCGACGGCGTGTGAAATTCACGGATCAGGGTAGGGGGGCCAGTTCCTTTCCACAAACTGGTTATGGTTTCCAAGGAAGATCTGGTACCCGAAAAATCACATAGCTTGGGTGGAGCTGAGGGTGCCCAGAGAGGGTTGCCCGGAAATCGAACCCAGGCCCTCTGGTCAGTAGTCCAACGCTCTACCCCCTGGACAATCGCAACCCCTAGATTACATACATGCATACATAAATGATTTTGCATAGTATTATATTTTATTTTAGTTATATGGATGGCATAAAACAATGCTTGAAATATCGTTCTGAACAGGCAATATTTTTCCTTAATTTTCTAGTACCAAGCGTTTTACTTAAGCCAGTAAACATTGGCAGATTTTTGAACATAGACACCACCACCGCATTTATCAACCCGAATGTGTTTTATAGGTGAGTGGTAGAGATTTACCGAGCACTAAGCCCAACAGTGTATGAAATCCAAGAATCAGGGTACGGGAGGCAGTTCCTTTCCCTGGGTCACCTATGTTTTCTCAGGAAGATCAAGAACCCGAAAAACCACACCGATTCGGTGAAGATGAGGGTGCCCAGAGGCGGCACCCAGATTCAAACCCGGGCCCTCCGTTTAGTAATCGAAAGCTCAATCCCCTGGACTAACATGACCCTTCCTATATGTAGCTAGACACTCAACACTTTTAAGTGTCATCACGAAAGTTATCACGTTGGGAAGAATGAATTTGGCAGTAGCTAAAAGAAAGGAAAACTATCTGCAAGGGATCATCATATCGCACTGCAATTACGAGTACCCATGTTTCCCAACGACTTAAGCGAGTCGACGAGACTTAAGCGATGTGGAAATGCCGAGGAAAGAGAGTTTCATTCCATCATAATGGTTACTCCCAGAGGAGAACACGAAATCCGAGATGCGACTAGCTATCCATTTTCAATATTGAGCGCCAGCTGGTGGACTGCGTAAAATGCAGAAACCTTCGTCACCAGTTCAATAGCAGAGGGGAGACAGCTGATGTTAAAGGGGATGGACAGTCTAGAATCCATGACGTTGTACACTTGCCCACATAAACGTGTTTATTCCTGTTGTAGTAGATGTTCCAACTGGCGATATCTCATCATCTTAGCAGTGAACTGACCCATGAGTGTGTGTGTGTATATATATATATATATATATATATATATATATATATATATATATATATATATATATATATATATATATACTACCTTGATCAAAAATTTCCCGGAATTTATTCAGACAATTAAAAATACAAGTTTATTCATCTAAATCTATATTGTCCCCTTCAAAGTAATCCCCATCGACTGCAACACACTTATGCCAGCGCTTGATCCAATCCTCGAAACATTTTTTATATTCGGTTTTCGGTATGTCCATCAGTGCTTCCTGCGATTTTTCCATTACTTCCTCTCGGCTGCTAAAACGCGTTCCCCGTAATGGTTTTTTAACTCGATTGAACAGAAAGAAGTCACAGGGAGCCAAATCAGGTGAATTCGGTGGCTGTTGGATGGTATTTGTTGCATTTTTCGTCAAAAAATTACGAATAATGATAGCACTGTGCGACGGTGCGTTATCATGGTGCAAAATCCACGAGTTTTCTGCCCACATTTCTGGTCTCTTTCGGCGAATTGCTTCACGCAAACGTCTCATAACGCCCAAATAATACTCTTTGTTTACTGTCTGGCCTTCTGGCAAAAATTCATGATGCACTACACCGTTGTAATCCATGAAAACCGTCAGCATTGCCTTCTTTTTTGACTGAAAACGACGTGGTTTTTTTGGTCTCGGCTCATTTGGTGAACGCCATTCACTTGATGCCTGATGTCTGGATTGCGTGTCGTACTCATAAACCCACGTCTCGTCTCCAGTAATGATCCTTTTGATGAATGTGGGATCGGATTCAGCCTCGCAAATCATGTCTTTTGCGACGTCAACACGGTCTCTTTTTTGCATGAAATTGAGGTCTTTTGGCATGCTACACGACGGAAACCCAAATCATTAACCACAATGTCTTGGGCGGATCCATAGGCAATGTTCAAGTCCTCCGCTATTTCTCTGATGGTTAATTTGCGGTTATTGACCAACATTTCTTTTACTTTATCAATTTTTTCACCGACTTTCGATGTCGATGGTCTGCCACTGCGTTCATCATCTTCGATTGACTCACGACCACTTCTGAACCGCTCGTGCCACTGGTAAACGACCGTTTTTTTTAGAGAATCGTTGCCGAAACACTTTTCCAACATTTCCAACGTCCGTGCGCCACTAAATCCGTTTTTTACGCAAAATTTAATACAAGTTCGTTGTTGCAAATTTAAATCCATTTCTGAAATTGTAAAAAATCGCCGACACACACAGAGATAGATGTACTTTTGGCTACGTAACTTTTGCAAATGTCAAGTTATGACACTAAGATTTAAAGGGAATATCAACAACAGATGTACCAATTTAACAAAAAAAACAGAACTCAAATCGGAACGATGGGAGCGCCACACGGTGGTTATTCCGGGAACTTTTTGATCAAGGTAGTATATAAATTTATTTAATTAAATATGCTTTCCAAGAATTACTACTTAAATTAGACGCGATTATATTAATTACAAGAATAAAAAATGAAATGATTGCCATAACACTAAAGATAAAAAGATTTGAAATTACCTTATCTTGAAAATTAAATGAAATCAGAAATCTATGATAAATCCTAAACATGAAATCAGATAAGCAATTTAATATAAATATATTACAATTTTCCATAATCCACTCAAGGGATTTTTAGGGATATCATGCATACTTCAGATTCAACAAATCAACAAGTACTAAATAAATACTACTTGAAACTGTATCTACTCGTTAAGTACTTTGCAATAGGACCAATTTTCGAAAATTTCAATGGTACCCCAGCTGCCGAGGATATCAGATGTATTTATTATTTTTGCCATGCTGGACGTATAACTAATTCAGCATATTTTATCAAATATTTTATTAATATTCTTCTTTATGAATCTATTTCAGGTTCAAATCGTTGGGCATTTTTTCTACCAATTAGGTCTATTGCAGCGAGAAAATCCTTTGTGGTAATGCCCTCCACGTCCTACTTTCTAACGTTTCGACTTTCTCGACCAGAGATGCACAAAGGAAGTACATCGTCTGTACATGAAAAGAGATTAATTACAAAACTGCCGCCGAGTCTCTTTAATTTACCATCTGGTCACCATAATTTGAATTATTAGGCCACCCCAATATCTCAACTCAATACCATTACGGATATACAACAAGATAAATGAAATTTCTTTTTTAAGCCATCGCGTAGTACTTAGCTTTCCATACATGTCCATGCATATAAATTCACGTACATATACAAGTATATACGAATATACATATACGCATATGGACGTGTATACACACATACATATAGCTTTTAAAAATGGGTTCGGATTTCAAAATTTCTAACAATCTCACTGAGGTCTCGCCTGTTATTCTGATGCGGCGCAACAATTATTCCTTGTACGTCAACGTTAAAATCGAATTAATTGTATTTGGCCAATAGTTTGTCTCAAATGTAATATTCGTATTTCCAACGATGGGCAACCCAAGATTTCCGAGAATAATGCGACGCCTTCTGTTCTTCCATTGCGTCTTCAAGATACGCACAGGTTTTCGCACTATCCTATTCGAAATTAAGTCCTTCCGTGAAAGGTTTCAAGCATTCGAACACTCGTTCATGTCGAAGTCTGAAACCAACGTGAAATAAGGGCGCTCCTTTTTCATCCGAATATTTTCCCTTCTCCATTCGTTTCGATGAAACCTTGTGCCCTCGTTCTGAGCGCATCACACGTAAACTGTCGTTTAATTTGGCATCCCTTTCATGTTTTTTGTACGACGGCCTTAAAGTTAAGAGAGTTCCATCGGCAAACAGATCAATCGCCCGGGGTTCGTCAGCTCCGACACCCTCTCGCTTTCGTCCGTGGCGCACACAGTGGACAATCGGGTTAGGGGGTGGGCGACAGAAGCCGACGCTGAATGGTCCATTATCGATTCCCCTTAAGTGGAACACGCAGGGAAACGAAAGCACGTGGGGATGAGCCCCGGAGAGGGGAGGGCCCGCCTCCGCGACTCCACCCACGCGCCCAATGGTCGCCAATTCTGGAATGCTCCTGGTACAAAAACGCATGGCCGTTGCGGAATTCTCATTCGCCCGGCGTCCGCTTCGGCTCGAATGTCGCGCCACAAAGGAGACAAGCGCGCGCTCGAATTTTGTTTTTCTTTTATTTTTTTTATTTTTTAAATTTGGAACGTTCATCAAAAGCGGGAGGGTGGACGCCGGTGAAATGGAATGGAATGACGTGGAAGAATGCAGAGGGGCCGTGTCAGGGAATAATAAGATTAGAGCGTCCGAGTCCATTATACGCCCGTCAAGTTGCCATTCCTTGTCTCTCTCCACCCCGTTCCAATATTAAAGGGAATGCCGCGGCGGAGAATAAACCCCGGGCCACCCAATGAGTGAAATTTAGATTTGCCCTACTCATGTAGCAAACCACGCATAAGCAAGCTGATCTTCAATATCGGGATGAGTAAGGACGATTCTTTTCAAACATCGATGTGGTTCCCTTACAAACTATGGTCCTCCCGCATATGCGAGACCCCAAGAGTGTTCCATGGCTCCCGTTTATGGCTCAACCGTTGCCCGAAGCTGTGCTCAGAACGTTTCCTTCATCATTCCCTCGCGATCCAAAATTGCCTCGTTCCTTCGTTGCGAGCCAAAGTTTCTCCCAGTTATGACGACACCTTTTTGAAAACCAGGACTAGGACTAATTTTTCATTTCGTCATGTTGATATCTATAGAATATGCCCTTGAGAGAAAAATTTATCAGAAACCAAATACTCAAATTTATTATTTTAGCATTTTATCTACGTGAATTTGTTACCGTTCAGGAGATCTCCTTTGTAGATCAATATCATCCAATAGCTCGCCTACATCGTTTTGTCACCACACTCCTATTGATCCTGTTCGGTTCGACGACGTTTCATTGTCAAGTATACGAGTATACTTTCTCATGTCCAAATTTCCAGTTAATATGCGATGTACCGACCTTTTTGAAATGCCTACTATGTCTGCTAGCTCGCGCACTTTCAGTCGACGATCATCCAGGACCACTTCGTGGATTTTCTTCACCGTTTCTTGAGTAGTCACCTCATTTGGCCAACCGATGCGATGCTCGTCTTGACGTTTCGTACGGCCTCGTTTAAACTCTGCTACCCAATAATTTTACTGTTGTAAACGAAGGAGCAGACTCACTCAGAGTAGAATCCAGTTCAGCCTTTATATATTGGTTGGGCGGAGGCTTCTCAAATAAAAGTATTGTATCACATAACGATGACCAATTTTCTCCATTTTCTCAAATTCATTGAAAACGTTCTCTATTGATGGCTGCTAAACATATACTAAACAACGTAGCGTCTTCAAACTTGAAAATAAGCCCTATAGATTGCGTACTTTCTAATATAGTGATTCATTTCAAACAACTGCCGCCATCTCTAGATCAGGCCGGGAACTTATGAGACCACCCTCGTAATTTCAATCGCCCTTGAATTTCACCCACTGGGAAACCCCACCAAATAAAAACCCACACCGTCACATAATACTAACTAAAGACGACGTGGACCGGAAACATCATCCGCCTATTGCCTTAAAAACTTTTTCTGCAAATATTTTCCTTCCCACGGTCCGATATTTAATTTCGGGAAAAGGTGGCGGGCGACCTGACGGAGGATACATTAGTAGCGCAAGCATTTCCGCGGAAGTATACATGTACTAATGCGCGGGGTTATTCTTTTGATCATTTTTTTCCTTCTACAGATAGAAAACACGACAAACCGTTTCCGTCCGTAGAAAAACATCCTGAGCGTGGATTACAGCCTGTATGCTTCCCGGGGAGAAAGGCGAGAGCGATAGGCGAGACGGCCCGACGGCCTTGAGATTGCCATGCAGGCAGCGCGCGCGGGACGGCTAGGGAACGGGGACCCGGGCCCCTCGAGTGTGAAATTAATGAAGATAGAAAAGAAACGATAACCATGATTGCGAAACACGGTAAAACTATAATTTAAGGGGGATAGATAACAGGACGGAGAGGTTTTTACCCGACAGAGCCTCCAGTTTCGATTCTCCTCTAAGTGAAAGAACGTAGTTGAATAGAAAGAAGTACCGGCCTAGAAGTGAACGTTTTTATATACGCACAAGCACTTCGAGAATGAAGAGTGAGGTGGGGAGAATTTTGGGAGAGCACGAAGAGGGATAGAGAGTTAGTGGATTTTTGAAGTGGTTTCTTGCTATGTGAGGTTTAAGGGCATCAAGTGCAACCTTAAGCAGGGCTTGCGAGTATAACATTGCATGATTCCGTCATGAATACGAGGGTGGTTCAATAAGTACCCGTGTCTGACGACAAAGGGCGTTCCTGAGGGAAGTTTATGTTTTCGTCGTGTGCTGCCATCTATCAAACGACGGTGAAACAAATTTCAGAGGGATTTAAAGGTTAGTTTGGATTTGGCAGCCATTCGAGTAAGACGAGTTTCGTGATATTCGCAAATTTGGAAAAAGGGCAGTATCGTTCGATTTTTCGCTTTTTGTTTTTGGATGGGAAGGAATGCGAGGAGATAGAAGCAAAGTTGTATGCTGTTTATGGGGACACTTCGCCATCTATGACCACAGTTAGATATTGGTTCAACGAATTTAAACGTGGGCGAACATCTGTTTTTGATGAGGAGCGACCAGGACGCCCGGCAGACGTGGTTACCGAGGAAATCATTCAAAAAGTCCACGCCATGATTCTCGCTGATCGACGAACGAAAGTGCGCGAAGTAGCAGAGGCCGTGGGTGTGTCGACCGGAACGGCAATTAATATTTTACATGATAAGTTGGCGATGAAAAACTTGTCGGCCCGATGGGTGCCGCGATTGCTCACGGTGGACAACAAGCTGATCCGGAGTTGTCGCCGCCAAAATGTATGAACTACATTATGAAATGCTGCCGCACTTCCCCGTATTCACCCGATCTGGCTCCCTGCGACTTTTTCTTATTCCCTAACAGGAAGAAATGGCTCGCGGGAAAAAAATTTAGCTCAAACGAGGAAGTTATCGCCGAGACAAAGACGTATTTTAGAGAGTTCGACAAATCCTATTTTTGGAGGGGTTAAACAAATGGCCGGAACGTTGGGAGAAGTGTATCTTTCTAAAAAGGGACTATGTTGAAAAATAAAAAAATATGTTTTTGAAAAAATGGTTTCTTCATTTCTAACACGAGTACTTATTGAACCGCCCTCCTGTGTACCAGATGGATCGAACAATATCGACCTCTGATCTGTTTGTCGCTAATAGTAATTTTGTAAAAAAATTACCATTAGGTATTTCGGTGAGATATGCTTGTTGCGCGCCTAGTGGAAAATCTCTAGTGTACAGGTTTAATCCCTTGCAACGCACAATAAAAAGATGAGATCCGAGCTTCTAAGGTTTAATTCATTGAACTTAAAAAAACCAGAATCTTAATGCTGCTTATAGGAGAGTAGAGTGTGTTTTTATCTAGATCGCTTTCTGACCTTCACACCTCGGTCCACCGCTCTTGGGAGGAATCGACAAATGTGCCGCACGACATGGGCCGCACTATGGCGGATTTATTACGATGATGAAATCCATTTTCTTCGACACCTACCAATGTTGATGTTAGTCCATTGTCAGACCCGCACTGTATTTTACTCTTATTGATACACAACGCCCGGACGTATACGATTGCGTCGGGCACTGTGTCCCATTGTGAGAGATACGCTGCAATTAAAGTGGTAATGAATCCATTATACTAAGTGTAATTCTTGAAATAAACGTTAAGAAGTTGATTTTTTTGAGTGAAAAAGTAAGTGGGTTCAATAGTGGGATACTTTCTGCTATTCTAAATCGACAGGAATTTACCGAAGAACGCCGTTTGACGTAGTATGTTCTACGAATTAAGTTTCTGTTGCTTGCAATCCCCAATTGTCTACTGATTTGATCTGATGCTCCACGTCCCGCAGTTGTATTAAATTAAACCCCATACTCTCGTGAATCATCGGTTGATCTTCACTATTAAAATACCCATATCGGAAAAAGAACGTTTGTTGGAAAGAGGTTATCGGTTAGCAACACTGCTGTGAAAAGACTTATACATGTCCGGTGGAGGAAGTTGGAACCCAGGAGGGGTTACAGTCGAGCAATTATTATTATAAGGTAATCTACCGGTTAAGGTAGGTTTTTGGATGGACACAATTACCAAATAAATATTTTGTTTCTCCTAACAAAAACCAATCCAGCAACCAAGTCTATATAAGGTCCCTCTTCATCTCTTCATACTTCCTTCCTCCCTTCAACTCGTCCAACATCCCTATCCTGTTCCTTCCCTTTCCTCGTGTGCCTAACATTCTCCCCTCTAGGATTCCTCCTCTCATTGGATTTGTCCCAACAAATCTCTCTCTCCACCCACCATACCAAGTACTTCCTCATTTGTTTTCCTTTCGGTCCATTTCACCTTCTCCATTCTCCTCCACAGCCATATTTCAAAAGCCTCCAGTTTACGTCTATCCTCCTGCTTCAATGACCACGTTTCCGCGCCGTACATAGCTACGCTCCATGTCATAAATAAGTTTTTACGAGTATTTTCATAATAGGTGAAGGAATATGGAGACGTATAAAGTTTGCTCAATATATCCACATTGGAGCCTGCTCGGGTATTCCGAGAAGCAAATGTACTTAAATCTCTGCAAATTTGTAGATACATTTTACTTGACCTCGATCTCGAAACGATCGGGGAAACAATTCAAGGTTTCTAAATTGTTGACATAACTTTCGGACTTAATAGCGTGCGTCACATATGAAAAATTTATGATTCGCTAACAATGCCTGTTATCAGAGCTACTCAACTCGCCCAAATCGCACGCAAGTGTTCACCCAAAAATGTCTGCTTTTAGCTTACTCTAAATTTACTCATTCTCCTCAATAATTAAACTATGAAATTTACGTGAGAATGTTTTTTAAAGTTCTATTTATGTCATTTTGAACGCTATACACTCAATGAATAAATACTTTACCAAATAATGCGAAAACAAATGGGCTTTCCCAGCACGTGGCAGTATATAAATTTACAGTCACTCCTACGACTAAATCCGAGTGGTAAATTTCTCGTGCATACAAAATCACCGTGACCCAGGAAGGATTCGAATTCGTGGCGGTTGGAAAGTACGTCATTTATCCCACTGGACCAGGTCACCTTAGTCCAGGTCAAATTGATGGATGTACGTAAATTTGGCGTGGCAGAACAAGCATATGACCAACAAAATCCGATACATCCCATTTAAATTTGCTCGTCCCAATTTTCTGCGCATAACGCAGAGTTATTCATTTTTCGGATTTCACACTTCGCATGATCTTATATATTCTAGACTAAAGAGCTGACACAATATTCTCCCCTAGTTTTGAAATTATATTTTTGCGATCATGAAGATGGATGAAAAGATATATAAGACGTATGAAATACGAATCACGTACGTATTAAAACCAATGGTTGACCACCATTATTGAGTTCATGTATATTCCACGGTTTTTAGCTTTCACTATTTCTATTATCTATCCATAGCTATTCGTTCAGACCATTTCCTCCTCTAAAGAAGTCTTTGTTCTTTTTCACTCGCAAAGTTTCAGTTTCACTAAACTTAATAGTTTCAAACGATGGCATTGTTTTTGTGAGTTCAAGTGAAAAATTGCAGCCTTTTATCTACGTATCTTTTTATTTGTTAAGATAGAAAGAAGAAGACTTTTTAAAAGACAAAAAAATTTAGTAAACACTTAAATGAATTCAATCATAATATTATTATTTGATTTAGCGCAAATTGATATTTCCCAATTAAGGGCCTCTTTCTCAGGATTCCACCAAATCGATAGATAAATGAGGACGAGAGGAATATAAGATTAACCGTATGATGAATCGAATTGTTTGATGATTTTTGCTTTGATATCCCGAAGTGATTTCTGCATTCATATGATTTTGGTCTCCTTTGGCGCTCCGTGGAAACAGCCCTTATCTCACCCATTCCTAACTAGGGAACTCTAGGAAATTTTGGGAAAAACTACAGTCTTCTGTGCGTAGTAATCTATTAATATAATAATAATATGTAGGAATACATGCGTGCATGTTAAAATCGCCTCCCATTAAGCGGGGAAAACAGCAGCACTTTTCTTGTTTACGCAACCATGGAAACCAAAGCCAATTTATAACCCCATAAAAGCACTTTTGCTGAACTGTTACCAGCGGGCTCACCCCTTTTTAATCTTTATAATGGCTCTCGCCCCCTCAACTCCTAGCTAGTTCCACTAAGGGATTTCATTTCAGGACTGGGCACTTCGTGAAAACACATCTCTCGATTTAGCGCATCGTTATGACGCCTGTTAATTGTGATTAATTTATTAACACACACTTGACAAGTGTACTCTCTAGCTTTCCTATATTTACACAGATACACACACACACACACAGCGAAACACACATGTCCTCATATGATACACTCACATGACACCCGTGCACGACCTTACTAGACACAGTCCTGTTAAACTACCACAAGTGGGCCAGGGTGAACATTGAAGGGAATTCGGAAGAGGCTGTTGAAAGGCACGGGAAGAATTATAAGGTTTGGTTATCTTTGAGGCACACTTAATGTGATCACGACCACTAACAGTTAGGAATGAGTCATGGTAGCCGTGCTCTCGCTCAGATATCATCGTCGTTCCGGTTTCCTAGTGATCTTTTCAGTTGCCTGACACCATCGGAGGGAAACCTGTGATTGCTGATGAAGTCCGCTGACATCGGATCCGCAGAGTAAATGCAACCAAAAATTGTTTACGAGACGACGCGACTCTGACACTTAATGCTTCCCGGAGAAAAATTACAGTAAACTTGCTTCTCAATGTTTCGTGAGATTTAGAGAACGAATTAATTGATAAATCAAATCAGAACAGACATTTGAGCATATATTTCACTTACTACTGCTTTTGAATATTATTGATTTAACTTACTTTTGATGAAAAGTTCTGCATATAGGGCAGGTTGTTCAAGAATTCAAGGCCATTCGTTTGAACCGAACTTCATCGTCGAACGCGCGCTTCGTGTCTCGCTCAATCACACACGTGGGAGTGGAGTCCCCTAAACCTTTGAGTGTGGGAGCGAGTGGGGCTCGTGATGGTCACTGTTCAGCTGTGGGCACTGTCCAGCAGTCCCTGGGCGGAGGAATACTTGTGCCTTAAATTTTGAACGCGCATCAGTCGTATCCAACTATCCAACCCCTCTCCCACATATTCGAATCATCTAGAGAGCACGGTCTTGGGCATTTCATATTAAGATTCACTTCGACGGTCGTCATCGCATTCCTCAACTGAGTTAGTAAATGTGCTGACATATATAGCGCCGTTCCAGGTAATATCACTAACCATAATTTTTTTTAAATTAGTGGCAGTTTTACTTTGCATTCCTAGTTGATAGGGAGAATTATAGTGCGCGCTGAATTGGTGCAATTTTCCCCGATATGGTGGAAACGATGATTGTTCCGGATGGCAGAAACAGGGAGCGGAAGTTGCCCACGAGGTGAGAATGAATCTTTAAAGTTTAAAGCGGTTGTTCCCAATATTTCGTCGAGACTCCATGGGAAGACGCGTATTATGTCGGGGGATGATCGAAACTTTGGGAAAAAACATTAAAAAGCAAATTTACAGAAATTATAAATGTACAATGTCAAATTCAACATCTCATGTCACTGCTTGTTAACTACTGTGATTTTGTTTTGTACTGTATCACCTTCAGATTTAATTACCACTTACTATTTTCCAAAGGATAACTCGAAAAATATGACTTTTAATGCATCCCCGCTTATGTAATGCGCAGATATATTATTTCCGTCACTGGAGGCATCTATAATACTTGGGGAAATCATGGATTAGGAGATGGGGGAGGATCGCAGGAGACATGAGGGTGGCGATCCGTGCCTTACATGCCGAAAGTCTTTAAGTTTGGAAGGTTGAAATGACGTCAGGATATTTCTACAGTTGGCCGACTACTTTCCCATGCGGCCGGATGCCATCTTGACACTTCCCCGATACCGACTTATCCCTGCACTCATCCAAATACCCTAATTTGCACCTCATGGGAATGCCTTTATTTTTGGTACAACGCTAGAATATCCTTGGGAAAACTCAAATTTGTTTCACAAAAAGCGGGCAAAGAGTACTTATTACGACAACCCATTATAAAGATAACAGTTAAATCAATAATGATCATTTTCGTTACCAGGCTGCATGACATTCCGCCGAGACTGGTGAAAGTGGCGATTGAAACAGGCGCGCCAAGTGGGGAAATGCAAGTTTGTGATAGGTATGATCATGAAATAGATCAATTTGATTGAAGCCGTTGATGTAAACCACTATTTGGAAATGAAAAAATCCAGGAATGACAATGTTTAGCCCCTCTTACCAGGGACACTTAATCAAAAATGAAGCAAAAACCTTCCTTAACCTTGTACGTACGTACCTACGCTGCTACTTTCACGCATGGCATATATTTTCAACTATTTTGGCATCATGATGCCACGCGAAGTCATATTACAAAGCACAACACGTTTTTCAAAGAGCATCGAAATCAATAAATCATATCATTCTAGTTTATAGACTAAGTTGACCATAGTCTTAACCCTTTACGCAGGCGAGCATTTTTGAAAGAGAAACATAAATTTAATCAGATGAAGGCTGCAAATCACTCGGGAGATAGATTCCAGTACAAATAGATACAAATACTCATTCTTTCCCCGACCAATCAAAAATCATAATAGTAAGACACCGAAGTCACTGCAGAAATATTAAACACATTGAATTTACAAGTCGGAACAAAATTAAACATTGCAAAGATATTAGGTATACTTTCAGGTACATGTGTATGTTAGTTGGTAGTTTGAGTGTTTGCATGTGTGTGGGGTGTAAGTGTTCTTGCATGAATGCATACCATGTTTTAATTGAGGATAGTACAAATTTCTGGCTTTTACATGCGGTTTTTTTTTCTTTCTTAATTACGGGTGGTGTCCTTATACCCCCGCCACACGCCCTAGCGGGGTATTAAGTAGATGTAGATGTGCACGATTTTGGAAGGGCGAGAACAGTAAAGGGGAATTTTTTGTAGAAACATTACTTCGATTTTGTATACATACATTCGCGCAAATAATTTTTCAGTTCCAACGATTCGGTTTTTTATTCGAGTCACTTAAGTTTTAACTCCGTCAATTTGAACAAAAGCGCACCCAAAATGAATCGAATGCCTTTAACACTGAGCTAAATTTTTTATTCGGTACATCTAGTTTCGACGCACCTGAGGATGACGCCGATGCGTAGAAACTAATTGTACTGAATAAAACAATTAGTGGAAAGATACAGTGTGGTTATTTTACTTCACTGATAATGGATGTCCACAAAGTTAAGCTAAAAAAAACATCGAACATGCAAATACATTTATTTCAGCGAAGGATTTATAGAATTTGAGAGATGTTTGCGACCGATGGTTGAGGCCAAGGGTTTATAGAACATCATCTCCTTGCTAGGCAACAACCGCCACCCTGAAGGACAATTTGTACAGGATACCGCTTTCAATGATAAATACAGGTAATTTATAAATTCAATTCAATTATTAAACCCGTCAACACTTCCTGCGCATATTTTCTGATTGAAATTTGTTGTTCCCAGTTTTTACATATTTTCCGACTCATCGTGTTAGTTAGTTAAAATAAAAGTAAATTGAGAAGAAACAGCAAAAATACTTTTAATGGACACGTAAGCAGCAGAAATAGAAGGGGAACGCAAACTCCGAGAGAATTTCAGGTCCTACCGGAAGCCCTTTTCCCTTGACCTTTGCCTCGGAGGGAATCCCCTTCCTTGCATGTCGGTATCTGCATCATTTGCCCGCAGTCGGAAAAATCGCGCCCTTTTACGATGCGATCGATGAGGCGCTATGGAAACTTGGTTCACGCTCAGAGCAAAGCCACAACAAGCAATTCATATTCCTCTAAATACCTGTTTCGCGTACTGTCAAATATGTAACCTGAAATACTCCCATTTATCGATTTGTTTAATTTGTTGGCATGTCCGCCAAAAATTAACATATTTTTGTTCAAGTTATGCATTAATCGCTGATTAGTGGCCATTACTTGCTTTGCAAACTCAAGTTAGCACTAATTGCCATTTGCACATCATTGAAATGTTAACGTAAAGGAAATAAAGTAAAAGGCACGCGTATTTACCCGTTAGTAATTTTGGGAATGCTTGCGAGTAGCCGCTATTTCTGTTCCCATTAGGCGTGTGAACTTTTAAACGACATGAATTATTCATTGAGGAATAGTTACTTTACATTAATCTGCAAATCCAGTCAAAAGCATATGTTTGCATTCAGTGGGATGCGATAAAGATAGCCATTGCAATTTGTAGAATGCACTTTTGCACATGCCGTATTTCACGCCCGTCCACACGCCGGAATACAGCTCGCAGTGGGACAGGAACGTGTTTATTTGACAGTACAAATAATCATGTCATGTTTTCATAATTGGAAAAACCAATGAAAACAAATTTTTGAGCCACATTTTCGTTGCTGTATGGGAAGGAAGAGCCGCGCCATGTAGGTTTTCACTTTGTTGCAAATTTTGGAGAGCATTATGTAATTATTTTTTGCGCCCTTTGATTTTTAGGACAGATAAAATAAACCACTCTACCCCACATCTCCAACTGGACCAGGGAATTAATGCTCCAATAGCACATATGTAAACCGACCATCTCATATCATCACCCTAACGTTTTGAATTTACAAACTTCTGAAGGAACATTTTGGATTAATGCATATGGCATTGACTTTACGTACATTTCCAAAACATTTGCGTCATTTGAATTAATAAAATGTCCATATTATCATATAAACCGACCACTACCACCTTCTAAAGGTTCAGCGTCGCCCTGTCATCGATTACGCTAGGTGTGCCATAATTCGTTGCTGTGGTTCCGGACAAATTATCGTGTCGCCCTTGGGAGAGGAAGGCCGAGAACTGCATTACGCTCCGGAATGAGCCACTCCGTCAAACGCCGCGAGTCGATCGTAAAAAGAGATAAGAATATACGATGAGCAACCGGAAACTTTCAGAACAACAAGACACACTATGCAACTCTAACGTCAAAGATGAACAATCTTCACCAAATTACAACACAAAATTATTAAAAGTAAAATCACGCTCATTACCTTATGATGTGAAGAATTGACCAACGTAGAGCACAAAAAATCATATCAACGTGTAAAAATCCTAATGGGCATTTGGGAATTCTTCCAAAATGCATTTTTTATAGTGGCACGAGTCAAACATAACAAATAATTAGAATCTTGGTTTCTCCACTTAAGCCCTTTTCACCGCATAAGTTTATGTAAAGCACTCGCTTACAAAGCACACCTATTACTGTATCAATTAATGCGAAGCACCTCTATCTATATTTATACCCTAAACCTTCTATCCGATAAACTTCGTGACTTCAGGAATTACTTTTCTCCGTCGCATTCCTCCGTGCCCTGCTTGAATCTATGCTGGAGAGACGACGGATGGGGAGTGCAAACAGAGTCCTCTCACCTCTCTCTTTAAAACTGTTAAACGTATGGCGCTTCAAAAATAACGTACAGGCCTTAAAATGTTCGTCTCCGAAAATAGTTGTTTACTCAGTGTCATTCATTCGGCTATGGATCCCAAATCTTCTTCAACATTATTCCTCGGTATACCAATACGTTTTCTTCAGCCACAATCCCCACTCCCCCCCCACGCCCCGCCCCCTCGACCTCCCCCCTCCTACCTCCTTCGCCCCTCATTTGGCCTCCCGCCCCCGGGTGTTAACTACCCAAGATTTGGCGCACCCCTTGCGAACTGCGCATCTTAATGAGGGGGCGGGCGTGTGTAACGAAATGGAAATGAGGGAAGCGATGGAGCGTCATGAAGCGAAAGAGGGCGAACCGAAGGGTCGCTGAGGACAACTCGGCGACCCTTGAGGAGAATTCGGCGAGGAAAACTCGGAACAATAACATCTTGAATACGTCACCCATTCGATTCAGTCCCAGAACGGAGTAAACATTATGTGGTTTAGTTACAAAACAGGCTCCAGGGACAATAAATGGGCCACCGTGCGGCCTTGGATGACTTCCAGAAGTTACGTTTATACGAATACTAGCGGATATGCTCGGCATCGCCAGACCAATTCATCCGTACAGCTGAAACCTAATTTGATTAGTATTATAGGCCTCTTCATGTTCCTCGGCAGTTCCCTCATCGCTGTGTAGTCTGTGGGTACGCGATTTTGCAGATGCTTTGGACAAATGTTATCTTATTTATTCCACGCATTATGAACATCGCATTCGAAGGAAATGAACTGATGCACTTTAAAAGTTAATTCTTAAACAAAAGATTCGAGACCATCGAATTTCGCAGTGACAGTTCGCCGAAAAACATGATAAAATTTAGTAATGAGTTAACTTTCAAAGAAATAATCCGAGATTATCGAATTTTGCAACAGCTGTTTACAGTGTACGAAGCACCTGCTAAGCTCCCGGCAAAAATAATATGCTTTTGTAAATGATAGTATATCTAGAGAAAGAATGCGACAGTTTAATTGCTACTCTTCATTGGAGCGAGTGAATTGAAATCTTATTTATGCGCAAAACATGTGCGTGAAACCTGTTTGAAAAATAATCAATATTTCCGTCCAAAAGATTTCCTGGAAAGTATATCCAAATCGGACCTGACCAATGTTGCTTTGTGTATTTTTACCTTATTCATGCAAAACAATAGAATCACTTAATCCATACCGTCTTGGCGTACTGTGTTCCCAAATAGACAAACAAATTTAGTTTTAGATTTATTTATTATTAAGATGAAGATTTAGAAAAAAAAACGTTTAAGCATCCGGATTTGCTTGGGCATGATTTATGATGTTTCATTGTTCGTTTAGTGTTATGTAACATTTTTGCATCTTAAATACTTCTAGTTTATTGTCTGAAGGTATTGCTGTTGGTATCTAAAAATTGAGTGTGGCGCAGGATGTGTTTCGAGAATACTTGACCTGAACTTGTGTAAATGCTTTCTCTTGGAAAAAAATAGTTTTCCAAACACGCCTCCGGTCGAGTACTATGGGAGCAATAATTACTGTAGGCAGCGCGCGCCAAACCTTGACAGTTCTGACCACCTACCCGAGGAGGGACTCGAACCAGGGGCCTTTACGATGGCATTCCTGAGCATTATGACATAAGAATTTACTGTTCGGCTCATGTCAACTGCGTAACTCGGTTTGAGAGAAGTGTACGACTAAGCCAGAGGTTAGCTAAAGCAAAATCAAGCAAATAAATTGTGGGCGAGCCATTAAAAATAATACGCAAAAGTCTTGGCAACGGTCACTGCATCACTGAGTGAAAATATGACCGCACGCCGGAACTTAGATTTTTTTAATACTGCCATTCCTATTTAAAATATTTGAATTTCTTTACTTTGAATTTTAGTCGTCTCAATTTTGAAATCATCATTTGAATCGATACAACTACTCAGTCTAAGGAATGCAGCGAATTGGTTTCTTCCTTTCGCATGTGACACCATTTGGAGTTTACCGCCATTAAATATCAGTACGCAAGAGACATATATTGCACAAACAAATAAGTTTATCAGAGGAAATAATTCACTTTGGAGGCTGGGAGTTGAAAGGAAAGGAAATTCAAATTTCAGATGGCTCATCCAGCGTGTAAAGGAACTTTAAATGCTTAGAAAAGCGTTCTTATTTGTCGAAATACCTTCATGTCCACAGTATGAGGTCAGCTACCAGCGAAACTCTTTGTGGATGAGGATATCCACCACAAAATTATAATTAATGATAATAAGAACAATAACGGATTGCGTATAAACGCTCCGATAAAGTTACAAAAAAATAAAGTCGTTCATATACGACTCGTACTAATATACTCGTATATACGAATCCAGAAAAACTTGAATACACTCTCAAAACATCTGAGAAAAACTGTCTATTTTTTTTAATGCAACTGCATTTCAATAAATAATAATTCTTGTTTAATAATAACCGTTACGAAAGAAAAATGTTTTATACTCATATTTCCCCGAACCTGCGGATGAAGTTCGCGGGATTGAGAGGCGAAGAATGCCTACGCACACTATATTGATCATTGGAATTACTGGTTTACCAAGGTATTGATATTAAAAGAATTATCCGAATGAGTGTGTTAACAAGATTATTATTAATGCTTCTAAGTGCGGAAAAAAGCGGGTGGACATAAATTCACGCCGACGATGTTGCGGAAACATTAAATCTTTGGCCGGTGATCAAGAATGAGGACGGAGAGGGTACATTTTGTTAGATGACACTCCGAGCGCCAGGAGAAATACGAAGAAAGGGTTAAATCAGATTCTATTCCCACTGGCCACGAAGGCTTAACTGCTGAAGTTGATGGGACACACCATATTGCGTCTATTTAAATGCAAATCCTCATTGAAGTGAGTGGAGAAATTGTGGTTTTCGAAAAAATCGTTTTTTTTATGCCTCCAAAATTTTCAGAAAAGTATATCGAAATCGGACTTAGCCTATGTTACTTCGTGTATTTTGCCCTATTTATGCAACGTTTGAAAGTCCTTAATTCGTACCGTCTTGGCGAACTGTGCCCCCAAGCAAATTAGTTCTTAGATTTATTTTTACTAAAATGAAGATATTGAAACAGCCTAATATCCGGATTTGTTTGGGCTTGATTTATAATGTTTCCTTGTTCGTTTGATGTTATGTAAAACTCATTTATCCTAAGTACATCTAGTTTGCACTCTGGATGTATTCCGAACAGTTAAAGCGTTGGTGACTAAATATTGAGCGTGGCGCAGGGGGTTTGCTTCGAGAATTCTTTATATGACCTTGCTGTATAAGCGCTGTATAGTAAATAATAGATGTTTTTCCTTAGGTTAACCTCGTTCAACTTTGATAGAGTCAGTTGGCATTGCAAATATCCTAAGCTCTGGGCACCAGGCGGCCGGGTAGGTTTGTGGCTAGCATTAAAAGTGGTCTCGAGATCCACATTCAGATTCATCTGATTTCTCCGAATAAACCTAGATTTTTAATTTATCGTCACCAGAACTTTCCTAGAAAATGGAAAGAGAAAAAGAATGCGCAATGGACAGGGAATGAAACAAATAATTTGGATGGAGTGGAAGGCAATCGACGGAGATTTTAATATGGTGGGGGAAAGGAGGAGATGTGGGGTGAAAATCGCAAAATTCGGAATAGGCGGATGGAGGTATTGAGGGGGAGTGGGACGCTCAAGGGTGCGAGAGGAGAGAGAATGATGGCTATGATAGGAAGAGGAAGGGAGAGACCAGATTTTTGTGGATGGCTGATAAAAAGCATTAAGTAACAGAAAATAAAATAAGATTAGGGTCGCAAAAGTTTAGGCCGGAGCAAGTCCAGTATGTGATAGTCGACAGTCCATAACTTACCTTTGAATGACGGAATATTACCTCTGATAATGATGGATGGACTATTAACTCTGATGACTCCCACTTCGAAAGCGTCAATTTCCCTTCCTTCGTGTGGAGGGAGGGATTGTCACGTGAGCTCTAATCCGGCCGACCTTTGTCGTTGACGATTTCAGTTGGTTACGGAGAGTCGATCAGCCATTCACCCTAATCGCCAGCGTTCTTGCCTTCACGGTCATGACAAGAATTCATGCATGGCTTCCCAAATTGGCTGACTGCTTTTACCTTTTCCGGCGAGTCACCGTAATCCCCGGGTCGAACCGAGGCCGTCATCAAGGGCCACTAAATATTGTCTCACTTAACCCACTAGGCAATGCGTATGTTCGCTTGGACGATTAATCCTGTAACTTTGGGCACAAAGGAAGAACATTCACAATGTGCTCAAGAAAAAGAAGACACATCCAGTCCGTGATAGATGGTTGGAGTAGGACATCCTTTCCTCTTAATTAAACGTATCGTCTTCACGTCCAAGTTCTCTACAAGTCTACTTATTACTCTTATTTTGACGAATGCCGCATGAATAATAAGCGAATGCGTGCTTTCGAGACTAAAATGAATTCACTAGAAAAATCTCAACGTTAAAACATGACGCGGAAGAGAAGCGATTTTAGATGTCCGTGAGCCTTCGTTCCAATTCTACTTTTGTTACATTTTCGAGTGGAGACACTGCCTTATATGAAAATAGTTCGTTTTATTTGGGCAATGCGTTATTTTCCTAGCGGGAATCACATTTCCAAGATCGATAAAAAGGATCCTTGTGAAGTTGGTTCGAATGCCGAATTGGATCGCGTGCAGCTTGGCGGAGCTATATGTATAAAACTTCGTTATTATAAACTTGAGAGCCAATCAAAATTATTAGAGGAGCTAGGTTGGGAATCACTCACGGTGGGAAGGTTAAATTACAGATTTAATATCTAGCATAAATTGGAAGGAGGTCTTTTTAGCGATAACGTTGCAAATATTTTATTCCTTAGATCCATCGTAATACGGCAGGAGAGATATTGTAATTAAAATCATAGAGATTAAGTGTAGAACGGATAGATTTAAGATAACCTTTTTCCTCGAACGATAACGAATCAGATTAACGTCATTCGACCGCGTTAGGGGGGTGGGGATGATATTTAGCGTCAGAAGTAATCTGGTGTGTATAATTGCCCTCTGCCACACACCCTAGTGGGGGCTTGCCGGGTATCATGTAAGAAATAATGAAACACAAATAGGACAGAAAAGTATCAATTCTGCCACGACAGGGTATGATGAATTGAAATGAGCCTTTTCGGGCCACAATCATATTATCCTGAAGCTCTCTATTAAAGGGTTAAAATTAATTCAACCAGAAATTACTCGAAGTATCTTTGTCGTAGTAAAAAACGCATACTCATGCAGGTGATATTTCTGTGGTTATACATAAAAAAATCATGTATTATTTCTATAATTGTAAATGCCCGTAGGTACAATTGGTGGAGTACGCTTGGCAAAAGGATTCCTTGTTAGTTTTTACAAGCATAAAAAAACCTGCCCACAGTAATCAACCCGAAGGTAAGTTTGGTGGGTTAAAGTTAGAATTGGGTAAAGTTTACCCAATACTAAGCACGACAGCGTGCGAATATCACTCGTCAGGGTAGAGGGGCCAGTTCCTTACCCTGGACTGGGTATGGTTTCCCAGAGAGATATGGTACCCGAAAAATCACCCAGCTTGGTTGGAGTTGAGGGTGCCCAGAGAGGCGGGCCAGGAAATCGAACCCGGGTTCTCCATTCAGTAGGCAACTCTCTAACCCCTGGACTACCGCACCCCCGTTGATATGTATGTGTACATTAACGACCTTCATTCCATGCATTAGCATTATCCTCGGATTATTTACATATGACATGGAGACTCTCAGAGAAATAAGGATCGCGGTTACTCTTTAGAAATTCGTATCAGATGTCGGAGTGATGTAAGGAGGCCCGGCAAAGTCTAAGAGCCATGGTTCAAGTTCCGGTAAAGGTAACTTTTTTACGCTTGTGATTAGCACGATTCCACTTTCCTCACAATTTCTGAGTTTGTCTGCTATATATATACATATACGGTAATGAGCGTATTCAACCTCACCTAGTCTGCCGTTAGAGTTAGTTACCTGCAGCTGACCTTTGTACCACTTGCAGCCCAAGGACTTATCCCTCCTGCTCGGCCGAACGCTTTGTGGCATTATACCCGTCCTCAATATTAAGCATATTTACCTTAAAAGAAATACAAATTATGCTGCATACTAGGGTGAAAAGGGGTAGGACACCCAATGTTATATGATTGGCAGACTGAAACGGTTGAAAGGAAAAATGAAAGGGCGGGAGGGGATCCTGAAATTGACATAACCCAGCTTGATGAGCAAAATGAAGTTATTGATTCAAATACGAGGTAGTGGACAGGGAGCATTTTGGTACGTAGATAACGACTGTACAGGAAAAAGAAAGTATGTTTAAAAAACGGTATCTACATGTGTGTGTGTGTGTGTATATATAGTATATATACACAGACACACACACATATATATATATATATATATATATATATATATATATATATATATATATATATATGTATATGTATACATATATACACACACACACAATCACATATATATATATATATATATATATATATATATATATATATATATTATAACCATAAACACAGTAATCAACCCGAAGGTCGGTTTGGTAGGTGATGGCAGAGTTCACCCAGTACTAAGCCCGACGGCGTGTGAAATTCATATATCAGGGTAGGGGTGCCAGTTCCTTTCCCTGTGCCGGTTATGGTTTCCCAGGAAGATCTGGTACCCGAAAAATCACATAGCTTGGGTGGATCTGCAGGTGCCTTGCCCGGGAATCGAACCCGGGACCCTCCGGTCAGCAGTCCAACGCTCTACCCACTGGACTACCGCGACCAAAAAAAAAATATATATATACATATTATATATATGATATATTATATATAAATGTATAGTTATATATATATGTATACTCTACACACACATATACAAATGGTGGGGATACCAAGTCCTACGGCGTGTTCAATTCAAGCATTACACAAAGTTGACTTCCTTTCCCTGAGCCATCAGCGGTTTCCCAAGAAGATTCAATACCAAAAAAATCCAAACGGTTTGAGTGAAGCTGCTGTCAAGGGTCAAAGATGATCATCAAACTTGTGGCATCCGGTCAGACGAGCACTCTGCCCACCTGCAACCGCTCTGGCTAAGGTTATGATGCTGAATTTCTTGTTTGATGGTGCTTAGATATCGTGTAAACCCTGGTAGTAACTTCAAAAGCTCAACTTAGCCTTTGTAGTACTGCTGATAATAAAATGAAACTGCTGCTCGGATAGCTCGAGGATACGTTTCTTCCGACATGGACGCTGACACGGGGTGCAACGGGAGGTTATGTCACCCCTATATTATCGATCTTATGATACATATCAGAAAAATAAAGAATAATGTTTCTGGTCCAATCTTCTAAACCTATCTAAAACATATCCTGAAAGAAACTGATAGAGTGTAAATTGGTGAGGGAGGTGAGAGTGACGGTTAATAAAGAAGCTTCGTTGGTCTTCCTTTCCCACTCCTTAGATTTCAACGGGCAGGCGCATACTATATACGACCGCGACACAAAGACAGAGGAGCACGGCAATACCAATTCCCCCTTTTGCAGGTAACTTGATGACAGGCGTGGTAACTTTGCGGAATAATATCCCGTAAGAAATGAAAACCACTATGTAATGCTTCTAACACTCAAATGTGACCGATCAACTCTTTTTTTAACTGCGTATTATTAATACTGGTTGCTCTCCATTTATTCCCAACAGACCTCTACCGTTCCTTTTTCGAGTCTTGTTCTCTCAGTTCCCACGCAACATGCAATGCTCGAAGCTTGCATCGTCCCACGGTGCGCGAGAAGGAGGGTGGGAGGGCATGGGCGAGGGAGGTGATTCCGAGAGTGGGTCCGGGGGTGGGTGAATGGCGGGGCGGTGGGTGGGTGAGGGCATTTGCGAGGGACAGAAAGAGTGAAAGGGGCATGCTGGGCCCAAGTTCTCCAAGGCCAAGGTCACCGAGGCTCCTCAAAACTTTCCTCCCTCGATTTCGGGGTCTTGCGAAGCGAGGGTGCCTACATACGAGACTGAAGGCGGCAGCGACGTGAATTGAATTCGACGAATGAAAGTAATGGAACCAAAACGCGACATGCGTCGATACGTTTTCCACATTGTACCCTTTAACGCACAACTAGGATGTGTGACAGGGAGTAATTGCAAGCATTAAAAAATTAAGCAATTCTTAACTGTTAATCAAAATTACTAAGTAAACTAATTAAAATATGTACATCTGGCAAATGACGTGATGAAAAAGAGAAGAAGACTCTTGTTAGAATTATTACGAAATATTAGTATTCTTTTCAAAGTAGTAATGTGGGAAGTATTGTCCTGTATTATTGTGAGCAATCAATAACAAAAATACTTGAATTGTTATTAATTTACATATTTTTTTACTTTACAAATATGTGCGCTATGATTGGATGAAATCAAATCATTATCAATTAACGATAAAAATTTTTTTCGAGCACAATCAAGCTAATAAGCAACGCTACTTAGGGCGACACCTGTTTGTGTATTAAAGAGGTTTTAGTGGAAATGGATACTAAGTTAACTTTAGCCAATATTATTTGGAGAAATTAAATCGAGGCAAGTGTAACAAGGATATGCTGAGAGTCAATACAGGATGTTAAAGACGAATTTTATAAGAGTCAAGTAAAGAGATGAAACGAGAAGGCATTTATAAGACGACATGGAGGGAGGTTGAAAATATGTGGAGCCGAAGATTGATTCAGCATGGGACATACCCTGGGCTTTGAGAAATATTTTTCAGGACCCATCTAAGACTACTCTGAATGGTAATAACTCTGTTAATAATTATTTTTATATAGAAGAGTAATATGCACTGAAATTCTGGGGAAATATTCAAGTAGCATCGGCGATACATCGAAAAATCGAACTTTTTAATCGATGCGTGTACTTAAAGAAAATTTAGCATGTGATGCATCGGGCATTCCAACGGGGATACCGGATGTAGATTTTCCTGTGAAAATTTTCGAGAAGTCAGAGCTAGGTATCAGTCGGAGTACATCTCATTGGCGCCCATGCTTAAATGACTGAGCATACGATTAGACTCGGCGGGCGAAGGACAAGGAGGAAAATTCGCTTCACTACATCGGTTGGGAGAGTAGGACCTTGAGCAGTCCACTAAAAGACAGTCTATTCGTCATTAAAGTTTTAAGTGACTGGATATTATCATAAAAAATAGTTCAGACATGTGTAATATTACTATAAGAGTAAAATTAGAGTAACTTTTTCCATGGCATATTTCCACGATTCAAAATATATTTCGACAAACTTCACTTCTGCCATAAAATAGTAATGGAATACTGCGAATCAACTTAATAAAGAATTTTTTCATATAATCCGATTAATCTCTCCCTTTGTTTTACTTCTTTCATTAAATTGCGAGTGTGCTTATCCCTAAACATTCCGTGGACCCTCATTATTTCACAATGCGAAAAACAGCATTATCTGAAAGTATTTTCGCTGATTTGTGATTAATTAAAATCAAATAATTTTTGCTGATGTTATCAAGGATGACGTAAACGAACTGAATGCATTCCGAGACAATTAAATTGCCTTTAAACGTAATACATACAAGTACTTGTCTGGTACTTTTGATATGCTCACGAAAAAGAAGTTTAGTGTCAAAGATGAAACCTACGTCTTTTTGAGTTGTGACTGTTGGAATTTTGGCATATTATGAATTTTATAACCATATTAATGTATTGATTTACAGAGAGTGAAAGACAGAATATTTCTTTTGGCAGGATTTACTTTTAAGCACCTAGTATCGGACCACTTAGCAAGTACCTTGAGGGCATTCTGCGAGCTACTATATATCATTGATGGTATAGACTATTTTGAAAATTTTGCTGTCATCTGCATTGAGGTGATTTTTCAAGATGCAGAAATAACTGTTTTAACCAATTCATCTATGTATAATGAAAATTTTAAAAAAGCCAATGAGTCTTCCTTGGGATAACAACAGAAGTGACAGAGAAAAGAGAAGAGTTAACATCACCAATTACAATATTTTGCTGCCTGTTTGTCAGGAATGAAGCCAAAATTTCCAGAAATTCAACATGAATATTAGAGTGATTCGTGTACTTTATAGAAGAACGTTAGGCATATAATTGTACATAATAATAGGCATACAACTAATAGAAGAACAATAAAGGAGATTAAGGAAGAATTACGAAAAAAAGGGGTCTTGAAATGTATCAATGCAATAGCGTCGACGAGAAAGAAGAGGTTGTTGACATACAGAACGTGACAGCTAGGGAAAGAGAGCTATGATAAAACATTCATGGGATTTCTTGAGTTTTTTTTTCAATTGTTCACACAGTTCGTTCGTCGCGGAACAACTTGTCAAATCCCTTTACCTGATTTCATCGGTAAGACGGGAGAAGAGATAATCGTCCCAAAAGTATTAATTAAGGTAGAATACAAAGACCCCAAATTTCAAAGGCACTCTATTTAGCTAATGTTAGTTTCACAAAGCGGAAGGTTTCAAGGTGAAATTTTACGAGTCAGTTTCGTTGAGGAAACAGGATTTTTGCTCTTCCATTCCCGAGTCTTCACGCGACTAGACCCAGAAATTAACTGCTGCACAACCGCTTCCGCTTTCAAAGATTTCGCAGAGTAAATTAACACCGGTCGCATAAGTGACGACAAGTCACGATTCAAGATGCATTTGTGCCTTAAGGTGGTATTTTGCACATGACACGTCGCAAATGCCTTCGCTTGAAGAATTCTTTTTCTGATACATCGTTAACCGAAATCTGTGTTGGAGTTGAAGAATAAGCATACACCTGAAGTGATAATTTAGAATTATATATTGTTCCTGTCGATCCAATTGAATGGATCGCATATTGTGGGGCAATTCTAACTTTACACCCGTATTTTCTTCAATTAATTGCCTTCTGAAACTTTTGGAATCACTCACGGAGCGAAGGTTTAAATACAGATTGAAATTCTTGCATAAAAGGCCTCTTTGGTAGTGATGTTGACCATGCATTATTACCCCCATCGTACTACGGTAAGAGAGATCCCGCAAGTAAAATTAGAGAGATGAAGTGTAGAACAGATAGATTAAAGATGTCATTTTTTTCCATGAACGATAAGGGACCATAATAACATTGTTTGAACACGGTAGGGTCATGTTCGAGTAAAATTATTCTGGTGTGTATTCACCCCCTGGCGGTGGCTTGTAGGGTATATAAATTAAAAAAAAACTTACCCAGAAAATCTTCAGATTCAACCAAAAACTGTGAACATTTATTACGCTTCACCCATTCAAGATTCGGCTTGGATCCTTTTTGGTTTAACTCTTAAAGAAGCGCCTAAAAGTGCATACCATTTTACTCTGCGACGTCTAGTCCCCGAGATATTATCCTGGCCTGAGTTGACCAACTTTGAGCATTTTTTCGTTATTCCGAGTCATTACTATTTTCCATACTTTTTCGATTGATGACATCTTGCCACGAGTTTCACTCATTTCATACGTCATATTCGTTCAGTAGTTCAGAAGTTAGATTACTCGTTCTATTGTTTCACTAGGTTACAATCAATTCTTCCCCTATTATATGGCCACAGAATTTGCGCCACTCGTAATTTAGGAATCACCCACGCAGATGACACTTACACGAGGTCAGGTTGAGTACTTTCGGGAGCCTTAGGCTTAGGACACCCGAACGGAAATAAATCGAGACTTGTTGAGAGTACATCTACATCAATACCCTGCAAGCCACCAAAAAGGTGTGTGGCAGGGGGTGTAGCACCAGGAGGAAAGGGTAAGGGATGAGGGGGTTAGGGTTTTTCAAATGGATGGGGAAAGGTAAGGGGAACCTGCAAAAAAAATATATAAATACAATCGTATAAACATGCGCAGTCGCTACCTTGTAGGCTAATACTTATTATGTCGAGCCGGCTCCTGGGGGATTTCAATTACAAGCATTCTGGTCTCTTATTGTTCTTTGAAAAAATGACCATTTAAACCTGTCTGTCTAGCAGTCAATCTCTCTAATCTTATATTCGTGATCTCTCCGCCCGTAATACATTGGGGTTGGTATTATGCTCTTGATATCATCGGAAAAGGACCCGTCTTTAAATCTTTTTAGTATTACGGGCAAAGGAATAGGAAAGGAGCGAAGGCGGTCAGGAGCAGAAGAGAAGCGGAAGGGAGATCCGTGCGATCGAGGGGGCGAGAGCGAGATGGAAAAGGAAGCATTTGCGTGGCCGGCGTGGTCTCGAATGAGGTGACGCTAGCGAGATGCATATAACAGGGTGACATCACGCTTCGGCCCACCTGTTGACGACCGCTACCAAGTCGATCGCGGGCGACCGTTCGCCTCCTCAAGTGTCTCTTCCACGGGAAGTCACGTTCGGGTTAATTTTCGCAGATTAGTTTCAGCGAATATGCCGAAACAACTGTCAGACGCGAAGGAACACAGTTTCCCAGATCGCAATCAGTGTTTACTGAACTGATCATTGCTGCTGGTAGAGGATATTAAGATCATACATTAGAAATATAATAAATGGATTCATTTCTTCGCATTTTAATAATTTTGACTCGACCCAGTCATTTTCAAAGTATGGCCAAGTCTAACAGATCCTGTATTAGTATGGTGGCGGTCTTTAATATGGCAGGCTGTTTATTTTTGTCCTGTTCTATGCAATATACGAGTTTCTATGATGGCTACATTTGAGTCTTATTTAGAAAGGGGTTTAGCGCTAACATGTATTCGTGTGCACCCTAGGATCGGTTCTTCTTCAGAGGACCGCCTCGCACGTAATTTTTGGGGATTTTAGGATCTCTTTTCCTTCCGTTGCTCCTTAGAAGACCTCCATCTCCCTACACTCCTGCTCATTCCTCCCGGTACTTTCACCACCTGCCACACACCTTTTTGGTAAATCGTGGGGTATTTACGGGTATGTAGATGTAGAACGAGTCGTGGGCATTAACCACGTGTTTTAATTCCGCCTATTGGAGGGAGTCGTAATTTCTATCCCGTTCGCCTCTCCATCCAACCCATTAATGGATAAATTGGGATTTTTACGTCGTAAGAAATATGCACGAGACTAGTGCGGTAATAATATAAACGGCGAACGTTTCCCTTAAACTGGGAAATTTCACGCCAAATTTTCTCCTAAAAGACGAACGCACACGAAAAATGAACAAACCAAGAAAACTCGATAGTGTCAGTTAACTTTGTCCTTTAAAATATCCGTTTCAAAATAAAGTTACATATTTAGATGAAAATACAGAAGAAAAGGCCTGATGGAGATTAGTATTATGTCACCTCCATTACATGAAAAGCATTCATTAGGAATTACCTTCTATCCGAACCCTTTTATTCCAATTATAACAAGAACGAAAGTTTTCGATAACATATAAAAATACGAGGTACAGTCTAATAAAGACCCACACGCGATATATTTTGCATTAACTTAATGAAAACGAGACGTTCTTTAGGCTAGCCATGCCTGAATTGAAAAACATAACATTGTATTCAAAATCACATTTACATATTTAGGTCTCCATTGCATCGACACTTCTAAGCTCTGATTGGAAGCAGCAAAAAATGAATGGATTAGTTATAGTACATTTGCCTGTTGAAATGGATAAATGAATGTTTATTTTTCATGCTTAATAGGGAGGGGATGGGAGGTTATAGTTTTAAAAATTTTACGTAATATGGAATAACAAAAAATATAAAAGACCGATGGTAGAACACCCGTTGAACGTAATCGAATAATTCTTAACATTCTTCTATGCTATTCATCACGAACTTCTTCTATTCCCGAAAATGTAGAATCAAAAACTTCTCATAGAGTTGCAAACAAGAGACAAGCAATAAAAAGTTTCTTCTGACAAGAGCAAACTCGGAGGGTCGTCGCATTGAGGGAAAATATTTCACCGTCCTCACATCGCGATTGTGAGAAGTTTTCGTTGCTAGAGGGGATGCACAATTCATCAAGGGGATTTTTTATGGACCCGGAAGACGGGGGTGATAGGCGACCATCTGCACTGGGATAACTCAATCCCTGACGTCGCAATACTCCTGGAAAATCCCAGTTTACGAGCCTCGTCTGCCATCCTTTGAAGAGAATACCCCTCTACTCTAACGGAGGAGGTTGGGTGCTTCTGAAATACACGAAAGGCCAGTCGCAATGATATTTTTCAAAGAGACTGAACTCCCTCGAACCTTGATGAGGTGATTTGGGCAGCCACAGGTTATGACAAGATAGGACAAGAGCGTTGATTTCGCGTAAATAAACTGCCATGTTTTCCTTGTAATGTCTGTTATTAAGAGAAGCTCCAGCTCACTAAAAAAACTTATTTCTGAATGATATAAATTCATTATATTAAGGAACAAAATAAGATACCGTTTCGGTGTGAATTCAGATCTCACATATCTACGCCAAAAAAATTACTAAAGAATAGTAAAAAAAAATGCTGGTAACTTAAAGAGTTGAGCAATATTTATTAAAACTACACTCACATTTAAAAAATTTGCGCTATCGGGACATACCTTGGATAAAGAGAAAATCGGTGTTTAAGACTCATTCGGAAAATCTGAGTTGAAATATTTTTCGAACCTACCATTTTAAGAAGCATTTTAGCCCACTTCGTTTCACACGATGGAAAAAAAATACGGAAGCCTATATCTGAGAATAATAGGTATCTAACAATACTTGTTACTACAAGTAGTAATATTTTTAATGTGATGTCTTTGTCTGAAGCGTGCGCAAAATTTGTTTCTTTAAATTGCGCAGTTTCTATGTTTGTAAGCTCATTAAAATGGATACCATATGATTGAGGAATTGAATCCACATAGGAAAATTTGTTGTTGGCCTTAAAATCGTGAAATATAATGGAATAATATTCATAATATGTGCGTTTCTCGAATATTTTAGGTTACACTTGAAACAAATACCTATCTCAGATGTTTATTTATTTCTTTTTTAGTTTACTTTTCAGTATGTCTAAAAAATTCAATTATTTAGATTCAATTTATTTCATCCCAAAGTGAGATGTTTATTTCTTTCTACTCATCTATATTTTATGGAGCGGTATTATTAATCATCAATATGTCCCACCTTGTTTGGCACTCAATGATCTACAATGTGCCCGTATATTTAAACAGTCTTGCACTGTCTTATTTCATCCAATTCCGAATATTTTGGCGCTACACGAGTCTTAATGGGCATAAATAACTTCAAATTACGGCCATAAATCATTGACAAATACGAAAGATCCAGATTTTCAGAGGAATTTCGCTGCGTTTCTCTCTTACGCCATTCTTCGGAATACACTTTCATGTCCTTTTAAAATTCTCAGATTGGTGCAACATCCGTTATTATGAATCTCAGGAAATGGCGGCCACGGTATTGGGATCCCAACAGTTAGATAACAACACTCGCTCTGCCCTCGCGAGCCATGAAGCGGCGCAATATTCGGGCGGGGGAAGTACGACGCCAAACGCTTCGCTTCGTTCGATTGTTTTCCTGGCATACCAACGGTCGACGGCACTCGTTCCCTATTCATTTCTTTCCCAGAGGAAAGTTCCCAATTGCAGGGTATAATGATTATGATAATGGTAATAAGAATCACTTTTATTCTGCCCATTTCCTCCATGTTGCGTAAGGAATGTTAAATCGGTCCATGGAATTAAGGTTGCGACATCGTTCATTCCAAAAACGCGAAGACACGGGAAAATAAATGACTGGAACGATGGTCATCGCTACTTAATATCCGCCATCACCGATTTCTACAATCAGATCTAAATTGCAGGGCAACGGGGAGAATGTTGATTTTTAGGAGTTAACATTAAATAATTGAGGCATTAAATAGATTTCACACATCTGGGTGAGACGCATAACTGTTGAAGTCACCTCATTCGTTATCCCGAATAACGTTTACCCTACATAAGTGGGATTTTATCAGTGATGTAAATAGCACTAGTTTCGACTTCTCACGCTATGAAAAGATTTTCACGAAATTGACAACACGATGTCAGTACTATCCTTTCCAATTCTGAATGCAAATCAATGATCTCCTTCAAAATTCCATAATTAATTTTTTTTGGAGATATTCTTAAGTAATTATTTAGGGAGAGTTCATTTTCTTCAACTGATATTTCCAATTCCATAATCGAACATCATCCTTAGGATTCGCTTTGTCGTTTTATCCTGTCTCATCGAATTACTATCACACTTTGCGCCCGACTTCCATCAAGGGTACACCGAATCACGCTGCCCTGTGGAGCAAAAGTATACAAAACGTTAAGGTTTTACCAGAAATATTTTACTTAGGGCATATCCAAGGACGATGACGGACGGAAAGATTTGGCGCTCCTCCTTTCCATATTCTCTTCCCCATTTATGTATATATATATATATATGTATATACATGCATATAATTTGTTATAGGAAGACGTGGTAGCCCAGGTAGAGCTTTGGCCTACTGACCCGAGGGCCCTGGGTTCGATTCCCCGGCAAGCCTCACTTTCACCCCAGCAGTGCGATTTTACGGGTACCAGAATTTCCTGGGACACAGGTTAAAGAATCTGGTCTGATGTGTGAATTTCACTCGCCGTTGGGCTTAGTTTTGGGTGAACTCTATCATCACCTACCAAACCGACCTTCGGGTTGATAACTGTGTTTGTGGTCTTTTAACTAAAGAAATACCAGAAATCAAATGCGGTAATTACGAAAGAGAAAATATCCCAGACGAATACAGTAACGCGTAGTAATTAGTGTGCATTTCTCTCATTAATGCCCTGAGATCGAAATGCATTAATCTGTTCAAGAACCGGAATGAATTAGAGCGAAACTGAATGAATTAATAAATGCATGTTTTGCTTGATGCTTTGATAACCTAATTATTATCCGAGGGCGCATCTACCGCGAACGCGTTCTCATCATATGAGAGTACAAGAGATCGCTTTCGATTCCAACGTAATTTAATGAACGAACGCGAGGGACTTCTATGAAAAGGGATTACCTCAAAATGCATATTTTTGCCCTCGCGGCTGTGAGGAGGTTTGTGTGCCTTCACAACCTGTGACTAATTGATGCCACCCTTCGGAGAGAGCGGAGCGAAAAAAATGAGAGACACCGCTCGTTGGCACGCCGTGAAGTCATCCGGCGTCCGAGGAAAACAGTGGAGGGGCTCGCCGAGCGCCCTAAACCCACCACGGAAATCGGAGGCGCTCGCTTCGAGACTTGCGGGGGTGGAGGCAGAGGGGTGGACGAGAGACGCGAGTGGGCGGTGATTCATTTGGCATGTCGCCTACGAGACGGTCACGATCGTGAAGGAATGATTCATTGTGGCGTTTTCGTGAGTCGCAGCGTGAAGGACAGATTTTGGTATGGAAAAACAAAATGTACCCCTCTCCCCGAGGATCAGGATGGTGCGGCGTCTAATGTCCTGGCTTCACATCCCGAGGACCCGGGATAGAATCCAACGTTGGCCGGATTTTTTTAATGGTATCCCGATTCCTACTAGGGGTGCTGTGTGGAGAGCACTCTAAGTGAGTACGCCGTCCGTAATAATGGGACGTTAAATTGTGAACCCCTTGGCGCCTTTCGTCTAATGCCGACGCCCAGATTCCCTCCACCCTGCCTCCATTCCTATAACATCCTACACATATCAGATTCCCCACCTATCGCCTTCTGTGGCAAGTGACCCCTGAATAAATAAAGATTATATTAGTTTTTTCCTAAAGTTTGGTTCAATAATGTTAGTTTCATCAAATACTTAGCCCAACAGCGAGTTAAATTTACATATTGCTAGGGTTACGGGGACTGGTTCCTTTTCCTGAGCCGACTGCGGTTTCTCAGGAAAATTTGGTACTCGAAATATCACCCATGCTGGGTGAAGCTGGGGGTGTCAAAGGTCACCGAGTTCAGTATTTGAGTACTTTTCAACCCCTGCTGTCAATAGTTCAACGCTCTACCCATTAGAATACTACATCCCCAGAGTAGCAGAAATCAAGTTGATTCATCCCCCCCCCCCCCGACGTGCGATGTAGCAAATGAGGAACGGAATTTATCATTTATAAAATCTCGGGAAAATGTATTCGCCATAAAACTACTTTGAGAGCAGTCTTTTCATGAGAACACGCAACTGTCCATATTATATTAATTCGGTCCCGAGAGTTTATTCCCAAGAAAGTGTTCCTCTTCAGAGAAGACTTTTTTCTAGCATCTCATGTCAACGGAGAAGCTGTGTGATTTTTAGAACACCAAATGTTCTTGGGAAACCTTAGACGGTACAAGGAAAGGAACTACCGCCCCCTACCCTAATGTGGGAATTTCATACATTGTTGGAATCAGTACTAGATGAGTCCTATGCTCACCTATCCAACTAATCTTGTGGTGGATTACTGTGGTCGTCTTTCGTTGAGTTCATTCTCTGTAGGGCTTAGTAATAATGAGATGGATTCTAAATGTAATGAGGTGAGGAGAGTTGATGACCGTGGTTACTCACAATCGACGCTTATTTGAAAATGGTATTGTAATATCCGTGAACCTATCCAAGCACCCCAATTTTCTTCAGTTGAGTACTTCCTTTCATGAAGTTTTTCCCATGTTTGGAAACGAGTCTTAAGCTGTCAAACTCTTGATACCCTTCTCAACCTCTATCAATCTGATTGCTCAATAATGTTAAATATAAACGGGGTTGATAACTTTAATGCTTTCTAATACCTGGATTACGGGCTTGACTACTGCAGTTGCTGAATTTTTCTGCGAAATCCTCGTTCTTATTCAGATACCTTGGATGGAAAGAACTCTCCAATTATAATACTCCCTGCGTCGAATGGAACTATTATTCCTTAGATCCCTGCTGACATTTCTTTACCTCTAGACTATTCCCAAAGTGAATTTCCTCCTCCATTTTTCCCTTTTCAAGCACAACCACCAATCCTCCGCATATTTCAAATACTTACACGGCTCTGAAAAAGCTGCACCGAGATTTATATAAGACCATTTGGGGGAAACTCATACGCGGGTATTGATAAGTTAGCGTTATAAGATAGTGGCAATTCCATCGGGTGGTGCTAATATTCCCTCGAAGCAATGGCGAATAGACTCTTCCTCCCCTCTCCCCGCCACTCTCGCAGTACAAGATGATGACTTTCTTATGGAAATAACTCCGCGCAGACGGCGGCTCGTACGTTACACCAGCCATGTTAAAGTGAGGTTCGCGACTGGTGGAGGATCGTTACATCATTTCCTGCGGATACAACCATTAACACCAAACTGACTGCTGACACCAGATCGCCCGGAGAAGAGAATGACTGCTCCTTGTCCGACACGACTGAGTGGTAGCGTGTCTCAACCTCGCTCGCGCGCGCGCACTGAAGCCAGGAACTCTTTTCCCCTGAGTCGGAGGAAGTGCTGCCCGGTGCGGATGCCGTCTTGAAATGTCTTTTATTCCCTCGCCAGCAGCTTTTAATTTCTTTCTCGAAGCCTCCTGGCACATGAATATAAAATGAGAACATCAGAAGCAAAACTGCCGTAATAAAGATTCCGCACCATTAAGACGAGGGAAAAGGCATTGGTATGATATCCATCACCACACTCTTGTTACTACCAACGATATATATTATATGGTTTTTCCTTTGAGTGGCCTTATTTTTTACTTCACGACGTTTCGATTCTGCTGCTGATGTCTCCTCTGGTCGTTCTGGATTGTTGGGGAGTGAATAGGACAGATTACGATTGTCGTCAACGCGAACTTAAGTTTCAACCTCAGTTAAATGCACACATTAATACGGAGGTGTTAACGATGAGAGACGTCATGCTAGGCTGCGCAGTGAAGATATCAAGAATAAGAGGCATAATAGTTTGCTACAAAAACGATAATCGTGAAATCCACAGAAAAATTAGCTAATACAATCGGACAACCTCTCACGATTGCATCAGTAAGGACTTCTCTGTACGACTATCACAATAATTTGACTCGTAGAAAATATAAATTGTAACTTCCAATTCATTCGCTCTTAAGTCCCGTGGTAGTAGAAGGGAGAAACTCATTTTTAGAACGAACACACTAAATACCACACTCCCACAAACAAGTAGAAGTTTATCTTATGCCACTTCGTGACATTCACTTTTGAAATGAAATTTCAAATGAAATTCTCGTGAATTGGGGCAGTGTCTTGGGCGACTCTAAAAGTTAAACTTTACTTGATAAAAAATGATGCCAGGAAAAATGAGCCTCCAGCAATAACGATTTTTCATCACTTCAATGAATACTTTACTATCTGATACATACTGAAATTCTCAATCCATCCTTCTCTCTCTCTCTCTCTCTCTCTTCCTACCGCTTCTAAATGTTACATCTCCGACCCAATCCTTGCATACATAAATACTACTTTAAGATTCTGAAATGTATGACGCCAATCTATAATTATTTTCCATCTCTCATTCTCTGCCGTCCATGTATTTCATCTAAATAAGCAGCTAAAACAATGATCTGTCAAGATATTTATTGATGCATTTGGGATAGGCTATGTCAATGTGCGGGACTTCACCGGACTCGGTGAAGGGTTCTCACCGTCGGAAATTAACTGAGAAAGTAATCACACAGTCGCCATCTGGCTAGCGCGACGAGGATTTGTAAACGCACAGAACTTCGCTTCAGTCTTGGTAACGACCAGAATATGATCAATGGTGATCCTTTGTGTGAGAACCATTGCCGGTACAATGTGCCATTGTAGAAGTAGAAGCAACGATGGAGTTGGGTAAGATGGCAGCGACCGTAAACACTTAAACCACGGCTAGTAGGAGTCTTTTATATTTATGGTGATCTCCTGCATAAAAATCATGCATAATAATAATATAATATGGTATTAGTAATAACACATAATCTTTTTAGCTCTTATGAATCAATTTCAATTCATTTACTTATTGCGAACCACCTCGTTGAATTTAAAAGCATTTCTGGAGCAACCAGCTTCATAGCTTGTGGCGTTAGCTCGGCTACATTTAACCTTATCTTTGGTTCCTTACCGTTAAATTTCGAGAGAGAATTCCCATATGATTCCTCTCCGATGAACTTTGAAAAAATTTCATTCAATATTTCTTTGACACGTGGTGTCTTCCACCCGAAATTTAGATGAACATATACCTTCACATGACATCTAAAAGAAATAATGAAAGAGCTTCATGTTTCGTCCCCGAGTCCAAGGAGGCATTTCCGGACAAAAAGAATGTATAACTCAATTACGAAGATGCTTAATGTCATTTTGCTGCCACTGGAACACATTTACTCACTCAACTGGACCTGGATCGTTTACAGAGACCCTTTAGGTCTGGAGAGAATCATTGGCTCTATGGTGGGAGGTGCCGCGGGAATGAAGGCCCCAAGGTCATTCAACAGTGACATATCATCAAAGCAAACAGAAGGTTGAGGACACGGCTTGGCGTTGAGGATCAACATGGTAATCGACCGTGGAGCCAAGAAAAGAGGTGCCTAATATTCATACGCAGTTCGTCACCAAGGGTGTCTTTAAATGGAGTAAAAAGAGAGTATCCTAAAGCCATGCACGTATCATACAAATTGGGGTCATCTCGTGCCCTGCCCAAACTTTTTTTTACAGAAAAGGAGTAGGACATCGATTTGCAGGGTTTCAAAAATAATTCCATGTGGAGGTTATAAGAGTATAAAGGGTTTTAATATTTTTATTAACGCCCTGTTAAGCCTTGACATCTCCGGGTAAAAATCGAACGTCAATGGGTTTTCTCTTTATCTAGACTTTCAAAACTCCTCCATTTGGACTGTTTCAAATAGTTCGTGTTTCGTATGCTCATAGCACTGATTCTTTCGGCTCTATTTCAAATATTTGCATATCCATTTCTTCCCGAGTTTCTCCAGCGGAATATTCAATTGATACAAATTAACCCTCAATGGACTGAGAATAAACAAGGTGATTAGAACGCAATACTCGATTCAAGTGATTAAGTGCCTGAAAGCCCCAAAAAAATCTTTCCGTAATCAGGGAGGTTTTTGAAAAAAATTAAGAATCTGGTCATGCATCCGGTTGCACACGAATTGCATAACAGACAAGTCAGGCGTCAAAAAAATCTGTTAATGAACACGCACTATGAATAAAAGCCATTCCCTGGACGAAAGAGATATTAAGCAATGACCTGAGGGTCCATCGTTTATCAGCCACACATTGGCCACCTAAGGACGCGCCCTCATGGTACACAAAAGCAATTTTTCGGCCTTATTGTCACCTCTCCTCCTTGTACGGGTTACTAAGTCCCTCTCCCTTCATCTATCTTACATAACGATTGGCGCTCTTGAGCCGTTTAAAAATAATCGCATATTTAGGTTTAACGAAGCGTATTTCGCTACGAATACCGATCAGTTCAATTTCATGCTTGAACTGGAAATTACACCACCTAGAAAGACAACGCTTTCCCTTTCAGTGGAATTAGAATATAAGCATAGAAATGAAACAAATATTTCGTAACTCTTCCATTGATTTGAAAATGGATTAAATATATTTGAAACGACAATTAATCTAATGAAAATATGCACAATCCCTTCAATGGTAATCGAGGATTAATAAGATTCTTTTTTCGTTAAACTGGACTGAAATAATGTAATAATGAAGGTTTTGTGAGATTCCTCCCCATGGACCCTCCCCTCACCCTCCGTAAGGAAATATCCTCTCAATGGGCTCACATAATTACATAATTCTTCCCCAAAAATGTACATGTACTGCGCAATGAAACGACTTTCTAACTCAACTTGCTGTCATGTAATGCAGGGCACAGTACGGGCATTTTTCACAGGGAAAAATTGGAAAACGCATTTTTCTGTCCATTCACAATACATTGAATTAATTATATTCCGGTCATTTAACACCTTTTGCACAAATAAAATAGATCTCGAAGTGAATTGCTTATTGCCGCATAACCTGATAGTTTTAGTAGTGTTCTTACTGTAAACTATTAGCGCGTAACTAATGAGAAGTATTGGAGTCGTTTCAACTCCATTTTCAGACGGTTCCACACACCGCACTCGCGAGAAAGTTGAAGGCGAAATGGCACCTCATAAAAAGAATGTAGATGCTCAATAGTTCGAGCCTGCTCCTCTCGAAAACTAGTTAACATAATTTTTTCCAAAACTTCAGGTCGTGACCCACATGAGGGTCAAAGGATCGTCCTCGAGTGTTCGCTCGAAGGTCTCGGCACTTATCTTAAGTTAGTGGCCATTTGCATCGTCTGACTGTGAAAACATCGGAACCATTGATTATTAATATCACGCAAGTGAAGGAAGAACTGTTTTACGAGGTTTCATTGACAATACAAATATATATAACTCAATCTGATTGTGGTAATATAATACAATCTGGTTCAATAATCGCCCCATATTAAGAAATCGGTTTCCCATCCTTTCTCCAATAAATCCTCAACCTTCATCGATTTAATAGTATTCCTTTGCATTTATTAATTTACGTGCACTTTTTATTGACATAACGATTCGAACTGGAAGTTGCTACTGGTGTCTAGATATTTAAAATATTCTTAAGAGGATATAGACTTCTTCCAATAGCTGACCCATGCAAATTAACTCAGGCTTCTTATAGTGTGGTATTTTGGATGGCTTAAAGGGAAGAACAAAGTCTGTGGAGCTAAACAAAGTTTTTATGTAATGCAGGAAGGAGGGAGAATAGCCGTGTTTATTCTCTCTCACCAAAAGCCTACATTTGTCCAGCAGACAAAAACTTTAATATGTATATATATGCAGATCTCACGAAGTTCATTTTTAACGAATGTTCAATTTTTTACAAGTTAAGCAACCAATAGAAACTCTTGGGTATAGTCGCGAAATGTTCGCACGTTATCGCTGTCTCTATCGACGATGGATTTTTCTTCTGCAGAGCTTCTTGTGATCTAAAAATGATGGAGTTTATGACTCGATCACGGTGATTGCTGGTTGCACCAGGAATCACGTCACGTTCGGCTACGCAGCAAGAACTTTAAAAAAAAACGAGACGATAGGATATTTTTGTCATTAATTTCGTTAATGACTATATCCCAACAGGGATATGAGGGTTAAAGGTCTTGTCCCTAGCCCCACAGCATCATTTTCCAATATTGCATAGCTATGTATGAATAATCTTCCGTGATAAGCTCAAGGTATATTACATAGATGTCGAAGAAAATATTCACTTCCAATAAACAACGGAAAAATACATGCTGAGGCAGTTAAAGCAGCGCCATGCAGCCAAGTTCACGTCGCCCCATATTACTGAGTCGGCTGATGTAAAAAAGAACAATACATTCCCTGGGATACATCAATAATGGCCCAATTGGATTATTTTTCCATTCGAATACTGATAAAGCAACCATTTGGCGACTCTTGTCCGAATTATTAACGGAAATACTAAAAAAGAAATTCCCAAAGAATTGCAACAAAATTTTCCCCAAAATCTCACAGTAAGCCAATATAGCATAACGATCCACCTAAAATGTACTCAGGATGCAATAACAGGTTTAACTTGCTCACTACGTATTTCCAAAGGATTGGTTTCGTGTCGCTGCCTTGAATATCGATTCCGTGTGACTTTCCGTGACATGTTCTCGGAAATGAGCAATTTCATTGATTTTCGGACTCTTTTTATTAATGCGCTTCGTATGAAAACCCTTCGCGTGCCGCAAGGATTTAAGCTCGCGTCATCGGCTAGGCTGTTACTGCTATAAGGAAATTTCCAGTTCCCCAAATGCGATGATGATCGATAAACAAAAATTTTCGAGGTGCCTCACACCTTTCTGTTGCGAACTGTAAAACGTTCCGTTCACGAATTGACACGTAAGTGCGCCCCGCAAAAACGGCGATGACCGAGAATTTCCATTAATTTTCGCCGGCCAATTATGGCTAGGGTCTAATTTACGAGTTGGCCCGTGCCGAATTCCGCGGTCTACTTTCCCGTGACATGCGCCACCTTCTGGAGAGCGAAGGCCGGTTCCTCCAGAAATCATCGCCGGAGGTGTACTCCTGGTGCTCGCAATCGGCAATTGTAGTAATTAAAGATGTCTCGTACACGCAACTAATATTTTCTCCAATCAGATCATTAATAATGCATCAACTGGTCGGATGGTCTTTTTTCAATTGGAAACGCGAATTTCATTTTAGCTGCATTAATCACCGGCGCCGTTCGATAGATGAGATTTGAGTTCACTTATTATTAAGCCCTTCTGCAGTTTATATGTAAATGGCAATTGCGGCTTTTAAAAAAATTGGGTATTTAGAAAACCACATCGCTTAGCCTTTACCAGGGGGTCCTGATACGAGTATACCGCCCATATCTGAACCAGGGACCATCGCGTCAGCAGACGAACTGACGTTCTGCCTCTAAGGAGCCGAAACATACGAGTATTCGTATGGGTATGGGGGCACAGGATACGATCTCCTCTCCACACGCTTTCCCGAAGAAAGGAAAGAAAATGATTGATTATAATTTGAGGAGAAAAACATTTATTCTAAGAGTTTCCGGACACCGAACACACACACACAAATACATAGGGTAGAACGTTGGATTCCTGCCCGGAGGGCCTGGGTTCGATTCTCGAGCAAGCCTCTCTGGGCACCTGCAGCTCTACCCAAGCTGCGTGATTTTTCGCGTACCAGATCTTCCTGTGGAAGCATAACCGGCACAGGGAAAGGAACTGCCCCCCCTACTCTGATGTGTGAAATTCACACGCCGTCGGGCGTGTGAATTTCACACATCTACTGGGTGGACTCTGCCATCACCCACTAAACCGACCATCGGGTTGATTAATGCGTTTACGGTTTAAACATATGTACATAAAACACAAATTTAGATTTCTAAAACAGAAACACAAAGAACGGACACTCACATATGCAGTTTTGACGTTTCGACAGCCCGGCCGTCATCATCAGAATGCCGTCCTCGAGGAAATAGCGGAGAGGATATACTCGTATTTGGGGAAAAGGTGAGGGGAGCAGAGGTAAGAGACGAATAGGAAACGGACAAGAGGGTGGGAGAGGATAGGATCGGTAGAAATAATTTAGCTAAAAAACATTAAGCAATATTTTCAGTGACCGTATATTTCATGTGTTACGCCATAGGTCCTACCCTGTCTCGCAAAAACCCGGCATCCTTCCCTGCTGCCTCTAGGATACTACACAGTCATTTTATCCGGGACATAGTAAATAAAACGTCACGCCATGTTCGATAATTTGAACCTATCATTTGGTTCGTAAGGACAGGGGAACTTTCTAGAAAGCGATTTTGGAGAAATCCAAGAGACAATCAAACTTTCCGATACCTCAAAACTTTCAAAATTTACGTGGTCGTTTGAAAGGAGTTACGTCGTGGTTTATTATGTATGGGAATAAGAAGTGGAAATGGAGGCAACGACAGGAGAAAAACCTTCCATCGCCTCTGGGTCAAATTGCAACGGAATGCAGCCGAGTTGAACGAGATTCGCACGTACATCTCCCGAGGGGCCGACGGGAAATGTAACGAGCTTTCAATCAACTGTCGCAAAAATCTACCTGCTGTGGGAAAGCAAAAGCTCACGTCTTCAATTAGCTCCTCATCATAGCCCAACTTTGGCCTTCCTCTGTTATTTCTCCCATAAATGGTATCTTCAATTATGGCGTTCGGTTAACTGTCTTGCCTAAGGACGTGCCAACTTAGTATCCCTCTTCTTCTTATAAGTGTGTTCCATCAAGGACAAAGTCCCTTATGTGGGTCCAGGTCTATATATCAAACATGTGTGTGTGTGTGTGTGTGTATGTATATATATATATATATATATATATATATATATATATATATATATATATATATATATATATATATATATATATATATGTATATATATATATATATATATACACACACACACACACACACGAGGGTCATCCGGAAAGTAGTACCCGTTCGTGAAATAAAGACACAAAAGTAAATATTAACAAACATAAAAAATTTTATTTGAAAGAGGATACTTTAAACTACTTCTCAACATAATCTCCAAGCAAATTAAGGCATTTGTCATAACGTGTGACAAGTTTCTGTATTCCTGCTGCATAGTCCTTCGCCGCCAGCTCATTGAGATACGCGAGGGACCCATCTTGCACAAATTTTTGCATAATGCAGATGGTGTTTAACAATTTCATGAACAATTGTTCGAGAAACATTGGGAAAATGCTCACAGATGTCATCAATTGTGACGCGCCGATCGTTCCTCACGAATTCGTCAACTGAGCTCACCAGTTGGTCTGTAATGACAGACGGTCTCCCCGAACGCTCATCGTCGTCTGTGTTCCCCCTCCCCATGTCGAAGTTGCGACACCACCGCCGAACAGACGACTCGTCCATTACATTGTCTCCATACACCTCCTTTAATTGGCGATGAATATCACATGGGCGAACGTTTCTTGCATTGAGGAATTTAATCACTGCCCTCACTTCACAACTGGCGGCGTTCTCAATTTTTTTAAACATTGTAAACAATCACAGAAACAGCACAGGCAATGCTAGCGTCACGCAACTTGGCTCAGAGAAGGCAGACAAGCCACTGAATCTATCTGACCTCGTCCAGCGGCTACTCGCGTCGTCAGGACTTCATGCGGCACGAACGGGTACTACTTTCCGGATGACCCTCGTATGTATGTATATATATATATATATATATACATAGGAAATATTTTTACGCTTGTGATCTGCTCGATTCCGCCTTCCCCACCTCTCCTGTGTTCATCTTTCATAAGTGTTCTTATCCCTTTTCCTTATATCTATTTCCATGCAGACATGGAGGAAACTTACAAACGGTAGAAAGAATAAGTAATGAAAAAGTGTTAGCAGAAGTGAAAGAAAAGAGATCGCTCTTAAGAACAATAGGACAAAGAAAAGCAAAATTAATCGGACATTTACTAAGGCATGACCAATTCCTTAAAAATATATTTGAATGAAAAGTTGTAGGAAAGAAACCAAAAGGATGTCCCAGGGCTGCTTTCTTCAAGAACGTGGGGTATGAGATGGACGTCAGATTATATGCTAGCCTGAAGGAAGCAGCAATGAACTGAGAGGCGTAGCTTTTGCGACAAGAACCTGCCTTTAGTGTTTAATGATGATATCATTGCCATGAATATATGAAATTATCCCTGATGATACCTCAGGAGATGGTACTAGTTCCACTGGTTGTATTGTGATGATCTGTGCCGAAGGAAAATTATTTAATTTGACCAGAGCAGTGATTTTTCTTTCTTCGCCTATACTACCATTCCATTTACCTCTTTCCAACTTCTCCGAATATAAGTGATTAATTTATTTATCAATCACATAATGTCTTTAATAGGCAAAACGATTACTTCTGAGGAATAGAAACCTTGGCCGACTCGGGAGGTGGATTAGTTAATCAGCTTTCTTGGAATCCTTTCCCTTTCGTCTCAAAACCGAGACCCAGGCGATCAAAGAGGCCCAAGTTGGAGGAAGTGTTTCCTGAGGAAAAGTCCACGGTCGGAAATTCTCAAAATTAACCCTATCCCTCGCCCATGCGGCAGCTTCGTGACAATCGAGTCCATTGGGACGAACCCCAAGCGTTCGGAACTCCGAGCATCTGCCGTCTCGAGAGTAATTATCTTGACCTCATCGAGCGCAGCAAGTTGCGAAATCTTCTCCTCAAACAATATATTTTTCCATTATTAACTTTCCGGAGTGTCATTTGATTATTCTATCATGTAATAACACGACTAGCACATACAGACTATATTTAACAGATTCAGGCGAGATGTAGTGGAAGTTCGTCATTTATGAGAAAAAAAAATGCACTTTTCCACAGATTAATTTGTAACGTACGAGTAATTTGTAAATTTATATCGTGCAAAGCGTTACAGTTAATCAAACCATTTTTTACCTAAAGATGGTTCGATGAACTGAAACACGTTGTACGCAACAACAAATCTGCGGATAAGTGCAAATTTTGTTTTCTCTCATAAATGACAGTTTCTGGTTCGTAGGGTGGCAGGAATCGGTGGGAATGATCGTATCACCGTAACATAGTTTCCTGTACGTATATGCCAAAACTATGTTTTTCCTCTATAATGGCAATGGACAGGTCAAGAACCTGTACCTGAAGATGGTTCGATGAACTGAAACGCGTTGTACGTTACAAATAAATCTGTGCAAAAGTGCAAATTTTGTTTTCTCTCATGCTCACAGACTGTTATTAAATTGCAGTTACCTTTTCCAGGTTCCGGATATATTTCTCATGCATAAATATCATAAAATACGAAGATCAGACCCAGGTGTCCACCAAATTGTCCTTGTGCAATGCATTTTTTTTGCCGTTATTTGGGAGAGAATTTACGAAAGTAAAAATGCGCACGTGTGTTTTTTTTTCTTTTCCTTCGGCTTGTAGTCATTTTTGGCGAGACATGTAAGCTCCGAACCGAATACTGGAAAGAAGAGGACCGATGGTTAATTCATCATATTGCCACGATAATGCGTCGATTCTGTCGATGCTTGAGCTGTTCACTCTTTCATGCTACCGCCTTTCGCATCAACGCCAGAGACACCAGTGGAGAAAGTTCGGAGGTATCTCAGAGATTGCATGTTTCGCCTCCATGGAATATGTGAAAGCAAACGAAAGAGAAGTTGGTCAAGTTTCGCGAATTTATTTTGGTCAACTAATATTTTTTAAAAACAATTTCACGAGTTTTTCGACCGCTTGACCTTTCTTGTCCGTTTCCATAATTTTACGATAAGAACGGAGAAGGCCTTGCTAATGCATATATTTTCGTGTCCCTCACAATCTTTATAAGCTGCTCTATTTTCATCAATTATTTTGTCTACTTACTGACCTAGTAAAAAGAACGCAAGAAAGTAAAAAGGCTTTGGGCGCAAAGATTCATGTAGTCATAGCTTTTAAACTATTCATGTATAGACGGATAGAGCGTAAATGGACCAAAGACACGCAATCAAAACTTAAGGGTTTTGCGATACAGCTCTGTGAGAATGACCATGGGCGTGCGTATCCTTGTCCGGTGACCGTGCTTTATTTATTTACAGAAAAATGGTTCATTGCGGATGATAATGCTTTGAATGACCTTCTACATGTCTCCTGGGATATCATTTAATTGTGATTCTGAGCATTAAAAGCTAATTATTTTTAATGAAAGCATTAGAAACATGTACGTATGTATGTTAACTTGGCAAGGGTTATCTCCGCATTTTTTGACGAATATTAAGGAAGAAAGAATGGAAATAAAGTCGCCCTGATTGCATTTGAACGATACTAAGATGTAAATGAAATATCTAAATTTAATAAGTATCATCCGTCTACTCTTTAATAGACAACTTGACAAATATCTTCCACCGAAACTTCTTAAAGTAGCCCTTTAAAAGAGTCGTAAGATTAATTACAATATTCTACTTCAATTTTTAAGTCAGGTAATTTAGTTTATAAATTACGAAGAGTGTTTATAAATAAGAAGAAAAAATAACCTTTTACGGTTTGATATTTTTGAATATTATTAAATTTTGAGGAAAAACAAACGACAGTAAGTTTACATGACTCTAAAAGACTTTTAAATCAATTGCTTATGATGCATTAATTGTCATTCATTCGACATTAGTACTGTTCTATTAAAAGGGCATAATAGTGTTTTCTGGAATCTGAGACAACTAGACCAAAATAGTGCTTTCTAGGAAATCACAAATTTGCCTATCAGAAGATGATTTCTTTATTTCGATATTCAACCAGAGTTGACACTAAGCAGACCCACTTTTGGCTCGTTTCTTTTTTTCTGGTCAAAGGATTAATTAGACAAAATTATTAGGATGTATGCACTATACTTAGGGTTTGACTAGATATTACCCGAAAATAAAATTAATTTTGAAATGAAAATGTTTGAATATGTAGGCGTTCATTATTTTTATGAAATAAATATGAATACACAATTTTAATACTTAAAAACATCAGACAGATTATGCAATATACCTGGATTCAAAGAAAAATGTCCGACTTTCATATATATTTTAAATGTCAAAGCTTGAATCTTCTTACATTCAGTTCATAGTAGGATGGGAAGGAGTTTTCATTGAGAAGTAAATCAGTTATGAATCAATGAGTTTGTTGATTGACAAAATAATAAAGGTTTACTTCCGAATACATGTACGATAAACAGAGAAGGAAGTAATGGCACGAGACTACTATGTTCCCTGATACTTTTAAAAAAATGATTTGCTTCCGTATATACACTTATTTCGGGTCTCGTTATTCTGTATGCAAAGGCCGATGAAATAAAGCTTTCGTGACGGCTCGAATGAAAATGCTCCTTCGTCATGACACTTTTAAAATGATTGCCTGCCAGTCAGTAAAAATTTCATTGGTTGAACCCGCATTAAACATAACAATGAAGGTTTCGTAGTTGACGGAGTTACTATAAAATGTACTTAGGTCTCTTGCGGAATAATTGTTAAATAAGCAATGGTTTCCACTTTCAGGGTCGAGATATTACGTCATGCCACGCCTTCTCTCCTTGACTGCCCGTGAGTCAAAACCAACACTCCTTCCTTTCCTCGTCTTCCTTTTCGTCCTAATTAATCCATGATAAAGCAAAGCTGTCTTCAGTCTCAAAATTGATGTTTTCTGCGATACCCTACTGGGAGGCAAACGCCGACACACTACCGACACCGGCATATAGCCTAGTATGTCACAATCCGTGTAATGTTTCCTGTGACTCCATGGGAGTCACAGGAAAAGTTTGCGGAGGGAAACAAATGTCAAGATCAAGGCCGAATCCACGAAGAAATGCCCAATATTTGATGATAAAAGGATCCAAAAGTCTGTAAGGTAGATTGAATTCCATCCCAAACGGCATCCATTCATTTCTCGGAAGCATGAACTTGGGACAGTATTTACACAAAATTGTTTAAAAAAGTTAATTAACACCGTTCACGGGTTTCTTACACACTAACAGGTGATTTGAATGACCGAAAATCTCTTTCCAAAGCCGGTGAACACTATGAGTAATATTTATGCCACTATCAACAATTTTTTCATTCTGATTCTCACCTTTCAATCCAAAAGGAAAGCGTCTGGTGAGAAGTATCATTTTATGATTGAAATGGAAAATGAAAGTCATATTGTTTTAAGCATTGCTCGCGGTTTCACAATTAAGGCAAAGATGAACTCGGCATATTCAGTAACTTCCACAGAAACTAAACCTAGTGTTCCCACGTACGTCCGAATGTAATAACTTGCTCTCTCTCTCTTTTCTGATAATGCGCTTTTTCATAAATGGAAATAATAATGAATGTTGGGGCACTTAAAAGAATGAGCCGCGGTGGTTTTAGGGGGGGCATTCCTGAAGAAGGAATTGTTGGTGTGTTATGATGGTTATTCCAAGAGCCCGAGATGCCTCAAAACTACCGAACGCCCACGCGAAAAGAGGAACTTGTCGCGGTGCGTTCCGTTCCAAGCCCACATTCATGGAGCGGAATTAAGTACTGTTAATAAGACTAATGTTTCTTAAAAAAATGCCGAGAAGACATGCGCTACATTGACGTAAAATATCTGTCATAGATTATGGAGTATCAGCTGAAAATTGGCCAATTATAACAGATTTCACTTTCCACATTACCTTGTGGGATCATGCATCATCACTGGGACCAATGTCCTCAATCAAGAGACAACGCGACACCGTTCAGCCAATAGCAGCTCAAGGTCGGCTTTTATAGCCTAAATGAATGCCATGGCAAATGTACGCGTAGAGGGGAATGAAAAAAGTCTCGGATTGCAACCGCAATCCATGACTTAAAAGCAGCGTACAGGGACTCGCGGTAGCATTTATGCCCCTTGCCCCTATTAGAGCCTTCTGCCGTACGAGTCCATTGTTCCCTACGACGTAAGAACATTGTGCGCTCTTTTTTTTTCAATAAAAATTTCCAGCACGAATTAATTTCATAACAAAAGGCGATCTAAATTCGGTGTCGTTAACAGAAATTATTGGATCATTTACACATTATAACATGTATCGGAAAATGAACAATCAAGTAACCAGTTGGTCATCACCATTATCATGCACTCTTAACGGGTTGTAAAACTTTTATGATTATTTTTTTAATTTATAAATTAGCTTCAATAAGAACCAAGAGCTGATTGAATTGACTTTTCAACGCAGGGATTTGCAAATATAATGCCATAATAATAACATTATAACTGCACGTGTTTATGTGTGTTTTTAAATATAACATTTAATGATTATATGACTGACTTCACCACGCCGCACCTTTTACATCCATAGCCCTCGGAGGAGATGCAGTCATGCTTGATTATTATGTCTTCCTATTTTGATCGAGGGAACTTCTTGGATAATTATTACGTGCGCCAGGTGTCTCGGCAATAGCATTCATGAAAACTAAAGGCGATTCCTATTACGAGCACGTAAGCTATATTGATTTTATATGAAAATCGCAGTGGAATAGGTCGTGATTAGCCTCACTTATTGTTTCTGAAAAACTAGTCAATATGGAATTATATTTCTCGTAGCATGATGATATTTAAAATTGTTCATTGGTCATTCATGGTTTTACGTCGCAGTGATCTGAAGTTCATATCCACTAGAATTCCGTTCCAAGATTGGAAGTGAAAAATTGAAGATTGCAATTGCCTTCGTTCATTGCGACGGGAAGATGTTATTCAGTCATGAAGCAGGAAGGGAAAATGCACTGTCCTAAGTTTACTTCAGTGCAGAATTTTTATGTCCAGCTAAACCTGCTCTCAATACCACTTTCCGGTAATGATTTATGGTGGCGTTTTCTCGCTATTGTCAAGCTGAAATATAAACGATTAATAAATTAGAATAGATACCTAAATGAGGCAACTATGCATTCTTTGTATACCTCCGCGGACATTTAGTTTCTTCGAATCGGGGAGAAAAAATGTATTGTTCCCGGCCCCTTTGTCATAATCTCGACAAACTAGTTTTATTTCATTTATGCAAACAAATGGAATTTATCCAGAACCTTTCTCCAGGTTTAAGTATTAAAATGCAATGGCGAAAGTGTTACAGTGCGGTAATTTGAAATCTTACAAAGAAAATCTCTCCCTGAAGAATACCAAACACGTACTCGATTCAAGGAAGGCAGATAAACTGAAAACAATAAGAAGGTTACTCCGCGAGATAAATTTGGCATGAAACAATAAAATAAATGACTTAAAAATACATTTGTCGCCATAAATACTCATTTCTTTCTGTAAATTAATTTAAACTCTTAGGAACGACGTTACTTTCGCAAGCAGTCACTAGGTTCGAAGCATTTTTGAAACTAAAGCACAGTACTATTTGCGAATTTCGTTGATGTACCAAAGAAGTAATATTTGGTATTTTTTAAAAGTAAACATTTACTCATTCATCGCAATTGAGGACAATGATAAATAAGCGCCCATTCGGGGATGACAATTGCATCATCGATTCACTGCAAGCGGTTACGTGAATGAAACAATCTTGACCGTGTGGGTGTCGCAGGACGCGAAATTACGAAAGGAAACCTTGATTTCCGAAGGTCTCCATAAGTGTTTTGAATATTACGGGGCGGAGAATGGAACGAACCAATCAAGAAATCCAAGCGTACACCCAAAACAGAACCGCCGCAGCAAGGGGTAATATAGACTACGGTGGTTGTAAAAAAAACCTTTTCGGCGAAATTGTGTACATTTTTATCCATTCTTAGAGACTAACATAAATATTTTAAGTGGTTTCAATCAACTTCGAAGCACAGCTAATGATGGAAGACGTCTGTGGTGATGGAGTGAAAACACAATTGCTAGCAACAAGAGGTGATATCTATAGAAAGAGAACACACATGTAATCTTCCTTCTTTTAGCCTGTAACTAGGACTGCATGAGTCCAAGGATCCTTAACGGCAGCAAGGAAAAATAAAACAATTTATGCCAAATACTCAAGGTTTCTACATTAGCATTTCGAATAGTATAATATGGACATAATAATAATACCATATTTCGGGTCACATTTCGGTTCTTTCATAATACATTTGATATTTAAAAATACCGCGTTAAATTCAAATATACGTACTTTGGAATTTTCGAAGGCAATAGAAGGTGAAATTTCCTGAAAAAAGTACCGTCGAGATCAATAAATATTTCATTTTTGCATTTCTTCGACATCTGAGGCTAAGCTTGGTTGATACATGTACTCCGATTTTTTTCGCGATAAATCCTATTATATGATTCACTGTTATACTTTGTCATTTTGATAAATTTTGGCGTTTCCTAAACAGAGTCGTTTTTGCTATTATCATCACTGTCTTTGGTGCGTACAGTTTTCATCTGAACAAACCTGACCATTCCCTATCTCTTTCTCTCTTTCGTACCCACCTTAAAAACTTAATTTGACCATGTTCACTTTGCAAACTTAATCTCAACATAACTTTAGTGGACCTCTTCAGATGCATATTACAGATTCCTAATTAATGGCCCTTTAACTGTATAATTAATCTGTAATTTTATTTTATTCAATTTACTCCACATTAATGCGTATATCAGTTTTCCTTTTGTTTTTTCTTTCATTTTTCATGCAGTTTTATTTTATTTTTATTATTTAGTAAATTATAGCATTAGCATTATCTATCTGTAGGTTTTCGCAGGTTTTTCACACTCCCCTTCACGTGTGGCTGTTCTCCTGTAGTGGGTATTTTCATCAAGGATAAAAGCCTTATTCCTTACGTTTTTTCCACATTTGTGCATATCTTTCTACACTCTTTGCACTCATGCATATTCATTGTAAATCGATTGTCATTATCCTAGTTGTTTTTTACATTATTTCGCACTTAAATGTAATAGTATTTACGTTGAATGTCTTTGACGATGGGTTAGATGGAAGAAGGGACTGCCATTGTCTCAATTTCACCCGAACAAAGCTGAATTATGGTTTTTTATCCATGTAAAAAAATCAGGATTTGACGTAAATAAAATAAACCGATTAGCAAACGCTATTTGACGATCCAGGAGCCCGAAAAACGGCCGTCACTACCACTATTTTGGTCCTAAATGCTAAGTCACTAGATTTTTAAAGAAAGTATTGTCAGGGTTCACAAATAATTGAGACGGAATATGAAGTGTCGAAGCACGAAATAAAATGAAAAAGTCATTAATTAAAAAAAATGCAGATAGTCGCAGGGTGGGAATGTAATTTGCGCCGCGGGGGTGATGAGGGAGGCGTGGTCGGGTTTTTGCGACGTTTATCGAAGTGAGAGGAGTGATCGTCGGCCCACGCCCTTGTTGGCGAAGGGAAAGAATAGTAATCGGGGGATGGTGTGGGTGTGGAAGATGCCCTTCCGCATCGCCCGTACACTTACCTCCTCCGCAGTCCGCCCGTCGCCGCCTCGCCATTACTGACCCATTAATCCGATTCCTCGAATGCAGGGCACAAGCTGCGGCAGAAGACTCGACCGCGAAAAAAGGAAATCTCGAAACTATTTTTTTTATTTTTATTTCATTCGCAACGACTTTGTTTCCCGGGCGGATTATTTATTTCATTTATTTTCCGGTCGGAGTAATGTGACGCATGCGCGTTAGGTTTTAATCCCGTGCCTACATCGGAGGCAACTCCCGAAAGACATCGGATCCTTTTTTTTCATTTTGTCTTCTTTGGTCCTACCGCCTCTTCTCTGGAAATCAAACGGCATCTCACCAGACAATTCAAACCTCGGCGAGACTCTGTGCCGACGGCGTGGACCCCCCTTGAGATTGACGTTACGTCCACCCAATATTCATCGCGCTGAAGAACGACATAGGAGAGATATGTTCAATCTCGTTTTCGGGCAACGAGAGGTTTTGAATTCGATGGTTTGTGGCTCTACTTGGTGAAAATTCATCATCAGTGAATAAATAAACTTGGTGTCTTTTCACACAAAAACCTTTACTATATTAATACCGGTTTCGACGCATACGCATAAATACCTAATGATGTCGCCTATGCGTCGAAACCGGTAGTATTATAATGAAGTTTTTTTGTCTGAAAAAATATCAAGTTTATTTATTCAGAGAATGAGAGATTGTTGCAACACTGGCTTTATACATTTGATATGACTTGGAAGCATGGAGGGTAGAGCGATCGGCTGCTCTCCGGAGGATGCCGGGTTCAAATCTGGGTTTTCCGAAGGCGTCTATCCAATCTCAAGCTATGTTATTTCCCGGCCACAGAACCAGATGGAAAACCGCAGGTGACACAGAAAGAAAGTGGCCCCCTTTCCTTTTAAGTGAGAATTTCGTAAGCCACTGGGAGTGGTGCTGGGTGAGCTCTGTCACCCCCCTCCCCATCAAGCCAAGCTCCGAGTTGATTAGTCCGGCAGTTTTTCCGGTGGTGCAAATTAAAGTAGATAGGTATCCATATACAGCAGATGGCCAATGTGAGGGAAAGAAAGAATATCTCGGCTGTGACGGAAGTTAATTTTTCTCCTAACCGTGCTCGTTTTAGCGCATGAGAGCTGTGGGCGTTCACATAAAATAAAATTGGGGGCTCAAGCTTACTCCCCGTTGCCAACTTCAAAGTATTGGGAGAAGTTATTTCTCCCACCCAGAACCTCACTCAAAACAATGTATGCTTACCTATTCTACATCTATGCTTTAACCCATTAACAACTCCTCTGTATTTCTTCCATTTGATGGGAGACGATTAACATCTTCTTCAACGCGTTAAAGTTTTGCTGAACTATAGGGGAATTGGAAACGTAAAAAAATGACATGAATGAGCAAAAAGAGGGTTCTTTTAGTTTTTTTTTGATATTTTCATTTTCAGCCAGCATATCTTGTAAAAGCATGGTGCATGGGGGAAAGGGGACTAGAGTCTCACCGGCCACTGTTCAATAGAAAATACAAAGTTGTCAGTTTTATAGTTAAACTTAGAAATTAACCGTACCCACTCGTCCACTGATATTACGAACTGAATCCATTAGAAATTCAAAGAATTGCGTGAGATGCTGTGGCAGTAACTTAAGCGGAGTCATCCACTAATGTGCATTGATTACAATTAATGAGCTAAAAAACTCGGCCGGATATCAAGGGACCCGGGTTCGTATCCCAAAGAAGGCGAATGACGACTACACATTGAAATTGTTGAATTGAATCCAGAAGAGTTCTAGCATCTCATTTATTTAGATAAAGAAATACGACCGTTGTTGCTCATGAATTTTTTGGGGCAAAAATTGCAAACAAAGCATTAATTCGAAGAATAAAAGATTTGTGGGACATGAAAATAGAAGACGAATTATTTTCCCGAAATTTCCGGCATGTGGCGTAAAGAAACCCGCCGATATAACCGGTTTATCCTTGTTTCCTTCCCAAAACATTCGCATCATAATGAAACTGGGACATCCACTGAATGAGTAGAAGTGTCTCAAGTCGGATAATACTTTAAAAACAACTGGCCGGGAGTTCCACGTCGCCACACACAGGGCGCGAAACCGGAGGGCGCGCACGTCTCCCTCGCAATTTTTCTCCCGCACCCGAACGCGCTCAAACGAATGGTCAATGAAAATGCTCGCTGAAGGATTGGGTCTGTGGTGATAATGAGGTCGATCTCCGTCGGCATCGGAAGCCCCGCGGGGAATGATTGAAATTTTGAAAAAGAAATCCGTGCGAGTGCGATTCAGGAAGAAATAAAAAAAAAGAGGTGGGAATTTCGTAACGCAAAACGAGAAAGTGGGGAGGCGTCCGCCGTCGGCATCAATCCCCCTTCATAGACCTTTTCGACGAGGATTTTTTTCCGGTTCAAAAGTCATTCGGCGAGGTAATAAAAAAAACGCCGAGTCGAGGGAAACCGTCCAAGTGAATAATGTCTGGACCGAATGGGGGCTGAAGGAAGGGGCAATTCCGTGATCAGGAGAATGATCGCGTGGCGAGAACAACAATATGCGCCTGACTGCGATGACCGCGGACGACCGAGATGAAGAAACCACAAAAGGTAGCCTTCACCTGGCCTATCTGAAGACAACATTCCCTCCGCATTTGTATGCATAAAAAGCGAGTTGGATTCTTCCAAATCCCACGTCTTGATGACGCCTAGTTCTATTAGTTCACAGTTGATTGTGGAGTTTCGCAATGATACTGAGGTGGCCTTCGAGTTTGGCTGCGCATCGTCGAAGGACTAACGTCTTACTGGGTTCACTATCAACAGATAACGAGGAAACAGCGATTAGGCGATAAACTAAACATAATTTGGAATAAAATGCCCAATTAGTTACGAGAAGCGAATGCAACTCAAACCAAAAGTAGAATAAACTGATTACGCAGCCATGTTAACGCTAGAAAATGCTGATTTTTTATTGCAGTGAATTTTTATTACATGAATTAAACTTTCTAGAAATTTTGGATTCACCTGCAACGTTCACGCCGCTCCTGAAGAAGATCGCTTCAAATCGAGAGAAACGTTAAGCCACCAAATGACCCTAATTCGGAGTTCATCTCACCATTACACAGACATAGATGCGTTTCGAAAACGCTCCTCCGTAATTATATCTCATTTAGTAAAATCCACCTTTATCATTACGATACCCGAACTCAGCTACAGAGGTACTTTTGACGCCGACCCTCTTTGGACGATCCGCACTCGAGGGGGGATTGTAAAATGTTACCAGAATTACCTCAATATCCTTTGGAACGGACGATCCGATTCATCCCGAATAAAAATAATATCGGATACATTTTCAAGGAACTCATGCGATATTGATAGTTCGCAAATTAAACGTTCCGCATCCCAAAAAATGGAAATCGCATGAAAACTTAATGGCACTGCAAACATGCATTTCGTTGCACGGATTCTCAAAAGTAAACATTTGCTCACTGAAAGTCAGTTGAACTACCTGACCCAACCCATGTGTAACTTACGGGTTCCGCAGATCGAGACCCATAAAGCACTTACGGGATCCGCAGATCGAGAAGTCTGCCATCACTTCGTGGATATGCTGTGGCACTAAGGCGTGATACTAAGATGTGCGCCGCTGAAATTATATTTCCAGAACTGTATTATCTAATTCCTTGGGCCTCTTTGAACTGCATTAAAACGCGTGAAATTGAACTTAAATAACTCTATTATAATTAATATAGCATTGCGAGGTATTGTAATGAAAATGCAGTTCGTGAAAATTGACAGAAAGGTCATACTAAAAGTTTAAAAGCAAATACTCCTAAGGTCATTTTTAGTGATGACTATTTCGGGATGTATTTTTTTTATCTCCCGGGCACCCTTATTACTCCGTCGGAGTAATTCCGGTAAGCCCGCAAAAGTTCCTCGTTTTGGAAAACCACCACTCCGAGTCAAGAGTTTTCAATGAGCAAAATACGCTCGTCAAAATGACAAAGTTGCGTGTTGCACCGGAGTAAATCCCGGAAAGGGTTTTGTGGCTCGTATCGTGCGCGACTGGAAAGTAGTTACACACACCCAAATGATCGCAATGTGTGTGTGTGCCATGCCGAAATTACCCTTGCCCCTGCAACATGCTCTTACCGTTTTAACTTAAATATCAATTATAACCCGAGCATATAAGTAATGTCTTCCGCGCAGACTAATAATAATAACAACAGTAACTAGTTGTGAAAATCAAATAGCAAAAGCCGTCGAGTTCTAGCTAAAAGATAATCGAGCGATACACCCGATATCTTCCTGAAACTCATTGGAAACAATACTTTTCCTGGCTTCAATGAATATTCGTTTTATTTCATTCATCGACTTCCGTTTTGCGCAGTCAGGAAATTTAATTGAACTTAATTCTTGGCCTAGGTGTAATCATGCATAAAATGATTAACTCCACGCGGCCTTGAACTTCATGATCGCGACCCGGAGGAAATCAAAAAGGAGGGACATGTGCGTTGATTAGACTCGACCCTGATTTGGTCACACTTGTCTCCAACTGAGAAATGGAGCAGGAACAGGAAGAGCGCATTTCCTAGAGAAATAAGAATGGGAAAATCAGAAAAGGGGAAAACAACCAGACAATTCCTACCTGGTGTGAAGGAAAGAATGAAGATCAACTTTAAAACTCACGAAGGAATCACGCAAACTTTAACCCATCATGGGGAGTTTAGATCATACCTCAAGAAAATAGGGAAAAAAAGGAGGGGACGTGTGAGTGCATGATGAAGGAGGACACAGCAATACACCGAGTCCTTTATTGCCCAATTTATGGCGAGGAAAGGCGCGAACGGGAAGCTATCCTTGGATATTTGCAGAATGTCCAGCAAATTGGAAAATATCTGCACGAGGAACCGATTAGGAAAATTTTGGTTAGATTTATCAACAAAAGATAAAGTAGGAACGGGGAGAACGACGGAAAGGAAGTGCATGTAACTCATATTTTTTTTAATTAGCGAAATTGTATTGGGGGTTTAAAAATGAGGTACCCAGAAAAATTGAAAAAATAAATTGCCCGAGTATAATCGAACCGGCCAAATTATTAATTATTATTATTAGCTCAGATACCTCAATAGGAGAGAAATCTGGACATCCGAAGGTTTAACGAGAAATACGTTAACTTTTGGCCAACCTACCTCTTTCAGGAGATAACCCGCTCATAACAAGATGAGAGAGTTTGTCGTAATTCTTATCATATTTCGGGATGGTTAAAATTGAAGCAAATTTTAGTAGCTAACTTAATTAGATACCTAAATAGGAGACGGATGAATAAAACCAGATTCAAATTATACGCATTCTCCTTTGATGGCAAGAGGCAAAATCTATCATATTCCCCCATTACGGCATCCAGGGTTATGTCCTGGGAGACAAAAATGAAGAAACTCTTCTATTTATGTAGAAATGAAATTAACGCTGTGAAATAACGAGAGTAAATATTATTTCGTAATGATAAATTGGTCTTATTTAAGGTTTCTTGCGTGAATTGGTGGAAAATCTTCATATTGAAATTGAAAATAAGCAACTTGGCTTTTCCACATAGAAAAATTTTTGTTTACGACCTAGGTTTCATGTTACACGATAACGAAACCTAGGTCGTGAATAAAAAATTTTCCATGTGGAAAAGCCAAGTTGTTCATTTTCAATTTCAACATCTCCGTAGCTATTTTCGATAGAATCCCACAATGTTTTACTTAAGAATGCCCTTCTCCATTTCGTAAACGCAAAGGAACTGAAGAAAATTTAGTCTTTCACAATGTAGAAAATTTATGTAAAGTACTTCTTCTTTTGATGAAGTACATATTTCTATTGCATATAACTTGTCAATGAGAAACATGAAATGGAATCATACTGAAGTATTTCTCTAATACTAATATATATTCTCTAATAATAGTATATTCAACAAGTCGTACTTAAAACAGCACCAAACATGTGCCATTATGGAAATTCGTTCAAGGGGAAGCACAATTCCTTTTGAACCGGTGATGACATCTTATGAAGTAAGTCACTTTCAATGACGCACTCGCTGTGATATTGACTCGAAATGGAGTGTAATAGAACTTTGAAGCAGTCTCCCAAGTAAAGCTCACGGAAGGAAATAATGCCTCTTCGATGCTCTATTTCCATTCCGGTTGCTCCATCTCCCGTATCCCACGCCGCCTCCACGCTCATCTTCTCGGATTGTCTTATCGGGCCATACTAATTACCGCCGCTATAAATCGAGAAGGCTCTTGATGAATTGCGGGAAGTTACGACTCCACCACGCTCGACATTTTTCATCAAGGTTGTTGAATGAGATAACTGAGGAGGGTAGCGTGGCACTATTGGCATAAAATCCTTCAAAAAACTGAGCTTGGAACCCGTATCAATGGATTTTCCTATCATTCTTATCGTTCTCCTCAAAACTTTAGCAGTTGAAATATCATCAGATTTATAGTTAGTGTTTCATATAATTAAATTTTCTACCTTCCAAAATCGTAATTCAATCCTAATGGAAGATATTAAAGGAGTAAAACCTGTTACAGTCTAGGCGAATTACAACATTTCCGTTAAAATAATAGGATTCTGGAAAGGCACGTTAGTCCATATGACAATGGATTTGGCCGATGACTGGAGGGTCAGGTTCAAATTCGAGTGCACCTCTGGATACTTTCAGCTTCATGTTGCGTGATGTTTTGAGTACTAGATCTCCCAGGGAAATTATACCAATCTCCTTGGCCTGATCTGTAAATTTCGCACGTTTTATAGGGATCAGGAGATCTCTATCCTCATTTATCAAACCAAACTCTGGGTTAATTATTATACACAGTTATGTAATTTTGATTATACCTCTCGATATAAAAATTAAATGAAAAATATTAGGATTGCACCATAAATCCCTGCTAAATAACAATTTTCAGCAAACGAACACAGACGAGTGAACACGTTGCGTTCCCAATTGTTAGCGAGATAAAATAATGAACCATGCTCACTGGATCTTGATGATTTCATCACCAAAAAACGGGCGGAATGCAGATACGCAGTTCCATTCATAAAATAATTATATTGACCTCATTTAAATAACAATTAATGGTGCCACAATCACGAATAAATTATCACAAGAACGAATCCGGACATTTGAAATCTGGGAAGAGATGAGAGAAAGAGTTTCGTGTGAATATTTTAGCGATGACTATGGAATAATTTAGAGACACAGTGGCCCGTGAGTATTAGCACCGTGGGTTTTGAAGGTACCGATCAGGCATTGTAACTATCCTCCGTGGTGAAAAGAAATCGTGAGTGAATTGGATGATATATTTACATGACTATTGATACTGATCGAAACGTTTTCTTGAACAAAGTCAAATTACTGAGTATTTAATTAAAAATAGATAGCCTTGACTGTGGAAATCGACTACGTAAGGCATATCGACGACGAGATGAGATACATAGCCACACTCTCATCGTGCGAAAACATTGAATTTATTAGGGCACCGATTGTAAACTGATTCAGAATTTGGCAAAATAGGGTCCTCAGGGATTCAGTTTTTTGTGTTGTTAACGAAGGAAGGAGTTATGCTACATTAACAGGTGGTTTATATTCATATTAAAATCCTTAAATTATCACCCTGTGATTGTCTGCTTATTTAAATTTCTCACAGCTGCGTGGGATAAGCGCCGTTGAACATTCATCTATACTAACAGTTCCAGCCGCAGAGCGTCAAAGGAATACGCCTACACAGCTGGCTCAAACTTTTCTGTGCAAAGTTGTATTTTTCTCTGCAAATACGTTTGAAGGAAATCCACAAATCCCGATGAAATGTATATCCAGACATTTTCTGTGAGTGAAGCTTGTTTATTTAGACAGCAAAAACGAAGCACAGAATTTGCCTTAAGCGCTCTTTTAATCCTCAATTAAAAAAAAAAACTTGGTCCTTTGTAGCTCGAAGCCAATTGATGAAATAATTACGCCACTGCAATCCAATCAATCATTTACTAAGTTGGCCCCAGTTACAGGGAAGACAGAAAAGAATTACTGAAGGATGCTGAGCAATGGCCAGGGTTTAAGACATCCCAACACACACAGGGAGCTTCTCGTTTGCCTAAAAAGATAGGCTGATAAAATCATTTTGTTTTTCTTTTCGATATTTTGGTCGCAATAGCATTTTATTATCCTCCATTTTACACATCTCTGGCGAGTGAATGAAAGTTGTGGCATTCAAGTTTTCCAGCATTTGCAGTAAGCACCAGTTGCCAAGAGCAGCATTCCCTGTAAATGAATGAAATCGCAGCCCCCCTATAGGTTAGTTGCGGCCAATTTTCGAACATTATTCAACAAGCAAAACCAAATAATATTATCCCAGACACACTTTCACCATTCTAAAAAGTCTTTTGAAGGGCTTGATAGCATATCAGTCCTACCACTCGGAGCTATACAGGATGTATATGCGATATACTGACACACCAGGACGGAGTGTGAAGGAAGGCGCCACGCTGCTTCGCCATGTTGTGAAAATGTTCAAGTGTCGAACCACTGAAAAGAACACGCATGGGAGAAAAATAAACGGATTGAGAGGATGGGGTAGAAGTGATGGGTAACGTGGTCGAAGAAAATGTAGGGATGAGGAACATTAGAAGAGGAGAAAGTTTCCTTTACTAACCCTCAAAATAAGGGTGTGTTTCGCATGAGGGAAAAAGATTGCATATCCAATCACATAGTCGGATAGAAACAGGGAAAAACTCCAGAAAGGTGTATTTGAAAAGGTCACGGGATTTTTCTCATCCATATCAATCACACCATTTGATAAAACATTTCTTTTCCATTATTACGATTGTTTTCAAAACCGCATGGCGTACATTTAGTCAATGTAACATTTCTCAACCAGCACACATCATTTTACTAAAGAAGCCCGTTAATATCATCCGCGAACTTTAAGTATACCTATAGGAAACAGAATATTTAAAGGAATTTCTGCTGTTTCGGCGACTAAAATTGCAAATGTGCGAGCCTCCACCCTTACGTATATTGTTTCCGTTGAATTTCATTTTCTTCCATCATCGTAAAAACGAACTGGAGGTTCTACCAGGGTCATTACACCCAACAACGGAGTTCTCTTCCATATTTCATGATGACACAAGACCCAAATGAGCCGTGGTCATAAAATCACTTAGGTTGCTTCTCACAGCCACTCGTCTTGGGAAATCTTATGCAAACGAAGGTGGCTTCTCAGCGATTATTCAGGTGAAGAGATCACCTGGATACCAGCGCACCATTCGCAAAGAGAAAACGCGCATTGCAGTCATCCCCAATATATGTCAAGTTTTCCTAAGACGACACCAACGCACGGACACTGCACTTCATCCTACGGCCAACGGATGCCCAGGGGAGAAAGAAAAAAAACGGATCTTCCGCGCGACCTTTGACACGACAAATGTTTGGGCACTTATATTTTGAATGACTTTTCCATTCGAATAGAAAGCGCGCTCGAAGGAAAGGTATTTGAAAGCATCGAGGACATTGGTACGAGACGGAGTAACGGGGGTAATTAAAACATTTCGAAATGCTATAATGGTCCAGCGGGAAATTCAGAGAAAAGTCGTGTAAAAATCCGATGGGATAAGCGCGAATCGAGGAATCAAAAATGCAAATGTGCAAAACTTGCCCTTTCATTTACCACTTAATGCATCGTGCACTCAGCGGAATAGCAAGGGTGGGGGGAGTGGTCGTAGGCCGTGGGAAACATTTCGGCTCCAGTCATTTCCGCGACGGAGGAGGGAAGACTTGGCAACGTTGTAAGTCCCCCCCCCCGCACCGCCCCCCGACGAAAGCGGCGGACATTAGCGATAACTTTCCCGAGTTCGAAAAAAAAAGTCATTGCCCGGGAAAGACTCAATCCAGCATCGGGTGAAGCCACCACTGGTTGCCTTCTTCTGAGTTTCAGAGCCATCCATCCATCACTTGGAAATGTTCAAACGCAGAAGGGAGTGAAATAAGAGGCCGAGGGCAGCGTTGCGACTGACTTTAATCCTCGTGCGCGGCCTGATTCCATAAGATATCGATTAGTGTCGACAAGCCTCTTCTATTCCTTCAACCTCTTCAACCCTTTTCATTATTTCTCCCATTTTAGGTCAATTTTAATTCATACTAATCCCATGCCAGTCACGGTTTTCCAACAATTGATTTGAGAAATTTTCAGTCATAATTTCTATTCCCACCAGAAGACGTATATGGCTCCGTAATTATATTCTCAATATTATTATTTTACTTTGCAACAAAACAGCTCCGCTATGGCATATGCTTAAAGTAAAGGCGATTATCTGTAATCAGGCTACATTCTATTTCAAATCTTTTGCTACCAACCGTAATTATCTTCGTATTCTGGCTTGAATTTGTGAAAATTATCCATTAAGGAAAGAAAAAAAATCAACTTTGTTAATTCTGCTTAGTGTTTCAATTAAAACATTAAGTGGAATAAACTAAAAGCTGTATTTTTCTTTCCGTACCAACCCTAATGATGTCGAAGACCCTAACCTCCACAGTTGGCGAGAGACTATTGTATGCACGTCAAATTCAACGGATTTATTTGAAAGTCATTGGCCATTAATTTTCATTAATGATGGGAGCAGCTTTGAGCAATAAATTTAAAGAACTATAGGAGATGCCGAGATGTTACTTTTACGGAGTCATCCGCTGATGAGCATCGGAAGTCAGAAAATTCACGGTGCAAAAATATTTTAAAGCCCCTATGAATTCATATCGCAGAAAGACGCAGCACAGTTGTTGAAAAAAATTCGACCGGAAATCTAGGGGATCCAGATTCGACAATCCGGTCAAGGCGAATAATTTTTATACTGTGGAATTTCTGCATTTTAATAATAATATAATCTACGCAGCCATATATTTTAATAATAAGTTTGAGAAGTTTGCTGGGGGAGGGATCTCTTTCTCCGGGAGTACCCTCCGGGTACCGCCAGAATGTCATCCGATGGGCCAAGGACCATTTAAGTAGTTCAGATTATTACGCGTAGATCGATTAAAATTTACCTCGAGAAGTATATGAAAGATTAATAGATATTTTCGTATGTAACTCAATAGGTAACGCCCCTCAATTAATGGATCCAGCGCCTGGTCTTGTAGGCATGGGGATAATAGATTAAAGAATTATGAGGACTTAGTATGGAGTAGAATGGAGAAAGTAATTTAGGCAGAGAGGAAGTCTAAGGACGGAGTTTTAAATATGATGGAGGAAGAGAGGAAGTCGCTAGGTCAAATGCGAACACTGCAGAAAATGTGGGTGGAGGGCATTCTGAAAGGTAGTGGGACACTGATTAAGACTCGTGATTAAGGGTGAATATTGGGTCAGCGAGGAGGAGGAAGAATGATAATATGTACATAGATTTTAGACGCCATGGCCTCAAGTATAAGGTACGAAAAACTGAAGAAGAAAATAATCAGGGGCAAACAAGAGGAAGCTAAAACCGTACGTATAACATTATATTCGTTAAGGACCTTCAAATAACAACCTTATATACTTAGATTAACTTTAATGAATTAAAATTTTGAGGCTCTTTCCTCGGCAGTCATGAGTGTATCTGCAATGCACTGTATGAATATAAAGTCATTGCAAATTTGGCAAACCTTCGCTCAGTGAGGCCTCCAACTCAGGGGCAGGGACTATGTTTACAACTTCGTAAGTAGGAGAGACTGTTTAAGTGTAGGTAATTTTTTTATCAATTATCTACGTAATTCTAGGGAGAATGCTATTGACCAGAAACCACATCGACGCTTAATGTGTATTCGAAAAGGGATGAGTTTTCCGCCCCATGTTTCATCGGAGATGAACTCATCGTAAGGCTACTCAACCTGCAGTCGCGTTAGTGCAATGTGGGTCGCGTTAACGAGAAGACCACGAGGAGACGAGAATGAAGGCAGGAAATTAGCGTTCGAAAGAATTAGAGGCGAACCGCAAGGCGCAAGTTCGGGTACTTGGGAGAGTCGACGAGATCTAATATGGATTCCGACAGACCTATTAATGATTTATTTAAACCGAGGAACCTTGATGACGAATCGTTTCCCAGGATTCGTTGTGGTGGCGTCCCATCGCAGGGTATTCACGGAGATGCATCGGCAATGGGGGTGTATCCCAAGAACTACATCCCTGAGAACTGATGGTGACTGAGCCAAGCAAACATCCGACCTCCGTGGGTAATCCAATCCGTCATCACCGGTCGTGATGGGTGCATCTGAGGATCTTATTTTTGGAAATGAGCCGCTTCTCTTGAAGGAAGACACTCAACGAAACGGGGAAATACTGGGTAAATCTGAGTCAAGAATATCGATTGGAATACTATACATTTATGCAGAACGCGTATGCATACTAGGGCTTCCAAAATTTACAAAAATTATATGAGATGCTTTACTTATCTTTTATTACAATTGCTCATATAGTATATTTGATTATTGTTACATTTAAACTTATTGGATTATTTTTTATACATATTTACACTGAAGCATTCATTTACCATTTACTGATCCTATAAAATTTGCTCCATTAGATTAATAGGCCGAATTTTATTTTTCCTCGTCTCTGATAAAGGGCCCATACATCACACTCGCACCAATACGGTAACTATTAACTGCATTCATACATTCAATTTAGCGTTATTTGTTCCAAAACTAATCCAACAAAGGGTTGAACTTGATAGCTGATTGCAGGGCTCACCTTGATCCTGCCCTTTTCATTGAAAGTGATTATTTGCCCTCTTGCTTATATCAATGCCATGGAGAAGTTAGAAAACACTCAGGCATATCAAGCTCATGGGGTGAGGCCGACTAAAATTCCAACGAAACTATGAGCCGTCTTTAGCTCGGAACCGGTAGACAAGAACTCGAATATGTTTGTAAACGTTGATTTTTTCACATTCGGCTGGTTGAAAAAGGCCTTGTGCTATCATTTTTTCATTGTCAGCTAGGTTCGTCATGAAATGTTACGAGAGGAAATGAAGTCTTCCAGGTTTATTCGAGGGATAAGGATGGGAGCCCCTCCCGCGATGAAGAGAAGCCGCACTAAGAGTGAGATTTTACTGGATAACACAGGAGTCTCGAGTCTACTACTGACAACGAGGGAATTAGTGCCGACCTATTAATCCACAATCTTAAGTTACACCAGCCAAAAAAAGTACCATAAATCAGACACCTGCTTCGAACGATTTAAATATGTTTTTCACACGACCGTAATTCGCGACCAGAGCATAAACATGGAATAAGACAATCGCTATTTCTCATACATACATTGTTTTCATCCAATTCTTGTATCAGTTTGCAACAAAATAAATTCTCATGTCACAGAGCGGGGGGTTTCTTACCCTGTTGCGCGTCAGAATTGCAGCTCAGAGGGAATTATGAAGAAACAGTTCCATGTACATAAGTATAACCCGAGCTACGTATGTTGCGAGTGATGTCCAAGATTTTACACCGTAAACAACTTTTCCTTCGCGAACTTCTCTTGGATGCCGAACGCCAGGGATTCGCGACAGGAAACGGAAATGCAGGATATTGGACAACGGATGGCCACAAAAATATCCAACGCTTTGTCACACTCATTTTGCGACGCACAGGTTACGGATGGATTTTGTGCCTGCCAATCCCTTCTCCTCTCACGGATCGCCACAAATACACCGCGAGGGAGGGTGCCAACGGACGCGGGTTCAACTCCCGGTGCGCCGTTTTTCATTTTCGGAAAGACACGAAAGGCGGGTGGAGGAGAGTGTGGGAAGGCAGTCCATTTCCCCACCGCACCAACGGCATGCGCTTTGACATAGTCTCTCGTGATATCTCCCAGAGCCCAGACTTGGGGAAGGGATAAAAGGGGGGCCCTTCATGATTCCGACGATCCGCTTGAAGGCTTCGTGCTGCTTTGTTTTTTTTTGGTCACTATAGAACAGACGGACGGAGTCAGAAAAATATGGCGTGCGAGACTTTAACGAGTTTGGAATTAGGTGCTAAGAAATTGGAGACGGCGAATTAGATATGGGGCGATGCTCGTGGTAAAGAATGCTTTTTTTTGACACTTTTTGCGCCAGCCGAGTCTCTCCGTCCGAATCAGCCCGCGACGTATTGCGTCGAATAGAAAAACGGAATCGGAACCAAGCGTAACGGAATGAAAACTGCGAAGAGTCTCATCAAAACGTCGTTACTAAAAGAAGACTTTGAATGCTTTTGCTGATTACCAAACCTTCTCGTCGGCACGTCTTTTAAATATAACATTACCTAACCAATAAAAAATATGTAGTTTAATTAAAAGGTCTTTATTTTTATTATAATTAATATTGACCCCTTAAGCGTTCAAATCTTCCCAAAATCAAATGTACGGGTAGTCATACATACGAAATTTTGCGGATTTGTACCAATTAAATAGGCATAATTAAGACTCTTTCGCCTTTTATCTTTAATAAAATGTGTTGAACACTTTCATCACACCTTTATTCTTTTAACTATCTTTCTTTGCACCGGATCATAGCTCACGTAATCATTTTAGTTTTGTTACAATCAAATCATCAATAAATATAAAGAACATACTTACTTGAAGTTATCAGCTGCAGTACGAAGAACACTGTTAGTGTGTCGCGAGGATATTATGTGTCACGTAATACAACTTATTTTGATATTTAATAAAAATAAAGGAGTGGGGTTGTAATGAACAAATCAGAAGGTACCTGATAGTACGCTATCATGAATATTAAATAAATAAAATCTCAAATGCTTAAGAGTAAATGAGAATATACATACCCTGGTGATGTAAATACCGAGTTACACTACTCCAAAGATTTTCAATAAATAAATACCTTTGACAACCGCATTTTTCTTCAGGACGCTCGAGGCACAATTTTTCGCAGTCAAGGGAGAATGTAAGCTTTATCCACGTTATAATCGCAAGATTGACCCAATCATTGGCACGTGTCCAAAGACTGAATATTGACATCGTTTAAAAGAATATTTGAGGGAAGGCTATCAATCGGGATTATTGCCAAAAGGTAGTATATTTAGAGGTAGTATATTCTTATTAATTTTACTCTTAGTAGGTAGTAATTCTCATTTATTCTTATTTTATTCTCTTTAGTGGGTCGTGGTAGTCACAGAATTTGAGAGATCATTATTTATTTTGTTTTCGCAAAATAGGACGGGGAAAATTGTTCTCTAATCATACTTAATGACATATTCGATAGTAAAATAATATTTTTCATGTGATATCGCGCATAATCAGCTTAATATTTTAACTTAAAAAGTCCTAAGTCCGACCAAGTGATTTTCACATTCCATTTTTCAATGTAGAGAATTTGAAAACAATAATTTAAATCTTTGTTATTTTATGACACCTTCATCAAAACCATTCCATTAGATATCTAATTGTTTGAATTCTATATGCTGAAAAACAGCATATCTATGCACAATCTTCAATCGTTCGGAAAGTTATCTCTTCATGCCATTATGACCAATCCATTACAACGAAAGGAAACATTAGTTTCTTGGAAGCACCACTCTTGGAATTTCTCCTTTAAAAAATTACAGTGAAACAGATCTCATTTGCTTCATTCTAAACAAATATCTAAGGTAGCCACTCTTTATCACATTACAAGTGAAGTAAGAGAAAATGGTTCACAATACATTACCGATTCCAATCAGTTATACTGATCACTTCCTTCACGATCTCCTCGTGAAAAAGACGTTAAGCTTATGCAGTAGACTTTCCCTTACCTGAAAAGAAGAAAGAGGGATTTTACATAACAGTCATTGTATTTAAAACAACCTACAATTAATTATATCCACTCCAAACGTGTAATGTCGGCGGATACTCCAACATCGACCTTTCCTATTAGGGTATTTTACAGAATTCGAAAGATAAACATACTGGGCGGAATTACTATTTTATTTTCTATTAACAGTGTTACCCGAATTCACCCGGATGCAACTCCGATTCAATTAAATCTTATTTGCGAAAACCATGTAATGATATCTCTTATTAATTTTTCCTAATTAAATTCATTCAGCAATGTAAGCGGTTTCCCCGGGTTTCGCACAGCAAGAATTTTTTTTGCATAGAAGTAGAGAAGAGAAAGAGCAGTAGAGGTGAAAGTCAACATTCGAGGATCCTTTATGAAGAATTCCGTTTCTTGTTACTATGAGACATGTACTTTGAAATAAAAGAAATATACGCGCTAAACTTCTCAAATAAAAATTTACTTCATATAAATCTAAAAATACTTCATTATCAATTTCCAAGACATTTTGTGGAAAAAATATGAAATAACAATATTATTCCATTACCTCTGAGAGGTTTTAAAAACACATCATATTACACACTATGGCACTCCAAAGCCCCAGCTCGCACGACATACATAAATCATCCCTAGATCCCGTTATGAATATTAAAATAACTTGTTCTTTGCCTCTGTATACCTTCTGCAGTACCTCCCTTAATTCCATCCAAAATCCGTGTTCTTTTCCTCCCTCTACATCGTTTCCCCGGTATCCTAGCCTCTATATCACAATCTTCATCGCATCATTGCCTCTCAGTTCCTCCTGCATCCACTGGTCCTGCTTTCTTCGAATTTCTCCCAAAAGCCGTCTCTCCTCCCTGCAATACCTAGAAATTCATCTTTGATTTTTCTCCCCATTCGCTATATTTTTTTCATTTGTCTCCTCGACCACATCTAAAAGTAGTGATCTAAACCAACAAGTACTTACTTGTATATCCTTGCTACGACTACTTTTCTAAACCATACGTATTATGCTCCAATTAAAGTTTTGACTAGTCCCTTCTTTAAATCTTTATTTAAGGTTCTTCTCATCAACTCCCTCCTCTTCATATACACTTAATTACCCAAAGTAATTCTTCTTACAGTATCCCTAATACTCTACCCAAGCTAATTCATATCACTTCCCAAATAGGTGAATTGTTTTACCCATTCCAGTCTTAGTTCCCAAAATTTAATGTTTATCTTCTGTTAACATTTTGACACTTACGCATTGATCGGAATTAAGCATGTCTCTCACTTTTTTCAGATTTTCGTCGCATTTATGTCGTCGATGGACGTTCAGGGCGTTCCTCGTCGTCAACCTCCTCTCTACCCTCCCGGAACACCTTGAGACAGCGGAAAACCATTCCTTGGTACGATGCTCCATCTCCCAAACCCGATTTTCCGAGCCACATATATTTTATCGCGCATCTTTCCTCCATGGAACATGGCGTCGTGAATTCGTGAGACGACCGTCGAGCAGGGGTCAAGTCTAGCGGCGACCCGCACATTGTAAGGGCCCACATACAACTGACGCGTGTCGCATTACTTTCCCAAGACTTCCGACCACCTTTCCCGTCACAAATCGCCCCACTCAAGCCGTTCGCATCGGCGGGAAAAAAATCATTCTACTAATTTATGGGGCAGCCCTTGTACGTATGTTTCTACGGAACGAAAACACCATCATTCTGCGCTGTAAACTGTTATGACAGTGAGTCAAAATGAGGCGATTTCCATACGTCCCGAAGTCCCGCAACGGCGTAAATATTCTGCTCCAAAAATACCGAAAATGAGTGTTTGGTTTATGGACGAAAGGCATCGACTCCGGCTCCCTCCCTGAGCACCGCGGTGCTGATATCAAACAGAGGATACGTTTACTAGTAGCCAGAGTGACCCCAAAAGTGATAACGTTTCCGTATCTCCTTATAATAATAATAATAATTGGGCCCGTTCGAGCAGGATCGGGCAATTTATTGTTTCAATTTCAGTTTTTTTTTGGGTTCCTTATGTTTAAACCCCCAATACAATTTCGTTAATTTTACAAAATACAAAATATGAGTTACATGCCATTCCTTTCCGTTACTCTCCCCTTTCTTACTTTATCTTTTGTTGATAAATCTTTCCAATATTTTCCTAATCGGTTCCTCATGTAGGTATTGCCCAATTTGTGGACGTTATGCAAATATCCAAGGATAGCTTCCAGTTCGCGTCTTTCCTCGGCATAAATTGGGCAATAAAGGACTCCGTGTCCTCCTCCATCATGCATTCACACGTCCCCTCCTTTTTTTTCCTATTTTCTTGAGGTATGATCTAAACACCCCGTGGCCCGTTAAAATTTGCGTAATACCGTTGTAAGTTTCTTATAATCTTGATCCGCTCCACGTAACGGCAATTGAAAGAAAACTAACCTGGGTGGCGCATTGCCAACTAGTATTTGTTTGTTTGTTCGGCCATTGACAATGAATGGTTTGGGTAAAAAACCTAAGCAACGAGCAGATTTTTTTCATCATTCGTCTAAACAAAATTCAATCCGCAAAGCTTCACGTGTTTAAAAACCAAGGGTATTCCAACCGCCAGGGCCGTTGCGTGATTGATTGCTCCACGGTTTAAAACCATACTCTCAAAACAATTGAGAATTCTTCTCCTCGTATACTCTCAAAACAATTGAGAATTCTTCTCCTCGTATGAGGTCGCGCCAGCCCGTTGCGCACCTGTGTGAGTGTCATACTTAGGTCACGTGCTCGAATTCCTCCGGAGATTGTAGATTGTGGTTTGCGTCGTCAATCTAGCGTCTATCTGCGCATGAAGTGAAGTGACGGTGGCCATCCGTCCAAATTGCGGAATGTAATACTATAATTCTGTACGTTACCACATTAAATCCCGCAATTTCAATTGTTCAAGTTTATATCCCAAGGCGATAAAAAAGTCTATGCATGCTTAGTGCTGGGTGGAAATAATAATATTTATTTACCCCATTCTAATTGTTTTTTCACTGTTATTTAAATGGCTAGAGGCAACAGATATTACGCAATGATCCAATATTAGTTTTCTCCCGGATATATTTTATAATCTTACGCGTTACATTTCCCATTGTGTTCACTATCCTCTTCGGGTTAATCTCCTCTCAACCACGTTGTTTCCATCCTTGGCCGAACGTGTCAGACCGATTGATTTCCTGATTCACCAAAATTTGGAGGAGATTTACGAGAAAGGAATTATAAAAGAAATTAAAGCAACGAGGAAAAAAAAATGTTTACCTCAATTCCCCTTACAGGAGAGAACTAGAATCGTAGAGTCATTTCAAGATTTTTCAATTTTAAATCAATCGTTTCGGCCCGCGTTTCAAGCGAATCATTGGTTCGCGTTTGACAACACTTTCTTGTCTTTCCAAGTTTCCATGGACCCCGCGAAAACCCCATAATTTCCAGATTTTTCATCCAGCCTGTATTTAACAGCATCGGCTATTTCGGCCCTTGTGTCAATTTGCTCCTTTTGATTTTTTTATTGTTTCTTTTGTTGGTCGTGGAGCGAATACATCATAAGCGAACCTTTCACCTGCCTCGTTAATTCCCGCAAATCGCTTCCCGGACGAAATTTCCCGAAAAAAAAATATTACGCAAGTAGAAAATTTCGCTTTCGTCGGACGGGAAGAGGGAATTACGAAAGGAGGAGGGGGTGGGGTGAGTGGGGTGAGTTCAACAAACCCGAAAATCCTTCGAGAGAGGAGGAGAAGACATGGGGAAAGTGAAGGGGGGGGGGGAGAGAAGGAAGGAGAACAGCACGCAAGGACGCACGCCCTAGCATCGCGCGTTTGCGAGCGCGGAGTGGTAAGGCGGGCGTAAGAGAAGGTGGCAGCTGCCGGGAGAGGGGAGGGGAGAGATGAGGGGACTGGGATTGAAGGCGTGGCGGCTTGCTGAGACGGGATCGGCCGGCTATGTTCTTGAATTGGCCGTGCCGGCGGCGGTACAGGTTTCGGCGGCGTCCGAATTTTCGACTCACATTTTGTGGGAATTACAACTCTAGATCGAGAGTTAAATAACGAGGACGACGCCATCCTGCCCACATGCCTGTGTAGGCCGCATGTACGCGGCAATGTTACCAAAGGCACAACCTGCCTCAAGCACACAATAAATGGGATCGAACGTGAGCAGGACTTGGGAAAATTGATTTTTTTTTAAATGGCAGAAGATCAAAGTGTTGTATACACATTTACTGTACGGAAGTTAAATTTGGGTTGGATCACGTATGATCATCCAGATACGCGAAGATGAACGTAAATTTTGACTAAATGGTGCTCGAGAAATGATTTTTAAGTAAAAAAAGGAGAGATCAGAGTGACGGTTTATTAGGTCATGACAGAACGTGAATTACATGAACCGGTAAATGATCAGGTATGAAATGAGTATGCTTCTCTCATCTGGTGGTGTTGAGAGAAGAGACGAGGGTCGAATCACCGGGTAGACGTATCAGATTGAGTGGGGAAAGGTTTGAAGGAGAGAATTTCATGAGTGAATATGGTAGGAGGGAATCTTGAGACAGAATGATAAAGAGGCCTGAAACAGATCATAAATGCGGCAGAGGTGAAAGAAGCATCCAAGCACAGGGCAGAATGGGAGAATTGAGACAAAGAGATTAAGTTTCGTTAAATAACTTGAAATCAGGGCGTTTTTCATTCCACCTTCCCCGAAAGGGTAAAGACGTCCTTAAGCAAAGGGCATCAACACGTGAGACCCGTATACTATCGATTTCTAGAAATTCTCACGAATAATTTAGTGCGAGGAAATTCTGAAAAAGCCGAACGTTTAGTTTACCTAATTTTATACCTTCAGAATCATCATCTTCAATTCAGAGATTTCAGAGAGTAAATAACAAAAAAATAAAGGTGCGCGAGAATCAGACAACGCCGTCGACGATAAAACTCGATTGAGGATATCTTCCTGTGGATATTTCGCTTATTTCAATGTAACGTATTGATGCCATCTCTCGTACGAGCTACTCAAGCAACTGAGATACTTAAAATAGTAATTGGGAATAGTTTGTTGACGTATGTTTCTCTCTCATCATTGTTTTTAGTCGATATAATGAAACACGCTATGTGTCGGAAGTGAAAAAATGTTAATTGAAAAAATTAAAAGTTTGATCAATTGGAATCCGAAGCTGATCTTGGTAGGAAGATTGTCTGGAGACGAGTCTCTTTTGCCACTTGACGCCACGGGTTCCCTTGTCTCTCCTCGTCCTGACCTGACCTTTATGCTGAGCGAACACTCGCGCGAGGGCGTGTCTACTCGCGAAACACTCGGGGAAAGACTCGAAGTTTCGGTTTCGAAAAGTAATCGGCGCCGAAGTCGAACTCCTCTAATTTTCGATAGGAGTCGAATTCAATCCTGATCATCGTGACGCGAGGTGTATTCAATATCGCAAAAGCGTCGACGCACAATACTTTCCATTGAAACATGGTATAGTATTTCATAAATGCATAGAAATTACTCATTTAAGATATTTTTGGTTTTTAGGAAATTTTTAAATTCTCCCAGTCTTTCCCGACATACCCGCCTTATTTGGATAGTTGTCATTTCAATGTTTGCTATGGAATTTCGCAGAACCCAATGTTACATCGCATCCGCGCAAATCGATGTATCAGTTCATAAATTTAAATTCATAAGACCGTGCTTTTCATAATCGTTCCCCTAGGGTAGACAAACCCAAGGCGACAACTCTTATAGTAACAGTATGGAGAAGCTAACAAGCATTAGAGAAATGATTACATTCTGCCTAAAGAACAACAATCAGCTACTTGAAAAGTTTGCAATAAGAAAACCGACAAATACTGAATCACAATAACCGAAATAACTGCAAAATACTCTGTGTAAATTGTAGCAATGTATTTTCCTATTTGTCTATTGAGTGGTTATTTATAAAATTGTTAATCATTCGTTTAACACCCAATTTGACGTATAACTTAGTTGTAACTAACAACATAGTAGAAAAAATGAGCCAGCTTTGTTGAAATGTTAATCGTGCATCTGTGGAATGTTAAAATTTTAAAATATCTAATGTTTATTCCTTATGCCCGTTTATTTTTCTGTGAATTAGTGATGTTTTACTAACACACTGATTGACTGAATGTTTTAAGTTTTTCTGATTACTCATTGTATTAGTGTACTTGTGATATTTTAGTACACACATTTGCAAAGAGACATGTATTCGGAACATTTTTTTTGAAAGACTAAGCATAATGTTTGCATCTTAAAATCTAAAACATACTGCACTTGGAAAGACACTGTGCATGGAAAGAGAACTAATGTTTTTGGAAAAAGGGGAACTAAGTTTGAAAGGAATCCCCATTTTACTGAGAAGTAAAAAAGAAACAGGGCCCAGGAAACCATAGGTCATATGGGTCCAAAACCAAAAGAAGAGAATTTGGAAGCAAAAGAGACGTTGTTGACTGGCTGTTGTTTGTGCCATTGCAAATCCTGTGTGAATTATGCGAGAGGTGCCGTTTTAAAATCCCATTCTTCGGGTCATTTCATCTCATTTATTCCTATGAAGCCTAAGCACATTAGAGGCGCTTTATATGACCCTCTCATACTCTAAATGCCTAAAGTGACCTTTGGCATTCCATGCCATGTTCCGAAATTCATTTGCTTGACTGAGGCTGTAGTATGTCGCGAGTAGTCGACGGCCGGAGGCAAGACCCCAGTTTTCCTCTCAGGAATATTTCGCCCGAGAGGGTTCCATCACGTCGGTTATTAGATCAACTAATGAGGAAAATAATGTGGGCTGACGCTCCTCGGAATAATGCGTTGGTTTCCCGCTGCTTTTTCCACGCGCAGTCGATAAAAGTGATCATTACCATCTCTGCGGTGAAATATGTGTTGCCTCACCAACCGTAACCCCTTTGCTCTAATGTGAAAGTTGACCCTCCTTTTGGTTATTGACGGCACCACTCGCAAGGTGACGTAACCTCGTAGGATTTCGCAGTTTTTTAAGGGCCAATTTACCCACGGATAGACTCCTGCGTCCTTCGAGCAAAGTACCTTACTGTTCCCGAATTAAACTGATCGACTGTATGATCTTATTTCGCGGATCATTCTCTTCTATTTGCATGTTGTAAACTTTAAGAGGTTGAATACATTAAAATCCGCAACCAAGCGGGCCGTCTGATGGACACAAAATGAAATAATTCCATGATCAGAAACGACGAATAAACCATTCGGTCGTACTCACAAAAACAAATATTCCTTATATTCCACGTACACTTATACTGTCGCAATCTCGCTTAAACGTTACAATGTTATTTTCTAGAATGAAGAGCTATTTTTGCGATCCATATTGCCTTGATGTTGACCTTTTTACTTATTTAATCTTGGGTCCATTTGAATCAGTAATAACCTGTCGGGTATGGCACAAAAATGTGTTTTTCTACGAATATTGGAAAAAATTTTAGATTTTTCGTAAAGTATTAAGAAATGTATTGTCTTCCCCACTCTCACAGCTGGATACGATGACATTAACTTGCCTCTTGGAAGATTTTAAATTGCCGTTTTTTGAAGCATCGATCATTTTTTTTATGAGAGACGTAACCACGTGGAGCGTTTCATCTGCATTCCGCTGTTCATTGAATTTTCCCATTTCTGTGTCAATCGTCTGCGCATGAAAATGCTGTTTTGGAAATCTTCCACCCAGACCATTTTGCAGGCATCGCAATCGCACAAAACATTTATGGCGTCCCTTGAGTGACCTAGCACAGCCAAAGTGAAGAGCGACCTCACTTATCAAATCCATCCAAACAAGAACTACTAATTAAGTCGGACAACGTTGTAAATTACGTTTGGATCTTGAGGCCAAAGAACAAAGGCAGGGAAGCTATTTAAGAGACGGCAAGTCGAATTGAATTCTACACGCTACTTCCTGAAGTGCCGAATCCTAGAGTTGCAGAAAACGCCCATGACCATCTAGTCACAAAAAATATATATTAGTTGCGCTCCTGTCCTATCTAAACGAGGTCTTTTGGCGTAATCGCCTCCTCCAGCCTACGCTGAAACTGGTGTGTAAGTAAAAGCTTTCATCCTAGCACCAGAAGAAAATTCCCTTTCTGCGAAATTAACTACCTAAGTTGATTTAACGGTGGCAAAAGGCTTGAAAGAGTTATTGCGGGCAAAGGGTGTCAAGTACAATTGAGGTGGTTCCACGCTCAACCTCGGCCACCGATAAGTCCAGGGTTGAGCATCACCGGGAGCACTATCCATCGATACGACAGGAAAATTAAACCCTGGAGTCTGCAATTTCGCGGGCCGTTTCAATGAGAGTCTGTGGGAAGATGAATGGCGTTGAGTTGGCTAGGTCTCATATCCCGGATGGATTTATTCTCCCTTGACCAGGTAATTTTTACCACTGTCGGTCATAATGTAACGTGCTCCTCTTGCTTCCATAAACAAGGAAAATGGTGTTATATTTTACACGTATAAATGGCTTTGGCTGGCTGAAATTTTAAAGCACACTATTCGAGAGATAGGACCATTAGTTTGATATCCGGTCAACAAACAATTAAATAATAATGAAAAATAGCAATAACCGGAAAAGGGTTTCTCTTAGGCGAGAAGAATTAATTTTATGAAATGGAACTCAGTATTTTGTCGTACTTTACTTTGAAAACGTCCAATGTTAAATCATTACTATAATAAAAGCTAAATCCCTCCCCCATTATGCAAAAATGGATTTGGGACCTCCTTTTTATTGGAATAGAACTTAAATCATGGCGTCCTGTGTTGGAAATGTAAAAACAATACGCAATGTTATATTTCTACAGAAATAATTCCACTAAAAATTATGAACACTTTGTACACATTACATGAATTTAATAACGACCTTGTCATCTCTTTTTCGAAATTAAAAAATATTAACTAGCTAATGGAGATTTTGAAGTAAAAATTAATTTGAACTACTATTTAACTTTATGGCAACACACCGGGTAAATTTCCACATCATCACAGACAATTCTCCATGTTCTCGAAGAAATCATAGTTTAGTCATGTAGGAAAATGTAGAGTGATCCTATTTATACGCAGAAACCTATTAGGCTGCCAGTGAATATTTATGCACACATTCCGTTCCCTTTCGGGATGTGTTTATTCCAAAATTTTCCTCCTTTTAAGCAATTTCAGGGAATTTAATAGTTACAAATCTTTAATAAAAATGTTAAAAATAAATCATTAATTTTACGTAAATATTTATGATATTAGGGGCATGGTAGCCCAATGGTAGAGCTGGACTACTAACTGGAGGGCCTGGGTTCGATTCCCAGTCACCAGAACTTCCTCAGAATCCATAGACTGCACAGGAAAGTAATCTGCCACCCATCCCCCTGAGCGGTAGAGTTCACTTTACACCAAGTCATTGGGCTTAGTATTGAATGAACTGTCCTTCGGGTTGATAAATATGTCTTTGATTTCATTATGTATAAAATGAAATTGCTCTAAAGATAGTATGAAAAGTGCATTAAATACTTCAACCTTTGATACTAAACTAGATTTTCCATATTTTACTTAATTTTTTGAGTCGTATTTATTGCTTGTGTCAACTGAAATTTCAGCGACTAAAAATTAAAATTGAGTGTGAAATACGACATTTGATTTTTTAAAGGCAATTTACTGGTTAAGGTAAGCTTTGGATGGAAATATCTACCAAATAAATATATCCTAACCACACACATCCACAGCATCCTACTCTATAACAAGTCCCTCTTCATCTCTGTGTACTCCCTTCCTCCCTTAATCCCGTCCAACATCCCAATCCAATTCCGGCCCTTTCCTCGTATGGATGGGCCAGGACTCATATTCTCTACACTGTCCATCATTTAAGTCTTGGGAATAATAATTGAGGTGGTTCCCTGTTGCCTTCCTCAATAGTGTTTTTAACGTGACACCATCACTCAATGGCCGCTTCACTGGGATTAGACGCCTTTGCGGCCGCCTCACTGAGGAACAGACGCTACGCGGACTACCTATCGTCTGGCTCCTAATATTCGACCTATCTGGCAAAAGTGACCCTTCCAGGAGCAATTATCATTTCTCCCGCCAGTACAGCTCTAGGGGTCATCGGAACGCACAAGCCCTTCCACCACGTCAAGATCCAGGGGAGGGGGACATTTGATTAAACAATAATATTATGTTTCCTACCGGTAGATACCTAAATTAAATGAATGCCTCCCTTTAAATCAATCGGAACTAATTCAAGTGCATAATTTACGCGTTTTATTAATATTGATAAATAAATGTTATGCGAGTTTCTACAAAAAAGGCTGAGTTAAACATTCAAATAGGAGCGAAAAAATTGAGCATGTACAGTTTACGTATCTCGGAAGTGTTTTGGACCAACACGGCCAAAGTAGTAGGGACGTAAGGAGAAGAATTGCGCTAGGCAAAGAGGCTTTCACAAGGAGGAGAGAGTTGATGGCAGGGACGTTGAGTAAGGATATTAAGATAGGACTCTTGAAAACTTTGATATGGAGCGTAGCTATGTACGGCGCGGAAACATGGTCACTGAAGCAAGAGGATAGACTTAGATTGGAGGCATTGGAAATGTGGGCGTGGAGAAGAATGGAGATGGTGAAATGGATCGAAAGGAAAACAAATGAGGAAGTACTAGGTATGGTGGGCGAGGAGATAGGTTTGTTGGGAGAAATCCTATGGAGGCAGGAAAAGTGGATGAAGGGGGTGTTGACCGTCAGTGGGATATTGCAGACGGTAATAGAGGGGAGAATGTTAGGCTAATGAGGAAAGGGAAGGAACCGGAAAGGGATGTTGGACTGGATGAAGGGAGGAAAGAAGTACTCAGAGATGAAGAGGGACTTGTTGCAGAGTAGGTTACTGGATTGTGTTTTGTTAGGAGTCACAAAATATTTATTTGGTAGTTGTGTCCATCCAAAACCTACCGGTAGATTACTTAACAAATGTAAACGTAAATTCACATATACCAGCGCAAAACATTTTTTAATTCACTCCAGTTACGGAGAATATTTCCCCCTCAAAATCATTCTTTACTACCGTCCTGTATAACCTCAGCCTACGATACGTGCGTGTACTGTCTGGCTTCAAAAATCAAAACTCTTTCGCCACGCCCACTTGGGAACGAAATAATTACATTTGAAATATCGCACGAATTCTCGTGTAAGATAAGTCATGCCATTTTGATTCGAAAACGTGGAAACAGAATTTGAATGCATCGCCTCAAAAGAGAAATAACGCACGAGTATTATCAGCTTCATCATTCGTGATTTTAGTTTAACCCTCGAGAGACAGTCGAAACATGATATAATTATTGGTGAAATAATGTGCCACGCTCGAAATATTTGTGGCATGCACCACTCAAGGAAGAGCGTGAAAATGGCAAATTTAACGATAGTCAATAAGACCATGCTAACATTGAATGGACGCTTATTTGAAAAAGGACTGTGGTGTCAGAGGCAGTAAACTCAGAGAATGGATTAAAGAAAGTACGCTCAGAACGAAACGTGCAGCGAGGCGGTGACCCTGGAGCTGTAGGTGGATTCAAGGGCATCGAATAAATAATCGGAAAATATAAGAAGAAATAAAATATAAGAAGAGGGAAGAGCAATAAGGAAAAAGAATACCCAACCTAACTGAAAAAGAGACAATGGATTCATTAGGTAGGTAACAGAGAAGGGTAAGCCCTTTATTGAAGACCAATCGAAAAAAATACGTCCAATAAATGAATAAGATGGGAAAAAACAACATTGAATCCCACTCGTTAAAGAATCTTCGTCCATTCTTAATCCATTTCAATAATGTACTACTTAAAGTACATTTTTGTCATCTATGCTTGAATTGTGTATATTACATCACTGAATTCTATGCTAAAATCCAGATTTCCACTCTCCACATCTGCATGCTACGAAACAATATCAACTCAACGCCCAAAACTCAACACAGCGCAACTTGGCCATCGCAGCCTTTTCTTATCCTTTGGTTCGAAGAATAGGATGAATGCGTCCTTGACTTTATCGAACGCTTGCCGTAGTACGTGGGCGTAGACATCGAGAGAAATTTGTACCAACGAGAGCGAAATTAAAGGGTTTTCCCCTTCACCTCGAGCGATATTATACCTACAGAGACTCCCCTCCCATCCCCCCTTACACACCACTTTCTTCCTCCGAAATCGCTTCGAAACCGACGGAGTGAATCGATGAATTTCGTGACGGTAATTGAGGAGTCTCACTCCCCCTTTCACGCAACCCTGCACAGCAGCAGCGGCGGGGAGCGGTTGGCGGCTTCGGTTGCGTCGTCTTTCTTCGCGAGAGGTAAGGACTTGGTCGGAATCTGAGACGCGGGAGGCGTACGAGCGAATGCGGGTGAGATGGCCGGTCACTTCGGCGGTCAATTTGGCGGTCCCGATTGATGAAGAAGAGAAAAGAAGGTCCACGCGGTCTCAGTATCTCCGATATTCTTCTCATTATTCCTTGATCGCCCAAAGATGACCGGCGGGAGTCATCACGGCGCAAATGCGTCACGGAAACTACTTCACTGATGGGATTATTAAAAACACCAAACGACATGTAATATATCGGCAGATTATATTTCCCATATAAAATAAAAGTGATAGACTTATCGAAGGATTTAAATAGGCATGTATTGTTACTCTCGTAGAGTCCGCGATCGCAACCGATCCAAGGTCAAACGCTTCACGCGATTCATGGAGTTCGTAGTCGTATAAGGCTGGCTTTAAAAAACACTTCGTAAAACAAATGCATAGACCCTTATGTAAAATAAGCCCAGTAATTAAAATTCCTCAGTGTTTCGGTCACGGCAGGAGTGAATTAATCGAAGTCGTAAACAATATCTTTATATATTTTGTGATTGAGGGTTTTTTATTGATCGCCCTTTCCTTTTTTTGGCAATATGTGGTCATGAGTCAAATTAATCAAATATTCCAAGCGATCTTTAGACGAGAGGCGTAATTTTCTAATCGAGCCAAATGATAATACCATAAAACCGATACTACCAATGTGTGACGGTGGCTTTATGGGATCGTCAATAACATCATTCCAGGAAGGCCACCGTCAATCCCTGCAGCGGAGGCCGAATCTTCCGGTTTGCCGACGAACTAGCCTAGATGTCCGTTAGTTTCAAATAGAGAAACATCAAGTAGGAAGAGGAGCATTTATCATTTTTGAAAGGATTAGGTTTTTAACACTTATATCGGCATTTTTCTCGATAGGAATCTGCATTTATCTGTATTCAAGGACACGAGAACCCATTTTCATTTTAGGTGTTACTTTTCATTAAATATTTTCTCACAATTCAATTGATTAAATTACTATTAAGTACAGACATCGAAAATTTTCATCGAAACCAGTTTACAAGAATGTCTCTTTTAAAATGCAAAATGTTTTTCTTCTGCTTACGAAAGTGATTCGTTCTGATTAAATAATGTCTCTAGATTACATGAACATGAGTTAATGACGAAATCGGAAAACTTTATGACGACCTAAAAATATATATTGGTGTATATAACCTTTATTAATATAGGTAATACCTCTATACTAGAATCATTAAAAATTTTAAGATTATCACATCACCAGAAAACAAATTTTGCGGACAAAATAGTAAAAATAATTTGCGAGATTACCCTGAGAGGATTCTCAAGCAAGGTCTTTAGGAAGGATGCTTTAATCCCTTAAGATAACCCCTTGCATGTACGCTGTGCTGCTAGCAGCGAAATTTGGCGCACTTTTAGTATCCACACGACTTTCTTTCAGGTTGCGATTATGTTCGCAAGTGAGGATTGTATACATCTATACCTTACATCACCACAAAGGCGTGTGTCAGGGCGTGTTACGTCACTACCCATTAGAGTAATTGGTAATCAATGATTAATGGCTTTTGGGAAGTTCAGATCGTCGTAAGTTTATTTTTGTAGTCTCGCATTGTGTGAGGGTAAAATGAGTACTTCAATCAATCGGATCGGCAATCAGTATCTCTTTCCTTATCACTGCGCGGTCTCGCCCACCGATTTAATGCGGCGCTAGGAATATTCCTTCTGTGTGGGCGATACACTGGAATGATTTGTATTCATCTAAAAGGTTTAACTCGTGTATGCAATCTTCATTTTTCCAATTTCTCACTGCCAGGTGATCTAATAATAACGGGAGGAGTAGATATGCCTACATAGAGATATAATTTACGATTTGCGCGTGGGAGAAGGGTTCCACGGAGAATACCAGCCACGCTAATGGACGAAAAAAGAGACCCACGCACGAGTTGCGGGAGAGAGAGAGACGGAGACGAGAAGGGGGGAGTGGACGGACGCTGTCCGAATGTTGATGGAACTCGATCGCCGAGTCGGCGAGGGAACTGGCACGCAACTGCTAGCCGCCCGTCCGGGTGAATACGGACCAAAAGGAATCAGCAGATATTATTAAAGCAAAGTTTTTTTTTTTTGAAGGCACATCGGACGCCGAGAGCAAGAAACTGGCATGACACTCCTCGTCGATAAAATCACTCTATGCGAACGAGTCCACGTTCTTGGAAAGGGCACTGGCTATAGAAACGGCAGACTCAGGGGGTACCAATGAGAACACCAAATCAGGAATTAACGCCGCTTTACTATTCTGATTGATACACTGTTGTTAAAATAACGTCGGATTTCATAAACGCTTTTGATGTCAGGTTGGGAATTTCTGAGTTTACTCGGTAATTGCAGGATCTAATTTGTGGAAATTAAACAAATTGTGAAATAATAAAATTGTAATTTACTTGTAATAATATAATTTTATTTTATTATGCACAACGCGTTTCAATGCTAATGCATCATCATCAGGTATAATATTAGGTTTTGCCCTGATGTTGATGCACAGGAATCGAAACGCTTTGTACGGAATAAATATGCAATTGTGGAAAATTACCATGTTATCATTTCACAATACTCATTTGGCTTGCTTGAACTTCGTATGCACATTATACAGTAATGTATTCGCCAACCTCTAGTTTATACCCCAAAGAGTTGCGTGGTTCCTTATTTCAATAAACCTTCGGAAACTGACATAATAGGAACGGCATGGTAAATGAAGCATCGTAAATATTTTTTATTTGCTTTGCATTAAAGCAACTTTCATTTCTAGCTGCACCCTCGCCAAATACGAGCAACGTACTTAAGCGGGATTTCCACCCTACCTTTTCAATAAACCGTGACTTAAGATGAATAAGTTTTACTCCATAAATCAGAAAGAAATGTTAATGCATAAAAATGGAAGTGGAAAGCTAAAAATAAGCAAATGTATTCAACGTGAGAATGTCGAATTTCGCACTGGAGACTGCTGCTAATGTCATTCGTGTCCTCGAGATGGACTTCGTCCACCACCAGAATGGACGTCGGAACAATTGTGAAAACGTCCTCGTTACCGTGAATAAATGGAGCGACATCATAAAGGCGGAATTGCGAAACCCTCCCTACTCCCTGCTCCCGCCTCCCTTCTCCCGCCTTCTCTCTTCCTCCCTTCCCTTTTCTTTCCAAGGTGGGGGCACGAGCCCTGGCCTTGACAATGCCTTGATCACCTCCGGAGTACATGCGTCTGTGCGAACGCATCAGACCCTCAAACTCGATCACGCATCCTTCCCGTCCATCCCTTCTCCCGAAGGCCATTCGGAAATCCACGGAAGCGATGGAATTCGTTGAATACAATCGGACTTGTACAGTCGTCGTCGGTAGCTAGAGAGTTAATCATAAAAAGCAACAATACTTCCAGCTAAAGTATAGTAACGAGATCGGATGTCTGGAGTTAGGTCGTTTGCCCGCCCTTACGCCAGCAACGTATTTTCTCTCGCAAAATTCGCGAAGCGTAAACATTGAGGAAATTAAATATAATTCAAGGCACTATTTAAACTGGGATATGTTTTCGAAATTCTTTAGAACGGCGGTCGCCAAACGGTGGTCCACGAGGGAATTTCTAAACGAGCAGCATCAAATCTATCTATCTATCTCACTAATAAGTTTGTTCCATTGTAATACACAATTAGCGGATGGCTTCCTTAAAAGATATTGTTTAAGGAAAACACTCCAGTGTTTAAAGTTGGCTAAACCTCGTGGACTGTGGCGCTTCGCCCACGACTACGAATGCCTGTGGCATTGTACTATATGTACGGCATTTCACCACAACATCTTGTTCCTTGAAAGCCCCCAAAATTTCAGAGTTAAAGAGGACGCCTCGAAAGCTTAACTGGCTAAAGCACTCGGCCGGACATCGAGGGAACTGGGTTCGGATCCCGGGCAAGGCGAATGATTTTTAAACTCTCACATTATATGGCTGCGTAGATTTTCGCGGCGGTGGCTTGAAGAATTCTGCATGTCCGGGTTTTCACCGCGTTGTTGTTTGAAGCCGACAACAGTTTCGCCGAAGTTTCATCCGGCGTCTTCAGGTCGAAGATGACTGGTCTCTTCGACCTGAAGACGCCGGATGAAACTTCGGCGAAACTGTTGTCGGCTTCAAACAACAACGCGGTGAAAACCCGGACATGCAGAATTCTTCAAACTCTCACATTGTTGCAATATAAGTTTGTTACCGTTGAACAACTCACAATAATCTTGCCACGATTAAAAAAAAGTACTATTAAGTTTCAAACTAATAAAAAGGAAATTTGATGAACATCATTTCTTTAGATATTTTTAAAAAGTAATATGTTTTTGGTCTGTGGGATCCAAAATTGTGACGGCGGTCCCTTGAGGTCCGAATTGTTGGCTTTGGAAGACCACTGTGTTATGTAATATTTTTTCGGAGTTCATTCAAAACTTTCCAATGGTTGGTGAACACGATAAAGTTGTGTAAATACGATGTGGATGTAGTCTACTAAAACCTTCACCTCCGCATAAATTTATTATTTTATCAGCGGTAGGCTACCGGGTTAGAAGCTTTTCATAGACCCAGGGACAACGTACTGACATACATTTTAAACCCTGCAAAACACCTCTTATCACGAGTATTTTCTTCTTCAGTTAGTCATACCCGTAGTTAGGACTGTAAAAGTGTTCAAAAATAATGCGGATTTTGTGCATGATATTTGAAACACGAGATACCGTCTTCAAATGAAATGGGAATTTCTAAAATACAACACAGAACGAGCGAAGGATGCGAGTTTATTTTGGCAACAGTCGCCAACAGTATATCTAGAGCATTCTTAGCTATAATAGTAAAGCATGGGCATATAATAGCAGAAGGAAAGAGAATATTGGAAGCATGAGACTGTTGTGCCACGTGAAGAAGAACGATGAAGATCAAATGAACTAATCGAGTAACCAAAGAAGATGCTCCAACAAGAGTAGGAAAATACTTCTTTTTCTTATGAAATATCTGAAAAGTGTCAGTGATAACTATAGCTGAAAGGAATACCCTTATCGGACACATAATGAGACATTTTGATCTACACACGAAAGTAATTGAAGGAAAAGCATCAACGAAAAAAACAGGACAATCTATGGTACGATATATGTGGAACAAATAATGAAAATCAACGAGAAGCAATTTTTCAGATACGGAGAGAATAAAAGGACCGACTTGAGCGCTACGTCTAACCATTCTTAATATTGATGACCTTTGATTGAGTCAATATTTGCACAAAAATAATTATAATTTGGAAGACTTTGTCATGTCATCAAAGTCACTCGATTTCGAGAGATGACATAAGTCAAAAATTCACTTGGAATCCCAGCAACGGATATTCGGTCGACATCCTCCGCGACTGACGTTCAGCGAGCACAATGCGCTCACTGCTGTGCTGTGTTTGGACGGTGAGCGAAGCATCCATCGTAGGTTTCGTAAGCCGGAAATGAGTTTTAAATGCATGCCTGTGGCTTGGAGTGTGGAATTGATTAGCAAATTCGACCGACGAATGGGAGATCCGGTCTCTAAAATGCGACCGAGCCAAATAATCTTTCCATGATGAATTTACAACCACAAGTTAGGTATCACGAAACCACACTTACGAGCGATCTGACATCAGATTGGCTAAAAAAAATATCATAAACGCGCGAATAACAGCTCTCGTTAGTGAAATGTATCTGGGTATTCGGTCGGAACGGCACATCGTCCCAGCTATGAAGAAAAAACTGATTCTTATCGCAGTGCGTGGCTTGTGAGCCATCAATACCATTCCCGTACTCATCTTCTGTGATCCTCAACTCCATTCCTTCTTGCGCTCTTTCCACACGCATGCGCTAGTACTTTTTCTCGATCAAAGCCATTCACGCCCCGCAGACTCCCGACTTGGGGCGGGGAAAAAATGTGTAATGCCATGCGCCCGTTGCAGTCCACTGGGAAGATGGAATTGGCGCATATCCAAGTTCCTTAACGCTTGGGCGAACGAACGGTAACGTCTTTGACGATTTCGGGGACACGGGGACATATATAAACGACGGTGGCCTTGTTCCCTGGGTGTCCTGAACGAAGGATGTCTATTTCTGCGATCCTAAAGTTAACTGTTAACGTGAATTAAAGACCTGAAGTCATATGAAAACAACGGCACGATGCCGATTCTCCAAATTAAATGTTTAGGCCAAACAAATTATGTACACATTTTGCAAGACTTGGTAATTAATATTAATTTCAGGTAAGGGGCCTTAGATCAGGGAAATTCCATTAAGCTATATAATTAAGTAAATGTATTGGAAAAAAATCCTAAATTACGTTTTCTGTGAAATTTATACATGATGAGTACGGATTGTATCGAGCGTAAATATTGATTGTCATTAGAAACTTTCCAGTGGAAAAATTAAGGTTATTTTTTTATTTCTCACAATAAACACGCGGGCTTGCAGCCAGCGTGCTGAAATCGGATTAATTGTGAAGGAACTACGGGACTCAAAAACCTTAAAGTTTATTTTGAAGAATTTTTTGTTTTCGTGAGCCCAATACAATTGTATGTCTAATTCAGGCGGTTTCCTATAACTAGATCCAAAGGTCTTGGATACACATTATTTAGTCAGAGATTTCAAATCCAATTTTAAATAATATACTGCGTCGACTAATTTACACCTATTTGATATAGACTTGTTCCTTCTCACAGGACTCATTTAACTTCGTTTCACGTCGTACGTCGCGCACCAACTACCTCAGTGGGTGGCATACCGAGAAAGTGATTGAACCGTGACATTGGATCCATCCTCGCTGATCGCGGATTCGTCACCGATTCCGTGATTTATCGACCGCTTCTTTTCGGCCATCACGATTGACGCCGTGAAGGTCACGTCCCTTCTGCAGCCATTCATGACATGCAAATATCGAACGGCCCTTCAGCCGGAGAGCAGCGCTCTTAAAACCTGTTAAGTGAAGCCCGCCCGAGGGAAACCACCGTCGGTTTAGCTGAGAGAGTTGGGCCTATTATCCCAAAGATTTTAGGCGTAGCACTCTCCGAGATCCCTTTGTTCGGGCGGACCGACGGTGCAATTGAGCCCGTGGTTGAGCCGATGGGCGGGAGGCACTGGAGCACGCACTGCCGCCATTAGACCGCCTCCACCCCGCCCATACACTCTGTGGAAGTCGCTTGGCTCCCCTCATCCCAGTGTTGCCAAAACAAAGGTGGCATATCGCAACCGATTCGGAGACCCAACTCTGGAAAAGGAAAACCGACCTCTTGCTTGCTTTGAACTACTCGAATTCACTGTGTTGTGTTTACGCACATTTATGCTAAGATTTCGGTACTTTTTGTACGCTGCCGCAAATAACTCCAGGGAAAATAACGTGATAGTGGGCGGAGGCATAAAATTGAAACTTATTTATATTATTAAATGAACACACACCATATCTTTGTCAAAATTTCACAGATTGGATAGAATGTGATGATAAACCATAATTTTTTTCCAATTCAAAAAATAATGTTCTCGTTTCTCTTCATTTCGCGAGAATATTACTTTCATCCCTGAGAATAATCGCTATATATACACACAAGTATAAGTTTACTCCATCCATCTCCACAACCACGTCTCAAAAAACTACGCTCATCCTCGTTCCATTAACAGCATATATCGAAAAAATAAAATGACACAATCCTTACCAAATTATTCAGTAACATTCTTTATTCTTTTAATCCCAGTCCTTCGCACCAAGTCGCTCTTATTTGCATATTATACTGTTTCAGGCTTTACTTCGTGGATGTATTTATTATCCATACTAAAAGATTTAGTACTTTTCTTAACGTCTGTCGAAAAGTACAAAGTTTTTCAGCATGGCTCTTATTTGTGAATGCATATTTCGCGAACGCAATTATTTTTCTGGTATATTAATTTTTAATTCGATTTCGTCTAAAATATTACCTAAATATGTGAACTCCCCCAAGCTTTCTCCCGACTACTTTAATTTAGTCTTCTTTTTTTCATTTTTTTACGAATTATCTCTATCCCAATCTACACAGATTGGATCTTTCAAACACACAATGAATGACTTTAGTTGACTGGCTAAATGGCTTGTCGGTAATTTTAACTGAAATATCATACGTCAATCTACTTCCTGGCCTTCGTCATTTTTTTGTTAAGCAGCATACACCATAATGAACAACCTGCTTTACTGCCTATTGATCGTTGCTTCTTCATCAGCTATCCATACTTGGGCGTTTCGAGTCATGGACTGCAGTGAAAAGGACACCTGTCCGTCTAATCTACTCCTATTTTCCGAAATAATAATCAGCGACTTCGTCCATTGCACTCAATGGAGATCCTTCGCTAAATCCACGAGGCACAAAATAACAGTTTGACTCTCCACTTTCCTTTCTATTAAAATTCAATTTTCTACAATGGCGTCACTCGTTCCTTTCCCCTTCCTGCAATTAAAATGTTATTCACACAGGAGGCGACCCTGTTCCCCGTTGCGCCTTGTTATTCCAACCACTGTTGATCATTCATGACGCGCGCGCTACCTTTTTCATCAGCAAAATTAAATTGATCATCCTTTAGTTCTCTAAAGCTTTGTCATGAATGAAAGCAATTAATGAAGGTCGCGGCCATTCACTCGATCTATTAAGTCTCCTAATTGGTTTCAAGGGTAGAGAATAAAAACAACCAACAACGTCTTCTGACTAGCACTTCCTCACGAAGCCATTAAAAGGGAAAAATAAATCACTTGCTTCCTTTGCACATTCTATTACATGTCTTTTTTGCCTTCCTTCAGTCTCGAATAGTACCACTTATACCTCAAGCTTCCCCGATATCCAAGTTATCCCCATCTACGTCGGATTCGCCGTCCAAAAAGAATCAACCGAAGTGACTTCCGACAACATTGAGGGATTTACACAAAGGCCGGCATCGATCTCACAATAGCGACGAAATGACGATGATCTCCTGCCAGAAAGACATATTGCAAAAAAATATTTTTCACTAACTCAATTCGTGACTACCACGACATACGTCTACAGGAGGTCTACATTTAAAAAAATAGTTTTCCTTTCGGATCTTTTTATGAAACTGTTTTTATTGCTGTTGCCCAAAAACCATCTGCGGCACGGGGCGCCTAGTTAGTGACTTGTTTATAATTCTCTATACCCTAGCTGTTTTGCAACGGGATTCACTCAAGGGGTTTTGTGGTTTTTGGTCCCGATGTGACTCATTAGGCATATTCTGCAATTAAGCGCTGCTGGAACCTTGAGTGTCGGGGGTGCGAATGGAAAATCTGCCATCAAACGGTTGTGAAACCAGACCCGAGAAAGCCAGAACTGAGTGCACTCCACGAAACGAAACATTTCCATTCCTTACAGTCGATGACGCAAAATATAACGTATTGAAATAAAGCCCGTTGCAAATGCGTTATTTGGAATGAAATGCTCTCAATGTCTTACGCGGCGAAACTTTAGCATTGGTACAGATTCACATATTTATGTATATTTGCCCTCTGATTAAACCTCGAGAAATGAGCGTTCCACAGCCAATCGCCAAATCGATGACGAGATTCCTGCCTTCTTCCGTCATCTCCGGAGGAGTGACGTCAAACTTTGCAGTCGGTTACATCTGCCGTAACCTGTTAGATGTCATTCATTATTTACGCTCAAGCCACATTTGAGGTCGATTAGAGAGGGTTGCGGTCATTCATACGATCCATCCATCAAATCTGCCTAACTTTCCCGCACAATCATGGCAATTACTAACTGTTTACGGTTGTTTTTTGGTAAGAGTGCAAAAGTTTTTCAAACGTCGGGGAATTCAAAATGAAATGATTACCTACTATCACGAGTTAAGACCCAGGGCGGACAATCAATCCTCTTAGGGATAGGGAATATTAAATATCACCTCTTCCAAAATGGTTTGGTTGTCATTCGCGGTTGGAAGAAACTCAATTTTAATCCCAGGGACCGTTTTCCATTTATAAAAGTGGACGTGTAGGGTTCCCATGATGCCAAGTGTGCAGGTGGTATAGGTCGTGTTCTAAACACTGTGACAGATTTTAAATCACCTGAAATGATTTTTTTTTCCTTTTTGATTTTCGCTGTCCTGGAAACAATTGAAACTTTCACGCCAGGAAAATTGTGCTTTTCAAAAAAGCTTCAGTTGCGTCCTGGTTCAATGCCTTTAAGTTTACTTTGTTTGCGATTTTTATGCATACTATTCAGCGTATAATACATCAAACATAGTTAATTATTATGAATTACTAAAAATTATTAAATACAAATTAGGCCAGCAAACGTTTAACTAGGATGAAAATGCAGCAGTTCTTGTAAAACGAAAATTTCCTAAAGAATAAAACAATTTCGAAGTTATAGTCCAGTAGGTGACTACTGCCGGAGGGTCACAGGTTCAAATTGAGGTGATACCTTTGAAAAAAATTAGATGGGACAGGGAAAAGATCTGTCCCCTTACATTAAAAATATAGATTTTTCACGCCTTAGAGCTTAGGCTGTGATGAACTCTACCCTCTCCCTTACGTAATACAATTATTATAAGGTAATCTACCGGTTAAGGTAGGTTTTTGGATGGACACAGCTCCTAAATAAATATTTTGTGACTCCTAGCAAAACACAACATCCAGCATCCTACTCTACATCAGGTCCCTCTTCATCTCTGAGCACCTTCTTCCTCCCTTCATCCCGTCCAACATCCCTATCCTGTTCCTTCCCTTTCCTCGTTTGTCTAACATTCTCCCCTATATCAGTCTTCAACATCCCACTGCCGGTCAATACCGCCTTCATCCATTTTCCTGCCTCCTTAGGATTTCTTCCAACAATCCCCTCTCTTCGTCCCCCATACCAAGTACTTCCTCATTTGTTTTCTTCTCTGTCCATTTCGCCTTCTCCATTCTTCTCCACACCCACATTTCAAAAGCCTCCAACGTCTATCCTCCTGCTTCAATGGCCAAGTTTCCGCGCCGTACATATAGCTTAATATAATTCTATTAACCATTTAAAATTATATTAATAGATTTTTTTTAAATATACATAATTATTGTTATGATAATTTTCAGATGTGTAAAACGAAAATTATCAGTGAGGTTACCGGTAGCTATCATTTTATGAGCATTGCTTAGCCTCTATGAGCTGTTGAAGGAGGCCTGCTTACTTTTGCTCGTGCCCCGTAACTACCCCCGTAACATACCCTTGCGGGGTATTGTGTTAGATGTTGATTAAGTACATACCGTGGACTAAATGGAGCTGCAGAGAAGCATTCTAGCGCTTTACTCCCTTAAAAATACCCCTCAAACTGAAAAAACTTGTACTCCTGAAGTCCTGAGTTATTGACTCAGGTTGACTTATGAGCCATTCTTGTTTTCATATCACGTTTACGGTCCATTTCAGGAAAAATCCTCAGGTTCGCGAGCAATTTGCACAGCAGTGCCACCAAAACCTTTTCGAAATGCACCAAAGGGTCATCGGATAAAATAATATTTTCCTAGTTATTTAGGAAAAAATACGAGTTCGGAACAACCCGAATTGATGGGTTCGCAAGAATTAGCTACTTCTAAGACATACAGTTGTCATAACTTAATATTTAACGCTCACTGGCTGCTGCTTCAAATTAGCCTGCGAGTTACTACATTTTCTTACAATATTGTGACATTTTCTGCTCACATGTGCCACACTTAACGATTCAGAAAATTGCTCATGAATATGCGAATATCTCTTAATACATTGGGCACCGAATGGTCAGGCTTGTACCGAGTGTAGTTTAATTAATGCTGGACTATGGCGAGGTGAGAGATGAGGTCCAACGCTGTCTCGACGACATGGCGTCGAGCTGGTGTGACATGACCATACAAAAACTACCCCAGCGCCTACAAAAATTGTTCGACCGCAAAGGCAACTATGTGAAAAATTACTGGAATGGTCAAGCTTTAAATTGACTTATCATTTATGAAAAATAAACATTTCTTTCTACTGTTGAAAAAAATTGTGGACCTTCCTTTTGGGATTTCCTTCGTAAATGGAAAATGCATAACCGCTCATAGCCATCCTTCTCAGGTACATTTAGGAAACGGCGACATTTCATAGCCACGGCATCTCATTACCGCGCATCGTATAAATGATAGACAATAACATTATTATTTTATAAATTCATAGATTCTTTATAGCGGGATTCTTTAATTCATTGAAAACCGATATGAAAGCATGTTTTTCCTTCCTCTGACAGATTTCGAGGAGTAAATTTTGTCCAACAGGACTTACCCTGCGTCTCCCTAACAATCCGCTGACTGAAGAGATACTGAAATGGGTGCAACCGTTCGTCCGACAAAATAGCAATGAATCGGCAAAGAAAAAGAGGCAAAAAGGCAATCCAGAATTTTGATTGTACTGGAAATCGCGAGATTAAACGGAAGTATTATGATTTTTTGGATCCCAGAAACGGCATGTGGTGCATCAAGGGGAATTGGTCCCGAAAGCGTGAATTTCATAAATTACAAGCATTAAAATGAGATAAGTTCCATCTTCGCACATAGAAACCGATTTCGTACTAATTATTGTGGAATGTGGTGTTACGCTAATGTAATGCTGTAGTTTTTTTTACAACCGATGAGGTGACATTCACGAAGTGGCCGGTCATAACGGCGTGAATACTGATTCAACGGGTTTCCATTGAATCGCTTAATGCATAGACGAATGGTAAGAATGGTGAATTGTACATCTTTACGTAAGCAGTTTTTACCCGAAAAGAATTATTTATTTGAACATATTTAAACTGCTATTATACATTTAATGTTACTTAAATATTTTATTTTATCCATTATCTCGTCATCCATACATAATTTGAACTGGTTTACAAAAACAATTACTGGTCAATGACCGTTGCGAATTTAGTCATGTCTTTCTTATAAGCCTATTTTCATATGCATATTGTCGACTGTTTTATCCATATTGAATACCTTGCATAACTATTACTATTATAATTTTTAGGTGAGATGAAAACGTTAAAGAAACCCTCATATAATATTCCACAGATGAAAAACAATGAGTGAGTTGTGTCCCATACTCTGATAAGCAATACGTGCTACAACTCTAGTGTTTCGTCTAACCATCATGAGATGCTACACGCATGTAGCAGGTGCGCATTACATTTGCAAGTGTTTTCCGAGGAATTGCAATTTATCGCTTGGTTCGGACTGAGGGGATCAAGGTGCAATGGAGTTATCCGCGATCCCTATCGGTTTCTTATTGCCTCTGCCCCATTGTGTTCTAACAGAATTCAGGTGCAACTCTCAGAGAGAGAGAGAATTCAGCCTTTCGCCCTCCTCTTCCTCCCCGTTTCTCTCCGTTTTTCTCGTCTAGAATTGAAGACGCCCGGCCGACTTTACCTTTCTCTCCTCCTCGATGGAAATTACTCCCGCCCCTTCGTCCGCCTCCCAGTAATTCCGTCCCTCGCCCAGCCCTCTCACCCACCCCAGTCCCTCCGCGAGAAAAGTGGTCCGAAAGCGGAGGGAGAGAGCGAGAGAGTGAGAGAGAGGAAGAGAAGGTGAGGAGGCGGCGTTGCCAATTGCGCCCTCTTTGTGCCACCGTCGCGGAGACCCTTCCAGTCCAGTCCAAGCTGCTTTGTTTACCTCCGCACGCACTCCTCGCTTCCCTCTTCCGGCCACTTCCCTCCTTAGGATTCTAAAGAAATTTGAGTGGGGCTTCGACGCATCTCTGAGGGATGGCAGATTTAGGGTCAAATCCTTACAGAACGAAGAAATGAAAATTTCTGGGATTTTGCTCAGAGAGAACGGACTACTGAGAACGAATCTTGTTTCAACGACAAACATATTCATTTTATTTTAAAACATTATTCACATACAGCAGTAGCACCAATTTACAGTGAAAAATAAAACATTATCACGACCTGCCACAGCGAGTATCGTTACTATTTTCCGTACGACCAAAATATGAAGCGTTTGTGCTTTCAATACATTAAGCGTGTGCTAAGGACGACATTGTATGGTATTCTGTGACCATAATGAAATATTGCTATTATCGTGCGTAAAAATCATAGCATTGCTAATTTCCGGTAGTCCAACGTTCTACTCCTTGACTACCACGTCCTCAATCAAACCCGTCCAGGGGTGGAGCGTTGGACTGCCGGAGAGCCCGGGTTCGATTCCCTGGCACGCCTCTCTGGGCACCCTCAGCTTCACCCGAGCTGAGTGATTTTTCGGGAACCAGAACTTCCTGGGAAAACATAAGCGGCACACAGAAAGGATCTGGCTGTGTTTATTCTGATGTGTTAATTTCACACGTCGTTGGAATAAGTATTGGGTGAGCCCTAACCTCAGTCAACCTACCTTAAAGCAAAATTCAGGTTGTATCGTGGCACATCGTACAGAAGAACTTTTTAAATAAGGTTCCCGACCGTTTTAACGAGGTACACCACCTTGCCACGACGAGGCCAATGATGAGTCTTGAATTGAAAGATTTTTAATGTTAAATTTCCGAACAAAATCTTTCAGTAAGAGGACATGTGCCCCTAGCATTAAAATTATGGCATTAGTGAAGGAAGCCAACGAAACTGAATTTCACTAAGCACGATCATCATTAAAACTTAGATGATCGTCAGGAGTAAGAAATGGTAAACCAGATCTTCCAGAAGGTCGACCTTGCTCAAATTTTATCCCACATCTCCCGTCCGATTTCTGAGATATTCTATACAGGAACGAATACACGCGTTGACACGCCGAAACCAAAAGGCATTTTGTGCAGAGTAAAGAATAGTTTTTAAAACTTACCGAAATATGAGCGTGATCACATATGACTGATTTTAATGGTCTTTGATGGTTGAGTCATTGAGCACCGCAGCGAATTTACAGACAAATCATTTCGTGAAGAGAGAGCATCTTCGACTGATTTGGGATTCAATGCCTCAACCTACAAGTAAACCAAATAACACTCCCTAACAGTGTTACCGATTATATATATATATATATATATATATATATATATATATATACACACACACACACACACACACACACACACACACACACACACACACACACACACACACACACACACACACACACACACACACACACACGAGGGTCATCCGGAAAGTAGTACCCGTTCGTGAAATAAAGACACAAAAGTAAATATTAACAAACATAAAAAAATTTATTTGAAAGAGGATACTTTAAACTACTTCTCAACATAATCTCCAAGCAAATTAAGGCATTTGTCATAACGTGTGACAAGTTTCTGTATTCCTGCTGCATAGTCCGCCGCCAGCTCATTGAGATACGCGAGGGACCCATCTTGCACAAATTTTTGCATAATGCAGATGGTGTTTAACAATTTCATGAACAATTGTTCGAGAAACATTGGGAAAATGCTCACAGATGTCATCAATTGTGACGCGCCGATCGTTCCTCACGAATTCGTCAACTGAGCTCACCAGTTGGTCTGTAATGACAGACGGTCTCTCCGAACGCTCATCGTCGTGTGTGTTCCCCCTCCCCATGTTGAAGTTGCGACACCACCGCCGAACAGACGACTCGTCCATTACATTGTCTCCATACACCTCCTTTAATTGGCGATGAATATCACATGGGCGAACGTTTCTTGCATTGAGGAATTTAATCACTGCCCTCACTTCACAACTGGCGGCGTTCTCAATTTTTTTAAACATTGTAAACAATCACAGAAACAACACAGGCAATGCTAGCGTCACGCAACTTGGCACAGAGAAGGCAGACAAGCCACTGAAGCTATCTGACCTCGTCCAGCGGCTACTCGCGTCGTCAGCACTTCATGCGGCACGAACGGGTACTACTTTCCGGATGACCCTCGTGTGTGTGTATATATATATATATATGTACTCTTTAAAATGGCAATCCCATAAAATGATGCCATGCTATAACGCCGCTCAAATACACGAGGGGAAAATGTCACAGTTTATCAAGTTGGGGATATGCTTAAGCCGCTCTCCAAGCAATCCATCCTATTCCTCAACTATCTCCTGATTTCTTTATCGTCTCTGCTCCACTTTCCACCTGAAATTCAGTATTAGATTTTCTAATACTTCCTTCCAATCTTTCCCCATTATTCTCCCTTGAAAATTCTTTCACGCCATATGTAGACGAAGGCTTGAAAAATGCGATAAATAATCCAGAGGGAAATTGTGTGATGCTATCATTTACTCGGGACATCGATTAGACATGCAAAAGCTAACAACGTAATGCAAAAGTAATAAAAACTGGAAAAATAAAAAAATGGTAATGACGTACTCTTTACTTTCCAAATAATGAGTTAATTATTGAGACCTGAAGAAATGATGTAGCCAACGTCATAGTTCGTAGGCGATAACGTTCAGCGACATAGAGTAAGAAATGAGAGAATCCCCTTCTCTCCGCGCAATTGTACGACTTCTAGAATTTTGAAGTTCAGATTTCATAATTCTCAGAGTCAATTGTAGCCATGGTCTTGCTCGGTGCTGGGTTAATTGAAATATTATGAGCGGTGAACTTAAGGCCTGCAAATCAACACTGCAATTTCCTGGATATGTAGAAGGTTAAAAAAGTTTTCATTCTTTTTCATTTTATCCGCTTACTAAGCCGCAAGTGTTTTCCATCTGTTTGACTCTTTGCATACAAATATTTCACCTTTAGACTGAGTCATGTCCAATGGGCATTCAGAGAAAGATGTGCGACTTCTTACTTCGCAGAGTTACATTCAAAAATATTTTCCCATTGCATATGTCATTGCAGCAGATGATATTAATTTGGAAATGATATTTTTCAATATTATCAAGTTCAAGACTTGCTCCTCAAATTCATTTTGATGTGATAAGTTTTTTTACCATATCCCACAACGAATGGGCTCAAAACAAAACGGCTCTTGGCAAAGAAGCAGCGTAATACGGTTGCGCATAACGCTGAAAGCCGTAGCGATAAAGTAATCAAATAAATAGGATTGCTCTTAACAATACTATAGAGCTTTGAATAACGATGAAGTTCGAGTAAGTTGGATTCTTTGAATAAATTCCGAGTGCATCTGCTACTTCGCAGACGGCACTGTGCCGTCTGATTAATTCCCCGTCGATCCGAGGAAGAGGAAATGGGAAACGAAGCGATTCCCATCACTACTCCCACGCGTGCTTCGAATTCTAGGACTGCCACGGCAACCTCCAGACGCGCTGGTGCCGCGCCACGGACGGCGCCCGCTCAGACGTGCAGTGCGATCGGGTCGGAAACTCTTCCCATTCTCATCCACCCCTTCTCATTTTATATTCCTCCTTTATATTTTTAGGCATTCCGTAATTCCTGTTGCTTTCCATCTCCTTGGCAGTCTTTTGTGCATAATCTTTCAAGACGTGGGATAATTTTCCCCTTAACCGGTTCCGCCTTCTTATCGACCATCTTCAAGAATCGTGGAATTTTTGTGACCTTGAAAAACCTGGGAAATTCAACAAGGTAGTACCTTAAAAAAAGTGAAGTATTTCTAGGCTTGGTCACTGTTATTCAAACGGTCGTAAAATCCCCATAATTTACATTACTCACTGGTCTAATCATTTAATCTGGGCAATACTTGTGAATTTTAAACACAAATAAACTCTTCTATTTCTCCTCTATTCCCATTCATACGAAGCACGATAATGCCAAAAGTTCCTTTAAATCGATATATTTTGACAGTTTTGCTTTTTAGGGGCATTTAAGGCTATTAAAAAACCTGAAAGTACTTTAAGTAAATGGCGTTTAGAATAAATAATTAGGGGATTCGGATTTGAAAACTCGGGCAACAGAATAAAACGGCCATTAATCCCCAATAAACGTCTATTAAAGATGTGCTCAGGAATGAGCGTAATGAAATACTCAGGACATACTTGTCGACACATTTACGGATCTTTCAATGGAATGCACCTTCCAACTATGATCGATTTCCGTTGAGGTTAAAGGTCATAGAGCAATCGTTTTCATCTCCCTCTCTCGTAACCGCATCGTGATGCATCTTCGGTCGCACTTTTCGCCGATGAGAGGGAATACGACCGTAACCGATCGTTAAGACCTTGCATTATCCTTTCACTTCAGCAAATATTAATGCTTATTACTGAACGGCAGGTGGGAAGAGATGAAGGGTCAAGGATGAGTTGTTAGTCCAAAAAATAAACTTCACCATCTGCGCAGCGTGAAATAATTATCCTAATAAACGAAAAAAACATTGGGGTGGCAGCGAATGTAGTCATTACGGCGGGAGGAAGGGGTCCATTCATGGAACGTTAGGGGGAGGGGGGTAGGAAGATGCTGCAAGTGTGGGCGAAGTAATTCATTCGGCACTCAAGAATAATCTCTCGGATCGGAGAGGACTAAAATTACGACTGGAATCGAAATACTCACGATCCGGAATATTATTTGCCACGACTCCGATGAAAAACACTCCTTCAAGGACATCACAATAAAATTCCAAGACGTTATAGAAAATCAAATATGCTTCTACGACCCATAAAAATCACAAATATCGAGAAATTGATCGAAATTGATCTGTAAAACCTTTATCTGCTGCAGAATTAACCAATTAAAATCACCACATCACTTAGCAGTGCCCGTGCATACAGGCCTACTACAGTGTCTGCATTCAGAACAGATTTCTGCTCGATCCACTCATCAATTAACCTCTTCAAGTCTCCGTAATTTCCTAATTCCACCCGGTCTACTAACGTTCAACTCGATATTTACACTGCGATTTTTTTCCTTACATTTTTTTTCTTATTTTTTAAAAAAAAATTACTGCATCTTAAGACACCTCCGGGTAGACCCCATTCATCTTTTAATTTTCTCCTAATTAGCTTCTCTCTTCAGTTGAAACGTCAAAACGTTTCTTCTTTAAGCTGGACGACCGTCTCAGACGATCAGTCAATTCAATTGCCAACTCTGCACGTGATAAGATAAAGGGGAACAGCACCACATTTCCATTATTCCACCCTTCCCTTCGGTAACACTACGCGTTCCACACCACGTCTTTAGAAATCGCTGCTCCGCGTTTATGACCCGAGGGCATAAACGCACTCTTGAAAAATGTTTGCATCATTCTCGTAAATAAAATATATAAGGCACAACAATGCCCTCTGTTGGCATGTTTCATTTGGGGTTAGCTTCTCCGTCTGACCACGAGCGTTGCCAGATACACATTCCGGTCCCAATCATACAAAGAATATGTAATAGCGTTGTTTGCTTGTTAGGTACAGCCGCTTCGTAATACTTAAACAAAATAGGATATATTAGAAGAGTACTGGGTGATTGTGATGAAAAGGTCAAAGAAAAATGTTATATTTCGCTAATTAGGCCTCATTTAGAATATGCTGCAAGTATATGGGATCCTCATGAAGTTGGATTAATTGCCGAATTGGATCGAGTGCAGTGTAGAGGAGCTAGATTTGTTCAACGTTGTTATGATAGACTGAGTAGCGTATCCAAAATATTAGAGGAGCTAAGCTGGGAATCACTCACGGGGAGAAGGTAGAATTACAGATTGAAGCTCTTGAAATAATTGGAAGGACGTCTCTTTATCAGGGATGTTGAAAATGTATTATTGCCCCCATCGTACTACGGTAGGGGAGAACATGTCAATAAAATTAGAGAGATTATGTGTAGAACAGATAGATTAAAGATGCCATTTTTTCCACGAACGATAAAGGATCAGAATAACATTGTCCGACGCGGTAGAGTCATATTTGGATCAAAATTGGTCTGGTGTGTATTAAACCCCTACCACACATCATAGCGGTGGCTCGCAGGGTACATAGATAAAATAAAAAATAAATAAATACTCGACAGTCACCCTTTTGCGGTAGCCACTGCCGTCACTCAGGTCAGGGTGTAGTATAAGGACAGGGATTCATTGTTGGTTCGATTGGAAATGCGGGATTAATACAGCTGAGCGTGTTCATGTAGTATCGACCATGAAGAAATGTTGCGGAACGAGCGGAAGAGCACTGCACCAACTTCTTCACCTGGCCTTGCGTCCTCGAGTGCCAGTGCATTGAATGTTTCTCCTGGTGGCGGGGGGAGAGGCGGGAAACGGCGCCTACGCTGGTCATCAAGGCGGTCCCGCAAGCTTCTTCAGAATTGCGAAATCCAGCCTGGGGAATGCATGGTTTAGCTTGTGGTATGCAAGAGGAAATGAGCTGAAAACTGACCGGAAGAGTAGCTTAACCTTAAGTGGGGAATGTTTCACGCGGCGAGAGTACCTGCAAAGGCCGGTAAACTCGTCGTCATACCCCATATTCCTTCAATATACTTCGATCGTAAAAATTCGGTAGTCGGTAGAATGGTATTATCTTCCCCGCCCGTATTATCTTGCCGGCCCCTGTGGCGGCGGGGTAACGTCCTCGCCCCAACCCGCGGGTTCCATTCTCGCCTAGGTGGATTTTCCTCCATCTAGCGCTAGGTTGCATGTAATTGTCTTCAATGTAATGTCCGTATTGTAAGGGTTAGGTGGAAGAACGGACAATAAGTCTCAACCTCCCCCAATTAGGTCGATAAATAAATAAATCTTCGCGTTGAAAGCACCATGCGCACTCACGGCGCGGAACCCATCGTTCATATCCTCGCGATTTCCTCCTCTCTCAAACACCTCTCTCCCCTTCCATACATTCTCATGCATCATGTTTCGTTTCACATTTCTACGCCCACAGCATAATCCCTCAGTCGACGGTCCCCATCGCGTCTTCCTTCCCCGCCCTTCTCCTCCTCCTCCCTCCCCGCTTGCTTCTTGCGCCCCTTCATTCTCGCCTCTCTCCTCCTCCCGCCTGTCGGTATCGCGCCCGCACCCGGATGGGATGGCCGTGGGGGCTTTTTAAGATCAAGGACGGCGCAAAAGTTCACCTCCGATACCACTCGAATCGCCGCCTGGCCATTAGGCCGCCCGATTTCGCGAGACTACGAATTACCTGCGGCGAAGGGGAAAAACCCGAAAATTATTCAATTTATTCCTATGAACGTTGTCCCTTCTGTCTTTGTGGATAGTAGCAGCGAACTGTTAACTACTAGTAGTACTACTAATAGTCTGAAAATAGTCGTATATCAATGTATACACAGTTTACCTTTCTGTTTTCCTCGCTGCATGCTGGAGCGAAGACTGTTTTAGAATAAAACAATCCCAAAAGATGCCGAGTGAAGTGCTTAATACGCCGTGTTAATTGTGTAAAATGTGAAAATGACAGGACATTACGCTGAAGTCCGACTTTTTCGCTCGGTGTTTACATATTACATCTTAGCCTGTGGGTCACCACGTGGGAATACGAATCCCGCCAGGGAAGAAAGAGTGTCGAAATATACTTCACACTTTCAGGCTTCATTTCGTGGAATTGTTGGATGTCCATATTAAATGAGTTTGTAGTTTTCCACCGAGGTCTGTGGAAAATTAAAAACTCATTTAATTACAAACTCCTTTGGATTAAGCCTGCTGGGAGAAGTATATTGGATCGGTTAGGAAGAGGATAGGTATGTGGGACGGAATGAAAAGAGGAAGGAATGCGGAATTGAAGAAGTTTTAATTGTAATCAGATTTTCAAGGACATTGTTTTGTTTTTAACAAACAATACAACTTCCCCCAAAAACGTATCCTTCACCAACGATATATACGTCGGGATAGGCAAAGAAATTTATCATTGTTCAGTTGGTGTCCATCCAAAACCTACATTAAACGGTAGCATAGCAATAATAATAATTTTATTACTAGTTTAATCCGAAGACCGATTGAGTGAAAATCCCCAAACTACCCTACCCAGCGAGAAATAAAAAAATTATCAACTAAATATAAAAAAAATATCAACGCCCCGCTACGTTATTCAAATAAAGCTTGATAATTTTAATTCCATAAAATTCATAGTATTTGCCAATCAGAATATTAGGATTTGGCGGTATATTTTGCATACTTATATGATTGTCGGGAATAATATCAATAAAATGCAGAAATGAAACCAGTAGTTCCGTAAGGTCAGATTTTTAACGAGATATTTCCTCAAAGCTTCCTCCTAATGCAAAAGAGTAATGTGAGGTTTGGTGACTCGCCCTGTTTTCAAGAGAGCCTATTCAGAAGATTGAGTGGAAAGTTTTCACGCTCCAGTGCACATACGTTTTGCATGTTACAACAAGAGTTACTCCGATACCAGTTATGACGCATGTCATCGACATGTGCGCCTTGCGAGCCTATTAATTATACATTTTTCAACGTGATCTCGGAATAGAAGCAAAAAACACTGAGATGTGATGCCAAATTCATTTCGTTAAGTATGTATAAGCAGAGCTGATGGGTCTCGAAACTAAATTCTTATAATATTGTCACACATTCTAATTTTCACAACCTTTCATAACAAGTCATCGGCAATAGAAGCGATGACAAAGGGAAATGGCTTACGGTGTCCTCGTCATTCCCGTAAGAATCGGCGAAGTTGTTGTCACGTGCGTAATAACACCGACTCCAGAGCCAGACACAACATCACACTCCCCCGAGGCGAGGGAAAGGCAGCGCAAACAAACGACATCTGACGGTGCAGCATCCGGAGTCGTGCACCAGCACCGTACACTACTGCTTAGTCACCCACTCACTCTCGATGTTAATTCATACGATCCCTACACCGTAGACACAGTCCTTTGAGATAACCAGAGATTTTTAGTTCACCTTGATGAATCGGAAACACTCAAAATTAACAAGAGATCGTTAATATTTCACTCCAGAACAGACGGACGCGTATTTCAACTTAGTAAATTTGACGACTGCCTACACCAATTCATACGACCATATTACCCAAATAGTCAAAACTAGTTGAACTTAACGACAAGCACACGTGCATATGAACAGGCGCGCGGACTGACTGGATGGCCCGGGTCGATTCTCAGGTTAACCCAAGCTTTGTGATGTTTTGGGTACCAGCTCTTCCTGGGAAACCAAGGGTGACACAGGGAAAGAAACTGCCCCACCTAAACTGAACAAAAAATTAATATTTATCAGGTGAACATTGGGTAATTGTGACGAAAAAGTGAAAAAGAAATTTCATCTTTCACTCGCTATGGCTCATATAGAATGTGCTGCTATTACGTGCAATCCTCATGAAGTTGGACCAATTGCCGAATTAGATCGCGTGAAGCGAGAGGAGTTAGATTTGTAAAACGCTTTTCATGGGAAACTGAGTAGCGTATCAAAATTGTCAGAGGAGCTAGGTTGGCAATCACTCACGCAGGAAGGTTAAATTACAGATTAAATCTCATGCATAAATAGGAACGATATGTCTATGACGATAATGTTGAAAATGTATCATTGGCCTCATCATACTACGGTAGGAGACATCATGCAAATAAAATTAGACAGATTAAATCTAGAACATATCGATTTAAGATGTCATTTTCCTCACGAAAGATTAAATATCAGAATAACGCTGCCTTACCGCGCTTGGGAGGGAAAGTATTTTGGGTCCATAGCAGCTTGATGTATAATCACCCCCTGCCACACACCCTAGCGGTGGCTTGTAGGGTACTATCTAATAAAAAAATAGTAAAAATGTGTAAATTTCACACACCGTAAGGCTTAGTACTCGGTGAGCTCTAACATCACTGATCAAACCGTCCTTCGGGTTGATTACTGTGGCTTATTTACAAACACAAAAGTACATGTATCGTAATAATAATATGACGCACCATGCACAATATACACCAAAAAGTTAAGTATTATTTTAGGATTTTCGATTATGCCAGCCACCTTGAACAGTTTGAAAGGAGTGATTGAGGTAAGGCATTCCTCACAAGTGGAACCATCAACTCACCACGCGACGAGATGAATGATTACATAATAAAAGTCCGCCTTTTTCCATAAGCACTCAAATTTGGAATCTTTTATTAAGTTTCGAGGGCTGCTTATAAGATTTCACGAGTCAATAAAGTTTCCTTAAATGTCAAAGAGTTTATGAAGCGGACGATTTTTTTGGCAAATGATAAGGAAAGGCACTCCATTAAGCGTTATTACATTGGCTGGAATTCCAAATTAGTTGAATTCTGTCCCGCTTCGCCCGCAGACCATCACCTAAATACGGTGAGCAGACTTATAGGCTTCGCTTTCATGCGGCGGAAGTGTCTTTTTTATTAGCCGACGACAAAAGATAAACCGAAGGCGTAGCTTTGAAAGAATCATTGTGTCGGTGGGAGTCAGTCAGGGACTCCATCTCAAGTAGCCGACGGCGATGCTCTTTGCATACGAAAGAGGCCAGTTTCATTCTCTTTTCTTAAGAGCCAACAGGTTAGTTGAGCTCCCCTGAATCCTCTTAAAGCGGGAGAAATGGAGAGTTGAGGAGAATATCTCCATTGGCGAACACATATAATGCACTCATAAAATATGGGCGAGAAGTAATAGGTATTTGATAGAAATGAATTCCGACTAAATGTATATCTTATTTTTTCGAGTATGATTCAGAGTTCAAAGAAGATTAATTTAACCATGTTGTGTGGTAAAAATATACTTCTTGAGAAACAAAATTTAAACCTTGAAACCCGTTTCCATTATTTTCTTATGCTGAGTAGAATAAAAAATGCATTGCTTTCATTATAACTGTTCGAACCGTTCTAAATCTATATTCAACGCTATAAAATGCTCCACGGACCGTTGAAAATGCATGTGGCATGGTGTGTTAAGATACGATAAAGGAAAAAGTGTGCTAAAGGCAGATTGGTGTTTTTACACGTATTATGTACCAACCTTTCATCTACATCTATGCACATAGAAACCTGACGATACACCGAAAGGGTGTGTGGCAGGGGGTGCAAACACCAGGTGGGGTGGGTGAGGGACGAGGAATGATTTAGGAGAGGAAGGGAAAAGAGAAAAAAGTGTTCACTGAAAAACCTCAAATAGCGTGCAAATTTATATACGAGCTGGAGGAAGACTTAATTCAAAACAAGTGTCAATTTCGCCCAATAAAATAGTTCTTTGGCATGCGAAAAAGGAGGGAATAAAAATGAACCCTAACTATTTATACAGAGGAGGTTGTGATCTTTAATTATTCCAGAGGGAAAACGGATCATTGAATCCAAAGATTGGACATCATACGGATCCATGATTTTGTCACCCATGCTTGAATTTCTGATTCGGTGTGCGACTTGAATTATTGCATAGATTCCGTGTGTAAAATTATAAAATTACTTAATAATAAGTTTAATTGCCATTAGAAATAGAAAATATGGAAAGACCACGGTGGAGGAAACGATGAATACACATTCATCCCAGCAACAAATGTTGTATTTGAGTTGAACTATGGCGTTGAGTTATTATATTTTCTTCACTTATAAATGATAACTTAATATATTAGGTAATGCCAACATAATGTCGACCGTTTGAAGTATTTCAGTGCTTACTTGTAAAAGCTCTTGATCATTAGCATAATTTCTAAGAGTGGCAGGGGATCGGATTGGTGCGACGCTATAATAAGAGGCGTTGGCGCTATTCGATAAGATAACTGTAATGCCAGCGTCGGGTTTTCTTCCAATCATCCGCAATTTTCTGAGAAATGACCACAACCAAATTACCCACCTATCCCGAATGATGCAAAGGATATCAGCTATCGATGGCCTTCCCTCACAACTACGAATAATGTTTAGTGTAATTTTCCAAATCGCGAATTCCACCAGGTTTTCAGATATCTTCGATTTTATTTTGCTGGAAATATTTTTGGCACCATTACATCACATCTTCGGTAATATTTTGGGAGTCTGCCTACTCTCATCCTAATACTTAACAAAGATCCACTTGGTATGAGACTAATAATTTTAAGAACTAACTCAAGACGACAGCCTACACTTGTTACGGCTTGGTTGAAGTCGTCTCATTGCGCAACGCTTACGTCATAGCCCGTAATTCGCTATTTATGATTTAACGACGTAATACTCGGTGACGGTGTGCCAAGGGTGTGTCCCACGTAATCAATCTAATGAGATTGATACGATTTTCTCATGATATCTCATGAAAAGGTCAAAACATAAATGTTTTGTGAATATTTGTCGACAGTGCTTCACCTACCAATAATTCAGAATTGATATAAATATACAGGTACCGGATATAACTGTACACTATGGTTACGTTATCCACAGAAACAACCGACGAGTCTATATGAAGTCGTAAGGAATACATTTCAATTGTACATTTTTCAAACGTAAGCGTTATCTTGTGAAATTTAAAAGCTGTGTCTTCTTTGATGCTGTTATAGAATGGTTTTTCTTAAATGTGCCGGCGTAGGCAACTCAAAACGCTACGATTATTGTTATCCGCCGTATTTCTTTAGTTTAGCAATACCTTTCTGATGCAAGAAGAAAATAGCTGGAAAATATAATGCAATGCAGCCTTGTATGTGCATTTATATGAATTACTTTCACAACAAAAGAAGGTTTATATTTATTCTGCATGCCATACTCAGTAAGAAGTACTCGATAAGCCTTCCACTGAATATTTTGTCGTAGCACTCGAAATATCATTTTCTGTAATCAAACAGCGCTGACACTTAGAGATATGATATTGTCGTGTTTTAAATTAGTTAAGTGCGCCATATAGTGTGATTATTTTGATGATTACCCACACGTGGTGAATAAAATGTTAAAATGAAAAAGATGCTCCCGCTCCGAACGCACATTCGAATTTTTTTGCCGCCTCGGGCTTTTGGTTATTTCTTATTCCTATTGAAAATCAGTACACCGGGTGCCTTTAAAAAAAATCTTTCCCATACAACGTTTCCCCAGTTTCTATATCCTCGAAGGCCTTGGAGATTACATCTACCAATGCAAAAAATTACCCTTAAGTCTTGACTCAAAAGGAATTCGAGGCCGCTCGGAGATGCCGGTACACGCGCCTCGCCTGAACAGTACTGCCGTGCGGTGGGCCGAGTTGCTTTTGAATTGATACAATAAGTTGACAGTAGATAACCTTCTGTCGAAGAAAAAAATCATAAAAATTCGTAAGACATTCTTTAAAAAATCGTAAAAAAAAGTCGTAAAAAATTCGTGAAAAATTCGCGAAAAATTCTTGAAAAATCGTGAAAAATTCGTAAAAAAAATTCGTAAAAAATTCCGAAAAAATATTCGAATAAAGACTAAAAATTAGGAGGAGATTTGCGCTTGGGCGACTCAAAAAGACGTACAATGCGCGATAGTCATGACTGAGATGGCATATCACATAAAGAGGACATTTCCTGTGCTAGAAGGAGCGCTGAGCTTTCTAAACAGCATGCACGAGATAACATCGTTGGTGAGACGAATTTCAATACGTGGATCAGAAATGTAGCCGGCTGGAAAAGACAACTGGGAAACATGACATGAGCGAACAATAAGAGAATAGAGACCCTAACCAAGCAGTGATGAACTAAAAGTAGTAAGTGATAAATAGGAAAGGAAAAAAGCCATCATGCATGAGGACTGAAGAAAGTTAGCGATGCAAAATGTATGAGTAAATAATTATTGGTAGCTGAAGTGCTCCGCGGATTCTGTTACATCTAAATGACCTGCCATTTACCAATGCTACCATTAAAAAAGATAATGGAGGCATCATTGCATTCCTCACATTGAATTAAATACCCCTTGCCGGCGACATACTCCACATTTCTCACTTATCGTAAATTAGGGAGATGTTTCTCGCCAAACCACGCACCCAACTGGTCACCCTAAAGGCTGGTGTGAGTCTTTGGGAGCACATGGTAACAGATGACAGCCTTGTGCATTCCTCTCATCGAGGGGGTGGGAGTGAGCGGTTCCTTTCCCCGTCTCGCCTGCAATTTTCCGAAATTTGAAAATCGCCCAGAAAATCACATTTTGTCCGAAGCGGAAGGTGCCCAGAGACGTAAACACCCAGAGGGTGCCCAGGGACCCGGAATCGCACCTGAATCTTTCGGTCTAGCAGCCGAACGCTTCATCCGTTTAGGCAACTGCGCCATCGTACTTAGAAAACGGTTATGAAACTCCAGTAATGGGCGTTATCAAGAAACTTTATTCGCAAACGACTGCCACATATACACTGACAGCAGCTGTTCATGCATGAATCATTCCCGTCCGTGCTAAAAGTATAACGGATCATTCAAAGAGCTGCGGGAAATGACACGACACCTACTTCAGCAGAGTCATCCGCCGATTTGCACCGAATTGCAGGAATTTCTGAGCAAAAATCACTCGCTAGACCGGGATCCCCGAGCTGGTGTGATGTACCGCCATAAGGAATATTAGCTAGCGACGCTCTAAAAATCTCGTGAAAACTCCTTCATCCCGTGAAAGACTGACAGGGCACTGCTGCCTTAGGAGCGTAATTACAAGAGATAGCATATGTACCTCTACAGTGAAAAAAAAGAGAGCCTTAGCATGAAGGCATATGGAAATTAAAAAAAAAATCTTTTACGAAACAAACACATGAAATTAAAAATTAGAAAATGTTTTGCAAAAACGTTTATTTTGAGTAAAATTCAATACGGATGTGAAACTTGGAGATAGGGAAAGTTTGAGGAGTCTCGGTTGAAAGCAATGGAAATGTGAATTTGGAGACGGATGACAAAAACGGGATGGATATACCCGAAAAGCATTCTAGAAACATTGAAAAACATTAAAGAAGAAAGGAATTTAATGAAAAAGATGGAGAAGAGGAAAACTAAATTTGTTGGATATTTTCTTCGGCATAACAACTTCCTGGAAAATATAATGGAGAAAAAAGTACTAGGAAAAAAAGGAAGAAGGCCAAGATGGAAGTTTCTGAATGACATAAAAAGTACTACAAGAGTCAAAGCATATGTTTAAGGATTTGAAAAAAAACAGCAATGGAGGGGGATATATGGTTAAAATGACAAGGCACCGCCTTAAGAAGATGATGATGAGGATAAGAGAGTCCGGGGCCGCTCTCTGAGAAGACCCCTTCTCACCCATTAATTAATTGAGAACAAATGATTAGTTTAACTTTGTGAACAAAAAACTAACGAAGGAACCATCTGTTTTCGTTTCTGAATGGCGGGAAAAGGGAAATAAAAATGTCTCCGTCAAAGAAAAGTACGCGAGGGAAACATTTGGCAATCACGAGGCAAGCCATCGACACGAGAACAAATTCAATATGAACATAAAAAATCGAAGAGATTGATAAACAACGTTCGCTGTTTTCTGTACCACGCTCCATTAAAACATTCCGACACGAGATGGGACATTTGGCAGCGAACCTCAGTTATGCCGCGGTTCTTTTTCTCTTCGGCCCGCTGCGGGGCCAAATGTCTTTCACGCACGGGTCTCGCGTCGATTTGAAAACTGTCGGATGGAATTAAATCAGGTTGATGCCAGTCGAAAGGTGAAACAAACATGAGTTGCTGTGAGCTTTCTATTGGCCCGCCCATAATCAATGAGAAAAAGCATGAAAATTCACGCAATTTAGTCTCATGACTTGAAAACTGTTTTCTAATCTCGAATGGTTTTGTGACGAAGTCATTTGAGTTTTCCCATTTTCCGCTAGCGTTAAGCTGGTGTGTTGTGCCTGCAAGACAAGAACTCAACATACGCGCTTTATATATGCGCAATATCATTTACATATTCTCTGCTCTGCTATTAAATATTTTAACAATATAAAAACCATAAACACAGCAATCAACCCGAAGATCGGATTGGTAGGTGATGGTAGAGGTCACCCGACGGCGTGTGAAATTCCCGAAGGAATGTGCGTAAGTCGTATAAAGTTCGACGGCGTAAGAAATTCACACATCAGGGTAGGGGGCCGGCTACTTTCCCTACGCCGGTTATGATTTCCCGGGAGCATCTGGTACCCGAAAAATCACACAGCTTGGGTGCTCCTGAAAGTGCCCAGAAGGCCCGGTATCCCTCTCCGGGCAGTGGCCCAAAGTTCTACCCCTGGACTACCGCGTACCTACGAAAATATATTCTTTTGGTAATGCATTTTCTTTGATAATACTCAATTACCTGATTGTCAAATGTAGTATCCTTGAAATATATTGTTTTGAGAAGATCATTAAGTACACTTCGACGTGATCGAGCCGGCTCGAATGAAGAAAATGGAACGTCTGATTTCTTGGAACCTTTCTGCTCAAATGGTTTTCGTCAAGAGTTCGAAATGGTGCCGGTATTAACAAAAATGTCACTACTACATTGAACTCCCAATGGCCATATCCTTACTACATACGGGAGTATCCGGATTCAATATAAGTAACTGTTATATAAATACTGTGCATAAATTATTCAAATTTTATTTTTATAATTAAAAAAATATTATTAAAATTATAAATTTTTGGTGAATAAATTTTAAATACAAGAAACATTATTCGGATTGAAAAAAATCAAAGCAGTCTTTGAGTCGTAGATCGGTTAGATACGTGCAGGTGAAGGTGGAATTCACTTGGTACTTAATCCTGCGACATGTTAATTTCAGACATTTGGGTCAGAGGGCCGCCTGCTTTCCCTCTGCTTCAAGCGGTTTCCGAGGAAGATCAAGCACACAGGAAATCTTGGGCTTGGGCTTAGCTGAGGTTAGGTCTTAGCGTTGTTTGGACCTCTCCCGCGACCTTCTAATATGCCGTGGAACACTCCCTCCTACCCACTGAGCTAGTTATCCGATGCACACTAAACGAATCGCAGATAGATACGTCCAGGGATGTGATTTATTTTTGCTTTCATGGAAAATTTCAGTTCTTTTGGCAGGAAATTTTTTATGGATTTGTCCTTGACGAACTTATGACGTGCTAATGAGAACAAAAAGGTCTTTCATCATCAGCAGATCCGAATCGAGCGAGAAATGAAATGGTAATGAGGAAATTACAGTAGGAGAAACTTTTTAGAGTGGAATCAGATAGAGAAATTGGAATCCAAATTGAAATAAAAATGCAGGTGCTGTTTATAAACGAATACAGGAACCAAGTCAACGTTCACTTCGGTTTCTGAATTCCTGGAAAAAGAATACTAAAATGAGAAAAATGGAATTAAAGAAATGCGAGAATATGAAAGGGAAAATATTACATTCCGCTTTGAAGTTAAATGTCTGTTCCGCTTCACAGTTAAATATTATTCAACTATTTGAACCTCGAAGTTGGTATATTGTATTACCCTGCAAGACGCCGAAGGGGGCACTAGGCATAATTTACAATTTGACCTCTAAAGTTAAAACTTTCATGTTTTATATTTTGGTTTATTATTTTGATTCACTGCTATGATCTATAATTGTGCGCAGGGCAAAAATAATTCCTGATACGGATTTTCTAGAACTATATTTCCATTAATTATTCGTTTCCCTTCCGTGGTCTCCTGTCTACCTACCCCAAATGGAGTTAAAATGCTTACCCTGGTGGCAGCTGTGCCGAGTGAATTCCTATCGGCTCTTCCAACGTCGACGTTTCGATGATCTACTACTCACCGTCTTCTTCAGGGCGTCTGAATCCGGGAGGCGATGGGTTACGTGATTAACCCGGAGGAATACCCGAAAGGAATTCACTCATTTTACGAGTCGTATGTTTCCACTAGCTAAAGACGTGAATTTTATCTTTGTACCTTTAACGGCTCGCATTCCAATAATTGCTTGTCACTTTCTGTCCGTTCGTAATATTTTTTTCCAATCTCGAACGACTTTCATCCTATTTTGTTTTATCCGGAAATTAATCATTTTTGCCCAGGGTCCCAAAAATTAACGCCTCACTTCCGAATATTTCCTCACTAGCCGTTTTGTGACGACCAGTTTACGCTAAGTCATTTCCGTCTCTTCGAATCTTTTCTTTCGAAATAAGAGACCATTATTCGTGAATTTTCATTTGTCAATCAGATGAAATAAACCAAACTTAAGGCCAAATTTAGCGAGAAATAGGAAGAGTTTCTGGAAAGCCAAAATTTCGCAGGGCCTTCCCGGAAAAGTCATACGTTTCTTTCTCACATAACTTCCCTACAACAAAAGCACATATTTATTGGCACGGAAACCCACATATGTGTTTTTTTCTTTTGCCGCTCGGTTCAGGTCCACGGAACGGAATTCGACTGGTGAGTTCCCTCACCCCCTTCATCACCTTCTCCCAACCCCCATCCCGCGGCACTGGCACTCCTCGTCCAAGGTCTGCGCTCGCCGCATTCGACCTTCGCCAGATACCCCCGCCCGCCTTCCTTCCCCCCCATCCTTCCCCCAGCCCAAAAGTCCCGCATCGCAACGCTTGGCTCAATTTTTTCCCCAGCACAAAGGAAGTGAGTCACCCATCCCACCGACGGCGAACGGGCGGCGATGACTTTCAGGCTCCACGCTGAATCTTTCTTTATTTTTCATTCATTTCGTGGCGTGAATCCGATCCGATTTCTCACGTATTGTTTTCAAGGGTTTAAAGTTTAAATTCTCGGATGTTTTCCTGGTCCAATGCTGTTTCAAGTAGCCATTATTCCGTCCTTGCTTCGGCCACCGTGACCTGGGTCATAGTTTGAAACCGGGACACAAATATTTTTGCATGACCGAATAGTATTTATCATTTTCTCAATCAAATAGAATGGTCTCCGTTTCTAACGCGTACATTGTCACAAATTTAGAATAGAATTTATTGAATCCAAATAAGGAACAGTGGCTGATTATATTATTTAATATTGTTCAGCGTCTATGATAAAAGTGTAAACCTTCATGAAACTCAACAGCAATGCTTTTTTTATTTGACATTTCGATTTTCCTGTGATCTATTAAAAATGTTCCTTCAAAACCTAACACCGTAGGTCTTTAATTATTCACGAAATGAAAGATGAGACGATTATAATAACATTTTTTTAAAATTATGAAGTATTGCGAGTCAAAAGTAGTCTTGTGTAAGCACCCCCTGCCTCACACCCTAGCAAGGACTTGCTGGATACTATGTAAATAAAATAAATAAAATTAGAAACTCTAAAACAAACGCCATCGTTCTTTGCCTCACCTTCACTTCAGATGAAGGCCACAGTGAAAGCACAAATTTCACAAACATGAGTCACAGTAAATGAAACCAAGTTCAAGAGAAAACCATGCCATAATGAGTCCTTTCGAGATTTGATTTCAAACACTGAAAAATTCTCTTTTCTGAAATCGTTTGAATAATATTCAATGCTATTTAGATGCCAGTAGAGAAAGCATCGGCAGGGTGACTTCTCAGTGTTTCGAGATCTCATAGTTAAAATATAAGCAGTATGTTTAAGAACATATCACACCACACAGGTAGCATACCTGTATTTCGTTCAAATAGCCTCTATAAAATTGACACAAGTTCGACGAAAAAGAATGCTGCCGTTAGTACAATTACGAAATATAGATAGGGGAAGGAAGCGCAATTAGAGGACTAAATAGAAGGGAAGTTCCTCTATTCGAGGAGTGCGAATCAGTCCAAGAATTTTTGAAAAGCACAGTTCATTTCGAGTTTCCACAAGACACACGCCATATTGGCCGACTAGAGATACACTGATTTACTGCAACACTAATCAAATAGAAACTCATATCTCCCCCGCACGATTCACGATCACAACAAAGTCAACGCCCGAACGCAGTTTCTAATTCACGACAAGACCTTGTCATCCCCATTCACGCTCACAGGATTGGTACCGTGGCTGTCGTGGCAAACCCGCTGGCAAAATGTGTACAGAGGAACATCAGAGCAATGGAGGGGAGACAAAAGGAAGGAGTTTTGTTTTTAAAGGCGGCGTGGTTGAGGAGTGTAAGGTTCATGAAGGTTCGAGGTTCTCGAAGCCGGTCGATTTCAGACAACCTTTCGGTGGGAGGTATCCAACCCTTTCCCCTCCCTCCAACCCCCATTAGGCCACACCCTGCACACGTTTACGGTCATCCCTTGAATTTTTCCTTTTATGACTACCCCATAAAACAAATTCATGACTACTTCGGGTGAATGCGACCTATCTCAATAACGCGCCAAAGCCTTCCTTATCTTCTGACCTCTCCTGCAACATGTGGAACATTTGCTTTCTTCGGATCGTATCTCATGGCATCGCAACAGATCACGATATTCGAAATAGCAGACGAAATTGGAGAACAGACCGGGAATACAATTACAACAACGGTCTTTATTTCACGTCGTCAAAATTCTTTAAAAATATGGCGAATGATGTTTTTACCACATTGCCATATTTCCTGTAGTACACCGTTTAAGAGGCACGAATGTTTAGTAAAAGAAAAAAGTGTAATTAGAGTGAGAGTTTTGAGTTAAACCGTACTTGGTAATTTTCTCTACCCTCATCATTGCTAATTCTTTTTTGATATTCAGACATTAATGATTACGCTTTGACCGTTGGGTTAGCATTTTAAAATAAATCTGAAACTGAAGGAAAGAGAATGGAAAAGGAAGAAGAGGGATGGACTTAAATACTTTAAGGAAAGTTGAGTGAATATAGTCAGGTAAGACGCGAGTAGTGTACACAAGGAACAGGAGAGCGCTAGAAGTATAATGATCGGAAAAGTATCCGAGATGATATCGAGGGAGGATCACCACTATTCTCCACTTCCCCTTGGATTAAAGCTGTAATGCTTCCGAGGCGACGTATTCACTGCAGAACTTTCTCCATGCCTTCTTCGATCCGAGTGAAAACATTCACCAATGAAGAAGAGCCCTCAGTGGGACAACGCGTGCAGTGGAAATACAACATCCCTAGGGACAAAAGAACGAGACGCGCGTCCAGTTAAACAGGTTTCCCGATACTGCAGAGGTCAGCAGAACTTATTTTGGTTCGGCATTCATGAGCGACTCTTTCGCGCTTGATTGAACAAAAGGATATAGAAGAGCGGACCAGTCTCGCAGACTGCACGCCCTCGACTGACAATCCATCGGTTCCAATACAATTATATAACGACCGCTTTTAAACTAACGGCCAGCATCCGCGGCAAACTTATCGTATTTTCTATCCGATGGGTTATGCGAATCGTCACACGTTCCGCCAATTATCGTATACTTTGCGGCCCATTTCAGAAATATTTATAAATTCAGATATTTCACGTTAACTTTGCGCTGTTATTAATTTTCTGGTACCAGTTGAGTATGTCGCGAGGGAAAAGTGCATTCAATATTTCTAGTTCGGATAGTATATTACGCAAATATTAAAGAGTATTTTTCTGAATTGCTCGAAAAAATGTTTAATGCATTCATATTTTTCGAGTCCCAGGATTACTTTTGAAATCGAAGTAAATTGTAATTTTCCAGAAGAAATGAGAGATACGAGTACTTATGCATTTAAATTGTTATGAAAGCGACGGAATTGTGATTTTGTGGCATGTAAACGGTCCTTTTTTCCGGAGAGATCCCCTTAATCCTGCATTCGGAAGAATAAATTCAACGAGGGAAGATTTTCTTTAACCGGAGAAGTAGAACCGGTTAAAGATACCAAGATGAGCCAACGGCGAATAAAAGGATATTAGTCGTCTTTATTACCGATCATATGGCACTTTTATTCCTTCTATATTTTTTTTTATCTACGCCAAGGGCAATTGTTCAATACTGTTTCAATATTTATAAGACAGTTCCCAAGGAAGACCATGAATCTCGTTTCAAAGAAGAAATGTTCTCGTGCAAGAATGGAGTAACGAGGTTTAATGTGGAAAAACTCCAAGAACAAATTGTAGCTTTCTTCAAATCCGAGCTTGACAGCGGATTCGGGTTCCCTCCACAAAACCTAATTCGGACAGCAACTTGAACACTGTGGCGGGAATTTGAATTAAATATTGGGGAAGACTCCATGCTTTTCGTTTAAAACGAATGTCACTGAATTTAACATCGCGACATCATGTTCATGTCGTATGTACATGATCACTCGTTGGCTTGGCGAGAGATATTTTCCATTTCCCCGTAATGAATTTAATCTAACCCTTTGCATTCAAATAACTTGCGTAACCAAATGAGTGCATCTCCCAGAGAAACGACGACCAATTATTAAGAGTAGAATAAATAATAGAACTTCCTTTCTGTATGACCAGGTTTAATTTTGCGTACATTTTGGAGTAAATTTTGTTCATATCCAAACGTAATTAAAAAATTATCCGCAGCCGGGATCTCTCTGCCCGGGATCCAGAGGTCACATTTTTGCCAAGAGTAGCTAAACATTCTCCGTAGGCGTGACATCTTCATTAAACTGTAACCATTAAAAGTTTCGATGAGTGATTTGAGTATGTTATTTTAATATGTGAATGTGCAGCTTTTCCGTCATTATAATCCATGCATGCCGGAGGTACACTCAAAAAGATCCGGTTAACAATGAAAGAAGAGCATATTGACGGGGAATTTCGGTTTTAGACCTATCCCAATAAACCGTGTAATTTGTGCTTAGTTAAATCCGTTTCATTACTTAACGATTTCATCCTACAGAGCTATATTGCATGAATATTGAACTGGGACACTATATCCACCTTGGAATCGCAGTTTTTTGCGATTCCGTGCAATACCTTTAATATCGAACTTCAAATTGGGCACATTGCAAAATTGTGCAGCTCTAAATCTTGATTTCAAAGACACATATGCCGGTTAGCTCCGTTTAGCACAGGTTGGGCATATGTTTTTCTGACGCGCTGTCGCTAACCTAAGTATTAAAACCAGACCTGCGAAGCGTCACTCGAGAACATTTTCAGCGATTTCTCATAAAATTCCGACGAAAACATGGTCGAAATCGGGATCGTTAAAGGATAGATAATTCTCCCTGTATCTTTCTCTTTCCCTGATTTTCCTGAGTAGACATTTAATGCAAGGCAGTGTTTCCCAACCTTGTTTAGATCACAACAGTCAAAAAAAGCTGAGAAAATGTATTTTAAATAGAAACTTCAAATAAAAACGGAGCATTGATAAAGCCGTTTTCAATTAGAATTTTTTCAGTCAATATAAATTTTACCTAATATGTACCAAACTACATATACATAGTACTCCGCAAGGTGATGCGGCGGGGGATGTTAGGTCACAACTCGTAATTAAGAATAAAACCGCATGAAAAACCCAAAACGCAGGCAAATCTACACACAAAAAATCGAATATATTCATGCCAAAACCTTTAAAACTCACACAAATGCAAATGCATTAAACATTACAGATACTGTCAACTAACAAACACATGCACCTTATGTCTACGCAATGGATAATCCTGTCCTGACTTGCATATTAAATTTCTTTAATATTTCTATAGCGACTTCGGTTTCTTACGATTATGATTCCTGGTTGTCCGGGGAAAGAATGAATACCTGTATCTATCTGTACTGGAATCTATATCCCTTATTTTATCTTTATGGTCTGATCTACCTAAGTTATGTGGGGCCATAACAATTCCTTTGGTATCAATGTTAAACTCGCTTGTTCTTAACCTTTCTAAAAATCTCAGTCTGGCTTGTTCTCTTCGCATCCCAAGTGGTTCACAGCCTAATTCCCCTAAAAGGCCTGTCACACTTATCTTCTTACTATAAACATTTTTCTCGAATCTGACGGATTTTCTCTAAGCTTTATCTAATTCTTTTTGCCAAATTTTCTCCCACGGATCCCAAATACTTGCGGCATATTCCAAATGAGGCCTAACAAGAGCGAAACACCACCTCTCTTTAACTTTCTCATTACATTTCCCCACCATCCGTTGAATGAAGCCGAGTTTCTTTAAAGCGGATCCGCATGTTGTCCTGATATGTGGCCCCCATGGAAGGCGTGGTGTTAGAACTACCCCCAAATATTTAACTTGATCGTCCGTAGTTAGCACTACTACTAGTTCCTTTACAGGGGTTGAGAGCATAATTTCCTGATTTTCCCCCAAAATATTCCAATCGCCCTCCTGTGCGGTGCACGATCCACATTGAGACACACCTAAGGTGACAAAGAAAAATGAACTGACCCAATTTGTAACGCGTAAATTATTACTATTATTTAAGAAGAATCACGTTGCAATTAGGCGATTTTCCTGGCGGCAACGGTTAACACGAAGATGGGTTTGATGCAAGTTGATAGAACAGCTTTCACAAACACAACCAAACTTCAAGCCGATGGTCATCGTCTTTTTCAAGGCCAACATTAAAAATGGTCGAAGCAACAGCCAGAAGTACGAAAGGATCAATGGACCAGATCGCGAAACGGTTGTGCCCCACAAAAATCTCACCCTCCGTTAAGTTAACAATTGTCTTGGGACATCCAAAGAAAGACACCTCATGAATGACCTAAAATTATCGACTAACTGCCGGGACTCTCAAAGATAGCCGCTCTTGTACCCACCCGATCGGATTAGTGCCCACGCAGACTACGAACCATTTCTGCCGAGGTGTGTTGACGACTTCAACCAGTGGCTTAGAATTATTGGATTCGATCAAATATTTCGGATTCGAAGACCCGAGGCACACAGTTTGCTAAAATCAAGCCTTAACTACCGCACTGACTGAGAAACATTGAAATTCAACATTCTACATTATTAATACTTCGCGAGTTTTATAGAGCATGCTACCTGTAAACCAGTCACTAACTGTCTTTAATTCTTAGCGAAACTCTAAATACCTATGAATCGTCATAAAAAATGTAACAACCGATTATAGTCCATTGAATTTATCGCTTATCTTTCCTACTTGATCTTACAGGGTGACGCACTGAGGTGATGAGCTACGAATTGATATTAAAAGTTCTCCTTCCGAACCTGAACAATTTCTTTGGGTAGAGAGCGCCTGGCCTTCTTTTTCTTTAAAATCGCATAGTCTTGACGGTTATAATATACATGCGTTATATGCCTTAGTCAGAGGCGGAATGGAGAATTTATATTCGCGTGCGGATTTCTTAGAATATAAGGAAATATTTTTGGTGGGGGGTCTTCTTGTGCCATCATGAGAACAAGTCAACGAAAGGTCGAGTTTAAAAATTGAATATTTGGAACTTGATTGTTTAAAGATAGAATAGATAAAAACAGAAATAAATTACAGTTTTACGAAGATTAGACATCACATGCTCGAAAAATAATCGACAACAAGGTGTTTTGACAAAGATAGCTTTCGGGTGAATAGCAAAATGTGAACTACCGTCGGCGGACCCATTGATTGACAAAGTGAATCTACGCTCTGTATTTGGAAAATACCTATAATTTTAGATTTCATATCGATCTTATTTTTTTCCTTTTTGGAAAAAATTATTTCGGAAGATTGGACCCTGGTAATGAACGAAAAAGCATTTATCATCAATACATCATTAAGGCTACGTACATGACATACTGCAATGTTTTATTAGCTTCCATACTTAGGTCATTATACATCGAAAGTTAGCTCAGCAGTGACATTTTTATCATCTTAGTAGCATAAAAATGTGGTACCAGAGAAAAAAAGACATAAAAACAGTTGTTTAGAGTGAGCCACTACACGAGTCACACACTGGGTCATTGGAAAAGCAATCCAGAGAAGACAAGAAACCTGACATTGAAGGTGGATACTGAAGATGAAATGGGCAATAAAAGTAAGACCGGAGGAAGTGTATATGTAAAATAGCAATAGAAGAAACGGCAATATAGAACACGATGGACAGAAGACCAACCCGAAGCAAAAGTCAAAGAAATCTTGGGATATAATGGATGTAATAGGAATAAGATATAAAGGAAGGCCCCCTGAAGAAGGCAAGGGGACAAATACGCAGGTGAGACAAAAGAAAATAAGTAAAAACAAAACCGAAGGTTTATTCCGGCATATCTAATGGGGTTAGCGTAACAGAAAGGGAAGAGTGTAAGGCTGCACTCCACCAATATTTGGATTGAAATACTGAGGATGGATGCTACAAGGGGTGAACCCTATCTGTTTGAAAAAATGAGTGTTCCCTACGTAAAATAGATTGGCGTTAGCTTAATATTTAAAAATTAATTGGAATAGTTGGCTTAGGTTTAAATTAATATTCAATGCAGGCTCGAGGTTGATCAGAAAAACGTTAATGGCAATGAAAATAAACCCGGATTGACGATAAAGGAATTTTTTAATAATAGGAGATCTGCCGTGTAGAGGTGAGTCAGAGACTGTTCCTGAATACGAGTACAAATTCTTAACGACTAATGGAACACTTCCGCATCGTTTGGCCTACATCACAGCCTTCCACGGCGCCTCATAATACCCACCCCAGAGCATGCCGTTCACAATGATTTGCACTCCCCCACCCTCCACCCCGCTTAAATAACACTCTCCCTTTTATAAAATCTATCAACATCGAGCTAACTCTCAATCTACCTTTTCTGCTCTCTCCCAACTCCCCACTATGACTCTCTTATCAACCCACCCCCCCGAGCCATTCGTTTGCCTTCATCACTTTTCACCTAATGTTTACAACCTTCTTTATATCCACACAACTTGGAAGACTCCAACCCGTTTTTTTATTTTCCCATCAGGAAATAACACGAGAGGTTACGCCATCAAAAAGTCATTTGGATTACACTTTTCGACTAAATATAATTTTTCCGGGTGCAATTATTCCGTGCGATGCAATTATGCGAGTGCGAATATTCTCAGATTCCGCCCAAAATTCATCGAGGGATAAAAACGGGTTTTACACCTTCTTTTATTCATCAAAGCAACCGCATTTTCCACACGAGTGATAAGCCGCGAAGTCTCACATATTTGCGGGCAATAAATCACCTTAGTAGTTTTGAATGAATGCAATCAATGATTCGATTAATGGAAATCTCAGGATGATTTTTTTCTCTAAACAATATAAAATAAAACTCCGCTCAACGGACCATACTGAATCAAAAATTTTGATTTAAACACATGAAATTATAATTAAAAACGGTTAACTCCCCAAACGTAGTAATTATTCGCGGAAAATAACAATAAACTACCACAAAACCCTTACTAATTTGTGGCGTCCAAACTCAACCATTTACCCTTAAGGACAGTCAAAAATTATTCATTTATCCTTAAAAGGAGCAGTCACTTTCTCAATATTAGGTCCAGAAGACGTTTCCCTTACCTTAAAGATAGTTAAAAGTTAAAATTGTTGGCATTATTCTCAAAAACGCAATGAACTCCAATTATCTGCGGTCAGCAAATCCCAGCAAATTAAATGGGGAGAGGGAATAAAAATATGGTTAAAGAACGGCTCAGTTGGTCGCTCATTTATCTAACATTTGGCAGTGAAACTTGAGTGGTAATTCCGTGTGGGGGTGTGCCTATGTTTACGGCTGATAGGTGTAAGAAGTTAGCCGCTCGTGTCAACGGCGGCATATCTCTCCATATTTTCGTAACTTCTATTCAGAGGGAAAGATTTTTGATTTATTCCAAAAGTGATTACTGCGTTTTATTCTCTCTAAGCCAACAGATTTATTTCAGGGCTGGGAAAAAAACAAAGCAAGTCTTTACCTATCCTCGCAGTTCAACATAAGAGCTTTTGAATCAATTGTTAGAAATTAAAATGAATCGCTAACATCCAGTAGCAAAAACATGCTCATTGAAGAACACGATCCATTTGAAGAACTTTATTGTCCGAACTCGATTAGGACGCTCAAGCGTAGAAACATGTTGCACAGTAAAAACAAAGACGCGGACTTAACGAAATCTATGTTATATCACGTTATCATTGACAGAAACTATTTGGAAATGAAGTTTGCCAAAATAATATCGTATCACGATCTAAAAAGGTGTACAACCTCGTGAGACCGCTCGAAAACGATTTCAAATCTCCCACGCATAACTAGGATTGAAATAGCCATTTAAAATATGAGTGCATATGTCGAAAACAATTTCGGAGAGACATTTTTACGGTGGAAATTACTGCTACCCTCACTAAGAATCATTCGAGTTTCCTTTTTATTACTTTGACGTCCAGTCACGTTAACAGCGAGGTATAGGGGTAAAAATTTAGGAGAGTATTAAGGTACAGAGATGCCCAAAAATGCCGAAAAACAGTTTCGCTGGCAAGACAGGGCGGCAAACGAAGTCCCTCTGGATATAAAGACTAAGTGCACTTACCGGAATAGTAGCTTGAGGAAGCAGCCGAAGCCGCGACAGGTGGCCACTTCACCGGTGTACGTCACTGTCATCTTGACTCCGGCTCCAAACGAGCAGCTACAAGCGCACAGAAAACGTAACAATCCCTCCGATCCGCGGCTCTCCAAATCCACTGGTTGACTGCTGAGGAACACCTATCGCAGTTTCCATTGACCAACGTAGCTCCCGCCCCTCCCTTCTCCTCTCATCTCAGGATGACGTCACGCCGAAGTCGTACTACACACACGCGCGTCTACTTTCATCCTCCCGCGCAGTAAAGCACGTGTCGCCTTTCTTCCGGTGACAAGCCACCGTAGTGCGCAATTTTTAATTCAAGATATATTTATCTAACGTTCCCGAAAACCGCCAAAATAAACCGCCGTACACCACCGACTGTCACCGCAAGAGATCGAGCGACGGTTGTGGCGTCCCATGTAAGACTCTAAGCCGGCGCATGGTCTTCCAGAGTTGGTCCAGCCCAGGAAAAAACACGATTCTTACATCACACCGCTCGCAGAGTCACGGTATTAGCCTCCATGTACTAAGGGAATGGAAACGTAATTTACCCAGCTATGTGCTGCCACCTATTGACCAAGTGATGAACTAATGTCTATTCTCGCCGCGAATTTAAAAGCGGTATCACCTGCATCAATAGTTGATATGATCCTTTTGGAAATTGGCTTATCCTATGCCATTAACGTTTTAAATAGAGAGCCTTATAATTACATTAAATTATTCCCCGGATTGTGAAAAAATTAAAATACTAATGCCTTGGACTTTATATTCAGTCATCAATACGAATTGCACTTTGTATTATAATAAACTAATTTATGCGTAATTAATGTATTATTATATTAATTTATCTGCTATAAGCAAGTGAAGTGGTGTAATTTTGCAATAATAAAATGTTAAGAGTAATTTTTCTTTGTCCAAACTCAAACAACTCTGTAATTTCTTGTCCCATTGTAATTGTTCTAAGACTAAATAGTCAGGAAACTAAAATCTTCAAGATTATTTCAATAACTCTTTTGCATAAGTGGGGTTAATTTTGTCCTTTAATTTAATAAACACAAACAAACAAGTACATGAACATCACAATAAGCCATTGAAGGCTAACAGATAATAACTCATATGTAAGATAATAAAAAACAAGACATCAAGGGTCAACAACAATATGCATATATCCTTGCATATAAGAAACATAAGGAGAGTTCTCAACCTCTAAAATAATGCAATAGAGTAACACAAAAACAAATTATATCCGTAAGTTTACTTATTTCACTCCTCTGAACAAACCATTTGATTTAAAACATTAAATGAAGTGAGTGATGAGAATTTTAAGACCAATATTTGTCTGACACTGAAGCCTTGAATTTCTTTTTCACTGTTGGGTTCTGTCCATTTTGCTCATCAGCAGTATTCTCTGGATCCTTCAAAAGAATAAGAAACAATATCAACACTTAATGGAATAGGTTAAGCACTTTCTGAAATTTATTATTGTACCTAATAGTTGAACTTACTTTTGTCAATGATTGAAGGGGTCTTTTCTTCCCTTTATCATTAGGAGGCTCAGTATCATTTATTACCCCATTTTTTGAATTGGAAATAGAAAGGTTTTCTGTCTGTATTTCAATGTCTTCTGTCAATTCCTGTGAATAGTAATAGAAAGATATTTTCCCACTCCACTAGGTAAATCAGGAAGAGGCCAAGAATCAAGAAATTATTAAGTATATCCACTCCATTTAGTCAATTAGGAAGAGGTCAAGAATCATATTTATTTCTTCAGGAACTCATGAATAAATCCAAAGAAGGTAATAATTAAAAATAAGTATGAAGGTCAATGTTTGCATGGTATCAAGATATGCCCATTATTGCACGACTGCAGTCTGTTTCTTGCAGTGATAAAAACAATAAACTAAACAGATATTTCCGTTCTCAGGTTCCTATTTAGTCAGGCATACATGCATGGCATAATCGGTAATGGTGGTGCTTTTCATTTTTATTTATCATTTGATCAAAATTTATCTCTCCATGTAATGCTAATTTTGATAGCCATCTCTTTTTTAGTGCAGTAGCTTTTGCTTTCCTCCCTTATATATTACTTTCCCGCCTATTATTCCTCCCTTATATTGATCTAAAATACTGAGAACAATTTTGTCAATTCCCTACCATTTTCCACGTTTTCCATAGAAAGCCATACTAAGACTATAAAAATTAAATAAAAGATTACAGTCAGAATCAATTACTACTTGAGTATCTAAAAAAAACTTATAAAGATAGCACAAACATTGAAAGGGCTACATGCACCTGGTTGGGCCACTCACGCCTGGCCAAAGAAGATTCTGGGAAGGGAAATATATCTTAGTTCACTATTTTTGTCCCACCAAGAAATAAACCGCAATTGCAAAATAATGCATAACTGTCTACACAAGCAAATATTGCTCTAAGCTTAACAAACATCACTCTCATTAATTCTTATCAGCATTATACTTCTTCTGCCCCTTAATTTCCAGGGTATTACCAAGCATTTTGTTTATTTCAGTGGAAAAATATGATGCATATATTCCGTGCTTATCAATATCACTACAGCATATATTTCATTGCACTTACCTGTGTTGTCATTTCACTTTGGCCCAGGGATGTTGCATAATTTTCTTCTATTTCCTCTTCAGTTATAATTCCATCTACCATTACATCCTTAAAGAAGTAGTTAGGCAATACCTTCCTTTTCAAGTTGGGCTTGTTAATAAGACGAAACTTCCTGTAAATGAGAGATGAGTGCTTTTTCATGGGTCTTTTAACATGGAATGCAGTGGCATGCACAGAGGAAAAGATGAGATAGTATATTCGAATAATTAAACTTGAGTAATCAAATCTGATTCATTAAAAGAATTGGTAATTATGCAATACAAAGCATCATGACAAAATATATTAAAACTGCTACCATATTCATTCATATGTTTACTGCTTTTCCTGTCTTAGTCACTGTTAGAATGATTACCCTTTTGATCTCTTAGTTGTCAACTTGAAAACTCCATCCTTGTCCAGTCGGGACATTATACTGCTAGCTGTATTCGCATTGATGCCAGTGGCAACCAAGTCACCTTCTCCAATACGATAGCTCTCATTACACAGTCCTAAGGCCCTCCGATAAAAGCAGATTTCCTGAAATGCATGCATAGCATTTTTATCGAATTTCATTGAAATCTAATACGAAGTTCTTTAGGTGAGTAGAGAAGCTTTTACAGAAAAGACTAACCTTTCTCTCATTGGGCATAATAGATGGAAGGGAAGCATCTGTGCATGGGCTGCTGGGAGAGTCACAAAGCTCACAAATGTGACGCTGTGGAAGGTTGTGCTTGGTCAAAATCTTGAAGCAGTTCTAAATGCAAAAGAAAAATAGTCACTGCATCATCGTGAGGGCATTTACATGATGTCTCAAATGTTGATGATATTGAAAAAGTTATATTATGTTATCTGTAGCACCAAGTACGATATTATCTGCAATTATTCACATAGAAACTGACTAGATTATTCAATGATTTAATATTTAGATCATAAAAAAAATATTTTAGTAAAGCAATAAAAACTGGTGTAATTTTGAGGAAGGTGTCTCCTTTGGTCAAATGAATTAGAAATTTAGGAAATAGTTTACATTATTGATTTATTCTTATGTGAAGATTAATGCCAAATAATTAAATGTGTAAAACTTGATATGTTAGCATTGTGCTTTGCACATTGAACTTAAAAATACTATGGACATGCATATTTTTCTGAGAATCACAAGTATGACCAAAAATGGTAATTCTGTCAGCTAATAAAAATTTTTCTTGCAAGTACCTGATGGATTCAAAGATGTGCAAAATTAGAACAAACTTAGAGCATACTGATTACATACATGCAAACTTAGTATTGGTATTGGAAATAAATATATTGAAATATGTAAGCTGTCTTGTGGATGGCTGACCAAGTATTTGAAACCAAAGGCCATGGAATAGTTTTATTATGTTATATAGCCAAAAGAATATTTGAAAAATGAATTTTAGTTCAAGTTTTCAATCAAGTGAAAGACACCGAGAGTGTAGACCCCAACCATTCCTTTGCCAAAATTCTTAATTTGGATCAGGAAAATTTGATCAGCCATGAGTCTAGCATTCATCAACCACCTAAAGCCACATTCTCTGAGGATCAATTAAAGTTTTAAGAGTTCCCTTAATCATGGGAACCAATCGCTAAACCTAAGCATTGAGATGTATGCAAAACACACTCACGGCATGTTGCCATAGTCTGCATTTGACACAGACCACAAGTAACCCTGAGTCCACTGTCGATCCACATGGACATCTCATTTTCACTTCTTCCACCTCTGGGTCATCCGCTTCAGCCCAGCTGGATCCCGTGGTGGACACTGCAGATACTGAATCAGAGATCATCTCAAATGTATATCCAATGTAAAACCAACCTTATGGATTCTTTGAGGAGGTTTAACATTATTTAATGAATTTTGAAAATTTAATTTAGTCAGGTGAATAACTCTATGCCTAGCATGTATCTATCATGCTATTTCTGGGTTCAGTAAATGCATAAATAAGCTGAACTCATTCAATACAGCCGAAATTTCTGTCTGTTATCCACTCCTTTGCCTCCCAGGTGGATTTCATTCATGAATGTCATTGGATTCAGTCATTTTCCTCAGGCTGTAATGGGACTCTGTGCCCTTGTCCCAAATTTCATCCTCATCTCCATGCTTCAGTTCATCAGCGTTTATTTAAGACTTAGCAATTGGTTATAATACATTATAACCATATCTACTTCTTAATAATACTTAAAAAGATTCACTTTCACCTGCATTGCACAATTCACCTTATTATAATCATTACCTACCTCATTCAGTGTTAATATTACAGGAAAAATCAATGGTATGAATGTAAATATGTATTTTCCTATTTATTGTAAACTTATATTGATAGTGGGGTGTGGGTGAGTTTAAAATAATAGGTGTCATGTTTCTTGACATTTTGAAAATTTATGAATTCCATCCCTGACTGGCCTCCACTGCTAAATAAAATTAGAGACATTAATGCTGATGAAGATAAATATTTAAAGCATCCTTCAAGGAATTATACATAAAGAAAATAATTATATTAGTAGTTAGAGTAAAATAAAGGAACTGATAAAAGTTTGTCAATTTTCAACACCAAGTGCCTAATAGTCAAAACTTATCAAAAAAAGTAATGAAGAAAAAACTTATGAACTTCACAGAAAACCCAGTTACAATAGAGAGAAACAACAATAAGTAAACTAAAACTACCACAATTGTTCATTGTACCAGGTTGGGCTGGGCTTATGTTTGGAACCACTGCATTCTGACCCCCAGATGAATTTTTACTTGTAGATGCCTGGCGTTGTGGCGTTGGTGTGACTGAAGAAGTCAATTTATTGGACTGGCGTGGGGTGCACGTCTGTGCAGGCTGAGAATCCTAATGACGAAAAGTGGTATGAAAAATAAATTACTAATAAGTATCAATTATTTACAAAATACCCATTGATAAAACTACCTACATTTTAAATTAGAATAACTTAATCTAGAACAAAAATATTACATAGTAATACAAAATTACATGTCACTGAAATCTCTCTTTATAGTACCTTACAGGCAACCAAAATGTTAGGCAATTATGTGCAGGAAATGATTGTATAGAAAATTCATTTGGTCAATTACATTAAGTATATAGAGCATATTCGCAGCACTGTCTGTGTATACATTAAATCAAGGAAATAATGCATTTATTTTTCAATTCTCAGATAATATTTCAATACTACTGTTTTGATTCACATCTTGCTAAACAAAACTAGGGATGAATTTGAAACCACTTGATACTAAATGGTATCATAAGTATCTAGCATCAACAACATATCTTAATACTTTTAATTCAATGCCTATTTTAAGATTTATTGAGAAAATATGTCCATAAACAGACATGCCTTGAGCTGCTATATTTGATAAGTCAAGGCCATACCAATAATTTACGACATGAATGTAATAAATAAAATTAGCATTTACATAATATTATTTCGAATCTCATCACTGATTTTATCCAACTTAGCTTAGGAATGAGGACAAGTAACATGGAATATAGCTCACCATTCAGCTGAATTTGAAATAGCGTGAAATGAACTTGTAAGCATCTCATACATATGCACATGTGGTCAAGAGCTTCATGCTCCATTTTCATTTGCATGACATGAATGAGATATAGGTGCTGTTTGGCATCTTGCAACTTTTACACTGAGCATATCATACATTTGCGGTCTTAGACAAATTTTCATCTGTTCATATGCTCATTTTATGACAAAATTATGCTAAACCAATTGCTTAATGTGTACAAATTCACTTCTCCAAGGTGGTAAGTCACATATGACATCCAACCTCAGGAAGCACTTCCATAAAAAACATGGATTGGATATGGGATCAGAAAATAGCAAGAGAATGAGACAACTGTCAATGTGGTGTAACACTCTCAGTTGATTCAAATGTACTCCAAGTTCATGGTGATGACCAAGATTTTCAATCACACGAGAGATTAGCCCTTTAAGTACCACTTCCAGTGTCATAAGCACTGTTCACTGCTTGGAAAACAAAACTTTGACTCCGTATCTGATCAGTCCTTCAAACTTAAGGCGCTCAAATTCCGAAAGTAGGTCTGACAATAAATTTGATCATTTCTATTTTCCCAGGTTTGTACTTCACAGCCCTCACTCCAAAAATTTATCGACAATAACAGTGTCATCAAGCAAATTGAAATGAATCATCGAATGTGGTCAATGAACTCTAACCTCATGTCTGAAAGCAATTTTTCCTGCATTAGCAGTTGGTACATGAATCTTTGCTGAAATGAAATCCTACTGGCAGGAGCCAAAGTAGCAAGCCAATAGAAATATTTTCTGTATTGGCAAAATAATTTGTGGTATTCAAGGCAAAAAAAATTGGTGAGAGATGAAAGTTTTTTGTGATACATCCCAACAACAAATACTAAACCAAGTGTTTATTTGTGTATTTAGCCGGCAACCGTATATTCATAAGTTGATTTGTGAACATAAAAACTGGATTCCTAATTGAACAAAAAGAATAGCAGAGCTTATCTAAAACATGAGTAATCATAATATGAAATTAATGGCTCTAAAATGGTAATATAAATATTCATTTGCCCAAAGATCTATTATTGCAGGAGAAAATAGATAAAGGCTCTCAAAAATAATAAATATAATTTGTGCATCAAGTAGCATACAGGTACTGAGGATTTAAATTATATAACATGTAAAATACAGGAAAAAAAATTTAAAGGGAGGTACTCAAGCATTCAACATTTTAATCAAAAATAGACTTTAACCTTTGCTTGAAAACCAGGTCATTCATAGGAGCTTAAAGTTCATAGACAGCATGTCCATGCATGAGTAGATTAATGAATTTGAGACCAGTTGCTATTTGTTTTGTATGAACAAAAGGGAAATGGAGATCATGTTAATATGATGATAATACCATAACTCTGTAAACTGATAGGCAGGGAATAAAATCGTGTATGATTCCTTTTCTTGAAAACGGAATGACTTTGAATGCTTTCAAAGCCTGAAGGAAAATTCCTGAAGTGAAGTGTTAACAAGAATTTAGTAGAGGAGTCTTAATAAACTGGGAAGACCTAGAAAGCTGGAGGTATCATCAGGGCCCTCAAAGAAATGTCACAGTTCCTGCTAATAATCTAAATGTATTTAGTGTTGCTTACATTTAAAAGTTAGGTAGTCTGTGGCTGAGAATTAGGTTTACAACTTTTTAAGGGTATATATTTTAACAAATTGGGAAACCATTTAAATATTTGACTATATTTATTATTATTGATTTGATGAAAGATGTTAAATATACACACTGGTATACTAATTCCCACCAACAAGGGAGCAAATTTCAGTGAGGTATCAAATGATCATTTATCAAAAAAAAAAGGTATCAGGAAGCTCATGGTACAGAGAATTGAGTATCAAATTGCTGGTATAATCTCATCCTAAAGGAAAAGCAAATTTCCAATTCTACCATCATTTCCACTCATGTCTTTGATTGGAAGTACCTACATTATTTTTCTCCTTGAAGGACTGATAGCAATTGGCATCTACATTAAACCTCCCACTCATGATATAAATCACAGATTCAGGGGTGATATGGTGGAACTGTTCGATAATAACTGAGATGAAGACTGTTACAATGTTTCACTTGGTAAAGATTCATTTACTTCCTCTCATGTATATGCTTTGAAGTACCTATTTTATTTTTCTCCTTGAAGGACTGATAAGCAATTGGCATCTAAACTTTTTTAACCTTATCATTCCCTTCATCTCTCTTTTTTAATGACAAATATTTCTTCTTCCTCCTCAATATTTTTTCAGAGGAAGTTCCTATTTCCTAGAAAGCAAGTTATTATTCCAATGCTATTGACAATTGCTTTTGCACCTAGATTATTAGTATTAAAATTTTTCTCTGGAATTTCCATGAACCCCCTCTTACCCGCTAAAGATTTGGATATTTTAAGCAATATATTTACTCGATCTCTACTTTATTTGTTGCTGTGAACAGTACTGTTATAGCATATTATAAATCATGGATTGTATATTAGAATAATACCAAATTTCTTTTGGGTAAAGCTAAACTAGATGATAAGCTTACTGAAGTTGATGGATTAGCTTTTTCTGTAGGTGGGGGAGCCTCTCCTGCAACCTCAAAATCAGATGCATCAGTGGCTAACAGCAGTTTCATGCCATGCCACGGTGTTTTGGTCTCACCCAAATTTAAAAGTATTGGACTATTTACGAAGGTGTAAGAAGACACAGGTGAAGGCTTGAATCCAGGAGGTTCATAGTTTTCTGGAGTCACTGAAACAAATTACCTAATTATCAAGAACACTTTCATTTAAGTGTTTTAATGCAACTGTTTTAGATATTCTCATCAAATAAGTTTTCCTAATCAACTGCCATTTTTTTCTTTCAAAAATATAAATATATACCTACTTTGACTTCTGAAGAGCTTAATATGGGCAAAAACTAGCACTATAATATTTCATAAAGAGTACATTTACCATCATCATAATAAAGAAGCCTCATATTAATCAGCGAATCCTGAGGAAGTGGTTTTAAAGAATGAGTACACATAATGCAATGACGAAAAAGACTTATTGTCTGTCTAAATGTTTCTTCCGCTGAAACAAACTTCTCTGTTGTTATTTCCCTGAAATACAAAAGATAAAAATTCATGAAATGTTTCAACAAAACACTTGAAATCAACATATGCCTTGATTTCTAATTTTTAGTAGTCTCTCACCTCTTATTTTTTCCATTGTTTTGATAATAAGAGCATCCTGAGAGTGTCTTATTTGTATAAGAAAAATGAAAGGAATAGGTTTCCAACACATTATTTGGGTTCACTGGATCATTGTAGATGCCAACTATAAGTTGACGCAACTACATTAAAAAGGTAAATGTAAAAAGTTCTTGTCAGTAGTATTTGAAGACATTCCGTTGGACCATAAAGACAATTCTCAAAGCTTAAAATATTTGGAATTAAAATATTAAAAATTTAGAGTTACACTGATGATAAAATAAAAAATACATTCATTTTATTAATTTACCAATGGGCCCACCAGATCGAACATGGTTACAATAACAGTCGATAATCGGAAGACAGACCAACATCAAATCAAGGAAAGAACAAAATGAGGTATATTGTAAGTAATTAAGTCAGTAATGTGCCTAGGAAAAATTACAATTATGCACATTACAAACCTTATCAGATAAAAAACACATGACAAAGCAAATAATGATAAACTCATGAGATTGTATGAAAAAATTGTGCTTTATACATTTTCAGTATTATACAAAATTCCTAATTCAGAACACAAAATCTTTGGAGATACACACAAAGCAGCAATCTACCTTTGACCAGAAGACGTTGGCTGGAATGTTGGTGAAACTTTTCTCTCCGAGACAAGTAATGTGGGGAAAACCAGTGACACATGTGCAGCTCATGAAAACTTATTACACATAGTTCAATGAATTACACTTAAATACTTCTTCAATATACATCTGTCAAATTTTAGTTTGGTTACAAAGGTTCCAAAAAGTTTAAGGCTATTATTATGTGTTTGCTGTTCTTTGATTTCTTTCCTATGAAACCTTATTGCCAGAATTCTTACTGTGAAAGGAATGTGAGCTCCATGAATATTTTCTTCTAAATAGCTTCACAATACCAGTTATCTGAGCCATGTTTCTAGGATAAGGATGAAGATACCTGATAACTAAAATAGATTGGCTTGTGCTGAATGGGAACCCATATCAACTTGGTTCCCTATCATCCAACCACAAGTCTTGTCCACAAAGTGTAACATTTTAAATACAAAGTAAATATAATGCACATCATTAACAAATTGCCAGAAAAACAATATACCTGATAAATATTTTCACTAAGAAAATTAATATTACAAACATAGCTTGTAGAGAGCTCGGAACACAAATTTAGCGAACAACTGGCCACAGTTCAATAAGCTTTCATAAAAAAATTATATGCAACTATGCAAAGGAAACCAAGATATAAGAATGTATGATGGATCAGACAGATGATACCAAAATATTTTATTTATTGCTCAAAATAATTCTATTTTTATGCATATGTAATTAATCAAGTCATTCAAGGTCAAAGTGAAGGATGTCCTCTTTGGAATAATCAAATGTAGATATGACAGTGGAAAAATATCAGAGGGCTTCACAAAGAGTGTGATGATAACAACACCAAAGAAAAAATAAAATAATAGAAAAAAATTACACATTCCATAGTTACCAAAGTAATTAACTATTAAAATTATAATAGGGAAATCATAGAGTATATAAATAGCAAACCAGTTTTATTGATCCATCGGTCAGAATATACAGCTGTGTTTAGAATTTACCAACTCAAATACTACTTTTACCTGTTCAGAAATTAAGGAACTTTGTTGTTATAAATCGTGCTCTGTTATTATCTCCTCCAATAACCTGTACTCGACTATTATGTAAATAAGCATTATGTATATGATTTTGCTCCATTCTTGATGAGATCTATTCCAGAAAATGTTGGCCAAACACTCAATAAAGAATATTATAGACAATATTAAAGAACTTGTTTAATCAGAGTTTTTTTATACAATTTGTGTAGTAGAAATCAAATCTACTTAAGTATGCATGTTTTGAGGAAAATTAGCCGCATAGCATGTTTGGGAATATTACATGTTATAAATCCAAGAAGATCAGTGGAATCAACAAGATAATTAATTATTTTGCTCAACAAGATCAAATTTACCTTCCTAGGGCTGCAATGGATCACGATTCAACATAAAGAAATAATAACTATAATAAGCTTTTTTCATTAATCTGATAGTGAACTCGTCCACTTTATTTGATATCCTTTTGAGCTTGAACAAAATATCGTCATGTACTCACAAATTTATGGTCCAATGCTTCAAAGGAGCCTTTGATCCAGCGTATTAATTGCGAAACAGCGGGAAAACAACCATCATCACGAAGTACCTTTAGATTCAAGCCTTCCAAAGATCTGTCAGCAAAAGCCCCTTCTGGGAATATATTCCGAAGATATGTTATATTCGAAATAGCTATTGCTACCAATTTCTTCAGAAAAGTTGCAGAAGTTTGCTCGGATAATTGAGGATTTGGAAACATTTCTTGCCACTGTTAACATAGTTATCGTTTTATAATTAAAAAAGTTTGTCGAAAATTAATGTTTTCTCAATAATATTTTAGCAACAAACTTACACTTTTAGAACCCGATGCATTTTGCTTTTGACGAGGAAGTTGTTGCGTACACATTCTTTGCAAATGAATTAATTGCTGTTAAGCTCGAAAATAACAATTTGATTCGCCTTGGTGGAGGTTTGTCAAATGTTTCCACAATGAAGGGAAAGACGCGATTGGATTACTTATTTTGATGCATTACAATATTCACTGAAAGAGCAATAATGTTTGACTTTGAACGCGCGCGATTGGCCGATTGTGTCGCCATCTCGTGAAGCGATATCAAAGAGGTATTCAAAATATTTAAAATAATATTGGATATTGCAAGAAAATGTATGAACAGTTCAATATATGACCCCAAATCACAGAAATTGCGTACATTAGTAGTAACTTCGCTTTTTATCCCGTTTATTAGGTTTATTGCATTCTTGAAATCGACCGAGGATAAATATTATCGCGAGGGTGCTGTAGGCGTACGCTACAGAAAGGTTTTCAACTTGAGGTTTAAGTATAAAATGTGATTTTTTTAAGGTAAGGTAATTTTAATCTACACCTTAAATCGTTCAAAGTTTTTAGCGTCGGGGTACGAAGACATCTTACTTTCCGTTCATCCTTTTGATCATTTAAGTCCTTATGAAGAGGTAACAGGGTCCATTGCAAATGTGGCAATTATGATTGTGTATTTTGATATGCAAGTAATGTCAAAGTATGGGCCTATGAAGCCGAGTTAATGCTGTAATAATTGTGTCCGTCGCCTTCGAAAACGTCTCCTCAACTTTGGTTTTCTACTTAAGTGGGTATTATGGCATACATAGTATTTGTTCTTACCTTTTACCACAAAACATGAAGAAGAAGCAAGTTAATTATATTGAAATTGCGAATTAAATATTAAAAAAATGATATTTTAAGTGAAATTGTAATAACCTCGTCATAGACTGTTTATCGGTTTGATATTTGAGTTGCTAATCGCGAACACTCCTAGGAAAGCTAGAACTAGTATTTATATTGTGCTCAGCTTTAGCAGCATATGTGAGATGTGATGACAATTGCATTTACTTGTGAATATTACTATGAACATATAACAAGGGATGTAATGCTGATCTTGCATATAGCCATTTTAAATGTCGGTAGACGGTCTGGGAGAGGTTACATTTCTTTGCCATTAACAATGTCAACAGGATCTTTTGCCAGTGATCGGAATTCACGTCCAATATAAATACTACCGTATTTTTTTCTATTTTCCACGGTTGTAACGATTCTTCCGCAAGCCATGCATGCTCCGAAACGTATCAATTTAGTTTATCTCACCTTTTAGGGTTCACATTGTGCTTCATGAATGAAGTACTTACCCAGACGTAGAAGATTCATTCATTGATGAGTAATTATCATAGGACTCTCCCATGCTACAAATGTAATGAAATCGAAAAGAATTATTCATTTGGTTTTCTGATACAATTTGCTGAAGGCAATTTAATTGCTAATAACTGTGTTCCTAGTGGTGGTGTATTCCTTTCTCTTGAAGGTTCTGTTGGTCATGTGTCTAGACATTCATTTTGAGTGTATGGTAAAGGAATCCAGCTGCTTAACAATGACGTGTCTACAGAACATTTTTCCAAATTACCAAGTTTGGTGGAACAACCCTTAATTCCTTCGAACCACACTACATGTTGTTTTATTATTAAATCAGAATGTATTACCGTTTCATTACATCTCATCATGAATGATTCATGACCTTATCAATCAAACAGCAAAAAATGGAAATATTTAAGGCACAGTAGTATGTGAATTCATCATTTGAAACATAAAGAATTTGGCTCCAGGTATAGGTCTTCATGATACAGCTTGCTTCAATTTCTTTTGCATAAACGTACTTAAGGGAAGATGAAATTTTTTTTTTGACATAAAATTAAATAAATAAATACTGTAAATATTGCCATGAGATTTAAGATTGGTAATTAGTGAACTTTGTAGAAAAAGGCAATTACTTGAAGCTCTCATGCCGGTAAATTCTGCATTTTAGCTTGGTTTTTTTGTTTGAATAGTTGCATAATAACTTTGGCTTGAACCACTCCTGAGAATTATGCCATTAGAGAATCAAGAAATATAACTTACGTTATATGTAAATTTCAGCACATCAATATTAGCACTTAATAATTTTAGTTGACATGCCACTTCATTTAGTTTAGGTGAGGTATATGCATCTTGAGAATGACACTGGTCTACTTTGGATCCCAGAATGTTAACATTGTTTACAAATTATGTCATTATAAGGATAATTTTACAGTAGGTAGTTGTTAGAGTTACAACAGACATTTCCAGTGTTTAAAAAAATTTGACTTACATTTGCCCGTGTTTCAAGGTTTAAAATAATATCTTGCCAATCAATGAGGTCAGTGGCATGCAATAGCAGCCTTATATCATTTGCCGAATGCACTTTTTTCTGAAAAATTGCTCATTATTATGCATTAAAACGGTAATGTGCCATGGACAGATCCTATTGGCAATTTTCCATTTACTTTCCTCGTTTTGAGTGAAAATTTTGGTAGCAATTCTAACCAGTGTTGAAATATGAAATTGCAGCATTTTACCGTTGATGACTAAAACACATCACAAGTTGGGTGAATAATGTCATTTGTCTTTGACTTAAATAACTATTCCATTGTTTGCCTGTTTAAAAAGTACCTAAAATATTATGGCTAATGATTTCAATGATCTTTAAACTAGATACTTAGAACAGGATGCTGTTTGACTTTTTGATGGTGGTAAAAGTGGACCATGACTGTGGCTAGGCATGTAATAATTAAATATGCAATAGCACCCTGTAAATATTCACCGTATGATTTGAGTAAGTAGGTTATTGATAGTCATTTTGATTGTGGACTGGGAAAGGGTGAGGGAAAAGTAAGAATCAATAAGGGGAATGTTAACTCTCCATTGACTACTGGATAATCTGTTAGCAATGAATACCTGCAGGACCAATTCGATTTGCCTAGCACTTATATTTGAGAGGTGTGAGAAAATGTATGGTCACTGAGGTAGGAATGTGGTGTAAAGGTCAGTGAGGATAGAAAGGTTGGTCAGTGAGGATAGGTGGGTTTTGGGGGGGCAAAAGAGGTTTAATGATAAGAAAAAATTGAAAAAGAGTTAATTGCCGTACTCTTTGGATGGTAAAGCCACCTTCATTAGGCAAAGTGTGATTTTGAGATAATGTTACAACCTCAAAGCTGCATTATGACCTCCCCTCTCCTTTTCCCTCTCCTTATTTTCTGAATCCCTCGCAACCTATCTTGTCTATCCTTACCTTCATTTACACCTCATTCCTACCCTGGTGTCCACCCATTATCTTCTACTCTTCACATATTAGTAAACATCTTGCAATTGTCCATGGGCACCTCCAGTGAATGACTGAGCTCCATGAGTTTCCATTATCCTTTTCAACCCCAACTTATGCCTTGCACTTCTCAATCTCCGCATTTCACAATTAATGGTCATTGACTACCTGCCCATTCAACTTATTCCAATATGGCCATAACCCTAATTTATACTAAAATCCCATTCAGATATACGCTATAATATAAAGACAATTGTTAAAACTATTACCACTGTATGGTTCATATCTTTTTCTTGAAAGAAAGTTCATTTACAAATATTAGTCCATCATCAAAATATCAAGTGATTTATGAATTATTTATTCAAATATAAATATTGACAAAAAGCCATATCAACATTTTTCTAGATAGCTATGTGGCATATAAACATTGAATAAAGCATGTCTCATAATTATGACCTGGCCATTTAAAAAATACTATGAATTCTAAAAACATTTTACACCTTTCTTGTTTGCCTTATTTCCTTTTATCAACCACATTTGATTTAAACCAATATATCTTTTAATCTTAGGTACATAAAAAGGGTGCACATATTTACAAAATTGACCATGATTGTTAAATAATAAACAGCTTGGTTGGTAAAGAAACATCTATTCACACATGTATCACAATCCAAATGACATGCTTAGGTACTTCTTCAACTGCTCATTCCACTCACACATGAATCATATTATGAATATATATATATACACATGCGAACACTCAATCTGTATATAAATGTAGATATGCAGGTGTCTGGGCAAAATAATGAGACCTTGCCCCATTATACAATGTAAAATTCGTGACTTAAGCACTTGCTGAAATGTCTCAAGTAGGCAACACCCTATTTTAAAACTTTTTTCTAAGTTCTACTTTCTGAAAAAGATTTTGTCATTGGCAAATAGTGTCCATCCTCTTGCATATTATCTTCTTCACAGTTTTCTTCAGGAATGGTTTTAATATTTTCCATTGCCAAACGTTCTGCTGGGCAAAGATTCACGTATGTTTTCTCAGAACTTCCAGGTGAGATGTAGTCGGAGCTATCCTTTTGCATCATGGAGATGTAGTTGTTGCCACAATTCCCCAGGAGAGCATTCTCATTGACGTATGGTACATTTAGCTCCATGTAATGCTATATTCATGTTGGGAGAAAAATAACCAGTATTTAATTGGAAACAATTTATGCGAGGGAATGAAGACTGCCTGTTGCGCTCAAAAGTTACATTTCCATTATAATACCTTTCATTACATTTTGCTTTCTTCTAAGGCAAGAAATTTGGGGCACAAACTTTTTTTTGTGAATTTGTGCTATATCTACCTATAATGTGATTTCCTTTCACAGAACATTTTCTGATTAAAGACCCTATGACCCAACTACAATGCTTACAATTGTGACAAGATTCATATTGGATTAAGTTTCTTCGTCTGTAATGTGTATACTTGTGAAGGCATTTTCATTTTCCATCATAACAGTAATGTTAATGCCTATACTTATACATTCATTGCAAAACAATATGATTAACCCACCCGCTGATTTGATATAGAATATGATTATTAAAATGGAATTTAAAAATAGTTGTGAAATACAATAACAAATAAGAAATTATGTTTGGTGATGACTGAACTATTTCATATTGTTAGAGGGGTTGAAAAAAAGCTGACATACTCTTATGATGCAAAATCCATGGGCAAGGTGAGATCTGAGTACACTATACGAGTGCACTGGTAAAGTGCATATCTGGCCCAGCACTTTCTGATTTTACTGAGGTGATGGTATGCATCATTATGTCACTAAGTATCGGTAATGCAATCACTGCCAAAATATTGGCACACAATTTAAGCATTTGCAGAATACTAGCAAAATGAGTTGCTGTTTCTTTTTGTTAAAATCTAATATAATATTGAGCATCCATTCTCTAGCAGTTCAAATCATAAGAAAAATATTTCAATGTGACATCCAGACTGTAAAAAGATGCTTTTACCTGCTTTGTCTCACTGTCTAATGTCTCACCAATCCTATGTACCAGATCAGTGAAATTTGGACGGTCAAATGGTTTGTCTTTCCAACACCCCATCATTACACGGTACCTGAAATAACATAGCGTTCATTTACCAAGTATTAAATGTTATTCATAATTACTTTGAATTAAAGTTCAATTTAATTGCATAAGGAAAATGTTTGAATTATTTTTCGAACTATTTTCTCCCTTGACACAGTGGTGTGTTCCATGCTAGCTCAAAGAATTGTGAAATGATGGCATTTGTTTTGATTTCATTAATTATACTTATATGTAATTGATATTTAACCTGCATGTATTGCTAAAAATTAGATTCAACTCTCAAAACAAACTGTAACCAAAAAGCTTGCAAATGTAATGATGAAATATGCAGTTTCTAATGAAGCAAAATAATTATATTGTGTTGTTAACCTTTTTAATATATTACCAACCCAAGTCTACACTACAAAAAGTTGAACTGAGTTCATGGTCTGTGAATATTTTGCCTGTGGGCCAATCAGTTTGTGACTGTGCTAAAGTTACAATATTTTCCAAAGTTAAAAAGTGGATTCCTGTGAATGAATATGCATAGTGATTTTTGCAATGATATCCTTCCAACAAATTTCAGTATTATTTGTTCTAAGAACACATATATTGTTTTTTTTACCATTTTAAGTAATCCACCATATAATAATAGGCATTACACTTGATACTCACATATCATGTGTACTGTATTCTGGCTTTTCCATCCTATATCCTTGTATCAGCCTCTTTAAAAATGTCTCATTCACCTCAAAACCTGTCAGAAAATATTTTTTTGAACCATGAATTTCTTTTAATATCGACCCAGTCAAGGGAGGGTTGGCTCATGATTTAAACTTATTTCAAGTGCATAGCATATTCCCCTTTGTATATCCAAGAGACACTAATTTAGTGTCTGAACAGCTCAAGATTGAGAGATGTGATTTTTGTAAGGTTATCATTTATTGATAAACACCAAGAAGATATGTCACTCCAGCTTAAGTGTGTCCTAGGTGGATGGATTATACTTTTGGTATTTATGGTCCATTTGGTATGATTGTAAAAATTTTTGTATCACAAGCAAACTTTGGTTTTGAGTCAATATTTTCATAGATAGTATAAGCCTATGAGAATATTGTCTCTACACGTATCTAACAGGCTTGCCAAATGGAAATAATGAATCCAATTATTATTTGAGAACTTATTCAGTTTAGCTATGCAAAATTGCCCAATGTGAAGATATGCATTTGGATTAGGAATTTCAAAACAATTAGATTAATTTTCCTTTGAGTATGCACAACAAAATGTAGCTTGAACCTGAAAGTCATGGCTTGTAAATATTTACATCTGAAGAGCTTTTATTATTTTATTGAGTCAAGTAAGTTATGAGAAAGCAAATTTCAAAGGATTTTCAATACTCATTCACTAAGAGTTTCAGCAGACATCATATAAATGGTATTATGCTTATTTCGTGATGTAGATATAGTTTATCAAGTTTATCTGCAGTTGACATCTATTTTATGCATTTCTCTATTAAATAGACTTAATGGATTAAGTGAAAAATGACAAGGTTTTATTTCATTTGCGTCACTCATTTTGGTCAGTTGTTAGTTAATGACCAATTCATCCAATGGATACAGCTGTATTCCCTTCATTTTCTAAATGAACATGCACACTACCATTTACACATAGTACTCTAATGTTCTGCAATTAAATATTTTACAAACATTTTCTTTTTATAATTGACATCAACGGGAAACCACCTCAATTATCATTCCCTAGAAAAATATGATGGACAATAGATATATTTTGAGTCCTGGCAACCACGGGGCTCGGCCCAATCGGCCGTGTGTCGTGCCCGGCAGCGGGGGAGGCAAGGCTTCCGCGGTCGTCATCCCACGAAACCCTTGCAAGGGAAAACCAGCAGCAGCAGGACAGAAGACTCGGGAGAAGAAGACCAAATTAGTTAGAATAGGAACGTGGAATGTTAGGACAATGATGAGGACAGGGAAATTGGAGAACGTTAAGCGAGAGATGGAAAGGGGAAATATAGATATTTTAGGTTTATGCGAGGTAAGATGGAAAGATAGCGGGGATTACTGGAGTGATAATTATAGAATAATATACAGCGGCGGGGACGAGAGCCAACGAGGGGTTGCCATTGTATTAAATGAAGAGGTAGGGAGAAGCGTAGTCAACATAGAGCAGGTAACGGATAGAATACTACTAGTGGAGATAAAAGCAGAACCGACGAACTTAGTTATTATTCAGGTATACATGCCACCGAGCAACCATAAGGAAGAAGAGGTCGATAGGATATACGATCAGTTAGAGGACATGATCGCGTGTGTTCCTGCAGGGAAACATTTGATAGTGATGGGGGATTGGAATGCGACGGTAGGCGAAGGAAGAGATGGTGATGAGGTGGGGGACTACGGTTTAGGCACGAGGAATGACCGCGGGGAGAAAGCAGTTGAGTTCTGCAGAAGACAGGGGTTAGTCATCACCAACACTTGGTTTAGACACCACAAAAGACGCAGGTATACATGGAAAATGCCAGGTGACTCAGGAAGATATCAGCTAGATTATATCCTGGTTAGACACAGGTTTAGGAATAGTGTGATAAATTCCCACAGCTTCCCGGGAGCGGATGCGGACTCAGACCACAATTTAGTTGTTATGAAATGTAGCGTACATTTCAAAAAGATAAGGCAGGGGCGGCGAGTTAGAAAATGGAATGTAGAAGCGTTAAATGGGTTGAAAAGGAAGGAATACAAACAGGCGGTAGAGAAAATCATGGAGGATGGTAAAGGGCTTAGTACTATTGAAAAAAAATGGGAAATGATCAAGAAGGGGTTGTCTACAGCCGCAAAAGACACTATTGGAACCGTTAACGCTAAAGGGACTAGGAAACCATGGATCACGGATGAGATGATTACAAAGATGGATGAGCGGAGAAAATGGAAGAATGTAAATACAGAATTAGGCAAAATGAAGTACAAAGAATTGAACAATAAATTGAGGCGGGCAACAAATAAAGCAAAAGAAGCATGGTGGAAGACGCAGTGCGAGGATATGGAAAGTCTGCAGAGGAAGGGTGAAATCGGTGCGCTGTACAGCAAAGTTAAATCGTTATCGGGAAGTAAGAAAGGAAGAGCTATGCTAACAGTTAGAGATAAGGCGGGTAAGGTAATAGTTGACGCAGGAAAGATCCAAGAGAGATGGAAGGAGTATATAGAAGAACTGTATGGTAAAGAACTCAGACCAACAAAGTTAGACATTGAAAAAGAAAATGACGTAGAGGAGGACAGCTTAGGTCCAGGCATACTAGACCATGAGATAGAAAGGGCATTAAGAGAGATGAAACTAAATAAGGCCGTGGGGGTAGATAACATTCCCGTGGAACTTTTAAAATGCTTAGGAAAATGTGGGAGGAAGAGGCTATATGGGCTGATCCGTAGTATTTATGATGAGGGAATCTGGCCGGAAGACTTTGTGAGATCAGTTTTAGTTCCTATTCCGAAAAAGGTAAAGGCCACGTCATGTGAGGACTATAGGACAATTAGTTTGATATCCCACGCAGCTAAGGTTGTTATCAGGATCATAAACAAAAGGATAGAGAGTAGGGCAAATGATTACTTAGGGGATGATCAGTTTGGGTTTAGGAAGGGGAGAGGTACGCGTGATGCCATTGCAGTAATGAGATTATTAATCGAGAGGAATATAGAACACAACCAGGAGGTATTTGCCTGTTTCGTAGATTTCGAAAAAGCGTTTGATAGAGTGAATTGGGAAAAACTAATGAGTATATTGCAGAAAATAGGAATAGATTGGAGGGAAAGGAGGCTAATCCGCAACCTGTACATGTCTCAAACTGCTCAGGTGCGGGTGGGAAACGGGGAGTCAGGATGGGCAGTGTTAGGAAGGGGTGTGAGGCAGGGTTGCCCTTTATCACCGTTGCTGTTCAACCTGTATGCAGAGGAAATGATTAAAGAGGCATGGGAAGAACTCGAGGTAGGAATGAAAGTGGGCGGGGAATTCGTAAAATCAGTTAGGTTTGCTGATGACCAAGCCTTAGTTTGTCAGTCAGCCAAGGGGCTGCAAGCATTGCTGAATGAATTGGAAATTCAGTGCGACAGGTATGGGATGAGAATCAATATTAAGAAAACAAAGGTTATGCGATTTTCTAGAAAGAAAAAGGCCAAGCTTAACATTAAAATAGGAGGGCAAAAACTAGAGCAGGTAGAGCAGTTTACGTATCTCGGTAGTGTTTTGGACCAACACGGTCAAAGTAGTAGGGACGTAAGGAGAAGAATTGCGCTAGGCAAAGAGGCTTTCACAAGGAGGAGGGAGTTGATGACGGGGACTTTGAGTAAGGATGTTAAGAAAAGACTCGTAAAAACTTTGATATGGAGCGTAGCTATGTACGGTGCGGAAACGTGGTCATTGAAGCAGGAGGATAGACGTAGATCGGAGGCTTTTGAAATGTGGGTGTGGACAAGAATGGAGAAGGTGAAATGGACAGAGAAGAAAACAAATGAGGAAGTACTTGGTATGGTGGGAGAAGAGAGGGGTTTGTTGGGAGAAATCCTGTGGAGGCAGGAAAAGTGGATGAAGGGGGTATTGACCGGCAGTGGGATGTTGAAGACTGTGATAGAGGGTAGAATGTTGGGCAAAAGAGGAAAGGGAAGGAACAGGATAGGGATGTTGGACGGGATGAAGGGAGGAAGAAAGTACTCAGAGATGAAGAGGGACCTGATATAGAGTAGGATGATGGATTTTGTGTTTTGTTAGGAGTAATAAAATATTTGTTTGGTAGTTGTGTCCATCCAAAAACCTACCTTAACCGGTAGATTACCTTAAAAAAAAAAAAAAAATTGACATCAGCTTTGATTAAACTCCACTATCTGATTGTCAATATTTATATAGTGCCCTTGAATTGCATAGTTTTGAGCATATGGTTATGTACACTTCCATGTGTAGCTCAAATAATAGAACAGCTTATTCCATATTTGCCATACAGCATACCTGGATAGGGAGTTCTGCCAAGGGTGAACAGTTCCCAGAGCACAACCCCAAAAGACCACACATCTGATTTAGTTGAGAATATTCTGTCTTCAATTGATTCAATTGCCATCCATTTCACTGGCAATGGATCCTGAAAGAGTAGATTTTAAATGATGTTACTTGTAACACTTTAGAAAGTGTAATAGCCCATAAGTTTTCTAGTTTTTCAAGTAGTGGTTGAAATAGTTCAGATTGCGGAGTATTTGTATTTTAGTATCTTTATTATGTTGAGATATTATTCCTCCCAATCTCACCCTTTCCAATAACTTCTGTTTACAAATTAAAATTTCTTTGTATTTCAGAGATTGTTGGAAAATTATTTATGAGGAAATGTGAGATCATGCATACTTGTCCTTTCTTCTTGTAATCTATATTCTTGTAGAGGTTGCGTGCCAATCCAAAATCAGAAATTTTTACAATGTTGTCATCAGCCAGTAATATATTTCTTGCGGCTAAATCTGCATGGACAATCTGAAAAATGATACTTTTTCAACATATCATCTAATTAGACACATGCATAAATGATTTTCTAATTACAAAAATTGTTTGCATTTTACCAATTATAGACCCGAGTGAAGTAGAGTTCTCAATTATGAAGTAATATGGACTAATGCCATCTCAGATTGCGGATTAGTCTCCTATACCTTCAATCTCTTCCTTTGTTCTGCAATCCATTCATTAATTCTACCCAATTCATTCTATCAAACACCTTTTCATTATCTATGAAACAGACATATACATTGATTGTATTTTATGTTCCTCTCTATTAGTGAACCCATTACCGCAATGGCATCTAGCTTGCCTCTCCCTTTGGTGAGCCCAAATTGATCATCTTCTAAGTAATAATTTGACCTGCTCTCCATCCACATGTTGATAATCCTGAGAACCACTTTAGCTGCGAAAGAAATCAGAGTTATCACTGTCACATATTGCCTCCTTTTCCTTTTTTTGAATAGAAACGAGCACTGATTGGACGAAGTCTTCCGGCTTCTCTTATAGATGCTACGAATGAGTCCATAAACACTCTTCCTTATTCACTTTCCAAAACTTTGAGTTGTTCCACGTGAATGTTGTTTACCCCAAATGTCTTTTTTTTTGTCAAATCCTTCAATGCCCTTTCTACAGGCCTGTATCTGCTCATTGAGTAAACCAGGACCTAAGCTATCATCATTTTCGTCATATTCTCTCTCTGTCTAATCTTGCTGGTCTATTTCTTTACCAAACAGTTCCTTTTTATATTCCTTCCACCTCTCTTGGGTAATTTCTGGTTCATTTAATATTTTACCTGATCGAGCTTTGATTGTTTGCAACCTTTTTTTCCTTCTTACTCCTTGACAGGGTTTTAACCTTCCTGTAGAGTGCACCAATTTCATCCTTTCTCTGTCGAATTTCCATATCCCCGCAATGCACTTCTACCTTGCTCCTTTTGCTTGATTTGTTACCTGTCTCTATACATTATTTCACTCTTTGTACTTCCTTCTACTAAACTCTGTAAACATTCTTCCATTTCCTTCTGTCATCTATCTTTCTAATCATTTTGTCCGTAATCCATGATTTCCTTGTAATTTACCTATTCGCAGTTCCTATTCAGTATCCTAGTTCCATTCGCAACTCTCAATATCCCTTCTTTGATATGATCCCACTTTTCCTCTTTAGTGCGCAGCTCTCTTTCTTCACTTATGATTTTACCTGAAGCCTGTGCATACTCATTTTTCGATATGATTAGTGCTTCTACCTTCCATTTCCTAAACCATCTTCCTTGTTTTATCTTTCCGAATCGGATGCTACATTTCATAATACAAAATTGCGATTCCAGTCCGCTTCCGCTCCTGGCAAGCTGCCCGAACTAATGACACTGTTCCTAAATCTATACGTAACCGTAATATATGAGGGTGGTACAATAAGTTAATAGAAAAAAACATTTTTTGGGCATTTTTTTTTATTTTTCAACATAATCTCCTTTCAACTCTATACATTCATCTAAGCGTTTTTCCAATTTTTCTAAGCCGTCTAAAAAGTAGGATTTTGGAAGCTCCTCATAATAGGCATTTTTTTGATCGATTACTTCCTCGTTAGATGTATACTTTGTCCACCAAGCCATTTCTTCAAGTCTGGAAATAAGGAATAGTCACTGGGGGCCAAATCTGGCAAATACGGTGTTTGTTGTAATAATTGGAACTTTAATTCCATAATTTTGGCCATCGCAACTGCGCAGGTGTGCACCCGTGCATTGTCTTGATGAAAGAGAATCTTTTTCTTTTTCAGATGAGGATGCTTTTCCTTGATTTCTTTTCTCAGCCGTTTCAATAATGACGCATAATACTCTCCGGTTATCCTTGTTCCCTTTTTCAAGTAATTAATGCAGATGATTCCCCGAGCATCCCAAAAGACCGTCTACTCAACATCTTTCTAACATTCTATGCTCCTATTCTGATAAATTTGGTCTTCTTTTGTGCTGCTGAAGTCGCTTTTGCTTTTCAAGGGTTTCATGAGGTGACGACTGCATAAGCCTTGCCTCTCCCGCTGCCGGGCACAACACACAACACACGGTCGATTTGCAATGACTCATTTTCATTTGTCACCCATTCCTGTTCTCCCTCATAAAAATCTTGGGATTAATAATTGAGGTAGTTTCCAAATTCCTTTCTCAATAGTGTGTTTAAAGTGACACCATCACTCTATGGCCACCATCCCTAATGGGCTAAATGGAAGATGGGATCATTAGGTCACCATTTGGCCAGAAAAAAGTCTTCTATATATCTATGGCTGCCACGCTGGGGTTGCAGCTACCTTAGTGAGGAATGAGCGCTGTGCGGGCTACCTTTCGTCTGGCTCTTACCCTTCGACTTATCTGGCATGGGTGACCCTACTAAAGGCAAACATTATCGCTCCTGTCAGTGCAGCTCTAGGGGTCATCAGAATGATTAAGCCCTTCCACCACGTCAAGTTCCGTGGAGAGGGTGAAAATTGTTAGGTCCGTTTTGAAGTTTAAACCCAGCATGCATCTGAAATCTCTCGTTCTTCCCGTGGATATAATTTCTTTTTGATAGATGGAAATTTAAAAAAATTTTAAATGCATTCGAAAGAGTCCTGTTAGTTCTGTAGTCATTGCGTCAACATTCAATTGCTTAATTAATGAGAAAAGTTTAGAACTATGTTCTTCTTGCCTACTTGCAACTAAATGTATACTTTAACACACCTAACATGCCCGTTATGATCATCCCTAACAAAAGAGACTTTTGTTTGTTCCGATAGGTGTGTTCCTTTTTTTAGCCACTTGATAGTGCTTCAATTCCTCTTAGCTGACGTCTCAATACTAAAATCAATGGCCGATTACCACTTCAAATCTGTTTGGACTAATCGCCTTGCAAACGTTTTTGAAGCAGTAAGTTTATTTAGTTGACACCTGAAATTTGAATGCTTCATTTTTTCTACCTAGCGAACCTTTTGTTCCAAAACCAATAAAAATGTATGTGGTGGTGCACAAGTATCGCAGAAAGTTCAAATTCTTGTAAAATGAATTTAAATAAGGGTTCGATATGAGTGATGTATTCAGGAATGATATCTATGGTTTTATCTTTTCATAAATTCATTCCATTTTTCAATATTCGCTGTAATCAACCTTTAGGTTGGTTTTGGTTGATGAAGGCAGAGCTCATCTTGAAAAATTTATGAGTTGGGGTGGAAGTTCCTTTCTGCAAATAACCTACAGTTTCTCACCAAGTTCTCACATTAAAAAAATGGCACCACGTGAATTTAGATGAACTATCCAAAGACACCCACTCAGGATTTAATCTAAGGACTAATTGGCCAGTAACCAAAGACCTACTTGACTACATCACCCAAATTCTTATCCCTCATAATTCATTTTTCTTTAATTAAGTTTTTCACAACCATGAATGATAAATGCTTGCCAAATGCACTAGTGTGAAAGTCACAGTACCCACCTTGAGACTAGATAGATATTCCATCCCCATGGCAATCTGGTAAGACCAACAGAAAAGATCCTTGGTACACAAAGGATAAGCAGGCTTTCCTTTGAAGTCTGACTTATAAATTATAGTCATTCTCTGGTCCAAGTTCTCATTACTTCCACTACTGTCCATCAGTGTTGACATGGAATTTTCACCTGAGAATTTTGGCATGCTCAAAATCATTTGATGAATTCAACAGAATGGATTGTTGAAAACAATCAATAATTAATGAATCTTTTAAATTGCATTAAAATCTCAAATATCCATGACAATGGATGAGTGATGAAGCATGAATGATTTATTTAAATGAAGCACTGTACAAAAATGTTTGTATGAAAAAATTGAATACTAAGGACTACTTTTGATTTCGTGAAATTAAAAACTCTTAAGAGAGCCCAGGTACTTCAAATTTGTATTTTTTCAAAGAGTATCGAAGTTTAAAAACAGTGTTATCTTTACTTTTGTAATTTTATTAAAATTTTGAGGTACTAGAATGTGAATTTCACTGATAATCAAGGGTTTACTATAAATGTATTTTAGCAGTTTAAAAATTTTCTTTAAGTAAGCAATCTATAAAAAATGGTAAATAAGTACCATCAAACAGGATTAACTAGCAAATTGATAGGATTATTGCAATTTGATTGCGATATAAAATGAGTTCTCCCCAGCTCATAGCATGGACAAAGAATTCTAGGGTTTTCAAACTGTTTAAGAAGTTGTGCACTGAGTTGGTTAGTGACACTACACTCATATCTCCAGGGTTAAGTTAATTAAATTTGGCTCTTCACCCTGAAAACGAGTTCCAGGCATTAAAATACTGCTGTTAAACTTCTCAAACTCGGGAGACTTATTTACTCTTCAATCAGTTTTATTGTTTTAAGAATTATCTCCCCTTCTCCAAGGCACCACAGGGTAATTTGAGGAGAAAAAGTTGAAAGCTGAAGGAAATCAGAGATCACCTGCTGGGTCTGTGCTCTGGACTTGACCCGTGGAGTTGTCATAGGCAATTTGAAATTCCTTCAAATCCTCTCCAGAGGGATTTTGTGATACTCTGAAATTTAATGAGTTTATTGCATCAAAATAAATTTTATGAAATGTCAATGAATAATACTATAATCAATATATTCTTAAAAGTAGATCAATGCAGTTCCATGAATAGTGCTTGTCACTTTTTTCATGAAGCATTCATAAAAAGAAAATAATGATTTGATTTTCTAGGCAATATCTCGGGCAGTCTCAAAATAGGTGATGACTGTCGATTACATCTTTTTTGAAATAAAATTCTCTTTACCAAGCTCAGAGGAGGGGGAAGGTAATTTGGTGGTTACTGGTCACTGGTGGTGGAGAGGGGGAATGGGAGGGAAGAATGAATAAATGAGTGTATGCGGAAAAGTGCCTTGAGTTAATCAACAACAATCACATAACTCTGATGTTAAAAGACCCAACCGCGAGTTTTCAAAGTGAAGTGAAATGGGCAGTGTCCAAGTCTCAGATTTTCAATGCTAGGGAAAAATTTCATTTAACCCAAATGTACCCCTCTGCCCCAAGGTTGCACGGACTCCCCAAACTACACAAACAAGTCATCCCTATTCAACCTGTACTCTGAGCTGTGTCTACCCATTCACACCTTCTGTCATGTAAATTAAACTTAATGCTCCGAGATTTCACTGGTTTCAAATCTAAATACGGAATTAAAAACTCAATAGAGCTAGCTGAAAAATTGAAAGGAATTTATGTTCCGGAAAAAACAAGACTAGTCTCTTTCGACATTAAGAATTCATTTGCTTGTGTGCCCATATCTGAAGCCTTGCTTAGGGTGAAAGAACTCCTCAAGTATTCCACCATTGCCCAAAATATTTCAGACGAATTGATCTCCCTCATCAAAATGACAGTAAACCAAAACTATTTTGGTTTGAACCACATTCTTTATAGCCAAACAGATGGGCTAGCTATGGGTTCCCCATCTTCTCCCTTCCTAACCAAACTCTTCCGCAATTCAGCAGAAGAAAATCTTTTCAATGCTGACAATCAGCATGTAAAAAATGTGGGTTATTGGTTCCTTTACATTGATGTCATTCTATGCTTGTGGATTGGAACAAACCACCAGTTAGACTCCTTCCTCAATTACCAAAACAGACTCCATCTGAATGTTTCCTTCTCCATGGAAAAAGGCATTAATGGCACAATCAACTTCATCAACTTGTCAAATACCATTAGGGATAAAAGACACGAGTTTGCAATTTATAGGAAATCCACTAATACAGACCACATAATTTCTCATGATTCCACCCACCATTTTTCTCACAAACATGTGGCCCTCCACTCGATGATCCACTGCCTCCTGCACATCCCCCTTCCCCCCAAAAACTTCAATATCAAACTCATGACAATCACTAATATAGCTACCAACAATGGTTACAACCCTAAGCTAGTTGATAAATTACTTCAGAAAAAACAAAAATCAATGGCCATAAATAGTATTTCCTCCGCATAGTCTGCAGTTTCTAAAGATTTTAGGTGCTGCTCGACCCCATTTCTAGGAGATATTATTATTATTAGGTAATCTACCGGTTAAGGTAGGTTTCTGGATAGACACAGCTACTAAATAAATATTTTGTGACAGAAAAAAAATCCAGTATCCTACTCTACATCAAGTCCCTCTTCATCTCTGAGTACTTTCTTCCTCCCTTCATCCCATCCAACATCCCTATCCTGTTCGTTCCCTTTCCTTGTTTGCCTAACATTCTCCCCTCTATTACAGCCTTCAACATCCCACTGCTGATATATCCTATAGGATTTCCAACTGCCTACCGACCTCACTCAAAGTTGCATTTTACCCACCCCTAACCCTTGCCAAACTTCTAGTCAATGGTAAAGGCACGCAGGATAGCCTTCTTAAATCAGATATTTATAAACTTAAATGCGAGATTTGCAACACCGTTTATGTTGGCCAGATAGGGAGGAATGTCAAGTTACAAGCCAAGGAACTCGCAAGGTGTCACAAAATTAAGAATGCCAACTCTCTCTTTGCTAAGCACCTACTAGAATACAACCACAGGAGTGACTTTGTCCCAGAAATGTTTAGTATACTCCCAAAAGCATAAAAATGGATGCTCTCGAGCAAATGGAATAGGCACTTAGCAAACCCCAGCTTGGCACTTTGGATGAGCGATTGCTCCCATCCCCCTCCCAACTCCTTGCTGAGAAACTAGCCTGGAAATGGTCAAACCAACCCCTCAATGCACCCGAACGCCCCCACCTCTCTCAGGCCCTCCATCCCTTCCCTGCCCCAACTCTGTCTTAAGCGTATATATCCTCGCACTGTCTGTTGGGTAAATTTGTACCTGATGATACTGCAAGTAGGTGAAATGCGTTGTACCAAAGCATAAAAATCTGTGGAAAAGCAAAAAGTCTGTTAAGTATTGATATTTGGTGTGTACCTGATGATCCTTCTACCAAGTGAAACCTACAATGTTTGAATGAATTCTCCTGTGGAATATAACTAAGTTACTGTTTTCATTTAACATCAGTTATTTAAACTTTTAAACCACCTTGATGTGAATAAGGGGTGTATATTTGGTCTCCAATCCTACTTCTTTCCTGGCCTGTTTCTGAGGAATTGAGTCAATGTGAGGATTGTGATTGTGAAGATTAACTTTTGGCAGAAAAATCCCTTAATAATTTTTACAACTAAAATGTTATCAGTAAAGTTGTTGCAAAATAAACAGCCTCAGGCTATATTCGGATAAATGTTTTGAAAATACATACAAACTAAGTCTACTGTTTTTGTTAGTCACATAGATTCACCTTTGCATCGACTCAGAAGGCATGGAAAAAGTTTTGGGAAAGTGTAAGATAAATTAACAGTGAAACTCACCCTTCTTCACATAAATTATCCATCAATCCAACTGTAAAGTCTACAGCATCTGTTTTTGGGTGAACTTGATTGACAAAAGATTCTCTGTGACGCTGCAAGTAGCTATGAAGATTTCCATAACGGCAGTATTCCAGAATTACTAATAGCTCCTCTAGATGGTGGTAGAATATAAAAGGTTGCAAGAATTAGTGCACATATGTTACTTAATGTATAATGAATGTTTCCTAATATTTTTAGAATTATTAATTTGTGAAAGTATTTGTAAAAGTCTTATGCATGTATTCCCATAATTCATTGGATCAAGTTATATATTAAAGGGTTTTTAGAAGCCATTAAGGTGGAAATCACTTTCCTGAGATCAATTTTTACATCAGTTTGTCCCATTTTAAGCCAAATAAATAATAAGGGTTGTATTATAGGAGGTTAAGGCATTAAATTTTTCAGAGAACATATTGTCTACAGCGGATTTTAAGATAAAGTTCTTTATAGATTCTGGGGTAAAAGGAAGATTTTCTTTTGCATTACCCTGGCTAACTTCATTGATTATTCTCCATGCCACCCTTTGCTTATATTCTGCAATGCAAATAAAGTTCAGACATGCTATATTTTGCATACCTAATTGAATTATAATACTCTCTTTTGCAAAACATTTAATTATTACAAAACCTCTAATGCATATAATCAACTTAGTGCCTGAAAGTATCTTCCTCACTAGCTTGACGTTTGCCCTCATCACTCCTATCTCTAAAAAGGATGCAGTCAATATCTCCGGCAGTTACCATCTCTATAGTTTTGATCTCCTCAAACATTTTTAAGATTCTAGTAAACCATAGGATCACAAATTATCTTGAGCATAAACAGTTAATTCAACACACTCAGCATGGCTTTAGAAAATCAAGTCTATCACTACTCCATTCTTCCAACTTATTAATGAGCTTACTTTATGTTTTAGTGAGAAGCAGTGTTCTTAGGGCATATTCTATGACCTTGCAAAACCTTTTGACTGTATCAAAGACAATATATTGTCCGGCAAGCTTAGAAGACTGGGTATCGAAGGTAAACTGGATTATATCATACCTGACAGATAGAATTCATTGTATTGCATACATAGCCACCCTTTATAACTTTTATTCATAGTATTTTAAGCTACATGGAGAAGAAATTCATTAAAAGCTGAAACTTTATATTGAAAATTGGTGAACTCTGTCACAAAACTCCTGCCAGACTTTCGGGTCTTGCCTGCTATCCGATCTCTTGTTATTGGAGTGTGATCCACTAGCCAGCAGGTAAACCAATCTATTTAGATGACAAAGTGAAGAAGGCCTTTTCAGTCATGTGCAGGCAGAGTATGTATCTCGATTCAGGCTCGAGATAAGTTGTTTCGAGTGTGCATGACTAATTCAGAGTCAAAGCAAAAGCCAGTTTGCAGTAAATGAGGTTTAAAAATTTAGCAAAGTAATTTTATTTAATCAATATAGAAGTTAAAGTTATGGAAAAATCACCATAAGATGATTCCTGAAGGACATTCTTCTCTTTTTTTACATCGACTACCAAGTGTTTATGCTACCAACTAATCATTACATGACACTTGGCAGTCCAGCAGGTAAAACATTCAACTTCCAACCACAGAATCTTTGGTTCAAATCTGAAAGATGCCGTTGAATATACTTAGGTGAACTACGATATGAGATACTTCAGGTATTAGATCTTACTGAGAAACAGGCGGTCTATGAAAAGGGTCTGGCATCCTTAACATAAAAATTTCTCATAGTATAGTGCTTATATAAGCTCACCTAGCAAACTGACCTTGAAGTTTTGAATATTTTGATTTTTGCAAAACAAATTAGATCTGTAGGAATGTAGTGGGTTTCATCATGCAATTTCATTCATAATCTTTATTCTTTCATTTGTACCTTATCATTTTTTGGAAGTTAATCCCTTACAGAAAACTATCTGCAAATCTGAAAAGAAGGCAGATTTGTTAAAACTCCTTATTCCTAGTTCTGTATTTATGCAAGCATTTTGTTCTTGTAAACAAACAATGTAAATACTTTAAACTTCAGCCAATGGTTTTTAAAAAATCTATGTTTTTGTGGTCTAGGAATAGGTAGTTGCTCAATATGAGAATTTTGTATGGCACATGATTTAGCATTAGGTGAGCTCTGCCATTACCATTGAAATGATCCTTTGGGTTAATTATTCTGGTTGATAGGATGGTGGGATACATTATATATGCACTATTTTACATTAAGTGTTATGAAATAACTCGTGCATTAGATTATGTATAACTTACTCTTAATGAGGTTAGTTGTGCATGCACCCAAGATATTCAATACATTCAGATGGTGGCCAATGTAGATTAAAATTTTCAGCTCTGTCATCAGGGCTTTTAGGTGAGATATATGTGCATGGGCCTTCACCATCTTGACTGCAACTGTTGTAGTCTTCTCGCCATCTTTAATGCCGTCTGCTTCAGCTTTCACAACTCGTCCAAATGCTCCACTCCCCACCTGCTTGCCTAAATGCCATAACATGAATGTTTATGGAAACTTTTAGCGTCCATAGTAAGGCTTTAAAAATTTTTGTGGTATGTTTTATTGTTATCATTATTAAAATTATCAAATTTTTGACTCTTTCAATATATGTTTCCCTTTTACAGTAATATTAAATATTAAAAAGTGTGAAAAAGGTATTCAGTAAATTATCAAAGCTGTTTCATTGACTTTTAACTGTTAAACAGTTGTAACTTTCAATATTTCTTGGCATGATTATTTAAAAATAAGTTGCCCAAGATTATCAATAAATGGAGTATTTTTTAAAAATTAATCTTAGCCCACTTCATGAATATACAGTTAAAACAGGATGTTAATTAAACTGTAATATATTCAGTGAATTTGTTGGTGAAGGAGGATCAAAAGCTGTGCTTCTTATAAACTTTGGGTAAATCAGTGAAAAAGCTGTTCTTCTTTTGAAGATGCCTTTTTTGGGTCTACACAATTCCTAAGTATTAATTACCAAATTTTAATTTCTCCCGTGGAAATTCAAAATCTGGATTGTAGGGTAAAAGTTCAGCCTGTTCATCTATGCCTAGATCTGGATCGATAGTGAGAAGAGCTCCTTCATGAAATGTTGTAACCTCTTGAGCTGTCAGAGCATTTACATTTCTCTGAAATAAATATGAATGACATTATTCAGGTTGTCAATTTTATAAGAGGGCTGTAAAGAATAAATGCTAAAATGTAAGTGCCCACTTCGTGACCATATTTCTTTGCTAATAAGTGTATCCTCTCCAGTAAATACTTAAACTCTTTTACAATTACAATAATATGGATTCCCTAGAATATATTACTTCAGCTGTACACTTATATTTTTAAACATAATTGAAAATTGTAAAAGATAACCTGGGAACTTACCCTTTCTTTCCTAATTCTATGAATTAGATAAACCACCAGGCTCAAAAGGATGATAAATACCACAGCAATCCCTGCAATCATTCCTCCATTGACTCCATTTGACAAAGGATTTTTATCTGTAATCACAGAAAAACTTATTTCACTTAGAAATACTCTGCTCAGTATTTTATAATGGTACAAGTAAACTGCTATGTACTTTCTTTAGAAGATGAGTACTCTAGAACCACTGGATGAATTCTCACACTGAGTAACATTAAGCTCAAAGATCCGGGAGTTGATTCCTACTTTGTTTTTCAGCTGGCAGACATATATTCCTTTATCTTGTATAGAAGTATTATTAATGAATAAGATTTGTTTTCTCTTGATGAATGTTATGGAAGCTTGATTTCCTTCTGCTTCTATGGTTTTTCCATCCTGAAAATGGGTAGATAATGTGATCATGATTCATAGTTCTGGTTTTCTCTTTATTTTCAAAGTTAAATAGATTGAATGTATACTTTAGACATTCCTTTACAAGGAATATATTGCCTTGTTGACTCAACCATGTGTACCGAATCAGAATTTCTTGATAGCAGATTAAAGCAAAAGATAATGAATGTATCACCAGAAGTTACATGCTAGGATGTTGAACTGACCTTTTTCCAATGAATTTCTGGTTCAGGAATACCATCATATTCACAATTAAGTTCTATGCTATTTCCTGTGTATCTGATGTAAGATTTTTCCTCTTGTGGGTGAATAAAGCTGGGTGCTTTTTGCTCTGTAAGAAAGGAATTAGTATGTATATATTATCTATCTCTCATACACAGTCAAAACGCAATAAACCGATTTTATGAAAGAGAATCTTTTTATTATTTTTTATATGTAGGCACATATTGAAAGATTTGTTTGACATAGATTTGAAGATCAAATCAGGTAGTTGATGCCTCCCATTGTCCATATGCTGAATAAGCTGATTTCTGGTGTTTGTCATGATCCTCACCAGCATGGCAGCCGGTATTTTGGTAATTTCTGCACTGATGTTGTCCTTCAGGTCTTGTAGGGTCCTTGGATGGTCGACGTAAATGCAGGATTTCAGAAAGCCCCACAAAAAAATCGCAAGGGGTCAAATCGGGGGAGCGGGCTGGCCACTCCGAATTGCAAATCATTGAGATGAGGTGCTTCGGGAAGCGTTCCATCAATACAGCCATCAATGTCCTTGGAGTGTGAGCCGTTGCTCCATCCTGTTAGAACTGAATGGCCCTCTAAGTCCAGTTCATCAAGTCGTGGAAAACAATTCCTCCAAAATGTTGACATACCAGTCTGAATTCAATGTCTCTGTGACCTCATTTTCTTCAAAAAACAAGGGACCAACAATACCGACTAAGGAAATTGCACACCACACTGACTTTAGGTGAATGCCAAGAAATTTGATTGAATTCTCTGGGACTGGTGTCAGCCCAGTAGCCCATTGTTCTGTTTGTTGACATATCCACTCTCATGAAAATGGGCTCCATCACTGAAAAACACAATTGCATCCTTAGAAACGTTTTCAAGAAGAGCCTCACATGCATTCCTCTGAGAATTGAAGTCAAATTCGTTCTTGCACTATCACCAACTTGTGAGGACGTTAATGAAGATCATCATGAAGAATTGCCTCTCTGAACGATCAGAAAGTCCAAGGGCTGATGCACATTTGCGTGCAGAATGCTGTGGGGATTGCAAGATGACGGCTCTCACTGCCTCAATGTTCTTTGGTGATCTGATGGGCTTAGGGGTTCAAGTGCTTCATCTTGTCACTCTCATGGTTTGTGTGAACGTAGTGACCCATGCAGCAATTGATTTCTGGTCCAGGACAGGGCCCGACGGGACTACATTGAAGCAATTTCGGAAGGCCCGATGGATTGCAATCTCAAAACATCCGTTTGAAAAGCAGGTCTAGATGGAAAGCATACGCTCCTCAATGTTCCAATGCATGTTGGCAACTGACCAGGGTGCGAGAAAACTTCAGAACTTTGGCTGTCGAATGTGCTCATTCCTAGCTAAAACCATGATTGCAAGCCTGATTGGCATGTGTATTGAAGAAGGAAGTTATGTTGCTGCACACTGTATTTTTATCTATCCCACTCATATGAGTGAGAATGCCGTGAGGCCCTCATATTAATTCATTTATTAAAATAGCACCACATATTCATTTGGTAGGTATATCAACTAAAATTTATTTTCCAAATGTTTAACAAAACAAATCTAATAGAACTAAACAAAAAATTTGGAATTATTTTAAAATTTCAGTTCCTTTAACTGGGTATGTACAAAACTAAGCGGCACAAAAAGCACCGAGTTGAACTTACAAAATGTATAAATATGCTCGTATACCATTTTATCATCACTTAGACTTTCAGAATTGATGAAAATAGGATATTTTTCCATCTTTGCTGTCATCCAGTTGTGCTGATATTATATATCATTGATGATAAATTAGTAAAATGTGATTTCAGAAGGTTTCTGTCTTCAGAAAGTTAGAGAGGGCCGATTTCAATGGTTATAGAACTCATTATTAACACAGTGATATTGCCCACTAAATAATTGAGCTCAAAAATGCAAAAACATCAATGTTGTAGAAATACATTCAAATGATGGTGGAAATACATTGCCATTGGAACTTTGGGATTCCATTCAAACTTACATCAGGGCAAGCCAGACATAATCCCCATATGATCTCAGTAAACTATGGTTAGGGAAACTGTGCATCCAGCAGAGGGAATAAAATGCAAAAGGATGCTGATTTATGGGGAAAATGTTCAAAGTTTCAGGTACATCACTACTATTCTGTGAGGACAAGAAAATAAAAGTGCACTAAGCCTAATTTGGGGTCTAATTCACTGGCTGAGATATATTACGTATGTTTCAGTGAGGAATTATTTAAACTAATGCTTAAATTTTCAAAGAAGACTACTGGAAGCAAGCATAATCCTGTTTCTTCTTTGACTCTTAAAGAATTAAAATGGCTAATGGTATCCTAATTTTATCCTCTTACCAAATGCTATCGTGTCCAAAGCTCTATTAGGCTATAGTAAGAGGATATAGTAATACTGGATTTATGATAAGGATTACTATTACACATATTATTGATATTCTATGTTTAAGATAGGCTTTGGATACATACAGACTGAACAGTGATACCTTACTTTACCTATCCTAATAAAATAACCTGACATCTGACACTATAAAAAAACCATTCTTCAATTCCATATCCTTCCTTCCTTCATTTTGAAAATTTCATAACCTTTGTTTTTCCTGTATTGATTCTCATTCCATACCTATCACACTGACTTCTAATTACTCAGCAATTTGTAAGCTGTCAATCCAATAGCCAATAATGATGTTTTAGAACTCAATGCTGATATTTTGGTCTACTAGGTGACCATCAACAAGAGAGAGAATTTACAATGGAGAAGACAACAGTAATGACGTACTTTCTATGGTCAAGTGAAATGTTCAAGTGGGAGAAGATGGGGGAAGCAGTGGGGGACTGGTTTCTTGGGGTGGGGTAGGAAAGAATAGGAATTGGGAGGGTTGGGGAATTGGGGGGGAGATGTGTTGTCTATTTTACTGTGTAGCCTGTGTACTTTTAAACTCAGGAATCAAGTTAAATAAGGGGTTCTTGATGATTCCCAGTGTTACCAACCAGGAATGATTCCAGGAATTTTGGTTGATTATGGCTGGGCTACCGAGAACAATAGCCCTCTTCAAAGTATTCCCCTTGGGACCTTACACACTTATCCCAGTGGGTCCTTTTTGGACAGACTTTATATTTCAATGCTGCATTCCTCTTTGAGAACATAAAGCTAAAGATTAAAAATTTGCCTTAATAAATTATTGGAGTACTATTGTTTACTTACAGTAGTAATTTGTCATTTAGGTACCAGAGCTCTTTACTTAGTTTACTCCGTCGAGCTTAATAGATTATTTGGAATAAATTGTTGAAAACATCCAATTTGGGGATACTATGGCTAACTTTTCATCAGTTTAAGGATTGGAGCACAATATGAATAATTTGGGAGTCAAAAAATTAGCTTACAGATTTCTGAAAATAGACTAAAAGGCCTTTATAAATGTTAATAGACTTCTCTTGTATATATTACTTCTTCAAAGCTTCATAGAATGAATTGCATGATTATCTTTTTTCTCTGCAGCATTCCAAGTGTTCTTCCTTTTAATTTTTTTCAATTAATGTACCAATGCCAACACTTATTATATTTTTGTATTTTCACAATAATCCCAAGCATGAAAAGTATTTTTGTTCTCATAAAAAATCTATAAGTCTTTTTAATATTTTTATTATTTCGAGTAAATTTATTGATTTGTTTAGTACCAACTGAAAAAATAAAATTTAGGCAGGTTCTATTTGATACTAATATTAGTAATCAACCTAATTTAAAATATTTTACCAATTTTAAAAGTCCCTTCTCACTATTTGATTACCTTACCTTCAATAACCAACTTTACTATCTTGGAGCTAACAGGGTTCGCATTTCCCAGTGACACCAAAGTTTTAGCCTGACAGAAATATTCTCCTTGGTGTTGCTTTGTTACATTTAGCAAATGAAGTGCACTTTCAGTAGAGATTGGTGATTGAGATTCCTTAATGTGTACATCTATGGAGGAAACAATACACAATTGAATTAGTTCGAATAAAATGGAAAATATCTCTTGTTTACCATTATAAGATCTGATGTCATTGAGCATTAGAAATAATATCTACTCATTCAAATATTTAGCACAACTCACCTTTAACATTGCTCAATAATTGTTTATATTGGCTGCTGTTGATTGGTTTCCACATCCATACAATATGATTAGAAAAATTGAAAATTGACACTATGCATTTGAACTTTGCATCTTCTCCTTCTGTCAGAACACTTGGCCCATGGATACTAAATCCTTCTTCAGAATCTAAACCAGCATGATGTAACGAATGTTTTAGGTATTAGTTCAGTGAGTAAGTAATGCTGTTTTATTCCCAAGGGCAAAAACAGAGCTAAGAAAAATTAGGTACGTTATTTGTTATAGAAATGTTATTTTATTATACAAGATATTTTTAAATTGCATGACATATCTAAAGCCAATTCTAAAGGTCCAAAAAACCAAGTGAATTTGGTCACTGGATCTGTGGAATAAAGGGGTGGCAGAAAAGTGACACATACATATATAACACATAATAAAATCACTTAATTTTGTCGCTGTTGAAATTGATTATTGAGAAAAGATAAAGATGTCAGTGATTAAGCTCCAGAATTGCAATATCGGGCAAGTATTACCATTGGCCATGCACTATTAATAAGGAAAATTATTGACATACCTGCAATGAATAGGTAAAGAGATTCCATTTGGCATCCAACAACATTGCATGCTTGGCACTGTAATTTTCCTGAAGTTGTGGCCATTGTATTGAAGTCATGTGTAACATTTACTTTATGAATCGATTCCTGTGTAAGGGAATGTGAAATCAAAATCAAACTGCAAATGATTGTATGATTTTTAGCAGGGTGAAAGTGTCAATGAAGAAAAATTTCTCCAACAATTAATTTTGTATTGTTTACTCAAATAACTTTATTTTATGAGTTAACACTCTTTTAATGTGATATCAAATTCACAGTTATGATAACAGCTGAATGTAGGATAGGACAACAGAAATATGGGCCGAAAATGCTAGACCTACTTGTAGTAAAGTTATTCCTCTGTCTTCACAATGTGCATAGCTGGTGCAATTGAAAAATTGCCATTTCAGTTCTGCAAATGGATATGCTGTAACATTGCACTTAAAATCATAATTTTTTGACTGAAGGAAAAATCCAGTTTTACCACTTATTTTCACCTCTGGAATAGCTGCAATTGAGGAACAATGAAAAATAGTAATTATTTATAAATTGATACTTCGATTATTTTTATATTTATTTTGTGCAATGATAATCTTATAATTGAATGGCCACATTAAAAACACATAAAATGCTATGATAATGAGAAGCCAAATTGCTGTGCTGAGAATGGGTGTCATTATTCCCTAGTGAGTTCAATGATGGTTTTGAAGGAAGCCGCAATGAAAGCAAAATACCACAATTTGTTCACCAACAAGAGCAAGAGTAGTAGTTGACTGACTAAAGTTCAGCACCTGGTTGCAGCTTGCATGACATTTGAGCCTCAGGGAGTTAATAATGTCTTTTAAGTTGTATCAATCTCATTACTCATAATAGTTATTTGGCATGCCATGTCTGCTTAGTTTCAAAATCCTTTGATATCTGGTAATACACATGATTGATGCTAACATCAATCATATATATTTCCTAAATGTCTAACAATTGACTAATTGACTACCTATGTTGTATGGCCTCACGATGTAATTGCCGATAAGTAGAGAATTGGCCACCTTGGAGGATGAACTTATCTATGGATAGCAATTTAAAAAATACTTTTTAGTGCTCCCGATTATTCAGGGGGAAATAAACTGAATTTTGATTTGCTAATAGCCCACACTTAACCAATCCGTCTTATTCACATATATACATGCGAAGACCCTACTTGAAGCATTTACATATTCACCATACACAAAGGTATACAGTGAATGACAAATGGGGCCTGCCATCAATGATGTGATGGGTCAAAGTTTGTAGAGATATTAAATAATTCTTGCCCTGGGTATAACTATAATATAATTTCTACTCAATAAGTAATAGGAATGCCAAATAATGGGAAAAGCTGAAATCTTTTATTTTCTTTTCAAGAATTTGGATGATTATTTATTAATTTTGGGCGACCATAAGAAAAAAGGTATAGAAAGAAACAAATTGTTTATACACCTATAGGCACATGTCAGCAGCAAATATAGTTTTAAAAGAATGATAATTTTACCCATTACAGAAGTTTTCATGAGTACTAAATTGGAGGGCATAAAAATGAGCATCAATTATTTGAGAGACTTCCACCATAATAAGAGGAGTCATGGAACTGGAATGGAAAAAGGGGGAGGCATTAATTTAGAATGGATTAGGGAATACGGGAACCCATTTAAAGGCTTAGGAATACTAAAAATATACTTCTCATTTATATCTGCATCTATATTTTAAATCCCTCAGGTTAGGTGTTTAACTTCTTTAAACAAGAATTGAAAAGACCCTTTCCCCCAAACACCAGAACTCATTGTCTTAATAGTAATTTGAATCTTAGTTCTATATAGTTTAGTTATACAGCAATTAATAATAAGCAGTATTGTTCTTTCCAATTGGCTTTCTCATGCCTAGGTTTGACCAATTCATCCATTAGATCATATTGATGCATGCAAACATGTGAAAGGCTTTTATTTGGCCTATCTATTAGTTTTGTTATTGGTCCATGCAGTTAAACAAAGCATGCAATATTCCATACTTCACCAATACTAACCCCTGATGACCAAAGATAAATGTAGCATTCTCTCTTTTTTCCCTGCCTTTCCAAGCAATGTGTACACCCCTGCATCTTTTGTTGAAATTGAGGAGATGTTTAAGATAGTTTGGAATGAATTAATGGAGATGTGGTATTTGAGGCTATTTTTTATTTTGCTGCCATCTGGAGCTAACCATTCAAACGTTGGAGTTGGAACAGCTTCATATCCCACAGCCCAAGTAGCGTAAGGGTCACCATCATTCACCTCAATTTTATTCATGCCTCCATCAGTGGTTAACTTAATAAAGCTGTCATCTTTACCTGAAACGCAAAACTGTGGTCACTTATTTCATTTTCACAAAATTTCGAGAAAGAGTTCATATTTAACTTTTTAAAATCAATGTTGGCCATTCTAATTCATTCTCTCCAAAGAGTACTGAATAGTCATAACTCGCATGATAACCAAAATGTGATAATCAATGTTACGGAGTAAAAACATTTTAAAATGAATGAATACACTTGGATAAACTGGAGAAACATTGAAATCTGATGTTGCTACAATAGGTACACAAAATCTGGACTTAAGAAAATTATTTTATATGTCAAATTCTCTAGCAATTGCTGGTCATCAATGGATGAATTACAGCAGTTTGTGAGCTAAGAAAAGACCCATCATCCATTCAAATAAAATATTATACTTACCTAAAAAGCCTACCTAACACCTATGAAGGAAATTATTTCATGATTTTTTTGTTAATGCTTGGATGCAGTTTCTTGAAAATGTGTCACAATATTCTATCAACATTAAGATATGTGTAAAAAATATTTAAAATTATAGTTAAAACAATTTATGAAATAAGATCAACTTCAAACTTTAAATGTGAATATTGGCATTAAATATGATGAAGTTAATCAAAAAGCTAAGTTACCAAGCCCAAGAAAAGTTAAGATAATACTACAAGTTTCAAGTCTCTAACTTAACTTTTCCGTGCCTTCATTAATACTAGACTTTTAGAATCTTAGTGAAATCAAAAATAGCAAGAAAAACAATAGCCAGCTGAAGAAAATGGAAATTATTCACGGAATTTCAGTCAGATTAAAGGTATAAGGGGCCAGATCCTTTTCTTGGAATAACTATCTGGAATGTCTATCCAGATAAATATTGCCTGTAGTGCATAACCTAGAATGAGTTTGGCAGAGAGTTAGTTAGAGCTCATAGAACCAAACTATATTCGAACCCAAGATAATGGGCAGGCAGATATTCTACCCACTTGGTTATAATGTCACTTATCTTCTATTTTGAGGATTCAATTTCAATCACTTCCAAAAATTCTCGATAATTGCATCATATCAATGTAATAAATGGTGCCACCATATTACTTTATATATTTACAGAAATTATTTAATTGGTCATTAAGTAAGCATACAATAGACCTTCAAACAGAACACATCGCACATATGACACATATCAGCACCTCAGACATATGGCAGGTCAAAAAATCTTATCTGTTTTTCAATGAATAAAAAATTCATTCATAGAGCATTAGAGGCCAGCCATGAATAGGTTTTTTTTAAATTTAGCAGAGCTATTTTTTGTAGCAGTCTGTGGGAGTTTATTTAATAATTTTTTACCAAAGTTATTAAAGTAATTCTGTGATCTGGTTAATTTGCAGTTACACAAGGAGATGTGATCTTTTTATTCTGGCATTTTAATTACGTGCTTCACATCTTGTGGGAAACAAATGTGTATCATCTTTAACATAAGTCAATATTTTGTAGATATATATGCTATACACAGTAAGAATATTCAAACTTATAAATAAATAATGGTCTGCAGTGTCCTGTCGCCAAAGATTAAGGATCCTGATGGCTTTTTTCTGTAGAATAAAGATGGAAATATCAGGAGCATAGCCCCAGACTTCCAGGCCATAATTGAGATGACTGGTAAAGAGAGCAAAGTAAATGGACCTTGGGTTTGCAGGGATTAAGTCACAAGTTTTCTTAGTAGATATAAGAGCCTTTGATAATCTCCTTCCAATAACATTGATATGTGAACTCCAGGTCAACTTAGAGTCAAGGTGGGATCCCAATAATTTTACCGAGTTATCTGCTTTAGGTATATTTTGTCGGCTGCATGTTAGAGTTTGCATTTTCTCTAAACTTAGAGTGAAACTGTTTACCTTTGACCACTCAGTGGCCAAAATTAAGGAAGTATCAACCATATCTATAAACGTATTCATGTACAAAGGTTACATCATTTACATACAAGATGGAACTGGCTGCAATACTTGGGGGAAGGTGATTAATCATTTACAAAAATAGTGCTTACCTACGACAATAATTTGAACTGCATCTGAATTAGTTTCACTTTGACGAGAACTACTGTGTATGACACAGGTGTAATTACCCTGATCACTCTTCTGTACAGATTTGATGTTCAAGATAATTTTATAAAGTATAAATGGATTCTTCTTTTCCCTTAAATTTTCTTGAGATACTCTTCTATTCTGAAAATATAATAAATGAGGTAGAAAAAATGTAGATTGCTGTAAAAAATGTTATACAATGACGATGAAACTACTTATATATGTGCACTAGGGTGGGCTTTGAAAATTGACTTTTTCCTGATTTAATATGCAAAATAGTTACCATTTAGTATCAAAATCATTGGAAAAAACATTTTTGAAAGCAGTTTATATATACCTTTGTCCCAGATGCTTGAACTTATTGAAACATTCTATAGAGGACAGGATTTCAAGCAGTGGAGTATTCAATATACCTTAAGTCTTCTCTATTAAAACACACAAATATTTTGCTGATAGAATTAATTTTTTGCCCTTATGATGCCAGGGAGTTGGCTAAAAACTTTTAATATAGGCCACCTATGACCAAAAAGGTGTAAGTTCTGGTCATTAAATGGTAAAAATAATTGTTTCTTTAATTTCCTTGTAAGGGTTAATCTTGGATTTGGTGAAAAAAGTAACCTCATCCTAAGAATCTACAGACTACAGACATAATGAGATCAATGAAGAGGGCCAATGCCAGTTCTGCAGTGGTTTGTTCTGAAATGCAATATCTCTTAATAATTAATATAAGCAAAGGTTAGCAGATTATTTGGATTAGAATTTTTCTGAAGCACAAAGCTCACCTCCCAAGCAATTTTCTGTTGTTATTTCTTGTTGATTTCTTTCACTTTCATAATTTCTGCTTTGAATCAGACTTTAAGGCTACCTATGAATACTTTCCTATCCATTCTCTGACCTTTGAGAGACTCTGATCTTAAAAATAGTATTTTGGACGACATGCTACAAACATGAGTTTCTGCTGGGCATTTATAAGCTATTATGCTTGTTGCTTGTGTCTTATAGCTCATATGTGAAAGAATATTTTTTGAGGAAATCTTGTTTCATGTATCCCAGTTGTTTTTTATTGACCGATTGACAATTTATTTAATGGCCAACATTTGGAACTTTTTGGTCATAGTTGGCTTGCTGTGTGGGTGGGAATGTATGAGATTTAAGTGACCTGAGAGAGGACTGGATGGGCTGCTATGATAAGAACTAGATCACTTAGGCAAGCCATGGCTGAACATTTGTGGTTGGAGAGGTTTCTCAAGACGTGGATTAGAAGGGGTCTTTAGAACAAAATTGTGTATTTTTCATGGCATGAATGTGTCGGAAGTGAAAGAATTGTGATAGCAAGACTACTGTAGTTTGGAAGAAATTTAAAGGACCAAGTTTCCAAAATATTTTTGTGAAAGCTTGACCAGTATATTTTTAGATATATCTTGACATATTTTCTGTGGGTATTTGAATGTAAACATGTATATGTATTAGACTGTGAATTCAAAAAGCATTATAGGTTAAAAGGGAAGACCATTAAACCAATTAACAACAGTGTCATGGCCCTGCTCTTATTTTACAGAGGGCCACCATTTCCATTTTATTCTATTTCATGGTATGGCAGTTACCTTTCCTGCAGTGTAAGTTCAGCACATTGATATTGGACTTATGTTAAATACCTTCACTATAATGTTAAAATTACTTGCCATGGTAATTTGCTTCATATCTGGTAGATACCAATTCACATTATAATTTTGGTGTGAGTCAGCTTTGACCTTGCAGATGAGATGAACATCACTACCTTCAATGAACCGCAAAACTTTCATTCCTTCTATGTAGGGCTTTGGCAATGGAGATGTGTCTAAAATAAAAATAAAAAACGAAGCATTGCTGGTTACAATAGATTTTGCTCAATAGCCAAGGGCTAGCTTTGTCATCTGGATGAACTTTATTGAGTCAGTCCATAGTTAAATCATATTATTTTAATTAAAAGCTTTTTCAAGGAAACTGCATAGTGATATCTGAATGTGAATTGATTTTATATCAAGTAAAATTTACTATTTGTTTATATTCAATTTAAATTTTCCTTTCAAATTGGGTTTTGATAATATTTGAATCCAAATGAAAAATTGATAATTTTTTAACGTAAATCTAAAAATGAAGGTCATTACCATTCTAATGTGATGGATTAAATAACTGCTCAGAGTTTTCTAAAATGTAATATTTGTCCAATGTAAAGCAAATTCTATCATAAACTCATATTCGAATCATTATATCAATTTGAAAAACAGCAAACACTGTGATGCTCTTGTCTTGATCTCCTTAGTTAATGTAAAAGAGGGCCCGGCTGGTCCGTTTAGAGTTGTGATTTAAGTGAATGTTCAAGGTGAAGAGTAGTCAGTAATTTGAAATTGATTAAATATATTTTATATTACCATGTACAAATAAATTGAAGTGGATGGTATCACTCTGATTTTTATAATGAGCCTCACAAGCGAGGAAACCATAATAACTGATGTTAACATCTCTGAGATAAAATCCTTCCTTGGGGTTATAGCCAGCTGGATAGGGAAAGGGCTGAAAGTTCTGAAATAGTACAAAGAATATTATTCACCATTGATTTCAATATTTTAATACCCCATATAAAAAGTATTCAATTTTGACTCTTAGCAATATGTAGGCATGGCTTATGCAAGGCAAATGAAGCTTTCATTAATCTAAAGCATGGCTTATGACAGCAATACAGTTAATTTCTGCATCATATCAATACATTTATAGCCTGAATTAAAGAGAGCTGTCTAAAAATTGAAGCTGCAATCTAGATTTCTACTTCTAACATCTTGAAGATACTCCATTGTGGCTTTTAGTTCTTCAAAATTGGGTTGCCCATCTCACAAGGGCATGCCAAAAATTTGAGCTCTTGTGAAGTATTCAACTTCTACATTTGAATAATGAGGTTTTTGGCACTTCAATATGGAATTTATGACATGCACTTCCATTTGGAGATTTTTTTGAAAGGAAGAGTGATTAAGGGTATTGTGTGAATAAATTCTATAATTACAGGTAATTACATTTAATTTCCTAGTTTTCATAAATTTAGTAAATAAACTGTTCATGTGTTCATTTATATTTATGTCTTAAAGTCTTTATGTTTAATTCATAATTCATAGTTTTATTTTCATCAATATTCAATTTAATTGCTATGAAAATCAAGACTAAATTGGCATGTGATGCTTGTTATGATTGTGACAGCACTAAAGCTGAAAATTTGCCAATATATTTTGCCCTCATATTTTCTGATTTTTGTCCATGATTTCCTAATTTGGTTAGTGAGTAAATATATTCAGTGTTTTGAATTGTTGTCCAATTGATAGCCATCAGAAAATACTGACTGATATTAGTATTTAATGCCGAATATTCAGTCCATCTGTTTTATATTTCTATGAAACACCCAATGCAAGTCAGGTGTATTTTACCGTATGTATGGTATGCATGTAATGAAGTACATTTAAATTTTAAGGGATCCCAATATCTTTTAGTGTCATCTCATCTGTGCTATGCTATCAGGTATCATCATTCACAATATGAGTTTTGAAAATTACCAAAAAATGTGATTATATGATTCAAAATAGAAGTGAAATGACAACATGACAACTAAAACTCGCATATTTAAATACCTTAGTGATACTTAAACTTACTTGTGATAGAGTAACAACAGCCTTTGGGTTGTTGACACGACATGGTATCACTGCATTCTCACCAACTGTAGCTTGGACTACTGAAAGGTCTTCAGCAACAAAAAGATATTCAGGATCTAAAGAAAGGAAAAGACCTTAATTGGCTTCTCCTCAAAGATATAAAATGAAACAAAAGACATAGAGTTTTTTTGTCATGAGAAATTTCCAACATAATTCTAGGATGTAATTTTACACACTCCAGTAATTATGCAATGCCATCAAGTAGGACATACCATATGCACCTAGTAATTTACTTATCAGAAAGTAATCATAAGGTTAAGATCAAAATAATCTGAATCCATAAATTTTGTAGGATTGTGTCTTGCTTAATTATAATATAAATCATGTACAGAAGAAATTTGATGTTCTTGGGAAGAACAGATGGTTTTAGTTTATCTCTGAGCTGAGCAATTGGATATGTGGTTGAAGGCCTTAATTTGAAATTGGGTATTGCCTCAAAATGCTCCCATGTGATTTTTTATATAGAACCTTCTGAGAGAGCAGATTTTGGTCAAGGAAAGGAACTCTCTTCCTTCATTGATAATTGTGAATTTCATGTGCCTGAAGGCAAAGTGACCTCACCTCTCTAAGTGATCTTTGATTTGCAGACTAAGTTTTTTTGGAATGTTCAATCATGCAATAGGCACTTATGCAGCAACAAAAAGAAGTGTGCCCAATGAGTGAATTTAAGGATAACATAAGCTGAAATTCAAGGATTTAAAACCACTCAATGATAAGCAATTTTCCTTGTTAAATTGATTTCAAGTGCATGTGGCATTCAATTTATTTTTGAATTGCTACGGAGCATTTGTTTGAGTTAGAATTCAACCCTTCATGTATGAAATATGATTTTATTGGGTGGATCTGCTGAGGGGACATGCTGGGTGTAAGTAATTCAAATTAAAATGTCCCAAAAATATTCTCTTAAGAATAATCCACCGTGAACTAGTAAAAATGTTTCCAGCAATAAAAAGATATTCAAGATCTGAAGAAAGGAAAATATCTTAATTAGCTTCTCCTCAAAGATATAAAATGAAACCAAAAATGTGGCCTCTGCTTTCTCTTTAATTTTCAGACTGTTCAGTTTTTACTCAAAATTAATGCAATATTCCTGAAGGTAAATAGCCACATTTTTTCCAATTTTAGCAGTCAAATGAAAAGATTCTTCCAGAAAGTTAAGTTCCACTATTTCAGCATATGTTAATAAGTTAAGTCAAAATATATTTCATTGCTCTTAGGAGATGACATTTATTTATTATTTCTTGACTTACCACTCACATAAACATAGATTTTTGCTGGGTTATCCCTAGGTGAGCTGGAGCAGATATACCATCCTGTATCATTAGAAACAGCATTTTTCACCTCAAGGATGATAATATTTTTAGAAACGGATATCTTTGCACGTGAGCGTACTGATTCCTATTTTAATGAGAAAACAAATTGAATATTAATACTTAAAGGGAGCGTGCGAGATATTTATAAAAAGAATTCTATTATTCTATACTGTAACTAAATCATGGCAGACCAGTTTCAATATATCATATATTTTAATGATGCAACATGAAGTTCATCATATCCAGAAGCTTTAAGGCACCACTAAATTTCAAATCGTTCCAAGGAATCCAGGTAAAACTTTCTCTATGGAAATGCAAAATAGCTGGTTGAGCTATGCCCGTGTTTCTTCTCTCAATTAGGCATTTAACAAATTGGGATTTACAGGTTGAGACTTGGTTTTAAAAGTTAAGGTGTTTTGAAATTTGGATTGTTTTTCCTAGGAAATACGATTATGAATTTCTTCATTTTATTTAACATTCTAAACAATATTTCATTGTGTAAATACTGCCAGGGACATGGTAGTCCAGTGGGCAGAGCATTTAACGACTCATTAGGGAGGCCAGGTTCCATTCCTGATGATGCTTGTGGGCACCATTTCTTGCTAGGAAACTATAGGAAACATAGGGCAAGGAACTGGTCCCCCTACCCTAATCTATGAATTCCACATGCTGTTGGGTTTAGCACTAGATGAGCTATACCCTCACCTATCAAACTGACCTTTGGGTTAATAACTGTGGTTTTTCAAACACTGTCCCATTTCCTAGAGTTTCATTTCTATCAGCCCAATTTCTTTCAGGTTTATTAACTCCATACACTCATACAGACTTCAACTTCCCCATGAGTTGTTAACATACTCTGAATAATATCCTGATCTGACAAGTTTTTATCCTTACTTAAATCAGTCACTGGTGTGGAATGTTGCATTGTTCCCTTCTTTTAAATGAAAAGTTAAATAGAACTAGAAGAAAGAGCAACTGCCAAATGAAATGTTTTAAAAGGGATAAATATAATCATATTGCCCATACAAGGGTAATGTATGTTTAACACTCATGCATTACACATGTAAGTGTATGTTTAACAGTTTTCTTATTTGTTATCTGGTCTGAATTGTGAAGAACTTTGCTGATTCAGGAAAAATAATATTACAAGAAACTAAAATATTTCAATTACATTTCAAGTCAATGATGAACACATTGAGCTTACATGGGGACATACGGATGTGGTCTGAAAAGTTTCCGACCTCATAAAATTTCAGAAAAAGTGTCTTGTATCTTTGTTTGGTCAGAAAATTTTCAGACCACCCTCGTATGCAGATTATTGGTTGTTGATCCTCGGATTAGTTTGATGCAGTTCTCTACTTAACTTTCATTTCTAATAATCAGTGTTAATCTACATATTTCTTCACTTTCCTATCTTCCATTACCTTTTTCTCAATTCTTATTTTTGTGGGTCATGAAAACTCAATCACCACTCTATCACCATCTAATACTTTTGCATTGCAGAGACCGACACAATATGATTTTTGACATTTCGAAAAATTCATTATAACTGCGTTGCAAGATAAGTCACGAACCCTGCTACAAGGGAAAACTTTGATTGGAGTAGTCATAGAGACCAAAACAGATCCATGAATGCCCCCTTTGGTTTTCCCTCTTTTTTACTTCTCCCCTTTCCCTATTCATTTTTCAGTTGTATTTAGTTTGGCGTGGTGTCCTTTAATAGGTCCAACAAGTTTATCCATTATCATTTTTGGGTTTTCCTAATATGTACCTCTTTCTCTTTCCAATCCTCATCGAATGTCTTCATTACTTACTCAATTCTCCCATTTGATATGATTTAATTTTCCCTGGCACAAACTTTTCGATTAATTTCAACCTCATTTCATGCATTGCTACTGTCATCCACCTTGCCTACATACATAATGAGATATTCTCTGTATGTATTCCTTTTTGAAATGTTTTGACTCCTGAATCACATGTTTTGAACCACTGGTAAAGTTTTTTCCTTGAATGAAGCCTTCTTTATTTGTCATCTTTTTTCAAATTCTGTTAATTTTTCCTAAAGCATAGTAATGAATAACACTTCCTTGCTGGGGTAGAGTGGGGAGGGCAAAATGCAGCTCTTCTATGTAGGCTGCTAAAAATGCTATGGCCAACCCAGTGTAAAACAGGGAAAGGTGTTAAATGCCTCATAGTTTTAAAGTGTTCTTATTATGTTTTCTGATTGAAACAGGGTGAAATGGAAAATTAATGAGGCTTGAATGATTATTTTCTTATTGTTCTCTGACAGGTGTCTTTTAGTGAAAGTACTTCTGCATCTATACCATGATTATCTTGAGGTTTAACTTTCATCAACCTGGATATATGATTGGAGGAGTTACACTTCCATTTGGAGATGCAACCATTAATGGTCATCAAATAGTGTATGTTAAAAGGCATACTACATTGTGGCACACTAACTTAAGGCAATTAGCAAAAAGTAAAATATTGTGGCATCCTCATCTCCAATTAAAGGCTTCTAGGACAAAGGAAATCTTATTATTATCTTCATAATGTCTTGTCTGACTTGTTATTTAATCTTTCTTAGGATTGTGTGCATGATGGTCAATCTGAGTCGAGGGATGACAGAAAAAAAAGAGAACCCTTCCTTAAAGCTTGAACTTAGGACAGTATAGGGGTAACTTCTTATCCTTGGTGTGACTCAACTTACCTGAAAAACCCAATGTGCTGCTAGGTTTCCTTTATCACAGTGTAATTTAAAGTTTGTCCCTGAAGGCACTATCTTCTCATTGCCTTCGATGATATGGATGGCATTGTTCTGTGACACAGATGTCAAAATCACTGGTGGCAAAGAAATAATGTTATGAATTAAGTGCAAGTATATATCAATTGCTAAGACACTATATGACTGGTTCATTGATAGGGGTGGTTGGCAGTGGTTGATTATGTAGTTGATTTTGTTCATCTATGTTTTGCTCAATGCTGCAAAACAAATTAATGGACTCCATTGTAGTCATTTGCTAATAAAGTAAGGGACTTCATCAAAATTTTTATGTATGAGTAGAATATGGAAAAAGTTCAATAATACTATATAATTTAAGAATCTTTCTATTATGATAGAAATGAGTAATAATATTTACTTCTTGAATCACATGCCATTATTGGTAAAGTGGTTAAACTTTATAAGGTAAATCTGAGAAACAGGAAAAAGATAAAATAAGGTTCTAGAAATGAAGGTTAGAGGAGGATATAAATACTAAAAATTAGCCGAGGAATATACATTGCACTAAGTATTATCTTCCAGAAACCAAAAATAATTAAAAGATTTGGCAATTGGGAAGTTTTGAAGTGATCCTTTTTGAACATTTTGTGAAATATGCCAAACTTATCAACTTGCAGAGCACTAATGTTGGTAGCAAATTCTTAATTCTCTCAAGTCACCAATCAATCTTCTACTCTACTGCATCTTTCAATCTCAATCAGTCAGAATAATCTATTGGGGACTGATTTGCTTAGGTCTTCAACTGAAAACTTAATTTTGACTCTTTCTTTCGCAAAGAATTAAGGTGTCTACCCATACCTCTACAACTTACTCCACATCCTTTTCCCCTAAGTGCTTTTAAACAAGGGTTTGATTAAACTTCTTTCCTTTCTTCACTGGAAAACAATTCCCAAATGTGCACTTAATGCAACATACCTTCAAATTATCCAATTCAAATCAGCAAAATCCTCTTTACTGCTTTCCCTTGCCCATAATTTTAAGTGAAATAAAACCAGAATAGCTTCCCAATCGCATCTCATCCATTACTTTGATTCCCGTATTTTTTGTGGTCTCAAGCAGCATCACCACTATGCCATTGACAGCTCTGAACTGATGCGAACCCTTATTCCTGTCACAGGGTCACCTGTGTCTTGGGGAATGGAATAATAGTTTGTGAGAAGCACACCCAACTGCTAACCTCGGAATTTTGAATTCAAGCTTTAATTAAGATGTAGATGTCATCTAATTCCTGTGATGAGGACCTCTGAGAAACCTGACCTTAAGCGTGGACTTGCAGAGATGCCAGTAGACACAAGGACCACTTGCAGGAATTCATCAAAGATAATCCAGTGATATAAGTAGGCTTTGGACAATCCCCGTTCATTTTAACAATACTTCATAGACCTCTGAAGCCTCCAGCCTAAATTTGTTTGCCATATATCATGTCCTTTCCTCCATAATTATTACTGCTGTCAAATCATATAAAAATCTTTTATTTTCCTTTCCCCTAAGTACTTCAGCCAACATTCTCCCCTCCATCATGGCCTCAGTAGACTAATGTCTCTTAGTATCTTCATCCACATGTTCAGCCATTTTTTTACTTTTGTCTTACAACTTCCGTTCTTCCTCCAACATATTAAAAAATTTGACATTATTTCTCTCACTCAGAATCCCTGTTCTCTCCCTCTTCAATACCACATCTTAAGATTATCTAATCTATGAACATTGTGCTTCCTCAAAGATCAGGGTTTGAAACCATACAGCAGTCTTTTCTGATCTTTTTTATGTTTTTAATTAGCATGCTTGTAGTTGCTCCCCTCCATATTATATATAAATGCTTCTTTTGCTTACAAAAGTTATCCTGTCTCAATTGCTACACCCATTTTCTTTCAAACTACTAACCAATTATGTAAAAATGTGAAAAGGCTTCCATATTTTCTACTAATTCCTATCCTCCATTGATATTTATCTCAATATTCTTACTTCTTTGTTGTCTTATTAATTTGTTTTATTTTGCCTATTATTCATCCAAGGGGATCGGGATTGGTGCGGTGGCTATCGTACTGGCTTCCCACCCAGGGGGCTTGGGTTCAAATCCTGGCGGTGTTGAATATTTTTCAGAGGTAGCTCAATCCCTACTTGAGGTGCTTTGTGGAGGGCACTGTAGTGAGTATGCCATCCGTTGGATGGGACTTCAAGCTGCGGACCCCTTGGCGCCTTTCATTAAGAGTAGGCTAATACTGATGCTGGGTTTCTCTCCACCCTTCATTCTTTGCTGTCCATCCCCTATGGTGCAAATGAGCAGCAGTCGGTTGCCTCCCCTAAATACCACTACTTATTCATCCACTTATTCTTTCATTGATCCTGTCATGCTTTCAACATTGATTGCAAATATTTGGCAGACTGTTTTACAAATTCTTGATCATCTGCAATTATAACTTGAAGCATCCCCTGCCTACCTTCATTCCCAATGAGAGTACCTCACATTTACATATAATGTAATTCAATAAACAATGGCAAACAGCCTGAACTATTTTTAGTCAAATGCAAAAACTTTTTCCTAAATTTTCCCATGAGGCACTCCAATCCGTGACCCCTGTGGGGGTTCACGTTTCCCAATGGACCTATCTGATCAGCTTTTTTTTAACGCTACCTCATATCCAGAAAAAATACCAAGGGAAGCATAAAATCAAGTGTGTGAATATGAATCTGCTACCATTGAATTAGCTTGCAAACACAACCCAAATAAGCAACTGCAATTAAATAGACACATTTACAAATATGTGTGAGATCAACACCAATATTTTTGCCTTGATCTGTTAAGTTCAGAGAGCTAGACTTTCACCAGCTATTTAGATACTGGCTTGAAATTTTCCCTCCAGTAGGATTGTCTTTTCGGAATTGCATTTACAGTACCAAATGACCTTAGCAGTTAGAATACTAAAACTTCGCCGGCGATTAACTACTTACATCATTGATTTACGGTAACAATTCGTATGTTTGATAGGCATTTAGTGATCATAAAATGGAGATATTTAATTTTTAGTTAGTTATTAAATAAGTTAAATGTCATTCTAGAATTGATAATTAACTATCACCAAGTTCATGAATTAAACTATGTCTACCATTAAACAATCATTCGTACAGTTGAAACACTAATGATTGCGAATTTTACTGATTCATCAAAGTGTTTGCCTTGGTGTGAGAGAGGTGCTATTTAAGCTACTTAAAATCCACATCCGTCAAATAAAAGTTGATAAAATATTTTGTAATTACTTGATTATGGGACAGCTGAATATATTTTTGAGCTCTAAGGAAAAACGTTGAGGTTCTTTTGACGTAGTTTCTTTAGGATAGATGGATGGGGTACGCTTAAGAGAATTGTCTTGTGGACACAAAACACTTGTTCTCGTCAATTCCGCGCTGACAGCACCTCGATGACCAATTCGTCAAGAGTAGTAGTTATCGAAGGAGGCAACTAGGAGCAGCTAGTACCTCGCGGCATTTGGGAAGCCTAGTAATTAGGGAAGGCAGTAGGAGAATCAAGAAGAGAGAGACAGCGTTGCGACTAGCATTGGCCTATTCTTTAAGCAAGACGCCAAGGTGTTAAACAGTGGTCCCATGCGACAATGGAGTCCCATAAATAAGTGCGCGCCATGCGATACGTACGGAGATCGGAGTGTTATAGGGGAATTTGCACCACCGCTGGCAATCGAACCCGGACCCTCGGAAAGTCGGTAAATGGATCATCCCATGTATCCTAACCGCTGCTTCCTCGGAAAAGTGAAGGTTTTGGTCACTTATAGAAAGAGGTGTTTAAAAGGTACTTAGTCGATCTCTTTCCGATTCGACTAGTGTCATGCTTTTCAGTGGCGCTACTAATTAATGGAGATCGTGAAGATAATAAGCGCCAACCCTCTTGAAAATTGCCAACGCGCGAGTATTGAAGCGCAAAAATATGGAAAAAAAAGTACTTACTCCACCAAGCCACCAGTTTACAGCACATTGCTCGATCCATTTTGCACAGCTTTCAGAAAAATCAAACCAGGACGACTGCGCGAGTCACCGGAGAGGATGCGTGTGGTTAACCATGTCCGGAAGTGACGCAACAGCGATGCCACAGACTTGTCCCTAATTTTGTTTTCCTGAGAACGTTTTTCTTTCCCCTCTTGAGACACTACGGAATACTATTCCAGTAACGTGATTTTGTTTCCACGCTTCTTGTCGCGAAATTGTGTGGAAGGAATTAAGTAAAAAGTATTTTTGAAAGAGTTTTCGATTTCCATTTGGGATACCCTTGAGCTAAGAGAATTTAACCGGAGTAGACTTCAACTTGGCCACTAATTAAAGTTGGAGAAGGTGAATTATTTTCATCGAATTTGCCGGAGGAATATACTGTTCTCCGCCTTATAGTTTGTTGAATACATACCGTTGCGCAGCTCATAAGTCCGGATCAATGGCCGTATTTGTGGCGTCCTAAGATAGAATTGGTAAACTCAGACATTTCTTTCGGAAAAAAATGGAGAGAACTGTGAATATCTGCAAACATGTTGTTGGGATGAAGGAGTTTTTTTATCCCTTAAGCTATTTCGTAGAGGACTAGATCTTTAATAAATAACTACTAATTTATGCAAACGTTAGCCTTTCATTGAAGGAAATCGCGTATTCATATTGAATACCACAAGCATGGCCTACCTCCTTTCCCACTTTAGGCTGCTGGAAGGAAGTATGTATGCTTATCTATTCAACCCAAATGATGCGATTCATGAGCCAGTTACGAAAAAAAGGTAAACATTTAAATTTTTAATTGGTTAGTCGTGAGTTCCATTCGGGAGCATCGTATTATTTTTTGTCGCAACAAGGGGGAATTCATGTCTCCCTCTCCTCACTTCTACTCCGTGTAAATTCAACACTGCAAGTCCTCAAATGTGTCTCTATCTGCTCATGGTAACGGTTCCTTCCAAGTTAAAAGAGCACCACGCATGCAAGACACTGAAAAACACTGATATTACTGAAAAGAAATAGAAATATATCAGCCCGGAGTATTCAAATTAAAACAAAAACTGCTATTTGTTCATGATGTTTATTTGCGGTAGGGAAATTATCCATTATTTTAATTTCATTGAAAAAATCAGTTACGAAACCTTTTGCCAGTCAGGGAAGGTATCTTTAGCAAGTGGTTTGTCATTGGTGGTGGTATCTTGGATGAATTAGTTTCCTAATATATGAGAGAAACTTGAAATAAGAATGAATTTGCGATCATTTATCAATCTTATGCGCATATACTCCTAACACAGGCAACACGGTAATTGAACAACTTCGCAAATTTGTACGTCTTCCGTGAGTGAATGCATGCAAATGCAAACATTTATCTGTCAACATTAATTATGCGAGGGGATTAGTTTCTTCAGGGTTCACGAAAGAATAAATGATGGGTTTAAAAAAGCAGTTATGAGGGCCGCCTGAGCCTTCACTTCGTTTATTGCCTCTCAACAGTTTGCTGACTTTAATTTGTTTGCCTTTCACACAACCACAAAAACACTTAGAGTGGAGAAACTTCACTCGGTATCATCTGTAATCCAAAAAGCACTGGAGGTACGCATGCCATTGTTTTTATTGTGTCTATTATATTTGAATTCAACAGTGCCACGTAAATATATCGCACAAGGCCTTCCACGTGAGAAATCGTGTCTGCATACGTATTTTCTGAAATTTACAAGTTTTTCCATCAAACCGTTACCTAATCAATGGATATTCATTTGAGCAGTACGGACGTGAGAAGGACCAAGACGTTGGCTCACAATGCGCACATGTCCTGGAAGGCTTTCAAAAGCACTACTGAGAATCGCCTTGAGCTGGTGCACAACGTGAAAAGTAGTTGGCGTGAAATATTCCTTGGAAGCCATGCTAAATGCCTCGCTAGCTCGACATGCATTGGCACGCCGCTACTAATTGAAATTCCACCACTCGCTAGAGTTCTCATCCTCAAGAAGGGGGGTTAAAGGATTGTGGCAGAAGACAAAAGAACCTCAAAAATTAACTTTAAAAACAGGAAAATTTCCATAGAGGGTAAGTTTGTTTTTCGTTCAAAAATGCCCTTTAAGGAACTATGAAAATGATAAATTGCGCTAAATATCTACCCCTGAAAGCGCTGATTGTCAAGATTTTGTGCGACGAAATGGAAATAAATCGTATGGACCAATACCATTTAGTGGCCAAACAAAGATGAAGCATAATTCTTTTCGCTCTTAGAATCTCCCAGCGTCGCAGATCCTCTTTAGGGAAATTAGCATAGCTTATTATATTTATAAAAAATAGGGTCCTGATTTAGCCTTATCGATCCATACCGAGGCCGTGGCAATTATCTGGTAAGGGAATGATCGAGCTCACTGTTTAAACTGGGACGTGAACTAAGTGAAGTAGACACCGATTTATCGCGTTCCATGGAACTTTATTCTTGGAACTATAACGGTTTGACTCGGAAACGGTTGGGAGTGAAGAGCACTAAGTACACCGTTTAACATGGGAAAACTTATTACTTAGTGAGACTGTCACGTCAAGGAAAATAGGTTACAGTAGTAACTAATTTTACTTGAAGTGACCTGTTCCCAGTTAACGCTAGAGCGCTCACTCCCTTTGAAAAAATTCGAGCTCCTAAGAGGAAAATTGGAATTCTGAACTGTTTCCGTTGCCTAAGTACACTCGAGTTTCCCAATACACGAAGACATTTATGTTAAGATTGATGACAACATCGAAGAATATGACATGTTAACGCCGTTTGACGATTTTTTTCAAAACTAAGGCCCACCTATATCAAAATATGATTTGGCCCACCAGTATTTTCCAGATGGCCTAGACAGTGTACTTAAAAATAGTCAAGCCATAGTAATTGACCCGAAGGTTTGTTTCATAGGTATGGATCGAGTTCGTTACGTAAAAGTAACCCTTCTCTACGGCGTGTTGACTTCTCGTATTCAGGGTAGGAGGGTTTAGTGCTTATCCCTTTGCCAGTTATTAACCAGTGCTGTGGTACCCACAAAATGACTGTCTTGCGTACCCTAAAGCAACATCAGGGATCAAACCCGATGAACTGGAATGACGCCATCTCTTGGCTGAAAGAATCGGGGCGCTTGGCGACATATTAGACCCACGGATCTCAGGGTAAATTGACTATCCTCGATAGCTCAAGTGGTTAAGAGCATCCGCCCGGCAAGTGGAGAGATCCGGCGTTCGAGTCCCGGTTGAGGAAATATTTTTACTCTTGTGATCCGTTCGATTCCGCCTTCCCCACCTCTATTGTGTTCGTCCTTTATATGTGTTCCTATCCCTTTTCCTTATATCTGTTTCTGTATATATGAGTATTTATTCACCGTTTGGCGGGATTTCGTGTTTGATATTTCGTATTTGTATATATATATATATATATATATATATATATATATATATATATATATATATATATATATATATATATATATATATATATATATATATATGTATATGGGTCGCGGTAGTCCAGTGGGTAGAGCGTTGGAGTGCTGACCGGAGGGTACCGGGTTCGATTCCCGGGCAAGGCACTCTGGGCACCTGCAGCTCCACCCAAGCTAAAGTGATTTTACGGGTACCAGGTCTTCCTGGGAAACCTACTGGCCCCCCTACCCTAAAAGGATCTGGCCCCCCTACCCTGGTGTGTGAATTTTCTTACGCCGCATAGGGCTTAGTGCTGGGCGATCTCAACCATCACCTACTAAACCGACCTTCGGGTTGATTACTGTGTTTATGGTATATATATATACAGTAATATTTTCAATATAATGTGACTGTTTATTTTGTGGTCAGCATATCTAGGCATTGAATTTTATTTATTGATCGAATTATTTTTGTCAACATATTTCCATGATTTTTATCATGAGTGATTTGTATTTTGGTGAAAACTTTAATTAGTGTTCATGTTCAGCCGTAGTATTGACATTAAGGCTCGCGAATGCGTATGCACAAAAAAGCTCTAACAGTGATCAGACGCTTTTATTTCATTCCTTTCTGATTCTATGGATGATTTTGTGTGTAATTCAGAGGAAAGTCAGAGCAAATGTATACTCGTATAAGTGGTTAACGCGCACATGATCACGGGCAATACGATGCAGCGTGAAATATAGTATTGCGCGCCGCGCGGTTTGCATATCCACAAATTCAATTATTGTTCAAATTCAATACAAATTTAAAGCATGTGCGAGGAATAGCATTTTTTCTCGTGCGCTATTAACCGATCAGGTAGACACTTATGGTTCAGTCCATCCAGGCTCTTCATTACCCTCGTAATTATTGCTAAAGTAATTTGGTACTTCAACTCCAACTGTGTTGTGCCCGATTTTATAATGAACTATTTATTGGGATGCAATTTCACAATTAGTGTTTCTTTATTCACTTGTGGTAAACTCAAGTGGGGGGGAGGAGGGGAGGGGTCGAATGCTCAAAATTGAGGAATTAATCAAGTTAGGATGTAAGACTCGGCGACGACCGTCCAGGGAAGTCGAAGAGGGTAGAGAGAAAGAAATATACTATATTTTCATTAAAATTATTCCATATGAGTATTTCTATTCGTTCCAAACAACGCGTCACATTAAAACCTTTGTGTGAAACTATGGGGCCTGGGGATGTGTGGGATATGACCCTAATTTCCTTAATCTTTTATGTTTTTTTTGAAAGTGGGTACAGGAAGCTAAGATCCTCCACAGTGTGAATTGCCAAACCAACCCGGGGAACAAGGCAGGCTCCCGTGCATCCACTCTCTCACCCCTCACTCGAACCTCCACTCAGGAAAGAACGTACTACACACGCATCGCTGTGGTTTTGCCTACCTTTTCATTTTTATTGAGCCATATGACGCCTTAGCTGGTGACACCATTAAGTTTGTTCCCGTGGAGTATTACAAATTAGTCTGATAAATTTAGCCGATGGACGATATTGATTTCTTTGATTGAGATGACCCTTGAAGATTTGTGACTAGTTACTTATGGTTAAAGCCATGCAATTTCAGTGTGATGATCGGTATTTAATCGAAAGCAAAAAATAAGACAAAATGACTTTCATTGACGAACCTTTAAAAATGTCCGGGAACGTATTTTGGTTTTTGTTTCCTACTTCTGCGTGTGCAAACCAAGGCCAGTCGTATGATAGCTTTGATTAGAAATACTTTTTATTTTCGGCGGTTTTGAAATTTAAAACGGCGTAGAAACGAATGTTCTCTCCCCATTCGATTGTTCGAATTCTCATTTCTTATCTCTATCCCTTCACTCCTCGTCGTCACTCTTCGATCTCCTCTTCGATCCCCCACCCCCAACCCCACCTCTTCCTCGTATTGCTCTCATGCTCTCCCTTCAAGTTACCCAAGCAACTCCCCGGCGATCCAAAACACCCGACCACCGATATCTTCCGGCTTCGGTGAGAGTAGATTCAAACTGTTAGGAATCAGCATGCCACCTTTTAGCGGTGTGCACAAAATTATGCGATCCAATGGTTAGTCGCTTGATCGACCGTTGACCATTAGATCATGGAATCCTCGATAAGAGTCAAATTTTTTTTTTAATCCCTATCACTCCAACTAATCCATCTAGTGTCTTAATTGTTTCATTTCCCATAGCTTTAGTTACAATTGAAAGAGGCATTGAAACCTGATGTGTGTATTTCACGCTCCGTTGGGCTTAGTATTGGGTGAATTTTACCGACACGTACCAAACCTACCTTCGGGTTGATTACTGTGTTTATGGCTCGTATACCGGCTAATTTGTGAACTTAGCCATTTAGATGACTAAGCTTCCTTTCAACTCTCTTTCAGACTTAGGTCTGCTGTTGCTAAAGCCACCAGGTTTCATTGTTTTATCAACCTGGATAGCCATTAATTAGGTGATCTATTAAAATGTTAACTATAATTGCAAGGTGAATTGTCACTCAAGTAGCTGGGGAAGGCAGAGCACCTTACGCGCAGCATTTGCTGGGGATGATGATGGAGGTTCTGTGAGCATGCAAATAAAATTGTTTTACTCAGATTCACAAAGCATAAATTTCATATGTCATTTTCCTCATCTTGTTTGTGACTTGTGGCATGCTGAGTGTCTGGCAAATTATTCACTCATAGTTTATTTATTGCAAATATTGAATACATTAGTGTGAGCAACCATCCTGAACTCCAAATTCCCATGACTTTTCACAATTGAATTTCATTTTTTCCATTCTAAGGGATCTTCATGTTTATGATAGTAGTATACTGGTCAAGATACATTTTTGACTGACACAGAGATAAAGGACTACTATGCTTCTATGCACCTGAAAGGCCACTAAATATTCCACCAAAATTGCATATCACAATAAATTATTTTTTACCTCAACATAAATTCTACCTTCATTCTGTCATGTTAACAAAAGATTATTATGATGTAAGTCACATGGTAATTAAACAAATCCCTCAAAGAAGTTTACTTCTAAAATAAAACAATTTGAAGGTGTAAAACATCATTCATCTTGACCGTGATTTAAACCCAGATCCCTATATGCCTGGCCAAGTGCTTTAGCCGATGATTTTTACACTTTGAAATTGTTGCACTGCAATGCACATTAGGAGATGACTCAATTAAAAGCTACTGTCACAGCATCTTCTGCTGTTTCTTTGAATTCACTTCTACACTTTTCTAATGTTTGGCCTATATGTCCAATTTCTATAACTATCCTGCTTCACTGGAAAGATTTTCAAAATTCATTTCCTCAAAAGTCTATTGAAATTATCAAACAATTATTAAAACTTAACATAAAATTGTTCCTTATGTTGTCCTTAACTTTTGCTATAGCTTATTTAATAGGCTCCAGGAGGTTTTCATTTTGTGCTTTATTTAATAATTTTTAGTTTAAATGACCAAGTCATTACCTGTTTAAATAATAATTACATTCTTATGCTATGCAAATGCTATGGTTGAACCCTTCTGCAAAAATAATTCAAAAATTCTAGTTTTTGTGATGTGAGAATGCTGATCTAATTAGTTATTTTCCCACATTTCCAACATATTGCCAAAAACTCAAATTCTATGTTTTTAATAGATTTACTTCAACCCCTCCAACTTTTTCCTTAAATATTTTTGGAAATGACCTCTCAAAACCCTATTGACTTGCCTTATTACTGAGATAAGAGGAACTTAATGCAGCAGGATTCTTGCCACTCCACACAGGATTCTCGCCACAATTTCTCTTTCTTTCCTGGAACATATGCAAAAATTTCCCAATATCTTATTCCTGTTATTGAGAGAGTGGTAAAGGAGGGCAGGCAGTCTAGCCTTATGTGAAAACTCAGACCTCTTTTTCTGTTCCATCTCCACACTGCCTATTCCACCGCCACCAAAGGTACGACTTTTCCTATTTGCATACCATGGATCCTTCACAACTGTTAACTTGTTTGATGAAATGGTGCGGAGGCCCTTTTTTATTTATGCTGGGTTGAGGGCTTTAAAACCGTGGCAGCATATGTACCACAAATGTTATTGCAAAAGTAGCTCTTCCACTCATTGTTCATGGCCTATTCCCGGCTGGAAACAGTTGCTGGTCTACTACCTCCTTTAGCTCCACTGCTATGTCTTCAGCAGCTCCTTCAGAGGTGCTGAAGTAGATCCTTCAGAGCCTGAAGCAGATGGGATACAGTGCTGTTGCCACCTACTGTTCTACTTGGTAAAAATAATGTTGTAGCCTTTCAACTCTTGAGGGTATTATTTGATAGTCGACCATTTGATTGGGATGTAGTGTGTGACAGCAATATTTGATCCCCCCTCATTTATTGCTGTCTTTCCAGAACTTGATCATGAAGCATAATGTGCAGGTTTTGGGGTACTGTTTGAAAATGAGGTGCTGCTTCAGTTCTCCTAGACAGATGCTGCAACAGCTGTTTGCAGAGAATTTTAGGAATCTTTTCAGGTGATGCTCTGACATATGCAGATTATTTCATTTGAAATATAACCTTGTCTGACCAAGTTTATAGTCAGCATGGCAGCCAAGGAGTGGGGAAATTTTTGGCAGGTTCAGTTGCATGCAAAAAAGGCTAATTTATTGCACTGTCTTTTTCCTTGAACTGGTTGATGAATGAACTGTTTTTCAGGAACCCTGGAAGCCATTGCTTAGCTACATCATAATTCCACACCACTTATTCGAATAGGTATTTCAATTTGAGCTTGCTTGTGCTGCCATATGATACCTAACAGCTGCCACACTGCCTCTGTGAATAGCACATGAACACTATGTTGAGTTAGGTGGCAAACATCCATCATTAAATATGCTGATTTGCTGTTGCTATAAAGTACTGATAACTATGCTGCTGAGGTGATTGATATTCTATTAAACTACTTCTATTAAACATAAATGAATATTAAATTATGTGATTAGCTATCAAGGAACTAAATGTTAAAATAATAGCTTTGTATCATTCGTCCAATGGCAACTGTAACATATGTAGTGAACAGCTTGAAATGACATAAAATAAACTATGCAAGTCCAGTTAAAAAATAGTACAAATGCATGATTCAATGTACAAATACTTGCTCTCTAAGAATACTCGTGACACAATTCTAGTCAATCTGCTTGGTTCTTTTGGTCTGACTTGTGCAGACAAAACTAAACTCTTGGAAGAACATGCCTCGATAATGTGTCTAAAAAGAATGCTAATTTAGATAATTATACATATACTGCTTTTGAACAATCCAACCATCTTGTTCTTGCTTTTTTTCCAATGGTGAGGAAAAAACATAGTCGAAAGAATGATAAATTCTGTAGAGAGTATTACCATTAGACCACAACTGGCCAAATACAATTTAAATACAGATCTAAACTATTTGAGAAAATATTCCGGCTAATAATACTTTTTCAAACTTCTTAATTTTATGCAAATTGCCAGTTAACTGTTATTGGGAATGTCTTTTATCAAAATTTGCATGCAAAGGTAGCCCTTCAAATAAAAGGGGAAATTAATTGCTTAATGATGAATTGGAGTTGATGAGAGAATTTTTAATCTGCACTCAGTGCTCAAAGTGCACAAAAATCCAGTCTGATCAACTAAGTGTAAAGATTAAAAATAATTAATAGAGTCTAAATAACAATTGAGGAATGGAAATTCAAAGTTAGATTGCAGTTTTTTTATCATGAGACAAATTTAACTGCTGATTTATATTGACTTTAATGAGCATATTTTTTACTCAGCCAATATATAGTATCAAAATCAGGGAACAGAAGGTATGAAAAAGCTCACACATGCTAATCAGGCAATACACTTACAATATAGGACTGAGGATGAAATAGGACTAAATATAACTCCTCAATGAAACCCTTAAAGTAAGTAGCCTTCTTATACCCTTCAGTTAAGGTCATGTTTTCTGCCTCCATGCTTGAAAGAGCAACAGTCTAATGCTTTTTTGACTTACATGATGTTGCCCCATCACTAAGTTTAAAAACTAAACCTGTGTAAGAGTCTGTGGTCATCTTATCATTTCTCGAATCCAAGTCCACATAGCCAAGTAGATTTTCCTCAGTCTTATTTAAAGTTAAACAGAAATCACTTTTTCCCTTTAGATAACAAAGCACCCACACACACCTTCCAGTGAATCACAACAAAATTATTATTGAACTGAATTAACTAAATGGAGACTTGGATTATATCAGGTCGGCCATCTAGAGTTAGTACATAAGTTTCAATCAGTTTTCAATATGGGTATTACTCAATTACTCCATCCTCCTGACTCAGCTTCCCTCATCTTCTGGCTTTGGTCCATTGGAGTTTCAATTCATCAGGCTATTTCCACCCCATGTTTCCCCAACAGGTAACAGGTCCTCTCCATAATGTTTCCTGTCAATAACAATAGTCTCCCAGTGGCTAATATCAATGGTCTGCTCTCTGGACATGTTAACCAAAGGCGGCTTCTAACCTCTCACAGATCCCATATCTTGAACCTCTTTGAAGGTTCACCTTCAGTGTCTCCTTCTGTAACTTGCCATTCTAGAAAAGAGCAAAATCATTTGCATTAATGGAAAAAGTTATTATGCAGCAATTTATCCTTCTTGTAATAAACACAGGAATCCATCTCGGACTGTATCAGGCCCTCCTTCAAGAGAGTTGTATGTAGTTTCTTGTTCCAGTTCCTTGAAGCTTGAAGATGACCATTTTAAGGTGACTTACTTTATTCTCTTTTTTTGACAAGTTAGAGGAAAAGTTCTGCAATTCCAACAACAAGTCATTGAAGAATTATTTTATACTGGTACTGATAAATTAGCAATGTATTATACTATTGCCCTGACAGTGGTTTGAAACTCGGTATATTGTCAAGAATATTTAATTTAATATAGAATACAGTGTTGAGGACAGAATAAATTTCTTAGACCTAACCATTCATTTACAAGAAAAAAAGCATATGTTTTCAATTTATTGGAAATCCACCTATACAGATCATGTAATTCCTTCTAATCGAACCATCTCACAATTTAGCCAGTTCTCATTTAGTTGTGCCCAGGTTAACAGCATACTGATGCCCTGAGATAATTTTAATGAGAACCAAAAACTATAAAAAATATTGCCATCAATAATGGCCGCCATGGAAATTTCATCACCTACTTGCTACAGAAGAAACAGAAAAAATACCCAAAATGGTCCTGAGGAATAAATTTTGAGTTTCTTTTTTAACTCCCTTAACACTTCCTAAATTCCTATACATATAGAAAGACAAGACAGAAAAATCTCTGATGAGTGGTCTATACTATAATATATTGTTGTATACACCCCTCTTATCTGAATCCTCTCCTCCAAACTTTGCAACAGTGTCATCATTTAGCCACTAACCTAACCTGATTGAGGAGCCCCTGACCACTGGAGTGAATGTCTCTCCATAATCAATTCTCATTTTTACATGGAGCCCTTGATCCCAATTTTACTTTGAAATCCAATTATTTTTCACCACAAGATTTTTCTTTGACCCTTTTCTCATTGAGCAGTTCCTGTGCAATTGTCAGACCACCAATCTTGCTACATATTGCATTGTGAAAGAGCACATCATCAGGTACATCAGGTTTCCTCTCGGCAAATGCCTGAAGATATCTTCATCCTCAATTGATTGCTCCTTCTCATCAAATACTTCACCGGTATCAACATTATTGTTCACATCTGAAGTTTCTGAAGAAATCCTTCTCCTGAGGCATGACATCACTCATGCCATCTGTTGTCAAATGAATCAGAACTTCTATATGATGAGGAGAATCAGGGTCACACACACTATATGTTTATTTATATATTGTATACATGCATATTTTCACTCTCAAATATTGTACAGCCTTAAATTGTGGGGAAACTCATAACTGGATTAGAAAGTGCTTTTGTGCTTTAAAAAGGCTGTGAGATTAATCGCAAATGATGTGGCTAGAGACCATTTTAAACCAATCATGTAAAAAATGGTATTTTGAAAATGGTCAAATAATACCTGTTATATTGATATTGAGATAATGAGCGGAAATGGATGACAGTTTATATAGGTATTCTCTCAAAGTCTCAAAGGCCTTCGAACCTACTTGGGGTATAAGCTGTTGAACAAATTAAAACAAATAAATAAAAACAAGGACCAATTAGAAATATCGGCATGCAAACATGTAATATTTAAAAATATAATGTTTAAATGACTTATGGATCAAGCCTTTTATTTCATACTGGTGTACCTAGATTCAGTTTTGGAAAATATTTTTATCTGAATTCAAATACTGTTTTATGTCGTTTTTCTTCTTTTTCTTTTAATTAACTTTTGTTATAACTAATGAAGGACAGATATTAGCAATTTTCCCTGGATAATATATAAATAGATAAATATAATATATAAATTATATTATTTAAATATAATATGGTTAGATATCTAGTGGAAAATTGTTACCATCTCATCTTTATTATCTTCGAACTCCACCACACTTCACCTGAAACTACTCATTTTCTTATAAAACTTGACAAATTCTAAGGCAGACTAGACAGTGAATGCTATTTGTGAAAAAATTATAATTATTAGTGTATTCAATTTGTGAAAAAATTTTATAATTATTATTTGACCCATAATTTGTTTTTCGGCCTATATGCATGGCAGGTCTCCTCCATTTTATCTTTTCAACAAGTATAGACACTTGCTGAAATGATAAAATGCAGGAAACCTGAAATATCCATATATTTTCCTTCAACCTTTATATTATCTATCTGCTGGATCCTTTTCCTTCCTCTCCCTTCATTCCTCCTTAGATTCCACTTGTTAGCCATCAATCCTTTTTGATGCGGCATGAGAAAGGACCAGCCTATAAACTCGAGGTGTTGTACTGTGAGTTTCAAGTGGTACAAAATTCGATTTGTGATTTTTATCTTGAGTGTGATAGATCATAAGCATATTTGATCGACAGGGAACTCACCAATAGGTTCTATTATTTTGTACTTTCCATTTTTGAGCTTGTTAAAGAAATAAGTTTCCTGTCAATAACACAGCATTGCAATATGGGAGTTCCTTCCATGTAAATACAATGATCCCGCCCTATGGTCCAAGAAGTTCCTTATTCTTCGGGGTCATTAGTGAAGTAGGAATCCTTTTGAGACCTTTATTCTACAGCTATCCATAATAGTGAAAACATTGACCATGTTGAAATGTTTCCATAGTTGAAATCCGCACTTGGTATTGGCTTTGATTAAAGTTGTGCCCTTATCAGGGGTGTACGATGCCATGCCATTGGGGGAATTATTTTTTATTGGGAGATCTACCGGTCAAGGTAGCTTTTAGATGGACACAACTACTACATAAATATAATGTTTCTTCTAAGAAAATACAATACAGCATCCTTCTTTAAAACAAGTCCATCTTCATCTCTGAGTACTTCCTTCTTCCCTTCATCCCGTCCAAAATCCCTATCCTATTCTGGCCCTTTCCTCGTAGGCCTAACATTCTCCCCTCTATTACAGTTTTCAACATCCCACTGCCGATCAATATGCACTTCATCCATTTTTCCTGCCTCCTTAGTATTTCTGCGAACAATCCCCTCTCCTCGCCCACCGTACTAAGTACTTCCTCATTTGTTTTCATTTCGGTCGTCTTCACCTTTTCCATCCTTCTCCACCGCCACATTTCAAAAGCCTCCAATCTACATCCATCCTCCTGCTTCAATGACCAAGTTTCCGGGTCGTACATAACTACGCCCCATATCAACGTTTTGACGAGTCTTTTCTTAACATCCTTACTCAAAGTCCCCGTCATCAACTCCCTCTTCCTCGTGAAAGCCTCTTTGCCTAGCGCTTTTCTTCTCCTTACGTCCCTAATACTTTGACCGTGTTGGTCTAAGACACTACCGAGATACGTAAACTGTTCTACCTGCTCTAGTTTTTGCCCTCCTATTTTAATGTTAAGCTTGGCCTTTTTCTTTCTAGAAAATCGCATAACCTTTGTTTTATTAATATTGATTCTCATCCCATACCTGTGCACTGAATTTCCAATTCACTCAGCAATGCTTGCAGCCCCTTGGCTGACTGACAAACTAAAGCTTGGTCATCAGCAAACCTAACTGATTTTACGAATTCCCCGCCCACTTTCATTCCTACCTCGAGTTCTTCCCATGCCTCTTTGATCATTTCCTCTGCATACAGGTTAAACAGCAACGGTGATAATGGGCAACCCTGCCTTACACCCCTTCCTAACACTGCCCATCCTGACTCCCCGTTTCCCACCCGCACCTGAGCAGTCTGAGACATGTACAGGTTGCGGATTAGCCTCCTGTCCATCCACGCTATCCCTATTTTATGAAATATACTCATTAGTTTTTCCCGATTCAGTCTATTAAAAGCCTTTTCGAAATCTAAGAAACAGGCAAATACTTCCTGATTGTATTCTAAATTCCTCTCGATGAGTGATCTCATTCGTGCAATGGCATCGTGCGTACCTCTCCCCTTCCTAAATCCAAACTGATCATCCCCTAAGTAATCATTTGCCCTACTCTCTATCCTTTTGTTTATGATCCTGAGAACCACTTTAGCTGCGTGGGAAATGAAACTTATTGTTGTGTAGTCGTCACATGATGTAGTCTTTACCTTTTTGGAATTGAAACTAACACATATTTCACTGTCGGCCAGATTCCTTCCACATAGATGTAACAATACTTTTTTACGATGAGATACGAATCAGTCCAAGTAGTCTCTTCCTACCACATTTTTAAACGTTTTAGTAGTTCCGCAGAAATGTTGTCTACCCCCACGGCTTTATTTCATTTCATCTCCGTTAAAGCCCTTTCAATCTCATCGTCGAGTATGGATATCCACCACGTCAAGGTTGTAGTCCATTAGAGGGTATTGGGGGAATTATGCGATTAATATCAAAATCCTCGAATTTTGGTTTTTTAACTATTTAGATCTACTTGTTAGAAACTACTTGAATCTTCGCCCGTTACTTCAGACCCCATTTTTAATTTAAAACACTATCGTATTCTCGGAATGTCACGCTACCATAAGGTCCCTGCACATTTCTGATTTAGGAAATTTGGTTTATTTCGTCTCGCGACGTGAGCTGTTAGTTCAAATCTTTAACACGCTTCGATGAGACGGTAGAAGGTAAAGAGCTTCCCTTTAAAGATATCACGGAGCTCATTAATTTCAATTAGAAGCAAATGGAAATTGTACAAACTTCACAAGGTTTTATAGCGAAGCAATTGTGAACGCAGCTCTCCGTGTTGAAATCCCAATCGCGCTCTAAGGTTATGTACTTTGACGGTGTCCGCTAGCAATAGCGAAACATAAGCGGATAGCTTCTCAAAATCCCCAATATGAGGCTCTTCGCATCCTTATCATCTTCGCCTTCTTTTGTCATTGTACGAAATGTAGATACTTAAGTGTTGGTCAACGGTCTAATTACGTCTGTTAAAAAAAGTCAGCTTTAAATGTTTTGGATGGGGACTTAAGAGCCCCGCGCTGCTCTCGGAAGGATTTAAAATGCCTGAAGTGCAGACGTCATCTCCATGTGACCTTGCATATACCGCGAACAAAACAGACATCTCAGGTTACGTCTTTCTTCATTCCATTCAAAGGTAGAGGAGGAGGGTTCAGCGGTGCGTTCAGAAAACCGTGATTCCGGTGTATCCGCAACTCCGACTACCGTGACGTCGTATCTCGATTACATGTAATGGAATATATATATATATATATATATATATATATATATATATATATATATATATATATAATAGCCTTGCTTGTCACAACCGAATGCAAAGGCAAAATAGTTTTTTTCTTAGAGGGTTCACCTTCCACCAAATGTTTTGTTATAACCTTGAATCCGGTCGTATACTATATACGTTCAAGTCCAACACATCATAAAGCCCATAGTCCGCGTCATGTGGGGGCATCCCAAGGAGCGGAATACATGTGTCTCTGATGCCTCAGAGCGTGGCTACGCAGTCAGTCGTGGTTTATCCAAACTATACAGATGGGTACGTTTACTAACGGCTAAGACTTCGTTAGTCCCAGGGACAAATATTTCAGTTTCAAAATTGAAGTTGTTTTGAATTCTTCTTTTGACGAAGTTTATGCAGCGCACAAAGCACACGCTCGATGATCGAAACTTTCAGGGACCGATCAGAGACGAAAATCGTTCTTCCATGAATGAATATGTCTCCTCATTTACGCTAAACTCTTTGCTAATAGAGTTTTAGACATTTTATCCATTTCCTCATGGAGTCCTATTAAGTTCACCTAAATCCCTCTTCCAGAAGAGATCTCTTACCGTATTAACTATTGAGAGTCATTTTGAAAGGGCCCTGCCTTTCTACGAAGATTATCAATCTTACCTGAAATGAAATCGCTGATTCTTACCATGGGGATGACTGGAGTTAATGAGAGAGAATCGGATTGGGGGGGATCGAGATGTTGCGGTGGCTATCGTACTGGCTTCCCACCCAGAGGGCCCGGGTTCAAACCCCGGCGGCGTTGAATATTTTTCAGTGGTATCTCGATCCCAACTTGAGGTGCTTTGTGGAGGGCACTTTGAGTGAGTACGCCGTCCGTCGGATGGGACGTTTAGCTTAGACGTTAGCCTACTCCTTATGAAAGGACGCCTTGGCGCCTTTCGTAAGGAGTAGGCTAATGCCGACGCCGGGTTTCTCTCCACCCTCCATCCTTTCCTGTCCATCCCTAATGGCGCTAATGACCTCAGCTGTCAGTCGCCTCCACTTTAATACTACTACCACTCGGATTGGGTTGACACCTTTTCGTCATTCACATATCCGTATCACTCGCTTGAAGATATTTATGTTGAGATTTATCGCTGCGTGTGCAAGAGAATTTGTCTTTGACCTCTCAATATCCTCCCAGAAATGGATGGCGGCACTTTCATTCATTGTAAAATTGTCACAAAGGGTTCATTTTTCTAGGTTAACCGAATTAATTAATAAAAACTGCCGTCTCCCAATGTCAACTTTGTCCATACATGTGCTCCGCAGGCATTATTCGGGTTGGCGGTCTCTTGCTATCCAATTATGGGAAGTTTTCTCGGTTGATCGTGCGACGCTTTCATTAAGTATTCCTTCACAGCGGACCAAGGGCGGAGGAGACCCGAAAATTTTGATTGATGTCGACGGGAGTGGTGATTCGAACAGAAATTGCCGGATTTGTTGTCAGTGCGCGACATCGGAATGAAGTCAAGAATTCCATTAAGTACAATTTGCCTCCTTCCAGAGTTATTCCACAGGTACAGTTTGGACAAGCAGGAGTTGACTATGGTTGTCAATTTGCGCTTAACTAACAAGCACCCGTAATAATTCAGCTCTAGCTAAGGTTTATATTTGCTTATCAATCTGTTTTATAACGAAAGCTGAACATCTAAAGTTCGTTACGTCTTCGCATAACCCCGTTTTTCTGACGTTTACATCTTTTAGGCGCTTTTATGATCAAGCAGGCTTATGGGGACACTGCCTCAAGCCGTTCCACAGTATTTGAGTGGCACAAGTTGTTTAAAGAGGGTAGGGAGCTCGTTGAAGACGACCATCGCTCCGGACGGCCGTCGACGGCAAGAACCGACACGAATGTGGACTGAGTGAGGACACTGCTGAACACAGACCGACGCGTAACCAGTGAAGAAATTGCAGACGAGTTGGGTCTGTCTGCATCCAACGTCCAACGCATTATTTCACAGGATTTGGCCATGCGCAAGGTGCGCGCCAAGATGTTGCCGACAATTCTGCAATGGCGCGCTCGTCGTCAGACAGCTCCTGGCCAAATACGGCGTTGCCACGTTGCCGCACCCGCCCTATTCTCCCGATCTGGCACCACCGGACTACTTCTTCTTCCCCCTGATGAAAAGACAGCTCAAGGGACGACGTTTTGACTCCATAAAGGCCGTTCAAGAGGCTTCGACGAGGGTCATCAACGGCATCCCCAAAGAAAATTTCCAGCGGGCGTACGGGGAATGGGAGCAACGTTATACTAAGTGTGTAGCAGCTCTAGGAGCATACTTTGAAGATTATTAAGTCGATGTAAGTATATCGTCAATAAAATTCTTGTAAAAAAATCAGTCCTACCACTTTTGGGTGCGACCCTGTATTAACCAATCGGCACAGATTAATTAGATCCACCCCTCATTACGAAACTCTAGCGTTTCTCAACACTCAGTACTTAATAGAGAGGCGATTTATTCCTCCCGTCGCCCTCTCTTTAGATGAAATTTGTGAAGCCGGCATCCAATCGGTGAAATTTCACCTTATTAAGAGCAGTCCGTGGACAAGAGCTGATATTGGAAGAGTCGACTGCCAAATTGTATCAAATTGAAGCTATACTAAATTCACACTCTAAAGTGGCTCTTTATATAGACGCATCACGGAAACAATTGCTTGACATTTCTTTAATTTATTTACACGTTCATTTTTTAATTCTTGGACCTACATGTTGGGCCTCGTATACCTACATGTTTACATGTTGGACCTCGTATACAGGCTTTGCCTGCTCCGTTACATGAGGAGCTGATACCACTTTCCAAGCGTTTTCATTCAATAAATGAAATACCACGCCACTTTTGGCGGCAGTGGTCATGGGAATATTTGCATGCTCTGCACCAGAGAAATAATTGGATGAAAGATGAGGCCAATATCAAAGTTGGCGGACTCGTTTCGATAAAGGATCGCCAGATCTAATCATTTCAGTGGAAATTGAAGGTCACTTTCCTTTCCAATACAAAACTTGGGTAGTGGGAGTGGTTGAATTCAAAACAGCGATGGACACTATTGTTCAAAATGTGGTTAACTTAATATCAAAACAAGATCTAAAATTTTCATATTTCAAGTTCATTTATTGTTTTTGCTCATATTCCATTTTACACGTTTTGTTGATCTAAATTGTGAATTCATATGTGATTAATGGCGGGAGGGATGTTTACGTAATATAATGTCGTGGACTGGCCTTTTTGTTTTTTCATTTGGAATTCTTAATCCGTGACGTAGTATTCGACGCGTAATTGTTTTCCTGCGTTTATGTGTCGGCGTGAGGAACGGCGCTCCCCACGGAAAAGTAGAGTTTTTGCGGGAGCACGAAGAAGATCGCACTCCTGCCTTAGATGCTAGTCGGTCAAGGTGACCACCTTTGGTGTGAATGTTGACCAAGGTAAGCCACAAATGCGAGGCTAACAAAAACGATCAGTTATGCTGCTCTGCCAGTGTATTACCCATGATTTAATTTTATTGCCTTGCCTCTCTCTTGATTTAGTCTGTTTATATTCATTATTTTTGTCCTCCGTTATAGATCAGTCTCCCTCAACTTTTACTTCACTTAATTATTAAGCCGTTGCGGTATGAAAACAGCTACGGAGATATGTTGTTTTTCTTTGGATCAGTTCTTTACTGCATTAATGGACACTTTTGAACCTCGTGTCAGTAGAGAAATTGTTCTAGCGGTACTTTTTTCCGTTGTGTTTCCTTTCTACGGCAGAACTATTGTAACATTATGCGACCAAAATTAAGGTTAATCACTTACTTTAATCTAAGATTAGGGCCTTAAGGTCAGTTGCTGTCGCAATTGATGTTGACCTAGGGCAAAATATGGATCAATATCATGTAAAACAATTTTGTCTCAACTTCCAATACTTTTAATTATGCCTTCATAATTTACTTTCTACGAATGAAATGCTGAAGTTTTAGTCTTTGCTTTGCGTGATATTGCCCTCATGCTTCCATTTACCGAGTAGTTTTGCATGAAACTAGGTTATCGTTACACAGATTAATGGATGACCTGCTTAAACCATAACCAGTTTCGATGTATAGATTCTTTTGATCATACTAAAATTTCAACCATTTATTGACATAATCACCAATTAAGGAAATGGGCAGGATCCGGGTGCGCGAAGGCGACTTCGGTGTAATCAGCAGAACCATAGCTGTGATACCACAACCAGTTTTGTAACACCTATAACTTTCTGCAAGGCGGCAACTGTTTAATGACCTCATGCTATCAAATTTATTGGCCAAACTTTCAGAAACCGGATTCCAATCAAACATTTCTGTTTTTAACTGAATGCATTTGCCATTTCCGGGATAGTGCTTTTTAATTCTAATTCAATTTTAAATTATTGAATAGGTTTTCTTGCATTCCGTCCTCTTTACTAGTTTGTGTTTCCTTTCTTGCTAGTGCGTACAAACACTCTGAAGACCCACGAAATGACCAAAACCCTCATGAAAGATCACTCAAAGGGGCAAGTCTGGTAGTGAGAAGACTATTTAAAAAAACTATTTAAAAAGGTTTAAAGAGACATAAAATTTAACCATTATATTTTCATGATTTAATGCTCTCCAAGATGTTTAAAAATAGAGGTTTATCTCCCACTGCGATTCAATTTCGTTTCCTTTGATCCAGCTTGCAAACCATTAGCGTCGATTTACTCTCAATATTATAATTTTTTATTTTAAAAGTGGCTGAGCAATTCACTAATATGATAAAGAGGAGCCCTATTTTAAAGGCTAGAGACGACTTTAATTAAGTACACCAACTACCTTCGCGCTCTTTATTTCGATTTATTATGTCAATATTAGTTCACTGTAGTTATCTCAGGAATCGCACCCATTTCTAATGTCATCTCCCCTAATGCGAGGTTGCTCTTCACTTTCTGTGGTGCGATGAAGTATGCACTCATCCAGAACTGGATGGACTGCTGAAATGGATCACTTGGCAACGGAAAACGGCGTTCGGAAGGATTGTGAGACGAGCGTTATATTAACCTGAAAAAGAGCTGTGGCCAACTGCCTCATGCTATTAAGATAACCCAGAAAGAGCTACGACATTAAGGAAATAATTATTCTGAATGCTTGAGCGGCGTCTAGTTCGGGGATTCTTATAATGGGGGGCGGACATCATGGTAACAACTGCTTCTTTAAACTTTGGGAGGCGGAAATCGAAGGAAAAAAACAACCTGAAAGATTAACGGTACGTATTGGAAAATTTGGCACAACATTAATTTGTTGGCGTGACCTGGTTGAACAATAATAACATTTATCAGCTATCAGATTTTACCCCTATTAAAGAGGTAGTTATTGATGTTGCTCTTACAGGTAAATACAGTTCCTTATGCAATGACACTGCTTGCAAGATACTGACAGATCCTTACATTCACTTTGAAATTTAGTTCATGATACATTCAGAATATGAAAAAAGCGCAGTAAGTGATTGATAATTAGATTGGGCCCGATATTTTGGTGGATTGGTGCGGGTGTGAATTGGTTTTATGGGGGAAGTGAGTCATAGATTTTGGGGATTTGGTGACTTATTGAGTCCGCAGTCTAGTTGGTGGGAGCACCACTGTGCTCCAGGGAAGTTTCCATCGTGTAGATTGTTTTGTTGGCAACATTCAACGCGGTGAAAACTTCCCAGGGGCAGAGTTGTGCCTTCGCCATAAGACGCATATTGCAAAGAGGTGGGACTCGTTGGGTTAGGATCCCACTTTGTAAGTTAGAGTAACTTGGCCCCCGTGCAAAGAGGGTGAACGTAGGCTGGATGTTTAGATGTTGTGAACGAGGATAAGAAATGGCTGGACAGGATACGAGAAGAGGATTATTCAGGATGAACTGGTGAATTGAAGAAACGTCTCTTAGGCAAGGGGAGACGGGCTTTAGGTTTAATCAGTTCATTGAATTTAGAGCAGCTCCAAAAAAACGTGCCAGGTCGAACCGCCATTGTCGTGGGTGTAGAAGCTTCCGAATGAAGTTGAACCCCTTCTCCCCCCCCACCTCCCCCCACCGACACTTTTACGAACGAGATAAGGCTTGCATCGAGGGAGGGTGTTGGGAGGTGGTGGGATGGGAGAGAGAGGGGTGCGGGTGGTGGGGACAGGGGGCGCAACGCTCTCCCCCCCCCCTCCCCCACGGCGACTTCGCCTCGTCGTTCAGTCGCACGAGTGTCTCCGGAGTGAGTCGGAGGTAGACAGCTGCCGCCCACAGTGCACCGACAGGTAAGCCCTCTCACCGAGTGTCAGGGTGGTCATGCACCGGGCTTGCATCATCGGGATATTAGTTCGACCGACATACTTCGATTCTATCGAGCTGAGAGTTGACAAGAGGAAGCATTTTTATCATTAAATTACACTGTCTGCGCCTTTAACGAGGAGTCGGCTGACAATTCTGACGCAAATCCGTCTCGCGATCCTTCCTGGGATATTCAGTGGCTTAAAAGTTAACCGTGTGCATCATATTTGGATTTGGATCGATATTTGTATCCTGACGTGACCTTGGTAAACTATTGACTTCTGTTTTGTGCCCGCGGCCGCGCATTGTCGATTTCGTGAATCTATTGTGTGCTGTCACTATGGATTATCAATCCTCGGGATTGGTTTGTGGCATTTCTTCGAGCCAACCTGTTATTTTCAATCTCTTTCTTCCTTTATAGTATTTGTACATACCATTTAATCAATTCTGTTTCTGATTTACGGATTATGAGCTACTTAGGTCGTTGACAAGGAAGTACTAATCACCGTTTTGCGTGTTCAATTAGTCGGAAAATATGTCAATGACCATGATATTCATCCTTGTTAATGTAAATGCTACTTTGGAAAATTAATTCAGATTTACTTTTGCAAATCCCAAGTTATCCGATTCCACCTATGCTATTGCTAGATGATTTAATTTCTAAAAATTATAGACTGTCTTCTTATTCCAGAGAGGGAAAAAGGAGAGGGTGTCTTCGCGATAGCAAGAGTTTGAGATGTCGTATTATTTTTCTCTCTTCAATCATTACCAAGATTATGACTCCCTGAAAAGCCTGATTGGACTGATTTTGAAAAAACTACTCAGAATGGCAAATGTTAACAAAAGAGTTTTCATCCGCCGCCGGAAACTTCAGTCGAATTGATTTTATGAAAGAAAATCGAAGGACTCTGTTCAATCGGAATCATGATTCTCACACCCGAGCTCTGCTGCAGCTATTTTCAGTCTTCCACCGCTTTTTGGCGTTGCCACGATCCTATGCGTCGAAAGTCCTTTTCATTTTCATTTAAACTCCTTCGCTTGGCTTTACTGGAATCAGAAGAAATTGGAATGGAGAACTGATAGCTTGTGTCCTCGTTTCTTTCCCAAGTGACTGACGGATCAGTGCTACCGGGTCAATATATTCTTAAAACACTGACTGTACGTGTGCGTGCGACTCTCAAAGGTACTTTTGATCATAAACCGGGGAGAGTGCTTATTAAATTTAATCTTTCCACACTTGAAGTTTTATAAAAATATTTACGATGAATCCCTCCATTTTCACCGCACAGTGCCCAAAAGGTTATGCCTTTGGTTATTCCTTTATCTTCCCCTCATTAAACTCTTTTTGATGCGATATTCGATTAATTATTGAATTCTATCTATGATATATGTAGTATTATATTTAGTATTTATACGGCAGTAATAAATATGGACCAATACGAACATATTCAGTAAATAATGAGTGTTTTGCGATCGTTTAAAAATTTTTAATGAGATAAAATTAATCATTGAAATTAGCAACTATTGATTTCATTTTGTTATATCCCAGGAATAAAGTACAGGTCATAGACGAATGCATGATGGCTTACAACCAAAACCATCTTTTAAAATCTCTATTTAGTATTGAGTGTTTGATTCAATTTTGATGTTAATTAAGCGCTTTCGGAGACATGTAATCCATTTCTCAATCGCTATTCACTTTGTAAGTCCGAAAATCGACCGAATCAATTTCCTATTCTTTCTTTGAAAAATTTCAAGGGCAAAAACATTTACCTCTGATACTTCTTGAACTAATTTGGGAAGGTTCCAATTGACTCCGGCATCTATAAATTAGCGGGGACCAGATTCCTAGCATCCTAAAAGAGCAATAAGTTATAACAACCAAACTATAAATTAAAATAGTTTGAATCTTCCTCTTAATTCATGAATAAATTTTATAGGTGTATACCTCCTACACCTCTACACTAAAACACAGAATGAATGTTCTCAAGGGTAAAAATCGCTGGCAATAGTAATGCGTGCGACGGGCCCTGGCGACCCTAATCCAGCCGCTTTTTTTTTGAAAATTAAAATTTTATGTGTAACTTGCGAAAGCATGAAACCAAGCAGTGATTATGGTTCACTTTAAATTATAGTGAGAAACATGCGTCTAAGTACAGGCTGGAATGTTCGTTGAATTGAACGGTGACTGATAGCCGAGCACGTATAATGGGAATGTACCAAATTGAATAAATTTAAATGCCTTCGAGGAATTTTGCTCACCTCCGAACTAATTTCAAGTAGTAGAGCGTATGACCACTGACCGTAGGGCTCGGGTTCGATTCCTTGGCAATTCTCTCTAGAAAGCTCAGCTTTACCGAGCTGTGTCATTTCTCGGGTACCAGATCTTCTTGAGAAACCATAACCAGTACAGGGAAATGATCCATCTACCCTGATTTGTGGATTTAACACGCCGTTGGTTTTAGTATTGGTTGAACTCTACCCTCTGCGAGTTTACATATAGTTTATAATTACAACGTACTTCTCAGGACGTTCCTATGGAAGAAAAGCTGATGATTGGAACCAGAAATCGAGTTATTTCTGGAAGAAGTGTAACGCAACTAGAACAACAACAAAAAATACGATTAGGGTTTAATTATAATTCAAATTAATGGCATTTTTTCAAAACGGCTTACAATCCGGGGGCAATTTATTCGACCACGGTTGATTTCTATTTTATTTTTCGCCTTATTTAACAAATGTGCGACAATAGTGATTCATAACTCGAATATGAATAACTCGAATATGAATAACTCGAATATGAATAACTCGGTCCTATGGCCTTATTTTGTAAAAATAAGGCCATAGGACTTGAGAAATAATTACCTTTATGATTATTTAACCATATATACTCACTCATTCTAGTTTAATTGAATATATGAATTCCTTTCAACACCATATACTATAATGGTAGTCACGCTCGGGATTAAAGAGGTACAGTTAATGCCATCCACTTATTAGTGATCATAAAATCTTCAAGAGAAAATAATTAGCTAATATTATAATTAGCTTCGTTATCAGGCATTTATGCAAATGGATCCTAATATTGGGACTTCCCTTGAGTATAGAAATTTGTTTCCTTTTCCAAAGTTCACAAAATGACAAACTGTAATATTTGAAAAATACGCAAGTAGAAGCACCAAAAAATTTATATTGTCCATAAATGCGCGATAAAGGCTTACGCAGAAGAATCCTACTTGAATGTAAATGCATTTATTTCCACCGAGACGTCGATTGTGGGCGGCTTTGCGTGAATCAATTGGAGCCCAGCTCATCCCCGTGTTTCCGGGCTCGGACCGACAACGCCCTGACGTCCTTCACCACGTGCCCGGAGTGGTTGTCGGGATGCCACGTGGAGATCCTCATACTCCTAGATTGGATGTATTACATGCATGAAAAAGTCATCAAAAAGTGGATGGAGAATATACTAATAGATACTGCGTTTATGACAGGCGTGTTAGCCGGGAGAATGTTAGGAAAATGTTGGGAAGTGCATAAAATAGGCATTCATGCAGCATGAACGTTTGAAATTACCTTGAGCAGAAGACTAAAAATTGCTGGTAGTATATGGATCAAAGAAGAAAGTTAATGACCATTTAAGGCTGAACGCCTCGGCGGTGAGAACATATTCATACGGATATAGATACAGGGAAAAGGGATAGAAGCGGTCAATAAGAATGAGCTCTCTCTCTCTCTCTATATATATATATATATATATATATATATATATATATATATATATATAAATATATATATATATATATATAAAGACGAAATCCCGCCATATGGCGAACAAATATTCATTCACATGGAAATAGATATAAGGAAAAGGGATAGGAACACATATGTGTGTTCCTATCCTTTTTCCTTATATCTTTTTCCATATGAATGAATATTTACATAAATACATATGTATGCATATGTATGTGTGTATATACCTGTATGTATATATATATATATATATATATATATATATATATATATATATATATATACATATCATCCTTATATCTGTTTCTATATAAATGAGTATATATTCGCCGTTTGACGGGATTTCGTGTTTGAATGTGTATTAGGCCAATGTGGTTCGTCTCTTCTCCTGGCTATGCGTTCCACGAAACGCACTCTTCTTATCCTTTATGATGATGTATGATTCCTTTACTACTATCCCTTCCTCTGTGTGTCTTGTCTATTTCTCCTTTGGTGGGTGAAACAGCTCCCTAACGCCATCTCTTGGCCAAATAATCGGGGCACTTGGTTGCATAAAGCATCGCAGATCTCAGTGTAAATTACGTTTCCTGGATAGCTCAAGTGGTTCAGAGCCTCCGCCCGGCAAGTGGAAAGATCCGGAGTTCATATCCCGGTCTAGGAAATATTTTTCCTCTCGTGGTCTGCTTGATTCTGCCTTCCCCACCTATCCTGTGTTCGTCCTTTATGTGTGTTCCTATCCCTTTTCCTTATCCCTTTCCTTGGCATTCATTTACATCTGTATGGCCTATCAGCATCCGGGCCTCAATGTCGTTCACTGATGGGAGTGGCCTAAAATTGTTACTTCCACCCCTTCCCTCTCCCTTTCCTCTCCCCAACCATTCCTTTCACCCCTCCTTCGCCTCCCGTTCTCCCCTTCCCCTGGCTCCCTTCCCTTTCTCTCGCACCCCTCACCTCAACAATTCCAGCAGTCATTACTTCTATATCTTCAGAGGAAGACGGATTGTTTCCGTCGAAATATCAAGAAAATACGTGTGAGTGTTCTCCTTTTTTTGTGTTTCTATATTATGTGTTACTGTGTATTGTACTATATATATATATATATATATATATATATATATATATATATATATATATATATATATATGCGTGTACATTCGCTCGTATCTTGAAGGAAAGTCTCACGGATGTGGATAATAATGTAAACCAAGAAGCGAGATGGCGCTAGCGAACAAAAACCCAGAGAAACACACTCAAATGAAACTCACATGTATTCCGAATTTTCGGTGGCCAAACCACCTTCCTCAAGGGAGAGGTGGGTTGACGACCGACAATTTGGAATACGTGTTTTACTTGTGTGTGTTTCACCGTGTTTTTTGCTAGCGCTATCTCACTTCTTGGTTTAAATTATATGTAAATGATTCATGGTTAAGGCAATGCCAGTTGTGACAGTAAGAAAGGAGTTTAATCAACAGAGAGAAGGTTGGGGAGGTTGATGGGAAGGGGTAGCCAGGAAGTTAAGAATGTATGTGATCGAGTAGGCTCTCAAGACGTGGGCTATTAGGAGTCTTATTTTTTAATTTGAAGGATATTTATTGTCCTACAGGTAAATTTCCAAATAAAGTATGATTTGAACAGGTTTCTATCGACTAATCCCGCTTGCAAAGCTGTTTCTTCAGGTTATTTGTCTTAGTAACAGAAGAAAATACACGAAACAACGTATTAAAAACGGGGAAATGCCTGCTACCTGCAACGTTGGGTCGCATTCCCTGCCTTTTACAGACTCTTTGGGGGGTAGAGTGTTTTGTGGTGCATGTTTATGTGGTAGTGATGTTTCACATTCTTGCTTGTTGTGTCCTAGCTTGCGTGTTGTAGGATGGCTTTCGTGCTGCATCCTGGGGTGCAGTTTTTTGTTGTTTTGCGGTATATGTGTTTGCATGAGTGTTGGATGAAGGGATTTTTGCATGAGTGTGTGCGCTGCTGTGGGTGTAATTTTCCGTGTTGTTTTTTTGCATGTGGTATTGTTCCTTTTTACGGTTGGTGACCTAACACCCCCCGCCACACGCCCTTGCGGCGGCTTGCGGGGTATTATGTAGATGTAGATTAATACGATAGAGGCGAAAGCAGTGTGCATGTATATGAAAGGCATTCATGAAATTGGGTAATTTTCGTTACTGAACCTTGAAATCAGCATCTTTTGATGTTGTTTAACCCGACAAGGGACGAAGTGAGGGAGCAGCATGGTCGCATAATTTCGTTTTTTAATGGACCTTCCTCAAATGATTTTCCTCGTTTCGTCAACGTGCAGTGGTATTGTGGCTTAAGATCCCGCACGCTTATTTTTTCCGTCTCCTCCAATCAGGGGCGCCTATTAAATCGCGCGGTGTTTGTCACTTTGGGGACGACTTTTTCATTATTTTTGTCAATGCGCCAGGAAATATGGTATATTCCATGTACTAGATTTTTATTTGCTGAGATTACGACGAGATAGTTGGTCGGAACGAATAAACACTAATTACCGGGTGTGCCGCAATATTTTGTGAGTGATTGTAAACCATCTTTGAGGGATGACCCGCCCCTTTCGGTTGATTCGGAACAGGCTCCATGTAACTCAGGTGAGGGCTCGGGAGGATAAAGGGCGGAGGGCGACCGTGTCGCGTTTCTGCCCTTTGTCTTGGGGCTTCGTGGGCGGGGGTGAGAGTGAAAGTAATTGGATCTGGCCACGAGTGGGAGCGAGGACAGAAGGAAATGCTGAGGAAGGGAGGGAGGGCGGACGAACAACGCCATCGGCGAACAGAGGTTAGCCGGCAGATCGCGGGATGGGATGGAAGGCGAAATTTCTCGGCGGGATTCGGGACTCCCGAAGTCGTTAGGGTTCTCTGTATGTTTAAAGGCATAATTTGATGAATTAATTCATCATGGGAATGAAAAAAACTGAATATTTGGCCATTTGGCTCCTGAGGAAAGTAAGGGAATATTTTCAACATATTTCGTGAAATATTACCCTCCAGTGTCTGTAATTATCTTGTGAACTCCAGTGGGGTTGCGAAACTCTTTGCGAGAAGTAAAAGCACCAGTCGCCATTGCACCCCTAAGGTCATGACAATGGCGGTAAACGTGAGGAGGAAACATTGATCTTAATCGCCGCGAATGCGTGCTCCGTGCGTCTCTAAGACTTGACCTTCTCGGGTGAGAAGTTGCGCATGGGAATGTATCATTATGCTGTCATAGCATCGCGACACACGATATTTCTATTTAACCGCGAATAGAATTGTTTTTTTTTGCCATTTAAAAACTTTCCTGGGGTCACTTAATCATGCCCTCGTATATCATGACCATCACATCTAAGTTACGTAATATGCGAGCAGGAGCTGAGCCGCCTCGATATAAAATCAATAATGAATCATCATTGCTTCCATGGTGGAAAAGTAAATATTATAGTCGAAGCAGCAGCTCACGGCCAGGGCATATAACTTGCATTTTTTTTGTAAATTCTAGTTTGTAAATGGCGAATTTCATACTTTAAAAGTGAAAAAATAAAAGGAGAACGGGATATTCTTAAGTATTTCTTCTCATTTCGCTCCGAGGACTAGCTGAAATATGTGACGAAATAAATATGAACGCATGGTTATGAGGATACTAATAATTATTACATTATTGTCAATAAAATGCATAATATACGCAGAATATACATTTGATTGCTCTAATGCTAAATCATCTACAAGTATATTAACCTAGTATATCACCTAGAATCGCACTGAAAATGTTCACGCATATGCGTTGGGGTTTCAATCACATTTGAATTCTTCAAATGTAATTATTTCAATAAACATGTTTGTGTGTGTGTAATTGGTTGGCACAAGCGTGACGGACGCAAAACATTAGAATACATTAAATATAAACAGGAGAATTGTAATTTCCCGTGTAATTCCTCTGCCCAACTCTTTTTCTTGGGTGGTTTGTCGCGTGTTTTATCTCTCGCCCGCTCTTCAACTTCCACTGTGAGACAAGAGACAATACTTCACTCCCCATCGCCTCTTTCACGCCATACAATGGAAGTTTCCGTGACGTTTATTCCCCAACCTTCACGTGTTTACCAGTCCCTTCGTTGTAGGAACTCTTATCTCTTTTTCTCCATCCATCCGCCCGACAGTAGTCCCCTCGGACCTAGCCTCCGTAGGTCCCCTAACCTAGCGTTTTGGTCATGTTCTCTCAAAGACAATCAAAACAATAAAATACAGATATTATTAAATGATCAAGAGAGACGTGGAAAAGGACGATAAAAAAATACAAGGGTGTGTGCGTTAAGCCTCATTTCGCTGTCTGACTCTAACGCTTCATTTTTCCAGATATCTCGGTAGTAGTAGGTATTTAGGGGAGGCGACCGACAGCGGAGGTCATTTGCGCCAAAGGGGTTGGATAGGAAAGGATGAAGGGTGGAGAGAAACCCGGCGTTGGCATTAGCCCCTACTCTTAACGAAAGATGCCAAGGGGTCCGCAGCTTAACGTCCCATCCGACGGAAGGCGTACTCACTCAAAAGTGCCCTCCACAAAGCACCTCAAGTAGGGATCGAGATACCTCTGAAAAATATTCAACACCGCCGGGATTTGAACCCGGACCCTCTGGGTGGGAAGCCAGTACAATAGCCACCGCACCATCTCGATCCGCGATATCTCGGTTATTTTTCGAAAGATTTATGTCATACTAGATTAAATACATTAAATACTCAGATTCAGATTATTCGGGGGGCTTGTAAATCGAATTGTAGTTTTGAGAAGTGGGGGCCTGTTTTGCAACACACTCATTATTTCTCCGAACATTTAACTATCCAACCAAACGCCTTTCTGATGATTCATTAGTGATCATCATATCAGCGTCAACGGCCGTAATTCGACGGTGAATTTGTTTGGGCGGATACCATATTGCGTGAAAATGCATTGCGTACCTCGTGGATTTTGTTGTCATTTGTCATGAAAAACGAGCAGAGAAATGGCAATATTCTTAGTTAATAAGCAATTTACTTACAGCGATTTCCCAATCCAGCATGAGTTCGAGGACGAAGAATGGGAAACCTCGCTTCGACGGCGTGGGTTGGGACTTGTGTGTCCCATGAGCAACAAGTTATTGCTTCCTGGAAAACTGGGAGTTAAATCAAAAATGTTTTCCCAACTCTCACTGTCAGTATCGGGAGCCTCGAGCAAGTGAACAAAAGCGCTTCACTATCGCAGTAGGACTTATTTTATTTATCATAACAACCTTGTCTGTTTATTTTTTAGCCCAGTATTTTAATTATCACAAACAGCCTATCTCTGTTTATTTCTTGGCTTAGTCTTGGATTCTTTTTATCAGAATAAATACTGTCGTAATATGGGATGGAAAATTGCCAACTTCAGAGGTTTAAAATTATTCTGAGTTATACTACAACTTTTTTTAAGCCGTCCAAAAATAAGGATTTCGGAAGTTCCTCAAAATAGGCTTCTGTGTTGACCTCACGATGACCTCGTTCGACGTGAATCGTTTTCCGTCGAGACATTTTTACAAGTTTGGATGTAAAAAAGACACCAAACCTGGTGAATAAGTTGAATTTTGAAAAAATTCGAATTTTAATTCCATGATTTTCGCCATAGAAACTACGCAAGTGTGCACCCGTGCATTGAATACGTGTTTTTTACGCGTGAATGAATAAAATAATTTGTTGTTGCCCTCACCAAGGACCATTTGAAAAGTGCCCCCACGGTGGTAATGCGTCACTGGACGGATGTCGGCGGTGTCGTCTTGCTATTTCAAACACTGAAATTGACGACCAATCAGAATCGCTTGTAAAATGACCGGAAAAATCAGGAAGGTATTAAAGGATTCTCATCGATGCAAGAAAATGCTCTATTGTGCTGCTGTTGATAAGGCTATTGATGACCGTGCTACTTGACAAGTAAGTCAAAGGTAATATTTCCCCCCTGACCCACTGCTGTTCGTAATCACTCCCTGCCATGCACTCTAGTGGAGGCCCGCAGGGTACTATGTAAATTAAAAATAAATATGTTCTCCTAATGCTTTTGTGTTGCAGGGTTACGGAAAATGAACCGTTCGCGATTTGTATGCTTGTACTCTATTCCCTGAATGAGTACCATTTGACAAAATTTGACATTTTGATAAAGGGACAAAATATATGGGCATGCAGAAAGACAAGGGAGATCCTTAGCACCGGTTTCAAAAAACATTTAGTTGTGATTTATCGAAGGAGAGGAAAGAGTTTGCGTTCCCCTTTCCCAACCGAAGTGAACCGAGTTGCATGTTTTAGTGATGCTACCACCACGTGGCCAGCGTATTATCGCGTGAACGGAAACTTTACGTATTTTCCACTGCTCGTCCGGAGGGGAATCGCCGTGGAATCAAATACCTTCCTGGCCTCCACCAAATCGGGACTCATTCGGGAAGTTTTCGATAAAAGGAGAAAACTTTGGGCTATTCACTTTGCGCCCATTTCTTCAGTTCAGTCTTTCAACGTCTGTCGAAAATAGCTTTCTTATACGGTTATAATTTACTTTGACCACGTTTTATAATATTTCGTTAAACTGGAGGTTACCTTACCAATCCGGTTAAAGCCAAAATCAGTTATATGCTCACTAGTTTAGTTCAAAACCGACCTTTAAATATTTCAGTAACTGGCAGATTACTATTGTTAAAAAGTGTTGCAATTGTGATGCTACTCTTCTTTCAATATTCGTATTCACTAATCAGCAGTCTTATTTATTTATAAAATCAGATTTGTCACTAATCACCACATTAAGTTAGCCTTCACATTAAATAACGATTGGATTAAACGAGCCATTGTAAAATCTGGCGTAAGTGTTGCTGGAGGATATTTAATGTTTGTCTCTTTCTCTAACTCCTTTTAATTCAATTCGCCCTGATGGTTTTGTGATACATCCTTTCCTTCGTCCTGTCTCTTTGTCAGACACCTTCATCCACGTCAAAGAAATCATTGTCAAATTGTTCACTTATCTTTGGCGACATGACAATCGTCCTTTCAATCAAAGTTGGAATCGTTGCTTTACAAATCTACGCTTTTGTTTCACCGCTGTTGACCTATAGTTCCGCATGTATACTACCTTATTCATTAATACTTTTCATTACTTAAATCTTTGCTGTACCCCATGACCTATTGTACTCACATCACAATGCCAAATATAATGAAGAATACATCAGTTTTTTTCGCCTTTAGCGTTCATATTAATCCTAATAATATTTAATCTGAAAATTAATTTGTTTGCTTGTTTGGGGACACATCACACCAAGACGGTTATTAGTAATGTCTTCTAATTATTTGACAAATTGGGTAAAACTGCACAAGGTAACTTAGACTAGGTCATATTTGGATTTTAAAAAATTTGTTTTCCTCAATTTTTTTAAACAAACACATTTATTAAATTATAAATCACCTTGCACGTTGTTCCAGGGATTCGAAAAGGATGTTTTTTCCCTTTACCTTACCCCTCAAACACGCTCATCTCATTCTCCTTTATTAACCCTTTCCACCCAGTTTGGTTTTTTTTACCGGTACCACATACCTTTTTGGTGGTTCGCGGGGAATTTGTGTAGATGGCAGGATGCTTATTATTCAAGTTGGTTATCGGAATAGGGAAGGTATGAAAGGTAAGACGCCACGAATGGAAAATATTTTAAAAATGAGTTTAGGAATAATGCCATTCAAAACTTTTCCCTTTTATTTCTCTGTGGTTCTAATTCAAATTTTCCGAACACATTTATAATTCAGCCTTTCGATTCTTCATGCATGAAGTCAGGAGTCAACTTGAATTTGTGGGGAATTGCGTCACATCTCTCGTCATAAGTGATGACGGTTCACCTTTTCCCACTCTATTTGCCTTATTTAATCCTGGCCTTATAATATATCCTCCACCTGACCTATATACATGAAGCAGCAAATTCCAAATTCAAATCAATTCAATCCACTTTCCTCATCATCGTTGAAAATTTCCTTCGAGTAGTATAATAATATAGAGTGCTTGGACAGACTATGGAGCGGTTTGATTCTTGAGAAAAGATTGATAAATTTGCATGAAATTTGTTAAAGGAAAGATAATTAACATCATTTGGATTAGGTTTTATTTAGAAATTGGTGCAACGAGGAATTTTTTATTTCACACTTTGTACTTAGGATTAAATACCATCCATAATAGTTTTTGATTGCGTGTCCCTCCATCGGTCATCGTGAGGGACTCAATATTCGAGAAGTAAAATTTTAAAAAATCTTTGATTCGTTGAAATAAACTGCCGAGCGCCACTAGCCGCTTGGCTGGTGGCAGTTCAATTTGATAGAATGATTTGAACCGTAGAATACTGCCGATAAAAATAATTTCATATGCGCTTTATACCACGCGTATTGTAAACTTAGAATTGTAAATGTGGATGTGGTAAGACATTATATATTGGGCTTTTGTTCTTGCACTAAAGAGTCATAACAAACCCCATGCTCATTCTTTTCCGCTCATAAACGCACGAATAGAATGGGTGCACAACATTTTCACGATAGCGTCAAAGCCATGGCGGTATTTTTGGATTGCTTTAGGCAAGGTGAACAGGTTTCATCATTTCAAAATAAAATAATCGTAAATTTCACCTGAAAATTACAAGATATTCTGAACCAAGTTTAAGAACGTTCATATTTGTTCAAACATTTTTATTTAATCCGTCATTTTAATGTTAGACTTCACCTCGAGCTGTGTGTTCATGCGAGAGAATGTTTCTGTTTATATTTAGGTGGTATATGAACAATAAATATCCAAGCCATCAAAAATTAATTTTGCCCTGTGACGTCCTAAAAGATCATAAAAATAGGAAATTTCATCATCCATGACATCGACCTAGTTTTTAAAAGTTATGGGTAACTTATTGCGAATTATTTAATATGGAAATTGAGTATTTTGCACTCGAGGAAAAGTGCGCAGAGGTCACATTTTAATGAATGCCGTGAGATGGTTGACCTCGGATTCCATTGCGAATAGCATCAAGGTTTATAAGTGAGTGGATAGAATTGTTGAGCAACATCATTTTTAAAAAAAATCTAGAAATGTATGTTCTATTAGCGAATCAACTTACCAGTGATGCAATCATCCGTCTTCGGTCATGGCCATTCTTCTTTATTGGATTTTGTATCGCTTTCAATACAATAGCGATATTACTTTTAATATCGAGGTAGGCATGCCCCGGTGAGATGTGAATAAGTCCAGCGGGTTCATGAAAGGCGGTCCCCCCCTCCTCCCTTCCCCTCCCCCTGATACGTTCGGTGTGCATTCCGCGCGAATCGATCCACTCCCGACCACGGTCAACGATTGACGCAGTGGCAGCGCGAAAGCGAAACTATTCCGCGCACGTGATCTCGCGCGGAGCGAAACCGGGCGACCTTGAGTTCGTCTTCCTTGGGCGTCTTTGTGTGTGTGAGGGCACTCGCGGGTCGCGGTGCGCGAAACCTTGAGGTGAAATGGAAGCGAGAGGCGTCCGACGTGTTTTCTTCACCGCACTCTTTGGCGATGAGTCACATAGAGGGGAGCATATAGCGGGACAACTCGGGCAATTCAAATCTCCACCGCAATAGTTAATGCACTCTGAGGCGGTGGCTCTCGCTCGTTCTAGCCTCGTAGATCGCCGCGCTAATGAAGGCAATTCGATTCCCTAATTACTCGTCAATCACGTGCAGCGAAGCGGAGCTAGAATTATGTTATGAATGGCTCAATAGGGTGACTAGATAATCATAAGGGCATTGCGTCACAGTTGGCAATCAGCAAGAGACCGAAGGTTTTATTATAGACTAAATCTCTCAGACAAAATAGATGTAGGTCTCTTTTGTGGTAATGTCAATTAATTATTTCTGACCCTATCGTGCGACGGCAAGAGAGATCATGAATAGAATATTAAGAGGGTCAACTATTTTACATTAAAGGTCCTGAATGACATTTGCCTAAGAACTTTTTGCAACAAGACTAAATGTCATTGAAGCCACCACGAAAATAATTTTGCAAAAAATGTAGCCTAGTGTTTTTACACTAATTGATATATACGTACTGTATTTTAACCATTACTTAGCGCTTGTATCACATAAGTAGAAGAATTAAAACGACTGAACCATAATGAATGATATATTAAGTGTAGAACTAATAGATTTAAGATACCGTTTTTTACAAGAACGATGAGGGATCAGAATAATATTGTCCGACCGCAACAGGGTCATTATTGGGTCAAAATTAGTCTGTTCCGTATTTAATCTCTGACATACCCCCTAGGGTACTAAAATATTAAAATAATATCTAAAAAATATTATTCAAACTGCTCTAATACAAGTAAAGCCGTTATGTTAGGAGACTTATTTCCATCGATTGAACTAGACAACATCTCTATTAGATATTACTGTGATAATATTTTTTATCATACATTAAGTTTTGGAATCTCTCCCTACATCACACCATAGTTTTGGCTTGTAGACTAACATGTATGCAGATAAAAGTGTATGCACAAAGCCTAAAAGCAAAACCTGATGATGGTTCTGTGAACCTAAACGCGTAGCGTGTTACTAATAAACTTAAGGAAAAGTGCAATTTTTTTTCTCATAATGACGAACTACCACTACATCTCGCCTGAATCTGTTGAATGTAGCATGAAACCATGCTCGTAATATCACATTTCGCACTGGCCCATGTGGCATCTTCACAGTCTCTTGACATAAACAGCGGTGTTCTGCATCAGAAAGCTTAATTGTTCAGCAAACCACGAACCAAACCTTTACATATAGGCTTCTTGTGGCATCGAAGCATTTATTCGATGAACTGTATATCTCCAGGTGCAATAAAATTGTACCAATATTTCTCGAACAGATTTTTTCGGGTCCAATTTTGGGAATTGTTTTGCCACATAAATGACACGCAGGTATTATATTTTGACAGCAATGATCTATAACCTGCAATGAGAGCACTAATACAAGTTTAATTAATGCCTTCTTCTGATCTCATAGGACTTTTATCTATAATGCAATAAACTGTTTTATACTCTAGAATCATTTTAATATGGAAGTGAATGGTGAAGATGGGATTGAAGGGTCGTTAAGACTTACGCAAGGCACTAGAGGGTACGCCAGATGAGGAAAGGATTGCGTTGACGACAGAAGTGAAATAACTGGCGGACAGGTCGGGGAATAAGTTCTCTTGCCAACGCAAGGTTGGCAAATTGCGCCGTAGCTGGAGAGGGATTTGCGTGGAGAGACGGGAAGGGCGAACCCCCGACGGGATTCGTCGATAAGAATCACCAGCAAGAGGCGAAATACTATGCGGAGACCATTTCCAGTTTAGGAAGAGCGTGAGAAAGCACACATACAGTCACCTAAATGGTTCACGGAAAGTTTTTCCCTCGCCTGGAAAAAGAACAGTACTTTGAAAAAGTCAGTCAGTCAGTAAATACTTGGGCATCAGGATGGGGCGGTGGCTAACGTACTGGCATCCCATCTGAAGACGGCAGGTATCAATTCCCGGTTCCCGAATTCGGGCTCTTGCAATAGGATTAATTTCCTTGCCTGATGCCTGATCACTGGCGGGGGATTAACTTTCCCCCGCCAACCTCAATATTGCCCGCTTTTTTCACTTTACAGTGATGCAAAAAGCCCTCTACGGCTTAAGAAAATATTATTTCAAGTGCTCAGTCTAAAAAGAGGCCTTACGAAGCTCAATTTATCCTTTGCTTCATTTTTATCAATAATATGAGATAATTTTGGCAGCAGCTGCCAGTAGTAGCAGTATATTATTTTTCAAATTATATGGCAATAACTTATCCCAGATTTGGGTCCGAAACTTATAGACGGAGATAGTTTAACAGTAGATGGGGACAGTAGATGCGGAAAGTGTCTTTTTACGACGGAAGTCTAATATATGCTAAATGAACAGTTGGTTTTCGGAGATATTTGCCGAGGAAGTTTTATATGCTGATGGCTTAATAGAAATTGTAGTTTTCTTTTTAGGTTCACTTCAAGATAAAAAAAAGTTCTTATGTATTTTTTATGTTTTTTTAAGTAAGCTACCGGTTAAGGTAGAGTGGAATGAATATAAAACCCAAAGCCGTACTCTTAAGGACACATATAATAAAGAAGGGGGGTTTACAGGGAGCGAGAAAGTTATAGCAATCACTCATTCACTCCGGTATACTATATGTAGGCACATTGACCGTCGTGAATCGCAAACACATAACACTCAGGGTTTACGGGGCGGGAAGCCCGACGCCAGTGACCCGTCACTCAGACAAATGAAATATAAAATAAATAGTTCTAACAATTACTCCCTCGATCAGGTATTTGCAGAACAAATTGACCTTCACAAGTCGCAACCACACACACACTCAGGGTTTACGGGGTGGAAACCCGACGCCAGTGACCCGTCATTCAGACCAATGAAATATAAAATAAATAATTATAACAATTACTCCCTCGATCAGGTATTTGCAAAACAAATTGACCCTCGCAAGTCGCAAACACACACACACTCAGGGTTTACGGGGTTGGAAACCCGACGCCAGTGACCCGTCACTCAAACTAGGAAGACACTGTAAGCACAGTGCTATTAGTGCCCTTAAGAGTACGGCTTTGGGTTTTATATTCATTCCATTCACTCGGCCGTAGTACGTTCTTTATCTATTTATTAACGGTTAAGGTAGGTTTTGGATGGGCATAACTACCAAATAAATATTTTGTGACTCCTAACAAAACACAATACAGCAACCTACTCTGCATCGAGTCCCTCTTCATCACTGAGCACTTCCTTCCTCCCTTCATCCCGTCCAACATCCCTATCCTGTTTCTGCCCTTTCCTCGTTTGCCTAACATTCTCCCTTCTGTTACAGTCTTCAACATCCCACTGCCAGGCAATACGACCTTCATCCATTTTTCCTGTCTCCATATATATATATATATATATATATATATATATATATATATATATATATATATATGCGAATCCCCTTTCCATTTGTCATAGGAAAACATGCCACAAAAACAAACACTGACTTGACAACTGATACCTTGGCGAGAGAAATAAAAAACTAGAAGCATTGTAAAAGACTGAGATGGAATCTTTGTTGGTGATAAAAAGTTTTAAAAAGTACTATGCATTAAATATACCAACTATACCTATATATAACTTGTTTACCCCTAGACAATAATGCATAGCACTCTCGAGATGTCGATAATAGCCTGGCATGAAAATATAAATTCAGGTAAGGTATAAAGCTAAATAATAATATTATTTAAATATTACTAGGAAAATAGTTCTTTAATCAAATCAATATTTGATATTATAAAAGCATTATTGTTTCTAAGCATGAGTGTCATGATGGTCGTGAGTTATCATCATCCATCACCCGTATTTTTGTTTGTATCGCAATCATAAAACTTTCTCGAACTTCGAGAGCGACGATATTTATTGGCCATTTAAAATTGTGTTCACTCTTCATAAATGAATGACCTTTGAACTTAAGTGCAAAATATAATGCTTTCGTCAGTTCAAATATATGAATGCTACCATATGGTTAATATATCCAGACTTAAAAAGAGATTAATATTTTATGATATGGGTGAAGGAAGAAAATAATTACTGAAAACACTTCAATGTTATCTATCTGAAATGCACATTAATGTTTAACTTACATTGCATTTTAAGAATTGAAAATCTAATTTACGATAAATAATTTAACAATATTCCTTTTAATTACATTTACTCATTTCTTCCGTTTTTACTTCCAGTGAACATTACAAGGCAGAAAATACGATTTTCCGCCGAGAGAAGTGGAACATTTCACGCTACTTCATCAACGAAAACATTTAATAGCGGATGAACAGGAAACCTATGGAAGTCTCGCAAAGGTCTTTCCTCGCAGTGAAATATGATTGACTGTTGGAACGCATCAATGGACGGAAGTTATAAAGAAATTCAGGAGGAAAAAGAAATTCAACCGGAGGGTTTTCAGCGCAAAAGTGACGAAACGACGAAAGCGGCTTCGAATGGAATTAATGACGGCGGAGACGGCACGAGAGGGAACGGAAATACGGACGGGAAGGGCTGCAAACAGAATGCCGACACCGAGGGCGATGAATACCTACGATTGCTACTCGAGGGAGCCAGCGTTCCCCTAGACACAGAAGTCCCGATGAATTCACGACCTCCGTGGATGGACCCAGAACTACTGAGGAAGGGACGAGAATTCGGCACGAAATACCTCTTCGGACTCGTCTTCTCTCAGCTTCTCTCCCTGGCCATCCTCTTCTCCTTCCGGGGGGGCTTGGAACCCCTCATTTTCACCGGAAAGTCTGGAACACCCTACACGGCATTCCGTCGCTATCTCTCCACCGTGACGAGAATCGTGTCCTGGTACGAGAGCGACACATTCGAAGAGGACAGCGAGGCCTACAAAAACATGGCCGCCGTGCGTGCCAAACACGCTTCCGTTTTCAAGAGGATGAACGAGGCGAGCAGCAGCGACGATCTCAAGTCGAAGATCACGCTGGAAGGCAAAGAGACGGGGATCTGGTGCACCTATCTCGAGGAGTTGAAGAAAGACCTCCGAGGCTTGAGGACGTATGAGTCAAGCTGTCCCTTTGCCGAAATTTCCTCTCTCGGACCAAAAGATGGTAGCAAGTCCAGAGAGGTCATATACATCAATCAGCTTGACCTCTCCTTGACTCAGTTAGGCTTTGTGGGGCTGTGTGTTCTGTACCCGCAGCAGTTCGGAGCCTACGATGCTACTGAGGATGAACTCAGGGGTTACGTCCACCTTTGGAGGTGCTTAGGATATTTCTTGGGGATAAAGGACCGTTACAATATCTGCTCATCGGGAGACCTCGAGGTGACCAGGATGAGGCTCCGTGCGGTGATGGAGAAATGGACGAAGCCTGGGCTCAGGGATCTGACCCCAGAGTGGGAGCACATGTTCAGATGCGTGGTGGAAGGTGTCGGCTATTACGTCCCGATGAATGCGTTTGGGTCGTCAGTGGCCTATCTGCTCTGGGTGTTGGATATCCCCTCTCCGAACCTCCTGTCGAGAATGACGTGGATGGAGAAGATACTATTTTACGTGCAGCGTCTGGTTCTCAATTATATGATGAGAATACCAGGATATCGACAATTTTGCAATTATATGCTCAACGGAGCCCTCAACAAGGCGAGAAATGCATCAGCTGACTGGTTGCAGAGGAAGAGGGAGAAAGTTTACGAGTTTCAGAAATTTACCCAACCCATAGTTAATATTGAGTCGTGATTAGTTTTCCCATAGAATAAGTGTCCTCTGTCATCTAATAATATTCTCTCATTTGGTCTACATATTAGATGAGTAGACTCGCGTATCTTCAAAGGCCAAGTACGTTGGTACCCTGGTTTCAGGGTGTGCATTGCATTTTTGTTGGTCATTTCCACTGTGATATCGAAGGAGCATTTATTCTGTTTGAACTTCAAAATCAATCCAGTTAACATAAGTCAGAAAGTTTGAATGCGATTTTAAAGGGATGCTTTACAAAGTAAACAGAGACGTAATAACTAGTTTGCACAATTTCATTTCTTTTGGGTTCTGTTGTAATGCAGTTTTAATGCATTAAAAATTAAACACTGAAAAGGTGTTATTACCTGTGTTTACTGAGGGCGGGAAGTACATCTATTAATTTGAAAGAATAATATTTGCCGTCAATTTATTAGACAAATTTGACAATTCAGGTGACGGTCAAAGGGGACGTAAATTTAGCTTATCAGCTAATGAAGCAATAACGAAGGAAATCATTTGACGACTCTTCCTTTAACTAGCTTAGGCGCATAAAGGCTGTAAATGTTTTATTAAAAAAGAACCTGATACATTTATTCATAAAACTGAGGGAGAATTTTAAACAGGGATTGTTTTTTGCCATTTAGGCAATGGAGTATAGAGAGCGAGGAAATGAGACATAGACTGTGTCAGAATAAATTTAATATTAAGGTTATGATACAGAAGAGAGCAATTATGTGACAAGCTGTACCCTTGCAGTACCAGGTTCGTGTGAAACCAATTATTTTCCTGTACAAAAGGACATGAAATCATTGAAAAATACCATTTATTTCTACAAAGCTGAAAAGTAGCCATTAAAAAATATACACTGCTTGCCTTTTAAGCACGTTTGAAACGGGAAAAAATTTAAAACAAGATTTTCCGGAGTAGATATTGATAAATATTGATATCCGGTATTACACATCCGAAAAAATATAAAGGAAACACATCAAGTCACAGAAAATAAGAGGTTGGCCAAGGAGAAAAGGCCATCAATTAAACCATATATGGTGAAGTAAATGATGACAAGCAAAAATTAACCGAAATAAAATGTGATTTAAGGAGAAATACTCTTTAAAACATGTCGTACTCAGTCTCTAGAAGCCAAAAATACAGATCTTTAATGTAAACATTGCGATATTTTACACGCAGAATATGTTTATGATCAGTTCTGGTCTTTATGAAAATGTAAAATATAATTTTCCGTTTACAGATGAATAATTTTTAAGTTATCTTTGCAATTAAAAACCTGTTTAAATATTTTCAGGGAACCATGAAACATGTATTTCAGTTGAAATCGCGAAATTGATTTTTTCATTAATGAAATAGTTTCTTCGTGCATTGAGAGAGCTATACTTGAATGCTGATAAAACATAGCACTACCTCGAGCAATGGTAGGAAAATTAAATCAACCCTGAATTGCATTTCGAGAAGCATTAATTTGCACTAAGTTTTGACAAAAACTTAGCCATCTAACCGGTAAAATATCATCTTCGAGATATTTGGCAAGGTTTCATATCTATTGAGGCTAGACTCATTGATCGGTATTAATTTGCCTGTCTTCTTTATAAGAGAACCTTGCCCAGATGTCAAGAGGGTGCTCTGCCCTTAAGATAAAACTACATCTACATCTAAGATAAAAATTTGTTCATTTATTCCAAAGTAAGGCTAAAAACTCCCTATAAGTTTGGAATACGAACATAGTTTAAACGGAAAATATACTTAAGAATCTACAAATGGAATCTAACAAGAACTGGTGACGAATTAAACATCATTTAACAACTTATACATTGATTTTGAGTATGGTTAAGGATTAAATATATAGTTCTCCTAAAAATGACATTTTTAATAAACGAAATATTTCATTGAAGTAGATAAAATTTTGAAGCAATATATGTAATATATATATATATATATATATATATTATATATATATATATATATATATATATATACACATATATATTTACATACATATATATATACATATATATATATATATACATATTCATATACATACACACGCATACACACACAATCTATTTTCCAAAATAGTATCCATTCTAATTGAGACACTTACTATGCCTGGTCCCTAATTTCCATATGCTCTTTTCGTAGAATACCACCATGACCTCTTTCCTCTAAGAAATTTATTAAGGCTTGCCTGAAGATGGAAATCGTTCGGTACTGAGTTTGGACTGTACGTGGGACGACTGATTTGTTCCCAGGTAAAAATCGTTGAGCAGCTACCATGAACCTATTTCGTGCGGCACGAGTTTTCAGGTAGAAAAAAATGCAAGATCACGCCTTTTACTGTGCATCATGGGTCGACAAATTGTTCTAAGGCTGACAGCCGACACGTAGCGATCCTCACCGTGGACTCAGACCCCCGAAACGGCTGGACTACTTCACTTTTGAATCGGAGGAAGTAACTATTCATGAGCTACCTAAACGTCTTCAGGTATGCGGAAGATATGAATCAACGGTACTTATTTTCTGGACGCGTCAAAACAAATGTAATTTGTAAAAAATGTAAAATGAAGAACATTATGTTAAAAAAATTGCCAGCACCCTTACGCTATCGTTAGATATGCATTCACGCACGACATAAAAGCGCGTGTGTATTGCATAACCACCAGGAAGGACTTTTTGAAAAATTGTGAGACAAATTCCAGGTTTATTCATTCTCCTTGGCCTATTGCATGGAAGCCTTGACCTTGACATAATGAAGGGGGATAGAAGCATAAATAGTTGCTTTCATTCCCTAGAGACTAATATCGCATCTCTCATTCATAATTTTAGTATGAATTCGGTATAAATCACAAAATAAACTCGTCATTACAATAGCTCCATGATTCTATCCCATAAAAATTCCATGATCCATAAAGCTTTCTTTTCTGAATGCGACCAATATACGAACTCTCAATCTTTGATGAGTTGCTTTTCTATAAAGAGATAAATCAATATGGTGTCCTTCCCCGATATATAGGGAATTCATCTATTAAATCTTAATTCAAAAACTTAGGCTTGAAATCCTAATAATTTCTTGGTGTAGAATTATTTCAAGGAAAGGAATACGCTCGCGTGGTCTATCCCATTACCTACATAGCACAATTAGTTTAAGGTTCTAGGGGGATAAGAACCCACGGCTATCGAGTTATCTGAAGTTATTCAACGCGCATAATTAACCGGTCCAATCCCAATTCACTCAATGAATCCACTTATTGCGGCGTTTATACTAGTGGTTACTATGGGAAATGGCAGATTACGAAGTTATTTCGAGAATAGGCACGCAACTTGTTCGAGGTTTATTATAATGAAGGAAAAGAATAGTGAAGAAAAACGCACCTTAATCTTAAACTAATTCGTTGACAAACTTCATCAAGGAATCCAGACACTAATGTTCACATGATGTATCGACTGCTAAGTTAAAGGGTCGCTCTTAGGAGTTCCTCTGTGGGGCTCCAAAGATTTGCCTTTAAAATTACTACACCAGCAGAACCCAGGCCCATGAAGAAAACAGAGCAACCAGCATACTAATCTAATTCTTTTTCAATGTTTTACTGGTGATATAAATGTTTGTACCCAACCCCAGAGCACCAACGTGAAGAAAGGCAACTCCCACCAATACACAGACATGCCCATTAGGTTTCAATATCAAGAATGTCTGCATGCAGAGTACAAATCTATTTTTGTAAGAAAAAGAAAAAAAAATGGAATAACTGGGTGAAATTTTAAGATTTGAGCTACTCAAAATGATTACTTCGTTTTAGCCCAATCGTTTTTACCATCACGAGGTCAGCATTTTATTTTTTTTAATATTCTCAGAAGTTTCTGAATTAAAATTTTTCAGGACAGAGATGCTGAAGCTATTGATGATTTTTATCTCTGTATCAATTTCTGAAGGTTATTGATGTCATATTTTCAATTTATGTCTTTGTACCGACCTCTCCACATTTGAAAATGGGTAAATGGGATGAGTGGCGGCGTGGGGAGAGGCGATTCCTCGGCGCGGCCCGTCAAACTCTCTCCCTCTCGTCCCTCGGGTTTCCCTTTCTATACCCTGCGCTACCTCACTGATGATCCGGCGAATACAATTTTCAAATGAATAGAAAATAATTCTAATATCCAAATTTAATACATTAAAAGCATTATTACTTTTAATTATAATGTTGTATTGCAACGCATTTTTTACTTGTTGCAGTGTATATTTGTACTCGTATATTTGCTGCAGTATAAATTTTTATTGTTGTCGGAGATTTATGAAAAAAAATTTTTGAGGGATGTTAAATTCATTTTTTCAAGGGTAGAAATGAATAATATCAGTGACATATAATGTTAAGGATTTATTTTTAATACTCTACTAAACAAGAAAATGAAAAAGGAGACTATTTTTTATCATACTTAATATCTTTAAATAAATATATTTTTTATAAAATGAATAAATACATTTAATAGTTTAATTTATAATATATATTTTTCTAATGCAATACGCTAAATGATTGCAATCTTCTGTCTTTAATTTATGATGTATAAAAATATTTTTTTAACCTAAAGAGGATAATGGGTCATCCATTAAAGTATGTTTCTTATTTTTTTATTGCAATAAATAATCCTGTATTAGAAAGAAGATGTATCAGCAGATTGTAGACAAAATCATGAGTGTGGGAACGGAGCTGTGTACTATCCGGAAAAAAATGGAAAATGTCAAAGCCTCAAAAGGAATTCTAGGAACTGTTAATAGGAATAGGACAACGAAACCATGGATCACGGATGAGAAAAATAGATGAAAACAGTAAATGTAAGAATGTAAAACCAGTGTTAGGTAGACGGAAGTACGAAGAGTTAAATAATAAATTGAGACCGGTAACAAAAAGAGCCAAAGAAGCGTGGTGGGAGGCGCAAAGGGAGAACATGGAAAGTATACAGAAGAATGGTGAGAATAGTGCGCTATACGAGAATATTAAAACGCCATCGGGAAGTAAGAAGGGTAAATCTGAATTAAAATTAAAGATATTTCTGTAAAAATACTAGTTGAACCAGAAAAGATCCAAGAAAAATATAAGGAATATATGGAAAGAATATTAACTGTATGATAAAGAACTTAGGCCAGCAACGTTAGACATAGAAAGAGAATATGTGGTAGATAAAGGTCCAGGTATATCCGACGGTGAAATAAAAAGGGCATTAAGGGAAATAGAATTCATTACGGCCGTGAGTATGGACGACATTCCTTAATACAACTTAAAGGGTTGGAAAAATGTAAGACGAAACGTTTTCATGGACTAATTCGTAGCATTTAGGAGAAAGGAATCTGGCCGAAAGTCTTTGTGAGATGAGTATTATTTCCTATTCCAGAAAGGTGAAGGCTACATCATGTGAGGTCTACAGAACGATATGTTTGATTTTGTACGTAGCTGAAGTTGTTCTAAGGATCATCACCAAAAGGATAGAGAATAGGGAAAATGATTACTTAGGGGATGATCGGTTTTGGTGCAATGCACGCGTGATGCCATTGCAGTAATGGGATCACTAATCGAGAGGAATATAGAATACAATCAGGACGTATTTGGCTATTTCGCAGATTTCGAATAGGCGTTTGATAGAGTGAATTAAAATTATCTAATGAGTGTATTGCAAAGTATAGGATTATATTGGAGGTACAGGAAGCTAATCCACAACCTATACATGTCTCAGACTGCTAGGATAAGAGGTTTAAAACCAGGGCAAGTAATTTGTGATGATCTGGGATCACTTTGTGGGTGATCTGTTTGGGTTCAGGAAGTGGCGAATGGACTGCTCGAATAATGGACAGTGCTAGGAAGAGGTGTAATGCAGGTTTGTCCATTATCAACGGTTCTGTTCAATGTACAGTGGAGGAAAGGATTAAAGAGGCATGGGAAGAACTGGAGGTAGGAATGAAAGTGGGTGGGGAATTCGTAAAATTAGTTAGGTTTGCTGATGACCAAGCTTTAGTTTGTCAGTCAGCCAAGGGGTTGCAGGCATTGCTGAGTGAATTGGAAATTCAGTGCGACAGGTATGGGATGAGAATCAATATTAATAAAACCAAGGTTATGCGATTTTGTAGAAAGAAAAAGGTCAAGCTTAACATTAAAATAGGAGGGCAAAAACTAGAGCAGGTAGAACAGTTTACGTATCTCGGTAGTGTTTTGGACCAACACGGTCAAAGTAGTAGGGACGTAAGGAGAAGAATTGCGCTAGGCAAAGAGGCTTTCACAAGGAGGAGGGAGTTGATGACGGGGACTTTGAGTAAGGATGTTAAGAAAAGACTCGTCAAAACGTTTTTATGGAGCTTAATTATGTACGGCGCGGAAACGTGGTCATTGAAGCAGGAGGATAGACGTAGATTGGAGGCTTTTGAAATTATGGTGTGGAGAAGAATGGAGAAGGTGAAATGGAAAGAGAAGAAAACAAATGAAGAAGTACTTGGTATGGTGGGCGAAGAGAGGGGTTTGTTGGGAGAAATCCTATGGAGGCAGGAAAATGGACAAAGGGGGTATTGACCGGCAGTGGGATGTTGAAGACTTTAATAGAGGGGATAATGTTAGGCAAACGAGGAAAGAGCAGGAATAGAATAGGGATAATGAACGGGATAAAGGGAGGAAGGAAGTAATCTGAGATGAAGAGGGACTTGTTGTAGAGTTGGATGTAGGGTTTTTTTATGTTATGATATATTTATTTGGCAGTTAAGTCCTTAACCGGTAGATTACCTAATAAAAAATTACTAAAAATAAATAGAACTATTATTTTGAAACTTTTTAAACATTTTAATATGTTAAAATATTTTATCCCTGGTACAATTTCATCTGAAAAGTACCTGAAAAATGAGCCGTCCAGACCGAGTCTTTTTTGAGACACCAGATGTGCCTCATAAACTGCTAATGGTCAAGGAAAGGAATAGTCCTACTCAGCTGCGCTTATTTCATGCGCCGATGGACATAGTGTAAAGCGAGCTCTAACTTCACGTATATAATTAGCATTCAGGTTGATTACTGAGGTTACTTGATCAATGCGATGAAGAAAGTTAAAGGATGGGTCTTAACACTATAATAAGATATAAAAAATACGAATCTTATCTAATACAATTATGCATGTCTAGCGTATTATTTGAAAATGGTTATTACAAATGATATAAAAATCCTTGCGGATGAGCATTCAGCAATCCATGTAGCTGTAAATGAGGCCGTGCTCCGGGTATCCAGTTGCTTTCAATTGATTCAAGCCTACGTTAATATTGGTGGTCGATGCACCCGGTAAGTTAAGGATTAATGCGCTTTCTGGAAAACAAGAGAGAAAACAATTAGCAATAAGAACGTACAAGAAACCAGAAGTAACTTAAGTTGAAATATTATTTATAATATTTATACTTAATTTTCTGCAATAAAACATGATACTACACTAATTTCGGGGAATCATTCTTCCATAACCCATTGCTTAATAAGTCCCGCTACTCATTGAACGGAATATTAAGCCGACTTTAATTAAATCGATATTTACATCGAATACCTTGAAAAATAGAATTCCCGGGCCTTATTGAACGATGGGTTAATTATCAATCAGCAAATACTTTAGAGAAAGGTTGACAATGGAAAATAAAAACACAAATATAATGGTTGAAGTTGGAAAAAAAATGTTTCCTCGAAAATCACTCAAGGTTTAAAAATGATGAATATTTAGAGCTTGAATTCAAGATCTTAAATTTACACATTTGATATTTGTAACTAGGGAAGATTGATTTGTATTCATTTGCAAAAGAAATGATGAGAAGTGAATGAATTATCAAATAGAGGTTTCAGTATACACTACGGTAGATCAAGTTAAATATTTTAGGGTAGTACTAACACCACGCCTTTCTTGGAGATCGAAGATCAGGAGAATATTTGAATGCGACTTAAAGAAACTCGGCTTCATTGGACGGGTGGTGAGGAAATGTAATGAAATAGTGAAATAGAGTTGTTATTTTGCTTCAGTAAGGTCACATTTGGAATACACCGCAACTATTTGGTGTCCTTGGGAAAAAGCGTTGTTAAAATAATTAGATAAATTTCGGAGAAAATCCTTCAGGATTTGTAAAAACTTGCTACTGTGAGAATTCGAGTGTGACAGACGCTTTAGAGGAATTAGGCCGGGAGCCGCTTAGGATGCGAATAGAACACGCAAGACTTCAACTTTTAGCAAGGCTCAGAGCATATGAGTTTAACTATGGCGCAAAGAGAATTATTATGGCCCCACACTATTTATGTGACCCTACCATGGACTACATATAACCTTAACGTGGTGGAAAGGCTTGTGCATTCCGATGACACCTAATGGTGTGCTGGCGGGAGCAACGACAATTACTCCTGGTAAGGCCACATTTGCCTGATAGATCGAAGGCCTAGGAGCTAGACGAAAGGTAGTCCTCGCAGCGTCTGTTCTTCAGTGAGATGACAGCAAAGGTGTCTCACCCCAGTGGGGTGGCCATTTAGTGATTGTGTCTCGTTAAAAACACCATTGAGGAAGGCAATGGGAAATCACCTCAATTAGTAGTCTGAAGATGTCTATGGTGGACATTATGGAGACATTGGTTTCTGGCAAATACGGGACTCGGCCCAAGCGGCCTTGTGTCGTACTCAGAAGCGAAGGAGGCGAGGCTTCCACGGTCGTTATCTCACGAAATCCATGCAAAGCTAAAGCAACTACAGCAGTACAAAAGACGCCAAATTAGTTAGAATACGAATTAGTTCAGCAATCCTTCACGGACAGGAATAACATGGGAATTTAGGACGGAATGAAGGTAGTATGCAGAATTGAAGAAGGAACTATTAAGTGTTTGAATGTCTGATTGTGTTTTGTGAGGAGAGACAATCGTCGCTCTGCCGTTGGCAGCTTGGGTCCAACCAAAACCTACCTTAACCGGTAGATTACCTTTAATATAAGAAAATAATATCCGTGTAGGTTCGACCACTGAGAAAATGGAGATCTCCAGAACAGGTCTAATTATATATTATTATTATAAGGTGATCTACCGGTTACCGTATGTTTTTGGATGGACATAACTTCCAAATAATGGACAAATCTGCCTTACACCTCTTCTTAACACTGCCCATCTTTCCGTCCCCCACTCGCACCTGAGCAGTCTGAGACATGCACAGGTTGCGGGTAAGCCTCCTGTCACTCCAATATATTCCTATTTTCTGCAATATACTCATTAGTTTTCCCCTATTCAGTCCACCAAACGCTTTTCCAAAATCTACGAAACAGGCAAATATGTCCCGATTGTATTCCATATTCTTCTTGATCAGTGATCTCATTACTGCAATGTTATCACGCGTGCCTCTTCGCTTCCTAATCCCAAACTGATCATCCCATAAGAAATCACTTGCCTTGCACTCCATCCTTTTATTGATGATCCTAAGAACTACTTTAGCTGCATGGGAAATCAAACTTATTGCTCTGTAGTCCTCTCATGATCTAGCCTTTAATTTTTTCGGAATAGGAACCAACACTAATTCGACAGTCTTTCGGCTAGATTCCTTCCTCATAGAGGCTACTAATCAGTCCATATACACTCTTCCTCCCAAATTTTCCTAATTATTTTAGTGATTCCGCAGGAATTCTGTCCAAGCCCGCGGTCTTATTTGATTTCATTTACCTATTGTTCTTTCTATCTCACCGTCGTGGAAGCCTGGACGTAAACTATATTCATCTACTTGTTATTCTCTTTTTTATGCAACTGTGCTGGGCGTTATGCATATTCTTTACCATATAGTTCCTTTATATAATCTTCCATCTCTCTTGGAGCTTTTCTGTTCCAACTATTATCTTACCCGACGTATCTCAAACTATCAACACAGATTAACCATCTTAACCTCTCGATAGTTTTTTCACCTTCTTGAAAGCGCACCAATGTCACCCTTCCTTTGCAAACATTTCATATCCTCGCGCTGCGTCTTCCAATATGTTTCTTTTACTTAAGTTGTTGCCCAGCAGTCATTCCACCTACCTAAACTGTAATAGCCTACCTCATCACCATCTCTTCCTTCGTCTATCGTCGCATTCATATCCCTTACCACTATCAAAGGTTTTCCTGCAGGAATGCACGCGATTATATCCTCTAAATGATCGCATAACCCATCGACTTCTTCCTCCTTATATTTGCTTGGTGGCATGTACGAGTATACCTGAACAATGACCAAAATCGTCAGTTCTGCTTTTATCTCTACTAGTAGTATTCCGTCTGTTGCTTGCTCTATGTTTACGACGCTTCCTCCTACATCTTTATTCAATATTATGTCAACCCCTCGTTGGCTCTCGTCCCCGCCGCTGTATATTATGCTATAACTATCACTACAGTAATCCCCCTTCCATATCACGTCGCATGTACCTAAAATATCTATATTTCCTCTTTCTATCCCTCGCTAAATGCTCTCTTATTTTCCTGTTCTTAATATTTTCCTAACATTTCAAATTCCTATTCTAACTAAATTGGTCTTCTTCTGCGTCTTCTGTTCCGCTGCTCTCGGTTTTGATTTGCAAGGTTTTCGTGAGATGACGACCGTGGAAGTCTGTCCTGACTCACGGCCAATTGGGTCGATTTCCGTAGTTCCCAGAAATCAATGTCTAAATACTATCCACCATAAAAATCTTAAGATTACTAATTGAGGTGGTTTCCCGTTGCCTTCCTAAATAGTATTTTTAACGTGACACCATAAGTGAATGGCCATCGCCACTGGGGTCAGACGCCTTGGCAGCCGCCTCACTGAGGAATAGACGATGCGTGGACTACCTTTCGTCTGGCTCCTAACCTTCGACCTTTCTGGAATGGGTGTCCCTACTAGGAACAATTATCATTGCCGGCATCAGCACAGCTCTAGGAGTCATCGGAACACACAAGCCCTTCCACCACGTCAAGTTTGTGGACCATGGGAGGGAAATACTAAATAAGGTTCAAATAAAGATTGATTACAGCATTCAAAATCTTTTACTTCTCGATAAGTTACAATCACCAGGGTAAAAACACTTTGCCAATGACTCAGAGTTCCGAAACTATGCCGGGTAATATTTTTCTTTTGGTCAAAAATTTCATTATTTTTTACGTTTAGAGGAAAATATACATACCCTTTTTACCAAACAGGAGGTTCTGACAGGAGTATAGAACAGCAACGGTTGTACTGAGACGTAGAACTTGGTAATTGACAGTCTTGGGAAAATCTGATAGAAAAAAATAGCAAAAAGGTTTTTAGCAGATGAACTCATAGTATACGTAAGTAAAATTATGCGTTGAAGATGTAACGACGTTAAATTTGTTGCAATATTTTAAATATAAATCATTTAAAAATTATTATAAATTAAAAGTTTGTTAAATACATGTACTAGTAAATCGGTATTTGAAGGTACGAATTCTGAGCGTGCTAGGTGTTTTAATGGTTGATAGGGTAAGCATGAATGGAGATATGTATGAATGCACTGCAGCTACTTCTCAAGAAATGCATTAAGGTGAGAAAAATAGTGCATATATTGTTTTGCATATCTTGATTTTGAGAAAGCATGCAGCGGTAAAGTTGTAAAAGGCGTTGTCTTAATTGTTATTGTAATTATTATGAGAGAATTGTAGAATTTGTTGAAGGCTTTACATGATATTTTCAAAGCAAGGGTAACAGTGAATGGTGAACGTGCCACGAGCCGTGGCTGTTTCAAAATAAACCGTGGCGTGAAACGGAGATTTGCAACGGCACCAAGAGAAAAAGGCGGGACTAACTTTTACTAAGGTACCGAACTCGTGAGTTAAATTAAAACGCGAAGAGAATTATTAAAGTCTCATATTATATGATTTACTAGATTAGACCATTAGTAAGATAAAGATAGACTTCTGTGCATATGGACGTAAATATTTGTTCTTTTCTCGCTCGATCAGGAATCATGGTAATTACAAAGTCAAAGTCAATGCTGTTCCAAGTGAGAACCATATTAAACTCTGCGTCTTTTCATCCATTGGATTTTGAAATTGTATGTGATTGAGTATATTAGTTGCTTTTGTATGTCATTGCATGTATGTAAGTTAAAATAAGTTTTGCATGAATACGTGGATAGTGGGAAAAATTTTCGATATGACAAGAGAACGTGGGATTTTATCTTTTGATTTATTTTTATTGTTCAACATAGTCTCCTTTTAAGTCAATACACTTTTCAATACGTTGCTCTAACTTTTTTAACGGTTTCAAATAGTAGTTGAAGTCTTTCTCCACTAAATAGGCGTTTACTCATGCGATAACCTCATCATCCGGTTAAAATCTCCCTCTTTCAAGCAAAAATTTGAGCTTAAGAATTAGAAAAAAGTCACTGAGAGCTAGATCAAGCAAATATGGTGACTGATCAACCCATTCAAAGTGAAAATCAGGAATTTTAGTCATGGCGACCACCGAAGTATGAGCAGTTGGGTTGTCCGAATGGAAAAGCACGTTCTTCTTCTTCAAATTATCAAGGTCATTCTTGGCAATTTTTGTCTTCAGCATGTCAAGCAATCATGTATTACACTCTCTCATTGTTGTTTTACCTTTTTGATGATACTCAATGAACAGGACTCCGTGACTATCCCAAAAAACAGTCGCCATCACTTTCCGGGCCGCTCCGGAACCTTCTTCGCGGAAGGGCTTTCCCCGGAAGGGCTTTTCATTGGAACCGTCTTCGCGGAGACGCGAAGACGGCTCCAGAGGCCCGGAGGATGTTCCGCCTTTACAGTCCACTATTTTCATTATTCTTTCGTCTCAGAAACGTATTGGTGGGTCCATGTTTTACCTACAGCTATGAATCAACTCCAAAATCTGACTCGCTTCGCTAATACCGCTCCAACAGGGCCTTGAAAATGTTCATTTGAATGTGTTTTTGGTCCAAAGTGAGCAAACGCGGCACCCAACCCGCAGATTACTTAGTCCAATTCTTCAATTAATACATGAAAAACGTCCTTTGATAGCCGAAGCTATCTCTTCAACCTTACTTTGAGGGTCATTTAGCACCATTTGGTGAAATATTCCATGATATCGGTGGTTGTCGCAGTCGTTGGTCGTCCTGGACGCTCATCATCAGCCAAGCTAGTAAGATCACGTTTACATTAAGCTGCCCAAAATTTTACTGTCGTAAATGATGTTGAAGAGTTCCCGTATGCATGTACATCGTACAACTTGACTTTGATTTGTGTTTATTTATTTCCTGTCAAAACCAATTATCTAATGACAGCTCGATACTTAATTTTTTCCAATTTCATAAAAACTTCACAGCGTCTCATTCAAACGATTGTCAAACTAAAACTGAGCGTTCAAAATGATTAAAATTTTGTTCGGCACCTGTCAACGCATGCGCAAAAACACATTTCCTAACTTTTGTTGAAGAATGCTGCCATCTCCATGTTGAGGTCGGAAAATTTTCAGATAACTCACGTATACACGCCTGAGTGGGTGTGCATTGGCATGTTTCATTTTTGGTAATTGTACCAGTAATTGGACTCTATTTTCACAGGTGGTGGTGTCCCACCACCAATGGTATACCCCGCTACATGCCCTGGCTTACGGGGCATTAAGTACATATAGATTGAACGATAATTTCCATTGATCCACACATTTCCATTGATCTATCAAATAATAACACTCTGGTGATTATGTATACAATAACTCACATGAGTTGGATATTGTGATGGACAACACCGTTCTTGAAGTTGTTCCACTATTGAGCACATTGATACCATACGCGTTCGCACTCCCCGAAATGGTTTGAGTAGTTCCACTCCTGAAAAGAGAGCAATTTAAAATAAAAAAGCTAGTTTAAAGGCATACATAAAATATTTAATTCCAAAAAATTCAAGGATCAATGACGCAATCTTGACCAAGTATTAAAAACATTAAATACACCAATTCAAAATATTTCGCTTAAACATCATGTGCATATTAGAATATAAAATGAAGTATATATAATTTTTTAAATTTATTTTATTTGTACCCTGCAAGCCAACGCTAGGTTGTGTGGCAGGGGGTAAATACATACCAGCCTAATTTTTACCCGAACATGACACTACCGCGTGTCAGAAAATGTTATTATGATTCCCTATCGTTCGTGGAAAAATTTTGCGATTTTACTTAATGACTTTATTTATGATTCTGACCCACTGGACTCTTAGTTTTGTTTCTTTAACTCGTCGATTCTCGTCCTTTCCATCAACCGGGCTAACCGCCTCTTTCCTGGTTAACATTTCGCCAAGCGGCATGGTAAAAAAGTTTTTACTGCGCATTTAGATCTTGGTTTTGAAGGGGGATGGCAACCTTTTCTAGGCTATATTGAAATGAAATGAAATAATTGACTTTGTAAGTCCACACACTTTGTGTGTGGAATTGCAAAGTCAACTATTTCATTTCATTTCAATATGTTATGCAAATTCCATAACCGCCATGCCATTCCGCCTGAGACAACAAATCTTATCTAGGCTAGTTCAAGATAATTAACTACGCCTATTGTTGACTACGATTCGCATCTGAAATACATCTATAGTTAATGTCCTTTTGCTAACATATGCGTGCTGATGCCCGTGTGAAAGGTACGCTATAAACACGCTCATTTGCGATTTTAATTTTTTAATTTATATACCCTGGAAGCCACCGCCAGGGTGTGCGGCAGGGGGTGAATACACACCGGATTAATTTTACCCAAACATGACCCTGCCGCGGTCGAACAATGTCATTATGATCCCTTATCGTTTGTGGAAAAAAATACATCTTAAATCTATCTTTTCTACGCTTAATCTCTCTAATTTTACTAACATGATCTCTCCTACCGTACCGGGGGCAATAGTAAATTTTCAACATCATTGCTAAAGAGACCTCCTTCCAATTTATGCAAGAGCTTCAATTTGTAATTTAACCTTCGCTCCGTGAGTGATTCCCACCCTAGCTCCTCTAATATTTTGGATACGCTACTAAGTTTATCATAAAGTTTTACAAATTTAGCTCCTCTGTACGCGATTCAATTTGGCAATCAATCGAACTTCACGGGGATCCCATATACTAGTAGCATATTCTAAATGAGGCCTGACAAGCGAAATATAACATTTCTCTTTGAAATTTTCATCGCATTAATCTAGTATTCTTCTAATATATCCTAGTTTTTTATACACTTGTCCACATATTCCCCGTATGTGTATGTATGTGTCCACATATTCCCCGTATATCATGGCCCTATTCATAATTATAAGTGTTGAAGAAGAAAATAAAAAATATAATTCACCACATTCACTTTACTGTCACTAAGTTGCCTAGGTAATTTCGAGGCTTTGAGGTCTTGGTCTGATTTATCAACAGGATATTGTTTTGTTTCAAATCTGACAACCAAGAAGATGAATGACCATTTTATTACATCACTCATGTACCTTGCAGATAAGCTGCCAGTAAGATCTTTTCCAGTTCACCTAGGTATAGTGGTGCAGCGTATTTTCAATGATCTTTCTTTTGATTATATTTATCTTGAAAACCTCAATAAACGTGTCCCTTCTCGAAATCTAATACCATAGAAACAAATAAAATAGCAAAGAATTAAATTAAGAAATACTGAATGAAATTAAGTCCAGGCTTTCCAAATATTCTTCCTTATTCTAAATTTAATGAAAAATATCTTTCTTCCTGGAAATATGTAAATATGCAATCAAAAAAATAAAAGGTCGTCTGGTAACTGACGACCAATTATATTACAATTCATTCTCTCCAAACTTCAAGAGTGAATCGTATATCTAGATATATTATTCTGCTATTTACTGAAGAATCAAAAAATGGCGATTTTTTTTCCCCATGAACCCAATAATTTTTCAAAAAGGTCATTTTGGCGGGTCTAGCAGAATATTTCACTATTTTCAGTGTTTCCTAGCTTAATAATAGTTCACGGATATTTGGGAATCGGCACATCGACGTAGGCTGTCTGCCTTGATGGGCAATTCTTTTCTCTCTCTGAATATCCTGTTTCCCAATGGTTGGTTATGGTTGCGAAACACAAGTCTCATCCCTGAAAACAATTTTACTTCTGGCTTTTAGATAATGCAATTGTGTTTTCTTGAGGAAATTATATTGTGGTCATGGTGTCTACATTTACATTAATACATGTAAGCCACGATCTACCACAAAAGTTGTGCCGGGGGTTGCGAGCACCAGGTTGAAAGGGTAAGGGATAAGGGAGAGGATTGCGGCTTAAAGGGTTAGGACAAAGGGAAAAACGCCAACTTAAATCCCTATAAACATGGACATGGTGGTGCACACACATACATATGTTAGCGGAGAACTTAGATTTTACGCAAATATTTTAAACGAGTTTTTCCAGAGGGTCACCAATAAGGATATCAGCGTACCAAACGAGCTTCTATAACCAGATGCGCCACGCATGAGTGGCATAAAACTGACCGAGGAAGGAATAAACATCACCTCTATACTACTATAGCCAAAAAGGCATCAGGTCCGGAATAAATGCGTGATAGAATTTAAATGAATTAGCTAAAGATATTGTCCCATTTTTAGAAAGTATTTTTCTCAAGTCGATAGAGGAAGGTTTAGTACCTTGCGACTGAAAGCTAGCTCACATAACGCCATCTATAAAGGCAAAATGATCACTCTGTTCCTAAATCTGCGCCTAACCGTAATAAATTTCAACTGATACCTTTCTATGTCACCTGAAATTTTCCATTTTAACTCACGCCTTTTGTTTTTTATTAACCAAGTTTTGGTGATGATTTTTCCCTGTTTTCTTTAGAACTCAATTGCTTCCTCCCCCAGTCATTCCTTGTTCCTAAATCAATGGCCCCAACCTCACTACCATACTTGTATCTTCCATCGCCTACAATCGCGTTTCGATTCCCCATCCCTAACAAATGTTACCCTTTAGGTGCAACCACGATGATTTCTTCTAACTGATCGTTTACCCTATCGACTTCGTCCTTCCTATATATTGCTTGGTGGCATGTGTACCTGAACAATCACCTAGTTTGTTGGTTCTGCTTTTACTTCTACTAGTAATATTTTATCGGCTGCTTCCTCTATGTTGACTACATTTTTCCCACTATTTTATTCAAAATTATTGCCACCCTTCGCTGTCCCTCGTCCACTCCGTTGCATATTACTCTATAACTATCACTCTATTAATTCCCACTATCCTTCTATCTCACTTCGCATAGACCTAAAACATCTCCTTTTAAAAACAATTCCTCTTTTCATCTCTTGCTTTATATTCTCTAATTTTTCCTGCCCTCATCATTATACTGACATCCCAAGTTCCTATTCTAACGGATATGGTCATTTTCTGTGTCTTCTGTACTGCTATCGTCGCTATTTCTTTGCAAGAAATTCGTGAGATGACGACCGCAGAAGCCTTGCCTCTACTACCGCCGGGCACGACACACGGCCGATTGGGTCGAATCCCATAGTTGCCAGGACTCATTTTCTCTTTAGCCTGCGTCATAAAAATCTTTGAATTATTAATTTAGGTGCTTTCCCATTGCCTTCCTCAATACTTTTTTTAACGTGACAAAACATGGTCGCCACACGTGTCAGACACTTTAGCAGTCGCCTCACCGAGAAACAGACGTTGAGAGGACTACCTTTTGTCTGGCGCCTACACCTCGACCTTTCTGGCATGTTTGTTCCCAGTAGTATCAATCATCATATTTACCACCAGCACTGTTCTATGGATCATCGTTACGCACAAGTACTTCCACCACCTCAAGGTTAATTCATGATAGGTTTTGAAATATAAGGTTTGAAAACATAACTGTAATATATAATTTCATAGTCAGAAATGTAAGGCGTATTTTATTTCTAAGGATGTCATATGAGGATATTTTTATATGACGTTAACGATGGAAGGACGAATTTTCCTAAGATCAATTTGTGTGTCATATGGCTTTATATTTAAATTGTTTTTAAATGGCCTTGTGTTATCTCTAGTAGCACGTCTGTCAAAATTAATTTCCATTCTAATTCATCTCCAATATACCCCAACGAGGGTGCAAATTGCAAGAATGAAGATGTTTGCATGAAAATAATGGCACTGCCCCCATTGATATTCCAAATTTAAATGATTACAGGGTGTTTATTTGTAGTAGTATGATACTATCTACCAACCTTTTGTTTCTGCCCGTGACGGTGAGAGAAAACTCGTTTGGTGAGACACCGGCAATTGCTACAAAACTGAATGTAATGCAGTCTAAACCATGGAGTGGTGATTCTGGGGATCGTGCGTACACTCGATACGTTTGCGGGTACTGAAAGAAAAGCACATTAAGGTAAATAATATTAAGTCCTCCCTTAATCTAATACGATTTCCATAAAAATAAATTCATATGTACGGCATGTATTTAATCATTCATTGCGCGACAGAAAACATCGAATCACCGCATCTAGGCTCCCCTCGAATTGATTTTTTAATATTTCTCTTGAAAGCTTAAAAACAACTAGGATTGCCGTAACATCCATTTCTTGCTCAATCAATTTTCGCGCTTTTGTAAGATCTTTTTACATGAGGCATCATTTTGCCCGTGCTGTTACATGAATTAAATACGAAGAACATAAAATATTACCATTATGAAGTACTCTATCACACAATGAATGATTTAAGCCATATTTCAGCCTTAAAAGCGCAGGCTGAGTTACTTTTATCAGCCGTTTCACAAATATATTATATTCATTGCGCATGTATTACGTCGAATTTTGCAGCCTGTTTTCTATTATGGACGAAGGTGTTTTCTAAATGGAGGATTTAACGGAAGATGGAGTTTAAATAAATTGGTCATTAATTACTGGGGTTAATTTAATTCGACTTTTAAAGATAAGCGTGAGGTATTTTATTTTCCAGTCAAAATGAACTATTCCCTCTAAAATCAATTTGTAAATATGTATTCTAAGAAGGGCGCTCTTTCGGGTGCGAGTTCATGTAGTATTCTCAAAGAAATGTGATCTGGTCCGGGATCGGAAACATACCATACGATTTATGAACGATCCACTTTCGGAAGCAGTACTTGGGCATCTTCCCGCGGAAACCTTTCCTCCTCGACAGGAAGGCATTAGCATCAAAATGATCATCAGCTTTTCAAATTTTCTCCATGTCTTCATCTTGGCTAGCTGAAACACACAGATGGCTGAAAAAATATAATTAGAATAAAATAGCTTCATTATTCTCATCAAGTTAAGATTAAAGAGAGTATGTTGAAAGAGGGAGGTATTGATGGGAGGAAAAACCTTCCGATATTTATCTATTTTAGTATATTTTAACACCCTGAAATCCACTGTCAGGGTGTGAGGCAGGGAGTGAATACAAAGGAGGCTAACTTTGACCTGAATATTTTTACACCTACCGCGGTCGGACAATGGCATTCCGATCCCTTCTCGTACTAGGAAAAAATAACATCTTAAATCTATCTAATTATAATGGCATCATCTCGCCCAGCGAAGTACGAAGGGGATAATAATACATTTTCAACATCATTACTAAAGAGTCATGCTACAAATGTATGCAAGAGGAACTCTTCATAAATTTCTGTTCCATCCTCGGTAATTCAATCTTCGCTCGGTCAGTGATTGCAAAATACCGCGTCTTATAGATACGCTACCCAGTTTATCATAAAAACGATTTATAAATCCAGCCCCTCTGGGCTGCACACAATCCAATTCGGAAAACAATGAACTTTAGGAGGATCACATATACTATAAGCATATTCTGCATAAGGCATAACCAATGAAAGATAAAATTTCTCATTAACCTTTTCATCACATTTACTCAGTACTCTTCAAATAAATCCTAATTTTTCGTTTGATTTTCACATATTCCCCGTACATGTTTCACCCAGGAGAGATCGTGAGTGAGGGTAACGCCTAAATATTTAATCGAGTTTCATTCAACTTCGGTGTTGCCGATGCAGCAGGCGTTCGGGAGGGAAATGTTCTTTTTCCAATATTCATCACTACACCATATTTTAAGTTTAATTCTAATTTCCAAAGTTGCACCAGCGTTCATATTATTAAGATTATCAAACGTTAGCCTTCATTATTTACGCTGCATTAGATAAAGTAAGAGCAAAACCTTCACACGATAGCCTTTCCTTCTGTAGAACTTTTAGAGCAATTTCCTCCCGAACGCCCACTGCATCGGGGACACCGAGAAAGAATGTGTAGGCTCAACCTAGACGTTACCCTCACCCACGATCTCATCTGGGTTAAACAACCACGGTCAATATGTGGATAAGCTAACAAAAAGTTAGCATTTATGATAAGAGTACTGGGTAAATGTGATGAAAAGGATCTTCTTGTTCTAACAAAGTACGTAATTCAATGAAATTTCATAATTCGAATAAATATTTTTCTATGAAACGCACAGGTATCTTCAAAACATTTTGTCCGTTTCAGAGATTTTGAAATAACTGGATGTCAAATTGCTTGACCTGAAACTGTTAAAAATGTAAATTTGGTGACATTTACGCAATCATTAGAACGTTTAAAGCCTACTCTTTTGCTCAATGAAACTAATTGCTACCAAAAATTTTACTTCATGCCCTCAATACGTGTGCCTCTTTGTTTGAGCGTGGGGACTAATCCCTTTTAGCAAAAGTGAATAAAGCACGCTCACACAACTGTCACCTCAGCTTGTGACGCCGTTTTCTCCCCTCCCATCAGCCCCATGAGCCATTTTCATTGAATATCAATGCCTGAGTGGTAGTTGCGCTTAAAGGTATTACGAGGTAAGTGATTTTCCGACGTCACTCTGAAAACGATTAGTAAAAAGAGTCGGAGTTTTTTCTGGCGGATAAGATTACAGTTTCCCCATATTGAATTTATAGTCACTAGATGCTATGACAAAGGGGAATTTCTTCATTTGATACTCATCACCAAGGAAAGTTTTCAAGAACAGGAAAAAAATTGCAAATTGATTAAATGCAAAATTTCTTCATGAAAGTATCATATCTATAATATAATCTAACCATCAAAACAGCTTGGGCATCATTCATAAAAATCGTCCATACCAACTAAAAATATAATGCAATGCAAATTTACTATTTTTGGAGGTAGTTTACCACAAAAATTATGGTTTCAAAGTTTAAATGATCTTTATCAGGAATAATTAATCACGTCACTACAAAAGGAAACTCCTTCACTATCTGATAACGCGGATCTGATTTTTGTTCTCAGTTTCACCGTAAAAACCTCTTGGATATTGTGTTCAGGAAGATCCTGAGGAATAGAAACGTACTGATAGCCAATGACACCTTTTCATTTATGAACTTATAACTAACCGTATTTTACAACTCTCCCTTTTACCTGTAATGGGAGGGCGTGAGGAGCCATATAGGCATAACAAATATTGGGATTATAGATTCTTTCAAAATTACGGCTCCCTATAATTAAACTACGGTTCATGGGTTCTATTGAATCAATTATACTAGCCTTCTCTAGAATTGGAGGATTCCATATTGGATAAACTCCACAAAAACAATCTTGCAGATTCAAAGGTCTGATCTGTGTTTTTTTAATCAGTGACCACAAATTTAACCAAATTTTTTTTCTTGAAATTTACGTCAAATCCCATACCCTCGGGAAGTTTCATATACCCAGAAACAGCTTTAGTTAACCATTTGAGTTTTATCTCTCAAGAACCCCCACCCGTGCAAAAAAAGATCCCCAATTATCAACTCAAATCATAATTCCACTAATTTTAACCTCGAATGAGGTATTTAAGAATTAAAGCATGATGATGAAAATTATGCAATTTGAACCACTAGGAGATATGCCACTGAATGCACTCAGCATCTCTATGCTGCCGTATACTAAATATATGATGGGTGGCGGATTAGTTTGTAATTACGAGTATGTCATTAATTGGCGTTCATTGATTCGTCTATAAGTGGGGTATTTGGCGTCGGAGGCTCGGTTGTCGGTTGATTCAATATTCTTAAAATTTTTGGGAGACTCTGGGTTGGTGACCTCTTAGTTAGCAAATCCTCGCACGCAAGCAAATTATTGTATCCCATCAAGCAATACATTTGATCAATTATTGGCACGCAATGAAGGTCAATGGCCTACTGAGATGCCTTTTTCGTCACCCTGCCTCCATCTCTTCAGCGCCATCTAGAGAGGAGGCACGTTGTAGCGCTTAATCTGGCGGGATGGCGACCAACGAGCAACGAAGAGGCAGCAGCACGGGTCGTCGGCACCACATCGGCATCTCGGACCCTATAATTAAACCGAAAAGGCCCGCTCACAAGAAGCTCCCCTTGTGGCGAGACCCGAGGTAATTGTCTCACTTCGAATAACATCGAGATCGAATTCTCGCCTCCTCTGAAGGTCGTCGTATTGTTTCAGTCACGCACGAATCTTCCAGGATTTTCGATGTTTCTCGATTGCTCTACTCATCTGACCCGTTAGATTGCTTATACTATTCGATTTCCTACACGCTTCTCACGAAAAAGTGTTTCCTTCCTTTTCGGAAGCGATCAAATTAGTCATTTCACTGCAAAGCTTTAACTCCGTATCAAAGAACTTCCAGACGCCAAGGGACCCGTTACTCGAAACTAAAAGTTAGTTCACAAATTCTTGCAGTTTGGAATTACGGATTCCTTTCATGATAATCAATGGCACTTCATTTGTTACTAGTATACCCTGCAATATGGGTATTGATAGCAGCATATTCTAAATAAGGTCTAAACAGTGAAAGATAACATTACTCTTTAACCTTTTCATCACATTTCCCGAGCACTCTTCTAGTAAATCCTAATGTTAATGTTTTGTTAGCTTTTCTTATATTCCCCGTGTATGTTTCACCCAGGAGAGGTCGTGAGTGAAGGTGACGCCTAAATATTTAATTGAGTCTACACATTACATTTTGGCGTTCCTGATGACGTTCGGGAGGGAATCGCTTTTTTTCCAAAAATTCATAACTACGCACCTTTTTCAGGTTTGATACTAATTACCAAATGTCACACCAACGTTGTATAGCATTTAGGACAATTAAATTAAAAATAAATTATATTAAAACTAGTTAATGCTCAAAACTACGCATACTACTCATTGCTTTCTCCTGAATCAAATATTTCATGAACAAAAAGCACCAATTGTGCCCCGCAGAATTTATCCTTTCAGAAAAAATTCTGTATTTTCACCAATATCTCTTCACCATCGAGGTGCCTCATTATCAAACTAAAAATTATTACTTTTATTTCCATGGCCTCGTATGATATGAATATGAGGAAAATAGGACTTCAATGTTCTCGCTTTTAGATATAGGTTTTTTACGCTAGCCGTTGTCCAGTTATTGCGAACCATGTGATCTACGAGGGACTTCTTAAATATGATTTCTAGATACGGAGCAATTTTTGTTGTTAGTTACTTAAATATAAAAGTTGGTTTTTTATCTGGGCCGGAGTATTATTAAGGGTTAATGTTTTCCAGCAGGCGTTATATTCCATTATATGAGACTTCAGTTTTTGGCGGCCACGATTTGGTAAACTGTTGGAGACATTTGGCTGAAACTTAACGGAAATCGCTTTGAAAGAAGGCATTTAATAAGCTGTCCTTTTCCAAAGTGCTCGTTACCCCTACACCTACTTCGCTTTTGAGTGAATTGGCTGTATTTTCCTGGACCTCTCTGATGTAGAACCAAAATGCTTTTTGAGTATGGTTTTAATTTTCTGATATCCCTTTCCTTTTGAATTCGCTTAACGCTATCCGAAATTCCTTCTTGGGCACTCACTTGGATACTTTGTAATGCCGCCGAAAAAAGTGGCTTTAATATTAATTCAATAAAGTCAACCTAGTATTCAATTGTCTTTGTTCTGATGATTCCCAACCATACCCAAAAGCAACTGAATCGGCGATTTGATCCGAGATCAATGCTGATTAACTGGAATCAACGAATATTTTCGTCTGTTAAAGAAATTATCTGAAATCAAGTTTACCAGAATTCAAGAAATTATCATTGATGAAATCCAAACAAAATATAGCGGAACCGGTCATAAGATAACCGGAATTAAGCAAAAGGAATTAATTCGTCTTGGTATATGCATATACTCCTTCCTTCAAACAAATCCCGTTTAAACTTAAACCTACGTAAAGAAATCATAGCGATATGCTTTCAATTTTTTAGGAAAATTCCAAGTTTATTCACAACTGTGAAGAGGCTAATGGCTAAAATATACTCAATGCACTGATTGCGCTTGACGCACGAGTATGCCGTCATGGAGTCTCCCTTGGACGTCCAAAAGCCGCAGTAAAGCAAACAGTCTCTGTATCTCCAGTGATCGCAGTTATTCTGTCGTACTCAGTCCACGAAGAAAAATATGATCAAAAATCTATAGGTGAGAAATTCGTAATCACATAAAAAAAATATTTATCCTCCCAAAACATTTACCCGAATCGCCTGATACCATTTACATCCACCACTATGACTATGAAAGCGGTTCTTATGAAGTACTCTTTACGGGCATAAAAAGTGCACCTTTATAACGCGATTAATACCCGTTGCTTCATATCCCCCACTTAAATATCCCTGTGAAACTTGTGGATTATGAGGTAGGTGTAAATGGAGAAAAGCAGTGATTGAAACGAATGCTTTTCTAGAGGAACATTTAATCCATGGACTGCCATCATTTAAATTTCCGCGCAAATGGAAACTGTTTATCCCAAAGAATAGTTCAGAGACTGAAAACCATTAATATTTAGCTCATTTTAAAAAAATATTCTAACGCTGAAGAAATAAATAACATAAATTTTTACTTACTCTTGAATCAATGGTGTACGATGTTTTCGAGACAGGGAACGGAAGCAGATGCACTCCAGAACAGAAATCGGAGGAATGAGGGGTGAAGCGACCAGAGTTTTCTTTTAAGGCTCTCGCTTTCGGAAGATTTTTGCATCTTTTTATTTACCTTTCCACTCCCCCAACGCCTTTAAATGTCTCCCCACACTCCACAGATTCTCACTGCTATCGCCTCATTTATTAGTTTCCTTCCGTGCACTCCAAACTGTTGCAGCCCATTAATTGCCTTTGGCTTATTCTTTGTGTTTTTTCCATTAGAATGTTTTTTATCTCATTGATATCCTAACTTAAAATTACCTGCACGCTCTCACACTCAATCTATCTTGGAAATATTTGAAGGAAAAAGCTTTATTTTATCGTTGAATGCCCATTATATTTTTGGCGTAGCTTCACCTAAATTCAGAGAAATTATATAATGATACAGGAGTGAACGGAAATAGCAGTTGTTAACGTGGATGCATGAAGTTTGGGGAACACCAGTTTAAATTAAAGGTGAATAAAATTATATGTTTTTAAAGTGACTTGATATCAAAATGATAAATCCACCGCGCTAATGGCAAAAAATGGATTAGAAATATTTTAATAATCTAACAGATTGTTTTAAACCAAACTCTGGAGTTCTGCTCGGCATTTTAAAGGACCAGTGACTTTACGCGTTGTTTCAATGGCTAATCTAATACATCACGTCACTTCATCAAATATATTGTTGAGAAAATACCTAAAATAATGACATGTAATAAAATTTCATCATATCATAAATTATTTCATGTGATAAAATAATTGTGTGGATCGCGGTAGTCCAGGGGGTAGGGCGTTGGAATACTGACTGGATGGCACAGGTTCGATTCCTGGGCAAGCCACTCTGTTCGCCTGCAGCTCCATCAAAGCTATTTGATTTTTTGGGTACCAGTTCTTCCTCGGAAACCACTGCAGGCACAGGGAAAGAAACTGGCCCCCCTACTCTGATGTGTGAATTTAACACGCCGTATAGGGCTTAGTACGGGGTGAACTCTACAATCACCTACTAAACCGACCTTCGGGTTGAATACTGTGCTTTTTTATTTTTTGATTTCTTTGTCACCAGTGATTTTGACATCTGTGTCGCAGAGCACTGCCATCCATATCATCGAAGGCAATGATAAAATAGTGCCTTCAGGGACAAACTTTGAATTACACTGAGATAAAGGAACGGGCTTAGTACTGGGTGTACATCACCTTTCAAACCGAACTTTGGCTTGGTTACTATTTTATGGTTTTTTTAATCATGGTAAATAGCCTCTATTAATATCTCGTTTGACAACTCTGGCCACTTTGAGACATCCTTGCAAAGAACTGAGTAATTCATCAAGAAAGTTCAGGAGTGACAGGATTTATTTACCACAATTTTCCCTGAAAAACATATAAAGTGCTTCAAATATCTTACGGAAATTGCACAATGAGTTTGTAATATTTTCATGAGATTTATTTTCAAAAACTACCAAACAAATAAAAAAGTAAATCCGTCCATCTCCACTACTCTTTTATTTTAGATCGTTTCGACGTTACAACGTCCAACTGGATTAAGCAGAATAGTTGAGGAGCGCCATTCTCAATATTTTCAATCGAAGCATTATAAAAGAAAGCAATGGATAGCCAATCGCACGGGAAAAAGAGCGAAAACTACTATTCTAGCTGGAACTCTGAATTAAAAATTGTAAAAGTTTCAGGAACGGATTGAAGTATTTTCAGTGCACTTCTGAAATACGGCGAAGAGATAAAAATGAGACGGATCAGCAATGAGCTCACAGGTTTGAAAAATTCCAGCCAAAGGAATAAAAAGTACAAAGCATGGAAAGCGATCACAGGAAAAGCGTTAACCCGAGTAAATAATTACGAATGCTGAATCTAGGAACAACAATATTCTATTTGTCCATTTAGTGTAAAGCTCCTTGGTCTTAAATATCCATTTCACCGCTTAAGTATGCGTAAAAATATTCGGTTCAAAATTAGTCTGTTGTGTAATCGGCCGCTACCACACACCCTAGCTCTGGCTTGAAGAGTAAAATATATAGAATAGTAATAGTCGCTGAGGAATATGAGCAGTCATCTAGTTACCTTGTGTTCAAAAAGTTGCTTTTTAAATCAAAAGGGAGAGTTGTTACCAATTGTATAAATGCCAATAAATACCTTCGGCGTTGCCATTGCGAAGTTTTCGGGTCCAAACCACATCCCTATACTTTACAAGTCCGTATTCAAAAATGTCGACGCGTGAAGTGAGAATGCCACGCTATCGTTAATAGAAAATATCGTTAATAAAAATTTTCACTTTATACATATTTAATTTCTGAAGTCTTCGAAAAAGTACGTGAATTAAGTCACTTTGCGTGAAACCGATTTCAAACAAAAAACATTTTCTATGGCACGTAAACAATTGAGGAAAATGGTGACCGTCATTTTTTTATATAACCTACGAATGTAACCAAGGAGAGGATCACATATTTAAACTGAGTTGAAATAAAATACAATAAACTATTATACTAGTTGACATTATTTTTTTATCCCATGCATTCCTTTCAAAGGGATCAGTTATGGCTAAATTCGAAAATTTTGACAAATATTGAGAACGGGCTTTTTTTCATCAATACATGTCACAATTGATCCAGTTTGTAATTGTATTCCATAATATCTAGGCTAAATTACCTGTATATCTCGATGAGACGCTATTTAGAGTGTCATCAGGCAATTTTTACACGTTCGGACCTTGCGGTATTCCAGGAATATCTATTCCAGTTTTTCAACCCATATTCTTTGATGGACTTAATTTTAGTGTAATCAAATGCAACCAATTCAGCATAATTTTAAAACAGGTTTAAATATTATTTTGGAACATTTTTAACATTTTATTATTCAAATACATTTTTAGCCTACAGTATATTTGGCATAAAGAGTAGTAATAATAAATATTTTAAACACAAAATTATAATGACAGCTCTTAAAAAAATTGAACATTATTAATTGTAACTATGTTTTAAATAAATTTCTTCTCGAAATCCTCGAATTTTATAAGCTGTAAACATATTTATCAATAAATGGATTAGCAAATATAGGATATTTAACATCGTTGGTATGTTGAAACAGGAGGGACGCGGCACATCAGTGGAAACGAACGCCCTGAGCTACCTGAAGGGTTTCGGTTCGATTGCTCGGAGAAATTCAGCTTAAATGTACCCAAAAATTAAAAGCCCAGATCGTGTCATTTTCCGGATACCAGATCTGCCGAGTAAACTGCAAACAGCTCAAGGACAGGACTTGAATTGCGAGGATTTCAAACGCCGTAGGGAATTGTGTGAAACGAACTCGACCCTCACGCATTTTTGTAATCAACATTTGGTTTGATTACTGAGGTATTTTAATCATTTTGATAAAGAATATTAATTGATATTTCTTAACACTGTAATAACATATACGCCTATTGTACAATTGAAGTATACATGTATAACAGTAAGAGATAAGGCAGGTAAGATAATAGTTGACACAGAAAAGATCCAAGAAAGATGGAAAGAATATATAGAAGCACTATATGGTAAAGAACTTAGGCCAACAAGGTTAGGCATAGTAAAGGAACATGGCGTAGAGGAAGGTAGCTTAGGCCCAAGCATACTCGACGATGAGATAGAAAGGGCATTAAGGGAGATGAAACTAAATAAGGCCGTGGGGGTGGATAATATTCCTGCGGGACTACTAAAAGGTTTAGGAAAATGTGGGAGGAAGAGGCTATATGGGGCTGATCCGTAGTATTTATGAGGAAGGAATCTGGCCGGAAGACTTTGTGAGATCAGTTTTAGTTCCTATTCCGAAAAAGGTAAAGGCTACATCATGTGAGGACTATATGACAATTAGTCTGATATCCCACGCAGCTAAAGTTGTTCTCAGGATCATCAACAAAATGATAGAGAGAAGGGCAAATGATTACTTAGGGGATTATCAATTTGGGTTTAGGAAGGGGAGAGGTACGCGTGATGCCATTGCAGTAATGAGATTATTATACGAGAGGAATATAGAACACAACCAGGAGGTATTTGCCTGTTTCGTAGATTTCGAAAAAGCTTTTGATAGAGTGAATTGGGAAAAACTAATGAGTATTCTGCAGAAAATAGGAATAGATTGGAGGGAAAGGAGGCTAATCCGCAACCTGTACATGTCTCAGACTGCTCAGGTGTGAGTAGGGGACGGGGAGTCCGGTTCGGCAGTGTTAGGAAGGGGTGTAAGGCAGGGTTTCCCATTATCACCATTGTTGTTCAACATGTATGCAGAGGAAATGATTAAAGAAGCATGGGAAGAATTGGTAGTAGGAATGAAAGTGGGCGGGGAATTTGTAAAATCAGTTAGGTTTGCTGATGACCAAGCTTTAGTTTGTCAGTCAGCCAAGGGGCTGCAAGCATTGCTTAGTGAATTGGAAATTCAGTGTAACAGGTATGGGATGAGAATCAATATGAATAAAACAAAGGTTATGCGATTTTCTAGAAAGAAAAAGGCTAAGCTTAACATTAGAATAGGACGGCAAAACCTAGAGCAGGTAGAACAGTTTACGTATCTCGGTAGTGTTTTGGACCAACATGGTCAAAGTAGTAGGGACGTAAGGAGAAGAATTGCGCTGGGTAAAGAGGCTTTCACAAGGAGGAGGGAGTTGATGAGACGGACGTTGAGTAAGGATGTTAAGAAAAGACTCGTAAAAACTTTGATATGGAGCTTAATTATGTACGGCGCGGAAACGTGGTCATTGAAGCAGGAGGATAGACGTAGACTGGAGGCTTTTGAAATTATGGTGCGGAGAAGAATGGAGAAGGTGAAATGGAAAGAGAAGAAAACAAATGAGGAAGTACTAGGTATGGTGGGAGAGGAGACGGATTTGTTAGGAGAAATCCTATGGAGACATGAAAAATGGATGAAGGGCGTATTGATCGGCAGTTGATGTTGAAGACTAAAAGAGGGGAGAATGTTGGGCAAACGAGGAAAGGGCAGGAACAGGATAGGGATGTTAGACGGGATGAAGGGAGGAAGGAAGTACTCAGAGATGAAGAGGGACCTGATGTAGAGTAGATTAGTGGATTTTGTATTTTCTTAGGAGTCACAAAATATTTATTTGGTAATTGTGTCCATCCAAAAAACTACCTTAACCGGTAGGTGACCTTACAATAATAATGCATTTATATCGCATACTTTTACTATAAATTTATTCGAATATCGTATGCTTTTATTATAAATGCTAAATGCACAATTATTTATTATAAATAATTGTGTATTTAGCAATTCATGTAGCTGTAAATGAGGCCGTGCTCAGGGTATCCAGTTGCTATCAATTTATTCAAGGCTGTGTTTATTTCGAGAGCTGAAGCATCCGTTTTGTAGAGGACCAATGCGTTTTCTGAAAAATGAGAGAATTCAATTAGAAATTTAAAAAATAAAAGCATCCAGTGGTAACCTTAATTTTATATTATTTATATTTTTTATACCGTGTGTTGTGCCATAAAAACATGGCCATTTACTTAGATTCTGATTGTCATACAAAACATCCATGTACTTTACCATAGACAAAGGGGGATAGTGAAAATAGAAGCACAAAACTAATGGATGATTTTATAAAAAAATTTGATTCTTAAGAATGAAAAAAATGATAATAGAAAAATTATCAGGATATTATGAAATTGTTAAATCGTAATGTAATGAAATACATACCGAAAATTGTCATTTAAACTAACGGTTTATGTAAAAAGAAAATTTTTGGAAGGAAGGCGATAACAAATCAGTTATAATCCGTTGTCACCCTTGCTCTCCAACCGTGATGGGTGAAGTTCAAGCAAGAAAACTTGATGTAAAGGTTCAAAAAAACAAATATAGCAAAGTGAATATAACATATTAAACATAACAAAGTAATACATAAAAGTAACAAAAAAACTTCGGTGGATGAATGAGGTAGTTCTTCCGTGAAAGAAACTTTAATGAAGTCGTCCGCTAATGAGCATTAAATTCCACTAATTTCAAAGTTTAAAAATAATACACCTTTTCCAGGCTTCAAATTCAGATCCCTCGATAATTTTTACTCTTTGAAATAGTTGTAATCTGATATATCTGTTGGACAGTAATATCACAGATATTAAACATAATATTAGATATTTTGGTCCCTGTTTTTCCCAAGGGGAAATACACGTTTAAATAGCAATAAGTTTCATGTACATATAAAAAGATAGACTGCATTAATCATAATATTTTACTGTTTTATAAGTGCAAATCACCAGGATAAAATCACTTTGACAATGGCCTAAGTCGCTAAAGTTGTGGACAGTAAAATGTTACTTTTGGACCAAAACTTAACATTTTTTATGTCCATAAGGAAAAATATACTGACCTAGTTTACCAAACACGTGATCCTGACAGGAGTACAGAACAAGGATGTTTGGACTTAAACGTAAAACTTTGTAAACGACAGGCTTGGAAAAATCTGTAAGAAAAAATTACAGTGATACATTTATCAAATAAATGAAATTAATATAACATTTCTTGTTGAAAATGATATGAAATGAATTTTATGTTGCAATATTTTTAAATTACATTATTTACAACGTGTTTAAATTTATATTGAATAAATCAGTACATGAAATTACGCATCATAGACGTGCTATGCGGTTTTATGTAGAACTCAATTTCTTCCACAAACACATAGCGCCCTACGAATTGTTGTTGTACCCACACGTGTTGTTTCAGTAGACGCCTTTCGTTTTTTTCGTTAAAATGGAAAATTTTAATTTCGTGCGGTCAGAAAATTGTTTGTTTCGGATGGATTTACCCCTAAGAAAATTCATCCGAAGTCAACACAAGTGTACGGGGGATCTGCTCCTTCGATATCAACCGTTAAAAATTGGGCAGCTGAATTGAATCGGGAACACACATCCCTTGAAGATGACCCAAGTGAAGGACGGCCAAAAACCGCAAACACATCGGATACCATGAAAAAGGTACACCATGTCGTGTAGGACGATAAGCAAGTGAAGGTGAGTGGGATAGCTAAGGCCGTGGGGAAGAAAGGGTGGGAAACATCTTGCACGAAGAATAAGGAATGCGAAAGCTTTGCGCAAGGTGGGTGCCGCATTTGCTGAATGCCGATCAAAAGCAAATGCGCCATCGATTTTCGCAGCAATTTTTAGACCGATTCAAGAGGGAACCGGCCAATTTTGCGCGGCAATTTGTCACCATTCCGCAAATAAACGCCGACACGAAACAGCAGTCGAAGCGATGGGTGGAAGCCGGTGGTTCAGCGCCAAAGAAAGCGAAGTCAATCGTATCTGCCGGAAAGGCCATGGTCATTGTTCTTTGATGCGCAAGGCATCCTGTTAATTGATTACCTTGATAAAGGCAGAACAATTGCAGAATCACAGGCGAATATTACTCGAAACTAGGACGGACAGTTAACGTTGCCTACTACGTGAATGTGCTGCAAAGACTCGGAGAAAGGGTTATCAGGACGAGAAGACATCTCCGCTACCTGGTAACTTCATCACGACAACGCGCCTTGCCACAATGCACTACGAGTATCTAGCCAAACACCAGGTGCCAACGCTACTCCCCCCCCCCCCCTATAGTCCTGACGTCGCCCCAACAGACTTCTCTTTGTTCCCTCGGGTTAATAAAGCCCTGAAAGGAACCCGTTTTTCGTCCTTAGAAGAGATCCAATCAGCTGTGACGAAGACCTTGCGAGAGGTCCCCGAAGACGCCTTCCTGGGCGCGTACCGGTCATGGCAGAGTCGCTGGAAAAATGTGTAGAGGCCCAAGGACAGTACTTTGAAGAATTTGAAGTGTTTATACAAATCTGTATAAATGAATTACTTTAAAAATATAATTGTATTACTTCCGAAACGCACCCTGTAGGCGGTGACTGGTGACAGGACATGGTGAGTGCGACTGAGGTATAAACCCCTTCCAGTGTCATTTTGGACCACTGGATTATGTCAAATAGAGCATACCACAGGAAGCATACCACAACTGACGGAGGCATCAACATTAGTATGTGGAGGATACATAAGGATACTTTTGTGAAGAATTTGAGCAATTTGTACTTTGACCTGCAATTTTTTTTCTCCCAGATTTAGACTACTAATTTTTGGGAGGGAGCTTGTAGTTTCTAATAACAATGAGAGGTTAGAGAGTAGTTTTTGGTGAAGCACGTGTATCCTATAATGTTGAACGTGATTGTGTAAATAAACAGTCCTTCATTTACCTTCAACACAGTCATTGGCAACAGAAACCTCTCCGAACAACCCTCCTTCACCTGAATTTTACCGCTCCCATAATCTGCAGCCCTAACTACACCCTTTTGAAAAAATAATACAAAAAAAGAAAAGAATTTCTTTCCGGTTGCCGTTCAACGAATTCCATTAATGACGCAAATAAACCCGTGTCGTATTAAATTAAGTTCTTTGAAAACCAAGCGAGGGCCGTTTTCTTCATTTTAAAAGGCTTTGTTTCACTCCCTTTCCGATGGACTAAACACCTTGACAAAACATCTGCTTCCCTTCAAGTTCCATTCAAAATGCTGTCAAACAAAAATCTCGAATGAGTTTTGAGAGTAGAAACCAAAAAGTGATACTGAAATTCTTTGGTCTACGAAATACGAATAAGATAGTGCTTGAGGATTGGAGAAAATGTGTAAATATTAGAAGACTAATTTAATAAAGTTAAATAGAATCTGCACCAATGCCCTTCACGGACGAAAGTATGGTAAATGTATTAACGTTGCACTATCAAATAATACCATTCAAGTAATGATACGTAAAAACACTCACATTGATTTGGAAGTGTGATGGAAAAGGCCGTATTTTCAGTCGTAAAGCCACCAAACGCCATCGAAATTCCGTACGCATTCATTCTTCCCGTAAGAGTTTCAGTAACTCCACTTCTGAAAAGAGACGATTGAAATATTTAGAAGATAAATGATATATATAAAAAATATACATAAATATATATATATGTATGTATATATATATATATATATATATATATATATATATATATATATATATATATATATATATATATAGTACAATACACAGTAACACACAATATAGAAACACAAAAAAAGAACACTCACACGTATTTTCTTGATATTTCGACGGAAACAATCCGTCTTCCTCTGAAGATATAGAATCTATATCTTTTGAAGATATAGAATCTATATCTTCAGAGGAAGACGGATTGTTTCCGTCGAAATATCAAGAAAATACGTGTGAGTGTTCTTTTTTTGTGTTTCTATATTGTGTGTTACTGTGTATTGTACTATTCGGCACTTCCGTGTTACGTCTGCGAAAGTATATATATATATATATATATATATATATATATACACTTTTTGAAAGTCTCACGGACGTGAATAATAATGTATAACACTTAGCACTAGTGGACGCAGACAAAAACACAGAAACACACAAAAAAGACACTCACTATTTTTTGTGTGTTTCTGTGTTTTTGTCTGTGTCCACTAGTGCTAAGTGATATATATATATATATATATATTATATATATATATATAATCGAAATCAAATGTGAAGGACGTAAATAGACCATCAATGAATTAGATTGAGAAATGTCAACTGGAATTGACTCCAGGCTTTCCCGATGTTCTTTATTATCCTCTACTCCATGGGGTATACCCATCTTTCTTGAAGTCTGCTATTATTCAATCGAAAAATTCAAAAGTCGTCCGGCAATTGTCGACTAATTTTATTACAATTTACTCTCCCCAATCTCCAAGAAAGAATCGTATATAATCAAGGCTTCCAGATATCATAAAACGTTTCCCAGTTATCTCTGACCATATGCTTGAAATGCTATTACTGTAATTTTTATTCTATCTGTCACAGATTATCTGTATTGGTATTTGTCAATTATCTATTTCCATCTTTTGTACCTTTTTATGTTTACTTGTTGATAACAGTTCCCTTTCTTGAATTTACCTCACCTATGTGTTTTTTCTTATTCTGGATGTCAACGCTCGCTTGCTGTTTATTGCTCCAGGGATCTATTCTAGGTCAGCATAAATCTATTCCTTTGAAAGACTCTCCATTCTCGGGATGTCACCGCGTAGGTTGTTTTTCTGACAACAGTTTCGCCCGTGTTTCAACGGGCGTCTTCAGGTCGAAGTGCCGGCCGGCCTATATAAACGCGGCCAAAACACGTCCCGGCACTTCGACCTGTAGACGCCCGTTGAAACACGGGCGAAACTGTTGTCAGAAAAACAACCTACGCGGAGACATCCCGAGAATGGAGGGTCTTTCATCTGTACTCCGCGAAAATCTACGATCCCAATCTATTCCTTTGTTCCTAAATTAAAATAACTGCAAATTCTCTTCCGTTTCCTTCCCAACTTACCTAACATCATCTCTTCCATCATTACTTACAATTTGATACTCGTGTTACCTCTCAGTTTTAGATTTCAATAATTGATTTCTATAGACTATATTTTTTTCTATAAATTAAATCAGTCCTTGTGAAAAACTTTGCGTATATTTTTGAGACTTTAATTGGGTCAGGCAGAGTTGTTCTCTTTCGTTACTAATCGGCAGAATGCAAAAATCCAAAGCTGTTTGTCACGGATTACCCCCCCCCCCCGCCACCTTTAAGCTTTTAAGAATACATACACAGATTTAAGATCTCCGCCATTTTTTTATCACAATGTATTTAGAATATCTCGGCGAAAATAAATTCACTAAATAATTTACAACTTTGTTGAATTCTTTGTTAAAAAAGATAGTTCTCATTTTGTTAGATTTCATTTTGTTAAATATCAATTAATGACATTAACGGTGGATGAAGGAATATTCCTAAAAAAAAACCTTCGGGCGTCATCTCGCCATATGGTCAAGCCGTTGATTATTAACATTCACAATTTTCCCAGTAGTCTAAGATTATCCCTAAGAGCACGGCAGTCACGAATTACGTTCTATTCCTAATATCTCTCCGATTCACTTCTTCTGCGAACTGGAAGACCCTACGATGATGCACTTTGCAAGAATAAGGACGTTTAAATCTACATATTATGGTACTACTCCCAATTTCTATTCCAACTTAAAATGATTACAGGGTGTTTATACAAGCTTGTATAAAGCACAATACTACCCACCAACCTTTTGTTTATGCCAGTGACAACGAGAGAATACTCGAATGGTGAGACACCAGCAACCGTTGTAAAGGCGAATTCAATGCAGTCTAAACCATGGAGCGTCCAATCTGGGGATCGTGCGTGCACTCGATATGATCCCTGAAGGAGAAATGGAACATGAAAAATTAAAATTTCCGCTAAAAGGAAAGGATACTGCAGTTCATTAAATTAAATCCTCCTTTCACCTACTACCACTTTCATGAAATTCACGAATATGTACGGTATGAATTCAATGATTCTTTCCATGACAGAATATATGGTCAAAGTTCGGGTTCCCCGCTATATTGAATGCATCTTGAATAATTCTCTTGGCAGCTCCCTCGTTTGAATTGTGCTTAACAACAATTCACTTCGGTAGCTTCAAAAAACCGTAGTTTGTAATGTATCAGCCATTTCCTGCTACATCGATTTTCCCCCTTTGGAAGGCCTTTTGGAACAATGCGTCACTTTGAGCGTGGTATTACACGAATTAATTCACTAATAAGTTAAAATATTCCAATGATTAATGAGTTCAGCAATTGTTCTGCCTACAACCATTCGTCGAGTAAGCTATATTGGCCGATTCCAATGTATCGTATTCATTACATCTACATAATGCCCTGCAAGCCACCGCTAGGGCGTGTGGCATGGGGTGACAGGTCACCTGCCGTATCATTATGCATTAACTATTCCAAAATTTGCAGCCCAGCTAATTTGGACCAAAGGGTAGATAATTTTTATGTCAGGGTTGACTTGTGTCAGCAGGTGAAATCAGAGTGACAAATTTCCCCTATTTGTCTAAGACATAATAATTTGATAGGCTAACAGTTTTAATGCAGATGTTTAGATGGAGGCATACTACAGAGTCCGGCATTTAATTAGCCTAGCCTGACAAGGCAAAAAAACATTCCACGCTACACTAAATTGTTACTCGAACTTTTTATCTCCCTTTATTCAGTCCGAATTTTCTTTCCGTTTTTCAACCCCTTCCTTGTTTGCCTAACATTCTCCCATACATCACAGTATGACTGACAAACTAAAGCATGAACACCCGCAAACTTAGCTGATTTTACGGACTCCACGCCGACTTTGATTCCAATCTCTTGTTTCTCCTTTAGATTTTTACTGTTTTCTCTACACACGGTGGCTTGCGGGGTATTATGTATAAGTATTTATTCACATAAATACCATTATAAGTGACACATATTGCAAATGCATATACTATCAAGTAACATATACACACACCTACGAATGTACTCGTACCTTAGGTCCAAGCAACGTTTAATCTTGTCCTGCTTGTAAATTAAATGTCTTCAACATTTATATAGTAATTTTGGCTTCTAACAATTATTTTTCATGATTTTCGGGGTAGGTGCGAGTATTTTTATCTATTTGTACTGGAATCTATCTCCCTTATCTTATCTTTAAGGTCTGATCAACCTAATTAGTGTGGGGCCGTAATACTTCCTTTAGTTTCATTGTTAAACTCGTTTGTTCTTAACCTTAGTAAAAGTCTAAGTCTTGCTTGATTTCTTCGCATCTCAGGTGGCTCCTAGTCTAGTTTCCTTAAAAGACCTGCCACGCTCGTTTTTTTCTCATAACATTTTTCACGAATCTTGCAGATTTTCTCTGGACCTTATTTAATTTTTTTGGCCAATTTTCTCCCAAGGATCCCAAATACTTGCGGCATATTCCAAATGATACCTAACTAGAGTGAAAAGAACGTAACTCCTTAACCTTCTCATTCCGTTTCCCCACCATCCATGTAATGACCCGCGGTAGTATGTAGATGTAGATTTGAAACATTTGCTTCTTGAGCACTACCCGTATGTATATTACCAATTTGTTAATTTTTATTTAAAATATAACCTGCTAGGGGTAGGGGTAATATACCCTGTGGCAGGGGGTGAATACACAGCAGAATATTTTACCCAAACATGACCCTACCGCGGTCGAACAATGTCATTATGATCCCCTACGGTTCGTGGAGAAAATGACATATCAAATCTATTCTACACTTAATCTCTCTAATTTTATGAGCATGATCTCCCCTACCGCAATACGATGGGGGTATTAATACATCTTCAACATCACTGCTAAAGAGACCTTCCAATACATGCAAGAGCTTAAATCTGTAATTTAAGCTTCGCTCCGTGAGTGACTTCCAGCCTAGCTGCTCTAATATTATGGAGACGCTACTAAATTTATCTTAACAACTTTTTACAAATCCAGCTCCCCTACGCTGCAGACGATACAATTCGGTAATTAATCTAACTTCGTGAGGATCCCATATACTAGCAGCATATTCTAAATGAGACCTGACCAGCGTAAGATAACATCTTCATCACCTTTACCTTGTACTCTTCTAATAAATCCTAATTTTTTGTTAGCTTGTCCACATATTCCCCGTATGTGTTTCACCCAGGAGATATCGTGAGTGAGGGTAACGCCTAGGTATTTAATGGAGTCTACACATTCCATTTTGTATACCATTTTGAAATGCCATCTGGATCCTTTGCTAGTATTAAATGACCCTCATCTTCAGTTATCTCCCGATAATTAACCGTGTCATCCGCGAACATACAAAAATCAAGAAAAACAACTGCCCGATTACTCTTCCCTGAGGTAACCCCGAGGTTACTCGTACCCTGTCGGAAGTAGCGCCGTCAAGAACTACCCTCTATTCCCGCTTTGACAGAAAGCCTTCAACTCAATAAATTGCGCCCTTGTTTATGCCAGCTAACTACAATTAATGAATTAGTTTAACATCGGGGTCCTTATCAAATGCCTTTTGAAAAGCCAAAAAGATCGTATCCACTTATCTACCACTCTCACCCGATTAAAGTAAGGAATGTGTAAATAGTCCTGATTGGATCTCGCATTGGCCGGATTTGCTAAATCCGTGCTGATTATTACTTAAAAAGTCAATAATATCGAGGAATCCCATTATCAAACTGACAATAATGTGTTCAAAAGTTTTGCAGCATGTAGAAGAGAGAGAAATGGCTCGGTAAATACTGGGGTCCTCCCTGTCCCCACCCTTAAATATAGGGCATGGCAGTGGCTTTGGAACGGGGTGGGGATTTAGTGAGTGGATTGATTGATTTGAGGAGATCTGATGAGTTATTTTAGTGCCTCGCAAGCCACCGCCAGGGTGTTCGGCGGGGGGTGAACACGCACCAGAACACTTTGACCTGAATATCGCCCTACCGTGGTCCGACAAAGTTATTCTGATCGCTTATCGTTCGTGGAAAAAATAAAATCTTAAATCTATCTTGCAAATACTTCATCTCTTTAATTTTATTAGCATGATCTCTCCTGCCGTAGTACGATGGAGGTAATAATACATTTTCAACATTGTAAAAACATATTTTACCATTAGGCAGGTACAACCTGAATCGATTTTAGAAGCGACGAAAATTAAGTGCGGAATTTACGATATTACTGCCGTTGGTGATTAATGAAGATCCTGCGGAAAAGTATCATGGTTTCAATTTCAGTTGAAACCTAAGTATTAGATACAAAATTATGAAAACTTTCGTAAATGTTAGCGGTACGTCAAAGTTCAACAAGTATGTTAGAAAATTTAAAAAATCCTCTATTGGTATAATAGTAGCCTATATACGTACCAAAAACGTCATTAATGTAAAAAATTGGGAGGCTGTATTTTGACATTTTCCCGCGGAGATCTTTCCACCGTGGCAGAAAGTAAATAGCGTCAAAAAGATCATCAGCTTGACCAATTTGCTGCATGCCTCCATCTTGGCACTTGGAAAGGCGCAAATGGCTGTAAAAGTATGATTTTAATGAAATATATTAATTGTTCTCATAAATTTAGGCTATAATTTTATTTTATAATAAAAATAATTTATAAAATAAATATAATTTAAAGTAAAAAGTGTTTAGCTTCTCAGGCATGGAAGAGGCAACATATTCTGCTGTGTATTCACCCCATGCCACACACAGGTGGTGGCTAGCGGGGTATATTTTAAATAACAATCAATAAATAAAGAGAGGCGTTCTTTCACTCTAGTTAGGTATCATTTGGAATATGCCGCAAGTATTTGGGATCCTTGGGAGAAAATTCGTCAAAATTAATTAAATAAGGTCCAGATAAAATCTGCAAGATTCGTGAAAAATGTTATGATAAGGAAACGAGTGAGACAGGTCTTTTAGGGAAACTAAGCTAGGAGCCACCTGAGATGCGAAGAAATCCAGCGAGACTTCGGCTTTTGCGAAGGTTAAGAACAAACGAGTTTAACAATGAAACTACTGGAAGTATTATGGCCCTACACTTATTAGGTTGATCAGACCTTAAAGATAAGATAAGGGAGATAGATTCCAGTACATATAGGTACAAATACTCGTACCTACCCCGAAAATCATGAAAAATAACTGTTAGAAGCCAAAATCACTATAGAAATATTATTGACATTGAAAAACAAGTCAGTACAAGATTAAATGTTGCGTGGGCATAAGGTATATTCGTAGGCTCATGTGCATGCTAGTTAGTAGTATATGTATTTGTATGCGTTTGAGTTGTAAAGGTTTTTGCATTAATATATGTGACTTCGTGGTTTTAGAAGGGAATGAAATCCTGGGTTTTGCATACGGTTTTATTCTCTTTTACGGGTGGTGAGCCAGCACCCCCTGCCACACGCCCCTGCGGCGGCTTACGGGGTACTATGTTGATGTAGGTGATATTGCAATTGCTTTCCCGGTACAGAAAATCAATTTATCCGGCGATTTGATCCTAGATGAACGCTGATAAAATGGAATCAATGAAGTTACAATACCGATTACACTCAAATCAGCGTCTTTTTAAAAAATACCCCTTCAAATCCTTTTACGAAAATTTTAAGTTAATTTGCAACTATGTAAAAGCTAATGGCTAAACTACAAAGGCTTAATGCCCTAGCAGCGGCTTACATATGCCGCCATGGTATCTCCCTTGTGTGTTCCGAAGTCGCAGTAAAGCAAAATGTCTTTATCTCTTGTGATCAGAAACATTATCGCAAGCTCATTCCGCAAAAGAAAATTAGCCAAAATAAATATCACATAGCTAACGATTGCAGTTATCCACTTAGGACTATAATAGGGATAATAGTCAAGATAAAATATAGCACATTGACTCATGGTAAATATGGCAGGCGGAATTTTTATAGCAGATTATAACACACTGATGAGGTAGGAATGATAGAATTTGTGGTCATTTATTTACTTCAGCCAAATAACAAATAGATAGTCGTTGAGTCCAGCATAATAGGTGATAGATTCATAATTAAAGATAAATCAATGTGAATCAGCCAAAATATTTTACCCGAAACACCAATTCCCATTACATCTACCACCACAAAAACCGTTCCTATGCATCACTCTTCAGGAGAATAAAAAGTCCACCTTTATAACCAAATTAAAAGCCGATGACCCATATCCTCCAGACAAAGTTTCATGTCACACTTACGGATTAAGAGGGAAATAGAGAAAAGCAGTCATTGTAACTAATACTTTTCTAGAAGAATATTCCGTCCATGAAACCTCATGATACAAGTTTCAGAGCGATTAGAAACATTTTATCCCAAATTTGACGTCAAAGACTCATTAGTTAAATTAAGCCCAAATAGAAACTATTCACCCAAAACAATAGATCAGAATTTGAAAAGGTCTAATGTTTTGTTGAGCTGCTAAATAATCTAATTGCAAGGAAATAGATATCAAAAATATTTACTTACTGTTGAATCAATGATTTACGACGTGCTCGAGATAGCCAAAGGGAGCAGATGCACTCAGGAGACGGAACGGAGAAATGAGGCGTGAGACGATCAAAATTTCCTTTCAGACTCACGCATTTCAAGGATTTTCGTGTCTTCTTATACACCTTTCCACTCTCCCCAATGCCTTTAATCATCTCCTCCACTCCACTCCATCTCCTCACTTATTAGTTTCTTTCCGTGTCTTCTAAACTGTAAAACCCCCTTAACAACCACAGGCATATTTCTGCAGAATCATCTCCAACGAAAACATTTTTTTAATTTAAATAACATACTAACACAAAATTAACTGCACGCTATTCTAAGGAATCCATCTAGGAAATATTTCATGGGAAAAGCTTGGTTTCGTGGTTAAATGCTCATCATTTTTTAGTGTGGCTAAACCTAAATTAAAGGAAATTGTATATTTATACTAATTGGTTTGTTTTTCGGGAAGATTAAAACCATGTAAGGAAGTGAGAAGAAAAGACCGTTGCTAGCAATCATAGATAAGTCAGGTAAAAAATAAGTTGAACGAGGAAAGATCCCAGAGAGATTGGAGGAGCATATTCTAATCTAATCTAATCTAAACTTTTGCTTGGTATACCATCTACTCCTTAAGGCTTTCAATAATTTCGAATTTTCAATGCCGTGACCACATTTTCATTTATTTCCATACCCATGCAGTACGTTCCACCATGTAATGCATTAATTTGCAATGAGGCGGGAATTGACGGCAAGGATTCTAAGTTGCTATTATTAAGTAATCTACCAGTTAAGGTAGGTTTTGGATGGACTTAACTACCTCATAAATATTTTTCACTCCTAACAAAACACAATCCAGCATTTTACTATGCATCAAGTCCTTCTTCATCTCTGAGTACTTCCTTCCTCCCTTCATCCCGTCTAACATCCCTATCCTATTCCTGCCCTTTCCTCACTTGCCTAACATTCTCCACTCTATTAGTCTTCAACATCCCACTGCCGATCAATACGCCCTTCATCCATTTTTCATGCCTCCATAGGATTTCTCCTAACAAATCCATCTCCTCTCCCAACATACCTAGTACTTCTTCATTTGTTTTCTTCTCTTTCCATTTCACCTTCTCCATTCTTTTCCACACCATAATTTCAAAAGCCTCCAATCTACGTCTATCCTCCTACTTCAATGACCACGTTTCCGCGCCGTACATAATTAAGCTCCATAAAAACGTTTTGACGAGTCTTTTCTTAACATCCTTACTCAAAGTCCCCGTCATCAACTCCCTCCTCCTTGTGAAAGCCTCTTTGCCTAGCGCAATTCTTCTCCTTACGTCCCTACTACTTTGACCGTGTTGGTCCAAAACACTTCCGAGATACGTGAACTGTTCTACCTGTTCTAGTTTCATCCCTCCTATTTTAATGTTAAGCTTAGTCTTTTTCTTTCTAGAAAATATCATAACCTTTGTTTTATTAATATTGATTCTCATCCCATATCTGTCGCACTGAATTTCCAATTCACTCAGCAATGCTTGCGACCCCTTGTCTGACTGACAAACTAAAGCTTGGTCATCAGCAAACCTAACTGATTTTACAAATTCCCCGCCCACTTTCATTCCTACTTCCAATTCTTCCCATGCTTCTTTAATCATTTCCTCTGCATACATGTTGAACAACAATGGTGATAATGGGCAACCCTGCCTTACACCCCTTCCTAACACTGCCCGTCCGCACTCTCCGTTCCCCAATCGTACGTTAGCAGTCGGAAACATGTACAGGTAACGGATTAGCCTCCTGTCCTTCCTATATATTCCTATGTTCTGCAAATATACTCATTAGTTTTTTCCCAATTCACTTCATTCGAAATCTACGAAAAGGCAAATACGACCTGAGTGTATTCTATATTTCCTCGACTAGTGATCTCATTACTAATTTCCCATGCAGCTAAAGTGGTTCTCAAGATAATCAACAGAAGGATAGAGAGCATGGCCAATGATTACTTAAGGGATGATCAGTTTCAGTTACGGAAGGAGAGAGGCACGTGCGATGTCATTGCAGTAATGAGACTCTAATTAAGGATGTTAAAAAATAACTAGTAAAAACTTTGGTGTGGAGCGTGGTTTAGTGCGGCTCGGAAATATGGTCATTGCAGGAGGAGGATAGACGTAGATTGGAGGCTATAGAGATGCGGATGTAGGGAAGGGTGTAAAACGTGAAAGAACAGAAAGAAAAACAAACGAGGAAGTGGGGAGGAGAGGAGGTTGTTTGGAGAAATTTAAAGGATGCAGGAAAGATGGATGCAGCGCATTTTGATTAACAGTGGGATGCTGAAGATTGGAAGAAGAATATACGTTATGTAACCAGGGAAGGGAAAGGAATATCTTAAGGATGTTGGATGGAATGAAGGGAGATAACATGTATATGGGATTGAAGAGTGGCTTCTTGCAGTGTGGATTTGACATATTGTTTTTGTTGGACGTTTTAAGAAATGTTAAGTTTGTCTTCCTCCAAAACATATCTTGAACGGTAAACTATGAAAAGACCATCTATTTTCTGAAAGTTACTAGCTTTAGTTGTTATCGTCCTCTTACGTGCCTCATCCTTAGTGTTCGCGCATTCTTTTCTTTATTTCACCCGGAATCATCTTAAACTCTTCCGATCATACTTTTATCTCATACACGTTCAGCTCATTAATTTCTTTCAAACTTTTTCAAGCGTCACCCTAATTGTCATTATATTTTTTCCCACTTCGCTCGTATTCCGTGCAACGTACTCTCAAACCTGCATTCTCACGTTTATTCTTGCAGGATTTTTACATTACTCTAAATTTATTATATCCTCTAAGTCTTCATTGCTTTCAAATTTTCCCCGTTTGCTCATTTATGAATCTCATTGTCCTGGCGTCCTCCACCAACTCTCTCATTTGACTCAAGTTAAGCCCAAAGGACTGGTCATTTTAATGCCAACAATTCTTTGCTTTGTGTTTAGCGATCCGAGCGTAAATTTTTGGGAAGGGTTTAGTGTTTTTCTATAGTTCGTAGCTGCGGTTCTAGGATTGATCCTATCATTAATCCCCTTAAAAATCTCCAGGGGTCCAAGTGTGTAACTAGTTATCTCCAGAGAATAACGCTTACGAATTTCCCAAAACAGCTGATTCTCCAAATCCAAGTCTCTAACTTGTTTTGTCCCGAGATAGAGAAATATGGCGCTCTCTGAGAGAAAATAATCTCTCAGACCAAGTTTGTAACTCGTGAAGCAACTTCCGGGAGACCCTGACGGTAGAATCTATCTCGTCGGTCCATTGAGGGGGTACTTAAAGTTTTCTACTGAGTATTTCGATAGGGATTGGTCAATTGTTTACTAAATTTTGAACAACGATATGGACAACTGAGATGGATTTCCGCTAATTAGGAGCAGTTAGATGGAAGCAAATCTACACGATTCTGTGGAAGAGAGTTTTCAAATATTTTTCTTTGATTACTGAAGGAACCCTTACGTTACCCGTCAAAATGGTACACTTTTTTAGTGTTGAGTCCATCTGCAGCCTGTTTGTTTACGATTGTAGAAGTTCAGTTACACATAAACAGTAATCATAATTCATGTTCCGAGTAGTAAGTAGTCGTGTATTGCTAATTGTTGCATGCAAATAACGATCATAATACCTATGGTACAAACGAGCCAGATTTGCAGCAGTGTTGATGAAGTAGGTACTTCAACTTTAAAAATTGTTGTCCTTCTAGGCAACCAGGGCTCCAAGGCTAACGCCTTTTTTTTGGAAAATTGTTAGCTTTGTGCATTAATGAAAAAGAATTTTTTATTCTATGTAAAATTGATATAGGTTGGTTTTGGTCAAGGTACTCTATAGGCATCAAGCACATTCCTTATTATTTTGAGGTACAAACAAAGGTAAACGTCATAGGACTATGCAAAGGTAACTTCTTTAATTTGATCTGACTTATTTAATCTGTTGCAATAAATCAATAATTGTGTATTGTTATTCCAGGTTATAAGCTAATTGGTTCTACTGTAAACATTTTCCGTAAAAATCACGAAAGGGATGTATTAAATTATTGTGCCATGCCTCTATTTGATTGGCATTCATCATTGAATGTCGTAGCTACTTAGAATCTGAGTTTCAAATATACATGTAATTGGAATATAAATATTTGTAGCATCACTTCATTTGTTCGTTTTTGGGTGAATTTCGCGCTGATATTAATTGCTCACCATAATATTCATAATGCATCTTTCCGTTAAAAAAGTAACCCTGTATTAAAAATTGTAATCATATGTTTCCATAGACTATGCTTACGAAAAGAATTAGTTTAGTCTACGAGTGAGGCCAGAATCAGTAATTTTATAAGTTTCGGTTTCTAAAGTTTGTTTAATTGTGAAAAAAGTGACTAAACTGAAGCAGGTTTAACTAACTAGTTAGGCTGGTGTGACTGTGCATTATAATGGATGAAAAAGATTACTTTTATACATTGTGCAGATTAAGTCTACTTAAATCTACCCCTTGGTATCCATTGTCAACAAGTAATGGAATGGTTAACTAGGCACGTGAACTTCATTTTCTCTTCCTGCCGGAAAGAGCTTTTGCTAAGAATTGTAATGATATATGGCTTGACTATTTGATGATTGAGGACAGTGATCTTTCATTGACTAATACATTCATGGACTACCCTTAGAATGCAGTGCCATTTTCTACGACAAAAACGCTGCAGTTCCCAAATTTAATCGTAAAACATACGAGCACATGCACCAGCTATATTGCCTTAAATTCTCATTGATCAGTTCTTGACAAAGGCAATTAAAATTGTCAACAGAGCCATCATTATCTCTCTCACGTATCTATCAAGCGTTTTAGTATTTTCAAACCACCATTTAAGAGCCAAAAGCAGAATGCACTTAGGTTTTTAAAAGCAAATTTTATCAAAAATATCTGTCTTACATAAAGATGAAGCAATAACGAATTACCTGCTTTTCTTCGACTATAAAATGATGGAATATAATATTACTATGAGTGGACAAATTAAGTACTTAAATATTACGAGAGGATTAAAATTTGGAAGGAGCTATTCCTTGGTTCTACACAACAGCTGATGGGATGAGCTTCGTCCGATTTTGATGGAATAGTTTTTGATCTACAAGTTTTCCTTTACTTTGCATTTCTTTTTATGATTACCATCGGTAAATTTTAGCTGAACGGCTAATTCTGTGCATGCATTTAAATGTTGTGTAAAGATTAAATATGAAATTATCTATACCAAAAATGACTATTTTTATTCTAATCTACCTGTGATATTTTCAGGAATTCATCTTCCTATCAATTCAAACGTCCGGACAGATTTTTGCAGTAGCATCCTCCATAAATGTATTTATCAAAATATTTATGAAATATACAAACGATACAACTCTCTTTGATGTCCCGCATGATACTCGTCCAATATATATTCGGGCGACGTAATGTGTAAAAGTAGTAACGAAAAATTTCATCGGCTCGCGGAACTCTTCTCACGAGAACTTCTCATCTTCAATAATCTTCTTTGAGTCCAGACTTTTCTACCTTCCACTCGGTTGAAAAAATTATCTAGCCCAGTTACGGAGTTGCAGAACTGAAGAAATCTAGAGAAGAAAACTTTTTAACGTTTCTCTAGGATATAAAAGTTACTGGCTTGATCCCCAGGAATCTTCCTGTATTATAACGGGAGGACACACTCGAGGGCATATGTGGTAACGGGCTGAGCGTGGTCGCTCGGAGCCTGGACGAGTGAGTGATGCGTGCTCCGCTGCCGCTGAACCCCCTCCCCCGACCAGCGCCACGGTCTGGCTCGCCAAACGGTAGCGTCGAGGAAGGAGACGGACGGGTTTTTAAGATTTCGACCATTCGGAATTCGTGCGGGCCACTATTATCAGTTCAAATTATGTTTGTAACTTTGTGCATTCTCGGAACTTGCCGAAAGCTTCCGCGACTAGGAGGTACGCCGAAAAGGGGAATATCTCGAGAAGAGCGTTGCCGTTTCTCTCCAAACTCACATTAAGGAATGACCCTCGCCATACAGCTGGAGGAACCCAAAGGAGGGTGGAAAGAGTATCCCGATTTGATTTAGCATACGATTTCCTTGATAAGCAATAGAAAAGACGACTTTAGCCCAACCCCTTTCAAATTTAAGTCAATAAAAGGGACTTCTCTAAAATTAGTGACTGACGGGCGCCGTTGCCTGGGACGTCGAAGAAATGGAATATATCGTCATCATCATCGGTAATTCAATTCAAGGATTGGTTTACTGTAGCTGCTACATTCTACTCTATTTGAATGCAAGGCTGCATAGTCTAGGGAGAATAATGCGGTGGTTTCCCGTTGCCTTCCACATCGCAGTACTGCTGGCGATATCGTGAACTTCACTCTCGTCTGCAGCGGTGGCAGCTGATACCTGGTCGACCCACTCGCTCCACTAGTGCGTAATGGTGAAACTGCTACCTTTCACCAAGGGTACAGGGCAGCTTATTTTAGTAGGATTCCTTTATTTCGTTGGCTCGTTCCGAAATACCATTATTGTATTTTTTCTGCTAATGCGTGGTTGCCTCGTTCCGAAAAATATTAACAAACTCTTTCTAATCGGTAATCGAACTAGCGATTTTCGGCACCGCAGGTTGACACGCTACCTCTGATCTACCCCCGCCCCTAGAAATTTAGCGTATGGAGTCACATTTTGATTACGAGAACTGGAAAAATATCTAGGAATATATTGTAAATCATTGTAGTTTCCTGCACTTACCTGTGCCTCAAAGGCTGCGGTAGATTCAAACTTGGGTAAATTAAATTTCATAGAAAAAGCTAGCAAAAATATTTTCAAATAATAAAAGTCGTACATACATTTTCAGCTCATTTCGTTTTAGAAGGACCTCTGAATCTGAGTTATCTTTCTTTTCATTATCATTATTATCACTTTAATCTAGTCCTGTTGTAATTATGGATTCGATGGCTGCATCTCTCAACAGGTAGCGACATCTCAAAGTCATAGGTTTGAATGTTTTCTCTATGAATAACTCGTGCGGCCCAAGCCCTTATGATATTGTCGAATGCCTGTAAAAGACCGCAAAAATTAGCGTTTTCAAATGAATTATGATATTTCAATTACGTCAAAATTATTCATTTTTCCTTAACATTTAGATCTGAAACAGATCGTAAACATTTTGTCCTATTGGTACAAAACACTAGCGTGTATTCTTTCGATAATCCAGTTTCTGGTGATCCCACATGGCATATTATAAGTTAGGATACCTTTTTGGGATTTCCTTTTGAAACTTTCATTACTCCTTCTTTATTTGACCCTACTCACGATACTCAAAGGGAATTATTCTGGTTACCCAAGTCTCATCCAAATTACATTTTGGCCCACCCTCCAACCCGCATAAATTATACATTTTGCAAAGAAATGTTCGGTGATGACCTCATTCCGTTCTGTCAAAAACTTCTGGCTATCCACCATCCGTTTACAACGGCAGTCTATTCCGTTCACGAACGTGAACAGTGATATTCTACACCCGTCGTTTTTCTTCATAGAATAAACAAGTGAAAAATTGAAGAAAACTAGTGATGGGTTTTAGGGATTAGTGCTGCATAAAAAGTTAAAAAGATGCGAATTAGACATAGAGCAGGTAGGTGATAGAACATAATTGGTAGAATAAAACACTGAATCAAACGAACTTGGTCATCGTTAAGATGTACGTGCCACCGACCGATCATATAGAGAAGTGGATAGGGGATACGGATTTATTTATTAATTTATTTATTTTAGTACCCCGGAAGCCACCGCTAGTGAGTGTGGCAGGGGATGAATCCACACCAGACTAATGTCGCTCCGAATACGACCCTACCGCGGTCGGACAATGTTATTCTGATCCCTTATCTGCTTAAAATATACTACGGGAGATGCCGCTACAGTAACTTTTGACGGAGTCATCCGCTAATGTGCATTAAAATACAACAATTTTGGAGTGTAAAAATCTTTCGCCTTTCCCAGGAATCCTGGTCAAGGCTAATGATTTTTCACTCTAAAATTGTTGCCCTGAAAGAAATGAAATCTTAAATCTATTTGTTCTATACGTAATCTCTCTAATTTTATTTGCATGATCTCTCCTTCCGCAATTCGATGGTGGTGATAATACATTTCCACATCACTGCTGAATACCCCGAATCATAAAATGAAAGTAACGTCATATAATTATAAAGGATATTCTAATTTAATTATTAGCTTCGTTTGATGAGCTATTTGTTGTATTTTTTCTGGAGCAGTGTGATCAATTCGCATAGTTTCCCGGGAGAATATGCGGAAGCGGACAGGTATTTAGCAGTTATGAAGTGCAGCGTCCGATTCAAAAAGATAAAACAGGAGTTTCAGCAGGCTTTAGAGAAAACCATGAGTGATGCAAAAGAGCTGGTTAATATAGAGGAAAAATGGAATTATATCATTGACATTTTCATCACATTTACCTAGTACTCTACTAAAAAATCTCGATTTTTTGTTAGTTTGTCCACATATTCCCCGCATGTGTTTCACCCAGGAGAGGTCGTGAGTGAAGGTAACGCCTAGGTATTTAATTGTCTAAGTCTATACATTCCATTTCGGTGTTCCCGAGGCAGTGGGCGTGCGGGTGGGATTTGTCTTTTTCCAAAAATTTATGACGACGCCCTTTTTAAGTTTAATTGTAATTGCCAAATGTCGCACCAGCATTGTATAGCAATAAAGTCATCTGGCAAAACTGCTGAACCCTCAGGTTGACGCATATCACGGTAAACCACTGAATCGACGGAAAAAAAACGTATCTTACTTGTGACTACGGAGTTAATGTCATTAACGTTAAGTAAACGACAATGTGTTAACGACAAAGTAACTGTCAAGTGTTTTGAACTCGTATGCCAAAGAAATGCTTGACGGTGACAGGAGACGGCATGATGGACAGGGGCCCTCATCAAGTCGGATATGCGGATGAGGAAGGCTATGTTGCCAATAAGCCAAGGTGCTGCAGTCATTGTTGAGGGCATTATAGGATCAATGTGGTGAAGTCAGATATGGATCATAATTCCAAGCAAATACACGTAATAATTTTCTGAAGAAATGCAAAGATAAAGTTGCATAATAAAGTGAGAGCTTCGGTGTTGACTGTGTGGTTCCACGTTGATTGAAGGGACCTAGGGATGAAGTCTAAATTGGCATGGAAGGAAACGGCTATTTGACAATCAGAATGCTCTGTCCGGGTACGGGCGTGGGAGATTCCTGATTTTCCTGCTTGCAAGGATTACTTGGTAATGAAATGTGCAAGTGGAAGTGACACGATGAATAAAAATGCAGTAGCGATTTGACCTATGCCCTTTTAAGACATAAAAACCATTTTTCATGCCATCGGCATTCCAGTTACAGTCCTCCCAAGCTTTTTAGATATTTTAACTTCTTGGCCTGTTTAACTTATACCATCTAGTAGTAGTAATTTTAGGGGAGGCAACCCACAGCTTTTTACATGCACATACAGCTATTTTGGCAGCAGGCCATTTGCCCCATTAGGGAAAGGAAGAAGGTTGGATAGAAACTCTTATCGAAATGCACCAAGGGATCCGCAATTTAACGTCCCATCCAACGGACGGCTTGCTCACTCAAAGTGCTCTCCACAAAGCACCTTAAGTGGGGAAAGGGATACCACTGGAAAATGTCTTCCGTCTCCAGAATTCGAACCCTCAGACCTTCTTGGTTGAAAGCCAGTACGTTAGCTATCGCACCCTCTCAATCCATCCATCCATCAATTTCCAAGCCCATTAAAAATATTTATTTTTAACCAGCATTATATTAAATTTATTAACGACGTTACGAGGTGCGTTTAAGTACTTAATTAATTACAACTACCTGTATTTTGCATGTCCATGTGGTAGTAGTCCCATTTATAGAAATTGGTTTTCGAAAATCGTAATAAGAAGGCTCGGTACCTAGCGACTAGAAGCCAGCCCATTTAACTCCCATCTATGTAATATCTGTGTAAAGGCGGCGATAGGGATAAACCAGCCAATTACCCCCCCCATTTCCTTAACATCGATCTCTTGTAAAATATTGGAACACATTATTGTCTCTAACATTATGAGATTTCTTGACAGTAGGAAAATACTAAGCCACAACCAGCACAGATTTACGAAGATCAGATCTGGCGAAACACAATTAGGTCTTTTCATTCACGGTGTACTTAGATCGGGGGAAAACAACACGCAAGTCGATGCATTATTCCTAGATTTCAAAAAAGCCTTCGATAAAGCCCCATACAATAAACTGTTGCAGAAACTTAAATACAATGTAATCAATGAGAAAATTATTAATTGGATTAGAGATTTCTTGTCAAATCGCAAACAAATAGTAGTCATCGATGGGTTGTGCTCAACGAATAGAGGTATAACTTCGGGCGTCCCCAGGGAAGTGTAACAGGTCCTCTTCTGTCCTTAATATACATAAATTACTTAAGCACACACGTTAGAGAATATCTGAGGTAATGTGCTGACGACACGGTGGTATACAGGGAAATAAGGTGCCAACTAGATAGCGAGCTACTCTTCAAAGACTTGGACACAATCTCGGAATGGTGCAAGAAATTGGAATTAATGCTTAATGTAAACAAATATTCAGTTTTGAAATTTCGGAGCAAAGGAAATGGCGAACAGGACATAAACTACGAAATAGAGGGTTTGGTACTGACTACGGCCAATCAAGTTAAATATTTGGGGGTAGTTTTAACAGCACGCCTTTCATGGGAGGCACATATCAGGACAATATGAGGATCCGCTTTAAAGAAACTCGGCTTCATAAAACGGGTGGTGGGGAAATGTAATGAGAAAGTTAAAGAGAGGTGTTATTTTGCTCTAGTTAGACCTCATTTGGAATATGCCGCAAGTATTTGGGACCCTTGGGAGACAATTTGGCAAAAAGAATTAAATAAAGTCCAGAGGAAATCCGCCAGATTCGTCCAAAATTGTTATAAAAAGAACACAAGTGTGACAGGTCTCTTAGGGGATTTAGGCTGGGGGCCACTTGAGATATGAAGAGAACAAGTGAGACTTAGACTTTCAGAAAGGTTCAGAGCAAATTTTCACGATGACACTGAATGAATCATTAATACCCCACAATAATTAGGTAGATCTGGCCACAAAGATAACGTAAGGAGATAGATTCCAGTACAGATAGATAAAAATAGTCATTATTTCCCTGAACAATCAGGAAACATTATAGTCAGAAACCGAAGCCACTTTATAAACTTTAAAAATATTAATTTACAGGTCAGAAGAAAATTAAACATTCCAAAGGCATCAGGTATATTTGTACGTATATGTGTATGTTAGTTGGTAGTTTGTGTATTTACATGTGTGTAGGATGCAAGGGTTTTTGCATTTATACATACCATATTTTGTTTGTAGGTTGTATACATAAAGTTGGGGCTTTTCCATGCGGTTTTTTCTTAATTACGGGTGATACCCTAACATCCCTCGCCACACGCCCTTGCGGCGGCTTGCGGGGTATTAAGTAGGTGTAGATGTAGAACATGGAACAAAGACACATGAAAATTCAACACATCTATGCAAACCTATACCAACAATGGCGTATATATTCATGCAAAAATACTTTCATTTCACAAGCATGCAAATACACATACTATCATGCAACATAATATCATCCACGGACAAAGTAGAGCAAGCAATACTGTATAGATAAGTACATTTTTTAATGGCATTCCAATGCGGTCATGCAGAAAGTGTTTTGACAACAAAACACTTTCTGAGGGAGGGTGGCAAGTAAGTGGAATTTTAGCTATCTATTACCCTGCAGTTGCTATCCCGTATTGTCCGTGGGAAGAAGTCCTTGAGTCTGCTAGTTCTGGCATCTATTTCCCGAATTTTATATACGAGGGTCATCCGGAAAGTAGTACCCGTTCGTGAAATAAAGACACAAAAGTAAATATTAACAAACATAAAAAATTTTATTTGAAAGAGGATACTTTAAACTACTTCTCAACATAATCTCCAAGCAAATTAAGGCATTTGTCATAACGTGTGACAAGTTTCTGTATTCCTGCTGCATAGTCCTTCGCCGCCAGCTCATTGAGATACGCGAGGGACCCATCTTGCACAAATTTTTGCATAATGCAGATGGTGTTTAACAATTTCATGAACAATTGTTCGAGAAACATTGGGAAAATGCTCACAGATGTCATCAATTGTGACGCGCCGATCGTTCCTCACGAATTCGTCAACTGAGCTCACCAGTTGGTCTGTAATGACAGACGGTCTCCCCGAACGCTCATCGTCGTGTGTGTTCCCCCTCCCCATGTTGAAGTTGCGACACCACCGCCGAACAGACGACTCGTCCATTACATTGTCTCCATACACCTCCTTTAATTGGCGATGAATATCACATGGGCGAACGTTTCTTGCATTGAGGAATTTAATCACTGCCCTCACTTCACAACTGGCGGCGTTCTCAATTTTTTTAAACATTGTAAATAATCACAGAAACAACACAGGCAATGCTAGCGTCACGCAACTTGGCTCAGAGAAGGCAGACAAGCCACTGAAGCTATCTGACCTCGTCCAGCGGCTACTCGCGTCGTCAGCACTTCATGCGGCACGAACGGGTACTACTTTCCGGATGACCCTCGTACATGATCAAAGCGATCATGTATGATGGAGTGCGAATTATTTGCGAGAGCAAGGTGCTGAAGCATGCGGATCTGAGTTTATTTGAACTTGCACTGATATGACAAATTCTTTTGGCAAGATTCCGTCCTCATAGAATCTACGCCTGATTGAATAATGGAATTAATTTTAGTAGATTAAAATGTAGTTCAGTATATTTTTAAAAAGAAATAAAATGAAGGTTTATTATTCTGAAACTTTATTGGTACTACCAGAGGTTAACATTTTTTATTCTACAATTTTTTGTAATGAAAACAATAATTTTAAATACATTGTAATCATAAAAACAGTATGACATCTCATGTAAGAATTAATAATTTAAACGTGAGATTACTTTCTCAATAAATATTTTCCCTTATATAGAAGCGGAAAAGGAACTGGCCCCCCTTCCCTGGCGTGTGAACCCAACACGCCGTAGCAAATTCTGTGAAGCCAACTATGTACGCCAAAATTTGGCTTGATTTAAAATTTTATTGATTCATTTCGATGAATACAGTAATAGGATATTAATTAACACAGTTATATGATATAAATAAACGCCTATTGTATATTATAAATAATGCCTGTATATTTGGCCTTCTTTACAAGTTGTTATTATTAATGGGATAGCTGTCCTTGCGGGAGAACACTCAGCAATCAATGTAGCTATAAACGAGGCTGTGCAGGGGATATCCAGTTCCTTTTAGTATATTTATGGCTGTGTTAATTTCGTCGGGGGAAGCATTTGGTAAGATTAACACTAATGCGTTTTCTGGAAATAAGAAAGACAATTGCATTAGCTATTTAAAAGACACAAAAACTAATCTAAGGTCAAATGTTATTGAAAATGTTCATGTCGCACTTTTTTCCATATAAACATGCTAGGTTACTTACATTCAGTGGAGCATGCATCCATAGGCATCTATCAACAATAACATCATACAGATTGGACGTTGCATAGAAAAACTTGTCTGATTTTGAAACAATCATAAACTTTTGTACTCTATGGTAATTTCGTTTAAACAAATGGTTGTGCGTATGAAATTAAAATCCTAAAAGTACACACGATTCATTAATAGGTAAATGTCACCTGCGACTGCAACGTAATTCTTCCCCAAAACTCTCTCCAAGTCTGGCTTCCTAACGTCCCCCGCCGTTCACCTTGTGCCATGCGGAGTGTAAGTAAGTGTAGATTTGGGACGGGAAGCCACTCCCACCCACTTCAATAATCCTAGATGCAAAACATGCCCTATTTTCAAAACCCGATGCTCATCCATCTCCCACCCGCTTCTTAACGCTCTCCTACCAATCCCGTACTCTTTATGTACTTCCAGCAATGTAGTTTACCTTCTGAAGTGCCCACTAAGCCCTGGCTTCTATATTGGAAACCTCTTACCACACCCCTCAATATTAGAATCAATGACCACCGGGCCTCATGCAAGAATTATTCACTGATTGGGACGCCCCCAATCCCAAAACCCACCTCCGAAAATAACACTTCCCTTAATGAATGTTACAGTGCCTCCATTTTAGCATCCCTCCCACCCTCTGATCCTCCACTCAAACTCAAAACAATAGAACAAGCGTTTCCCTGGCTCCCTGATTCCTGGAATGAACCAGGTATTAACATTAGACATTAATTACCCCAATTTTACAGATATTTTCATCCACCCTCCGTTCCCAAAACCTTCCATATAATCCCCACATTTCTAAAGATTTCCCTCCCAATTCTTACCCTCACAAACCTATCCCCAGCTTCCCCTTCTATCTAGCGTCCCCAGAGGCCCCTTCCATTAAAACCTTCTTCTCAGTTCCTTCCTTCTCTTCCTCGAGAAAGATAGTTTGACCCAGTTGGCACAAGTGTATAATATCTTATGGGGATTACTTTGAAGGGGACAAAATAGATACTCATGAATAAATGAATAATTTTTGAAAAAAACACAAAAGTCGCGGTACTTTTTGAACAATATGTTATATACTTTTATGATAAAGAAAATAGAGTAACGATTTTCCACTAGGTAAGTTTAATAGTATGACCCGGTTTCGATGCATTTTATCATCTTCAGGTCTTTAAGATCCTTTCTTTGTTTTGTTCGAATTCCACCGTAACAAGTCTGAAATTACTCAATGTGTGCACTTTTATAATGACCCAGGGTACCGAAACTGTAACTTGGATAATTGAAACAAAATATTAATTTATTTTAACCATAGTGCAGTGTACCTACCTAATTTACCAAGCAGAATATTCTGACATGAGTACAGAACAACAACGGTCGGACTAAGGCGTAGAACATTGTAAGTGACAGGCTTGGAAAAAACTGCAAGAAAAATATAGTAAAAATATCTTTATCAGATACATATAATGAAAATGAAATTTTGTGATGAAAACGTAGTGGAATAAGTTTTTTTATTGATAGTGAATTATGCAGAAGATGATAATACATTCATATTTATCTTAAATAAATAGTCATCTGAAAGTATGGATTCTGGTGGTAACTTGAGGTTTCATGCATGAGAGCGGATGCAGGGATCATCTGTTTTGACTACAGCTACTACATGAGACATGCATGGAGGTGCGAAATATAGTAAAGTGAATTGCAACTGTGGATGTATACAATACATTCGACATTAAAGTCCTAAAAAGCGTTTCTGTAAATCATATTGTAAATATTGATGCAAGATTCTATAAAAGCGATACATAGATGTAGATGCACATGTATATGAAAATGCTAAAGAAAGGGTAAGGATGAGTAAAAACACAAGTGGTGGCAATTGTGAAACAAAGAGAGATAGGAAACAAAGATTCAAATCGCATGTACATGCATAAATGTACGAGAGATGGATCTTCAACTTTATCTACACAATACCCCGCAAGCCTCCGCAAGGGCGTGTGACGGGGGTGTTATGTCACCACCCTTAAAAGAGAATATAACCACATGCAAAACCAAGAAAACCATGCAAATCCACACCGACAGACGCGAATGCGACATTCATCCAAAAACCTTTTTAACTAACAGGTATGAAAATCCATATGCTATCATTTTTTGTCATTTTGCCATTTGCCATTCTCACCAGTGTAGTAAAACCAACAAGTACAACTTTTCCCTCTCCATTCTTTACTTTCGATAATTACTACCTAAGGACAACTAATAACCTATAGTATACTCCCCTCCCCGAGCGTAGTGACAAACCACCATACACCAGTGCTTTCTCCGCCCCCCTCCCGATCCCCCTCTCTTCACTCACATCACACCCACCCAAGTTTCCTCCTCCCTTCCCCTACCCGCCAAAAAGTGAATAATTATTAAGATTTAATGACAATCCCCGTTTTGAACGCCATTTCGAAATGATATCTAGATCCAGTGTTAAAATTAAACGAACCTCATCACCAGATATCTCTCGATAAATCACCGAATTATCTGCAAAAATCCTAATCTTACTTTTCACTTCGCGGTTCAAACCGTTAAAAAAACCGAGGAAGCAACGACCGGATTACACTTCCCTTGGGTACACTCGAGGTCACTCGCACGTTGTTGGAACAGCAAATTAAGAAATGTGATGTGAAAACACGAAGCAGTGACTCGCATGACTCCTTGTCCTTGCCGCCTGCTTTGAAGCTATAGTTTTTCCACTCGATTGATGGAAGATTGGAATCGAGATCGAATGTTTTTGAGCGGCACAAGTTTTTCGGGAGGGTAGAGAAGATGCTGAAGATGCCGCGTGTTCAGGACGCCCTTTGACCTAAAAAAGTGACAGGAATCTTGTTAGAGTGAAGGTTTTGTTGGGCTGGCATCGCAGATTATGTATTCGAATGGTTTCCTGATGAACTTGTGATTTCTAAAATTGATGTTTATTGACTTGTGACCGAAAAAATGGGCATGAGAAAGCTGTTTGAGGATTCGCTGTCGCGAGTGCTCTCGGACGAACTAAAGTAATCTCGCAAGCGGATCTGCCATGAACTTCTCCACCATGTGAGTGAGGATCCAAATTTTTTAGACAATGCTCCACCAGACTTCTTCCTCTTCCCAGCCCCCAAATTTGTGCTGAAAACACGTCACTACGGCTGGGTGGAAGCGTTACCACAGGTCGTGACAACGGAGCTTAGCAGCATTCCGGGCGCCCCCTTCCAGATGGCGTACGAGGGGTGGAAAACCCTCTGGCAGCGGTATGTGGACGCACAAGGACGAAAATTCGAAGAATTTTGCGTGAATTTTTCAATTCTGGCAATAATTATTTTTTTAATCTATTCAGTCCTACTACTTTTTGGACAGACCTTGTAAGTATTTTCTAAAAGGTTGAACGTGAATGTGTAAATGGACAGTTGTTTAACTTTGAATAATGTCACTGACAACAGAACCCACTGGCATCTGCATCTTGCCTCTCCAATAAACTTTAGCCCTTTTCACACAGTTTAAAAACTACGATTGCATAAGCCTTTCATTTCCGCTATCGTTTACGTGATGCCACTTTGAGGCAGAGAAATCCGTGGCGAGTAAGTTCTTTTGAAACCAAATGAGGGCCGTTTTTTTAATCTTTAACAGACTTTGCAAAACCCCAACCTAACCCCCCCCCCCAAATGACTTACCAGGTTGGTAAAACATCTTTTTCTCTTCAATTTCCATTTTAAGTACAATTAAATCTGGAATGTATTGTGAGTGCAGAAATCAAATAGTGTCGTTTAATTTCACTGGTCTTTATGGTGCATGAATAAGATAATAAGAGTAGAATCGAGGAAAATAAAAATTATTTTACACAAACGCTCTCAATGAACGAAAGTAGGAATATGGTATGGAATGACACTGTAATTGCATCTTGAATTCAATAACACCCGAGTAATAATGCGTATAAATACTCACAGGAGTTAGAAAGTGAGATGGAAAAAATCGTGTTTGAAGTTGTTACGCCGAAAAACACGACACCGTACACATTCAACCTCCCCGTAATAGTTGTAGTAGTTCCACTTCTGAAAAGAGACAAATATTATAAACATTCCTTCGACGTGGCTTGTTCTATACTTAAACTGTGTTAAACTTAAAATTTTAAATTCCAGAAAATTCAACTGTAATTGACACAATTATGATAAGGATAAAAAATACACATAAATTTAACCGAGTAAATGAATAAGTATTATGTTTAAATATCGTGTGCATTTTAAAATGTATCATGCAATATGAACTTTGTTTTTTTGCATAATTATAAGAGGAATGAAAAATATCATGCACTAATTTTGTTACACTCTGGCGTTGATGACTAAGGAAGATGCGGGCAATGTACCCGTTAAATAAAATGACTTGGAACTGAGATAACATGTATGGACAATTTCGAAAAAATTATCCATCATATTAATACATTTCAATGAAGTAATCTATCTACAAATTTAGTTTGATGTAGTCTGGGTAACTCTAAGGAATTTTATTCTATGCTTTAACTGGAACCTCCTTTGTTTGTTCTTCATTATTTCCTTCTTCAGTTCTACGGCACACCTCTGCCTCCATAGCCAATCTGCGCGAACCTAACATGGTTAAGAGAAAGCTTTGGAGTCTTGGCCTGATTCGTCAGCAGTGTATTTTTTCTATCAAATGTGGCAACATATGAGATAAATGACGATTTTACTTGTATTACATCGATCATGATAGTTGAAGATATACTGCCAATCAGGCCCTCCCTTGTTTATCGGGGTATGGTGACGACACGGTAAGTGCATCTCGAAATACTTATGTATGTATTGTGATTATATTTATCCTAAACCACTTAACAAAATTTTCCCCACTCCATTTCTAATTCAAGGGACGTAATTAAAATATTTACATCTACATCTGTAGAATACCTCGCAAGGCGCTGCAAGGCCGTGTAACAGGGGGTGTTAGAAGTCAATGAATTCGATCAAAAAATACTGACCGAAATCAAATACAGGCTGACCCAATATTCTTAATTATTCTCTATTCAATGAATTATATCTTCTGCGTCCATTTTTGAGACTATTTTAAGGTCAGGTTGATTTGTGCCCTTTTTCGCTGATCGGTGGAACATAATAATCCAGGGTTGCTTGCCATGGATTTTCTTTCTACCTTCAGGCTTTTCAGCAAACACACAGAGAATTAGGTTGTCCGGGGAGGTAATTACAAGAAGTGTTTGAAATTTATAAACGATGACAACACCGCTAAATATTTTTCAATTGTGTTGAATTAGTTAGTTGCCACTGTGTTAGGTTTCATTTTGTTTTAATGTCAATATAGTATATACTATTTATTTAATATTTATTATTATAACGGTGGATGGAGGAATGTCCCTAGAAACCTTTCGTGCACCATCTAGTCATAGTTTCGAACAATAGATAGTTCCAAATTCTGACGACCTCATTTTCCAGCTGACTCGCATTATCCTTAAAAACTAGACCGTCAGAATTGAGTTCCAATCCTAATACCTCTCCAATTCACATCATATGTACGATTGAAGACCCAACGATGGTGTAATTTGCAAGAAATATGACTTTTACAACAACATAATGGCTCAAATAAGTATTTCTATTCCAAATTACAATGATTATAGGTTTTTAACATGAAATAGCGCAATACTACCCACAGACCTTTTGTTTATGCCGCTGATGACGAGAGGAAAGTCGAAAGCTGAGACAGGGGTACCTACTGAAAAGGTGAAGGTAAGGCAGTTTAAACCATGGAGTGGCAATTCTGGAGATCTCGCGTGCAGTCGATATGGCCCCTGGAGCTGAAAGAGAAGCACACGGTGGCAAATGAAATTTGAGCCATTGAGCCTTTGATTTTAAAATGGGTAAGTTGTACAATCCTAATTTTTTTAAACAATTTATCCAATTACCTGCAAAATAAAATTTAAAAGTAAGAAGGGTAATTTCCATTACCATATGGACATGCAACTCAATTTTCTCGCCAAACTACTAAGGCAGGTAATGTGACAGTACGCTGTAGGCAGTGGAAGCGTAGAGAGACGGAGGATGAAAGAAGAAGCTTGTAAACAAATAAAGCAGGGCAATCAATGCTGTAATAACAGACCTATATCTCTCACTTCTATCTGTCGCAAAATTTTAGAGCACATTATTGTCAGTTCTATAATGAGATACCTTGATAACATTAACTTTTTAAGTGACAATCAACACGGATTCAGGAAAACCCGCTCATGCGAAACCCAATTAGGATTATTCACACATGACTTACTTTTATAGGGTGAAAGAGGTAGGAAAGTGGATGCGATCTTTTCAGATTTTCAAAAGGCAATTGATAAGGTTCCCCATGGTAAACTCATTCATAAATTAAAGGTCGCGGGTATAAACAAGGCCGCAATAAATTGGCTTGAAGACTTTCCATCAGAGTGGGAACAGAGGGTAGTCCTTGATGTCGCTAGTTCCAACAGCATAGGAGTCACCTCGGGGGTGCCTCAGGGAAGTGTAATCGGGCCGTGGCTCTTATTGATTTTTATTAACGATTTGAACCGCGAAGTGAAAAGTAAGATTAGGATGTTCGCGGATGACACGGTGATCTATCGGGAGATATCTGGGGATGAGGATTGTTTTATTCTAGCGCAGGATTTAGATTGCATTACTAAATGGAGATATCGGGAGATATCTGGGGATGAGGATTGTTTTATTCTAGCGCAGGATTTAGATTGCATTACTAAATGGTGGGGATTCCCACCATTTAGTAATGCAGTGATCTAAATGGGGATTTTCATCAAATTATAATAAATGTTCGGTGGTAAATTTTTTTAAAAGATCAACGGGATTTGCTTACAAATTAGCTGGAGTTGACCTAGAAGTAGTTGATACGGTAAAATACCTAGGTGTTACATTCACTAAAGACTTAACTTGGGGGACTCGCATGCGTAAAGCCTGCGGGCAAGCATATAAAAAATTGGGTTTTAGTAGACTCATTGTCGGTAAAAGTGACTCTAAGATCAAGGAACGTTGTTACCACGCTCCTGTAAGGCCTCATTTAGAATACGCATGTAGCGTGTGGGTTCCGAGTGAAAAAGACCTCATTCGGGAAATTGAGAAGGTTCAACGCCGGGCAGCCCGTTTTGTTAAACTTTCTCACGATAAAGCGAAAAGCGTCACCGAAATGCTTATGGAGTTGCGGTGGGAATCATTAGTAGAGAGACAATTCAATGCAAGATTGAAATTACTAAATAAATTTAGATCCGCATGTTTCAGTACCGAGGTCTCGCAAATTATTCTCACTCCAACATACATTGGTCGATTGGATCATGAATATAAAATCCGGGAAATAGTTGCCAAAACTAGCAGACTCAAGGACTTCTTCTTCCTAAGGACAATATGTGATAGCAACTGCAGGGTAATAGATAGCCAAAATCAGCCTCAGCGTCTAGGGAACAATTAGTTCTACTCATTTGCATGCTCTTTCACTAACCTCGTGTGTTTTGTTATCATAACCCATCCTTTCCGAATGACCTCATCAGTGTTCTGTCCATCTATTGATAGAATTCAGCTCTAACGGCTAGTAGTATTGAATAAATGAAAAACTCCAATAGCCGTAAACAGTTCACCTTTCTAAACAAAGTACAAATGAGATTAGTTGGCTAACACCACAAGTCAAGGATTGGTCAAAAGATAAAAAGGAAAGGGATAAGAAAGGTGAATACGAATACGCGTATTTCGGCCACAAAGTAGCCCTCCTCAGCGTACTGAAGTTGAATCGTCACGACAACTCAAGTCGAAGTGAGCTGTTTATGGCTATTGGATTTTTTCATTTATTCAATTCTGTTCATCTGTTTTTAAGTGTCCTCTTTAAACCCTCGTCCCTTTCCGCGGGGGGAACCATCCGCTACCTGCAACGTTGGGTCGCATTCCCTGCCTTTCACAGTCTCCTTGGTGTTTTGTGTTGCATGTTCATGTGGTGGTGGAGTTTCACCTTCTTGTTTGTTGTGTCCTGGCTTGCGTGTTGTTGGATGGCTTTCGCGCAGCATCCTGGGGTGCAGTTGTGTGTTGGTTTATGGTATATGTGTTTTCATGAGTGTTGGATGAAGGGATTTTTACATGAGTGTGTCCGCCGCTGTGGGTGTAGTTTTCATGTTGTTGATTTTGCATGTGGTATTGTTCCTATTTACGGGTGGTGACTTAACACCCCCCGCCACTCGCCTTGCGGCGGTTTGCGGGGTATCATGTATATGTTATGTAGATATAGAACCCTCGCCCTTGTCAAACACTCACCAGCCAGGGGCTTACGAGAGAATTATCTCTGCACCAGCGGTTCGCCGTTTATACGCAATAAAATAAAATTAATGCAAATATATCATATACTCTCTAGCTTGGCTATACTATACAGCATTGATCTATGCTAGTCTCAAGCACTCACACTCAATCAGGGCTAGCGAGAGACTTCTCTCTGCGCCAGTGGCCCGTCAGTCACATGTAATATAATAATAAAAGCAAATTAATCACACACTCTCTAGCTTGGATGTACTAAATAGCATTGATCCTTGCTAGTCGCAGGCACTCATACAACCAGGGCTTTCAAGAAGTTTCCCTCTGCGCCAGAGGCCCGCCAATCACTCACTTGCTTGGGTATGCGTAGACGCCTTAACCCTTGCAAAACTCACTCACTCACTCACAGGTCTACCGTGGAATTTCTTCTGGCGTTAGTCTTGTGACTCGCACTTTGGGAAAGGTAAGGAATTTGCCTAGAAGCTTGTTTGAAGTTTCCCCTTCCATCCGTCTCTCTCTGTAGGGGGGCGCTTCCGCTACCTGTAACATTGTTTGACATTCTCTACCGTGTCATTGGGGGAGGAGGCCATTGCATTTGCATGTCCATTTGGTAGTGGAATTTCGGCTTCTTCTTTTCAAATTCTAGCTTGCGCGTTATTGGATGATGTTTTACTACATCAAAAGATGTTTTTGTTTGTTAGTCTGCTGGCAGATCCAAGGATGATATTATTTGATTAAATTTTCAAAATATCTATCAAACATTGGTTAGAGTGGTGATATGCTTGTAGATAGGATATTTGGTTAAGGCGGTGGATTTGGTAGAATTTTCTATGAACTCAGAAGTGTAGAGGACACATGATAATTGATTGATAGCATTTTTGTGCACCTTCTTATGGTAAAGAGACTCAAACAATGATGAGAGTAGACGTAAAACTTATTTTTATGCTTTCATTCCTTACAATAATATTTTTTACACTTACCAAAAAAAATAAGGTTGACAAACTTTGGGAAGAAGTCTTTGGGCATTTTCCCACGGAGATCTTTCCACCTAGGCAAGAAGCCACAAGCATCAAAAAGATCATCAGCTTTTCCGATGTTTTCAGCGGCTTCATCTTGGAGTGGGGTTAGACGCAGATAGCTTCAAAAAATACAATTCGAATGCTTTCATCAAGTTATGCTAGAAATTTTATGATATAAATTGTTTAGTTCTCAAGGTATTGTAGGGGTATAGTGCGGGAGTTGGGAGAAATTTGGAAAAGAGAGGTGGATGTCGGAGTTATTGAGAGGCAATGGCAGTTAGAGAATGGTTATAGAGTGGAATATGCTACTAGAGTGAGGTAGTTAGAAGAATATAATAGCCATTTCGAACAGAGTTTAGGAAGGTAAATAATATGCAAAGCTAAAGAGTGAGATGTTATGTGCAATACGAGGAGTAGGGATATTTTGTATCAGGTTAGTTCGTTCTTACAAATTCGCCAATTTTACTATGTCTCACAAGTACAGCCATTTACTCGCCCAGAGTACATCAAATTCCTACCCCAAACCGAGAGGCTACTACTATTAATAACCATCTGCTGCGGCACTCAATTGCTTTCTCCCTGCGGTCATTACTTTTTTACTTTATAATACCGTATTCCTCTCTCAACATCCTCTCTTACTTCGACTATTATCCCGTTCCTGTTCTCCATTACCATAAAATGTTACCTACCAGAAATAAACGCAATTATTTACTCAAAGAAATGGTATACAATCACGCTAAACACCACTTCCTTCTTTTGATTGCTTGTAAACATGTAGACCGGATTAAAAAATCAACATCAGTGGTTCAGCTATTACTTCTACTGATAATTTCCCATCATTCGCTTGACCTACATCTTCATCTTGATCTCATTCTCTTCCTGCCTCTTGGCGAGGACAAATGTGTTTAGAGCTCACTCCTGAGAACCGGTTGGACCCTACCTGAGTCTACTATATATCAGTGGTTCCCAAAGTGGGCGCTACCACCCCCCCGGTGGCGGTGCTCTAGACTTGCAGGGTATTATGTAAATGTAGATTTAGAAAATTAGATTCGGTGGTTATGCATCAAATATTTACCTGGATAGTCATTTTCCAAACCATTCGGTTACAACGTTATTATCAAGACTGTATTGGTATGTTATTTATCATTCATCGCATGATATTTGTATTATTTGTATTATTTCATGTATTTCGTGGTAAACAACAGTAAATGAAACTTGATTTTTGATGTTGAATCATCACCCGCCTCACCCTTTCAGTGGATAGCAGGTTACCATTATATATATATATATATATATATATATATATATATATATATATATATATATATATATATATATATATATATATTATTAAAAATACACATGTGCTGATAGACATTGTCAGGTGGCACACAAGTCCCAAATAATTGCAAAAGATAATACATAAAACTAGACTTCAAAACACAAATCTCTTTAACAAAACAAGTGAATACCCATCCCATTTACAACCATTTATCAGCAAGAAAAAAAAAGATAAATTAAAAATAAAATTAAGCTATTACATATAATACATTACACCACACATCAATCAAATTATTACATATATGCCTTACATCTATTCTTAAAAGTATACACTCTGTTAGGAAAGGGCTCGAATATTTTTGCAGGTAAAGTGTTCCACTCAACAATTGTTCTATTTAGAAAAGAAAATTTTTTTTTATTTGTTCTCTGTGCCCGGCATTTTATCTTAAATTTGTGATCATTTCTCCCTATAAAATTTGGGTTCCCCGCCTCTTTCCTAAGATCTGCCCAAGCTTTCTCCCCCTTCAAAATTCGGAACATTCCACAAAGTCTGCTTACTTTTCTTCTAGATTCTAGAGGTTCCCAGCCCAGCGTTTCTAGCATGTCAGACACACTCTCCATCCTCCCATGCTTCCCCAGTACATATCGGGCAGCCTTTCTTTGCACCTTTTCCAGTTTTTTAATATGACCTTCTTCATGAGGGTCCCATACAAGAGAAGCGTACTCTAAAATTGGCCTTACTAGGGTCTGATAAGCCTTCTCCTTGGTTGCTCTAACGCTCCCTTTGAGGTTTCTCATTACCCAATGAAGAGTTTTGAAAGCTTTCTTATAGATGCACTCCACATTTAGCCCCCACCCTAAGTCCTTAGTTAAATATACACCTAAGTATTTGACAGTATCACTTCTAGGAATGACATTTTCTGAGAATTTATATTCCCTATTGTTTCCAATTACCTTATTGCTAAAAGTGATTGATTTGCATTTGTTAACATTAATATCCATCCCATTTTTTGTCACCCAATCTGCCATTTTATTAATGTCCCTTTGAAGTTTGTCACGGTCTCTGTCATTTTCGACTTTCCTGTAGATAATACAGTCGTCTGCAAAAAGTCTTATCTGAGAATTAATATTTATTGGGAGATCATTTATATATATTAAAAACAAGAGCGGGCCAAGTACGCTTCCTTGTGGGACTCCCGATGTTACCCTTGCTTTTTCAGAATACACTTCTCCTAATTTTACCCTTTGTGTTCGACCTTCCATGAAATTTCTGACCCAAGAGATTACTCTTCCATCTGTGTGTAGTGGCAATTGGCCCATCTTAAGCATTAAGAGATCGTGGTCAACTTTGTCAAAGGCTTTTGACAGGTCGACTATTATAGCATCCACCTCTATTCCCGCATCCATAGAGTCGAACATTTCTTGGCAGAACCCTAATAGCTGAGTTTCGCAAGAGTGCCCTTTTCTAAAACCGTATTGGCGACTATACAACCAATTCTCACTCTCCCACAAGTCCCAGAGTTAATCAGCCATTATCTTTTCTAATAGCTTGCATACACAACTGATGTCAAGCTTACCGGTCTATAATTATCAACTAGTGCCTTATCTCCTCCTTTGAAAATTGGCGTAACATATGCCTCCTTCCAATCATTTGGCAGGGCATTATTGTTTAAGGTAACATTGAATAAATGATTTATATAATTTGAAACTACACTACCGCCCAATTTAAGCAAGTCAATTGAGATACCATCTGGCCCTTTTGATTTATTTGCCCTCATTTTCATAATTTTTTTATAAATTTCTGCGCTGGTCGTTTTAATACTTTTGGTATTTAATATTTTTTCGCCTCCTTGTTGACTCAGAGATGAATCTACAGGATCCTTTTTATTTACCATAACCTTAAATACACTTGCATACCAATTGTTAAACGTATTAGCCTTTTCCTTATCATCAACGATTAGTGTCCCATCCTCTTTTTTTAAAGCTGTTATGTTTTCCCTGTTGCCTTTCCTCCTCCGGAGGTACTTGTAAAATATATTTCCATTATCTATCCCGATTATTTTCTGTAGAAAACTATCTTTGGCTATTTTCTTTTCTCTATTTAATTCACGAACTAATTTTTTGTAAATTATGAGCCATTCCGAGCTCTCGTTCCGTTTTTTGTGAATCACTCTCAGTTTTTTCTTCAAGGATCTAATTTTGCGGTTGTAGGACTCTGGATCAGTATTTTCTTTAAGAATTTTTTTCGGAACAAATTTATTTAATCCCTCCTCCATTATCCCCTTAAATGTTTTCCAGATTTCTTCTACATTCTGCCCACCACTTACCCATTGCGAATACTTTTCCCTTAAAAAGGTCTGGAACCCTTCCCTATCACCCCGTTTATATTGCCAAACTATCTTTTTGTTTACTAGCCCCTTATACTGAGCCCTCTCCCAGTTTAGATACATACGCACAGCTGAATGGTCACTTATTCCCGGAAGGACATCGACTTCCCCTACCCACTTTTTCGGTCTCACAAGTATGACGTCGAGGATGTTTCCCCCGCGCGTGGGTTTTTCCACCATCTGTACAAAACCCTCCTCGTTTATAAGACGACTAACGATTTCTTGGGCCTTCCCACCCCCCACCGTGACCTCGTCTGCCGACCATTGAATACCTGGAAGGTTCAAGTCCCCCGCTATGAGGGTGTGATCCTCAGGGTTAGCCGAGCATATGTCTGCTAATACCTCGACTGCGTACATCCCTTCGTTGGGGCTTCTGTACATTTCTCATTTTGTCTTTGTCACGCATTTCTCATTTCTGTACATTTCTGTACATTGTTCTGCAACTATTTTTAAAATTTTCCCTCCATTCCTACCTTTAACATGAACACACATCATCTCACAATCATTTCTTACCCATTCCAATGTACTTATTAGGTTTTTATCTACACATATGAATATCCCCCCTCCACGACCATCCCTATCCCTTCTGTAAACTGCCAAATTTCGAGGAAAAATCTCGTTTGACATAATATGATCACTTAGCCACGACTCCGTACCTATCACAATATCCGGATTACATGCATCAACTAACGTCTCGAAATGGCATACTTTATTTAGAATACTTCGGCAGTTTACCTGCAAAACTACTAAGCCCTTACCTTTCTTTCCTTCGGTATTGCGAGGTCCACCTCTTGTGCCCATTACAGGTTTCCCTGCTCACTGAGCTTTAGTGCGACATTTTTAAACAGATTTGACAAAACCAGGGATCCCTTCCTGTTTAAATGCACTCCATCGCGGCCCAAGTGTCTATCACCGACCCAACAGTTTGGGCCCACAAATGTCAGACTTTGTTGCACGCAAACCCACTCTATTCCTTCGTTGATGGCGTCAATTCTCTTCCAATGTATGTCCCTTCTACGAAGAATTCCACTAATAACAATTTGAGCACTTTTGAACTTATTTTTGGCCGAGGTCGCCAAATCCCAAATAAAACCGATTAGATGGTCTTCTGACTTAGCACTTTTTACGTCATTTGTCCCTACGTGAATTATGACAACACTTTCATCACCATCACTAGCCATATTAGCTATTTTATTATCCAATTGTTCCACTCTTATCCCCGGAAAACACTGAACGCCTTCATTGATACTTTCGCCACAATCTCCGACGAAACGTATTATGGAATCACCAAATATTTTCACTTTGGGTGGCCCTGGATCACCAAGAGACGTCCCCTCCCTTGACACTATGACCTCCCTCATCGGAAGCACTTCCCTCTTCGGTCTCACATTTATCCTATCCTTCCTTCCATCTCCTCGCTTCTTTGGCTGCTCTCTCCGTAGGATGCTTTCCCGTATTCCTCCAGCCCGATCGGCATCCGCGTCACATGAGCTTGTTCCACTTCTGGTCGGCCTTAAATCTTCCGGTTTCCTCTTATCACACCTCCGGACAAAGTGGAGATCATCTTCGATTTGCTGTTTCACCCGCCGCCTCATCTCTGTTAATGATGCTTTCAGTTCCTCATTTTCAGCGGAAAGACTGAAAATTGTCTTCCGAGCGATGTTTAAATCCGCTTGCAGCTTTTCAATTACCTCCTCCTTTTCTTCTAAACCTCTTCGATTTTTCTGACTTTCACACTTACTGCACTGCCAATTATCACTCACGCAATCCTCCAGTTTACTCTTAGAGCAATTAAAGTGGTACCAAGAGCAACACCCACTACACTGGACTCCATTTCTCAATTTTCTACGGCAAATAACACACTTTACATCCACCGCCATGCCCTTTCCCATTTCGCCCAAGGCACTGTGCCTTCTAGCGGTCACTAAACCTCTCGAGCGGTCGCTAATGCGCAGCTTGAAAACACGTCCGTCTCCCTTGAGGGTCTGTGAGTGAGTGATATTCTTGTTATAGTACTAATATATGGCTTGTTGTGTTATTTTATGATGGTGAAGTATATTGCGAAAATAAACGACCAGTATATAGTTCATGTTTTCAAGAAAGAGCCATATTTAGTATAAAAGGAGGACCTTTTCTCTCATACTTCGTATATATACTTCGCATACTTCGTACATACTTTAAGAAGGGAATAGAACATCTGCTCCTCAGTATCAAAGCAAAAAAAGTACCAGGTCTGGAAGAAGTCCCTTCTAGAATATTATTAAGGAATTAGCTAAAGGGATTCTACCTATGTATCTATTAATCTACATGATACCCCACAATCCGCCGAAAGGGAGTGTGGTGGGTGGTTTTAGGTCACCACCTGTAAAAGGGAACAAAAACACATGCAAAATAAACATATACATGCAAACTTATGCACCCAGACTCAGTGGCGTATACATTCAAGCAAAAATCCTTTCAACATACACGTATGCAATAACATACATGCATGTTCTGCATAACCCACCATATGACACAATAAAAATTATTCCCCTAAGCAACAATTCAGTTGATCGACGAATAGATGAAATAGCTAAAAATGTTTTAGATATATTGTGCAGCATCCTGAGAATAGCAGAATTTGCATTACAGTTGGACGAGTCAACTTTGCCAGGCAATGAATCTGTATTCCGGCTTACATCTATGTCTGCTTACTCGGGCTTACGTACGCCTTATTAAATATGAAAATCTACCTCAAGAGTTGTTGTTCGCCAGGCAATTAGAAACACCTTGAAGGGGAGTCCATATTTCGTATCGTAGAGCAGTCCTTCAGGGTAAAAAAATCTACTTTCTAACATCCAGCCAACTTGCATAAAAATATGACGCAGCGATTTGAGTATCTTCTTTTTTTTGGAAATTCCAGACGGGGTGATAAATCCGTTTGTATATAATGAGGAAGTTTTAGTGTTAGATGAAGAATTAATTGGACTACAAATGACGTTGAGTTGAAACCAAAGTTTAAGATAAATTATCAAGAGTTTTGGTTACAGAAGGCGGTTTCCGATCGTTATTCTGCATTATGGATGGTGTTTAAAAAACTGCTTCTTGCATTTCCGACTTCATATTTGGTGGAACGTGGTTTTAGTGCAGTCATTTAGCATATTTTCAAGCAGAGAAACAGACTTCAGGGTTGTGAACGTGGAGATTTAAGATTCATGCTAAGTGACATTTAATCGGACGTTGGAAAACTGGTATCAGATCATCAAGCCCATCCATCCGGTTAAAATTTCACTTGATGGAAATATATTATTTAACTGAGCAAATGTTCTAATTAATGACTTCTAGACCAAGAAAAACTATAATCAATAGCCACAAAATGGTTTAACTAATTATCACAAAAATGATTGGTTACTCAATTTTCATTAATTAAAAGTGTTCATGTTACATAATTGTTTAATTTAAGTAGAAAAATAACATTTTAACCTCTAAAAAAAGCTTCATTTAAATTATTTGTTTATCCAAGTGACCAATGTATGGTTGAGTGCAAATAATTTGCGATGGTTCGTCTTGAAACTCCGGATCTGAATTTATTCATTAAGTTCAATTTAGCATTGAGTCGAATTTCTTCGACGAATTCCCTCAACTCCGAAAGCACTTCTGAGACACTTTTCGTTTCATCGTAACAGCTTCTAACGAAACTGGATTGGGGGTATTTCTAACCCCACGCCTTCAATGGGGAGCACATATCAGGACAATATGCGAATCCGCTTTAAAGAAACTCGGCTTCATTAAACGGGTGGCGGGGAAGTGTAATGAGAAAGCTAAAGAGAGGTGTTATTTTGATCTAGTTAGACCTCACTTGGAATATGCCACAAGTATTTGGGATCCTTGAGAGAAAATCTGGCAAAATTAATTAGATTAAGTCCAGAGCAAATCCGCCAGATTCGCCAAAATTTGTTAAAATAAAAAGACGTGTGTGACAGGCTTTTTAGGGCAATTAGGCTTAGAGCCACTTGGGATGCGAAAGGAACAAGCAAAAATTAGACTTTTAGAAAAGTTCAGAACAAACGAGTTTACAATGACACTAAAGGAATCATTATGTCCCCGTACTATTGAGGTAGATAATACCACAAGGAATAAGATTGATTCCAGCACAGATTCTATATAGATGTTTCTGTGTTTTTGACTGTGTCCATTAGTGCTAACTTCATATGCATTATTATTCACGTCCGTGAGACTTTCACAAAAATTATAAATATATATATATATACATATATATATATATATATATATATATATATATATATATATATATATATATAAAATATCTTCGAAATGGAACGCTCATCGGCGACACACAAATATATAAAAACACAGATGTAGATTTTTAGAATATAGAGACACAAAGAAAGGACACTCACAATTTGTTATTTTACGTTTCGACAGCACGGCTGTCGTCTTCAGAAGATTCTGAAGACGACAGCCGTGCTGTCGAAACGTAAAATAACAAATTGTGAGTGTCCTTTCTTTGTGTCTCTATATTCTAAAAATCTACATCTGTGTTTTTATATATATATATATATATATATATATATGTATATATATGTGTATATATATGTATATATATATGTATATATATAAATATATAAAAACACAGATGTAGATTTTTAGAATATAGAGACACAAAGAAAGGACACTCACAATTTGTTATTTTACGTTTCGACAGCACGGCTGTCGTCTTCAGAATGGCGTTCTCGGGGAAGAGCGGAGAGGATTTGCGGGGGAGGGGTGGGGGAAGGAGAGGTAAAGGGACCAATAGGAAATGAACAAGGGGGTGGGGGGGATATGTAGGCAGCCAATTGATGCATTCAGTGGGCTTGGTTCAGCCCGGGCGGTTTGAATGATTGGGCCACCCAGATATGCGCCATCTCGCGGGTTCTCACCTCTATTATACTCGCAGATTTGGGAAGGATTTCAATCACCGAAACAGAGAAGCAGTCGTCAAAAGATTGGCCCAAGACCCAAACCCTTCTTATCAAAAGGATATTCTCTCTTTTCTTTCCAATTTCGGTCCCAAAGAAGGTCTCTCCCCCACAGACATATCCATTCTTTCACCACCTAATCCTAAGACTCCCCATTTCTATTTGCTACCCAAAATACACAAAACCAATAACCCCGGACGCCCTATTGTCTCCAGCATCAACTCACCCACAGAACGAATCTCCGCATTAATAGACCACCACCTTCAACCGATAGCCACTTCACTCCCTTCTTACATTAAAGACTCGCACCACTTTCTGGAACGTCTACACTCAATCCCAATTCCGCACAACACAACCATTCTCATGGCCACGATAGACGTCACATCTCTGTACACCTCCATTCCCCACAAAGAAGGCTTAGAAGCCCTGAAACATTACCTCTCCCTACGATCCACACCACACACCCCATCCACAGATTTCCTCCTCGAATTAAGCCAAATCGTTCTTACCAAAAATGCTTTTCAATTCAATGACAAAATATATTTACAAATAAAAGGCACTGCAATGGGCACGCGTATGGCTCCTGCATACGCCAATCTTTTTATGGGTAAACTAGAACACGACTTTCTGCAACAACAAACCCTAAAACCACTTTTCTGGGCCCGCTATATCGATGATATTTTCCTCCTTTGGTCCCACGGACGCGAAACTTTATCCTCTTTCATTTCCTCTCTCAACTCCTCCTCCTCAGTATCATTCACTTCCTCTATATCCGACTCGAATATTACCTTCCTAGATATCGATATTCACCTCCAAAACAATACGTTTCACACTTCAGTCCACATTAAACCAACCAATAAGCAACAATATCTTCATTTCGACAGCTGCCATCCTCCTCACACAAAGCGCTCCATCCCATTCTCACTCTCTATCCGTGGCTTCCGTCTCTGCAACAACACCCCCTCCCAACAGAAATACTTGTACCAGCTGCATGAATCCCTCAGAAAATGTGGGTACCCTGAAAAACTGCTAAACAGTAAAATCCTCAAACCGTCAACACAATACACTCCCCTCCCCAAACCAAACCGCCCAAAATGCCCTAATCTTATCACCACTTTCTTCCCCGGAACACACAAAATTAAACATCTAATCCGTGACCTCTTCCCAATTATCAATAACACTCAGTCCACATCACTTTTATTCCCACACTGTCCCTCTGTTTCATTTAAACGCCCGTCGAACCTGCGAGACATCTTTAAGTCCACAAATCCAACTTCAAGCACCCCCGTCTCTCCCCCGCCCCTATCCGCACCATGCAACCGCCCACGCTGCAAATGCTGTCATCTTTTAAGACCCTCCCCCTCACTCAGTACCAACTCCCAAACACTCGCCACCTGTACCTCAAAAAATATTATATATCGCCTCTCCTGTAACTTCTGCCCTGCCTTCTACGTGGGCGAATGCACGACCGCACTTTCCCTCCGCATGAATAACCACCGATATTCCACCAAATCTCCCACCTTTCTTAATTATCCCATTAGGCACTCACACCGCTTCCCACAACCAATCTTTTGACGACTGCTTCTCTGTTTCGGTGATTGAAATCCTTCCCAAATCTGCGAGTATAATAGAGGTGAGAACCCGCGAGATGGCGCATATCTGGGTGGCCCAATCATTCAAACCGCCCGGGCTGAACCAAGCCCACTGAATGCATCAATTGGCTGCCTACATATCCCCCCCACCCCCTTGTTCATTTCCTATTGGTCCCTTTACCTCTCTTTCCCCCACCCCTCCCCCGCACATCCTCTCCGCTCTTCCCCGAGAACGCCATTCTGAAGACGACAGCCGTGCTGTCGAAACGTAAAATAACAAATTGTGAGTGTCCTTTCTTTGTGTCTCTATATTCTAAAAATCTACATCTGTGTTTTTATATATTTGTGTGTCGCCGATGAGCGTTCCATTTCGAAGATATTTTATATATATATGTGTGTGTGTGTGTGTGTGTGTGTGTGTGTGTATATGTATACGTATGTATGTACATATATATATATATATATGTATATATATGATTACTTGAGGGATGACCAGTTTGGTTTTAGGAAGGGGAGAGGTACGAGTGATGACATTGCAGTAATGAGATTATTAATCGAGAGGAATATAGAATACAACCAGGAGGTAATTGCCTGTTTCGTAGATTTCGAAAAAGCGTTTGATAGAGTGAATTGGGAAAAACTAATGGGTGTATTGCAGAAAATAGGAATAGATTGGAGAGAAAGGAGGCTAATCCGCAACCTGTACATGTCTCAGACTACACAGGTGCGAGTGGGGAACGGGGAGTCCGGATAGGCAGTGTTAGGAAGAGGTGCAAGGCAGGGTTGCCCATTATGAACGTTGTTTTTCAACGTATATGTGGAGGAAATGATTAAAGAGGCATGGACAGAATTGGAGGTAGGAATGAAAGTGGGTGGGGAATTCGTAAAATCAGTTAGGTTTGCTCATGACCAAGCTTTAGTTTGTCAGTCAGCCAAGGGGCTGCAAGCATTGCTTAGTGAATTGGAAATTCAGTGCGACGGGTATGGGATGAGAATCAATATTAATAAAACAAAGGTTATGCGATTTTCTATAAATAAAATGGCTAAGCTTAACATTAAAATAGGAGGGATGAAACTAGGACAGGTAGAACAGTTCACGTATCTCGGAAGTGTTTTGGACCAACACGGCCAAAGTAGTAAGGACGTAAGGAGAAGAATTGCGCTAGGCAAAGAGGCCTTCACAAGGAGGAGGGAGTTGATGACAGGGACGTTAAGTAAGGATATTAAGAATAGACTCGTAAAAAACTTTGATATGGAGCGTAGCTATGTATGGCGCGGAAAGGTGGTCATTGAAGCAGGAGGATAGACGTAGACTGGAGGCTTTTGAAATTTTGGTGTGGACAAGAATGGAGAAGGTGAAATGGAAAGAGAAGAAAACAAATGAGGAAGCTCTTGGTATGATGGGCGAAGAGACGGGTTTGTTAGGAGAAATCCTATGGAGGCAGGAAAAATGGATGAGGGGCGTATTGACCGGCAGTGGGATGTTGAAGACTGTAATTGAGGGGAGAATATTGGGCAAACGAGGAAAGGGAAGGAACAGGATAGGGATGTTGGACGGGATGAAGGGAGGAAGAAAGTACTCAGAGATGAAGAGGGACCTGATTTAGAGTAGGATGCTGGATTTTGTGTTTTGCTAGGAGTCACAAATTATTTATTTAGTACCTGTGTCCATCCCAAAACCTACCTTAACCGGTAGATTACCTAATAATAATATTATACATACATACATATATATATTTATATATATATATATATATATATATATATATATATATATATATATATATATATATATATCTTTGAAATGGAACGCTCTTCGGCGACGCACAAAATATAAAAACACAGATGTAGATTTTTAGAATATATATATATATATATATATATATATATATATATATATGTATGTATGTATGTATGTATGTATGTATATACACACACACATACACGCGCACACACACATAGAAGCTATGGTCCCGTGTTGGTGATTTAACAATTTGTTTTTAAGAGCGTTTTGCGAATATATGGAGGGGTCTTAGCATGAATTTCTGTTTTTGGCAGATTTTCTTCCGGAGTCCCAATCAATCGACGGTAGGATAGTGTCACTGGCGATTTTAATTATATTGCTGCTATGTTTGTACCTGAGAGTTAATATTTGGTCGTCGAGGTTGAGTGAAATATATTAATTGGAACCTGGGGATCTATGAAATGAGCTCACAAATACGCTTCTGTCGTCGTGGTACCTTATGTTGCACCAAATGTAATTTTCGTCGTATTCATTTCGTAGGCTATTGTGTTGTGAATTTACAGAAATGAATACTCCCCTTGCCTATCCATTAAGCTTATCCTTTCTGTAAATCCTGAAACCGCGGGGAAATACTCATTGTTTGCTATATCTTCCGTAAGCCAACTCTCCGTTCCAACTTATGTCTGTTTTGTACAACTAAAAATATGCTAAATATCCGATAATTTATTTTTTATGCTACGCCAATGTAATGCTATAGTTTGTATTCGGCCTATCACTTTTTGTTTCAGGGTTTCCTGTATGCTCACAAATTAGTTTCACGAGGATTCATTGTTAACAGAGGCAAAAGTATTACATTCACTCACAGGACTATCTTTAATGTTTTTCGAGGCACCAATTTTATTGACTCTACGCGGGTTATTTGTCGTTTTATCGGAAGTATTTATTAGTTTTATGATTTTTGCTATCTGAGAGTCATAGCATGATCTGAAGTGACAAAAAGCGCTGGGTCCTACTTTATTTTCCCAAATATATGACCTGCGTTCTTGCCTACTAACTTTGCTAAGTCAGTAGGCAAGTAAGTAGGTTAGTAGGCACATATGTATGCCTACGTACATACGTATACAAGGTCTGTCCAAAAAGTAGTATGATTTAATGCAACAATTTCAGAATGCAAAAATCAATCGCCTTGACCGGGACTCGAACTCGATTCCGAGTTAATCTTAAACCTATCTGTTCTATGCTTAATCTCTATTAATTTATTGACATGATCTCTCCTTCCGTAGCACGATGAGGATAATAATAAATTTTCAACCTCACTGCTAAAGGGACATCCTACCAATTTATGCAAGAGATTTAATCTGTAATTTTACCTTCGATCGGTGAGTGAATGAGGCCTAGCTCCTGCAATACACTACATACTACACTGCTTGATATTCCTTGATACACTACTTAGTTTATCAAAGAAATAATAAAGAAAACTCTAAGTATGCATTCAAATATAAATTGCGAAAATGTTTAATTAAACCTGGAAACATTTAACAAATAGATGGAAGAAATATACGGAGGAACCATATGGTATAGACATGGAAAGAAATAGTTTTACTGCTAGACACACTCGCCGTATGGTAGCGTTCTTTTAGGAAGTTTACTCTGCTAATTTAGACGAATATATGCCGTAAACGGAATGTACCGAAAAACAAATTTTGAAATGACCTCCCTTCCTCGCCCCCCTGAAACAACCATATTTCTTTTCAGAGCAAAGAAATTTCCTTCCAAGATAGGCCAACTCTAGCACGATTAGGTGACCATCATAATCTCTCTGATTATGTAAGAAAACACGGATAGAATAATGCTCTCTTAAGTTTTTTACACATTTAATGGAGTTTTCGCCTGTGCGCTCCGGGGTTGTCAGCGTCATTTAAGTTCTCATACACTTCCTGGACATATTCAGCAATTTATTATCAAACATTTCGCATGAATTTGATCTACATGGAAGAAAGGTTCTGAGGCAATCTTCAGGTTTTTCTGTTGTGTCTGAGTAGAAGTGACCATTAATTGAAATACAGCGTTGAATTTTAACAAGAATAGTCGGATTCGTTTCCAGAACTCGCGTCACATTTCCGATTTTTTTATGAATACTACACACTTTAACCCTTCATATATTTGGATGTGGGATAGCAATGCTTGCAAATAGTATAAGGTGAAAAAGTTTCGTCATTGGTGTGAGCACCAGTCGAGAGAAAATTATAATATAGAATCAACGAACTTATCTACTATCTCTCAAAAACATCGGATAGTTTTCTCGATCTACGTCATTGAGAGGAACACATTACATACAAACAAATTTGATTTTGCATCTATGATAAAATATTCGTAAAATATTATTTGTTTTATGAAATTCAAATATTTTCTCACTGATGTAACTTTAAAAATAGGTGAATAGTTATAAGTGAATTAGTTTTGGCACAGCATTGCATGCTAAGAGGAAAAATCAACCGCGTTTTCCAAATTTAACTCGCAATGAGTGCCCTAAAGTTTTGTCCCATGATAAATTATTGTTAATCCTTTCAATGATCAAATTATTTCAATAAGGCAATTATTAATCCTCAAACCCAACATCCATCGAATAACTTCCGTCCATTTTCTAATTATTCCCTCAAACGCCTGCGAAACGTAATCACTTTGCAAAGCCCTTTTACCTACTGAAACCATGGCAAATATAACAGTGGACGAACAAGGAACTGTCAAATTGCCCAAACAGATTAAACCCAACAAATCCCCGAGTCCCGAAAATATACCACATAGGGTGTTTTAAAACATTCAGCTTCTAACATCTCGAAGTATTATTTAACAAATCCGGGAAAATAGGAAAACCGCGCTAATAACTCCTATTTCAATTGGTATTTAAACTTTGGAACTGTTATCAAGAGACAAAAATATGTCAAAACAATAATTTAAAGTGTTAAACAATTCATAAAGTAAATAGACACATCGTATACATCTTTAGAAAAATTCGCAAACACGCTAAATATTGGGGCGTATTCGCGTACTTCGGTTCTGCACTTTGTTCTGAGTGATTGTTTATCTGATTTCGAAATATAGTCCAAAATTTACGACAATCAGTGGTTGATCCCCATTCTCTTTAGTAAATGATTAAATGCATCTAGTAAATTAGTAATTGCTCATTCTTAATTTAGTCTGATTTTTATCGAATCCATCGAGTTATTGCTTATAGAGTTTGGGTGGGAATCATTAGAAGAAAGACGATTTAATACTAGGTTGAACTAACTAAATAAATTCAGATCCGCATGTTTCAGCACCGTGGTCCTGCCAATTATTCGCACGCCAGCATACATTGATCGCTTGAATCATGCATATAAAATTCGGGAAATAGAAGCCAGAACTAGCAGACTCAAGGACTATTTCTTCTCACGGACAATTCGGGATAGTAACTGCAGGGTTATAGATGGTAAAAAGTCCACTTGCCATTCACAGTGTGTCGGGATTAATCACTTCTACTCAATGACTTGCACTTTCACTAACCTCGTGTGTTTTGTTGACAAAATCCATACCGTATGACCGCATTAGAATTCCTTTAAAAATATGGTGCTCGTTATAGTGATGCTGGCTCAGTTTTGTTTGTTTTCAAGTTTCCCCTTCCATCCCGCTTGACATTCCCTACCAGTATCCTTGGGGGAGGAGACCATTGTACGTACGTCCATTTGGCAGTGGAATTGCGTCTTCTTACTTTTCAAATTCTAACTTGTACGTTATTGGATAAATTTTTACTACATTCTAAGGAGTAATTGTTAGTTAGTTGCTAGTATATGTATTTGCTTTCATGTAATTTAGAAAAGGTTTTTGCATGAATTAAAATGGCACTGTGGGTGTCGGTTTCCATGCATTTGTTGATTTTGCATGAGGTTTTGTTCTCTTTTACGGGTGGTGACCTAACACACGCCACACGCCCTTGCGGCGGCGTACGGGGTATTATGAAGATGGTGATGTGGAATCCATGAAGATATCCGTCAGTTTAAGAAATTATTTAAAATCAAGTGATTATTGGTATCCATGAATTCAGAAGAAAGCGTGTCGGGCGATTGGAAAACCAGGAATAAAACAATAGAAGTGAACCCGCCGTCATATGCGTATAAAAATACCCTCTCCTTTAGAGAAATTCTTTTTCGAAATAATCCCTGTGCAAAACATCGCAACGGCTTTTAGAAATATGCCTTCCATACCTCTTAGTAAGATTTAAATTTTATTTACAACTATGTAAAGCTAATAATTAAAATATAAAGGCTGATGCCCAACAAACAGGTAGTCCAGCACTAATATAAGATAGGTAGTCCAGCACTAATAAGTGATAGATTCTCAGTTACAAACAAATATGAATCAGGCCAACAATTTCATCCGAAATACTTTATCCCATTACATCACCAAGGAAAAGCGTTCCTATGCAGCACTATTAATGAGCCTAATTAAGCTATTTATTTTTTCAGACCACGAAAGTTGATTATCACTACGGATATTGCCCTAATCTTGAACAATTCATGAAAATTTCCGTTCCCGATGCTACTCCCAATTAGAGATTTCGGCTCATTCTCCTATGATATGTTTAAATCTTTCATTACAGATGCCTTGTTTCTTTTCGCAAATATTCTGTGAACGACCCATTTAATGCCTTTTAAGTAAATACTCACTAGTTTACCTTCTCTCTAACCTACCAAATACACTCAACTCTCTTCATACTACCTTGATCAAAAAGTTCCCGGAATAACCACCGTGTGGCGCTCCCATCGTTCCGATTTGAGTTCTGTTTTTTTTGTTAAATTGGTACATCTGTTGTTGATATTCCCTTTAAATCTTAGTGTCATAACTTGACATTTGCAAAAGTTACGTAGCCAAGAGTACATCTATCTCTGTGTGTGTTGGCGATTTTTTACAATTTCAGAAATGGATTTAAATTTGCAACAACGAACTTGTATTAAATTTTGCGTAAAAAACGGATTTAGTGGCGCACGGACGTTGGAAATGTTGGAAAAGTGTTTCAGCAACGATTCTCTAAAAAAACGGTCGTTTACCAGTGGCACGAGCGGTTCAGAAGTGGTCGTGAGTCAATCGAAGATGATGAACGCAGTGGCAGACCATCGACATCGAAAGTCGGTGAAAAAATTGATAAAGTAAAAGAAATGTTGGTCAATAACCGCAAATTAACCATCAGAGAAATAGCGGAGGACTTGAACATTGCCTATGGATCCGCCCAAGACATTGTGGTTAATGATTTGGGTTTCCGTCGTGTAGCAGCAAAAGACCTCAATTTCATGCAAAAAAGAGACCGTGTTGACGTCGCAAAAGACATGATTTGCGAGGCTGAATCCGATCCCACATTCATCAAAAGGATCATTACTGGAGACGAGACGTGGGTTTATGAGTACGACACGCAATCCAGACATCAGGCAAGTGAATGGCGTTCACCAAATGAGCCGAGACCAAAAAAACCACGTCGTTTTCAGTCAAAAAAGAAGGCAATGCTGACGGTTTTCATGGATTACAACGGTGTAGTGCATCATGAATTTTTGCCAGAAGGCCAGACAGTAAACAAAGAGTATTATTTGGGCGTTATGAGACGTTTGCGTGAAGCAATTCGCCGAAAGAGACCAGAAATGTGGGCAGAAAACTCGTGGATTTTGCACCATGATAACGCACCGTCGCACAGTGCTATCATTATTCGTAATTTTTTGACGAAAAATGCAACAAATACCATCCAACAGCCACCGAATTCACCTGATTTGGCTCCCTGTGACTTCTTTCTGTTCAATCGAGTTAAAAAACCATTACGGGGAACGCGTTTTAGCAGCCGAGAGGAAGTAATGGAAAAATCGCAGGAAGCACTGATGGACATACCGAAAACCGACCGTAACTTTTGCAAATGTCAAGTTATGACACTAAGATTTAAAGGGAATATCAACAACAGATGTACCAATTTAACAAAAAAAACAGAACTCAAATCGGAACGATGGGAGCGCCACACGGTGGTTATTCCGGGAACTTTTTGATCAAGGTAGTATATAATACTGTATATATAATATTTAGGATACACTTTTTTGTCCTAAATCCAGGAATGGATATAGGTGCCTAAATTTACGCCCTCTTGGCGGGTTTGGACACTCTTCAAGACGGCATCCACCCTAAATTTGAGCGATTAAGGCGCCTAACTAATCAAAAAGGACATAAATACCCCGCTATCCACCAAAATGGTATGTGTGGCAGGGATTCTAACCACCAAGTGGTAAGGGTAGGTGGTAAGGGAGGATAGGAGAGGAAGGGGAAAGGGATAAATATTTAGTAAACATTTATGAGATAACGTGCAAATCTGTTCAGATGCTGGAGGAAGACTCGATTCAAAACATGGTTGAAATCACCCAATAAATTAGTTATAGGAAAAGAGGGAATAAAAAATAACCACAAATATGTAATACGACTGGCCTCCACCATAAAAATACACGTTATGCATAATTCCATTAGTTCCGTAAAACGCCCCGGATCGAAATGTGTCTATATTTGTGCCCACCAAAGACCTCCCGATTCCGGAGAAACATCAATTTCAGTACTAGAAAGAGAGGTTGCTAGTTTAAATACCTTTTATACAATTATCTTTGTATACAATGATAGTGTTCCCGGTCTACGGATGGAAGATAATAAACCTTTTATCTTCCATCCGTAGACTGGGAACACTATAGTATAGCAGGAGGTAAGGACAAGGGGTCATGTGATTCATTGCTTCGTGTTTTCACATCAAATTCGCAAAATCAATTAGTACTGACACCCACCAGAGGAAACAATATACTTGATCAAATAGCCATAAATTTATCCAGAGTCGTCCTAAATACAGCTACATTTGATGGACTTAGTGACCACAGATTAAGTTAGTTCAAATTAACTTGACTATGCAAAATCAGACACCTATAAGAAAACTTTGCTTGTTTGGCCGGGCCGATTACGAAGGATTAAGGCGTGACCTACAGCAGTCTAAATGGTACATTTAGAAAAGTAGTGGAAAAAGAGACATTGAGAGTTTGTGAAGTGCTTTTCTTGACTTCACTCGGGCTACAATAAAAAAACTCATACCTAGTAAATTTAAAAGTGACAGGAGGGAACCTAGATGGTACAACGTAGAGGAACGTAAAGCATTAGATTATCAAATAGCATGATAGTATTAAAAAACGAGGTGATCACACAAGGACGTGTCTCACAATAAACAAAATTAAATAATACATACATATAAAACAGCTAAGGCGTCAGCAAGAAAAATATGCCGCCAGGCGCAAATAGACTTTAAAAATAAAAGATAAGGTGAATATTTGGACGGTAACCAAAAAGCGTTTTGATCATATGTGCGCGAGGTTTAAGGAAACAAGTTGACAGTGCCATCCCTAAAAAGCAACGGGAAAGAACTTACCATCAGTTTGAAAAACCTAGAATATTAAACCACTATTTTCAAAGTTTTTTTAATAATAGTTCACAGGAGCAATCCGAGTCAATACCCGATCGCTAGCTTACCAAATGTTAGGATTTATTAGAAGGGTACTTGGTAAATGTGATGAAAAAGTCAAAGGGAAATGTTATCTGTCGTTGATTAGGCCTAGTTTAGAATATGCTACAAGTATATGGGATCCTCACGAAGTTGGATTATTGCCGAATTGGATCGCGTGCAGCGCAGAGGAGCTAGATTTGTAAAACGTTGTTAAGATAAACTTAGTAGCGTATCCAAAATATTAAAGCAGCTAGGCTGGGAATGGAGTGAATTTAACCTTCACGGAGTGAAGGTTAAATTACAGATTGTAGCTCTTACATAAATTGGAAGATCTATTTAGCAGTGATGTTGTAAATGTATTATTACCTCAGTCGTACTACTGTAGGAGAAACCATGCCAGTAAAATTAGAGAGATTAAGTGTAGAACAGATAGATTGAAGATGTAATTTTTTTCACGAACGACAGGGGATCATAATAAAATTTTTCGACCGCGGCAGTACCATGTTCGGGTAAAATGACTCTGATGTGTTTTCACCCCCTACCGCACACTCTAGCGGTGGCTCGCAGTGCATATAAATAAATACAACTCAATATCGCTCCCATGAACCCATGCCTGGAATTATAGGCAGGTAGCGGAGGTAGCACCCACAATGGTAATTGAATTTAATTTTTTGTCAATTATCATGCACTTCATCTTTTAGCCCCCCCATCCATCTCTATCGACAGATGTGGGAGAATTTGCAGGAGTGCGTGCCATTTCCCATCGTTCTCGTGATCTATCACCCTGCGATGCGGATGCCTTAGCGGAGTGAGGGAGGGGGTATGTGTAGAGCGTATTCTTTAATTACATTTCAACGAGGGAAATGACTCACTCGTCGTCCCAACCTTCCTCTGCCCATGAGCGGTTTCGGCACAAGTCCGCCAGCACGCTGGTTGAAGGGCAATGCCCAATGACGTGTGGATTCGCCCCACATCAACCTCTCACCCTGCGATGCTTTTTCGGAGGGAGAGGTGATGTTTAGGGAGTGTTCTCTGATTACTTAACAACCAGGGATAGAGAAGCTGTGCGAAACGACTCGTCCCAATCTTCCTCGGCCTAAGAGAGACGTGTCCTCCTGCCCGCTGCTTCAAAGGGTAATGCCCTGTGTCGTGGGATTCGTCCCAATCCCACTTCGCTGGTATAATTGGCGCACATGGGGAGCATCTCCGGTTGCTGGAATTCCATTTATCCGAAGTTTTAGTTATCTTCTTGAGGGACTCGGAGGGCATTAGTCAATCTCGTACCGAACCTGCTATTATAAGCAGTGAATTCAAGCTCATATGTAATATTATTCGCAAAAGTTGCAGAGTAAGCGATTAGCAATTATATTTACACAAAATTGGCATAAACATTATCCAGCGTAGGTATTCACGTTATGTAGTCACAACTCTAACAAATTTGTATGAAAAAATGAGTTAAATTAGCATTAAAAATGGAAGCATGTATATTGGTCGAGAACTGTTCTATTGAATTAAAAAATATCAAAGAGAATATTATTATTCCTGGAAACGATATCAATCAATATTTATTATGGTTAACGGTTTTTCTGACACATTTTTCATGTTTTGTACTTTTTATTCCTGTTTTTGCGTGTTTTTAAATCTGAGAGCTATCTCCTCTTGTCTTTTCTGCGGATTCCAAAAGTGCACTTTAGATATCTCAATCTGTTTCTGAAACTTTTCCAGCCTTAAATCCAGTACCAGCTCGAATAGTAGTCCCCGCTGCCTTTTCTCCTGTATTTACATTTGCGATTTGCAATTCATAGTTTTAATTTCCAGGGCTTCGAATGAAGTATTTAATATTAAGTAAGGCCCCATTCACTACTTCGGTGTACCACGTCAGACGCTATTACTTCAAAACGCGCCGTACGTTGTAATAAAACTATATTGAAATAGAACAAACCTAAGTTATTTCTTTGCTAGTAACTATTTTCAAATATATTTTAGGGAAATATTACAAATGCCGTTTACCGTAATTCATTTGAAAATATTGATATACTTTTCAGGAAAAATTGCGATGAATAAAGCCTATTGCAATTAAAGTCATGGGTACATAACTCAGTTCTTTGCAAGGTTACCGCATGTTGGCCAACTTTGACTGACGAGGCCTCAACAGAGACGAATTACTATGATTGTACGAGATCAAATTAAGCCATGGTATAATAAAATTTTATGTCATTCTTTGCCATTATTTTTGATATTTTCCCAGCAATAGATGTAATGAAGCGACGTGTTGCATCAGATTAGCCATTGAAAAAACATCTAGAAAAGTCACTGTGATTTTATTCCTACATCTACTTAATACCCCGCAAGCCACCGTAATAGCGTGTGGCGGGAGGTGTTAGGACACCACCCGTAATTAAGAAAGAAAAATAACCGTATGCAAAACCAACAAATTTATACAGTCCACAAACGAAACCTGGTAAACATTCATGCAAGAATAATTACACCCCACACATGCAAACACACAAACTACCAGCTAACACATAAATGTACCTGATTTCTTTGCTATGTTTAATTTTGTTCCGACATGTAATTTAAAAGTTTTTGATATTTCTAAATTAACTTTGGTTTTTTAATATCATGATATCTGATTGTTCTGGGAAAGAATAAGTATTTGAATCCATCTCCCTTATTTTATCTTTGTGGCCTGATCCACCTAAGCAGTGTGAAGCCATTACGAGTGTAATTTCTTTAGTGTCAACTATTTTGTTCTGAACCTTTCTAAAAGTTTACGTCTCGCTTGTTCTCTTCGTATCTCAAGTAGCTCCCAGCCTAAATCCCCTGAGAGACCTGTCACACTTGTGTTCTTATTATAACAATTTTTAACGAATCTGGCGGATTTTCTCTGGACTTTATCTATTTATTTTTGCAAAATGTTCTCCCAAGGATCCCAAATACTAGCGGCATATTCCAAATGAGGTGTAACTAGAGCAAAATAACATTTCTCTTTAACTTTTTCATTACATTTCTCCACCGCCCGTTTAATGAAGCCGAGTTTCTGTAAAGCGGATCCGCATATTGTCCTGATATGTGCTCCCCATGAAGGACGTGGTTTTAGAACTACCCGCAAATACTTATGTTACTTTTAAAGACTTCACGATTACTCGCAAGAGTCATACTTGAGAATTAATTTAATCTGAAATTTATGCTGAATAAAATTCAAAAGCTTCCTAAGGACACTACGTTGTGGAACATTCAATGTCACTCGCGTTTGAATGCAACAATTCAACAATTTCAGAGAGTAAAAATCATTCGCCTTGACTGGGATCCCAGTCAAGGCGAATGATTTTTTACACTCTGAAATTTTTGCATTGAAATGCACATTAGCGGATAACTCCGTTAAAAGTTACTGTTGCTGTTTCTTTGGAAATCACTCGCGTTTCTTTGGAAATGCTGCTCCTTTTACCCTTTATCAGACATGATGAAAAAAACTTTTCTATCTTACCTTCAGCTCACAACGAGGATATCGCTACTTTCACATTTCATTTCAACTTTTCTTTTAGTTTCAATTTAAGAAAATCTACCCTTGTCCAAAGACTGCTTAATGCTTCACGGAAGATATTTTCGTGTATTCTCTCCTTGCTTTTCAGTGAAACATGCTCTGCTATCTGAGCGCTTTTCAAAGGTCATGAGGATCAGCTGGACTGGGCGATTTGTTTTAGTATATTTTGTAGGTATGAAGTCTGCGATGCCCCCTTGCATGTAGACATCAGTATTAAAGATTCTTAGATGCTGGAAATACTTACATTTTCAATCATTTCAACTTTCATTCATTGACTCAATTCGTAAAAAAATTATTCTATTGGCAAAATTTTCAAAACAGCTTTATCGTAGATATAAATTTTTGTTTTGGTTCGATATATTTTTTTATTTCTACGTCAAAGTTAATATGAACGGATTTAAGGTCGCCTAAGCCCTCAACTTAGATAAATAAAGTATGAAATCTGGAATGTGCTTAAAAAATAGATTTGGGAAACTATTTCAAAGGGTTGGTATGCGCAAGGTCCGTCAAAAAGTGCTGTATGATGTAATTAAAGTGAATGGGTCTCAACGGAGGCTAATTAATATTATCACAGCAGATGAAATTAAGTTATGGCGTGATGAAATGTTGTCATTCTAACATTTTAGATATTTTACTGACAATAATTTTAATGAAGTTACGTGGTCTATTAGGTTATTAGCTATGTATTAGATTAGTCACTATAAGAACATCAGATGAAATCACTGACTCGGTAAAAAGTTGAACAGAAGAGAGTTTATCTTAAAACAATCTGCTAGGCTTTTAAAAATATTTTATTAAAATGCTATTCCATTTTTCACCATGAGCCACAAGGGATTCATTATTTTAATAGACAATGGTTTGTTCCTCAAACCACGCACTCACAGATACCTCTGCTCTTGCCATTCACTCCTGTTTAAAAAATTTGTTTCAAATTTTAGCTGACGCCAGCTAAAAAAGTATTGAGCCTTTAACCATCAAGCCAAATTTTTTGCTTCAAATATTTCATCGGTAAAATCAGTATGATAGCGTGCAGGTAATGTTATGTGAGGATGTGTTTGATATTTAAAAAATATTTCCGATCGAAAAAAAACACTGCAGCAGCATGCCTGGGGGAATCAATGGGATTTAACTGGTTATAGGACACGGAAAGATGAGAAAAATGGGATGATGGGCTTAAATACACTTGGGGTGTGGGGATACACTGAATGATGTTGAGGAAGTTGGAATGGCGCGTAAGAAGATGCGAAAATCTTCGGAAAGCAGGAGCCATAAAAGGAGCTTCTTTTCACAAGACGCCTCATTCCTCCGACTACTCCTCTTGAGTGTATCTGCTGCCTTTCTCTAGAATAAGAAGTAAGTGAACATTTGTGTTATTTATTTATTTGGCATTGAATCATTAAAATAACTGAACTAAAAATTAGGTATTTTTTGTCTCGAACATGTTGATCGGGAAAATAATATATAGTATATATATATATATAAAACATATGCAGCACGGCGACTGGAAGCAAAACCTCTTCCAATCCTTCTAGGGAAATTTCAAGTTTATGCCCAGCACTAATAATTCATAGATTCGTAATAACAAATGAAACATTTTGAATCATCCCAATTATTTTACTCGAACACAAAACTTCATTTATATCCACCACCACGAAAACCGTTCCCATGCATCACTCTTCACGAGAATAAAAAGTGCACCTTAATGACCCAATTAAGCGCCGGTGCTACATAACCTGCTGTCAAACTTTCAAATGAAATTATCGATTGAGGGGTAAATGGAGGGAAGGAGTCTTTGTAACGGATGCTTTTCTTGAAGAATATTCAGTCCATGAACTCAAAGTTTCAGAGCGAATGTAAACCATTTATCCCAAACAATAGGTCAAAGACTGAAATCAACTAATGTTTAGTTAAGTTTTCAAGTAACCTAACCCCAAAGAAATGAATGACATGAATGTTTACTTACTCTTCAATCAATGGTGTAAGACTGGCCTGAGACAGCGAGATGGAGCAGATTCAATCCAGAACAGGAAACGGAAGAATGAGGCTTTAAGCGACCAGAATTTCCTTTTAAGGCTCTCCCTAACCGAATATTTTCGCGTCATCTTAATTATTTCCCTCTCCTCAACACGCCACAGATATTCACCCATCTCCACATCAATTCGTATTTTTCCGTGTGTTCTAACCTATCCTTAATTCCATTTATTGCCTCAGGCATACTTAAACATTTTTTTTATTTCGATGATATCCTCACTCTAGAAGGCGCCAGTTTTAATCAAAGGTGAATGACATAGAATGTTTTTTTTAAGTTAATTGGGTGTCAAAATGATACTTTCCCAGGATTCCATAACGAAAAATGGAATTTAGAACAAATTAAAAGCACAGGAATTTTGAATTTTAAAAAATTACGGACTGTTTTAAACAAAACTCTTGTGCTCTTTCCGACTTTTTAAATAGCCGCTGACTTGACTTGCTGTTCTCTCAACGGTTAATCTAGTACAGCACTTCACATCATTAAATTTATTGTTGAGAAAACAACCTAATATAATGACAGAGAATGAAATAAAATTGCATCATGCAATAATTTTATTTCATCTCGGAAATGAAAATACGTAGTTATTCCACATATACTATATTTTATTATGCACGACCTAGGTTTCGACTAACAAACTAATAATCAGGACTTTTTAAGTCCAAACCTAGGTCGTGTATAATGAAATATACATGAAAGAAAAAAGTATTTTCGTTTCCGATATTAATCGCTTCCACAAAGTGACGCCTCAAACCATTCTATTTATTTCATCTGCCATAATCATGGTAAATAACTTCTGTTAAGACCTCGTCGGACAGCTCTGGCCACTTTGAGGCATCCTTGCAAATAACCGAGTTATGTATTCATGAATTAATGGTATCAGGCTATGTTTACAACAATTTTCCCTGAAAAGTATATGAATTACTTCAAATTGGTTACGGATATAGCAAAAGGCATTAGTAACATTTTTATTAAATATACTAAAAAACACTTGCTGTCAAGGAAATTGGGTCCTGAATGGGTATATCGAAGTAGTGAAGAGCTGCTGTACTTAATATTTTCTATATTAAACTTCAAATCAAAAACTATGAATAGCCGATCCCAAGAGCAAATACAGAAGAAAGCAGAATGAAGACTACTATTCTAGATGGTATTGAATTTAAAACTGGGAAAGTTTCAGGAACTGACCGGAATAAAGACTTGAGAATATCCAATCCAGTAATAATCATTGGCTTTTTTCAACTAATGTAAAGCTCTTTATCCATTTCGCTGCTTAAGTAATACATTTCCTCATTCGATTTGTCAGAATAATGAATGAAATAATGATTAAGGCAATTCACCTTTCACGCTTGCACCAATTGTAAGTAAAAATAATTGCCTTTTATATTGTTTCTCTGTAATATTTACTCATTCTATTACAAATGAGCTCGGAATTAACGCTTATAATAGAGAGCTTCGAGCCAGAAACACCCTCCAGGGATCTTAATTCAAAAACGAAAAAAATTGGAGCAATGGAATCTTTTGAGGTGTAAGACCCTCCGACGGGAGATGGGCGCCAAGTCGGTTAATGATACCCGGGACGTTGATGTGGGGCGAACCACACGCTATTGAGCATTGCCCTCCAACCGGCGTTCGGGCGGACACGTGCCCTTAAGTAGAGGAAGGTTGAAGGAAGGAGTGAGTAATTTCGCACATGCTCTCTATCGCACGTTGAAGCGTAATTGAAGAATAAGCCCTCTACTTCGCCTCCCCCTTCGCAAAAGTCTCCTCATCGCAGGTTAAGAGGTCATGAGAACGATGAGGAAAGACACGCGGACCTGCGAGTACTTCCAAATCTGTCGATGAAGATTGGTGGAGAGGTTAAAAGAAATATTGCATAACTTCATTGCAAATAATAAAAGTCAATTACTATAGTCGCTCTCTACTCAGACTCTGACGTACGGACGGGTGACCTTGAGGCCCGTATCATTAGTCTTATCCCAGAAAGCAGGAGAGCGTTGGTGATGATGGCAATGGTTGGAATGTTTGATGAGAAATTTCCACATCCCAATATTGGGAGTCTCTGAGGAATCACCCACGTCGTAAGTCTCAATGAGAAATTCAAACGCAGGAGACCCAAGAGAAGCCTCTGCGGTTGAGGTATTATTACGTATCTTAGAATAACGGAGTGTCAAAATTATGATAATGGGTTGAATCAATGCGGCTGGAAAATCACTTAGAGGAAACCTAATGATGAGATTTGTTACTGGTTTGGCATGAAACTTTTTTTATTTTACGGAACAACTGAAATCTAAAACAGCTGCTTCAGTGGGGGTTTTTTGACTGAGGTGTTTCGGAGCATTGCTTCAAAAAATGGTAAATAGCTTGTGGAAGTGGTATCCAAATTAAATTGATTGCGATGAAGACGGCAAATGCCTGTAATCTTGTCGTTGCGCTCCCCGGGCCTTAAATTCCGCGGCTGAAAAACGATCGGGAGATAACAGTTACGAGAAATTAAATCGGTGGTAAGAGGTAAGAAGAAATAAGAGTAAAGAAAATGGAGCTACACTCACCTTTTGACACCCCGGAGAAAGAATGTGCGAGGATGTCCGCTTTAGGTGTCCATGAGTATTCAAAGAATACACTGCTTTGTCACGTAAATCTTTATTATAACTTAATATATGTGCGTGTACATTGAAACACGAAAACCCGCCAAAGAGCGAACAAATATTCATTCTCATATATTAGATATAAAGAATAGGGGTAGGAATAAATATAAAAGACTTTTTAGTGACAGGCAGATGCTGGAGGAGACCAAACTTGTATGCATATGAATTGACTAAATAGTTTCATCGAAATAAATTTTTCCTCCAGAAAGGGTGTATTTTTTAACAAATTGACGTGATTGATACCTCTCCATTGTTCCAACTGCGAAAGATGCCGCAACAGTAACTTAGAAGTAACAGTAACAACAGTAACTTAAAAGTTCCTGTTGCGGGATCACCCGCAGTTGGAATTTGTCTAAGGTGTAAACAGCCTAAGTGTTTATAGTTGGCTTTAACCCCGTGGAGTGTGACGCGTCGCGCACGACTACGAATGCCTGTGACATTGTATGTACGGTATTTCGTCACAACATCTTGTTCCTTCAAAGCCCCCAAAATTTCAGAGTTTAAGAGGACGCATCGAATACTAAACTGGCTAAAGCACTCGACCGGACGTTGAAGAATCTGGGTTCGAATCCCGGTCAAGGCGAATGATTTTTACACTCTGAAATTGTTGCATTGCTCTCCATTTTTCTTAATTAGGTTCTGTTTAATACATGATTTCAGAAAAGTAATGACAAATAGAATTTGACAAATAACATATTCAATCGTCCAATAAAATCTTCTATCCTGATTACGGTAGCTAGATTTTTTCTTGGGTAAACCACCCTTAGATCCATATCATCCTAATATGGCGATGCTCGAATTTTCGAGAAATCGGCTACGAAAATACTGTGGTTTTGTAATAGTCTTCATTTGTCGTATTCGTAAAACCGCGTGCTCGTCAATTTGTATCCTTTCGTTATGACATCATTAAATGAACGAAGTTATGATTATCGGCATTTTAATTCCTTAAATTTGGTTAGTGTCTATAAGCTCATACTCGTAAACGCTGCATTGTTTGTGCCGGAACATTGTCACTTCTGGACACTTTTTAACACTATTTATGTGATATTGTTTTTTTTCTGTTCGACCTTTCCATGAAGCCTTCCTCATTTGCACTTACCTCATTTTGGTAATACTCGGAGATTATAATTAACTCATTCCATTTTTTGAGGCCTGATTTTTTGTGACGGTTGGCACCAACCGTAAGCTTAATGTTTGGGGTTTTTTGGTGTTATTCCAGAGCCCAGTTATATATTTCTATCTAATCTTCTCCTGTTCCTTCGATCTTGTTATTCGTCAAAAAAGTTTATCAGCCGGACGCTTCTGCTGCCGCTTTATCTGGAATACAAAAATCGCTCGTCACTTCTCGATGCCTTCCTGTGAATGATTTTCCTATCCGTCTGGTCGTCGGCGTGCCCTACAGGCGATTGTCACTTGTACATTGATATATGGCCGAAGGTCATATATCAATTTACAAGTGTATATCTTGCGCAATTTTACGAGGTGGCTTCACCAGATCCTCAAGTTAATGAATGCTTAATCCAGTTAACCAGATATTTAGCGTGACTATTAGAGCTCATTTTATCGAAAGGTTTTCAAGTCAAATAAGATAAGTTTACCCACATATCTCCCAAATGAATTAAAAGACAACTTTCTTCTCAATGTCATCGACTTTTGATCTTCATTGCTTTTCAATTTCTTATTTCTATTTTTTCCTTTAAATATTTACAATATAACAAAATACTTCATACTACGGATAATGTCCGCAGATAAATCGCGAATAAATCCTATTCTGCTGTGACCTTATACATTATTCCCGAAGGCAATTCTTTTTCTGCATAATTCTCGAAGCTTAATCCTGAAAAGCTCCTATCTCGTAGAGGGTTTCGATTTATATAATTTCAGCGGTTCAAAGAGTAGTTCTATTGTCACTTTTTGAACCGCTAAAATTATATCTATCCTTGTATCCTATTTTTACTCTACCTTCTTTATTGACTTTATCTTCTAAAATCCTGCCCGGAAGAAACCCGAACCCGATCCATCCACTGAGGAAACATACTCTTCTTCCCTTTTAAAGCTCTCTTTATTTAGGTGTAACAAATTCTTTGCATCCGTTTTTAAAAATTCATTATTTCGCGTGCATAGTCCAATTCATTCCGTCGTATATATCCGTTTTTTACTCATTCATGAGAACGTGTTTATTTGTGGTGTGGCGTTGATTAGGTAATCAGGTCAATATGTGCCTCTAGAGGATAGGTAGGCTTTAGGGGATCGGACAGGTACGAGGGATTGCCAGCGAGACAGGGAGGAAGCCGAATAAGTATTCGTGTATCTGTTGGCTGAAAGGTGACGGAGGGAAGGCATTTGAACGCCCCGGACGGTGAGCAAAGCGATGTCGTAGCGGACACACGTTCTGATTGCCTTTCAAAATTTTGGCCAACGACCTCCCAGACGGTGATAGATCCCTTTTGAGCAAAACTCTGGCTGCCACGAACAGAAACCTTGCACGTCCTAAAGGAAGCCAATGGAATCGCCGACGCGTCAAGCAGACCCGAAGGAGTGAACTTGGTCTGCTCGAGGATGACCTGAAGAGAGGAAGGAATCAAAACCACTCCGTAATCTAAATGAGCGCGCCTTAAGAATTAAAGGAATGGGATAATACATAAGGATACTTGGAAAAGATTACTCTTTCAGTGTTAATATCTTGCAAGGCGTTTGTATTTTGGAAGATACTTGCAGAAAATTTGAATTCCTTTTCATCACTTAGAGTTTTCCATTGACCAATATGTCGTGTGATGCCGTGCTCTTCGGCAGTTATTGGTTTGAAACCTTTCACCGGAAACTTCTCTAGTGACCATTGAGTTTTTATTGTTATCAATATCTTTCTCCTCTCCCGTGCACTCTTTTTTGTTGATATAAAAGTCAGGAAATAAAAGGGTTTTTGTGCACCTTGTGTAACAATGAATGTTATCAAACAAGAACATTGTGTTCCAACCAATTTCGTCAGATAGTTCGTTATTTTTGTCACATATTTGTATATCACATACTGTTCCATCAGCAAATGCTTTCCTCACTTCTCTCATTGGCCATGCGTTCAGCTATCTCTGCGACATTCTGTCGTCATCCCCCCCCCCTCCATCGTTCTACTCTGCTGTAAGTATTCCATTAATGCCACCCGCCTATCTCCCTCCTCCCCACCCTAATATACAGGTACATCCTTCCCCTAACTCTTCCCCTACCACCTTCCCGGCAGTTCAAAACCCCCTTTCTCCCAGTTCCCAGAAGTAGAATTCATCGGAGAGAACTTCAAAGGGGACATTGAATTTTTATTCAAGCTCTGGTTTCTGAAGGTGTGAGAAAGGTATACGGAATGCTTGGCCGTCGTAAAGGACGTAGCAAGAGTAACAAGAGCTCAATGATTCCTCAAATAAATCAAGTAAGGGTCCATTTATTCTAAAGTCTCGGTCCTTCTCCGGAAAAAACTTGAATATCAGAATTATATAGTTTAAATGCATTTCCCGCAATCAGCTAATTCTGCCCTGAACTCGAGTTCTTTCTCAATGACTGAGTAGTAAGTGTTTGGCTATTAGTTGTAAGAAGAGTACCTGATTTTCGTATCCCAATTTCAGATGACTTGTTCAAGTAGTTAATTTTACGACGATAATAGCAGAATCTTATAAATAATAGACAGAAGCTTTCCTCTAAAAAAGCTTATGCTTACTTGTTTCATGCCTTGCAGCCACCTCAGCTTGAACTTCAACCAGTCGATCATACGAGAACATACTCGTATTACTTGGAGGACACCCAAATACTTCCTCTGCGGAAGAATGCATCGCATCGGAAATTCGTCAAATCGAGAGCCACGCTTCGAAGCGAGAGGACGGGAGATTGCTCGTGTGATCAGCTGATACCAACGAGATCTCACTTTTCTCAAGTTCTGGGTGACATTATTACGCTGTCTGTATTTGACGCCCGCGAAAGAGGAATTGAATGCTACCCAAGGATATCCCAGTGCACTGCACAGTCCGTCGGATGGGACGCAGTTGACTCATCGCACTTCCGAGGTGGGATTGGCAATGCTGCTTCACCTCCGCCTAAACCTTCCCTCTCCCTCTCCTCTGACCCTCCATCCAACCCACCCTCTCCGTAATGTACAAGATTCCATGACTTTACGTAATAAACTCAAAGAAAACTAAGGAAATTATCAGATTCGTACTGCTAACTAAAGAATAGTAGTTGCCAACGCATTTATTTTACCGAGTTCCTGATGAAATTTTCCTTACAGCATTTTATCGCCAATTTAATTGGAACTTGCAAATTATTTTCCGAGTCGCAAGGCATTAGCATCATCTTTGGTGTTACGGCATATGCGCATTTGTGTAGTCATGGGCTAACAATGGGACCCAAGTCTGGATTCACTGAATGGTAACACGATGGCTCGTTTAATGACGCGCACGCATTTCTGGAGGGGCACGCAATTCCAATGTTGGCTAGTGAGTGACCTTTGAGGCAAGCTTTCGGCGAGGAAGGGAGCGGTTAACTGTAGGACTCCCTTTCGCTCCAGTGCAAAGCCCTGCGAAGGTACGCGAAATGCGCACTTTGGGAATTGAAATGGACTAACAATTCCCTCCGCCTCCTCTTCCATCGTCCCAATTCGATTTCACTATCTCTCGTGAGAAGTCTCCCACTCAATATACCCCCCCTATCCTCCCCCGCCTTCTCCCAAAGTCCCCCCTTACTTACCGACAGGCATTTGGTCTCGCCAGTTCGCTTTGAGAGCCGGGATGAGCCAGCCGATCAAAGCGGATGGACTCATCGCTCTCCCGGAGTTCGTAGTACCCGCGAGGGCATATCGTCTAGGAACTCTGGAGAGAAGACTAAAGCGGTCGAATTTACGGACAGCTGTATATCATCGGTGAGTGGCGATTTCATACAAAACCTCGTGCAAACATACAGTGGTAGATTAGCCTTAATCGTAAAAGTATTCAGTGTATCAAGTTTCTGATTGACAGGTTTCCATTATCTAGATCTTATTGACGGTAGCATGTTGGTACGTATGTAGTCGGCCTACAAAAATTATTTTGAAATGTGCTCTCTGTCACTGGCATCCGTATATACTACATACACTGATCAAAGGGTTGAAGTACGCGGTAAATTCGATCTTCATCTTGACTCATTTGTCGTTGGTTATTGCCCAGGAGATATCGATGATGGTCCCGTAATTGTCATCCCTGGCGATCGGGATGATGCGGTGGGTAACGTACTGACTTCCTACCCAGAGGGTCCCCGGTTGAATCCTATAGGTGGCAGGTATTTTTCAGTGGTCTCTCGATCCCTACGATGACGGTGCGTTGTGGAGAGCACTTTGAGCGAGTACACCGCCCGTCGTTTCAGACATTAAACTGCGGAGCCCTTGGCGCCTTTCGTTGGGGGTGGACTACTCCCGGCGACAGGTTTCTTTCCACCCTTCCTCCTTTCTCATCCACGCCTAATGGCGCTAATGACCTCTGCTTTTGGCCAACTCCCCGGCCCCAAACACGGCCTCGGTAGCTTTCAATTCTTGCGTGAACCCAAATTGAAATTTCGATTTGCAACTTCCAATTCTTCGTCATTGTAGACGTTCCTCAATTTATAATCTAATTACCTCTGGTTTACCCCTCTCTTTGCATGTGATTTGAAATGGGGAGGGACTGCAGATTCGATCGCGTGTTAAGTGGATAAAAATTCAACCTGAATTTTGTAGTTCATTCCTTCGTACGCCACGGCGGCACCCTAATTAGTATCGCGCTCGCCATCCAAGTACAGAGGCTGTAGCTCAAATCGAGCGTCGGGTTTGCGAGTGACTGGAATGTATTTCCCAGGAATCCTTAGAAGGAAAACAAAGCAACCGTCCCTGCGCGTTGAAGGTCGGCGATTTTAGCCACCACCTACTTAATTTTGTCAGTCTTAAGAAAACACTAATTTGAAATTGCTTTCTCTGCAGATACGCTTCAGTTGAGGTCACTTTAAGGCTGAAACATGTCAAGCTTCCATCGCCATGACATCTTAGGCCTATTGCAGGAAAATCACCTGAAAAAATCTCCACCTGCTGCCGAGAGGAGAAAATATGGGTAAAATCTAAACCTAAATTGAAAAACCTAAGTTTGCTCTGGCTAGACTGAGATAATTTTCCAAGTATTTGAACTCACTTCCCAAGTGTTATAAGTAAGATGATGAATTATTTATATTTTGTCTTAGCAAGGAGAAATGGTCTAAACGTTGACACTGTAATAGAGCCGAGAATAGAAGATTACTATGTATTTTACACAAAATTTTACATTTGCGACTAGTTTCAATGCAAAGTCATAATCCTTGGGTACCTTAAGATGACGTCTGTGTGTTGAAATTAGATGCAGCAAATAAAAGTTTTGTGGGAAATACATTGCTCATTCTCCTTTTATTCAAAAATAAATTTCCTCTTAATCAAGGCTGATTTTGAGTGTATTAGAGGGGAGAGCGTTGGTCAAGACAGGTGGCTCTAGGAATATATGTAGTAGGCATGTTGGTTGGAATGAAGGTGGAATGAACGTGGAACAGAAGGATTTATTGTAGCATGTGGTGTCAGGTATTCTTTTTTGGCAACGTTGTGAAGTGAAGCAGCTGTATTTTGGTGTCTTTCCAATGCCAACTTTTATTTAATGCTGAACTAATATATTATTTAAAAGTTAGTTTTATTGGTGATTTCCACATTTTTCGGGCTGCGTCCGCGTATGTCGTTTAAAAGTACAACAGTTTCGCCAGCTATCCTGCTGGCGTCCTCAGGTCAAGGATGAAAAGAAGCTTGTTGTCCCGTCTTATATAGGAAAAATCCGGCGCCAATACCGGGAAATTTCTTGGCCAATCAGGGAACGTCCTCATATTTGCGCGGGATTATTCGTTTCCACGCACTGTGGAGTGGATATCCATCCTCTCTGTTAAAATTTTTTGGCCTTTTAACGATTTCAATGGCCTCTCTGATTATTCTCTGGAAGTATTTTCCTTCTTTCGCTATTATTTTAGCGTCGTCGAAGAGAATAGAGTGTCCAGGTTCACTCCAGGCGTGCTCAGCGATGGCCGATGCTCTAAACTGTTTGGCCTTGGTTGCCCTCTGGTGTTCACTCATGCGTGTTTTCAGCGCTCTGCACGTTTCACCGATGTACCATTTGCCACAGGAGCATGGCACTTGGTACACGCCTTCTGATATTAACGGTGAAATTCCATCCTTGGGTCCGGGTAGGCCATCGCTGAGCACGCCTGGAGTGAACCTGGACACTCTATTCTCTTCGACGACGCTAAAATAATAGCGAAAGAAGGAAAATACTTCCAGAGAATAATCAGAGAGGCCATTGAAATCGTTAAAAGGCCAAAAAATTTTAACAGAGAGGATGGATATCCACTCCACAGTGCGTGGAAACGAATAATCCCGCGCAAATATGAGGACGTTCCCTGATTGGCCAAGAAATTTCCCGGTATTGGCGCCGGATTTTTCCTATATAAGACGGGACAACAAGCTTCTTTTCATCCTTGACCTGAGGACGCCAGCAGGATAGCTGGCGAAACTGTTGTACTTTTAAACGACATACGCGGACGCAGCCCGAAAAATGTGGAAATCACCTACTCATCGCCGCGGAAACCTTCGAACGAACAGTTAGTTTTATTATTTATTAATATTAGTTACAAGTATGTATTACCTTTTATTGTGAAATATTTTACCTAATGTGAAAATCATTCCACAATGTTCTTTTCAGAGTACAATTGCCCACGTGGAAAGCATCACCTTTTTGGAAAAACAATCCAAGTAACCGAAGAAGCCAATTTGTAATCCTCCCAATGATGCAGGATTGTTGAGATCTTATTATTTATTGAAAAATTAATTTTTCAAATTTCATCATTAAATCAACATAATCTTTGATGAAAATTTAGTGTGAAATTATTTCTTATGGGGTGTGGTAGCCAAGGAAATTTCAGTTTAACTGTGACAGGTGAGGCCTGATTCCTGGTGACTTTGGAAAAGTCCCAGCTTCATCGTAATTCTATTATTTTTAGGTACTTCTTACCAAGTACTTCTTCATTTGTTTTCTTCTCTGTCCATTTCACCTTCTCCATTCTTCTCCACACCCACATTTCAAAAACCTCCAATCTAAGTCCATCCTCCTGTTTCAATGACCACGTTTCCGCACCGTACATAGTTACGCTCCATATCAAAGTTTTTAAGAGTCTTTACTTGATATCCCTACTCAATGTCCCCGTCATCAACGCCCTCCTATTTGTGAAAGCCTCTTGCAATTCTTCTCCTTACGTCCCTACTACTTTGACCGTGTTGGTCCAAAGCACTACCGAGATACGTAAACTGTTCTACCTGCTCTAGTTTTTGCCCTCTTATTTTAATGGTTAGCTTAGCCTTTTTCTTTCTAGAAAATCGCATAACCTTTGTTTTATTAATATAGATTTTCATCCCATCCCTGTTGCACTGAATTTCCAATTCACTAAGCAATGCTTGCAGCCCCTTGGCTGACTGACAAACTGGCTGGGTCATCAACAAACCTAACTGATTTACCGAATTCCCCGCCAACTTTCTTTCCTACCTCCAGTTCTTCCCATGCCTCTTTGATCATTTCCTCTGTATACAGGTTGAGCATATGGTGATAATGGGCAACCCTGCCTTACACCTCTTCCTAATACTGCCTATCCGGACTCCCCGTTCCCCACCCGCACCTGAGCAGTCTGAGACATGTAAAGGTTGCGGATTAGCCTCCTTTCTCTCCAATCTATTCCTATTTTCTGCAATATACTCATTAGTTTTTCCCAGTTCACTCGATCAAAAGCTTTATCGAAATATACGAAACAGGCAAATGTTTGTGGTGTGTGGAATATCATTGTTAACAAGCAAAGTGTTCTGAACTGAACACTTTGATGTACACTATTTGGTTCCAGCAGAACAGTATCTAGAGGTATTAAAACTCTCGTATCATTCTAATTTTTTTTAAGGGGAATTATGTAGAATAGAGCTCTGGGGATCATCTGTATGCATGTTGTACAAAGTTATCTTCAACCATATTAAACCCTTACTCAAAAAATTTAAATTCTCTTACCATTTCTTCCATGTAATATGTATATATTTGCCATGTTTGTCTTAATCATAACCTCCACATGAGTTATCATAAACCAGCAATTTCATTTAAACCCCAATGGTAATAAGTGTAATAATTTAAGAGAAAACAATACCCAACTCGTTGAAAATGAGTGGTAAATTGTGGTTTCCAATTGAAACTTGGGAAATTATTTCTAATGGTGTTATTTTTCATTGAATAAATTTTTAAATAACAAAAAATTGTAATGCTTGTCTTTGCATTTCATGGTTCTCCATCTGCGTTGGTTGTCTTTTGGCAACAACAATTTTGCTGGCCATCCTGGTGGCTGGTCAGTGAAATGCCAGCATTCTGATGGAGAACCCAGAAATGCCAGGTCATCTAGAGTGGCTGAGTTTTCCCCTCTTTCATTCTTGTCTCCCCCTCTCTCATCCTAACCCTCCCTGTCCTAGGTGGGAATCATAGTGACCCATTACACTTGCTTGCTCTCCACCACTTCCCACGCCCGCATCTTCCAGCTCTTTATTCCCTGTATTCTTTCATCTTGCCTTTTTGCCTTCATTGCTTTCTTCTGTTCCTGGTAGCCTTCCTCCTATCGAGCAGGGCATGAGTGGAGTGCTCTGGAGGGATTCTGTTCATGGCTGTGGATGAAGGAGTAGTAAATGTCTGAGTGAGGGAAGATTGAGCCGCTCCAGTGGGTCAATGGAAATACTGGATGCTGCTCCAAATATTCCAGGTGGGTTTGAATGAGTTTCATCAACCTAGCCGTCAATTTATACTATATCTTAGTAATCGATCAGAAGGGATTTTTTGAAAGATGATGATTGTACAGCTCACAATGAACAATTTCATTCACTTTCCTCACCTCATAATATTTATATTTTAATTTCGGGTTTCTCCAAATATATCAACCAGGATTTCATTCAGGGGTCACTTAACAGTATGTAAAATTTTGGTTTTCTAGACAACCACGTCGCATCAATCTATTGGGAATATTAATGTAATATGTACACCAAATGTTTGGAGCAGTTACATGGCAAGGAATGGCAGATAAGTCGCTCATTCTTCTCTCTTTTCATGTACTTAAATTAAAATTTCTTTCCAAGTGAAGATAATTACTCATAGTAGAGTTTTATATGTTATTTAAAACTGATGCCATGTAATAATGACCTCGTAAAATATTTGTAACTTATAGTTGTTACATAAAATCAAATTTTTTAGAATGTTTTTGCATTCTTAGTAACTGCCCAAATAACATGAATTCAACAAAGGAGATCAGGTTGGTGGGACTGCTAGGGTATTGCCTTCCCATGCTGAAGGCCTGGGCTTGAATCATAGTGGTGGTATAACTTTTTTAAGATATCGTGATCCCTACTTTGGTGCCGTACACTATAATGGAGTAATCCATCCATCAAATGGAGCATTAAATTGTGACACCTTGGTGTCTTTCCCTAGTAGTAGTGCTGTAGACTAATGCTGACAATGGTGTCCTTCCTCCCTCCCCATTACCAGATTGCTATCCTAGGGTATTTATTTGAGCACAAACGAGACGATTCATGAACTTCTACCTCCAATATTGGTCATGGAGATGAACCTATTCTGGGATTCTTTTGTTTGCTTTTCTTAAAGTGATCAATGCAGATTAAAATGTAATATTTCAGATATTTCTATCAGGTCTGAGAGGCATCACATCAAGCGTGCCTACCTGTGCAAGCTACGCAGCTTCTTTTTAACCAGAACTCTGTCAGCCCAAATGTATGTACTGACTGATAGCTTGTGCAATGATTTGTACCACTCCACCAACCTATTATTACTATTTACAAAGTATCATCACATTATTCTGTCATCTTCAGCTACATGTGGGCAAATGTGCCTACTACTACAGAAATATAAATATAGATTCATGCCCAAAATATAACTGGGAGAAGTGCAGTACTTCATTGTACTTGTTTAAGTATTTGGTAGTCATCTTGGGATAGATTTTGTGGGAATAAATTTAATGAGTTAATCATAGACTCTGAGTAAATCAAATTTTAATGAATTTTCATTATGTTGCATTTCATAGTAATTGAAATAATGTTACTGACAATGTAATCAGCTTGTAGTTGTCTCTAAAATTAAAAATTTTTAATGGTAAATTACTTTCATATAGGTATGAAGTATAACGAGCCTTATGTTGATTAAGGGATTGTGGTTAGGATATTTTCTCTCCGATGAGTTCAAGGATACTTGGGGCACTTGTTCTGAGGAATAAAGGAGCTGGTTAGAGAGAGTTATTTTTAGAAAAGGCTAAACTAATCAGAGTATACATTAAATTCAATGCCCTTCATGGACCCATAGTGATGATGTGAAGATGTCTCTAGTTTTCCTTAGTTTTGGCTGTTTGAATTTTCACTTCCATGAGTTGGTTAGCTTACTTGTATGATTTCTGTGGCCTCAATAATGAGTTCAAGTTAGAACCAGCTCTCAATGGCCATTAATTTTGCCTCTCCAAATTACATGCCGAGCAAAGGCTACTCTGCACATATTATGCAATCGCCACTAAAGAGAATTATTTGTTTTTTCCATGCCTCTATATTGTTACTGCAAGTGACAGTTGAGTTCTGTATGAATGAACAATGTTAGACTTGTCACATTGACCTTCCAACTCGCAAATGCCTACTGGGATGTTTTTCATTATAAAACTCTTTGAATTAATTGCAAAATACTTTCAGACCAGATAGACCAAAGCAGTGGAACACCCAGGATGACTAATTCATCATTTCAGGGTCATTGCCTAACCCTCGGTTACTGCAATGAACATCTTAAACCTTTCGCTTACCTATTTGCTTACCTCTGTATCAGCCCCTTCTCTCCACATCTTTCTTTCAAATCTTTGCTTTTTTTCTGTACTAGCCTATTTTTCAATACCTTGTTTGCTTGGTCATATTTTCCAAGGAAGTCAGTTCACCTGCCACAGAATCTCACTGGAAGGTAATCTGTAATGGACAAATGTTTTGCCTTCCAAGTGATGTATCCTGGAACTCTCATTTCTGTATTAAAAGCAATGATTAATTATTGTTTGTTTATTCTGAAATTTCACGGTTATTAACAAACTCCTCTTTCTGACACTAACGTAGACTCGTCTGGTGTGAAAATTATTACTTTATCTGAGTTGAGAGAATTATTCAATCTTACTTATCCAAAGGGATCATTGAGTTACAAATCAGTTGTCTTTAGACCTTACTCAGGTTTTCATGGACCTATGGATTGTGACCCCAAATGGAGCTTTGAAGGATTTTACTTATGTGGGATTGCCAGCTGAAATACACAAAAAGTGATAATGGTTTTTAAGTCATTAGGAGTTCAATCAGCATCATAGTTTGAATAATATCATAATTTAAAATATTTGATAAAACCCATTAAGACAATCCAATATGCAAATTTTCTGCCACTTCTAAGAGGGAAAAATTCTTTGCTACTCCCAGCAATACTCGCCTTCAATATATCCTCCAAAGGTGTTGGTTTATGGTTGGTTAATAGTTTAGCACTGAAATGCTGTTTTATTTGAATAGCTTTGGGACTGAGGGGCATGACCTAAGTTATTTTCGTAAAAGGCTGAATGGAGAAGGCAGAAGATAAGGTTGAAGACTTATCACGGGACTTAAGATGGACCAAATGAGATGCAGTTGGTAGGGCACACTCTCTATCACAGGTTATTTTTCTCCATTCCTTCCATTTCTCTCTATTGCATTTCCTGTCTTATCTAAGCCCTTCATCACCACAATTCATCGAGAGAACATTGGTGATAGATGGTGGTTTGGTGCTGTATGATTATGAATTGTCCTACAGCTGCTTCTGAACCCTGATTGTTGCAGTAGAACAATGGTAAAAGTGAGCAATTGTAGTGGTTTCATGTTTTGCAGTATTTATGGCAATAGTGGTGAAATTTTTAAGGAAGTGGGTCTCACTATTGATAAAATAAATCCAAATATATAAAGATTGTTTATAACTTGATTATCCCCGTTGAAAGTGCTCAATTAAATTTCTTTTCCTCCTTGTTGAGAACATGCATTTTATGAAAGTTCATAAGTTATGATTACAATTACTTTATTGAAATGAACTTGAAAATATTCAATGAATACAAAACACTACTTGCATGAGTTTTGTAAAAAGTGGACATTTTGAGTAAAAATTCAGTGGCCGACTAGGACATAAGATTAACCAAGATTCAGGCATAAATTATATCTCAGATTATTCCAGGGGTTATCACATTTTCATGTGAACCTTGGGTTGCTTCCTTGTGTGATACCTCCAGAAAGATATAAATGTCATTTAAATAGTAGAATTTTTCTACCTGATGAATTGAATGATAAATATGGTAACTGTGGCAATGCTAAGTTTCATCTGTTGAAACAAGGATAGATTCTTAAATGTACATTCCAAAATTGATAATAGACAATAATGAATTGAAATGATGGTTGCACCTGTATGAAAAGTTTCTTTCCTGTCAAGACTGTCTACTTTCTGTGTGAGAAACTGCTACATTGATCTGAAATCAAAACAATGCATTCTACTTGAAGGCTGGTGTGATGAGAGAGATATACTTAAATTAATAAATATTATTTGTAACATGTGTGAAATTCACACAATAGGATAATAACATAGGGCTAGTGCAGTTCCCTGAGCCAGCTCTGGTTTCCCAGGGAGATCTGGTTAAATGGCAAATTGCACATGTAATCAATCAGTCCTTAAGTCTATGAAGAATTTTGAAAGAGTGTTTTCAAATATGCACATTTGTTATGCTAAATTTTGTTTTAAATCATCATAAAAGATATTGTTTACAGAAACAGTTAGTGCCAGCTTGTAAACCAACTTCTTCCATCATTTGTGATAAGGGTCAAAAATTTTCCCTACTAAGAGTAATGGAAGAAATCAAAAGAATATATGGAGAGCATAGGGAGAGGTGGTAGTCCGGTAGTGGTGCTGGACTGCTGACTAGAGGGCCCAGGTTCAATTGAAGTCATACCTCTTAGGCAACCTAAGCTCCACCCAAGCTGTTTTTTTGGGTACCAGATCTTCCTGAGAAACCATAACCGGCACAGGGAAAGGCACTACTGACCCCCCCCCCCCCCTCCCCCAACTGGTTGGTCAATGCCTTTCCCTGTGAATGTGTGAATTTAACACACCATTGGGCTTAGTATTGAGTTAACTCTACCATCACTAACAAAACAGACCCTTGTGCTGTTTACTATGATTTCTTGAGATTTATATCACAGTGGTGCCTAGCATCCCAAGTATTTAGTGGTTCTTCATGGCGTGGATTGATTATGCTTTGGTTTTTATAATTATTAGATTTATCCCCATCTGATGTAATCCAATCTTTAACATGAAATATGTAAATAAAGACTTTTCCTATCTATTTGTGGCGTGATGAAATATTTAAGTCAGCCATTCATTTTTTAACTGCCAGAAACCAGCTGCAAGCGGCAGACCAAATGAACAGAAAGGTAGGTGCCTGTGGTTGGGAATATATGAATATCAACTGATAAAATTGAAGTGCGATTTAATGTGTTAAATTATTCAAGCTGGAAAAACAGTAAACAAACACCAATGAGTTTATTGCAATAAAGTAACCTTAGTGAAGAATTTGTTGAGTGGCTCTTCAAAATGGAGACCCATGAAACCCAAATCACTCGCTCATTTTTAGACGGCTTACTTTAGTTAGATCTTTATTCCAATATTCAGTTGCCAAGTATAAAGGTTCTCCAATCCTTCCAAAGGCTTTTTCTCTTTTTTCCACTCCAGTTTCTCGAGGTTCAAATTCTAACCTTTTCAAGCTGGTATAGAAATTTTAATGGTTGGACCCTACTTGCTGTATTTAATTTTTTTTATCACTTTCTGCAATATTGCTGAAAATGATTTGTTCTCAAATATTTGTTCTAAAATTAAAAAATTGCTTATATTTAGTAAAATATTTTTTCACTTAATTTTTCATATTTTCAATTCTTCATTCGTGTGTTAATTTTCAGACCATTCTAAAAGTTCAGTTGTGTGTGATGTAATTTGAAACAATCTAAACAGGCCTGCATTACAGTTAGGGCACGAATACATAATCTTTACTTTCACCTCTCGCTAAGCATACCTGACATCTGTAAGGCCTGGTCTTCTTCTCTGTCCAAGGTATCTCTTCAACTAAGTGCCACTCGACCAAACTTCCTCACTAGAACTTGTGCTATCAGATCCAATGCTCACTTCATTTTCTTCGCCCAAATCTTCTTCTAAACTCTCTGTCATCTTAGCTTTAAAAAAGCTTATCCCTCTTGGAATAGATTGGGTGCTATACAAAAGACTTTTTTACTTCTATTTCTCAAGAAAGAAATCTAACAACTGAGACAAGACAGCAGTGGTGAGGCCATTTGACCTTGCAACTGTTATGAAGAAACAATGAAAGAATGATGAATGAATGGTTCCAGAGAAATTTCATAGTGAGACCTTGTCAAGCAATAAAGTAATTCAGAACCTGGGAACAGTGTAAATGCAAAGAACTCCCTCATCTCATAAGGGCAGACTTGCTAGGTTTATTTTCCCTGTAGTGCCTTTTCCTGTAGTCAAAACAGAATCATTGGGAAGAGTCATTATTTAAGAGGCCAAAGGTCATCACAGTTATTGAAAAAATCCTATGACGATGAAGAAAAAAATTTGAAATGCGGAGCAGGATGTAATGCATAAGTCGACCTGCAAATGAGGTTTGCCAACTGCGACACACCACGTACTTAGGGTTTAATCTTCCAACTGCGATTATTGAATCTAAATGGAGAGGTACAAGGAAATATGAAGAGCATTGATCACATTTTGAAGTAATGTAGCATTATTCACTCCTACTTTGAGTCGCAGTTTTTGTTTTGGCAAACAAGTTTCCAAAAAAATTCACAATAAGATTAAAATCCTTCCATTGATATAAGTTCTAGTTCTGTTATTTATGGTACATCTGGTCCAATAAGGGACTTCATAAAGTTTTCACCAACAGTTACCTACTTCATAATCTTGTTTTGATGTCAGACTCAATACAAATCAAGCAGACTACTTGATTATAATATTTTTTATCTTAAATGAATTGGTATATGGAATATGGTCCTTGGTATCTTATTTTCACTCGATATCTAAATTTTCCTATTCTTTAACATAGTGCCTTTTTAATAATTATTATTTAATCTTCTGGTAAGGGTAGTTTTATGATCAAAACCAGCTACCAAACAGTACAGAGACAACTCAACCTCACCTAACTAAACAACCCAACATCCAGAATTACAATAGACACCTCTACAAATTATGCATACCTCCTCACTTGATTGTCTAATATGACTCTACTATTATATATACTACATCTCCTTGCCTAACAATCTCCCCTCTATTACAATTTTCAGCACCCCATTGCAAATCAAAAAGGTCTGCATTCACCTTTCCCGCCTGATTATCCCCAGCAATCCCCTCTCCTCTCCCATGATTCATAGTACAGCTAATAATATGCAGTTAGGAAAGTCATTACAATCTAAATTCCTTATGCCTGGGCAACTAAGCAAAATAATTTTTATTAGGTTTTTAATATTAATCCCATTAATAGGTACGCGTAAATAATTTAAGGATATGACTTACTAAGGAACATATGGATAGTGATCTGTGAAGTTAATTTTCTGGTGCAATTGAAAGCATAAGTAATGTAATAGTTTTTCCATGTATGGTGTAAGAGTGTGAATCATTCCTTCAACTTTCCATGAAGACAAAATATTCTGTGAACATTTTTAAATGGACTTAATTTGGATTTGGGTGAAAACAGAAGAAACTTAATTGGAGATTAGGTAATATTATCCCTGAAATATCAGGGACATGGATTTTATCAAACCCAAGGAGTTTTTACATACAGTTTGTTTTGCTGCATTGTTTAAGAAGAAATTAAACTTATTTAGTTGACACTTTTGTATTCTATAATTTTGAAATTAATAAAGTTTTTGAATATTATTCTTGCATTAATGATTCTTATGTATAATTCAAATGTTAACTACTTTGACTGCAGTAATAATGAGTAACATCTGCACCATTGAAACTGTGTTGAGATCAAGTCCTTAAGGAATTTTTGAAAAAATGCTATAATTTACGAATATTCAAGAGCTTTGGATCGAACTTAACTATTCTATACTTCACAACAGGCCGATTTCATTGAAATAAAAAATAACATAAATTACTGAATATGAACTGGGAGATATTGCAACCAATTGGGGTTGACGCCCCATTTTTAATTTGAGCATTATCTAATAATTAACTCGCTAATGTTTAAATAGTACCTCGCTTATATTTAAACATATTATGATGTTCCAGCACATTCAATAAGAATGTACTGGAAGTAATCGGAAGGGTGTGTCATATTTTATATTAACCATGCCCCAACTTCGAACGAATCCCATACGAATACGAAATTTACAATGCATTTTGCATGGCCGGGTAAAAGTTGAATTTCGCACTTTTACGTTGGTGTCTCTAGTGGGAAAAGGGTGTACTAGGATGTGCTGGTATTTGAGGAGGTTTCAACTAATGAAGGCATACGCCATCTGTTAGCTGGTTCTTCAATCAATCCGTAAATTAATTTTTTGTTCACTAATTTTCAGGAAATTGTCACCAGAGATTTTGACGGCAGGTTCAGGACGCCGCAGGAGATCAGGAAAACAATTAAATATTGAATTTTTTTGTGAAAAGGGCTGCCATTTTTTCCGGCGCCCCGCCGCCCGGCTGGAAAAAATGGCAGCCCTCCTCACAATAATATTCAATATTTAATTGTTTTCCTGATCTCCTGCGGCGTCCTGGACCTACCGTCAAAATCTCTGGTGATGATTTTGTGCATATTATCGAATCGAAAATATTTTGCAAAAAAAAAAAATTTCACCTGCAAAAGTGAATCGTAGTAATACACTCTACAGTCTTGCCCCACCAATCCGCCTCTTATCCCTCAGGCTACTGGGATTCTTAAAATTTTCGGGTTCGGAACAATTATTTGTTCTGTAAAACTACGGACTTTGCCGATTTTTTTCTCAAAATCAGCTCGATGAACTCAGCAAGGCTCTCGTCTGCCGAATCCGATGCATCTGCCTACCTCGACGCCTCTCTCGCCTGGCGAGGGTCTCTGGACTTAGAATATTTTTCGCTGGGTGGAGTCGGGACCTGAATACACGGATATTTTCTCGGGGAGGCTTAGCACTTCACCTTGGGTCTCACGGTACTCCGAGACGGCTCGTGAGCGGTTGACCGTCGATGGAGCTACTCTTTTTTCAAGAGTGAGCCGGTTCTTGGAACACATTCAATGCCATGCTTTTTCGCCTTTGATAGACCAATTAACTCTAATTATTGGACATGGTTAAGTTGGGTGCATGACGTAATTTTTTACCCGGTGCGAGCAAATGTAGCTCGTATGTTCATTGTAATCACGAATTACACCTTTAAAAAGCAGGATAGGATACAATTACTTTGCCAATTTCAAATTTGACAACATTTTAGGCTACCAACATACGGATTACGGCATTTTTTCGTATTTTACATCAGCTACACACAATATTTTTTTACATAAAGTACAGCTACTACTTAACTATTTCATGCTGATAATTGAAATAATGCCCATTTCACGGTTTTTTGGCTTTTAAACAATCAATTCGATAACAATGTTTTGAATAGATATTTGCAGGAAATACCGACATTACATTCAAGTCAAACTATCTACTCAATTCTGTTTTAATTCATAACAAATTGAATAACCCGCATTACCGAATGCATGGCAGGGGGTATAATTGTCTTCCGACTGCCATTTTTGAGATTATTAGAATATATTCATTTGCAGTTATCTGTACTTTAAGTAACAATTCAAATGAACATTTTCATTAAGTGTTTACCACGGAAAAACGATCTATTGTTTAGATGAATTTCTGTATTTCTCTTTTTAATTCGTAAGCAGCAGCACATTAAGGTAAAATTAGTCATTCAAAAGTTCATTCATACACAGAGGGAAAGATATAAAAATTAGACAAAATTCTTTATTGTTTCTTTCATCTTTATTACTCATAAATACATTTGTTAAGACAAATATGCATTAGAACTTGCATCAGTATTACAAATATCCTTTTTTAACCAAAACATTTTACTGAAATTCCCTCCTAGCCACTATGCACAAAGTTAGTGGTGGAGAAGTTGCAGTCTATTCAGAGGCCCATTTAAAGCTGACACCCACATGAAATGCACTTCATTAGATGCTGACTGCACTGTCCAACTTGGAACCAGCAAGGAAATATACACCTTTGATGAGAAAGCTTGCTGATCAACCTTGATTCCCATGAATGCTCCACTTCTCACGTAGCATAGGCATCCAATGGAAGACCTGAGGGAAAACAATTTAAATAAGATTATTAATTTTAAGTTAATGTGATTTTTTTAAACTATTTTTAAGATGTTTTTATCAAAAATATAAATACTCCTGTGTTCAAAAGGGCTAAAGAAATATTTACTGGTTAAGATTGAAAGATTGGTACCCCTTTAAAAATCAATAAAAATGGAAACTTTCACGTGAAATCTATAAATATAACCACATTGGAATATCAGAGGTATTAAGCTTTAATAAAAATGGATATGAATTTTGTACAAATGATATTTTGTTCAAGCGGATGCAATTCATCCATGACGATTTGTTGGAAATTATTTTATCAACAACTATTGCTACTAATAACTTTAGCTCATCACTCAATTACCATGTCATAAATTTGAATAAAAAATGTATTAATATATTTGTGTATGATGGTCAAATGAATTTTTTTAAAGCATTCATATTCTTAAGATTTCAAAATATATTTAAATATTATCACATGAATGTGGAAATTATAAGATTAAGTTAAAATAACAATAGAATCTTTTCTTTCTAGAAAAGGCAGATAAGTTACAATGGAACTTGGATCTACTTATATTTTACCTTAACAATTATGCTTATTTAATGGAAAAACACCTGGGCTAATAAGTTCACAGCATTTTTTTGCAGATGTATTGATGGATTAATAATTTTTTTCTAAAGGAGCTACCACCATTGCTTACCTCTTGCATTGCATCCCTTCCACCCTCCTCTCGTGCCAATGTGAACCATGCACCCCAAAAAGATGACCAAATATGAACCAAGAAAATGTTTGGGATGTGAGAATAAGGACAGAATGAAAGTAGATGAGTGTGTGTTGGGTGAGTGCAAGGAAGGAGAGGTGGGAAAATCGTGAGGGTAAACAAGGAAATATCTCGCCAATTATCAATCATAACATCTACCTTGCTTAATGCCCTTTAACAGAGCACTTGTTAAACAAATTGTGTTGTCATATTATAACTTAAAACAGTTGCTAATGCCAGTGGATAAGCATAAATTGGAATATTATGAAATGCTAAAGGGGAATGGTATGGAGATGGGGGGGAAAAATCAAATTGGGATGAAATTAAAATAAGTTTGCAGCATGATAGGGGAGGGGGGAGACTTTTTGACATCATCATTAGAAGCTGGAATTATTGCTAGGCATATTGGCTGGAAATGAAAATTTAATTTTGTGATAGAAGGGAGAATGCTGGGTATGTGACGTAGATATTAGGCAAGGTAGTTTTGTGTGTTAAGGGTACACCAACAGCCAAGGTCATTTTGCACCATTGTAGATAATTTAAGAAAATATTGCTTATAATTAAATTTAAAGGCATTTTAGATTAAAAGGAAGAATGAAGGGAAAGAGCTGATACTTTGGATGAAATTGCAAGTTGGAGTTTAACTTTAGTGGTGGAATACCTATCACCCAGTAAACATCCAAGGCTTTGACAGAAATGACCCAATGGACATCACAGGAGGAAAACCACTAGCATGACAAGACCAAAACATCAAGACCAGAATGTCTCCATCACCGAATAACATCATTCATAAGAGAAAATTTTTAACCTTCTGGTGAAATCACAAAATGTCTCAAAAACTGAAAAGAATGAAACAAAGAAATCGCACATACAGTAACTAAAGGAATGAGGGCCCAAACAATACTATATTTTTATTGTCCACAGACCCTATATATCATGTACTTTTAGGAGTCTTCAAACAAAGAAATTAACAAAATACAGTTTGAAACTATGAAAATGCTTAAAAAGTGCACAAAAAACTACGAGTATGCATTACAATTACTTTGTGCGAAGGTTTCCACCATGTTGACTTTCTTGTCTTTGCACTTCTGGGTTCTCCATCTGTGTTGGTTGTATTTTGGTGATGACAGTTTTTATATAGAGCTGTTAGTCAAGTACTGCGCTCTGATAGCATAGTCCTTTTCCACACAGTGTTTAAATGACTATCCATCATCCACGTTCATGTCTTGATCTTGGACAAGAAAGCTTCGAAAAATACCTTCGACCTGAAGACATACGGAGGGTGGCCAGCGAAACTATCGTCACCAAAAGACAACCAACGCATATGGAGAAAGATGAATAGGGAAGGAGCTTTAAGGCCAATTATTTGTAGTTTTTAATTTATTCAATGAAAAATAACATTTAAATAGAAGTAATTTCCCAAGTGTCAATTTGAAACCACAATTAATCACTCATTTTCAATGAGTTCGGTATTGTGTTCTCTTAAATTATTACACCCATTACCATTGGGGTTTAAATGAAATAGCTGGTTTAAGATAACTCACGTGGATGTTATGATTTCCGGTTGAATATTTGTGAATATGGCTATTTGCATACATGGTAATGTATGGTGTAATACATGTAATGAATGGTAAAAAGATTTAAATTTATTTGAGTAATATGGTTGAAGATAACTTTGTTCAACATGCATACAGATGATCCCCAGAGCACTATTCTACATGATTCCCCTGGAAAAAAAATTAGAATGATATGAGAGTTTTAATACCTCCAGATACTGTTATGCTGGAACCAAATAGTGCACATCAACGTGTTCAGTTCAGAACACTTTGCTTATTAACATTGATATTCCACACACCAGTTAATTTAGCATGTAGGCCTAAAACCTTGTTATCGAATGTATAAAAATTAATTTCTTTTCGAGATTGAAATCAATATCCTCTGGCAATATTGCACGATTAAATGCAAGGAACTGTCTTTTTGCAAAACTAGTACATAAGTATGATGAGACATAATTTCACCTAAAATGCATTAAACACAAACTGAGCAGGGGGTGTGGTGGTCCAATGAATAGCATGCTGGTTTACTGCACTGGGGGCCTGGATTTGATTCCGAGTGATGCCTCTATACCCTCTGCCCTTCATCCTTGCTGTGGGGTTTTTCAGGTACCAGATCCCTGGGAAACCAAAAACTGGCAATAGAAAAGGAACTGATTGCCCTTTTGATTATTGAATGTCTCATTAAGTTGAGCTTTTTACTAGGCGAGGTATATCAAGCCAATCTATGAGTTTATTAATGTCGTTGGATAACATGAAACTAACATCCCCGTAAACTTAGGCTTAGTATGCACTATGGTTTCAACAAACTCCATTATATTTAGTCAAATTTGAAAACAATTTGAAAATCCAACTAACCAAATGGTTAAACAAGAAAACCACATTGATCAGCAAAAAGATTGATTTTTATAATTATTAGTGTGCAGCTCGTCTCACAATGGCCTAGGCATGTGGGATTAGGGCATCATGCAATAACTAAGGAATGGGGATGAGGCAGTTCATTGCCTTGGGCTGCCTGTGGTTTGAATGTTGAGCACCCTAATTATAAAAGAATTACGGTGAAGCTGAGAATTTTTCAAAGTCACCAGGAATCAGGCCTCAACCGTCACAGTTAAACTGAAATTTCCTTGGCTACCACACCCCATAAGAAATAATTTCACACTAAATTTCCATCAAAGATAATGTTGATTTAACGATGAAATTTAAAAAACTAATTTTTCAATAAATAATAAGATCTCAACAATCCTGCATCATTGGGATGATTACAATTTGGGCTTCTTTGGTTGCTTGGATTGTTTTTCCAAAAAGATCATGCTTTCCACGTGGGTATTGTACTATAAAAAAAACATTGTGGAATGATTTTTATATTAGGAAAAATATTTCACAATAAAAGGTAAAACAATTTTCACTAATATTATTGATAATTAAAAAAGAACAACTTTTAAATAATGTATTAGTTCTTGGTTAAATAAAAGTTTGAAGTTGGTATTGGAAAGACACCAAAATACAGCTGCTTCACTTCACAACCTAGCCAAAAAAGAATACCTGACACCACATGCCACAATAAATCCTTCCGTTCCACGTTCATTCCACCTTCATTCCATCCAACATGCCTACTACATATATTCCTACAGCCACCAGTCCACACTAACACTCTCCCCTCTAATACACCCAAAATCAGGCTTGATTGAGTGGAAATTTATTTTTGAATGAAAGGAGAATGGGTGATGTATTTCCCACAAAACTTTTATTTGCCACATCTAATTTCAACACACAGACCATCTTAAGGTACCCAAGGATAATGACTTTGCATGGAAACTAGTCACAAATGTAAACTTTTGTGTAAAATGCGTAGTAATCTTCTATTCTCGGCTCTATGACAGTTTCAATGTTTAGATCATTTCTCCTTGCTAAGACAAAATATAAATAATTCATCATCTTACTTATAATACTTGGGAAGTGAGTACAAATACTTGGAAAATTATCTCAGTCAAAGTCGAGCAACCTTAGGTTTTAAAATTTGGATGTTTAGATTTTACCCATATTTTCTCCACTCGGCAGCAGGTGGAGATTTTTTCAGGTGATTTTCCTGCAATAGGCCTAAGATGTCATGGCGAGGGAAGCTTGAAATGTTTCAGCCTTAAAGTGACCTCAACTGAAGCGTATCTGCAGAGAAAGCAATTTCAAATTAGTATTTTTTTAAGACTGACAAAATTAAGGAGGTGGTGGCTAAAATCACTAATTAGGGTAACGCCGTGTCGTACGAAGGAATGAACTACAAAATTCAGGTTGAATTTTTATCCGCTTAACACGCGATCGAATCTGCAGTCCCTCCCCATTTCGAATCACATGCCAAGAGAGAGGTAAACCAGAAGGTAATGAGATTACAAATTGAGGGGCGTCAACAATTACGAAGAATTGGAAGTCGCAAATCGAAATTTCAATGAGTGTGCACGCAAGAATTGAAAGCTACCGAGGCCGTGTTTGGGGCCGGGGAGTTGGCCAAAAGCAGATTTCATTAGCGCCATTATGATTGGATGAGAAAGGAGGAAGGGTGGAAAGAAACCTGTCGCCGGGAGTAGTCCACCCCCAACGAAAGGCGCCAAGGGGTCCACAGTTTAATGTCCCAAACGACGGGCGGTGTACTCGCCCAATGTGCTCTCCACAAAGCACCGTCATCGTAGGGATCCAGACGACCCTGAAAAATACCTGCCGCCTCTAGGATTCCAACCAGGACCCTCTGGTTGGGAAGTCGGTACTTTACCCAAAGCACCATCCCGATCCCTGGTGATGACAATTACGGGACCATCATTAATATCTCCTGGGCAATAACAAACGACCCTTGGGCCCAGCTGAAGATCGAATTTATCGCGTACTTCAACCATTTGATCAGTGTATGTAGTATACAGGTATACTGGTGCCAGTGACTGAGAGCACATTTCAAAATAATATTTTTAGGCTGACTACATTCGTACCAAGATGTAACCGTCAATTTCGGAAAGTGGCCCTAAGATCTAGATAATCGAAACCTGTCAATCAGAAAGTTGATGCACTGGACACGTTTGCGATTAAGCCACCTACCTCTGTATATTTGCACGTTGGCTTGTACGAAATCGCCACTCACCAATGATATACAGCTGCCCGTGATTTCGACCGCTTTAGTCTTCTCTCCTGAGTTCCTCATGCCCTCGCGGGTTCCCCGAACTCCAGGAGAGCGATGCTTCGAATGACTGGCTCATCCCGGCTCCCAAAGTGAACTGGCGAGCCCAAATGACCGGCTGTAAGTCAGGGGGGACCTGTGGGGGAAGGCGGGGGAAGATAGGGGGGGTATATTGAGTTAGAGACTTCGCACAAGAGAGAGTGAAATCGAATTGGGACGATGGAAAAGGAGGCGGAGGGAATTGTTAGTCCATTTCAATTCCGAAAGTGCGCATTTCGCGTATCTTCGCAGGGCTTTGACCTTGAGTGAACTGAAGTCCCGCAGTTAACCGCTCCTTTCCTCGCCGAAAGCTTGAGTGCCGAGTGTACAGCTGTCTACAAGCCCGCCAGCCAAACAACGCAATTACGTACCCCTCCAGAAATGCGCGCGCGACATTTAACGAGCCATCCAATGAATCCAGACTTGGGTCTCATTGTTAGTCGATGACTTGACAAATATGATCATGTCGTGACTCACATGTAAGTAAATGAGCCAAAGATGATACTGATGCCTTGGATCCCGGAAAATAATTTGCAAGTTCCAATTAAAGTGGCGATACATTGCTGTAAGGAAAATTTCATCAGGAACTCGGTAAAGTAAATATGTTGGCACCTACTATTCCTCAGTAGGTAGAATGAACCTGAATATTTCCTTAGTTTTCTTTGAGTTTATTACGTAAAGGCATGGTATCTTGTACATAACGGGGGGGGTGGGTTGGATGAATGGTCAGAGGAGAGGGGGCGAGATGACTGAGGCAAAGGAGAAGCAACATTGCCAATTCCACCTCGGAAGTGCGATGAGTCAACTGCGTCTCATCCGACGGACTGTGTATTGCACTGGGTAGCATTCAATTCCTCTTTCGCGGTGACTCTTAGGTTGGTCTCAATCCCCCGACCCGCATGAGGGTAGAATTCTCCCGCAGTATCCCTGCCTGTCGTAAGAGACGACTAAAAAGGCGGAGAGGCATACCCGAAAACTAACCCCTTGTAAGAAAGGGATACCTCCTAACAGTGTAATGGATTTAATGTGTGCGTACGGCGATCCACATGGGTGTTTGCCATGTCTGTAGACCCGCAAGTGAGAGAAGGGGATCCCGGAGGGTGGGCGCTCTGGTTACCAACCCGGTTTTTGAAATCCGGGATGGACCAGGGAGTGATATTCCTCCTCGGCCCTGGATTTCGTGAAAACGGGTGTCCGGGACCTATAAACTCCCAGTCAACAGAAATTCGTCACGTTAATATATTTTGAAAGAAAATTGAAAGTGGGAGCGCCTTTTTCATAAATTCTTCCATTTGGTCCTCCGAAGTCATCGCTTCAAATGCCGAGCATAACGTTTCTGAATATTCTGATGCATGATACGAAGAGCGGAATGAAAGAAGTCGTGCTTTGCCCATTGTAATGCAATCAAAATCAGAATTCACAGAGTATTATACAAGTACAAGTGAAGCATATTGGTCTGAGTGTGAGATCATAGAGACCATTACGCTCTCACATGCCCTTTGTCCACCGACTAGAATATATGGAAACGATTATGGCTTGTTAATCAAAATTCGAATCAACCGTAGTTCAGCGTGACGCTTCTTGTCGTATCAAAAGCGGGAGAGTTACGGTGAGAATATTGCCAGTCATTTTCGGTGAAACTTTGTAGTTAAAACTAGGCGAGGAGTATGCATTGGCGCCATAACACAGTGTATCTGCGATCAATATTTAGGTTGCCCCGAAGGACTTTGAGAGAATCGCAGATTTATGGTTGCCATTTCCATCAGAATTCTCCAAGAATTTGGCCATTGAAGCCATTCCCTTCCGGTGAGAAGTTCAATTAGGCATTGTGAGCTTATTTCCATTTTTTGTTATACCGGTATATTTAATCCAAATATCTAGGTATATCGAAATATAAAATCATTACTTCCGCGATGACACTGTACTATTTTCTTTTCTAGAGATGATTGATGACATTTGGTAATTACCTTAATTTATTAATTTCCTTTTTTTGCAAAAAAAATTATACCATTTAATCTATTTTTTGGTGTCAAGTTAACCACCTCTCGAATATCCCTACAGGTTTATCACCTTTTAATTTATCGAGGAGGTCTAAATTTATTTTGCGGAGGAAGAAATACTTCGTTTATCATTGAAGTCGTGATTTTTTACCTAAGAGCCGCCCAGCCATCTCGAAGACTGTGAGCGCATACTTTTTCAGCCTGGGAAGAAGAATTACGTAAACCTGAATGCTAGAATTGACGAGGAAATGGCACTGCGGTCGGACAATGTTATTCTGATTCCTTACCGTTCGTGGAAAAAAATACATTTTAAATCCATCTGTTCAACACTTGATCTCTCCTATTGTATGGACATATTCTCTCCTACCGATGAGGGTAGTAATACATTTCCACATCACTGCGAAAGAGACGTCCTTCCGATGTATGCAAGAGATTTAATCCATAATTTAACCTTCACTCCGTGAGTGATTTCCATCCTAGCTGCTCTAATATTTTGGACACGCTACTAAGTTTATCATAACAACGTTTTACATATCTAGCTCCTCTACCCTGCACGCGATCCAATTTTGTATTTAATCCAACTTCGTAAGGATCCCATATACGTGCAGCATATTCTAAATGAGGCCGAATCAGCGAAATATTATAACGTCTCTCTTTGACCTTTTCATCACATTGACCGAGAGCTCTTCTAATAAATCCTAATTTGTTGTTAGCTTGCCCATCTGCCCGAGGGGATCAGATGCATTTACAGTAAGTTAGGTAACGTAAGTCCATCTCGTAACTTACATTACGTAAGTTACGTAACGGTGTCAGGTTAAAAATAATATTTATGAAGAATGATGAAGGAAGACACTTTGCTTTTCCACATAGATATGTGGAAAATAAAAGTCTTCTTTCATCATGAAGGATTTCCACCATCTTACGCTTGAAACTAGCATTTAATATTCATGGCGACAACGAGAAACTACCTAAATTATTCAGAAAGGAACGAAGGATAAAATGAGAACACCTTTTATAATGCTTATAACATGATAATAATTGAACTCTTTTAAAAATTAAACTATTACAAATATCGGTAGTAGTTTGTTACAACATCGAAAATCTTTTCTTATCGAAGGCCTTGGTTAAACGGCGAAGTGAAGGTTGATGGCACCTTTTGGCGTCATATATCTTTTAAAATGTTTCAGCTTGAGGTCGTATGTAGACTTGCTCGAAGGATTGTCACACCTCTCTGGCATCGTTTGCATGTACGACGCCAGTGGATACTTATACGACAGTTTACATGCTCCCCCCGTCACCTGAATGGTGACATCGCGGCACGGAGAAATGGTACTCGGCCTGCTCAGTTTCTTCATCGCGGCCCTTACTCTCGGGCTCCTCTCGGAGTACGTGAGGTCGACGGCCGCCAGGTACATCTCCCCGTCGTCCGACAGGACGTACCTCAGTTTCTTCGCCTGGGTACTGGGGTCGTCGGACGAAGCGACATCCCGTTTTCTTTTAATCGGCAGCTGAACGGACAATTCGCGGCCGACGACGAAAGTCACCTCCGAGGAGTGGACCCTTTGAATGTGGCTCTCTAGTGTCCTGACTGAGGACACGGCCTCGACCTCTGACCCCTGGGTCTCCTCCTCCCAGGAGCAGCCTAAATCGAAGCACTTCATAGGGCGGTGCTGGCAGGAGGGTTCGTGGGCCTTCCTCTCCGAGGCCTTCATTGGCTTGTGACGGCATCCACGGTCGTAGTACATACATGAGAGCGGAATATGCTCAAGAATCACGTCTAGGGAATGACATGTCCTAACAGACAGCTTTCGTCTGCACAATGGGCACCATCTCAGCCGGCGAAAGCATGCTCTACAGATCAGGTGGCCAATCTCGCAAAGTCTACCAGGCGGCGTCACTCGGCAATGGCATACAGGGCAAAGTACCGCCTCCTCTAACTCAGGGCTCGCGTAGCATTCTCCCTGAAGGAAAACAAATGGTACCTTTATGTGACTGCCCACGCAACTTGAACGACCGCTTAATGAGATAAACAATTCACTCTGGGGTTAACTTTCTTAAGCAAGATACGTATTTAACATGTCTTGGCCACTATAATATATACATCTTTATACATATCTACGTTTATATCCATATTTATAATCTATATATGTACCTTTGTATCCATTATTATCATCTAACTTGTTGATTTTCACGCTATCTCCGCTGTATGCAGAACTTTATTTTGTTCTCGCTTGTAACCAAGTCTTTGCTTCCTAGCAACAAGGTTATTGTTGAGGTAAATCGCTCGCTTCTCAATGGCTTTGAGGGGGTGATTGCAAGCCTACTTTTGACCCTTAATACATTTCTCCCTATGGCAGTGGGAAAACGTTAATTTGGTCAATTATCATTAGGGGAAAACAGCATCTTAAATCTATCTCTTTTACGCTTAATCTCTCTTATTTTATCTACACGATCTCTTCTAAAGCATGTACTTACATGTATACATTTTCAAAATCATTGCTAATTAGTCATCCTTCCAACTTGTGCAAGAGATTTGCCTGTAATTTAACCTACGCTCCAATTCGACAATAAACCAACCTCATGAGGAATCCAAATACTAGCAGCATATACCAAATCAGGCATAACTAGTAAAATATGAAATTTCTCTTTCCAATTTCCGTCACATTTACCCAGTACTCTACTAATAAATCCTAATTTTTGTTCGCTTGTCCACATATTTCTCGAATAAGTTTCACCCAGGAGAGGTCATGACTGAGGGTAACGCCCTCAAGTATTAAATCGAGTATACACTTACTATTTCGGAATTCATGATATAGTAAGGCGTTCGGGAGGAAATTGCTCTTTTTTTCAAAAATTACGGATATCTCCGTAAACCACTGAATCGTCGGAAAACAACCGCTCGTGTCTGACTGGGCGTTACGGATTCATGTCGTTAGCGTAAATGAGGAATAAGAGAGGTCCGATAATAATTCCTTGGGGAACAGCTGAAAGGATTTTTACTGAATTAGAGCGAACTGCGTGTAAAATTATTACTGCTCTTTCTACCCGATCATTCAAAAAGTCCAATCCAGCCCAGAATATTTTTATCTATGCCATATGATTTCAAAGTACGAGGTTTGTTCAAAAAGTATCGCGATTTTTGTGTTTTTTTCAAAAATTATTTATATATTCATGAATATCTATTTTGTTCAAAAAGTATCGCAATTTTTGTGTTTTTTTCAAAAATCATTTATTTATTCATGAATATCTATTTTGTCCCCTTCAAAGTAATCCCAATTAGATATTATGCACTTGTTCCAACGTTTTTGCCGATCCTCGAAGCACTTCAAAATATCACTTTTTGTGATCTTGATCAGCTCCTCTTTCGATGCAGTCTTTAACTCGTCAATCGTAGCGTAGCGTCGTACTTTCATGGGCCTCTTCATTTTCGGGAACAATAAAAAGTCACTGGGGGCCAGATCTGGGGAATACGGTGGCTGCAGCATCATAAGAGTGTTGTTTTGGCCAAAACTTCGCGCACAAGTAACGATGTGAGAGCAGGAGCGTTGTCATGGTGCAAAAGTCAATTTTTGTTCTTCCACAAATTAGCGTTTTTGGCGGATTGCTTCGCGCAAATTGCGCATAACTTGCAGGTAATATTCCTTATTTACCGTTCTACCCTGCGGCAAGAACTCATGATGCACCACGCCCCTGCAATTGAAGAAAACTATTTCCCATTCCACCGAACTTCGCGAGCTTTTTTCGGTCTTGGCTCGTGCTGCAGCTTCCATTGGGATGATTGAGCTTTAGTTTCCACGTCCTAATAATAAACCCATGATTTGTCACCAGTTATGACCCTCTGGAGCAAATTTGGGTAGTCGCGGACGGAGTCCAACACCTCATTAGCAATTTTAATGCGTTTCTTTTGTTGGTCGAAATTGATAATATTGGTACGAATTTCGTGGCGACCCGTGTCATGCCCAAATCATTGGTAAAAATCGAATGGCACGAGCCAATCGATATATGTAGGTCCTCAGCAACTTCTCTAACGGTGATTCGACGTTTGGCCAATACTATTTTCCTCACATCATCAATGCTTTCGTCTGCTGTTGACGTGTTCGGGCTTCCGGCACGCTCTTCGTCGTTCACGTCTTCTCGGCCCTCTGAGAATATTTTGTACCACCGATAAGCTTTACTTCGGTCTATGGTAGCTTCTCCATATGCCACAGTCAACATTTGGAATGCGTCCGCGCACTTAATTTCGTTTTTCACAAAAAATTTGAAACAGATTCTTTGATCCATTTTTTGGAACAGGCAAAAATCGAAGACAAGCCAAAACACGTCCAAGCAAAACAGCTGACAACAATTAACTGAACATTAAAAATGGCCGAAATTTTCGGAAATAGTGAGAGACATAAATAGCAACATAACGCCACAAAAAAATCTAAAATAAAATATACGTAACCCGCGGAATTCAAAATTCGCAATACTTTTTGAACAGACCTCGTATATATACGAGGGTCATCCGGAAAGTAGTACCCGTTCGTGAAATAAAGACACAAAAGTAAATATTAACAAACATAAAAAAATTTATTTGAAAGAGGATACTTTAAACTACTTCTCAACATAATCTCCAAGCAAATTAAGGCATTTGTCATAACGTGTGACAAGTTTCTGTATTCCTGCTGCATAGTCCTTCGCCGCCAGCTCATTGAGATACGCGAGGGACCCATCTTGCACAAATTTTTGCATAATGCAGATGGTGTTTAACAATTTCATGAACAATTGTTCGAGAAACATTGGGAAAATGCTCACAGATGTCATCAATTGTGACGCGCCGATCGTTCCTCACGAATTCGTCAACTGAGCTCACCAGTTGGTCTGTAATGACAGACGGTCTCTCCGAACGCTCATCGTCGTGTGTGTTCCCCCTCCCCATGTTGAAGTTGCGACACCACCGCCGAACAGACGACTCGTCCATTACATTGTCTCCATACACCTCCTTTAATTGGCGATGAATATCACATGGGCGAACGTTTCTTGCATTGAGGAATTTAATCACTGCCCTCACTTCACAACTGGCGGCGTTCTCAATTTTTTTAAACATTGTAAACAATCACAGAAACAACACAGGCAATGCTAGCGTCACGCAACTTGGCTCAGAGAAGGCAGACAAGCCACTGAAGCTATCTGACCTCGTCCAGCGGCTACTCGCGTCGTCAGCACTTCATGCGGCACGAACGGGTACTACTTTCCGGATGACCCTCTTATGTCGAAGGCTTTTATTATATCTTGAAAAACTGCATCCACTGGAGTATACCGTAGCTCTCTCTCGGACTACGGATACCAATAACAAAAAGCGCTGGTTGTGTTTCGCAGGATTTACCCTTTCAAAAGCCGTCCTGATTTTCATTAATAACTCCTGACTATCGAGATGTCTCACGATCGAACTAGAAATTATATGTTCCATGACCTTGCATGATATGGATGTGAGGGAAATAGGTCTGTAATTACTCGGTTACTCCTTGTCACCTTGTTTTTAAATAAGCATGATTTTGTGACATTAGTCGTTTTTTAATCACTAGAGACCTTGCGATCCACTAGCTATGAGGGTACCATAATAAGAGGCCCATCACTTCATCTCATCCATAAAAAATTGAGATCATTGGTTAAAAATTACATTGATAGCCTGGAAAAAGCATCTCATTAGAGTACATGAAAGGAAGCTTCCCCTGGTTGTGTTCAGAAACATTTGATGTTTATTGTTGCGCCACCAACTAATGATTCGACCTATTCAATTTTTTTGTGAACCAGAACTATTCTTATCATTCGTTTAGTATCTGTTTTTGAATGACTAAAATTGGAATGCAAACAAGTAATTTTCGATACCAGTTCCTTAATATTGAAAAATAAAATATACCCTCAAAGAAATGCCAATGTTATTCCGTAGGATAAGAAAAAATATTGCATTTGATTGGTGGATTAACTTCCAAAGTCAGAAATCGAAACTTTGGCAGAAGTAAGGTTGCTCACTTAGAGAAAGTCTAGCGAAAATGTCACCCTGCTCAAGTATAATTAGCGTTAAATTTGAATGTGAGTTTATTTATAAAGTGTCACCTTGGTAACCCATTGCTTATGTAATATTTATTTTTTTTTTGCATTTGTCCAAAAACAGGGAGCTTTACATCAAGACTTCGAACATTGATGCAAGAATTTGGCAATTACATACACCCCAGCCCTAGATGGAGGAAAAACCACCTACGCGGGAATCGAACCCGCGAACCCTGGTTAACCCGCCGCTATCGAAGCCAGCACAACTAATATGTAAATATATTTTGAAGCCGATACCTTGGTAACTCATTGAGCATGGAATCATACAACAAGAATGTAATATTTGGGTAAATATTTAAGCGAGCTACTTTAGCCTCAAAGCTAAAGCAATTTAAGTGAAGAGAACGGAGGTGCTCTTGAAAACTGGAATTGACCTTAAATTAAAGTGGACGTTTGGGAGAGAAATACATAGCGAGTTAAGTTGGTGCCACGTAGAAAAAAGCATTAGACGACAAAATGAATCCACAGGCAAGCCAAATTATTAATAGAATACTCCTTGATCTCCCGTTAAAATAGAATTGCTTGCTGTTATATATGTATATTCTAATTCAGCTTAGTTCGATTCTACCCACTTTTCACCTCCCCGTCATACTTATCTGAAACGGCTCATTAATAATAAAGAGAAAATTATAGAAAAATAAGGTTAGACATATTTTGAGGATTTGCCAACCGTAATTTCGTCAAACGATCATTGTCCCCGTCTCTATGTATGCTCGCTAATAAAATTCGAAAAGTTCCACCATTGACTTCCAAAAAAGAGCACAATATCATAAATAAGAAATCTCGTTTAAATATTTCAATATATTCACCAACCGATCCATTTACATTCGACATGACTTATGTTCCATTGCCAGGGAGGATACTATTTGAGCAATGAGATGGAAGAGGCGCTCGAGTGCCCTGTGTGCAAACAGCGGATATTGCCGCCAGCTGGGTGTTGCGTCAATGGCCACATGATATGCAAAGCATGCTTCCGGCGACTGAAACACTGTCCAATGTGCCGGGATCGTTTGGTCTTCAGGAGGCATTATGCTCTCCATATGCTTACCACACACACCAGGCTCCCGTGTGCCTACACTGACCGCGGCTGCCACCTCAGTCCGATGACTGCTGCAGAGAGAAAGATCCACGAGCCTTCTTGTCAGCACCGCCCACTGACATGCTTCAATTCGTGCTGCACCTGGGAGGGGGGGATCCAGGGGTCAGAGGTCCAGCCCGTGCCCTCAGTCGTGGCGCTGAGGAGCCATATCCGACAGGTCCACTCCTCGGAGGTGACCTTCATAGCTGGCCTCGACGTTTCCGTGCAGCTGCCGGTGGCAACGAATCGCGTGGCTCTTTTCAACAATCGCCAATGCAGGAATCTGAGGTACGTCCTGTCCGACAAAGATGTAGACTTCCTGGCAGCAGTGGACCTTACATACTCAGAGAGGGGCCCGAGGATAAGGGCCGGCATCACGAAGCTAGGCAGGCTGAGCACTGATGGACCAGACTATAACTTTACTATTCAGGTGACGGGTGGAATTTGCGAGGCATCACACAAGGCTCCTGTGGCATCTTACATGAAAGCATGGCCAGGCCAGACCAAAGAGCCGACTGACAAGACTTACCTCTACAGCTTCAAGCTAATTAATATGAATAAATATTTAACAGAAAGCAGGTTAATTAAACTTCACCTAGCCATTGTGCCCGATAGCATCTAACAGAATTGTGGCAATTCAAATTGATGAAGAGAATTGCTACATTTCTGTTTGCGATGAAAATTGCCACACCTCTGTGAAGGCACTTGACTGAATACATCCTAGCTCCTGGAAATAAGATCGATATTGATGAGATGTGGGGTGTGGGCAGATGGATGAACTCTTGAAGAAGTCGGAGGACATAGAATTACAATTTGGATGATGCGGGCTTAGTGTGTTAAATGGATCACATTTTTCAATTTCTTACTGAAAGAATATAACTGAAAATATTATTTTTATGTTCGTGAGCATCTATTTTTCTGATAGAATAAATGCCCTACTAAAGCAAATTCTGATATACGTTTGGTTCAATAAATTAAGTAATTTAAATTATTGCTAGTCTTGCTTTAAAAATGCAAAGAAATGAGCCCCATTGTTCATTTTGAAAGATCCAAGGTATGGCTCACTTCGTTTTTCGTAATCTGGGGGTTGATTTTCAAATCACCGTTTGCATTTGTGCAAAATGGCAGCGTGAGATGGCTTTTCATTACATTGTGGCCGGGCAATGCATTCTCTTCTACTGTTATGTGCACAAACAGGTTCGCTTCGGCATCTTCTCCCCGAAGAGACCCGTCTCGTCACAATTAAAACATGTTGTAACAGGTAACCCATAGAATCTACGAGGTTTTTGAAGTCACCGATGAAGTGCTCTGCTGTCTTTAACTCTTGCTTTGAGCTTGCTGCTTCACCATGCCTCAAAACGCCGTGAATTACGGTTCTTCTCGTAAACTTCTCGAACCACGCACGGCTTCCCTTTAATACTTTGGCCGTTGCTGATGCTGACATCTTTTTAAGGAGATCGGCGAAAATACTCTACCCTTCTCACAAATTATATTTTCGTTAATGGCGTCGCATTGCTTTTCCTTCATGCATATGAGAAATAACCTTTCAACAACGTTGAGAATACACAACCGTTGCGTAGATAATCTTGTCATTCTATTTGAAGCATCTATCTCCTTAGTTTTTTTCCGTGTTCTTGAAGAAAAGGTCAATTGTTGATATATGTAATAAATAGATCAGCCACACTCACACCTTGTTCCTGATTTTCACTGATTTTTACTGCTCATTTATACTGTTATTTTTTATTTTTATTCTCTCATGGCTTTCTTCATACAGATTTTTCTTCGAAGTCAGTTTTAAAACTATGCACAAAATATTATTAAACTTCGCAACAAAAATCACTAACAATATGTTTGAATACAAGTTTGGAGAAATGCTCGATCACGCGATGCTAAGATGCTAGTGGAACGAGTGCTAAAGACAAACTGCAGCAGAAGGCACGCAGAATTCCCCTCTCCTCGTCACTCATAATGCGAGTCATTTTTGGGACCAATATTTTTGCTCGTTATTCGCTGTGCAAGGTGCTCATAAAGTGAGGTTCCACTGTATGCCTTATTTCAATGCAGTAAATTTAACATATTAGTACTGCAGTCTGAGTTTAAATTGTTTTTGATTCAGGTCATTAACAGTTGCTATCTCCATTTTGCTAGCAGAAAATAGTATTTTTATCCAGTTTCTTCAGTCTAACATTAAGGGATTATTACAAGGACTGAATAAGGGAGGCTCTTAGTGTATTTGGAGGCGTTGGGCAAGGTTTGAGGGTGTTGACTTATGATTTGTCAATGTGCTGAGAGAAAAGAAATTAACCATGCAGCAGGACTGACACAGTCTTCCAATTTCACATGGCTAGAGGGGCAGGAAAAGCATTTCACACCCTTAAAGAAGAAATTGGGGGCAAAGGTTTCTATGAAAAAAAATGAATCATGTAACTGTAGTGATGAAGAGGTTATTATACAATGATGTCAAAAGGAGAAAAACTTATCTAGCTTCTGATGAAATACATCAGTATTTCATTTGTTATCATCAACATCATAAGTATTTAAATACTAAGCTAACAGTAGCCTTCCATTCTTCTATGTCCAGGGTTAATTTCCTCACAGCCCTGACATCATCTGTTTCACACCTTCTTAATTTGTCCTATGAACTTGCCTCTTGGTCTTCCTTCCAGGATCTTCCCTTGTATTATTCATTGTTAATAACTAACCCATTTCACCAAAATATGCTTCAAATTCATCTAGTTCTTCTTTGTTGTAGAGTTCTCCTTTCTTCTTCTATATATTTCCTCATTCCTCACTTAGTCTGTCTATTAAATCTTTGGCATTCCCCTCCATCACCATGTTAATACGAGGGTGATTCGAAAAGTAAGGTCTCCTATTTTTTTTCATGAAAAATCAAATTTATTCTCAACTTAGTGTACATCGTAGGGAAATTTAGCTATTTTTCTACATAGTCACCTTGACAATCATTCACTATTTGCATCCTCGTCACCAGCTTTTTAATACCTCCAGCGTGCCTTTCTCCTGCCACGTCATGAAGCCAACTGACTGATATATGATTTTTCTTGTCTGAGATATTATCCATGGTCTCATAGTTTAAGACATTGCTTAATCATGAGTGGCTCAACTGCTACTTCAGTAATTATATTCTTTATTTCCTTGCATTGACCTTCAATGCCACTGTAATTAAATCCTATTTTTCTGTTGATCGTCAAGGTAAACTTTTCTCTTGCTTGATTTTTCTCCATTATCTTTGTGTTTTATCTGGGTTCTTCCGCCACTTTCTTCATCTTATTTATGGCAGTCAGTCGTCCATGGCCACCAGGTTATGGTCATCATTCAGTTTATACTTTGATTAAATTAGAGCAACCTACTTCACCAATTTCCAATCCTAATTAGACAGCAATTATAAAAGTTAATACCCTACCACCCATTGCTCTTGAAGAGAGGTTTTCAGTGTTTGCAAAAGCGTTCTAACACTCAAAGAAATTTTAAAATATGATTATTCTGCAAAGATTTAGAAGTTGATGCTTTTACTATTAAATAGTTTTTCAGATTTTGAGAATATTTATATTTTTTTACTATGTATCTAGCAGATGCCTGGTCAGAATAAATCCTAATCCACACGTGTCATGTCATTTGAACAAATATTATGTCCACAAGGGTATTACATGAGTAATATATTTTAAACATATTCCCCAATATGAATCAATTATTTTGCATTTTTCATGTTTTAGGAAAATTCAAAAACAAGCCAAATGGTGCTCCAGATTCCAATTGGTGGATCGATTACATTGTTAAATCCCAAAAGGAAATTCTGTTTAAAACGTTTATGATGGTAACAGTAAGTACAAATATGAAATGCTCATACTCAGAAATGAGCAAATCATAGGAAGCAAATGACATTTATAGTAATTTACCTCCTTACTTTCAAGAACATGATAAATGTGACAGTAATTATCCAGTTCAACAAAACCCAAATCTTATCCATTTCCAAAGAAAAATTGAGCTATCCAGCTATTAATAAAAATATACATATCACGACAAGATGTATGTATCGCCATAAGAGGCCAATCAAAAAACTAATGAAGTAATATCTACTAATCAAAGCTCAAATATAAACTAGACTGACTGCATTAAGAATTCATGATAAAATGCAATGTGATAATGCCATATCAGACAGACATTCCATTGACAGAAAATAACATTGCAGTGAAAATACTGTTTCACACATTTTAACGCATTTAACAGTGGAGAACCGTGTCTTGTGAGAAGTTGTATTGCCCTGGTTCAACTGTGTATGGTGAAATTCACTACTTCCATCCCCTTGCTACCCACAGGTATTCCCTCATAGGATGGATGGTAGGAAAAAACACTTCCACAAAAGTGAAGGGAAAAGACTGGTAGAGAAGACGTAATGTCTAGGTGTGGTCCCCACTCACTGTGACTGACAAACCCTCCAGAGTTTGAGGATGGTATCTCAGGTAAACAGAGGCATTCGGCAATCATTTCAGGAGTGACATTGCACGAGTAATCGTCAAATGCTCTTTTTGTGTACAATCAGATCACACCCACTTCAACGTTCTTAATTTAAAACAGAAATTTCAAAACTTAACCCTGCCCATTGTTGCAGTATGTGTACAGGCATGTTAGTAATGTAAGACATTGTCAAAAGCAAAGATTGTTGACTCAGGGAAAGTTTTTCAGATTTCGGGGAGAGGTTTTCCAAAAGGTTTCATCATCTATGGAAAAGATGGAACAATTGAAAAAGGTGGAGACACTTTTTTTAACAAAAGAACCTTTGCCTACCCATCAAGTATGAAAAAGTCTTAACCCAGGAATGTTACCTGGTCTCAAACGGTTCCACTTTAGGATTAGGGACAAGTTTTACAATATGATATTAAGATTCAACAAAAGCAGCAATGTGTAATTTGCACAATACGTAAATAAGCATTAGTCACATGCTTGTGCGTGATTATTAAGAGTAGGATAAAAATAAAGGTAATGAAATGAATGTATGACAACAGTTTGAATGCTGAAAAATTTTATTTTTCACGAGTTTTGACTCCTCTTCGTAGGAGCAGGTATGTTTTTAAACACAATATCCATTGATGAAGGGAATGGCCATCCATTAGACTTGCAATCGTCAGGTGATACATGGAAAGTGGTCTGTCAGAAGAGAAGCGACCCCAAACCTTCACAACCACAGCTCTGGTCAATTCACATGGGAACAGAGAGGGGGCTATAGGGATGGGAAGAACAGTAATCTTTGGTTGGTTGAGGATGGCATGCATACTTTCTGCAGCTTTTCGTCGATGTGCAAACAAAAAATACACACAACCCATTAACTTCTCAGAGGAAAAATGGAAAAAAATAAATTAAAAAAAATGAGACAAATGTGGGAGAATCTACGACCCACACTTGAGTCCAAAAAACATAAGCAATGGCACATTTCTTTCTCTGTACATTGCTGTCAGTCTCACAGGGACCGACAAAACTTATTCAACTTTTCTTCTTAAAACTGTTGCAAGAAGACTTCCTGTCAGTCCCAAATTATATAAACACATATGAATGACTATTTAAATTTGCCAACAAATTATGGCAACCTTTAAAAATCTAGCAAAAAATACTCCGCAATATGAACACCCAATAGGGTGAAAAAAAATAATGAAGTACAATTTTCTGCTTGCCAAGCTATGAGAATGGCTTACCCAGCAAATAAATCATAACAGTCCTCAAACTGTTTAGGAGGACTTAAAAAGTAATGTAATGCATCTACTTTTGGGAGGGAATGAGTTTCTATAAAAAAATAAACTCAATGGTTTTCTATATTTTCCAAAAAAATATGCTACTACCTCAAACTCAAAATAGCCTCACAAAAAAATGTATCCAAACTTTGCAGCAAATATAGCGCCAGAGATGCAAGAAAATAAGTGATGTCAATGCAACTTGCACTAGTCTACAAAAATAACTCCTACTAAAAATCCTCAAACATAAACTGGCAATGAATACATAGGCTATATGTAAATCACCACTTGTCCAAGGAAAAAATATATGGCCACAAATGGCAACAGAAATTATTTTTCTGAATTCGCAAACTTTTGTTTTTTTATAAATAAAGGGTCGCATCTCCTGCATTGCCATGAGTTAAAAACTAAAGTGAGCTGTATGCATTAAAAAATATAAACATGGACATAAAAATGTTCTTAAAAAACTCATCTTTGCAGACTGGACGCAGTTGATTGTACTATACATGAGTTAAAGAGGTTTGAGGTTTCAGATAACTCAAGCAGACAGGATAGAATATATAAGGATTCCAAAAGATAAGATTTGCTTCCCAATGAATGGGATGATTCACTCCTGTTTGCTGTTGCTGTTATTACTGTGAGACCAAGAATCCCTCGACCTCGGAGACCATATGTCACCCAGTGAACGAAATGGATCGAACTCCATGGCCCTCTGAAAGTCAAAGAGAGAACACCCTTCATTAAAAAATCTTTCCATACACAGTCTCAGTAATCAATCAGTTACACTTTATATTAGAAACTGAGACGATAAAGCTTTGAAAACCATCGTTAAAGAATTACAAATGAAGAAAAATTGAGCTGAAATTCCAAAACCATATGCAACAAAAGGAAGTTCCACATGTAGGATGTAAACAACTGAACTTAAATCAATGAACAATGCTAACTTTATATTCTAAAAGCTGTTTTTTACAGAAAATTACACTCTAAAACCTCATTATATCAATCCTTTGAATTCAAGTGTTTGATTGGTACTGCTCCCAAATTTGAGCTCATTCTGGTGACTTCAAATAAAAATATCACTGACAGTCTCTGAATAGATTTGGAATCATTCCAATTTGGGTCTCAAATGGGCTTTATGGGATGACCCCACGACCTTGTCATCATAGTTTCCATAATTCAAGCTCATTTTCTGGGTGAAATCACCTCTATGAGGGCGGTTCAATACGTACCCGTGTTTGAGGACAAAGGGCATTCCTGAGGAAAAGTTTATGTTATCATCGTGCGCTGCCATCTATCAAACGAAGGTGAAACAAATTTCAGACTGATTTAAAGGTTAGTTTGGATTTGCCAGCCATTCGAGTAAGACATGTTTTGTGATTTTTGCTAAGATGGAAAAAGAGCAGTATCGTTTGGTAATTCACTTTTTGTTTTTGGATGGGAAGAAATGCAAGGAGATAAAAGCAAAGTTGGATACTGTTTATGGGGACACTTCGCCATCTATGACCACAGATATTGGTTCAACGAATTTAAACGTGGGTGAACATCTGTTTTTGACGAGGAGCCACCAGGATGCTAGGCAGGCATGGTTACCAAGGAAATCATTCAAAAAGTCCATGCCATGATTCTCGCTGAGCGACGAACGAAAGTGCACCAAGTAGCAGAGGCCGTGGGTGCGTCGGCTGGAATGGCAATTAATATTTTACATGATAAGTTGGCGATGAAACAATTGTCAGCCCGATGGGTGCCGCTATTGCTGTTTTACCACAATAACACACCAGCACATTCATCTTGAGTTGTAACCGCCAAACTGCATGAACTACGTTATGAATTGCTGCCGCAACCCCCGTATTCACCTGATCTGGCTCCCTGCGACTTTTTTATATTCCCTAACATGAAGAAATGGCTTGCGGGAAAAAAATTAGCTCAAAAGAGTATGTTATCACCGAGACAGGCGTATTTTGGAGAGTTCGACAAATCCTATTTTTTGGAGGGGTTAAAAACATGGCTGGAGCGTTGAGAGAAGTGTATCTATCTAAAAGGGGAATATGTTGAAAAATAAAAAAAAGTTTTTGAAAAAATGGTTTCTTTATTTCTAACATGGGTACTTATTGAACCGCCCTCGTATCTAGCTCTCCAACTGCCTCGACGCAAAGAGGTACTACTTCACCATTCACCCTCCCTCCAAAGAGCTCTTGGGGTAAGATTTCCCATCAAATGACATGATTGAAAGTGATGATGTTTTGATCTTGGCATCAGATTCCATTGTAGATCTATTTATGCCTATCAAAGAATGCATAAAGCAATTTCGGCCAGGACTCTCACTTCTTTAGTTATACAATACATACATAGACATAAGCTGGATCAAAATAATGAGGTGTTACTGTACACCAAATATCTTCAGCTTTACTCCCAGCAATTCTCTTGATACAATAGTAATAGTTTGATATAATGGCAAATTCTCACCTCATTGATATATTGTCATTGCCTCAAAACGTAAAGTAAACTCTCAATTATCTCAACTAATGGGTGCATGATGAAACACGAACAATCAAAAATCATGAATTAACCAAAATATGCTAAAAACATGGGCATGGTACTAATGGCTTCAACTCAGACGAATCAAAATAGTTTTACAAATATGTGACTGTGACTACAAAAATAATGAAGCCTCCTTTTTCATTCCTTGTTATTAACTACAGGTTTTCATGGATGGAATGTACATTTTTTTCATTTTTCATTCATTTCTATAAAGGCCAAATAATAGTTTACAAGATCACTGAACTATCATGAAGAGAATAGCAAAACGTATTTTCAGAAAGCTAAAACAACCACATAACCAAGAAAAAACAAATAATTGGTGAATGGCAAACATTAACATAGAATCACTGAACAGATTTATATTTCTCATACAATACCGATTAAAATAATCCAGTGTAAATAGTTAATGACTTGACTGTTTACTATTCAAACTATATATTCGCTCACCTTAAAAAGAAGAATACAGAATTCTAACAGCTAGCGAATGCAAGGGAAACGACAATGGGATAGTGTATGGGCAGCACATAAATGTTAATCTTAAAAGATTAAATACTATTGGCAGCTTTTGGTTTTTTGATCACATTTAAAAACTTAAAGAGAGCCACAGTATTTCAAACATGTATTTTCTTCAAAAGTATATTGAAGTTTCAAAGCACTTAATAATCTTTGCAATAGTAATTTTATTAATCTTTCGAGATGCTGGGAATAATCTGCAAAATGGATAATCAAGAGTTTACAGTTTACCTTTCTCATCAAAATTTGTATTTAAAAATAGATATTGAACCATTTCAATTCATTGGAAATACCCCTCGATCTCTTTTACCCACACGGAAGCTTCAAACTCTGGTCATCCAACCAAAGAGTCAAGTCAACTCACCTCCAAGGGTGCTTCCTGTGAGGGTGAGTGGCTCCCACCCGATATCAAACGGGAAATTGACTCAAACCCAGTAGAGGAAGTGAGTGGAGTCACTGGAGGCAAGCTTGACAGAGAGAGGCATTGTGGGCTGGTGACTGACTGCGGAACCAAGGTGGACAGCCCAGTGGATAGCCCAGTGGACAGTCCAGTGGATAGCCCAGGAGTATGGAGGCCCAAGTGACTCTGCACGGGGACCTCTGCTGAAGATGATGATGTGCTGGCCACTGGACCCTCGGATGGGGTCCATACGCTGGATGGCCATACCCTGTTATTCACTAATGACCATGGACTCTCTGTGCCTGTGTCGCTGGATGATGGCAGCTCAACCTTCTGAAGGTGCTGGTCGCCCTCTTTGTCCAACCCACTCTGAATGACTGGCGGTGAGTATAAGGGGTCCCACAAGGACTCGGCTACTGATGACGGACCAGTTAATGGAGGATCAGAGTCAAACCCAGGCCAATTATCTGCAAAAATCAGGCGATAAATCACTATGAAAGAACAGTTCACACATTTAGTCACCAGGCTACATCCATTAGCAATCGATGTGGCACAAAAAAATTTTTGAAAGGAGTCCTCACTAATATTTACGATTAAAATGTACAGTGAATTACAAAAGAGTAACAACTTTGGAAGCAAAGTCCAGAGCTTACTTTGCAAAACTCTACTTCATGATCTCACTGGAAAATGCAATAAATGCTAGAAATAACATTGCACCTAATTTCTTTGCAAAAGGGTAAAAGATTCCTTAGGCGACAATAGTTTTGGTTAGGAAGAGTTACTTAGAAATGCAACTCTTATGCAGACCAGGTAAACCACCATAATTTAATTACCCTTGCTGTCCTTGCTGATAGGGAGATTCCTAAATAATATTAGTAAAATTTAAGGAAGTTAGTAACAAGTTTCATCTTTTCATTGTATGGATTTGAACAGTAGTCACCTGGTATCAAGGCCACCATTTAATGCTGTTTAGACCTAGGAGTAATATGATAGGCCGGGAAGAAGATACTTTGGTTTTAAGGGGGTTTTCAATTTTATCAATCAATCCATGAAAAAGGGATTAAAACCTATGATATTACCACTTTATGTAATAATGATGATATTATTACATGATTAACTAAAATTTATCATCTCAGCAAACACTGTGTCAATCCTGTAATTAATATGTGAAAAATGCCTAGTGTGATACTGGCTTATAATGTTGTACTTGGTACAATGCAACAATTTCAGAGTGTAAAAATCATTCGCCTTGACCCGGATTCGAAACCGGATCCCTCAATGTCCGGTCGAGTGCTTTACCCAGTTAAGCTATCGAGGCGTCCTCCTAAACTCTGAAATTTTGGTGGGCTTTAAAGGATCAAGACATTGTGACGAAATATCATACATACAATGTCACAGGCATTCGTAGTCGAGTGTGAAGCACCACAGTCCATGAGGTTAAAGCCAACTTTTCAACACTTAGGCTGTTTATACCTTGACAAATTCCAAAGAAACTGCGGGAGATGCCGCCACAGTAACTTTTAACAACGGAGTCATCCCCTAATGCGCATTACAACGCAATGATTTCCGAGCGTAAAAATCATTTGCCTTGACCGGGATTTGAACCCGGATCCCTCAATGTCCGGTCAAGAAGTGCTCTCTTGCCAGCTCCATTCTCCCAACACCTGCATGCCACGTAAACAGAAACAAAGGAAGACAGCTTAGCAACAGCGTTAAGCTGAGCAAGTTGCAACTAGGATGTGTTACTCAGAAAAGATGCCGCTGCGGTCGTCCTGCTTGCTGGGAAAGGCAATAACAGACAGCACCATAGTGTATCTCAAAACTTTTGCAGCAACCTTCATAATATTTGCCAATAAAAACATCAATTTTAGCATAATTCCATGCAATGGCTATTAAGGACCAAAAATAATTTGACCAACCTGAAACTACAAAAGAATAAAAGTACTAAAGAGCTGTTAAATGATAATTTTAGTTACCAATAATGCCTTAATCGAGTCTTGCTTGCACAAATGAATGCATGGCCTTTTTGTGCTCGAAGACATGAAAAAGATGAATTATGCCATCGAAAATTACTAACATAGTCAGCAACCCACAGAGACATTCAAAACATAATAGCTGAACAAACCTCTCAATATATTTATCCGTTGATGTTCTTCAACTCGCTTCCGGCGCTCTTCCTGCAAAACCTTCATGATGCTCTGCTGTTCCCACACGTTGTTCCGGCCAGAGAGGACACCACTTCCACCAACTGCACCAAGTGAACTCTTATTCCCAGAATTACAGCTTAAACCGTCTCCAACATAACCAACATTGTTGACCTGCATATTCGAAATTGAAGCATACACCATTAAAAAAGGCATTAAAATTATCAGGGTTAACAATAAATACCAAAGAGAGAGAGGTGGTTGAAAAAAGTTGACAGGTCATGCCAATTGATCATTATTTTATGTCGACATTTTATGTAGGAAAAAACATGAATAATACATAAACAATAACTGAAGTAAAAGTAGTCATGTTTACTGTGGATAAATATATTTTTGTAATGTATTATGGTTTGGGCATTTAAAAATCATTTTGATTTCATAGTTTAAGAAATACTTAAATTATGGCAGTTTCTTTATGGAGAAATGAGCAATAATTTGGCATGAGCTCTCTCCCCCAGAATAAACACACCATTTCAATGAAAATTTCATTTTCTATCATTCGTCAAAAATCCCCACAGGAACTCCCAGCATTACCAGGTTACAAAACTTTCAAGCATAACATAACCTTGACAAGTTTCAAAAACCCCCAAAATTTCTCTGAACTGATTTATCTCCTGGTTTTCATCACATTGGTATGATCACAAGAAAGCTCTTAAGCAAAGTTACCTGTGAAGTATAAGATTCATGCTGCAAGGGAGTTTTTCCAAAGGAATCCCCAAACAAAGAATTATCGCTGGTTGGCGGTTGCAAGGTCTGAGTGGGTGGAGAGATGGTCTGGGAGGAGAGTGGCCTCTGAGGAGAGGGCGAGGAACTCCACGAGCTTGGCAGCCTCAGCCCTGGAGTGGTCACCGGTGCACTGGGAGCTTGGTTCCGTGGCCTGGAGGGTGCCCTGCCAATCGGTCCCAGCATAGCTCTTGGCAGGCTGCCCGGTGCTGCTGACATGGTCGCTGTGGAGGGAGCCGTCCCACCCACACTTGTCTCCTCTGCCCTTGTCCCACGCAACTGGCTCTTCTTGCGGGTGGCAGCCAAGTCATCTGGTCGCTCGCTCTGGCTCCGGGGGCTGGATATTGCACTGGGTCGTGACACCGCGGGGCCAAGTACGGGATACTGCCGCTCCCCACTGGATGACACCACGTTCGAGTATAGGATCGGAGGGGAAGGTGAATCGGTGGGATTTGACTGATTGTTGCCGTACAACCTCTGGCCATCCCAGTTCGGCAACTGGTGCGGACTAGAAGATGGAGGGGGTGGTGGTGTCTGCTGCCTTGGAGGAGGTGGGGGAGCTGGTCGCGAGACTGTATGATCCGCTTCATTGAGACCTGTACCATAGAAAATCATTTGTAAGCAGTTCAATGATTGGCAAAACACAGAAATTTTCCATTACAGAGCCCATTAACAATACCTACTACCTTATAAGGTACACCTTAAAAATACTTGACACCATGGGTTTCAATACTCACTTTATCAACAGATTTGCAAGCCAGTCATATTGCAGTCATCATGATAGGATGAACATAATACATACTGAACCCATGGTCACAAGATAAGAAATGTATACTTAGTACAACTTCACAAAACATTTTTTTTAAATCAAATGGGTGGGAAATCACCTCATTAGGAATGAAATCGAAATCCATCTTGAACTATTCCAGAGAAATTTATGTAATGAAATTTAACACCTTCACAAATTGAGCAATAATTCACTAATATTAATATCAATTAATGGTCAGAAGCACTCTTGACTTTATAACCTATTGCTCTGGGAGTTTTTCTCAAGGGTCAATTTGAGGGGGTCTATTGTTCCTTCTGCAGTACATTAACAATCTACCTCTTACTCTAAATGAAATTGATTGGATTACCCCAATCATATATGCTAATGATACTAGTGATATACTGCCTGCATGTCTAGTTCATCCCTTTCCAATCAAATTAAGAATTGCAACCATTATATGGATACAATGGACTGCCGATAACATTTAACCTTAAATGTTAACAAAGCTCAAATGATTTTGTTCTCATTTTCTAATAGTGTGATGAATAGCTGTCAGGTATTATTATTATTATTATTATTACTTTTTATTTGCCCAGAGATCACAATACAAAAATACCAGGTGGGTGAAGTATGTACATGATATAAGGCACGTCAATGAGGAGCAAAGACACAGGCTCAGTTAAGATACATAAAAGAATAGATGCTCATAGTTACATAAGTGTTTGGTACAAACCCATGAACATCGGCTGTAACATGCACATACAATATCAAATTCAGAAAAATCATTGATCACAAACATGAATCAGACCATTACCATTGCTAGAAACTAAAAGTATGAACTTACTGGTCGGGAATATTGTTGAGATATTCATCAACCGAGTAAAACATATTGCGTTGTAGATATCTTTTTAGTTTATGCCTGAATACGGCAGTTCCCTGTGTATCCTTGATACTTTTGGGTAGTTTGTTAAATAATCTGATGCCCATTTCATTGGGTCCTAATTTCAATGCTTTAGTTCTTATATTCCCATAATGGAAGTCATTCCTGCCTCTGGTGTAATGATGATGATAGGCAGAGTTAAGATAATAGTTGCCGATGTTATTTTTTATATATAGAATTAAAAACATAATGTAGATGCATGGGAGTGGTAGCAAATTTAATTCATGGAAAATAGGCCTTGATGGAGCATTGTAAGGTTTCCTGGCGATGATTCTAATAGCTTTCTTTTGCATTTTAAAGATGGTTTGAGAAATAGCAGCTGATCCCCATAATATTATACTGTAGGTTATATTTGAGTAAATTTCCCCATAGTACAAATTGAGTAGTACAGTTTTACTTGTAGTTTCATACAGGTGTCTTAATAAGTAGCAAGTTGAACTGAGCTTGTGTTGGAGGGCTTTTACATGAGTATCCCAAGAAATATTTGCACATAGAGAAATACCTAGAAATTTGCATTCTGTCACACGCTCAATTGATAGGTCATTGATTTTTACCAGCAGATCATCTGATATGTTCTTATTGTGTGTAAAGTTTACTATTATACTTTTATTTACATTTAAGTCTAGAAGGTTGTCTGTACACCACTTGTTTATAGCAAGTGTGACAGACTTAGCTTTTTCCACAAGGCTGGGATATGTTTGTGTTGATATTATTATATTAGTGTCGTCAGCGTACAACACTGATATTATTCCATCATTATTTGGTAAGCAGTTAGGTAGGTCATTGATGTAAATCAGAAAGAGGAGTGGCCCAAGGGTTGAGCCTTGTGGAACACCTTTGTTAACTTGGTATGCTTCGGATGAATATTTTGACCCATCAACTGATAACACTACTTTTTGAGTGCGATTATGAATAAAGGACTTCAACCAGTTTAAAGGACTTCCTCTAATTCCTATTCTATTGAGTTTAATTAGTAGTCTATTGTGGTTTACATTATCAAAAGCCTTTGACAAGTCAAAAAACATTCCAAGAGTTTTGCGTTTAGCATCTAATGAATTAAGTATGCTGTCGATTGCCTGACATATGGCAGTTGTGGTAGACCTTTCCGATCTAAATCCATGCTGAGAATTTGAAAGTAGGAAGTTTTTTTCGAGATAAGATGCTATTTGCATATACATGGCTTTTTCGAATATTTTAGCAAATGTATTTTGGATGGCTATTGGTCTGTAGTTATTCAAATCATTTACACAGCCATGGTTTTTATAAATGGGCACTACTTTTGATTCTTTTAATTGGGATGGGAAAATCCCTTGTATCAAAGATTCATTAAAAAAAAATAGAATATCTATTGAAAAGGTGCCATGTGTAAGTTATGAACAATAGGCAATGAGTTTCAGCATAAGTTGAACTCAGCATGTTATTTATTAACATGAGTAAGGGTATAGACATCTTGCTAAAACTTTATCATGCTGCATTGTATTCCAAAATGGTGAAGAGCTTATGTTTTGGGGCCCTTCTTACAGAGTATATTATAGAAAGTGCAGAAAAAATTGAATTATGGCCTTTCAACATAACAGTTCACCTTTTGAATCAATATTCTGTTCATTCATCCTATTCCTTGTGTCATATGTCATCTCCTTTATCTTATATAAAAGTTAATATCAATAGATTTTCATCTTGATTCAGATCATCATTCTCATTTCACATGAACTGATAATTTCTTGCATTGTATATATGTAAAAAAAATATGAAACTGGGACCCAATGAGGGGGGTTTATAAAACCTGTTGTTTCCTGCTGATCTTTAAAATGTTAAGAATACTTTTTTTCTTTTAAGGCTCCATTGAACATTTTTTTACTCAAAATAATATATTATTCTATTATTAAAGCATTTATGATAATGACTTACTTATTTGTGCTCACGACTTGATATGCCTTATATTTTTTTATGAACCCATGATATTTTTACCGCTTGGGCAAATAAAAATCATTATTATTATTATCAACTAATGATGATGTTTACTCAATATATACTTGTAATAATATGTTAAACAGTGCCTTCTCTAAGGTTAAGTTAACATTTAGTTTAACTTCTGCTTTCACCAATGGCTGTGCAGCATTTATACACCACAGTAAGGATTTGAAAAGATGAAACTGACAGTGAACAGTGCTGCATCCCATATACGGAGATGAAATATGTAGCAAAGAGTAAAATAAATGATAAAAAAAGTTATGCAGTGATTGGCCAAAATTTTGGATTGTAATTTTAATACTTTAAGAGCACCCAAACGTCCCTGAATGAGCTCAAAAAAATGAAATGCCTGGGAAAACTGCACTTTGGTTAACCCTAAGCATAATCATAAAAGTACTAACAAGGAGCATATAAGGTTTTTAAACCATGATCAGGAACACTTGAAGGACTTCTTTAATCAAGGATACACACTAGACAATTATGTGTTTAATCCATTACCTCCCAACTAGAAATATTCTTTATACCCTCAGGAGCATGAGTATCAGGCCACTGTCACAAGTTACTAATAAATGGTTAAGGGTTAAATACACACTTTAACCCTTAAATTATTTCCATTACACATGAATGATTTAAGCATGCATGCGTTGATTTACTTGTATCATGGGCAGACAATTTTTAAAGTTTATTTATTTGAATCCCAAAGCATAAAAAACATCAATTAGGCTATGAATTAGCATATTTGTAATAGTACACAATGCATTTATTTTTGCAATTGGTCAATTTTTTGCTAACTTCGGCAAAAACAAAAGCATGTGCACTATGAAAGGTTTAATGGTCACAATGTTACAATTTGAAGGATTATCAACACTGGAATCAGCAGCCTTACTTTATAAAATTTAAAAATTTTAACTAAATAACTCCTCAAAAAGAAACAAAAATCAAGGCGCATTTAAAGGTGATTGGTTATGTTTTCTTACCAAGCATAAAATTGATCGCATATCACATGTCAAGTAGATTCTTGTTAATTATTACAAGTTATATACCTAATATAATGAGTATTACCTCTCAATGCAGTCCCAGACTTCTCTGCTGAACGTCGCTTATTATTAACCACCATTGAACCAACTACTCCTTTGGATTCCTTTCCACGATCCCTTCCCATATTTTTCAGTGGTTTTGGCTTGTACGGCAGCTCTATACTGGGTGCGGAAGCAATTCTGATGACATCAGGACCCAAGCGTGTCTTTGGTGTCTCTGCTACTTCTGACGATGGCTGTTTATGGAACGGACCAGCCTTTGCAGGTTGACTTGAGCTATTCTTGGGTTTCTGTGTACTTGCTGCATTGCTGGCACTCTGTGCCGCAGCTGCGAGCTCACAGGATCTCTCGGCCGCTCTGAGAGCAGCCCCAAGTGTCTTGTCATCTCGCAGCCCATAATCATCATCATCATCGCAGTAACCCTCATAATTCTCTCGGAAATCTGCAGGGGGTGAAGATGAAGATGACGACGAAGCAGAGGATGAAGAGAGTGAACTTGGAGATGGTGCCAAACTTGCATTAGATGAACTCCTGGAGTTGGGCAATGCAGGCGATGGTGCCTTGCTGTGCTTTGCACTACCACTGACTGATGGGGGCGACACACTGCTTTCACTCTTCAACCTCTCGTTACTTGGCCTGGCAGAGATTTCATTTTCCTGGAATGTTGACTGATAGAAAACTTGAGATTATTTTAAGGAAGCAGCACTCGTGAATCACTAAAAATATGATATCCAACAACCACAGCAATCAACCCAAATATTGGTTTAGAAAGGTTCAAGTGGAGTCCACTCTGAACTTTGACCTCAGACATGTGAATTATACTAATTCATTCATAGTTCCTTTCCCAGAGTTACCGGCAGTTCCCTACTAAAACCCTGAAAATCACAACAATAGGTTTTCAGGTGTGGTTTTCCCAATGGCATAAATTGGAGATGAACCCAAAGCCCTCTGGTTAGCAATGTGATCTTTCTAGTCCCAGAACTTTGTAAGAAACCATAGATAACCGAGGAAACCCTCTCCTTCCACCTTGAATGTGCGTCACTAATTATAGAGCCAAGTAAAGGGTTAAGGTGAGCTCAACTAACTAAGCCGACCTCTAAATTGACTGTTGTGATAAGTGTTTAACATTAATATATATATAAATGTATGAATACAACAGGGTGCTGTTTAAACTAGACAGTAATATAAACTAAAAGGCATAACTACCAGTTTTAACATCAGGAAGTAAGCCAATTAGCATCAGATAAGGTAGGATGGAGAGCTACAGTAAACCAATCTTAGGATTGAATGACCAATGATCATGAAAGACTATAAGTTTTACGGATAATTCTCCTGACCCTATTTACGCACATGCAACAAACACACATCTTGTGCTTGCAGTGCCAAATAAATTGCACCACATAATGCATGACAGGATCATCTATGGATTTTCAAAGGATTCATTTGACATCTATCTATGTATCAAAGAAATATTTTTTATCTTTTAAAGGTGCATAAGAACATTCAGAGTCAAAAGAAAGTCACTAATTTGCAAAAGAACCAGAGCTGAAATTATGGTTCCCATTCAACAAATATCTGACGGGCACATTATTCCATGGTCACAGCAAGAAGCATTCTCTCCTCTCATGTGCCATCCCATTACTTCACATACCACCTTAGTGCTAGCGGATAGTGACATTAAAGCCACTATGAAAAAATGCACATGAGTAATTGAATTGCTTATCTCATAAGTGTACTATGATAAGCCTTTAAAATATTGACTCTTTAGAGTGTAAACCAATCAAGCAACTGCATACTAGGCTTTAGTCAACTTGTAAAATCACATTAGGTATGGTTTCTATAAAATTATTTTTTTTAAAGTCACTGCTTAATGAAGTTGAAAAATTACACAGAAAGCATTAAGTGAACAGTCACCATGTAGCATGATACACTATGTGAAAATGAAGATATCTGCACTGAATGTACGGAGGAGAGAAGTATAGGAAGTAAGTGACCTTGATACTAGCAGTCAGCTCTATCCGGGGGGAGGGGGGGGGGGGATATAATATTAGGAACTGAGACAAAAGCCAAAGACCACTTGCCTTTATGGGGGGGACAGATGAGAGTGGCAAATAGTATGTCAGATTATTACAGGCTAACCTCCTTAACTACTTAGTCTTGAATAAGAGGGTCTGTTTTTTCCCGATTGATGTATTCACAAATTTTCGACAAAAATAAGCCTCTTAATTATTAAAGATGAGTATGTCAGGTCAAGGTTCAACTCATGTATCAATGACCTACAATAACTTTATTGATACAAATATATTATTTGTTGAAATATGGAAGGTGGATTTGAAAGTAAAATGATATATAAAGTTTCTTGACCATTGGGCTCTAAAATACATACACATCGCCCATCGCTCTCATGATAAATGAGATCAATCCTAACATGGTAGATGTGTAGGAAAATGCATTCAGAAAGTTATTAGACTTGTATTTTTGACTAGCCAAAGTGTTAAGATTGCTTCACACACGTCTTTCTTAATTTTTCATGGATTTTTTTTTAGTTTTACCCAGTGAAAATATTCTATAGCTACATAAATCATCCAAATAATTTTGCCTCCCGTATGGAGAACTAACTACAGACCTTCGATGAAGGAACATATGTTTGGTGAACAATCATACGAGATCTATTATTGGCATAGGACCGGAGTTCAGGACCAATCTTGAGCTACTTTCCCACACGCCATCTAGAGATTCTCAAAGTCTATATGGAACAGAAGGATTACTCCACTGAATGTAATTTGTATATTATTAAAATCATTGAAATCGATTGTATAAGTCAAGAATCAAAATTTCCTCCTTCATCCATTAGGCCTTTTCCTTACAGAAAAGAGCTATTATATTTAGTGCAACCACAAGTATGCAGCAAGGATTCAAAAGAAGACATTAATGAGAAGTAATCAAGAGGGCTTATGAACAAATAAAATGAAAAATAGTCAACCTTAATGAGACAAAAGTTCAACTTTGGACCTGTGTCTATGAGCCAAGTAATATCATCTAAAATTTTTCAATTCTCATTCTAACCTTAGTATTATGAATTGGAAAGCTGTTTTGGTGAAAAACGAGATCCTTTCATAATTTTTTACAGCTTACATGACCATCAAGATGGCAAAAACCACACATCATCACTCTGCACGCATCACCAGCAAATTCATATTCTTCAAACTAGGGAAACATACCTTTTCCATCTCCTCATTATTTGAGCTCTCTGTGGTCGTGGAACATGTCTCCTCTTCAGAGCAGGCACCCTCCAGCCCAAGGAGTTTCCCACTGGACCCTTTACTTGATACTCTTTTGCCAACTTCTTTGGGAACCTCTAAGAGGCTTACATCTTCACTGGACCTTGTGTGGGCATTTTCAACCCTATCGACCCTAAGACTACTTGACATGTCCAACCTCACACCACTCAATGGAGGTGAGCTCTTAAACCCTCCATTTCTTCTTCCTAGCTTCTTCTTGCCTCTCGCCGACGATGACAATACCATATCCATTCCCTCTGCCCCTCGCACCCCTACATCGTCCTCATTACGTTCTCGATTCGCCATGCCCACCCAACCCAGGATGGGACGATTGGGCTCCTTCCTCCGCCCGCTATCTGAGTGGTTCTGTTGCTGGGGCGGTGGGTGTGTCCAAGCCTGATGACTGTTGCCACACACCACATTCATGGGTGAGACGGGAGGAGGGCAAGTTGATGTGGCTGGGGATGAAACTGCAGCCGCGGCAGCTGCAGATGATGCCATGGCAACCAGGGTACACTTGAGTATTCGATCAGATTCGAAGAATGCTGCAGCAATGGTTATCAGCAGGAGGATGACACAGAAGCTGAGGACTGCAAGGTAGAGCCTGGACTCCCAGTTAGGTCGAGGCAGCACGGATGAGCAGGGCGCTAGCATGTACGTGGGCAGGGATGCCAGCATTGTGTAGTTGCTAATGGTGCTCCCAGCAGCCCCTCCGCCTGAGTGAATGCGAAGGACTCTCTGGACTTTTGAAAGAGTGAAGTCCGGTGTGAATGCTATTTCCACTTTATGAGTCCCATTGGCGGGCATCTCAAAGGGGCCACAGCTGAGAATTCGGAACCCATATCCCTCACACTGAAGTCCATCGATATCCAATCCCGTCACGAACACAGGGAGGTCTCCAGTATTCCTGGCAGTGAAAGATCTTTTCACTGTCAAGTTGGGCATGGAATACTTCCATGGGGTCTCCCCTATGAAAAGGAAAAAGGCGAATATTTTAAATGACAAAGTAATATAATTTAACATTTAAAATGGCAAGATTGCAGATACTAATCCCTTCCATACACTATGTTTAATGAAGGAAGAGTAGTCGATTATCAAATATTGATTTTTCCAACAAATAATTACAATCATGTTTTTTATGTTTTAACAAAAAGCATTAGCAAGAATAATATGAAATCATGAATAATATGAAGTCTGATTATTGCACGATATCACTATTTTTTTGCGATGCTTCCCAAGAACATATTTATACACAAATTTGACAATCAAGGTTATTTCTGCAATGGATGGGAGGATTAAAGAAATTGAAAAAATTACCCAGAATCCTTAGCATGGTTTGAAAATACCAACATTGAGAATGTAGTATTGGCTCATTCAGGGATTAAACACGTTAATTTCAAAACTAAGGGTGTTTCAGGGCTAATGTGTCTAAATTTCAGGGGTGGTAGTGAATGTTAATTTGAGCATTTTTTTTCTCTATGAACATGTCTTGAACCTCTTAGTCATGGAGCTATGGCTGCACAAAATTTAAAAAAAAATCACACAGTAATCATGAAAAACTATTACAAATAATGCATCATGTACGATGAAAGTGAGTCATTCCTTTTATTCCTTCATTATATTTCTTGACAAGAACTGATTTTGTCTGCTTCAAAAATGTGTACCATTTAAAAGGCATAAAATTTTTTTCAGGTACTAACCACACATTTCAACTAATTCCACAAAATCACTGAAATATTTTAATGTAAAATGCTTTTGCCATCAACTGATTTGTTTTCATAAAATTGTTTGAATTCCCAGCACATTTAATAGTAAATTTTATTTTCTTTTAAATTATGGAATAATGGATACTCTTATCTTCATTTTAACCAATTCATAACCACTTATGTATTATTCTGAAACAAAGAAGTTTGCAATCCCATCCCAATGAACATGAATACTGTTCATTATGAGACAAACGAAGACAAAATTAAATTTTCAAAGACATTGCTAACTACTGACACAACTTCATGTCCAAAAGAAACAATCTCCCTATGCATACACATAAGTCAGATTCATTTGACAATGACTCTAGCCAAATTTAAAAAGAACCATCATGTACACTCATTGTATTTATAAAATGTGAAACTCCAGTCTTAAAATTAGGAAGTTAATGAACAGTATCTTTGAATATAGTAATATAGCAAGAAATTAAATGGCAAGAGGAATGAGGTGGTCATAAATATTCATGCAGAGGCAAATGATTTCAGAAGCATATTAACAGACATTCATGCGATTGGCCTGGAGTGGGACATGAATACTTTAGGTAATAATAAGTTTGAAAGACAAAAGTGGTCACCACTGGTTAGAAAACTAGTGGAGAAGACTTGTCAGCAGATACACCATGTAAATGAAAGTAATGAATGAAGGGTGCACCAGAGTAAAGGTCTGTATCACGTGGATCTCAACCGCTGAAAGAGAGAAAATGATTTCGGCAGGGACAGTGAATGCATCAAGAGAAGAGGGTGTGCTTGCTTGGGGATACTGCGGAGAAATGTTTTGTTATTTCAAGTGCAAGAAGACTTAATGATGGAAAGGGTGATGGACTACACAGAGGGAAAGCAAGGAAAACTAGAATACTTCATGAACATCAATAAACTTTTATTAGGTTCTTCAGGCTAAACTAGATATATTGTACCCACTTTCACAGTCCTTGAGATGCTTCTCTGTCAATTCAAATAGCAGTGGTGAAGGATTCCCTGGTTTACGATTCCCAAAGCGAAATTGGGCATAACCTCCTTGCCCAGACACTCGAACCACTTCTAGAGCTGTTAGGTTATTCCTGTAAGAAAATTTATACACATACAATTAAAGCACATTCATTCATTTTAAAAATTTTATGGCAATGTAACAAACCGCTTACTGGGGTAAATAAAAGCTTCCAATTGCTAATCCAGGATGGACAAAAAGTTTATTGGTTCTTTACTGCTAGAAGTTTAAAGCATCAGAGGTCATCCATACACCAAGGGCCACCTCAAAGTTTGTTCTTTCAGGGCCGGTTGTAGCCTGGCACAGACCACCTTGGCACAAGTCAAATTGAGTACCACCGCCATTCAATGTAATTGTAATCATGGCAATGAAATAAATAAATTATTACTTTTAAATTTAACTTTTCTCATGCTGATACTGCGTAACTATTAGTCGCTATCAACAAATATGAAACCACTTGAACAAACAAAGAGGTTATAAATGAAGAATTTAATGCATTTATTCAAACAAAAGCAAAACATAGGAACCACTAGTTTTAACACGCTGAGGATGTTAACCACCAGAGTCCCACATCCACAGTTGTGGCAGCTGGTTATACAATAGGAAGTATTTAGAAAGGTAAATGTTTAAAAATCTTTCTTGTTTAACTATTCATTGCTGAGGTCCAAAAATAAAGACCCCCCTCAAATGACTTTTTATAGGGACTATTTTCCCACCAATTATCATCAAAAGCTGAGACCGAGTTGATGGCCTGACTCATTGCTTACCACAAATAGAAATGGGCTTCCTAATTTAAAACGAGCAATATTCGGTCCCGCTTCCATTTTCTCTTATTCCAACCAAAATTCATTTTCCTCACCTGATAAATATCAATGTGGAGGACAAACTAGGGCTGCTTGGCTTAAAAGCCAGCTGGACAGTCACTGACTTTTTAGGTTGAAGAAGAATCAGTGGCAGAAGGCCACCAGACACAGGATTATTTGATCCACTGTTTGGCGGACTGGTTGGCAGCCCAACTCCTGAATCAGGTCCAACCCATTGCCATTGGGTCCCCGGAGTGACACCAGCAAACCAGAATTCATCAGGTGACATAGTCTCTTCCCCTTCACTTGACAAGGGTTGCAAGCTATCGAAAAAGACCAATTTTCATTTTTGTGAAAACAATCATCATTTATAAACCATAAAAAAGGTAAGCTTTGTCATGTCATGTTACATTATATGTTTTCTATCATTTTGACTTCAATACATGCATTTATGAACACTGTACGCTAGTATCACAAGGGTTTATTGGTAGAATATCTAGTGTGAGTACACGAATAGAAATGTTCAGATAATGAAATGTATGAAAAATTTTTAAAACAGCAATTCCAAAGATATTTCAATTCCTCATGAACTATCTCCTAGAATATACCACCAATTGCTGATTCAAGAAATGGTTGAAAACATGAAAAATTATTTTGACTGTTTTTAGACTGTTGAAGGTAAACTTGATCACAGGTTTAATTAAATAGCAATTTCAATGCACCAATACATCATTAGGGAAAATGACAAACCATTTTTACAAAAGGGAACAAATAATGCAAGACACTAAGTGAATGGAATAATTTTTTTATGATAGGGATGAGTGCAAGCACATGAACTCAACAGTACTTTTACACTTTTGAGAGGAGCAGAGGAAAGAGGTATTAATTGTAGGAAAATGTAAATCAAGGGAAATGCCAGTGCAGAAAATGGAAGCAATGTTCCATAATTTTGTATAATTCAGTGTTACAAGTGATCAGTCACTTGTTAAGCTACCTAACAGCATATAGGACACTGAATCACGACATAAATTAATGAACAAATTCAAGTTAACAGAATTGCAGTAACAATGCTATTTCTGCCAGAAATGTAAATAAGTTCTTTGAAAAAATTAGCTATAAATATATTTAAATTTTCATAAATTAAGCATGTGAAATTATTGTTGAAAGATAAATATGTATAACAAAGGTACGCAAATGCCTAACAAAATAATAAAACATATAGACAATATAATACAGAGTAAAACAAACAAAACTTGTCAGAAGCAATCAATTCTTTGGCTGAACTTAACAGTTACAAAATATGAGAGACCAAACATGAAAAGAAAAAGGTCCCCACAATCTCTTTATATACCTTTATAAGTTAAATAAAATAAAAAGTTCAATAACAGGAAGCTACAAACAATTAGGACAAGTTATTCCTATACCACTTGAGGATATGATTAAACCATTTAGTTATAAAAAAACAAAAAATGAAGGGTTCTCATTTTGTAACCCAATCAAATTAATTTTAGCTACCGATCTACCCAAATTATAACTACAGTAAAGACTCACTTATCTGTGCTGATGGGTACATAATGATGCACAGACAATTGAAAAACACAGAAGACCAAAATATGCATTAAATGCGACTGCAATATTAATGGATATACTCAGAGATGTTCCTTTTTCATTTCTTGTGATTAATTCACATTTTTTAGCAATGGAAAGTACAATTTTTTGCTTCTTTTACGCCATTTTCATAAGGGTGGGATTGTAGTTTTATAAAAAATCAGAACTACCATCAAGAGAATAGCAAAATATATTGTCTGAAAGCTAAACCAATAATGCACCCATGAAAAAAACCAATGACGGATATTGACAAAGGATTGCTAAGGTTGATTAATTTTTTTCATATTACTACCTTGAACAAAAAGTTCCCGGAATAACCACCGTGTGGCGCTCCCATCGTTCCGATTTGAGTTCTGTTTTTTTTGTTAAATTGGTACATCTGTTGTTGATATTCCCTTTAAATCTTAGTGTCATAACTTGACATTTGCAAAAGTTACGTAGCCAAGAGTACATCTATCTCTGTGTGTGTTGGCGATTTTTTACAATTTCAGAAATGGATTTAAATTTGCAACAACGAACTTGTATTAAATTTTGCGTAAAAAACGGATTTAGTGGCGCACGGACGTTGGAAATGTTGGAAAAGTGTTTCGGCAACGATTCTCTAAAAAAAACGGTCGTTTACCAGTGGCACGAGCGGTTCAGAAGTGGCCGTGAGTCAATCGAAGATGATGAACGCAGTGGCAGACCATCGACATCGAAAGTCGGTGAAAAAATTGATAAAGTAAAAGAAATGTTGGTCAATAACCGCAAATTAACCATCAGAGAAATAGCGGAGGACTTGAACATTGCCTATGGATCCGCCCAAGACATTGTGGTTAATGATTTGGGTTTCCGTCGTGTAGCAGCAAAGTTGGTGCCAAAAGACCTCAATTTCATGCAAAAAAGAGACCGTGTTGACGTCGCAAAAGACATGATTTGCGAGGCTGAATCCGATCCCACATTCATCAAAAGGATCATTACTGGAGACGAGACGTGGGTTTATGAGTACGACACGCAATCCAGACATCAGGCAAGTGAATGGCGTTCACCAAATGAGCCGAGACCAAAAAAACCACGTCGTTTTCAGTCAAAAAAGAAGGCAATGCTGACGGTTTTCATGGATTACAACGGTGTAGTGCATCATGAATTTTTGCCAGAAGACCAGACAGTAAACAAAGAGTATTATTTGGGCGTTATGAGACGTTTGCGTGAAGCAATTCGCCGAAAGAGACCAGAAATGTGGGCAGAAAACTCGTGGATTTTGCACCATGATAACGCACCGTCGCACAGTGCTATCATTATTCGTAATTTTTTGACGAAAAATGCAACAAATACCATCCAACAGCCACCGAATTCACCTGATTTGGCTCCCTGTGACTTCTTTCTGTTCAATCGAGTTAAAAAACCATTACGGGGAACGCGTTTTAGCAGCCGAGAGGAAGTAATGGAAAAATCGCAGGAAGCACTGATGGACATACCGAAAACCGACCGTAACTTTTGCAAATGTCAAGTTATGACACTAAGATTTAAAGGGAATATCAACAACAGATGTACCAATTTAACAAAAAAAACAGAACTCAAATCGGAACGATGGGAGCGCCACACGGTGGTTATTCCGGGAACTTTTTGATCAAGGTAGTATACCTAATCAAATAATGCACCGCAGATAGTTAATTACTTATTTTTTTAATAGTAAAGCTATGTATTTGCTCACCTAAAAGGCAAATTTGTTATTATCAGGGCTAATAAATGCAAGGGAAACTATAATGAGAAAATACATTTATTGAAAAAATGTTTAATTAAAAACATTAAATACCACTGACAGCTATTTATTTTGTGAAATTAATTTTTTTTTTAAGCCAAGGTGTCTCAAACTCGTCATTTTTTAAAAGCATATCAAAGTTTCAAAGAATTTTACTAACTTAACGATTATGATATTATTAAAATTTTGAGGTGCTGGGAAGAGAGTAGAAAAATAATCCTGAAAACAGATAATCCTCAGATCCACAGATAATCAAGAGTTTACAGAGGTAATATTTTCTTTCAATAAATCGATGCTATATACTTAATTAGGATACCCATATACATATTTCAAGAATGCCATAAAATAATCTATTATACAAGCTTGTATTATGATAATCACCAGCTTTATGATGATAAATTTATAATAAAATCCTATACATCAATTACATATAGTTATTTAATCTCTTTGTTGAAAAATCTAATTAATTAGTTGGTTATGATTTCCTTGAATGAATGATGGTTCCCACATGCTTTTCCCATACAGAAGTAAGCCCAGTCAATGATTTTTACATTTTATAAATGTTGCATTGTAATGCACATTAGCATATGACTCAGTGAAAAGCTATTGATATGGCATCTCCCATAATTTCTTTAATTTGGTAGAGCATCAATGAGGGCACATGCTCTTCTAATTAAACTATTGAGAAAATGTAATTACCACTGAAAGCCACAGGATGGTTCATTAAACCAAGTGCCACAATTGTTTTGCCAAGAGTGGCCAATTATGTTAAAAGATGACTAATGGGCTGTTTCACCAAACAACACAGAAATGGATGAACAGACAATAGGGGAGGATAACAGGGGAAAAGACAACATTATAAGGAGTAGGTGCAGTGCATTTAGAGGCAAACATAGCCAAAAGAAGGACATGAGTCATATTGACCAACCACACATTCAAACATAAAAAGACCATCAAAGGGCAAAAACATATTCACACGGATATAGATACAAGGAAAAGGGATTGAAACACACATAAAGGGCAAACACAAATTGGGGAAGGTTGAAGTGTGCGGATTCCAAGCAGAAAAAAGTTTCTAAAAGATAGCTCAGGCTTCTGTCAAAACATGTTTCACTTTCATCATTCATCGAATGTCTTATCCATTCACTAATCAGATATCTGTACCCTTTGCAATTGGTAAATATCCAGATAATTCAGCCAAGCCTGTCTAGACATTTATAGTGTCTATAAAGTATGTATAAGCTTTGTCATTACACTTAGAATATTCAGATAGTTAATTTTAATTAACTTCAGCACTAGTTTCAACAAAATTTCAGGCACAACAGCAATAGCAATTGCCTCAGGGGAAGAGGCCATACTCACCTTCTAGGTAACAGATCCAGGACTCGCTTTGCTTGGGGGTATGCATACTGTAGAGCCAGCTGCAGCAACAGGGGTGCATCTGATGGATTTTCCAAAGTGACCTCCAGGGATGATGTGTTGGCCACATGGGTGAGGGGGAACCTGATGTCCTGGTGCATGTTGGCCGGGGGACAGAGCTTCCGGGACCCAGAGCACTTGGACCCCTTCCACCAGAGGAGCCTTGGCCACACAAGCTTTGCAGCAGCCTTGAAAGCAACTCTCCGTGCCTCGCTTGTGTCAAGTCGGAGGGACACATTCTGCCAGCCAGCTAGTGCAGTGTAGCGGGAGTGGAGGATGTCCACGAGGGCAGAGTCCGACTCAGCCACGTGGGACGGGAGGGCCACAGGTGGGGTCACATTAGATGGGGACGAGGGCGGCATGGGAATTGTGGAACCCTGTGCCCATTGAATACTGCCACCTACAGCATGGGAAATGAGGGATGTGAATTAGAACATTTTCCAGGTCAAATTAAAGTGGAAAAAAACCAACTCTAGGATGATAAATTCACACACCACACTGGTGTGTAAATTCCTTGGCATCCCCATTTTTGACCAAGCTTTTATCAATACCATACATCTATCTGTTCTTTATTTACCAACTCCTCAGATGCTCTTACCAGTGCCAATGACAATAGCTGTTGCATATTTCTGACAAGAGCTACTAGTACAAATACACTATGTATCTACCGTATTTTGATTTAACATGGCATTTATCAGTCAAAGGAGACCCATGCAGTTGGGTAGTTAGCATGCTAAATGAATAACCATCAAGTCACTAGTTTAAATCCTCCCAGAGGTATTATTATTAATTCATTGCAATGTTTTCACTTTTATAGTGTGCAACGTGACTACCATCCAGACTGTCCAAAAGCCATTAACAAAAAAACTCCCACTTTTTCTAATTTTTCATACAAAATCTTTTTCCCTTGAATTTTACTAGTCTAGACCTCTCAGTCCCTCACAAGACTGATGAACAAACAAGGTTGATATTGTACATTGAGCATGCACTGTTAGACAAAAATGTCAATTCGCCAATTGTTAAGTCCATTGGCATTGATTAGTATGCATTCAGTTTGCAATTCATAAACCAATATTTAAATATTCTGCCCAAGACCATGAAGTTTAATGAATCACATTTATTCTATGTTCCTCACAAAAGGTAATGAATTCACTGCCCTCAGAGCAGTGAGACCATCCTACAACAAATGAACATCAAGACTACACATTTTTTAATATTGGTCAAATTGGAACCATATACAAGACAGCAACAATATTTCTGATGGAAAAGACAATCCCTGCACTTTTACCAACTTTTCCCCGATATATGGCATCCCCGCACAATATCCACTTCTCCCATTTTTCCCAATTGGTAAACACCCTACTTTTAGCCACTGATTGCAGATTTTCTAGAGCAGTTATTTGATGCTGAGTTCCCTTTTGAGGTTTGTGGCAAACAGGTTTTTGTAGCTCAAAATTTCTCTCATGTTTCAATTGTCTTCTTAAGCACCACAATTCCTGATAATATGCTTGAATGAGAGAAATAAACAAACTAAAAATGTTCTGCAAGCAGCAAACACAGAAGACTACCTCAGCCACCATCTCAGTCAATCACTAGAAATGTTTGTACAGCGATAGCATGCAAGGAAGGATTACCAATTATTGCCACCCTCAAAATATTTCCCCTTGCACAGAGGATACATTAAGATGAGTGTGAACGCAGTTGCTTACCCTTATGGGCCGCAGAGATGCCAAGGTAGCACTGGTCACCACAAGCAGCCTTGGGGTTGAAGGTTAGGTGACCCAAGAGGCTTGTGCCATGGGGGCAGATGGTGGGGAGGGGTGGGCCAAAGGAAAACGACAATGGTTTCGCATCCCCCACTCCACACTTATGACTATCGTCCACACTAGCAGGATAGAAGGTCACGCGGGCATCAGGGGGGTAGGTTGTAACGCTCTTCGCCACCATTGGCACTTCAAATGATGAGACTACCTCCAGGGGCTGTTCACACAGCTTCCCCTAAAGGAAAATTCCCAACCACAATTTGTTTCATCAAGAAACCAAAATCATGCTCAATAAAAGCTATTAGTCATTTGATAAGGAGCTGGATAGTAACCATATATGTACATGTTAAAAGACATCTCAAAATTTTTCATTTGAACAACTTCTTCATGCAATCTTGCATTTCACCAAGCAGGCACACACATGACGTTAATCACTGAAAATGTATTTTTTCAATGAAGCACATGTAATTTTTTCAGGAGATGACCATCAATATATTTACATAGTAGTCTATTGATTAATAAGGGCCAGGCTAGAAGCATTAAAATGGATGCCATATGTAGGTTTACCTACTTTGAACCATGGTAAAAATACCAGCATTAAAGAAAGAGCCGACAAATCAAAAGCAAATATCACACATTTATAGTTTCATCTATCTTGTTTGTGAAATAGATGTTGCATTAAATATTTCGGCATCTGAGAAGGCCACCAATGAAACTAATGTGTATTATCTGATTGCATTTAGAACAGTTACAGTATTTTCCCATCGATAAATTGGATCCTTTGTTGTATGGAATTAATTAATTAATTTCAATCACCTGGCTCTAACCTTCTGTATCCTTACGGTAGATATAGCCACGGGTAATTATGATTCCATGTATTCATTGGTTGTTACCATCTATTAGTATATGGATATAGACATTTTTACACACAATATATACATACACATACACACACACACAGATGCACAGCATCTATACACGTTCAAGATAACTATGAAGCCCTGGGCACGCGGTATCTATACAAATTCATGAGGACTACAAAGTTCTGGACACGCGTTATACATAAGGTGCATGTTATTGATGGGAAAATATGGTAATTTGACATTTCAAAACATTTTGAGTTCAAAATTAATGGTCCACTTTGGCCAAAATTTAAAAACCGATGGTTGTTTCATGGAAACTCTGGACAATATATGGTAATTTTATAAGAAAATAAATGTTAAGTCCAAGAAAGTGGATCACTCAATGTTGATTTTATCAAATTTTGCATTTCATCTCCGTGTTAGAGTACATTATTATTATAGGTATTCCACTGGTTCTGATATGTTTTGGATGGAAACAGTCTATACAATTACAACAACACTCTTGCTTGCCTCTCCTGACAAAAAACACAACCTGACATCGGGCACTACAATAAGTCCCTCTTCTATTCCGTATACTTACTTCTTTCCTCCCTTCATTCTATCCAAAATGCTGAACCTATTCCTTCTCCTTCCTCACTCGCCTAATGCCCTCCACTCTATCATAATATTCAACATTAACAAATATAAAAGACCCCAGAGTTATATTTGACTCACAGTTAACATTCAATCAACACTATTACTATGTTCAGTCTAAAGCATACAAATCGCTTGGATTTATCTTACAATACTGTAAAAACTTTAAATATGTAGAGCCTTACAAAGTTCTCTTCTTCTCATTAGTTAGGTCACTGTGAATACTGCTCTACTGTTTGGTCACCTTACTACAAATTCCATAATCATACAATCGAATGCATTCAAAGGAAATTTATGTGCAAAATTGCATTAAAAATCAATCTTCACAAAGATCTCTATAGTTAGCGTGAAATGTTATCTCTACAAAATCTTCCCTCCTTGCATTAAGGTAGAAAAAGTTGTAACGTAACTTTTCTTTATAAATAAATGCAAGACAAGATTGATTCCTTAGAACTCCTAAGGAAGTACCTTTCGAGTACCTTCACATAACCTTGTATGAAGCACTATTTGAAATTAGACATCATGCGTAATACTACACTTACTACTAATCTATTAACCAGATTATGAGAGATGCCAACAGTTGTGATCATATTGACCTACTTTCTATCTCACCAGGATCCCTTAAAAAAATTTTATTAAAAATATCCGAAGAATTTTAGAGTGATAATTATTGCCATGTGGATATCTGTACATGTCAATATCAACTTTTTGTAACTTTTACCTGATTGTAATTGTTTTTTTTTCTTTTATAATTGTGGAAACAATATGTTTTTTGCTTTTCTTTATGCAAAGGGTTAGCCCCGTTAAATAAATAAACATCCCATTCCCAATGAAAATGCTCTGAATTCATCTTTCTTGCCTCCTTTGGATTTCTCCCGACAACTCTCTTTCCTCCCTCACCATACCTAGCACTTCCTTGCTTGTTTTCCTTTCGATCCATACCAACTTTCCCATTCTTCCCCATACCTACATTTGAAAATCCTTAAATCTACGTCTATCCGCCTGCTTCAATGGCCTCCTGCGTCTAGCCTCCTGTACCACACAAAACCATGCTCCATATTTAAGTTTTGATGAGTAGTTTCATAACATCCTTACTCAACATCACTTTCATCTATCCCCTCCTCCTCGTGAAAGATTCTTTGCCTAATGCAATTCTTCTCCTTATGTCCCAACTACTTTGATCATTTTGGTCCAAAACAATTCCAAGATAGGTAAACTGTTCCACCTGCTCTAGTTTATTTTGGATGAAATGAAGACAGGTCAATAGTATGCAATGATTAAGCCTAGGTTACTGTAATATGAGGTTTAAGAAAATTTTGTGTCAGCTATTTAGAGGTTATAAGAAAAGGAGTGTTCAGCGCCTGGTTCCATCATTAGCCTATCTTAAGCTGGTAGACTACTATGCAATAATAATAAGAACTCCTTATTCCATTGAATAGAATCAGCAGATTAACAGGAAGCGCATCAATCAAGATAATTCAAACATTTAATTGAATGCATAGTTAACAATTCTGAACACCAATTGAGATACTACATTGAATATGAGTTTGGTCATTACTGAAAATTTGTAAACTTAAATCCTCCTCAGCACAATTCTGCCATCAGCACATTCATTTGAAAAAAAATAATGCAAAAAATTCTGATTATTGATGGAAGAAAGCAACACATGGAATTGCGGCAAACACAAGTCGGAAAGAAGTATTTGTTGAACAGTTCAAGCAAAATATAAATACATTACTTACAGGAAAACATTCATCAAAGACTAGAGTTTCTCTTAAGACATCCAAGCTTCCTTTCGCCGAGCGCATCTTGACGTTGAGTGCGAGTCTCTCAAATTGAGTTTCAACAAACGCTACTCCCTCAAGCCATCCTTCTCGAGAGGGTGCTGTGGCTGCTATTTTGAACACAGCATATTGGTGTGGCTTTAAAATCAACTGAAAAAATATTAAGCATTAGATTTCCAATAAATAATAATAAATATTAATATTTATTCAAGCTATTACTTGATAATCACCCCGAAAGTTGTAATTTCTTTCTATGGAGTATCAAAAACCTCAGTAATACTTACACTTTTGGTCATGTTATGAAATGAATGTCTGGCCAATAAAGAAGAAACATTGCCAGAATCGACTCCAGCAAGTTCAACACTGGCTGGTACTACCTCTCCACTCTCAGTGGAAGATAGATTGGTCCCCCAACTTTTAAGTCTTATTTCCACTGGATTTTCATTCACAACAGCAAAGTAAGAGTCCTTTTTCCTGCCGCTGCCAACCAAACCAAAGTTGATTTCTTCTCCTAATTCTTCTACATTACTTCCCACCTCAGTTGGCAGAATTACCTTCAAGAAAATAATTCATTTGATCAGAAGTCATGGCAAATAAAATACTTTTAAGACCATGCAACTTTTCCAATAATTAATAAACAAATATAGAATGCTGTACTTAAAGGTTGAAAATTTTGCAAAGGTATTCAAGGTTAAATGTCACTACCAAGAAGCCTAAAATTTAACTGATTTGACTTGGAATGATAACGATATAAATTCTTATATTAATCACAATTTTGTGTCGCAAATATTCATCCAAAACCGAAACAGCAGAATCTTTTTATGATGCCAACTGATGGAGGCAAAAGAAAACCAGTGGCCAATATTATTAAATCAAGATAATTTTTGATTCCAGGCAAATGAATTGTGCCCATGCCTTGATAAATCATTTTCATCATATAGTCATAACCATAAAAACTACATTTGCTAATTATTGCTTACCAGGGGTACCAATATATATTGATTTCTCAATGAAGTACAACTTCATTGTTCAACATTATCGTGTCATAAAAAAATTCAATGTTTTTCAAATTCACTTGACATACTTTTTGTAGTCTCCTCTTCCAAGTGATACATTCAAGGGATATCCCTTTAAGAGTCATGGAGAAATGGCATATGCCATTTTATGCCATATTTTGAAATCTCCTCTCCACTTAACAAAAACTTGAATTCACACGCTTAAAACTATGTCTAAATGAAGTAAATCTCCTAAATAATAGTTACTGTAAATATTGCTACTAATAAATATAATAGCTTTTGCTGCAATGGCATAATGACTTACATAAACATAATCTATCATTATTTAAATGCTAATTCATTTATATGGATCCCAAGATGTTTAGTAGTCTCGTCACATAAAATCACATATTAATTAAATGAAGAATACAATGTATCTTTCCACTGTCCTTTATTTACGTACAACCGGTTTCAACGCTCAAGCGTCATCATTAGGTACAAATCAAACAAGTCGCAGTCCATTTATATACCATTCATGAGGGAGAGGAGGGGTGGGTGAGAGGGGGGGGGAGAAGCTTGAGCGTTGAAACCAGTTGCACGTAAATAAAGGACAATGGAAAGATACATTGTATTCTTCATTTAATTAAAATGAATTTCCACAAGGTTGAGCCGGGAACAATTGAATATTTAAAATCACATAAGTTAACAGTAAAAGCAAAATTTGCAATAGCCACAAATTATTGTTTAGCTGTGGTGACATGTAAGGGTTTTTTTCTTAATTTCCAAAATCTATAAAATTTCAATTTACAATTGTTAGACAAAATCAACGCTTCTTTTCACAAGAGCATATTTTCATGCTGAATTTTTGCTTGACAATTTTTGATACAAGGTATAATTCCTGTCTCTTTTATCAGAGGGATTTTCTTTCAATTGGTGTTTTTGCTCTTCTGATTTCATCCGTAATATATTCATTAAGACTGATCAATACCACCTATAGTATCTTATGTATATTTCCAAAAAAGTAATGTCCTCCAACCCTTTTTCAGATTTCATGGACCCCTAACTCCTCCTAACTTGAGATATCTCTCACAAAGTAATTCAGTTTTTAAGTACAAATCCGAGTTTTCTAAGGAAAAATAACCAAAACGATTCTCATAGCACCTGAATCCTATCATTATTTTACTTTGATTCATATGCAAAAGATAGAATTTTTGGAGTTAAATAATTCGCATGCTTGCTCTGCAGTTTCCAAATTCTGAGGAACCAAAAACCGCAAAATATAATGCATTTATCTACATTTTTACAGTTCTTGGACTATAGCCACAAACTCATAGGCAAAGAACTGCCAGAGATACGTTTATTCTGCAGCAATAATGTATTTCTTCCAAATAACACTATTTTACAATTAAAGCATCCTTATTTAAATAATGTTGCCGGTATATATGATGAATGAATCAGGTTCACTGGGCATTTGTAGGGAAAAGGGACGCACCCTTCACTGGGTATATCCTATCAGGAAGATAAGAAGACAGGATGATGTCTTACAAGCAGGGAGGTTGTAAAGAATGTACATATTACTATGTAATGCTACAGGAAACTTTAAGAGAGGTGATAACATTTTCATATTTCACCCATGAAAACACAGGTGCATCTGAAAATAAGTTGATATGGTAATCAGGAATTAATGCCAATTAAAATATTAAGAGTAATACTAACTCTAGACAGTGTATATAAGAGAGCTGCTCAATTAAGTGTGAAAATAATTTTTTTATTCCAATACTTAGTGCAAAAATGTATTCTAATGCTCTGTTGTTAGCTTAATGTGTAATGTACAAGTACTTGCATGTATAAGCTTCTTTGATTTTACTACAGTATTGCATCAGTGGAAGCTGTTGTAAATTGAAGCATGTTCAGTTGGCGACATTACTTTCAAAGGCAGACATGGAGTGCCAGTCAGAAATAGACATCAACAACAGTGTACCTGTTTTAATGTCTTTGACTGGATAGGTCATAGACTAACAATAGGAGAAATGTTGGAAATTTCATTTGGTGCGACCCATACATTGGTAACATGTACTGCAATTGAGATGTGTTTGTGCAAGATGGGTTCCAAGACTACTCTTTCCTAACGACAGGACATTATAAAAGAGGATAGTTTGCAATTGAAGTTAATGTTTCATGAAGGTGAGGAGTTTCTTATATCCCTGCAGATGAAATTTGGCAACATTATTTTGATCCTTGGAGCAAACAGCAAAGCTCTTGGTGGAAATCTCTGGCATCACCAACAAAAAAGTCAAGTGTTGGCTGGGAATTCATATTTTTATATAGATATATATATATATAGAGATATATATATATATATATATAGTAGATATGATATATGTATATAGTATGATATTGTTAGTTATGTATAGTTATATAGATGTATATATGTAATATATATAGTATATATGTATATATAATATATAATATATTAGATTAGGTATATATTATATATATATGTATATATATATATATATAGTAGTTTATATATAGATGTTTATATATATATATATGTATATATGTATATATATATGTATATATATATATGTATATATATCTATATATATATATATATTAATATGTATATATTATATGATATTATATATATATATATGATATATATATTATATATATATATATATATATATAGTATATATATATATCTTATAAGTTTATATATATATTATATAGTCTATATATAATAGGTATAACAAATATATTGTATATATATGTATATAGGATATATGTATATATATATATATATATGTTTATATATAGTGATTTAGGATTAGATATATTTATATATATAGATGTATCTTAAGTATTTATGTATATATAGTATATATATGTGATATATGTATATATCTTATCAATATATATTTATATGTACTAATACTAACTCATACACTAGATATCTATACACTATAACACATATATATACTCTCTACTATATCTACTATCTACCTATACAATATTATATATATTTATATATTATATATATATATATATTTATATCTTACATATATATATATAATATATATACAATATACATATATATAACATCACATCTATATATCTATAACTATATATCTTATATCTATCTCACTATCATATACTATATATAAATATATATATATATATACTATATACATATATATATACATATATCTATCTATATACTATCTATACATATATATACATATATATATACACATATATATATATTATATAATATATATATATATATATATATATAGTATTAGATATTCAAGGACTGATGTACGAGCATCCAATCCACCGACACAGACACACAACTATAAATGGAACATATTATGCAGTTGTACTAAAAATTTTCCAAGGGCTTTTCAATCACAAAATGCCACATTTCAAAGGAACTGGCTGGATGTCACTCCATGATAATGCATGGCTGTGCACTAGAGATATTTTTGCTGAATATCTTGCAAAAAACAATGTGAAGTGTGTTCCTCATCCTACCTATAGCCCAGACCAAGCTTTCTTTTTCCTTTTCCCCAATGTGAGGAAACAACTTTGTAAGAATAGTTTACCATATCATCAGAAGCAGTGGGAAGGCTAGCAGAGGATATTTTTAAGGTCCTATCAAAAAATGGCCTCCAACATTTCTTGATAGACTAGAAAAAAAGGTGTGACAAGTGCCTAGCATTAAATCAGGACCACTTTCAAATATACCATTTAAATTTGGATGAGAAAAAGTATATTATTGAAAAATATATCGCTCTAAACTGAAAAACCTCTTATTATTAATATTTGAACAAAGGATGAAGACTGAATTTCACTTACCTTCTTTAAGCGTCCATTATAACACAGCAATGGAATGCATAATTTAGAAACATTTGTGTGTAAATAAAGAGAAGATTCTATTGTAAAATTTGCAGTCACCAAATCTTCATTTATGCCCAATCGAAATAAAACTGCGGTTTCCCCAGGATCCAAAATAAGAGGGATGAAATTTTTGACCTGCAAAATCAGAAGAGAACAAAAAAATATCTTATGAGAAGTTTTGGATTATCCTACTCTTTACAACCTTCCATTTTTTTATGATGAAAATCACAAATATTGCAATAAGAGCCCCAACATGAGCATCCACTTGACTCTTAATAAAATTAGAAGAGTTTCAATGGTTGCTCCTTACATTCAAGTTTATTCATAAAATTATGAAAAATGTATTTTGACTAAGAATTTCATCCAAGTTATAAGCACATATAAGTAGAAGTGTGCTAACCCAGTGGGTAGACAGCACTGGGCTATCAATCGAAGGACCTGACTTCAGTTCCAGGTAATGCCTCAGGGTACCCAAGCAATAAGTAATTTAGTAAGTAAACCACAGGCAGCATAATGATAGGAACTTTCCTCCACACCCAAATTGTGATTTCATTCAAAACAGTGCTAAATTTGAGATGAGCTCTACCCTTACCTATCAAACCAAACCTATTGGCTAATTAATGTGCTTTATACACAAACAATTTACATTAGTAAGAATAATAAAATTTTAAGTGTGCAGAATAAAGAAAAATATTTCAGCCATAATTGATCCAAATGCAGCCTATATTTTATACATACAATCGACATTCATTTAAAATCTTGCTAAGACAGTAAGTGTGTATGGCAAAAAAGCCATAGGTATCCTGCCCAGCTTTTTTATATGTGATAAGTCTGCAACATTAACAATTTATTCCCCGATCTTTTTTTCATCCAATTAACTAAACACCAGAATTTGAATTACCTTGTTGAGAAACTGATGTTGAAATTTCCTCACAAACCAACCTGATCTATATTGAAATTTCTAACAAATTTGGCACAGAATAGTTTATTCAATTCACTCACCTATGTTGAGAACTGGAAAAGAAATATCAATAGTTAACATCTTTTAATCTTATAACTAAAAGGGGCACTTGGTTCATAATCTATTTATTTCAATTTGTCACAACCTGAAAATTTTATTACCTACTATATAAGTTTAATTTTAAACCATAGGTACCTTTATTAATGTGATATCACTCAAAAATCACTCATTTGGTTTTCTAGTATCTTGAATCTAATTGGAATGATCTGGTATTTCCATTGTGACCTTGTTTCTACCATGCAAATGAGATACTCTGATGAAGGTTTACTCACCTTTGATGATGCCCATTGTGGTTTTAACCATTGACAACTATCTTATAATTGCTGAAGGCTTTTCCTACCTTCTCTCCTACTCACTCCAATTCCCTTAAATGTAAGCAGCAAACGACAACTACCTAGAATATTTTCCCCACCACGCTTAATTTATTGGCATAGTCATGAATGTAAATTTATGTTACAATGATTTGTCTAAAGCATTATCCCATATTAATGCAATGTGAGCAAATCTCTGTTTATGCTGCGTTACCTGAAAGTGGAGTAATCTTTTCACAGTTCCTTAAGAATCAATGAAAAAAGGAGAGTGCCTGATTTGGTTGTAAACATTATTTAGAATACTCTCATTAATTTCCATTATGTAAGCAATTCATGCATAAAGACAGATATGAAACTATTTTCACCAAATATTTAGGAGCAGGGGGGGTTGACGACCAAGATATGCTAGCCTTGTGGATGGTTAGAGGGTGGTGATAGAGTTTATTTAAGGATAGGATGCCAGGGACCTCTGAAATGCTATCTTAGAGTAAAGATTAAATGGTATTTATTTAAAAAAAAACTTGACTTACTACCATTCCACATTTTAATTATTTATAGTTTGTTTTAACATTTGTAAAAGAGACCTTAATTTGATATGTACATAGATGAGAACTGCTGTCATTATAAACATAAGATACATCAATGCAACTATAAAATGATTAAACTAAGCTACTTCAAGCTTTAATTCATAGTAGAAGTTTTTAGGGGAGGCGGCCGACAGCTAAGGTCATTCGTGCTAGTAGGGATGGATGGGTAAGGAAGGGTGGAGAGAAACTTGGCGTCAGCACTATTCTACTCTGGTCGAAAGGTGCCAAGGGGTCCGCAGTTTAACGTCCCATCCGATGGGCATAGTAGTCACTCAAAGTGCTGTCCACGAAGCATTTCAGGTAAGGATCGGAATCCCACTGAAAAATATTTGTTGTCTCCAGGATTTCAACCTGGGATCTCTCAGTGTGAAGCCTGTACGTTCGACACCGGATCATCCCGATCCCCACTTTAATGAATGGAAAAGTACTCAGTTATTCATGTTTTAACAAGTATGTAAAATAATGATGTTTATATGTGAATAGAATTGGTACCTAATGATGAGGATGGTGCTTAGCATGACCCTAATGCTATATTAACATGAATGCATAAACATACAAGTTTTGTATGAAAAGCATCAGCAACAATTTTTTTCCTGACATATGCATGAAGTGCTGAATTCAGACCGTCAGTTACATGTGCACATGACTGCAGTTCATATTGACATTGATGAGATGATGGTGCACACCATTATCACTGAAAATTTAGCATTGTGAAATATATGGATTAAACTCATGCAGAAGTTCTTGACAGATGACCAAAAGCAGAGTCGAGTGTCTGCTTGCGAAGACCTGCAACAGCATCACGACGATTCCCCAACCCACTTACATGTCCAACTTGCCCCCCCCCCCAGCAGACTATATCCTATTCTCAAAAGTGAAATTCTCTCTCAAAGAACACCACCTTGGGACCTTAAGTGCCATCGAAGAAGCTTGCATGCATACCCTTAAGGACCTTCCAGAATCCGCCTATCAGGTAGCCTTCAAGTCATGGAAAAGCCACTGGCTTAAGTGAGTCAGCACTCAAGGGAGATACTGTGAACAATTTTGAGGTATTGTAGCAACATCTGAAATAGATCTAGTTTTCCAAATATATTTCCCGATACTTTTTATACAAACCAAGTAATTATTGTTGCATTAAAAATCACATAACTCTGAGCTGCTTAAGAAAATGTTTACATTTCAGATATGAAAATTATGTTGTGGACCTATTTGGGAACTGATAAATGGAAGACAGAGAATTAAATCGAATTAAAGATGGAAAAACTAATTATTGATACCATTTTATAAAGTATACGGTCTGCATTATCCGACCAAATAATGGTGGGTTTTTCGTACCAATCCAAACTTTGCGTGAACCAAAATGAGAAAAATTACCTATACTATATTTTGAATTAACGAGTCCCAAATATAGCACTGAAAATGAAATACATACCCTAACTTCAAAATAAATTTTCAAGGTTTCAACATCAAATGCTTGAATATTGTCCAAACTACATAGGCTATTTGGCTATCCACACTTCTCAAGGACATGGTTAACCTATTTACTGTATAAATAATGAACACATTCCTCCAAAGAGTATTCGTAAAAGAGAGGAAAAAACTACAGAGAGCATGGCATACCACAAAATATCTTTGATGATCTTCTGCAAGGCTGACATTATGTACAGCCACGGGTATGGCGAATTTGTTTGTCATGGTGAAATTTCTCGGTTGTGGTAGCTTGGAACTCCCAGGAGGTTGGTCTGTGCAGAAATGAGCGGCAGAGGCATTGAGTGAGAGCCCACCAGGAAGCACCCGAACGCTGTATGGCACAACTACTTTCTGGGTCCCACCCCCAGACTGCTTTCCCTTCGCCACTATCTTGCCAGAGAAGTGCTTGGCTTCAAAAGCAGCATGGGCTACAAAGGAATGAATAGTTATGCAATTAGAACACCATTACCAGCAGTGATACATTTGTGGGATGACCCCATGTCACATACATTGCAAAACCATGACAGTGAAGTGCCTTGGAGGAACTCAGGTGCTTCAAGTTTATTCCACATTGCATACACTTAGCAACATTATGGTACACAGTTGGTTAGTTCAACTCAATCTTTAAAATTTTAATTTCATTCATTTTACAGGGAGTACAAATTCTTTATTTCTGAAAATGGATCAAATAGAAGAAGAGATTGATCTCTACCTACATGGAGATATTATTAAGTTCAGTCGGAAATTGTCCGTGTCAAAAAAGCTGCAGGTAATGCCACAGCTGTGCGTTGTATACACATATTCACTAGTTATAGTTCTATACTGTTGACACATTTTAATTCCCAATGAGAATCTTGAGAACATGTCATCAAATCAAATATAAAACTAAAATTGATAATAATATCAATTGCCAACTAATTTCAATCTAAGCTGACTCAAAAACGATTTCTGAATACTCCTCTGTACGTAAATTTCTAAATCATGAATATTAGCAGTGTTCCTTTTGATTATATAATAAAATTATACCTATGTATTATAATTTATGATTCAGAATTAATGTAACAATGATAAATGCTGTAAGTTTAAGAAATTTTGTACAAATGAAGTCTTAAACATTTTTTAAGCAGTTTAACTCAAAGACAACAGAATGTATGTATCTGTCCCAGCATTCATCGTTTTGCAATCATTGATTGCAAAACCTGCACTCTTATTTGAATGTTTAAAGTTTTATTTGACTGCCACAACAACAAAGTAACAATGAGAAATAGTAAACAAAATTTCACCAATAAATATAAAATTCCTATTCTTTAAAGTAAATAAGCATTCACATTGGCAATTTTATTTTTTATGGGGAGAAACAAACACTAGCCTGAAATTCAATATCTCAGAAATTTAATTTCATGTTATTTGGTGAATGGCTAAGAATTATTAAAAATTAGATAAAATAACAAAAATTATTACAAGTCTTGTTCTTTTTTATTTCTTATATTTCATGTCTATACTGCTAACTATTGGATTTCTCTTATTTTTTAATTTCCAAAAGCTGGTAATCTATTTGACCTGTCTGTATATTAAGAGTAAATGTAACTGTGATATTATCAAGTACACCAGTATATTCTAAGGTTGTAATTTTACATTTAAAATAAGTATTCATATATTAAACTTTAATAATTGGATTTCCATTTATAAATCATGTCCATAGTAGGTACTAAAAAAATTAAATATTACATTTTCAAAACAAAGCAAGTGATCAATGATTTGCTTCAAAATTCCTTATATTATCTGTGCTTTTTGAGGTAGATCTAGTACCCAGAAAATCATAGTTGGATGTACCTTAGGGATCTCAAGAATTGTCCCCCAAAATTGAGAATAGTGTGCTCTATTCAGTCGACAAATATTCTATCGTTTACAACTAACCACTGGAATATTAAAACCCCTTCAAAATTATCTAATACTATCGTGCCTTCATTTATTTCTTGACATTTTAAAAACAATTGCTGGGTTCAACCATTCTTCAACTGCAAGCAAAATAGCTGAATTTTCAATCATTATAACTGGGTAATAACCATTACTGCATAACCATTACTGCACACTTGAATAAGAGAGTATCTAGCACCTTGGACAATTATGTAGAGGTTCAAGGAGAAAATTCAGGGCTGCCTAACATTCTGTCAGCATAATGTTCACATTTTAGCCAAAACAAATTAAAAATCACAAGGTAAAATATATCTTTTCCATCGCTGATAAAAAATAGTATGCATTAACAAAAGATTTATGACAAAACTTCACAAAGTTCAATTCATACAACAAAAGATGATTAAGTTAAATAGTAAAACAACACTGGATGTAAAGCAACCCTGAATTCACTGAAAGAGCAAATACAAAATTATCCAAGTTATAAGACTCCTTTCAAATACAAGCATAGAGCAACCCCTTGTTTCATGAGGGAATTTTGTAGAAAATGCAGATTTTTGTCATGTGTGGTTTGGCAGAGTTAAGTAGTCACCTGATGACCAGGAGATCGTCATTTTTAACTCAGACAATGCCCTTGAAAATCCTCAAGTTACCCTAACTCCTCAGCATGATTCTCAGTATGTGATACATCTCAAGTTAGCAGGCCTTATCCATGGAGACTCGACGTATGCAGTACTCCCCGCTCCACTCCCTCGGTTTTCAATTTTTTTCTGCAGCACCATCGAATTTTTTAAATATATATGAATTCCCTTGGCCTCTCAGATAATAATACTTCCTAATCGTTGTTTTGACTACATGAAATGGCACTTTATAGGGAAGATAAATTGAGCAAGTCTGTACTTATGAGATAAGAGAGTTCTTTACATCTACGCTTTGTCCTCAGGTTCTGTTTGTCTTTCTTGCTTGATATGATCTCCATATTATATTGCTCTGGAACGATTTGTGATTCATTCTTTCACTTTGTTTCGTCATAACAGTTGTGAGGGAAAAGGCCTCAGCACCGTCTAGTCTCAGTTGTTACATTTCTTTCTTGAGAAAGAGAGGTAAAAAAGCCATGTATATAACCTCTGAAATGGATTCCAAGAGGGATAAGCTTTTTTTGAGTGAGGATAATATAGAGAATTTAGTTGAACATTTGGACGAAAAAAGAGAAGTGAGCATTGGATGTGATATTGCAAGTTCAAATGAGGAAGTTTGGTTGAGAGGCACTTCATTGAAAAGATACCACCGACCAGGAAGAAGTCCAGGCCTCAAATACGTCAGGTTTGCTCCGCACGAGGTAAAAGGAGGGATACAGTGTACTGGTGCCCTGACTGCAATGCAGTCCTACATTTAGAGGATTAATTAAAATTATATCACAGAAAAATGACCTTTTAGAACCGAGGTTCAAAACTTAAAGGCAAATGAAGAAGTGAAAATATAATGCAAGCAAAATTTTTACTAAATAGAATAAGCAATTTAACATAAGGTAATTTTTTTTTAATTTTAGAATAAATATTTAAAAAGATGTTAATTATTTTCAACAATGCTGCAACAGGGAGAGATTTTAGAAAAATGAAATACCGTGAGCGAGGTCCAAGCATTTAAATACCTATACTGGCTTGAGGAGTTAACTAAGTTTCTGGGTATTATATGAAATTACAGTTGGTATGGTGCTCACCAGCTTTGAATGCAAAGGAATTTTTCAAAGGTGGTCAGGCTTAATAAAATAATGTGTCTGCTATGCTGATCTATGCTTTCTTACATCCAATCATCCTTAGCATTGATAACTGATTACAATTATAGCTGATATAGTTTCAATTTAATTAACCAATCACTTATTCAAGCGTGCTCTTTTTGGCCCCCATTTTACCTGGATTTGCAGGGTATTGACTTATCCTTCACCCGACTTGATAGCACTGGGATTTTCATCGAGGTAAAATTCTATCAACTCCAGGTGACTAAACGACGTGAGATAGCAGACATTGTAAATCAACCATACCTGCCATACAGCAAGCAATAATAATGATTATCATGATTATGTCAAAAATTATTAACAAAAAGCTCTGAAGACACCTTGGGATTACTCATTTTTTTAAAGGATTGGAAAATATAAATAGCAACCCTCATATAATGCCATTGATAAGTGTTTGATGCTGTTCTACAGTTGCTAGATTATTGACAATATTAGTGGGTTGTGGTAGTCCAGGGGTAGAGCGTTGGACTACTGACTGGAGGACCCAGGTTCAGTTCCCGGGCAAGCCTCTCTGGGCAGCCTCAGTTCCACCCAAGCTGTGATTTTTCAGGTACCTTATCTTCCTGGGAAACCATAACCAGCACAGGGCAAGGAACCGGCCCCCCTACCCTGATGTCTGCATTTCACATGCTGTTGGGCATAGTACTGGATGAACTCTATTACCACCTTTCAAAGTAACCTTCAGGTTGATTGCTGTGTTTGTGGTTTTTTTTATCATGATATTATTAACCAATTTGGACAAATAATATTCTTTAGCTTGCGTCCCAGTAACATCAAATTCCAACAATATCCAGGAACTTTTCTTTATATATAGGAAAATATATGATCCAGAGAGCACAGGTAATGGTAGCAAATGGAGAATTGGGATGGGCAGTGATTACCAGGGAAGTGAGATACTGTTGCCAGTTATTGCGAGTGATTTTCAATATAAAGTGGAACCTTGTTTCATGACCACCTCACATAGGGATTAATTCTCATAAAGTAGGATATTTTGCCAAAACATTACCAGCTTAAAGAGTGACTTTTTGCATTATAAGTGAGGGGGAGAAGGGAATTTCTTTAATAATTGCACATCTGTGCTTCAGTTTGTGTTTAGCACTCATTCAGCTGGTATCTTAGTGTGTCTAGCAATCACACATTTTTCCAAACTTGTGTTCAGATGCTATTTGTGATAAGTTTAATAATATTTGGTGCATAATTTTAAACATGTCCCTGAAGAAAAAGCCAAAAGAAGGCAGCCATAAGAAAATATAAGTAACAATAGAAATAAAAAGTAAAATCAATAAAAAGCAAGAACAATATGCGAGGGAAGCTGATCTAGCATGCACAAAAAAATCATCTACATCAGAGATTTGCACTATCCTCAAGAACAAGGACGAACTTAGGAAGAGAGATAATTTAAAGGGCAAGAACATCTATAAAACAGCTATATATTCTCAACAATGTTATAAGGTTGCCTCTCAACTGGATAAACAAAAAGTAATTGCAATGTAACACTATTAACAAGAATATCATTGGTGAGAAGGCAGAAAAGATTTTAGCTGACCTCATTAGGAAGGTATTTGACAGAGTAAATGGGGGATAAGTAATTATTGTATCACAGAAGATAGCAATAGATTGGAGGGATAGGAGACTCATAGGCACTCAGGTGTGAGGCAGATTGAATTGGGATGGAAGGACAGTGTAAAGAAGGGAGTATAGACCCACCCTGTGCTCCCACTGCTCCACCATGCTTTTCAAAGTCCACACAGAAATGGGAAGATTTGGAAAAAGGAATGAAAGTTGGTGGGTATTCATTAAATCAATTAGAGTTGTACATGATCAAGCTTAAGTTTGCTAGACATCCAATGGGTTACGATTATTACTGAGCACATTAAAAACCAGCAAGATGGGGATGAGAACCATTTAAAAAAAAAAACAAGGTTATGAGGCTTTTAATAAAGAGGCAGGCTAAGTCAAAGGAAAAAATAGGAGGGTATGAACTACAGCAGGCGACACAATTTACCTAACTCAAAGGGTTTTGGATCAAATTGGTCAAGGTAGTAGGGTCATAAGAAGAAAAATTGCTTTAAGCAAAGATGCTTTTACAAGAAAGGAGTTGACAGCAGTGACATAAAGTGAGAATTTTAAGAAGAAAAAAAGATAATTGACAACTTTTATATGAGGCATGGTTTTTTTTACAGCCTGGAAACATGGTCGTCGAAGCAAGAAAATGGACATAGTTTAAGATGTGTGCGAAGAAGGATGGAAAAATCAAAATCCACGAAATGAAAACAAACAAATAAGGCCTTGGGGGGAAGGCAAGAGCTGTCGGATGAAATCTGTTAGAAGCAGACAGAATTGTTTTTTGAAGCATGGGGTGTCAGGTCGTGTCTTGTTAGGTGAGGCTCAGAAATTCAGCAGTGCTATGTTCAAGTCCATCCAAAACCTACCTTAAATGGTAAACTTCCATATAATATTAACAGCTGAATGACGTTCATATTTAGTGTGTTCACCTACTACATTAATAATTTTACCGCCACATCTAATTTTATTGTGTACATAATGAGCTTTTATCAGCTAATGTGTCATATCTTGTACATTTGCCTCATTACAGCATAGTAACTTAATCTCTAGACAAATAGAAGAGGGCAAAAAGAGATTTAAAATTTCCATCAAAAAGATTAATATTTCATGACCATGGTTTCAATTGTGTGCATCATGTTAAGTTTCTTTTTACCCGCATAATGAAAGAATTCCACTAAGTTAAACCTGAAACTGTTGTTTCACAAATAGAAGAATTATTATTGGCATTTCTCCTTCCCATAGTGTCAGTCCCTTTTTTGTTCAAGAATGAATACTACGTTTCAAATGGAATTAGTGAAGAGTAAGGTTTGGAGCAGCTCATTTTCATTATTTTCTTCGAGGTAATAGATTTACTCTCAGCTTCTGAATTCATCCTCCTTAAGATTGAAATTAATTCTTGTATTTTTGATTAATACATTGATTTTCTTTGATAGACACAAGACTGTCATTGTTCTCGTACAATTCATTTAAAACCTAGTTAATGATGTTTCATTTTAGAGAATGGACTTCATCTTTAAATCACTTATTCGTACACTGCTGTGCCCACTTTGTAGCCTAAGTGCAGGGTTCTTAAAGGCAAATCACAAAATCAAATTTCTCTTTAGGCATTTCTCCAGATTTTTACTTGTTTTCTTCAGTTATGCAATATCTAGATATTACTTCAAGCACTGGTATCAATGAGTTTAGGAATGGATTTTTTCCATTTGAAAAAATCAAAGTACATCTCAATGAAATAAACCAGTTACACTTTCTCCTAGATTGGAATGAACCAGTAAAATAGAAAACCCTAAATATTTTCAGCCAATTTTATCTACATGAAAAATCTGCCTTTGCAGACAAAAAACATATCTCTCTCCCACATGAAAAATATCAAAGATATTTCATGAAATATTCTGCATCATGCATGAAAATCAGGTGAACAAAATGCCAGCTGTTTAGTCCAAAGAGCTCATTACAAATACAACACAAAATAAAATATGTGATGTGTTCTAAATACCTCATAGTTTCTAGAAGTCTTAATTATGACATCTAATGGCCTGCCGAAAAAAACAAAACAACACACCCACACCTTATCTTCACATCAAAGAAGTTTACATTTAGATATACTCATGAATGCATGTTCTTTTCATTAATGTGCACGCATTTCATTAAACTACCTGGAAATCCATAAAGAAACTGCTCATGTTACTCCCTAATTAGTTTATAAATATTCCCTTTCCATCAGTCCTATAGTCATTAGCTCCAAGATTTTTTTTTTGTATTTATAGTGTTCCATTTTAAAAAGAAAATTTTTTGTGGCTATTTCAGATGGTATTACATATATTACAAAGTACCATTATACTGTTAATTACAAAACCAAGACAGAATATCCATCTAAATGGCCAAAACCTAACCTATGAAATGCGAGGTCCTCACAATTTCGCTTCCTAAATTTACAATAAACTTTCAAAATCAATTAAATCTATTATTTCGCCACTACTTTTAAAACAAAAGAGAGTGTACTGTTACTCAGCAAATTTTATGAGTGTGAGCATGAGTTCTTTGATGATGAACTCAAAATTTGAATTTTCAGCTATTAGTATCTGTAATAATGTTTATTGCATTCTTGTATATATGTTCACTTTCCTACTTCCTATATGTTGTCCTATATTTTTTATATTATATGGGAATAAACCAATACTGACGAGTTCTATGTCTTTCAATCATTTAGAGCAATAAAACAATGAAGCAAATTCAATGAAATTTCTCCGACTAAAAGTTTGCAAAAAATCTAAGGATTCAGGATTTGCCACTACTTACCAATGGAAAATGAGTAAGATGCTGGCAGCAGGCATTAGAAAAAATAATTTCATACGCACTTTCAGAAGTATTTACCTAACCAGATTACCCACCTGTTTTTGGAACAATCAATACAAATTTAGGAAATTTTGAGATTTGGATCCATTAATCCTGGCACAATTTTGGCAGCTGGTGCAGATCCACACTCGCCATCTATCAATTCACAAAATTAATTGCCGACATCTTCCTATTGATCAGTCAGCCCTAAAACTATAGCAGCCAACACTATAATACACATCTCAAATGATGACATTATGGAGAAACTTAACGACGTTTTGACACAGGGGCAGATCTAGAATGATGCAATCAACTGACGCTTAATAAAAATAAAAAAATCTAACATCTTAGGGGTGATGCCAAAATTAAATAAACTTGAAAAACCCCATGCAAAACTTCTGAACAAACCAAATGCCATGTGATTGACCATTCATTAGGATGGCCTTATTTAAGCTTCCATGGCTACAATTGTTTTACACAGCTAACGAAGACTAAATAATGAGCACCTTTAGTGCATATGTACTGTAAAATGTCATAAAACTCAGTCGGAAAATTTCTAAATTCATCAAATGACTGAAGCACAATATTTAATTGTGAACATAAGCACATGCATTATGCAGTAAAAAATTAACTTCTTAAATTGATACAATTGTACAAGATGCATCATTCTATAAATACATTTCTGAGACAGCCAATTGTCAATAAGGATTCAGGTGTGATGTGGTGGAATCATTCCATAATGACTGAAACAAAGAAAAACACTTGCAATTTTCTGGCTATAAAGTGGGAAATTGCAAGTGCGTTCCTTTGTTTCCATCACAACTAATTCTGTTTTCTGCTGCATGAACAGCATACATCCATTTGTATTTAGACACCAAAGAATCAAGAATTTCGTTTAGAATATGTAATTTAGAGCGAGAGAGGGTCCACTGTTTATAGTTCAATAAGTATGCAGCACAGTGCTAAGACAATCCTGACATTTTGTAGTAGTGCTGGAGGGCATCAAAACTGTAACTTTCGCTTTAATTCTTGAGGGCTATGACAACTGATTATTCTGGGAAAATGCCACATTAAAACTTTAAAATCTATATTGAGCCATCACTTCCACAACTCCTGCCTAAATCATTATTATTAAGTAGTATACCCTTTTAAGGTAGGTTTTGGATGGACACAAATATACTTTCAAAATTTCTTGACCTAGTGTAATAAGACAAAACCTGACACCCAACACTACAATAACTGTTTTCCAATTCCTCTAATCCATTCATCTATCATTCCTATCCTTTCCCTCCCCATACTTTGCTTTCCTGATATTCTCCCTCCATTAAAGCCTTCAGCATTCCATCTCTAATTGAAATGCCCTTAATCCATCTTTCCTCCCCTCTATGGATTTCCATAATAATCCTCTCTCCTACCCATGTACATTCCAAGTTTATTTGATTTCCTTTCAGTCCATTTTACCTATTCCATCCTTCCCCACACCCACAATTTAAAAGCCTCCAATCTACAGCCTTTTTGCCCACTATCTTGCTTTAACAACCAGAATTTCACAATGCACAGAACTGTGCTCCATATCAGTTTTCACAGATCTTTTCTTAATATCCTAAGCCAATGTCCCTGTTGTCAACTCCCTCCTCCAAGTGAAATCTTCTTTTACTGGTGCAATCCTTTTTATCAAATTCCTATGATTGAAACAATCTTGGTCAAAGACATTTCCACAATATGTATACTTCCAACTACTCTAGTTCTTACTCTTTTATTTTCATGTTTCACATAGCTTTTCTTCTTTCTCAAAAACTTTATACACATTCTTTGACTGCAATGATTCTCATCTCATACATATCACACCGATTTCCAAATACGCTCAGCAATAACTGTAACCCCTTGGGTGACTGGCTAACTAAAGCTTGACCCCTTCACAAACCTGATTTCATGAATTCCCTACAGCCTTCATTCTTATCTCCAGTTCCTCCCATGATATTTTTATCATTTCCTCTACATATAAGTTGAAAATCACAGGAGAGAATAGGCATCTTTCTGTCTTATTCTTTTTTCTAATGCAACCGACCTTGAGACTCCATTCACCGCAAGAACCTGAGCAGTTTGGCACATAGACAAGTTACAGATAAGACACCTTCCCTAAAATCTACTCTTAGTTTCAGCAATTCATTAATTCTAAATAATTTACTCTATCAAATGCATGCTCATAATTAGAAGCAAACAAATACATACATCCCGAGCTTACTCCATATTCGTTTGTACAAGCGTTCTCAACTGTGAATGCATTGCCTGTACCACTCCCATTCCTGAACCCAAAATGATCATCCCCAAGTAAATCATTTTCCTTCCTCTCTCTCCTTATATTGATGATCCTTAGTACCATTTAAGCTGGGTCCGAAATCAAACTTATTGATCTATAGTCCTCACGAATGGCTGCCTCTCCCTTTTTTGGATAGGAACACTGATCTGACAAAATCTACCAGCCAAATTTCTTCCTCATGAATGCTACAAACCGACCCTAAAAAACTCTTCCTTTTATCTCTCGAAACCCTTGAATGGTTCCAAGGAATTTTTATCTAACACCATGGCCTTATTTGATTTTAATTCCCTTAATATCCTTCCTATCTCGCCATCAAGTATGTTGAGGTAGAAAGGGGGTTATATCCTGGTCTTAAGCTACCCTCATCTACGTCATTAGTATTTCTCAGTCTAAACTTGCGGGCCTAATATCTTTACCATATAGATCAACAATGTAATGTATTACTGCGATCTCTGCTGACTCCTTCCTGGTTTAATCAATAATATTCCTGCCATATCTTTACCTGCAATAGTTTACCTGGGTTCTGTGGGTGCTAAGACACATATTAATGTACGCCCAACATTAGGACATAGGATAAATAATAGAGGTGGTTTCCCATTAACACTCTCAATGGTGTTTTTAATGTGATACCAATACTGACATGATAGATCACTGCATTAAATAAGGCTAGGATATAAGTCAACTTACAATACGCCCTATAAAGCTTGTGAAATTTACACATTAGGGTAGGGGGGCCAGCTTTTTTTCCCTTTCCTGCCTGCAGTTTGCCAGAAAATCACACAGCTTGGGTGAAGCTGATGGTGCTGAGGATTGACCCCCGGCCCTCCAGTCGGTAGCCCAGCACTCTACCACTCGACTACCACAGCCCACGAGTATTTAATCAAGTGTTTACTTTAAAACAGTGAAGATTCCCTGTATTAGACCACATTCAACTCCTGCAAAACCAAAGGAATGGGCACGCCATCTCTCCCTTGCAACTAGGGTTAGGCTGAACTTAATTCAGGGTAAGATTGCACAAAACATGAACCCAGCAATTCCATTTTTTTTAAGAACTTCCTAAGAGTTAAAATTTCCTAAACCATATTTATGGCTTTGAGGGAGATTGAGTCCACCCTCCTTTGAGTCACCTAATTTTATCCATAGCAGTGAAAAGTGACACACATATTTTAGGAAAAATGTCACTCCTCCTCATCAAAAAGCAATGCCATGAATGTTAAATATAATAGTTTTACATGTTACAGTTTTGACATGCTGTATGTAGTAATTTTATACGCATTTTGTATGTTTTACTCGTAAAAATGTTATAATATAGTTTTACATGTATGTTTCATACAGGCAAATTTCGCAGTTTGTACATGGTGTGGTTTCACAAGTTCTCATTTCACTTACCTTATTCCATAAGCTAGGTTTAAGAGTAGTTTTAGATGTGTTACCTATCATTGTAATTGCATGGCACAATATGCAATTTTCCACATAGATGGAGTAAGAGCAAAAATATTGTCAAAGACAAAAAAGTAGTTTCTATGTTTATTTATGGTGTTTGTAAATAATTTTTGCAGCTCATTTCCTTTTTAAATGAGGTATCCTGTATGCAAGCATTAGCAAAAACAATATTTGGGTCAACTTAGGTGATACCAGGATCACTCACAGCAGTGGAGAATTATTCACAAGAAATATTCATGCAATAAGACTCCAAACAGTCGGAAGAAAAATCAGGAAAAAGACACATTCGACATGAAAAGTTGGAAAAAGGAATCTAGCAAACCACCCTGGATTCAAGGGCTTATGAGCACCATTACACCAGACTGTGGTTCCAGTTCTGCATCACATACCTGAAGCAATTAGATTAAGAGGGCGGTTCAATAAGTACCCGTGTTTGATGACAAAGGGCGTTCCTTAGGGAAGTTTATGTTATCACCGTGTGCTGCCATCTATCAAACAAAATTGAAACAAATTTCAGACTGATTTAAAGGTTAGTTTGGCAGCCATTTGAGTAAGACGTGTTTCGTGATTTTTGCTAAGATGGAAAAAGCAGTATTGTTCGGTAATTCGCTTTTTGTTTTTGGATGGAAAGAAATGCAAGGAGATGAAAACAAAGTTGGACGCTGTTTATGGGGACACTTCGCCATTTATAACCACAGTTAGATATTGGTTCAACGGATTTAAACGTGGGTGAACATCTGTCTTTAATGAGGAGCAACCAGGATGCCCGGCAGACGTGGTTACCAAGGAAATCATTCAAAAAGTCCACTCCATGATTCTCGCTGATCGATGAACGAAAGTGCGCGAAGTAGCAGATGCCGTGGGTGTGTCGACCGGAACAGCAATTAATATTTTACATGATAAGTTGGCAATGAAAAAATTGTCCGCCCGATGGGTGCCGCAATGGCTCACGGTGGAAAACAAGCCGATTTGAAGTTGTCGCCGTCAAACTGCATGAACTACGTTACGAATTGCTGCCGCACCCCCCACATTCACCCGATCTGGCTCCCTGTGACTTTTTCTAATTCCCTAACATGAAGAAATGGCTCGTGGGAAAAAAATTCAGCTCAAACGAGGTAGTTATCGCCAAGACAGAGGCGTATTTTGGAGAGTTCGACAAATCCCATTTTTTGAAGGGGTTAAAAAAATGGCCGGAACGTTGGGAGAAGTGTTTTCTTTCTAAAATGCTGCAAAAAAAAAATGTTTTTGAAAAAATGGTTTCTTCATTTCTAACACGGGTACTTATTGAACCGCCCTCGTATGCCTCAACATAAACCTGCTAATTTAATGCTTCAGCGGCTACTATTTGTGCGATAGCAGTTTTGGGATGGAGTGCTCAATTTAGAGCTGCCTCACAATAGCTTGGAAGTGTGACGGCACAAGAATCTCAGAACATAGTTCATTTTTACATGAACATTAATGCACCCGTGCCAACAAAATTATTCTTCAATTTTAAGAAGTTAAGAAGCTTAAATGCATGCAAAGTTTCACAAAACTTGGGGTTTCAGCAAATTTAGAACAAAAACTATTTGAAATGTTTTCACATATTATAAGAAAAATCACAGATTTCACAAAATTCTACATGGGTATTTTATGTAGTTCCGCATGTGGCAAACTATTGAAGCTTCAAACTATATGCATCAAAACACACCCCAAAAACCTCTTTATTAAATGAAGCCGCTAAGAGAATCCATAATTAACCAAATAATTTTAATTTACTACTAATATCACGTCCTATGGAACTAACCAAGCACAAAAAAAACATGAACTTTGTAGTTTCCAAACATATTCACAAAACATTTCTTGTGCTATTTATTGTAGTTATGTTCTATTATACTTACCAATTTATTTAAGCCACAGTCAGCTACAAAAATGCATCACTAATGCTAGATATTTTTTGTTAACTATTGGAACTTATTGAACAATGTGGATGATAAATGCATATATGCATATAATTATATATATGCATATAATTATATATATATATATATATATATATATATATATATATATATATATATATTGCGCTTATATATATATATATATATATATATATATATATATATTGCGCTTATATATATATATATATATATATATATATATATATATATATATATATATATATATATATATATATATATATATATATATATATATATTGCGCTTATATATATATATATATATATATATATATATATATATATATATATATATTGCTAAAATGAATATCTACTAAGGTTTGATAACATTTTTTGGGAACCAAAATTAGTACTGAAATAGAGAAATTCATGATGGACACACCTATAACCTCTTTGGGGAGGAAATGCAATGTAAGCTGTACGCTCACAATCATTCATTCAATAAACATTTATATACTTAAATGATTAATAGGATATTACATATGTAATTACTCTTTAGATCTGAACATATATGTACTCAATGAATAGTATACATAAAAGTGCTAATCAGTATCAGGCAACAAAACAGTTGATATAAAATTTCGTAAACAGATTCATTCGCATCCTTTCATTTGAAACCAAAATAATTTTTATTAGAGAATCCAATAAGTCTCAATATCTAAAACTCAAAATATAAGAGGGTAGTAAAAATTGCAAGACTTAACTTTAATCAGTAAAGTTCAAAAGTTACAAATTTAAGTTAATGGTAAAGCAAAAATAAATCCCTTTTAAAGTAGGTGCATGTATTGCAAAACATTGAAATATGAATTGCATAACCTAAATTTCATGCACAATGAAATATTAAGTTTTGCTTAATTTACAATTCTATTCGACCATAGTCTTTTTTTTTACACGCCATCTCTTAAACAAAGCCCTCTCAGATAATTTCATAGATGAAACCAGGATAGATCAATTTCAAGGCGCACTTCTTTGCCATTGAATATTTTGGAGAAATATATGTACAGTGAATTTAAGTGTGAATTTTGATTTTGACTGAATTATGGCATTTTAGAATTGAAGAGCAACTGAGACATATAGAGAGATCAAGAGGGCTTCATCCAGTAGGCAAAGTATATTTATACATCCTGTGAACCATAACAGACAATAATGAAGACTTAATAACAAATATATAATCTGTACAGTCATGCAGTTTAACACTTTATGATAAAACAAAAGTAAAAGAAAAGGCAATGCAAAACCAATTTATTTATTATGAAAATTACTACACCAGGGTTTCTTAACCAGTGAGGTTTCACAGACAGCTGCAAGAGGAAGTGAGGGGCATTCCAACAGAAAATTATTCATAGGAATATATTTCTGACAAATAAAACTTTCAATTCTTCCATTCTTGCTTGAAAACTCATTTTGTTTTAATATAATGAAGATCTCAGTCATTCAAAATTCCATTTCATTAGAAATTTGCCTCATGTCTTTTTTTGTTTTATTTTGTTGGACATGATCATTTTATGAGGGTTGTGAGAGAAAACGGTTAAGAACCCCTGGGCTACCTACACAAATTATGAATGCTCTACATAAATGTACACTACTTCCAATGCACTAGTTTTTTATGAAAACATGGTTCAGTCTGGTAGATTTCTGCTTAGCTTTCTGGTAGATAATACGCTTTGTTTTAGATATTTTACTGAACCCTCTCCATAATTATTATATCTTTTAAACCAATATTAGCTTGAATGGGAACCTTTTTTTGGAAGAGAGAGAGTTGCCAAAACAATGAATACCCCACCATGTTTCAAGTTGAGTCAATGGCAAATGGCACACTAAGCCACTGATGAATGGAATTACACTGGGCCTTTAAAAACGAAGCAAGTGTGGAATTATGGCAACATTTCTACTGCCATTCATTTAAGCTGTGGTGCTTCAACCCGCACTCAGAATGAATGCTTATGCTAAAGCCACTGTGCTCAATACAAGAGGTACACGGGGAGACAATCAGTCAAAGTTGCACTAGAGCAGAGCATTTGACATCACATATATACTACCTATCAGTTTCCTGTAAGACAGAGGTCAATCTCATTTTTCTGTTATTTTTCTACATGAAAATGGGATTCATTCATCACTCAAATCTTTGGATATTGTGCATAAAGGTGCCAAATAGGTGAAAAGACATTATGTTACCAAAACATTTGTTGTTCTATTAGAAATTTTCCAGGACAAAAAGTGTTTAAATGTTAGGGCCATTTTCTAGACTTTGCACTCTAAAGCAGAAAACAAGATATCTTGCATGCAATGGGATAGTTTTGATTTCTTTGGATAAAATGCACATTAATAATTTGGGACGGTTATATTGATGAAAACTTGGGAATTATATTTAGTTCCACATGATCTCAAAACCAAATAGCATAAAATGTGTTTCAGATATTCTCATACGATCAGTTAAAATGAGTTGCAAAAATCAATCATAGCAATAAAACAATAGATTGACTCATTCCAGTTAGACCTAAGAAAAATTATTACAAAATAGCAAATCCCAAAATGACCTCAAAAAAAACAATGATTAACATAACTATCAGTTATTATTATTTTTTGATGGATTTCCTTTAACATTTTCCTATTTTATTTTTTGAATAAGTGTAAAGAGGACACATGAGATGAGACATTGACTGATAATTAAAATATAACAATTTGACAAAAAAATGAACATTAATTTTCGATAAGCTAAATTGACTTGAATAAAAAAATCGAAAACCATTGAAAAATGAAACTTGTACATAAATAAATAATACCAAATGTAATTGAGCACTTGTGTACATTTAATTTTGCAGAAAAATTTATTGCATTTCCATTTTTGTGGATTTAGTTGCCACATATTTAAAATTAACCAATATGCAACCATCTCATTTATTGATTCCACTGCATAAAAGATAGCTCAGTGTTATTTCTGCCCCATATGATGCATAATCCATTTGTATACTACTAGGAGTAGTAATTTCATTACTATTTAAATTGAGAATGCCATGATTTCATTTAAGCCAATTTGTAAATGGCAGCCAAACTGACTTTTCCCCGGTAAAACAATAAGTATTGATAGAAATGAGCTCTTACGGCTAGTAATATACAATAAATGTGAAACTCCAATAGCCGTGAACAGTTTACCTTTCTAAACAAAGTGAAAATGAAATTAATTGGCTTGCGCCACAAGTCAAAAAGGGGTAAAGGTAAAAAAGGATAATGAGGTAGGTAAAAGGGGTAAAAGGTAAAAAAGGAGAGGATAAGAAAGGTGAATATGAATACGCGTATTTCGGCCACAAAGTAGCCCTCTTCAGCGTACTGAAGGGTAATCGTCACTACAACACAAGTCGAAGTGAGCGTGCAGATAATAGGCACCGATCTCAAGTTGGCTTCTCTTGGAAAAAAGAAAATTAATTTCGCAAACTAAAATTTTTCTCCTAATTTTATTGTCCAAATGAAGGTTCCGTTTGTTGTAAAGGGGGAGTGAATTAATGAAATTAAGGAAAGATGTTCTTTTGTTTACAATAGCTCACTTCGACTTGTGTTGTAGTGACGATTACCCTTCAGTACGCTGAAGAGGGCTACTTTGTGGCCGAAATACGCGTATTCGTATTCACCTTTCTTATCCTCTCCTTTTTTACCTTTTACCCCTTTTACCTACCTCATTATCCTTTTTTACCTTTACCCCTTTTTGACTTGTGGCGCAAGCCAATTAATTTCATTTTCACTTTGTTCAGAAAGGTCAACTGTTTACGGCTATTGAAGTTTCACATTTATTATATAAAAACAATAAGTGATCGCATCATGCATAAAAGATCACTAATGCATATTCATTAACAGAAATCTGACTTAAAACCAAAATTTCCAGACTAACAAATGGTGCTATGGCCAAATATTCATTCACATCTTTTTACAGTAAATTTCAATTGAGCAAATGGCAAGGTAAAAGATTCCACTAAAATAAGGGGAGCCATTTCCATGCCCAATCTGATAATGGTGCATGCTATTTTTTTCGTGTCTTTTGATGAATGGTAATAATTTATTAACGTACTATGCACTGATAATTAAAATTTATTACATTTGCCTTATTTAGCCATTGAAATTAATAATAGCTATACACTGAATTACAGGTTTAATTGATTTGTACCCTGTGTAGTGAAACTGGTTCATTTTTAAGACCAGATTTCAAATCTTATTTGACAATTATCATTTTACGAATTAGAAAATAATTTGAATACGCCAGGGATTTACTCCAGATAATTAAGTTAGGTCACAATGCAAGTAGAATGGAGGAACCAAAGAAGGCACTGGGTTACCTAATTTTAAATGAGACATCAACGGTGATCAGAGGGTACATACCAGCATTTTACAGTGCCTCATATGCTTCACAACAGTATATTTATTTTTAAAATCATTAGTCATTCGCAAAATATTTAATTCCAAACTCATGTATTGGAGTTACAAAATAACACATCCTATGCTCATAGTAATCTCAGCCCTGATATCCCAATTAACTGAATGTGAACTTTTACTAAACCTTCAACCACTGCATTGATACGCAACTTTAAGGTGCCAAATGATTTAATAAATATTAAATGAATAAGTTGATTTATAGTTCATAGAGTATTCAGTGACTATCATATCATGGTGTGGCATTTGGGTAATGATGGGGAGGTTTAAAAGGATCAAACGAAAAGCTTTTGTTGGTACAAAAAGAAGCTATTAGGTTTATTGACTGATCTTTTACATTGTCAAATAAATTCAGAAATGTGCTCAATTTTTTTGTCACTTCCATCATGTCTGCCATTTAATCTTTCGTGCAGATTACATAAGACCACGATATCTCCTTCAATTTAACATTTTTAAAAACCCGGTGGAGGCAAAGCACCACACAAAAGCAACCTTTTTCTAACAAGGATGTGTTGCACAAGAAAAATTATTTGAAATGCGAACGACAGTTTTAAGTATTACCTTGAGAAAAAATTAACAATAAAGAACAAAAGTCCCATTGTTATCTTAAGCCATCACCCAACTCAAGTTTCAATGAAAAATGGTAATAATGGCATAGCCATTGAAACCCGGGTTAGTTAACATCAAAATAAAAAAAATAAAACTGTGTTATTGTTCCAAATCAATTAACTATCAGTAAAACAAGAATCATAAACTAACTCATTAACAGCATAAACCTAGGTGAATAATTTATTAAAGCAGTGTGTGCATTTTTCAGGCAACTTTAAAGCTGAGTTTACTTGACACCATTTCCCTCTTATGCGAGTATATGGCAGCACATATCCATTCCCTGACAGGAATTAAAACCTGCAACATTTGGATCAGCCAACACATTTGTAGCCATGCATAATTCTAATAAAGATGGGCAGCAATACAGTTTTTAGGGACCGAATATAATGTATCTGGGATAAAATTAAGGATTAAGTCTGCAAGCATAATACAACTTAAAAGCCAGAGAAAAATAAAAAGCCCAAACCCATGAATGATGTATGGTACAGACAGCATTACCGCAGTCCTGCATAGCAATCTTTCAGTTTAGAAATTTGTGAAATTTTAGACGAATGAATTAGATATGACATCCTGTCACAGTAGAATGTATGGCAAAGATAATTGACTAAAATGTTTCTCTGCATTTCTGCATGGGGCGTCTCCCACTCCCTTTTGCCCAAATATGAAGTAAGAAAAGAAATTGTACACATTTACACTAAAAAAAAGCAATTTAAAATAAATGCCAGCAGTATGAATGTGTAATCATCAATACTCTCCCTTGATTTTAATACTTCATGAATATTTTCTTGGTAAATTGGCCATAACAACTCAAGTATAATATGAAAATGTGTAACATAAATTAGTCTGGATATGAAACTGGAAATCAGTGGAAATTAGCTACTTAGTACTTCTAACCCAGGTAAGACTCAAGTTTCCATTAATGGTTATTTTTCAGATGCTGTTTGACGACGGTCAAAGGTTTCTGAAATATATAACTAGAATTCAAATAAAATTGTACTCATTTGTACATTTTATTCTTACATCAATTAGTAAGTACTTAAGGAAATATGTAATGCCAACAAATTGAACATAAAAAATATGATTTCTCAGTTTTAAAGAAGAAAACATGATTTTCGGTATCATTTGCCTTTTACAAAATTATCAGTTTAATTTTAAGCACTTCCACGAGGTTAGTCTGCTGGTGCTTTTTCTAGCGCTTTAAAGATATCTTAACTTATTCTGCTTCACTCCAAGATATGTATTTACTTTCTTAGAATAATTTAACAGTTTCAGGTTTAACTTTGTTGAATTCCTTCATTATGAGGGTAAAAAGAAACTTAACACTTCTACAGTAAAGATTTAATATTTCATGACCATGGTTTTCATGCTGCGCATCATCATCAGGTAACATACTTCAACATTTTTTCAACTTATATTGTCTGGCTCCAAGAGGGGAGTAGGGAAGAGGCTTCTCCCCCTCACTCCCCCTACCTTACCCCCTCTCCTCTCTCTTACTCCCCTCTTGGAGCCAGACTATAGAAGTTGAAAAAATGTTCTTTAAACTAGGTAAAATATGACAATTATGTCAAAAGACGAGGGTCCACATTGAATTGATGGAACGAGCAACAAAGACAAAGCTTTGATGCAACATTCTAAAGAGCTGTTGCATGACATGAAATGACAAAAGGGTACCATGCAGTGGCAGAAAATTATTCTGTGGAGAGAAAATCTGGAAGATTTGGAGGGCCCAGCTACAACCCCTCCCACCCTGAAAGCCTCTAGAGGTCAATGTGTTGGCATATTTTCTGCCATGAAAAAGAAAGTAGTTGACTATGTCTGCAACAGCTGACAAGAGACTGACACTGTGTCATGTTATATGGTTAACAGGAGTCACTGACGATTGCCCAGGAAATGCATATGTAAAGAACTGATTTCAAAGCCAGCCAAGGCTGGTTGACATGAATGCCTAAGAAGAACACATTTGCTCTTTAATGTAGCCAGCACTAACACCACTCCTACCACAGCCGAAAAAAGAGAAGCTTGAAGCCTAAGAATTTTAAATAAGTCTTTTGTGCAAATGACAAATGTACCAGTTCGATCAAATGGGGAATGCCAACCAAATACTTATGCACCTTGACATGTCTACTATGACTACAGACACAGAGAAGGGTTCTCAATCCATAATTGTGAAAACCACAGTGAAAGGAAAATTTAGAATCATTTGCAAGCTGGAATTCACAGCTCATGGTTATCTTATGCCCCCCGCCGGTATCGTGCATGAGGACAGGGATATGCATGGATGACAGAGGAATTGATAATAGACTCTTAATTGGTGTGGCAGATGAGATCAGGCTTTCTCCCTAACCTACCCTCTATGCTTGTGTAGGATTCAATCAGAGGTCAAATTCATGAGAGAGTGGAGATGGACATTGTGAAAGGAAAGACTGCCATTGCCCTCATCCTAGGAGGCATGACTAGCCAACTTCACCCCACTGTGTGCCTCAATCAAACCATTTAAGGACAGATTGAAGCCAGCCTATGCTGACTGGATGCTCAAACATTACATGATAACTGGAACTGTAAAGAAGCCCTCTCCTATACTTGTTGCCAACTGGGTACTGCACACTTTGAATAACAACCCAGAAAATTTTATCATAAAGCATTTTAAAAAGTGCTCTATTTTAAGATGCACTTTGACGGCTCAGAAGATGAAGTTATTTGGTGGGACTCAGAATCAGATGTAGAGTAAAACTTGGAGGAAAATTAGGACAAAACATGACACCCACTAAAGTTACTAAAAGAATAATGAACATATAATGACTGAAAATATTTTTTCTATTATGGAGATACTTAGCAGCACTTAGGCTTTACTGATGAGGCACATTTTTTTTCAATAGGGTGTTACCTTGCTTAACGAGCACCTCATATAACGAGTAACTCACATAATAAGCAAAAATATTGGTCCTAAAAATGGCTCGCTTAGCACGCAACTTTTCTCATAACGAGTAACGAGGAGATGGGACTTCCCAGAATGATTGCACGCCAGCTACTTCAGCTTGTGTCAAGCACTTGTTTTGCTAGCATCTTCCGGTCACTAGTGATCACATTTTCCAAACTTGTGTTCAGACATATCAATTTGATTTTCTTTGTGCAAAGTTTTGCCCAAATATTTTGGGCATAGTTTTAAAAATATCCCTGAAGAAAAATCCACAAGAACAAAGCCCTCTAAGAAAAAAAAATAACAGTAGAAATGAAAAGTAAAATCATTGAAAATTAGGAACAGAATGTGAACGTGACTGATATAGCACACACATACATTCAATTGACATCAACGATTGGCCTCTTCTTCCACAATATTTGTAAAATGTGATTCATAATAACATACTCATTCTGTGTACTGAGACATAGAATAAATCTAACATGAATACAGCATGCATTGCCAGCATAAAACAAAACTAACGATTATCATGATGCAAATAAAGGTTGCATCTTGAATGTCTCACTTTATCAAGGTTGTAAAGAGTATATTAAGCTGTGCCCTTAATTTCATTATTAACATCCCAGCATACCAAGGGTGGAATGGGCACATGCATTTTCAAGCTTGAATAATGTTGAATTCAGAGCTGCATTATACCCACAACAAACATGCTTTTTTTGCTTTTCCCAGTTCACTGAAATATATACTCATGCAATATGTTAGCAATGTATCAAAAACACCAAGCAATACCACGGGTTCTTAATAAAAAATTAACTCATAAAAGTAAAAGTTCTGACTAGGCTTGGCAAATATTTATGTTTGTGAACCAAACCATGCACCCTAAATGAATATTTTTTTCAAAGAATGCAATGAACATTACAGTAGATGTAAAATATAGATACTAAGGTTCACCAATCAAAATATTTTCTGAAAAAATTCTGTACAACAAGTCCTAGCCTGATCAAGCAATTCCACCAAATCTTATAATAGGACTATAATATTATGAGATCATGTGATGAAATCAGAGTTGACACTTGAGGGAAAAAATTAGAACACAACATTCCTTCACAGGAATGGTAAATTTGACCACAAAAATTTAGAAAGGAAATGTAATCAACATGTTTTGTGCCCATACTATTAAAAAAAAACTATGACTTTACTGTGAATGTCTTAACCAAAAGCATGATTGGAATCAATTAGCACTCGAGACGCATAAGAAATCCAGAGTCCAATATCATTCATTACTGGAAATGTGTAGCATAATGTCTAAATACTTACAATCAAAAGTTATTGTAGCCACTTCTGTAGGTGTTATTGAATCAGGTGGTATTTTTATGGGCTTAAAATCTATTTTGACAGCCTTTGAAACTGGGGTGCTTATAACATTCTGTAAAAAATAATGTTAAAAATTTTCAGAATCTGCTCGTAAAAATCACCTACATCACAAAAATCAGTGTTCAAAATTTCACAAGCGTTCAATCACTTTATATTAAAATACTAACAAAAATGTTTAAAATATCTTCAAAAATGTATTATGTAATGACATGAGTGTAATCGGCTGGGGAGACTGGCACAAACAAGAAATGAACTTACCTGAATTTGTATACTTTTTCTTCCAGAATTAAGGAGATAGAGCTTGGCGACTTTGGGTGCATCTGTGCTGCCACTAAGGCCAAAGTCAATTAAGTCATCAGGCGAGTAGAGACCTGCTTGTGGACCAACCTCCACTTCTAGGGGTACCACTAGATAGTCCATGGTACTATTGACAATTATCCTAAGTGACAAAATGGTTCAGCATGAAAAACAGCAATTGACACATTTACATTTGATGAAGAGATTCTACCCTTCCCAAGGTCTACACAAGGGTGTTTATTCTTATGCACAATGCATGAGTGTGTGCTCATTTCTAAGAAATTGAAAAGATTACACTGAAATATCCAGAGCATGCTTGAAACTCTGATGCAATGATCGGAGTATGGTAATATCTATTCCTATCTTTGGTATGCTCTAAATTTGTACAATATATTTGACTAACCTGATGTAAACTGTATGATTCTTTTCTGATAATCCAACAAACTTTGCTCTGATGACCGGCTTTGTTTCAAATGGAAGAATCTCCCACAAGTTCTTTGGACCCTCCATTTCTCCTGAAGGAAGCTCTAGGCAGAGTTCTCCACCACTACTGTACACCTCCACTATCTATACGCCAAATAGCCCAAGTACCAAGAACCATTATGATCGAAGATTCAATAAACCGGAATGATTAATATATAACAGTGCATTCATTAATATTTTGGTCATTAAGACTCATTTATTAATATAACACATACTTCAAAATTATGTTCATCAAATTACAAAAACATTTCATGATTAAAACTCATGATCTAAGTGGGTTAAAATTATGTTTACTCATAGTTTTAAAATTAAACATTAAAGTCTCACATCCAAAGAGGAACTGACATACTCACCTGCAATGGGAATGTATGAGGATTATGCATATGAATTAAAGGAGTAAAACTGGAATTTAATGGCATCCGTACACCAACCAGTGGCCTCAGCCGATATGGACTCATCACCCCTGTACCTGTGACCTACAATTAATTTTTCAATTAGTAACAGTTGTCCGAATACAACTTTTAAGGTGAAAATAAATAATTAGACTCAAGCTTTATAAAATATCTGCCATAAACTGAGATGAAATGGCAGGAGCATAAATGGTGCAAGCTTTCCATTCATTTCTTTGGTTTTGACAGAAATTAATAATGAAAGCAAAACTCAAATAGGTTTTCACCCAGACTGATGTTTATCTCGGGAAGGTCACATAAAATACATATGTAAGAAAATGAGCACATTGCTCTATTTAATAAGAAAGTCAAAGCCACCAGTATCAACTGCCTGTGCTAGTAATGTACAGTCAGTCGTACAGGCATTCATACCAGTGACTTTTCTACTATGCTTACTTCCATAGTCATATCATATATTGTACATTATCTGGTGAATCCTTTTTGTGCTTTTTTAATTCACCAGATGTACACATCTGGTGAATTAAAAAAGCACAAAAAATATTACAGATAGAGAAAAAAGACATAAGTCTATCTTCCACTTAAAGAGGGATGAGCATGGTAGGTTCTACTTTGTACAGGCTGACAATATGACTATTTAATATCTAATTATCATGGTTCTACTGTTTTCCATGAAAGATAATCAAATTAGTTTACCAGTGAGAGTAGACAAAAATTATCGCAACAAATGACATTGAAAAATGTACACTACCTTATTCTAGCATAGACAAGACAAAACTTTGATGTACTTTCCCCAATAATGTCTAATACAAGGCAAACTAATGGAACATCAACTAATGGATGTCTCCTTATGATATATGTTTTACATAAATTGTCATAAATATTTTTCTATGTGTATTTATGTATATTATGCATACTCAAATGTTGTAATTTCATACCGACTAGATCTATTCCACGGAATGTTGGGTTAACGATGGATAACATTTATTAAAAACTTAATTTTTTAACATTAAAAAAATTCCATTTAGTTTTTCATGAATTATCAATGAGGTACATATTGTAGATGTTTTTCTTCAGAATCGGGAGCAGACTTTGAGATACACCAGCAGTAAAACTAAGAAAGAAAACGCAAAGCAAGAAGAAGAAAAGCAAACAAAAGAAGAAAATTTTATTTCATTCATCCTCTTATTTTTTTACATTTGATTTGCTGAAAGTTACTTTATATTGCAAATAAAAGGGCACACAAACCCATGTCTCATTTCGACTCAGGAAACAGTGAAAAAGCAATAAGGCAGCATTTTGTGTTGGCTGGAAATATTGTTCATTTTTTTATCCTTCTGCTGTTTGGAATTAATTTCTATCACCTGCCTCTAATCTTCTGTTTGCAACCGGTAGATAGCGCCACAGGCAATTATGAATCCATATATTCATTGGTTGTATCCATCGATTAGTGTATGGATATAGACGTATTTTTGGACACAATATATACAATTTTTACGCGCACATATATGTACATATAAACAGATGCTTGGCATCTGTATACGTTCAAGATAACTATGAAGCTCTGGGCATGCGGCATCTATACAAATTCAAGATAACTACAGAGTTCTTGGTGCACGTTATCGATGGGAAAATATGGTAGTTATTACTGCTACCTGTGCCACAGAAATTTTAAATTTTCACGTGGCTAAATAGCATTTTCACGGGTTAAAATTTATGGATAAGAATCTTCATTGTGATGTTCAAGAGATAGAATTGATTGGGGAACTTTCTTAGATTCTGGAAATTATCATCGAATTACTGAAGAAAATAGACCAAAATCAATAATTTTTAGACATGGAACTAAGAGAAACTAAGACTGCAATGGCTGCTTTTAAGTGGCAAAATTTGGGCATTGAATCTTAAGGGAAGGGAATTTGAATGAAGTTTGAACATTCCTTAGCCAATGCAATTGCAAATACGGTACCCCTTGTCAGACCTATGTTAAGCATTGAAATATCTGGGGATTTTTCCTTATTTGTAAGACCAAAAAGGTTTCCTCACATTTGATTGTAATACAAACTAAGCCATTATTAATAATGATATGCCATTCTGCCAACAAGGCATAATGAAGAAAACATTATTAATACTGCTGGAAGTAAAATTAAGTCAACGGACACAACAATAAATATTGTCACCCTTGATTTGTGAAATGTATTGCAGGCCTTATCTGAGTAATTAATGGATGATTAATTATGGTTTACTATTCATACAATAACAGGTCATTAAATTCAGAGCCTTCATTATTTTTCCTCACTAATAGTAGTCCCATAAATACTTAGTATAGAAAGAATTAAATGTTAACCAACAAAGGCTCATGTATGAGGATTACACAATAAAAAATGGAAAAAAACTGAATATGTGAAATTATATTAGAAAAATAAAATATCATGAAAGCTCAATTGACATTAGGTTTCAAATAAATACATTTTTCACTTACCTGGTACTTAAAACTACCTTCTGAAGTGTGAATAAAAAGTGTGCTTTGGATTTTCCCCTCCTCTCTTCCAAGAAAGACTACATTAAATGTAGTGTTACCTAATGGAGGGACAACCTAAAAAAGAAGATATAAATTAGCTGACTTGAAGTGAAAGAATCTCTTCTCACTCACTACTCTTATCACTGGCACATTTTTATTTTCCAATCTAATAATACAGTGGAGGGAATGAGGAGGAACTTAGCATAACTGAAGAGTTGTCTGATTTGCAGGCCAGTCATTAAAGCATTGTAAGGAATGTTAAATTCTCCACTTATAGACCGACCACCATATAATTCCTTAAAACACCTGGCAGCTTCTCACAAATCATCATTCGGTCAACATTGAGGGGTATTCTTACAATTTCTGTCAATTATAGCATGTTCTAAAACTATGTGATGTTTCTTAATTCTTTTAATTAATGATTTCCTCACATGAATTAAATTTGGAATTTCTGGTGCATGAAATTGCCACTAACTCCTGCATTTTTAATGAATATCAACATTTTTTCCAAAAGCCTAAAAGAATCTTTGAGGGTAATCAAAAGCATTATTGTCAATTTCAACCACCATGGCCTCTTTGAGTATATGCAGTAAACTGAAACATGCATTTCTACATTTTTGCAGAAATTAATTTATTTGGTATAATAATACACTGGTAGGAAAAGGAAAGACAATTCTGAGATCTGCATTCAACGCTTTCAAATGGAAAAAAAATTAAGAATTTGTCATTCAACTTAAGTAAAGTTTTGATGGAAATACAAAATGACCTAAAACTGCATTTTGTGGTATAAATGGGATTTTACCTAAACTTTAAACACCCATACTTTAGAAATTACCACATGTAGGGGGCAAAAATTTCATAATTTTATTCCTCAATAAGGGTTATAGCTTCAATAGGCAAATTTTATGGGATTCTGAGTCAGGTGGTTTCATGGTTTAATTGAAGTGACATGGTGTGAATGATTTGTGAGCATAGGCAAACAGTATTTTAAGGAATTTTAAATCCCGTGCAATACGCAATATAAGGCCTGCCTCCAAATTACACCAGGCTCGCCCTTCAGATATGCCAATTGTAAAAGAAGTGCAGAAAATTCTATTTATAGAAGGATAAAAACTAAAATGATAAGGTACGCTATTGGACTGCAAGAGCTGGATTTCAGTCTAACTTAAAATGAAGAAAGATGCTATAAATGCATATAAAATGGCATATAATCAATCCAGCAGCAATTCCCTCAGAGCGGAGACTTTTACAGGTGGCTGGGACTGGTGATTCTCAATCAGAAACAGTATGATATGAGGTTACCAGAAAAATAATCAAGCAACCAGAATATCTATTACGCATGATTGGGCAATACACCACCAAGTCTTGATTCTTTTCTATGATCAACTGGCAAATGTCTTTCTCAAAATAAGAGTTACAGGACAATCCAAATTATAATTCTTTGTAAAAATTAGGCCTTCCATTTCAGGTAGGCATGTAAAATGTTGACACATTCAAACGCTAAATCTAATTTTTTATGACAACAAGAATTGATGATATGTACAGGTATGCCATGGAAGATATGAGGGGATTACGCTCACTGGGAAGCATAGCTGTACAGTCAACGTTGGTTCTACGAAAAGTATCAGGGATTAAAATCATATTATTAACATTTTGTTAGGAATTTATACTCAGGCGCAGACTCTTGACTGAATATTTAAAAAATAAATAGATGATTTTTTATAATAACTGTGGCCAATTAATGTGCAAATGCCAAATAAATAATATATTTAAACTAAGTTTTATGTAGTTTTTCTAATATTTGTTAAATAGCTAATAGTTATTAATCTGGTATGTGAAACTATTTAAATCTCATCCATAATAATTACAGTTTGGTCAATTTTGTTAAAAAACAATATTTTACTTTTCAACCATAAAGTTTACTTTAATCTTTTAAATCGTGCAGCTACTGCATGTTAACATTTTTACTGTAGCATTATGAGTGACTAGATATAACCAAAAAAATTAACTGTTTCACACATTGTACATTTTAAATGCTACCCTAATAAAAAAATCAAAAAGTTATAATAGGCATAAACATAAGGTTATAAAACATTTGCTGTCTCTGGCATAACTTTATGGAATTCGCATAGCATATTGAATAGAAATTATTGACTCTGTACTTTCACACTTACTATTTAAAAACACAACCCAGGTTTCGATGTTGAACATCATCATCAGGTTTTTTAATAAAGTGTGTGGAATTAAAAAGTCAATAATTTCACTTCAATAGGTTATTAACATTAAACATTGACCACTTGCAAATAAATCCCTATATTGATACTTCTATAAAACTTTCAGAAGCATACTTTTAAATGAAGTTGCCGTATACTGGTATCATGCATTTTATAATGTAAATAAATTATACTACGGATAACTCTATAAAGCATGGATTTGATAAAATAGATCAATCGTACATTACCTTGTCCTCAAAAAAAGAACAATGGAAATGAACTGTGTTTCCAGATATTGATGACATATGAATTGCTTTATTACTGTTCATATTTATTAGAGTTACTTTTTCACTATGAGGCACTCCCAGATGCCTGAAAAGAGAACAAATATGAAAAATCAATACAGAATATTAACAAATTTTTGCATGAATATGGGATTAAACAGACATTATAGTGCATTGTAACAATACCTCTGTTGTGTAGCCCTGTCTTAAGTGAAAGGCTTGTTAACATTCACCCATGAAATAAAAAATTAGTGTATATGCTTAATAAAGGAATTGTCACAGAATGTGAATAGGCAATACATCTCCACACACGAGAATGTGGCCGACTGTCCATCCGTCCTGGACCATCCCATCTCCCTAAGCCACGTTGGCCACTGATTCGTCGGTGACAGGAGTGGTAGGTAGGTGGGACAAAGCCTGAGACAATCAGTCAATCGAATTTTAGTGTGAAGTGGTGTGCCCCAGATTTCTCTTCAACATATCAAATTTGACAGGTTACATTCATTAAAAATAATATTCCAAGGCTGACTAACATTCACTCCAGATTTAATAACTGATTTTAATTATATTATGCATAGAAATATGACCTAAAATGAAAACTAGTCCCACCTCTTTTAATGGCCTATATTGTGGATCATAAAAGAACTACCATTAAAGTTTTGTGGAATTATGATATAAGGCAATTAGATATCAGTCAAAGCCTTGGTTTACTGAACTAGCATCTGAGGTTTCAGTTATACACAATTCACTTTCTGCAGAAATTGACATCCACTTTGCATACGAAAGAGAAATTAGAATGCAAAGGTGCAATGACATTAGCAAATCTTGATTACTTCATTTAACATGAGTAAGTTCTGAGTGAGTGAGATTTTTGATGAGTGCATACATCAATTTATATCATGAAACAAACTAATTGAGCCTTGACTTGATGGATCATCTCTAAATGGGAAAAATAAAAAGAGGATGCATAGTTTCATCAAGAAATTTTCGACTTCCACTTTCTAGTTTCCAACAAATGTTTGATATCAAAAATGATGACCTGGTGATGAAAAAAATTGTTGAAACCTAGCTCAGGGATGAGGAATAAAATTTCTTGGCAGAACTAAGTGTCTCATTATTCTTTGGAATTCATATAACATTAAGGTGGCTTAAGTGGCTTTCGAATTCCACAGTGTAATTGAATAGTTTGAGAAGTTTCTCAGTTCTTGTAATGTAACTTCAAGACTGAAGAGGAAAACTTTCCTTCTGAGGATTCTCTCTCAAATGTGGACAAAATATCAAACTTCAAAAAAGCTCCAGATATGACTAAATTTGGTCATACATGGAGAAAGGCATAATTCAATCAATAAAAAATTCCATGATCAACAAATGTCAATACTGATAAAAATAAAGAATAACTAATGAAACATTGCTCAGGTACTGAACATAGAGGTTTCAGGCAAAACGCTTCACTAATTGAACTGCAGCCACCTTACTAAATAACTCATCAAGAAAACTGAAAGAAGCAACATAAGTAACTAATAACTTCACATTTCTGGTCTGACTATGTGGAAGGATGATAAGGGAATAAAGACCAATGTACTTTCCAGTTTTATTATCCATCAACCAGTTTCCACATAGGGCATCATGATCAGGCGCATAAATCAGTACAAAACTAGTTCGAATGGAGCCCAAGGCCCCTTAGGAAAAATTGAGGAGGTTATAGAAAATGTGAATGTTGAGGGAAGGGATGATGATACAATCCCTGTTCTCCTTGATCTATGTACAGCCAGAGTGAGTGTTGGGTTATCTGGGCTTTACTTAATGTAGAAATTTGAAAACTAATGCATTAAAAGTTGATAATACCTTGAAGAGAAGATGGTAGAGAAGGAAAATATTCGGATAGAGAAAGGTTAGGAATCAAACACAAATAGGGTGAGATTAACTGCCTTAATAAATCAGAATCCAAGCTTTTCAAATTCTTTTGAAAATACTCCTCTTTGAAAATTCAAGGGCCACATTTTTCTTCAGTAACGCCAGCTGAAAAATGCCTATGCATCAAAGCTTTAATATTTTCAGCAAGTCTGTGAAAGACTGAGAGAGACTGATTCTGAATTCTTTCACCAATGGCTTACATCTTAATAACTACTGCCATGGAGTGAATTCATAATTTCTTCATGAGTTTATCTCTAAACACGAACAATTGAGTCTAGGTTATAAAAGTTTTGGTGTACCATTGCTTATTGGAAAACTACAGAAGGCAAAGGAAAAATATAAGATCCTAAAATAGGAATAACACTGAGTGAATGAGCTTCACAAATTGTAGAGGGCTTGAGAATGCTACCCTAACTTACTAACAAATTTTAAAGTTAACATTGGTGGCCATTATTTATGCAGCAATAAATCTTCTCCTTAAAACTTCAATAAAGTTTACTTTAGATTCTAGCACATGCCCATTTTATAATTTTGCCATAGTGTTATTGTGCCATTGAAGTTATACATCCCTTAATCTATATTGGAGGACGGGATCAATTTTCCCATAAATAGTGACATTATTATAACCTAGAAGTTTGTGAAATGAAAATGTTATTCCCATTAAAAACACTCTCAAAACCTAATGAGCCATTTAAAATTATATAGAGACAGTATTATCACAGCTCTTGCCGATTTTCAGATAAGCTGGCTAAGTTTCAACTGTTGCCATAAAAAATTGAATCACAGCCCCAAGAGTTTTAAATTGCTAGCGTAATAAAGACAATATAATAAAGAGAAATGGACATTAATTACTTAGGCACTATACCCATTCAGAGAGAATATCTTACCCATATACAGAATGCTGATAATACAAACACATGATAATGTGCTTCAGGCAGCATTAATAATAAAACAAGTACTTGTATTTTTGCCTAGGCATGTTTCTGATGGCCCGAAGGCTAACCTGATCCTGGTGATCTTGATCCTATTTGACCTATCTTTAGGTTTTTCATTGCCAAAACCATCACCTGAGAATCTAAAAAACTGAAGTCTTCAAGATGACATTCCGTCCCACAGCTTCTAATTCAGAGGGTACATTTATTATCTAACTAACTAGACCACAATAAATTTAAAGGGGCCAAAGGAGGATTAGATTTTGGCTAATTCCTGCAGGCAAATTGAGTTTATCCTCTCCAAAATGTATCATTTACTCATAAAATTTTAATTGTACATACTTCTAATTTCACAGTGAATAATTGATCAGTGTACGCCATTTGAAACAAACATGATATTTAATTGATGATTGCTACTTATAATAGACAAAATATCAACATTGCAGAACTAATAAAACATTGTATAAAAAGTGAAATTTGCCATGGAAAGATTTCCAACACTATCAATATATCCGATAAGATTAGTTTTAACAGAGAATGGCTGTAGGATTGCTGCTAATATCTTCCATTAAATAGAAAAAAACTTTGCATTACACAAAAACATCTAGTTTTTCTCCATAATCTTTTAAATGCATGCACCCTCATGTCTTGATGAGATTAATTGCTATACTAACTGCTCGCTGAGCAGACACTAATAAAAATGTAAATAGGGCATTAATTAAAAAGTTAATCGTGGAGAGAGGGCACATGCCTGAATTATATCATTCAAGTCATTAGCAAGAGAGCAACTCAAAGAGTTCCCATTTCCATTGAGAGATTGAGTGGACCATAGGTGGAGTCAACATGCATCCATTTCCTCATAGTGTGTTCTGGAGTGTTACTGGTGACAAATGAAGTACTATTCAGGCAAAATTAAAAACCTCATCCAAATAATGCTTGCTGAGTTGCTTATCCTGAATTGCATGGATTTTGTCCATGCTTCATCTCGATTTGTACTTGTGTAACCATTACCATGGCATTTTTCATCTGCTCTGTGGAAATATCCAAGAAACTGTCACAAAATACAATTCAATGGTATTCCTTCTATTTATTTCACCTTTTTACCAAAATTACTGATAATTATGAAAATTCACTGGCAAGGCAAATCAGAAAACATCTGGCAAACCAAGCCACAGGAGCCAAATCAAAGTTAGGGGTTTGATGAGGTGAGGATAGAGTTCACCTCAAGCTCGACAGAGTATCCAAGTCACACACATCAGGGTATGAGGGCTGGCTCCTTTCCCTGTTCTGCCCTTGGTTTCCCAGGAAGATCTGATAACCATAAAAATCATATAGCTTGGGTGAAGCTGAAGTGGTGCAGATACATTCCTGGGAATCGAACCCAGGCCCTTAGTTCGGGCCAGTATCCCAGTATTTCATACCACCAACACAACTACTGAATCTAAACATTTGATATCGCTCCAAGATAAATTCCTGCATCCTGCAAAGTCATAAAGACAACTTCTCTGACTCTATGCTGGCTACAATTTAAAAAAATGTTTTTTAATCACAGGATGCATGGAAATATGGACTGGTCTGCACATGATTGATTTGAAATACAGTGAAGAGCAGTAACTACATCACTAGCTAAGTTGACTTTTATCCACCAGAGTTAATTTGGAACAGCCAGGTGGATCAGGCATGCAAACATGCTCGCCTGCTCACAAAAAGGTGTTTGAGTCTCACTTTGGACATGGAATGTCACACCAACTCTGGTGGTTCAGCCCCTGGGGAACCTGATGACAAGCCAGAGCTTATCAGGATCCTTTAGGGCACACAAACCACCAGAGGCAACCAAATAGCAAAAACAATCATTTCAAATTGACAAAATTATGAAAATCCTATTTCTACAAGCAAAATCCATTGGAAAAACCAATTCGTAAGGCAATATTTAAAAAATCTAGATTCTCTAGTGAAAATAATTTAAGAAAAGGTATTAAAGTAACTTCAATGAAATAAGTAAAAATGAAATACATACCTTTCTTTAAAATCCAGTAATGATGGTTCAAATTTCATGTTTGATCTGGACCGGTAATATGCACTATCTTCAATTGGAGCCCTGCAAGAAATAAAATATAGTTTTGTAATCAAATTCCCAAGTGATGTAAGGGAAAATGCTAAGGAGCTTAATTTTTGTTTATGTTCCAAATTGACCGACTTTTAGAGTTTTCACAATCCGATAACATGCACAAACTTTATAGCATAACAATTATCATCAGGAAATATGTACAAATATTATAACATAAGTGGTGTGAGCAAAAATGAATGCCCCTGCTATTCAAGTTGTAGAGGATCTGAATGCACAAGCCCTTCCACAATATGCATCCAGATTGAAGTCTGTACGAAGGTGATAATCCTCCATTAAACATTGTGAATGTCGTTAACTAAATCAGAGCTCTCCAGCTATTGAGAAATTCTTTGAGTTTTCCAGAATTCTTAGGGAATATTTCCATTCCAACACAGCATTCCCAACAATTACTTTTCATTGGACATGTGCTATTGAGTATTGATGGTATGCATCAGAAATGATAACTACAAATTGATACACTCATTGTAATATCAGGTGTGTAACATAAAATTTTGATGCATGCCAGAAAGCTTGAAAATATATCAAGTACACTATCCTGATCAGAAATTCTTTTATAATCACAAGATACTGATCGTGGCCCCTAAACTAAAGGAACTTGGATTACCTGGAAAATGAAACTAACATGCTGAAAAATATCAATGTACTATTTCACAGAAATAATACACTTAAACAAGAATGTCAGCAGCAGAGAAGTCATTGTGATTGACAATAAGATAGCCAATAAACAAAATTGAACGTTTCCCCTTGAAGTACCTTAGAAAAATAGCAATATATAGGTACTTGAGTTATACTAACATAAAAATATTCAGAGAGCCAATTGCATAGACAATTATTTACACATACAGCATGAGCCTCTGACTCAATTTGTGTAATCTCACGAGTCTCTCCAATTTGAATAATAAATGTCTCTCAAATATACCACAAAATGGCAAGCCAAGAATTTTTTGTCATAAAATTATTCAAAAACTGATTTTGTTATGAAATCCACCACCTTCAACTTCACTCCATTTTCATGAATATTATTAACCTAATTTGACATTATATTTTTTCATTATTTTATTCTTGATGATTAATCTGTATAAGCTATTAATAATATGTTTGCCATTACTCGAGTCTTACTTGTGACTTGATTCCAATAAAAAATATCTTCATGTTATCCCGCCCTTGAATGACATTTTTCATAATTTAAAAATCCATGCTATTTGAAAAATATCATTCAAGATAATGTCACATGACTCATGTCAAGCCAGATGAGGTCAATATACTTGGAATTTTTCCAGAAAATATTTGAAAGGAAGTTTCTATAATAGAAAGGCATCTCCTGTGCACAGAAAAATTAAGTTGAATGTCTATAATGGTACCAATGAAATGAAGGAGAGAAAAGTGGATTCCAATGGCAAATGGAGAGCTTTAAAAACAATAACCCCTCCTAAATGAAAACGTGGGTATGTCAGCATCATTCTCCGTTGACTCTCAATTAATTTTCTTACTAGGCCCAAAGTTCCCCCATCAGGCACTGCCACACACACTGAGGCAACTTTCACTCCATCCGATAGCTTGGGCCTCAAGGACATCACCCAATGGCAATTCGCTAGTGGGAAAAAGGACCATGTTTCTACACTCATTTCTAACTCTTTTGTAAATTTTTCAAACATTAATTTGAGAACCCTTTTCCTCTTGAGTATTCTCATGATTCCACCTATTAATACTCTTAGCAGTAAATCACCACCTGAAACCAAAGCCTCCACACATCTACAGCATGAATATTTCTGAAAGAATGCAGGTTATGGGTGATGCCAGTCCTCAATACACTTCTTCTCATGCATCACACCACTCTTATGTGAGATTCTTCTCAGACTTTAGTCACTAAATAATGAAGCCTAGTTTGTTTGTTCTAAGTTTTCCAGCATTACAATTCTCCCAGACCCATCTTATTATCAAGAAAAAGTAAGAAAGAACACTAAAAGCTCTCACACTTTCCTCTTGCCCAAATTGTCTACCCATTTGCAAAAGAGCACACACAAATTATATACCTCGATAAAAATATGTCTATTAGATTTTTTTTATTTATTCACCTATGAGTACAAGACTCATACTTTCACTTGTTATGTTGAGATTTTTCCTTGAATTTTCCCCATCATCATTGAACACACTTTCAAATAAATTGTGAATGTTACTTTTGTCCATTCAGTTAAGAATTAATTCACCAATTTTGTCCCAGACTGATTCAACAGTTAATTGTTTATCCTCTGTAAAACCAGAGTGAGTTGGGATTGTCATTTACTCTCCCAATATTTTCCAATAGTACAGCAAAGCAAAATGCACAATCATTTTGTTAACTAAAAGGATATTTTTCACTAGCACTAAGTTGAGGCCGATTCACTTTTAGGTTTTGTTAAGGAACCCTCCTCCTGACCCACATTCATAAGAGAGCCATAATATGACTGAAGTTTTGACACTTTCAGCTAAATAAATCAACAATGACCAATTTGAATCAATACCAGTCAACTAAATACACTTAATACACTCAAGGAAAATTAAAAAATCGTCAAACCCTACATTAGCATCATCCCCCTGAGTGAAGCCAGTTCAAATATGTCTAAAGAACCACTGTTTACAGCCCATTGCTCATACATACTTAAATAACACTTTAAATGGAAACCATAAATACTTGTTTTATGATCTGGACCAATTACATACATTACCAAGCACAAGCCATTTCTAACCTTGCGGCCAAGACAAGCCAACAACCTTAAGATTGATTAGATAAGCATATCACACTACACAGTTATGCAGGTAGATTAAATTCTTGAATTTTTTAAAAGGATAGGCATTTGCGCCTGGTAAACAAACTCTGTCATACTTCATCAATGAAAATTTAGTTACAATACACGGTTACTGCATAAACTTGCCCTACAATTTCTCCCCCACAACAATTAATCATTTCATGCTTGTATTAATTTAATGAATACAATAAAGCATAAACACAGTAATCAACCCAAAGGTTGGTTTGGTAGGTAAGGGTAGTGTTCACCCAATACTAAGCCCAATGGCATATAAATTCACACATCAGGGTAATAGGGCCAGACCCTTTTCCTGCAATGCAGTCAATAGCTCAGTGAAATAAAGGACTTATTATCAATGAAAAAAGTAGGGCGAATTTCCCAACAAACTTTTCAGGATCAATATAAGTATGTATCTATGTAAAAGAGTAACATAAGGGGAGAGTTCAAGGAAAAATTGACTTTCTTAGCACAAAATCAAGTTTCATGGAGAATCTAATACATACCAATATAACAAAACAGAAATGACTTAAGTAAACACTTAACCTGTTTTAAAAGTGCATTAAAAATATTACCCACTGCCATCGACAGATTGGTACAACAGATATCAGACCACCGACTGAATTTACTTTCCAAATCAATCACTACAGTCAAAAGAAATTGCATACTCAAGGGTCTTGGCAGGACTTAAAGAACTCCAGCTATATTTCATAAAATTTAACCCTTACCTTCCAGAAAAACCTCCCTTAAGTATTTATTTACCCTAAGATTTTAAAATTACAAGCACGGATTAATTGAAAACATTTTAACCAGATTTAAAACTCAGATTATATAATATTTAAGAAGAGCAGGATTTCTATAGCTGCGATAGAACAAGCTCAAAAATGAAAAACCCGAACTCTTTCAACCCCATAGCAGGATGCTTATGCATTACACATACCCGTTCCAAACCATTGGAAAACTTTTTCCAGGGGAAAACAACTACTTTACCAGGAATTCCATCATTAGTTGCAAAAAAACATCATCATATCGGCAAAATAATAAAAGATATAGGAATGGTTCTCACCGCCCACCCGGTGTGGGAACATCCTGCAAATAAACAAAGAACCAAATCATCATTTGCTCCCTCCCAAGTTACAGTCAACCCAAGATTAATGGCAATGAATACAACTCCTTACTTTGTGCATGGAGACGGGCATACCATCCACTATATACCGAACTTCATTGTTTGTTGGCATAAAACCTGAAAGAGACCAAGAATATCAAAGTTTACAAATCCAGACGAAATGTTATTGGATTCAAGGGTAGCTATGAACTGACAACTGTGGTAAAAAAAGCAATAGGGAAATATATCGAACATCGGCATTATATACAATATATATTTTGGCATTGTTATTGAGTTCAAATTCCGTTATCGAAATTGAAAACCATGGTGACCGACTGCCGATGCTGCAGAAAAATTGCTGCTCGAAATTCAGCATTTACTGAGTTTCTAGCTCCGTTGGCAATGAAGGAATTTCGCAATTGTTACACATATATCGCAACTCTGCTACTTATAACATAGCTATCCAAATCATTCGATCACAACGAATGTATAGAAATAGCCCACAACCCACATGACAATTTTTCATAGCAGAAGCGTATAGGACATATTGCGAAGGAGAAAAACCGAGCCAGGGTGGTACACGACAAATGCACATTATGCTACATTCCTGAAAAATCATTATCGTAATTTTTAAAGCACAACATGCAATTAAATGTCATCCTCAAAGGGCATCCGTAAGGGATGACGAATTTAAAGGGCTATGCGCTAACATGAAATACCCATTAAGTTTGGAAGTAAAAAATACCATGGTACCTTGACTATTTCCGTGAATAAACATTTGCGTTTTCGACACCATTTCAAACAAAATTAATATTAATATAATACTCAGTCCAACAATTTCACCCATCCTTATTTCCATTGTGCGACAATAACACAGATATATCGTTCTTTCAGACTACGTATCGCATTACGATATACATCGATAGGCATTTGGCGCCAAAGTGGCTCCCTCATTTCATCGAAAGTACGTTGGCGCCAATTCGTAGTGAGATTCCGCTCCGTGCGTAACAAAACAATTATAACTTTTTTTAGCTATCTCGTTAACTTGCCAAATCATCAAGTATTGTTAACTATTGCACCACTACCAGCAGTTGAACTACCAAACTAATTAATAATATTTTAATTGCTTCGGTTTACATTAAAAGGAAAATTATGGTAGTCAAATAATACAAGAAAATTCAAGAATTCATCTTTATTAACAGTACCCAAATTTTCAAGAAGCAGGGATGTTAAAACAATTCTTAAACACTAGCATAAAATATTCGGCTGAGGAATTTACATCCAATGAGTGTTAACACAAATGAAAACATTTTAACAAAGGCATTCAATTTTCATCCTAAGGGGAAAGCAGGGGAATTTTTAAAATATTTTGATAATTTCCCATACTTCTTCCTCCAGGCTTCAAGCACTTTTCTTCATACAATTTTCTTATAAAAAAGGACTTCGCTAGACCTTAAAAACAATTCAACCAACTCCGATGAACTCGAGTCTCTGGCTGCCAAATAGGTTTGTGAACTTGATCTATCAACAGTCAATTTACTGTTGTGTACAATCAGCTGGATTTGCATTTTTTGCTGCACCAGTTGACACCTTGGAAGAAGTATGCTCAGGTTCATCATCATCATTAGAATCTTCACCCTCATTATCATCTTCGCCTTCATATTCTTCCTCGCCAAGGGCCTCACCTGTAAGTAAATATCACATTATGAAGACCACAGAACCTGCATAACAAAACTGAACTAAAATTGATTGACAAGACTAGAAAATTAATGTCTAACTCTGAGGAGAGATTATGCCCACTTTATATGTATTTCTGGCATGACAACTACCCAACTTTAGACAGTAGTTCACTAAAAATGCCTAACACCCAGAGGTGTAATCTATAAGAAGGCAGGTTTGGGATGTAGCAATTAATGGATAGCTGGCAAAAGTTGGATGCAATGGAAACAATGGCACCCTGTTGAACCTCAAGATTCTTAGGCATTCTGAATCATGCTTAAAATATATCAAAGCACCTCGAAGTGTACCAACACAACTTTATTTCTTAAAAATTTTACAGATGAAGCCAAGTGAGCAGGATCAAATCATTCCACAGATATTTAAGTTTTCTACCGATGAGAGCTTTTGGTGCTAATGTGGATACACCAATAATTTCAAGAACTGTGGCATTTATTTAACATTACACAATAAATATACAACCATCAATCAAGCAGTTTAATATTATCAATTTAGTCTTTTCAATAACCAACAGAACACTTTCATAAACAGTTTCATCAATAACTGCTAACCAATCTTTGTGGAAGCTATTTGAACCCCTGGCCAGTTTTAAAAACCTAATAAAAGTTTTCAGTTCAGCTTAAAGCACTTAAAGCAAGTCGATGGAATTGAATGAGCCAACACACAAGGAGATTTTCCAAAGAATATAATGAAATGCACCTATAATTATGGTTAATTCAGACTTGCATATGTAAAATTGGGTCTGGGTCAACTCATTCCAAAGAATGACATACTATAAATTGCGGCATTACTTACCGGTAAAATAAAGGACAGCATGAGGGACTATACTCTCTCTAATGTAGTGGCCTACTTCAAAATCATAGGTAAGTAATGCTTGGACCTCTCTATCAACCTCGCCTTCTCGACCTTCAGGAACTAAAAAAATAACAACATTAGTTCATGTCAAGTACCACAAAGTTTCACTCACACTGAGACACTAACCAGTAGGGGGGTTAAAAAAGTTGAAAAATGAATCATTTTGCACAGTTTTTATAACAGTTCTCAATGATCCACAAGATTTATGTTTCTGCTTCTTCTTAATGACCTTGAGAGTTACATTTTTTCCTTTCTTCCAATCGATCGTGCACCCCTGAAATAAATACAGGGTCAAAAAAATGGACTTCCACTTGGAAATTCACGAACTTGTACAATGAGCACTTACCTTGCATTTGTATATCTCTGGTCCTTCAAAACTAAATGGATCTGACCCATCTGGATCACAACTCATTTCATATTCCTTAGTTAGAACAGAGTTAGTGAAGTACTCATTAGGACTAAAGTGGAACTCTAGAATAAATCCCTAAAAAAAGAGAGTAACAGGGTGAAATTTCGCATGGGTACCAAACAAAAAACCATTAACGCAGAACAAGCAGCATTATACCATAGGGTTTGACTCCAAGAACTGAACTTTCACATCCACAAGATGCTTTAAAATAGGTTCATCATGCTCCTGAACCAGCTCAGCCAGCATGCCCACGGTTTTAAAAATGGTAAGCCAGAAATCAGGAATTCCCTTCACGCCATCATTTTTCTGGGTCCTAAAGTGTAAAACAAATGTATTAATACATTTAAAACAGATTTACATCTCACCACAAGAACAATCGCCACTACATACATTTTTTATTAGGAAATACACGTTAAAGTGGAAAGAACTTACTCATTTTCCTTTGGCTCCGACTCATCTGTAATTTTAACCTTACGTATATCCGAGCACACCTTCTCGTCGTCGTCATCCGATGACCACTCACACTCATCGTCATTTGGTTCATAATCTCCACTAGTGATTTTACTACGCTGAAAGGGTACGCCAAGGACAATTAAATTCTGTTCTACAATACATAAATGATTTTCTATAATAAGGCAATTCTTACCAAGTCTAATAACGGTTGATAATGATTTTTGAAGTATTTGCATTCCAGTGCATGGACTTCCGCATGAAACTTAGATTCAATTTTCACCGACTCGAACTGTAGTCTCTTTAGAGCTTTGATTCGCCGTTTAACTGAAGGTGGGTAGGTTAGCTGAAAAACAACATATATTACTTCCAAAATCTTTCGACAGATACTGGCAAATAACTTTAATAATGTTTGCAGACCTCTGAACTACGAGGATTAAATTTAAGGGATCCAGATTCATCGGAACTGCTGTCATCGTGCTCATTGTTACCAGTTTCCACTTCCTCCTCTTTATCTTTCGACTCAACATTCCCACTGGTATTGGCAGTGCGTTCGGGATTAGCCATGGTAAACTAACAGTATAGAGAGAATAAGTGTGTTAATTAAGACATGTTTATTGAACTGCAATACGTGCCCTCATAAATTCAAGTCTGCCGTCAAAAATTATACAAAAAAGGTCATTGATGAATTTTGACGTTTTGTGTATGCACCTTTTACAAGTTTCCCACACGGCAATTTAGTCCGCTTGCATTATAAAAACGTTTCCATTAGAAACAAATATTTTTCGTGTGAAAGACATAATACGACTCAACGGGGGGGAATTGGATTGATTTTCACGGAAAAACAAAATTACGACGTCAATTGTCTGGCCACAAAGCACATGGGGAGCGAAACACTTATCCTACACGGATATATGCTGCGCAGGGTACCTTCAATTCTACTCTTAATTAAGTAAAAACTTTACAGAGATAAACTAATGGCCGAGTCGTCACATGAGTGACAGTACGTCTAAGTGCACTTACCTTCGAGGCGTCGAGAACCTTTTACCGCTCTAGGCTAGACTGGAAAAGATGGCGGTGGACGAACGTCTGCGACTGAAGAATGAAAATTACGTCATGGAGTACTCTACCTCCATTTTGGGTTCACAATAAAAGTTTAATTATCAACATAAAAAGAAGATTAATTAACCTACCGATAAAAAGTTAACAACTTATAAAATTAAGATTAACCTAACCGCCGAGAAGACAGTGCCGAAAGCTTCCGCGGTCAAAAGTTGAGATTAATGAGCGTTCAGGGTTCAAATCGCCCGAACGAAAGCGCGGAGGATTGGGAACTCTGGTTCTGGGTTACGCCAATTTCGCACACTTCTCTTTGTGGCGCATGGTCGCCGATAGAGACATGAACGCTATCTGGACGGGAAAATAACTCACTTCTCATTTACCCCGCCTTTCTCAATCCATTTATAACCGAGACCATGTGAAATACATATACATATTCTTCCACATGTTTACTATATACCCCATGAATGGAACTATGGCTGAGAAAGTGAATTGGAAGTTCATGTTTCCGAGGTGTGATAGTAAGGGAAGGGACGGTGTGTTACATGAATCGGCTGTTGATAAAGAGAGAGGTAAGTCAACTATTTTAATTTCTTCATGGGAAGCATGTTTTCGATGAAAATTTACTAACGTGAACTTTAGTCCTATATATTCAATTTGGCTGCAGCTACTCCAGGCACAAGAAAGTACCGTGGGTTTATTAAACAGTTTTAAGATAATTTCAGATCTTTCAGGTCATCTTTGGATACCCAAGGTTTGGAGTACAGTATTCAAGAGAGAGCAATGCTCCTCTTCAAATTATGATTTTTAGCTAAAAAGGAGTTAAGCTGTAAGAAATAGATCCAATCAAAGCCACCAGATGACAGAGAAAAAAATATTTTAGGCCTCCTTCATATATGGAATGAGCCACAAATCTGGGGGATAAAATTATCAGGGAAAATTAAAATGGATTTTGCTCCAAGAGCCTGCACTTCAAAATCACTCAAATAATACACTCCTGAGCACCTGTTTGGGTCGATAAAGAGCAATTGCAGATTAAACAAAAATCCAAAATCAACAGACTTTGTAGCTGCATTGAAAAGTTCTATCGTAAATGAATTATTTTTAAGTCATTTAAGGAGCTCAAATCCCTTAGATCACAGTCTTCCAGTACAAAGGAAGGTAGTAATGATGTAGATTTAATAAAATTTGCTGTAGGTAATGTAGAAATTAGTTTAGAAGGCATTAGTTGTATTCCATTGGCTTACATCGCCAATGATGTGGGACAGGCAATCTTAAAAAATTGCAGCTCTGCCCCAGCAGTTGAATAGCAACAGCAACTTCTGAAACAAGTGAATGCTAAATCACAGGTATTGTGTGCTGTGAACTTAGTTACAGTAGCTCTGGCTAAGACTATCCAAGTGAAAACTTGATCAAATGAGTTGGATCTGCTGCCACTATAATCAAGAAGCTACGTAGTGAGTTGGCTCAATTCAGTTCAGTAAAAACAAGAGTTATACAGGCCATCAAGATTAAAATATTAATTTTAATTGGCAGTTCAGATCACTTCAATTATGTTACCCATAATATCATATACTTAGCATGAAAAATTAGTTTCTACTAGTAGTTTACTGCAATAAATATACAGGGCAAATGCACAGCAATGAGTTTAATTTATGGTGAGAGAGGACTCAAAATTTGCACCACCAATAAGTACACATATTTCTTTTTTGTTAAAAAATGAGTTTTGCATTTTATTACATTTCTTAAATTCCTATACTGTTTATATTTTTGTTTCAGGCTTCACTTCGTTGAAGTATTTAATATCCATACTAAAAAGAAAGACTCGTACTTTTCCACAGCTTTTATTATACGGTACAACGCGTTTCACCGACTTGCGGTATCATCAGGTACAAATTTGCAAAACAGACAGAGCAAGAATATATAACCTCAGGACAGAGTGGGGGCTGGGAGGGTGGGAAGGGCCTGAGAGGGGTGGGGGCTCTCAGGTGCGTTGATGGGTTGTTTTGACCATTTCCAGGCTAGGTTCTCGGAGAGGAGTGGGGAGGGGTATGGGAACAATTGCTCATTACAAAGTGTCGTGTTGGGGTTTACCAAGTCCCTTCTTATCTCTAATTGCTCGAGAGCGTCCATTTTTAATCCTTTTGGGAGTGGGTGTAATATCTCTGGGACAAAGTCACTGCTGTGGTCGAATTCTAGTAAATGCTTGGCGAAGACACACATACTACATATCCCCCTTTCCCCCAAAAACTTCAACATTGAACTCCTGAATATCACTAATATAGCTACCAACAATGGTTACAACCCCAAACTAGTTGACACATTACTACGGAAAAAACAAAAAGCAATGGCCATAAAAAGCATTTTCGTATCACAGCCCGCAGTATCTAAAGATTTTAAGTGGTGCTCGATCCCATTTCTGGGAGATCTTTCATATAGGATTTCCAACTGCCTACCCACCTCACTCAAAGCAGCCTTCTACCCACCCATAACCCTCTCCAAACTTCTAGCTAATGGAAAAGAGACCCAGGATAGCCTTCTCAAATCAGGCATTTATAAACTGAAATGCGAGGATTGCAACAGCGTTTATGTCGGTCAGACCGGCAGGAATATCAAGTTACGAGACAAGGTGTCACAAAAATCAAAATAACAACTCTCTCTTCGCCAAGCATTTACTAGAATTCGACCACAGCAGTGACTTTGTGCCAGAGATATTACACCCGCTCCCAAAAGGATTAAAAATGGACGCTCTCGAGCAATTAGAGATAAGAAGGGACTTGGTAAACCCCAACACGACACTTTGTAATGAGCAATTGTTCCCATACCCCTCCCCACTCCTCTCCGAGAACCTAGCCTGGAAATGGTCAAAACAACCCATCAACGCACCTGAGAGCCCCCACCCCTCTCAGGCCCTTCCCACCCTCCCAGCCCCCACTCTGTCCTGAGGGTATATATTCTTGCTCTGTCTGTTTTGCAAATTTGTACCTGATGATGCCGCAAGTCGGTGAAACGCGTTGTACTGTATAATAAAAGCTGTGGAAAAGTACGAGTCTTTCTTTTTAGTATGGATCCTATACAGTTATTGTAATATAATTTGTAATATTTAGATTTCACTTTCAATTAGTTTTCACCCAATGTGATGTATTTACACATAAAAAGAAAGCATTACATATTCCATTCAAGGAAAGGCTTTTACAGTTTATGATAGATAAGTTAATATCAATATATTATGGTTGACATGGGAGACCTTTACCTTTCTATGCTAACAACAGCTCAATGTACACAAAGATATCCGCACAAACTCATAATATTGCATGCACAGTACCGGCATAACAAATAATGATCATCACCCTCATTCTGGAAACAAAACATATAACAATTACTTGTAAGGTATCACCAGGTGATTAAGGTTACCATGTACATATAAAATTGTCCAGGAATATAACCATGTCAATTAGAATTGTCAGCTATTATTATAAGTCCTGCTTTGTTATATCACTTACCATTTGCACATTTAAAGAATGACTCCTACTGATTTATTTTTGCCTCTTCATGAGTCAAAGAAACCTCAGCGACAAACATGCAGAAATCACCCCCACTACCCCAGAAAACCTATTATTGGCCTGAATCTACAAGAAAGTACCATTAATTTCCTTGTCAATAGTTCATAATAAATTTGACTGAGAATTTTATAAAGATTTATTATGTGCCCACCTCCCTCTCCTGTTAATTTGAGGAAATTTAACCCATTCCAGGCAAAGCTTCTCACAGAAGGATGACACAAGCAAAATGAAAACACTTTGGCCAACATAATAGCAAAACACAACCCAATATTCTACTATAAAACATGCCCCTTTTCATCTCTGAATACTTCCTTCCTCCCTTCATTCAATCCATCATCCCTAACCTATTCCTGCCTAACTTTCTGCCCACTATCACAGCCTTCAACATCCTATTGTTAATCAAAATGCTCAGCATCCCTCTTCTAATCTTCCTTCAGATTTCTCCCAATAATCCCCTACCATACCTGGCACTTCCTCATTTATTTTCCATTCTGTCCATTTCACCTTCTTCATATTTCTCCACACACACAATTCGAAAGCCTCCAATCTACGACCATCATCCCACTACAATGAGCATGTTCCCATGCCATCTTGTACATATCTATACTCCATATCAAAGTATTCACGACCATCCTCTAAACAGCCTGATGTCACATGTCATCAATTCTCTCCTTGCAAAAGTTTCTTTGCCTAATGCAGTTCTTCTCCTTACATCCAGACTACTTTGACGAATTTGGTCTAAAAAACTTCTGAAATGTGTTAACTGTAGCACCTGCTCCAGTTTTTACCCTCCTATTTTGATGTTTCTCTTTCCGGAAAACCCCCCTTCTGCAGAACTCAATTGGTTTCTCCCTGCTGCCATTCCTTGTCCCTAACCCATAGTCTATCATCTCTGCCTTCCCCTAGCGTCAAATTTTAATCACAAATCATTATCAAATGTTTCTAAGTGGGAAATTCTATCCTCTAAACTGATCATATACCGTATTGATTTCTTCCTCCCTATGATTGCTTGGAGGAATGTATAAGGGTGGTCACCGAAGTATCTGACCCAACAAATAAAACACAAAAATTTTGGTAAAATGTGCATTTATTTTTCAACATAGTCTCCTTTCTGCTCAACGCACTATTCCCAGCAATGTTCAATAAGTTCCATATCCTTTTTATAACAAGAAAGGTCTTGCTCCTCAAAATAACCATTAACTGCCGACATCACTTCTTCATGGTTGGAAAATATTTGACAACTGAGCCATTTTTTCAAGTTTGCAAACAGAAAACAATCCGAGGGGTCTAAATCTGGCGAATAGGGTGCATGAGGTAGCAATTCAAACTTTAATTCATGAATTTTGGCCATTGCAATAACAACTTTGTGAGCTGGTGCATTGTCTTGATGAAACAACACTTTCTTCTTAGCCAAATGCAGCTGCTTTTGCTTGATTTCTTCGCTCAAAAGTTGCAATAAGTTCACATAATACTCGCCGTTGATAGTTTTTCCTTTTTCAAGATAGTCAATGAAAATTATCCCACAGGCATGCCAAAAAACCAACGCCATGACCTTGCATGCAGATGAAACGGTTCTTCACCTTCTTTGAAGCTGATTCTGCAGTTTGAATCCATTGTTTTGATTGTTCTTTTGTCCCTGGTGTGAAGCAATGAACCCATGTTTCATCCATGGTTATGAAACGGCACATAAATTCCCCTAGTTGCGGTGAAACTTTGCTAAACATTCAATTGAAACATCTTCACGGCACTGGTTTTGCTCCAGTGTGAGCAAACGTGGCAACCAGCTTGCACACAGCTTTCTTATATCCAAATTTTCAGTTAATATATGATAAACCGCTCTTTTTGAAATGCCTATATATCTGCTAGCGCGTGCATTTTCAGTTGACGATCATCCAGTATCACTTAGTAGATTTTCTTCACCGTTTCTGGAGTCACACCTCATTTGGTTGACCAATGTGATGCTTGTCTTTACAGCTACTACGGCCTCGTTTAAACTCTGCTACCCAATATTTTACTGTTAGAGCAGACTCATCCAGAGTAGAAAATCCAGTTCAGCTTTTATATTGGTTGGGCTGAGGCCATTCAAATAAAAGTATCGTATCACATACCAATGACCAATTTTCTCCATTTTCACAAATTCACTGAAAATGTACACTATTGATGGCTGCCAAACAAATACTAAACAACGTGACATCAGCAGCACTGCTCACTGCCTTCCAGAAAGTATACGAGAGGAAAAGCCACTGGCAGTGGTGGGTGGACACACAAGGGTACTACTTCGGAGACTTATGAGTGGATGTATCAAGTCTGGAAATATGTTTTTTTTTATGACCTCAGTTTTACTACTCTTGGGACAGAACTTGGACACCCGAACAATGACCAAGTTTGTTGGTTCTGTCTCAATCCCCTCTATCCTTCCCTTTAATCTCCCACATCCTTAAAACATCATTATTTCCTCCTTCCACCCCTAGCTTTATTTTCTCTAATTTTCCAGTCCTTCACATTGTCCTGCCATTCCTAGTTGCTATTCCAATTATTTCAGTTATTTTCTTCATCTTTCATACTGCTGATGTTGCTTTCCAAGCATTTTGTGAGATGACAACTGCAGAAGCCTAACCTCCCCTATTGCTGGGCATGACACACAACAAATTGGGCACAAGCCCATAGTTACCAGGACTCATTTTCTCTATGCTATCCATCATGGCATTCATGATTTGGTGGCTTCTTGTTGCTTTCTTCAATACTGTTTTTAATGTGGCATCATCACTCAATGGCCACCCCACTGGGGTCAGATGCCTTTGCAGCCGCCTTACCAAAGAACAGATGCTGCACAGATAACCTTTCGTCTGGCTCCTACCCTTTGACCTGTCTGACATAGTACAGTCACAAGTGAGCAGTCAGATAACAATTTTTAATACTACCCCTTAATCAGACAACATTCCAATACCAGATAAAGATTTATTATGCATAATACCAGTGAATCCTCAGCAAATCCAAATCCTTGGCTTCAGTCAAGCATGAGGTAATAATTTCAGTTTTTACCTCTCATAAAATTAGAATATTTCCCATTTTGATAAAATACCCAGGAGATGACTTTTGGTCGAGTATATCCACTGCATGATCAGCATCAACATACCAAATAAGCTTGATTTTCCCTGATCACTTCTCTGTACCTCGGACCTTATCTCATTATTTCTTCTGATAACTTAATACTTTCTTAGCATAATTCCAGTGACTATCAGGATAAATTTAGTTACCCTGACTTGAAACACTGGTAATGTGTGAAATATGAGGATGAATATTGGTTGCAAAGTGCAGACGACAGTCTATCCAATTTGAGCATGAATGTCACTTCAATATATCTTTTTTCGTTGCCATACAGGCCCTTGTAATTATAGCAACAATTGAATTGGCAATGATTTACATTCGATCATATTACATTTCTCCAATATACTTTTAATATAATTTTCTTCATAAATTATGATTGAATCATTCCCAATGTTCTATCGAATTCTTATCTCACAAACCTTCTCATTTCACGCATCATTAATTTTAAACTTATCCTCAAGCTGTTTGAACAAAATTTTTCTTTCCAAGACACCATTATGAGGTCATGGAAATCACTCACATGGAAAGCAATAACCCTGAGGGATCCATTGAGCCTTTAAAAATAAACAAAAGGTTCTTCAAAAAACTTACAGATAAGAAACCATTTTTCATAGTATACCATCTGCCTTTTTTTTCCATGCACATGGTTATTTTAAACCATAAATTACCTTGTCCAACTCACTCACTTATTTTTCACAGCCCTCATTCACATAACATTAGGATTATTCCATGAAAATTACCCCATTTGCTACAAGGCATATACATATTCAATATAACCCGTTTGTACGTTCCAAAAAAATTCTAATTGTGAACTAGTTAACACCAGGTGACAAGTTTCAAAATAATCAACCCCATATGATTGATTGATAACCTTTGCCATTAATCTGGCTATATATCTGGAAGTTCCATCAAGCTTGATCATTAATTTACAAATCCATTTATTTCAAACAATTTTTGCCCCAGGAGGTAGCACCGCCATTTCCCATAACCAATGATATTTCCTCCCTTGTTTCATGCCTCCAATCCATAATATCAGGTGGGGGCATTGCCTCATTCACAGTAATTTAGTCATTTAAATCACTAAGCATTTACTTTGCAAATATTAAACAAAATTTGAGTTTTCCTTTTCCTTCTGAGCTCGGGTGGGATATCTGTTCACATTTGATTCCTTAGATTCTAAAAACGAACTGGATGGCAAAAATTCTGATGATACAGGAGTAGCCATACTTTTGCAGATCAGCTACACCATCCAGTTGCTTCCTTCAGTTGAATTTTCAGTATTATTATCATTAGTCTTTTCCCCAGGTAAACCATCTATGAAAAAAATCAACAGGAGCCTCCTAGGTCTCATTGAAATATATAGCCCAAACCTCTACATTTCCTGGTTCATTCACACAGCTGAAATTTCCATACAGATTATAGTAGTAGTAGTTGTTTTAAGGGAGGCAGCCAGCAGCTAAGGTCATTTGCACCATTAGAGATGGGTAGGAAAGGATGAAGGGTGAAGAGAAACCCAGCGTCGGCATTAGCCTACTCTTAAGGACAGGCGCCAAGGAGTCTGCAGCTTAACGTCCCATCCGACGGACGCTATACTTACTTACTCAAAGTGCCCTCCACAAAGTACCTCAAGAAGGGATTGAGCTACCACCGAAAAATATCTGACGCCGCCAGGATTTGAACCCGGGCCTGGGTGGGAAGTCAGCCATACAGATTATATCCCTAATCTTTGCCTCAAATTTATTTGTCAAGATTAATTCAAAATTATGATGAATCTTTCTCTCTAGTATGTAAAGGCAATATTTTATTAATTCTTTTATCAAATCAAGATACCATAGTAAAAAAAAATCAAGATAAACAACTTTCACCACACCTTTCATCAGTTGAATATTTTTTTTTAATTTACTAACTAGTTAGGATATGCTTATATCCTAATTATTATATTCTAATGCATTCCTTGAATTTATCGATTAAGTTCATATAGTTGCTCAAATAGGACAGCTTTGAAGGCCATTTTTTGCAACCAGTCTTACAACTTGACATAATATCAATTGTTGAAAGATATTTTTTATTACCCTTTGGGCTTATGGACTTTGATCTTAAATTTCCCTCTTGATAGCCTGTGTGGGCATCTAAAGGCAGGTATTACTATAGGTAATCCAGCAGTTAAGGTAGGTGTGGGCTGGACACAAGCTAACAAACAGTACAGTGGCAATTCTCTGGTCTCTCCCAAAAATCCAACCCAATATCCAATTCTATAATAAGCCCCTCTAACACTCTGCACACTTTCTTCCTTCATTTCATCCAACATCCATATCCTATTCAAGCCCATCCTCGCTTGCCTAACATTCTCCCCTCCATCAGTCTTCAACATCCCACTGACAATCAATATGCTTTGCATCCATTTTTTCTATCTCCTAATGATTTCTTCCAACAATCCACTCTCATCCCCCATCATACCAAGCACTTTCTCATTTATTTTCCTTTCTGTGCAAATCACCTTCTCCACAATCAAATTTCAAAAGCCTCCAATCTATGACCATCATACTGCTTCAATGTCCATGTTTCCACTCCCTGCAGAACTATGCTCCATATCAAAGTTTTAACAAGACTTTTCTTAACATCCTTACTCAATTTCCTTCCATCAATTCTCTCCTCCTGTTGAAAGCTTCTTTGCCTAACTCATTTCTTCTCCTTATGTCCCTACTACTTTGCCGATTTTGGTGCCAAACACTTCCAAAATACATTAACTGTTCCACCTGCTCTAGTTTTTCCTTTTTTTTGGATGTTTGGCTAACACTTCCTCTTTCTGGAAAACCGCATAATCTTTGTTTTATTAACAGGTATTCCCATCCCATATCTATCACACTGACTTTCGAATGCACTCATCAATGCTTGCAACTCTTTGGGTAACTGACAGACTAATCTTGATAATCAGTAAACCTAACTTGAGTTAATAAATTTCCCACGGACTTACATCTTTATTTCATTCTTCCCATACCATCAAGCATGCCTCTCCCCTTCCTGAACCTAAATCTCAACCCAAGATAGCAGATTATAAGTTTACATGCACAATGCGCTCCGAGAATATTATGGAAAATCAGTTTTCCATTATATGTGATTCCAGTTGCAACTCATTTTTCATAATTCTTGTCTCGGATAATCAAAACCCATAATAAGCACAGTAAATTCTAGTGCAAACCTATACTTTTATTGTAAATCTAGTGTTAGCATGCCATTCCAGCTAATCAAAACGGGACAGGAAGTAGTCTTAACTGCTTGAATGAATAGCAGTCCAAGTTAGCAAACTGTATAGAGATAATAAAGGCTCAGAATTTAATAATTCAAGCCTTAATATCGAAGCACAGGGAAGTAAATGCACCAATTGACTCTGTATACCTAAGAAATGACCAGGATGTGGTTAGCGCACCAAAAAACTCAGCGAGGACTGTGAAAACAAAGCAGGAAAAGCAAAGAAAATGAATGAATTGAAGATGATCTGGGTGAATTATAAAATTCCTCAAAACCATCCTGAGAAGCCCAAGGTGAGGTCCAGGTCCAAAAACAGTTGACTGGTGTATGGGAAGACAGCGATGCAGATTAACCGTCAGCTGAAGTGATTAACCCAACTGAAAGTGATAACTTCAAGATAGTTCCAAACAGGAGGAGAAGTTCGATTGTGGGAGCAGCAAGCTATGATTCCTTGGTCAGAGGGGTCCCATGGAAAATAAATGAGTATGCATGGAATTTTCACATTGACACCACCGCAGAAGATATAAAGAAGTATGCTGAGCAAAATTTGAACAACAATGAATTATACCATAAAGTTAACAGTCCAGCGGTGGAACAGTTAAAGTGACACAAGGACTGTATGCATCTTTTAAGATTAGCGTTGAAAAGGACTTAAAAGAACATCATTTTAGACCTTACCTTTTGGCCGAAAAACAAATTTATGAATAATTATCTTTATTTTCTGAAGGTTCCTCCTGCTTAAAGACCAAGTCAATTAAATTAAAGTTACTAAGTTTTATTCTATATTTCACAAAAATATTCAAGTATTAGAAATAAAACCTTTAACTTGGTAGCTGAACTGGTAGAAGTGGATAAATCGGTTTTGTACATAAGCGAACTTTGGTTCAGAGAGGAAGAAATTTTTTCCACTCAAATAACAAGTTATCTAACTATTATTGCCATTCTTTTCTTAAAAATGGTAAAAATTTATGACAAAAATGCATGTCAATTTTAAATTTTAGCATTTCCTACATGCAGTGCAAAAAAATTTCAATAAATTAATTTTTGAAAATACCAGGGGGGAAATATTTCTGTAATCAGTTACGGACCCCCAAGCCGATATTCAGATTAAAATTTTGATCGCCTGTTAAAATCTATAGAAAAAAATTACAAAAACTGCATTTAATGTGGTGATCCTGGCATTTTAATTCAAAGCGATTTTTCGCTCAAACTGAGCCACCTACTACATATGTCATGCATGTATGTATCTTCGAAAAACGTGTATATTTAAAAAAAATTATGTATCCATTATTTTGCCACATGACAAAAAAGGTGCATGCCTTCTGCTTCTTCGTTTCAAAAAGGACCCCTTTAGGCCAGCATTAAAATTTATAATTTACCAGCAGGTATAAAAGATATCAACTCACATCAGATGCTTAAATCTAGATTAAAATCTTCTCCATTCAAGATTTGTTTCTGTGACCTTAATGAATATTTGAATGTATGGCAAGGGATAATTGTAGTACAACCATTTCTCAAAATGCATGCATACATTTTTATGTTATTGTATCGCATAGCTTATACTTCACCATCATAGTAACGAGATGAAATAAATAAAAATTACGGTACCCTAAAGAATCACTTACTCAGCTCTCCATCCTCTAGTTGTTATACACACAAAAATCTTATTCATAAATATGGAAAGATATCTTTCTAAATTCGAGAGAATACATACAGACTTAGGCACCAGGGCTGTTATTCCGAATAAAATATGACACCCTATTTTAGTTGATAAAGGTGGCCAAATTTCCGTAGACACTGATAAGAATACCTAAAATTTATTTGCCTTGCGCGACTCAAATCAAAAACATTAACTGTTGGTGTACAACTGTAACACTTCACCTGCATTCAATATTTTGGAATGCACTCCTCTTTCTGTCCATAACTACTACTACACATTTCTAAAGTAGTCTTACTTCAACGGCTTTTTGCAAGCACTGAGTATTTGTTTCGGATTACTATTACTTTGATAAATGTTTACAACAAGTCTCAACCTATATACTCAGTTTTCTCTGTCAATCTATTATTTGTTTATACCAGCTCGAAGAGGGCGTCGTTTTTTATACATTGAAACTACGACGTAGTTAGTTTAGGGTTGATAGATGGCGCTTACTTCCAAATACTGCGCCGTGGATCCGCTCACTTAACTGTATCTTTTCTATTAATTATTACTTCATACCGCCAAGATAAAGCCTCGACATTAGGAAGAGACTTAGATGTTGTTCACAGGAAAGAAAAATATCTGGATTGGCCGTTCTATATTTATTGAACGGAGAAACTCATAAAAATTCAATCAACAAACTACACAATTTTACGATGGTCCTCGCGTTTCAATACATTTTTACAATAAACTTTTACGGAAGGAATGCCAGTTTTGAACTGGGGGCACTAAAATATTCCTAAGATGCGGTTGAATTTTTCTTGATACTGGCTAGTAATTCTCTGGGGAACATTTGATAGGCCATGAATAATAATTAACTAGTGCTTCATTAATCTCTGTACATTCATGTTCAATGGACAACTCTATGATAACTGGAAGGGAAAAATTTACAACATCGATTTGAAGACAGTGATGCCTGAAAAACTGAAAATCGACAGCTTCAGGCAGTATTGATTTCACTTTATAATTAAATTTTGTAATTTTCCACATGAACTTGATTCCTTTGCAAACGATTTCAAAACCCCCGACATCATCAGGTAGTTTCCATGATGACAAACCTGTTGATAATCTGCCCATATGGCAAAATCAGTAGTAGTGGAATACAGTTTAGAGTGAAAAAATGCAAAGTTTACTCAATCAATGATAATGAAGTTTCACAAACGAAAGCCTGAAATCATTTAATTCAGCATTGGTGTTATTAAAGGGGTGAATTATAATTTTTCCCTCATTGATTTAATTCACTCCTAGCTGCACTGGCCGATAGAACAAAAATTTTTCTTAAGGACAGGTTGAATATTTTTTCCATCTAAAAAAATGAAAAGCATCCTGTAATAAATTAGTATCCTGTAATATCTCTTGAAGATAGAAAAATAAAAAGCATCCCGTAATGTCTCTTGTAAGAGTTGCTTTACATGGGTCACAAAGATGAACCTCAGGTAAAATCTACACCACATGAACACCCATGCATGCAGCTTTTCTCATCACTTAAAATCAGCTCCTTGTTTTTCATAATGAAGTTCTTCTGCACTAGAGTCAATATCCTATTCTTCATAAGAGAGAATAAGCCTGTCAATATATGAAAACCGGGATAAGTAGTATTCCCTTGAGCATGTTGGAAACAAAATTATTAATAAATGCCGTTTTCAATGCTGTCCGCAATTGTTGTGAATTAGGGTTGTGATTAGCCCCACAATTACGCCTAACAATGTTGAAAAAAGTATCCACAGGGTTTTGAATGTGCCATGGTTCCAAAACGACTTGGTTTTCAATTCAGCCCACCTCCCACTTCTATGATGGCTAACCTCTGATCTTGGAAAGATGGATGGTTTACCTTTTTCTTTCCCTGAAACTCCCATGAGTAGATTTTGGTCTGGAATGATTTATATTAAACCATACAAGAACTCTCATTTTTTACTGCTAGTTCAACATCCTCTTTTGCTGGTTCCCCATTGTCCCATTCATGCTATCAAAAGGAGAATCCACATCCATTAGGGATTGAGCATTGGCCAGCCCATCCATGCCAACACATTTGCTACAGCAAAATAACAATATGCACAATGTTGAAAATAATAAATATCATTTCAAAAAGGAATTGTCTTCATATCTCACGTTTTTAAACTAATACATATAGTCGTGCAGCATCATGATGAATACTTGGGCAGTTAAATTTAGAGCTCCATTAATTTACTGGAGTAATGTTGGGGAAAATGAGTCCATAAAAATAAATATTGATACAGGTTTTAACTACATCACACACTAAATTATTAATTTCAATCGGGATATTTGTGAAACATACTCAATCTTAAGATCAAATTTCAGCCATGAAAATGTAAAAATATATCAGTGTAAATTGAATTAAGTTTTTGAACTTAATCTAAATATTTTCTTAAACTTTATGTGAAGGATTAAATTGACAAATACGGAGTAAATTAACCTAAATTTCTATTTTTTATTGGTATCATGCCAGTCTGTCCCCACAGAAATCAACATGTTAAGCTCTTGATTATTTCAAATCAAAGAACAGTCAACATGAAAGACTGCATCACCTCATATGCAAGTTAATGTAAATAAAATTAAACAATATACCACTGTGAGGGCTTTACATTTATACTGATATCAATGTTTGTATGTTAAACTTTCAAACTGACAAATAAACAGTTAATGTCGTGGCAACTACCCACCTGGGGAATCATTTTAATAAGTAAAATGACTAAAACTTAAGGGAATTCAAACATTTTCCATTACACTTGCATAAATATCACTAAATGAGTAAACGTGGCACAAAGCCTATTACAATGGAACTATATTGGTATTAAAATTTCAGAACAAAACACAAGTAAAACCAATTTTTCATGAATCAATATAATCTTAGGTATAACATGATTACTGTGCAGAAAATGTGGCTTTTGACCATTACTAAATCTAAAAGCGATTCCATAATTGATTGATAGGGCAATGATTTTGTCAGGTATGATTCTTATTATGTTATGATCACCTCTCAACTCCCCTCGAAAAATTAAAATGTGTCCTTCTACTTGATTTGCAGCCAAAAATACATCATCTTCCAGGTTACACGGCTGAATTAGGCAATCTCCACTAAGAATAGAGCTCAAAGATCTCAACTTATTTCAAAGCTACTATGGCTACCAAAATTCAGTTTGAATTGAAAATGGATCCCTCCCTGGAAGATGTTACACATTGAGGAGGTTGGTCAGCTCCTAAGGACCACCCTTAGAAGAGAATTTCCACTCCCTTGCCTTACTGCATATTTGGTTTGATCAGCTTTTCCTTGATCTCCATTGTCTACTTCGTCGTCTTTCTTCTTAAGTCCACTGAATTAAAATCCAACCAAGCGAATGAAATTTATCAACAAGAACTTACACTGGTGACAAAAAAGTTTTTGAATTATAGCGGCTGCAAGGTATTAAATTTGAGATTAAATCGTATTTACAGCCCCTTTTCTTAAATTAATTATACAGGGTGCGGCAACCATAAAAAACCATAAACACAGTAATCAACCCGAAGGTCGGTTTAGTAGGTGATGGTAGAGATCACCCAGTACTAAGCCCTATACGGCGTATGAAAATTCACACATCAGGGTAGGGGGGCCAGTTCTTTTCCCCGTACCGGTTATGATTTCCCAGGAAGACCTGGTATCCGAAAAATCACATAGCTTGGGTGGAGCTGCAGGTGCCCGGAGTGCCTTTCCCTGGAATTGAACCCGGGACCCTCCGGTCAGCAGTCCAACGCTCTACCCACTGAACTACCGCGACCCACAGTGTGGCAACATAATTTCCTTTTTTGAAGGAGTTTTCCTTAATAAAAAAGTAAGTTATTAAGCAGGAGCTGCAGGTGCCCTTGCCCAGGAATTGAACCCGGGACCCCTCCAGTCAGCAATATATATATATATCTATACACACACACACAAATATTTATGTTTATATATATAAACATATGAATATATATATATATATATATATTCATATGTATATATATATATTCATATGTGTATATATATATATATATATTTTTCTCTTACTCCGTTTGGCAGTCCAATGCTCTACCCCCTGGACTACCGCGACCCACACACACACATATATATATTTATTCACATATATACATACAAACACATAATATATGTGGCAAGAATTTCATATATTTCTGCTGCAATAAACCATTATTCTTTTATTCTAATTTTGGGTTACTGCATCACTTCATCATTTCCTATTAAATAGCTTTATCATGCATTAACTCCTCTCCTTTCTCATATTTACATTTGATCCATGAATCCATCTCTTGATTTCTCCTGTAGGTATTGCCTATTAGTATCTTAAAAACATAAATTGTGCCTCTCATTGAACACAGTTCAACTAGTTTTTCTTAGTCATGCACTGGTTAAGATGGCTTTTTCCTCTTCCACTTTATTCTTCCTCATTTTAGCAGGGTAAATGGAATCAGTTTTGCCATTTAATTATTTCCATTAAACCCAAATCATAAATGTGTGATTAGGGTGTAATCGAATGTGAACTTTCAAATGCAGGATTTCTGTGAACAAATTTAAGCATGCAATAATTTCCTATATCTTGTATAGATAACACACCAATGGCCATGGTCCAAATATACTAAAATTGATGTGATGATACAAACTTGAAGGATGTAAAAAAGGCACTATTAATCATAGAATAAATCATTCTACGAACATTAGAAATATAATCTTCATATAGTAAGAGGTCTGAATAATTCATTGGTTTGGAAAATTTTCCACAGATGAAAGTATGAAGCTACAATTTCTCTCATTTTTCCATAACTTATATTTTCAAAATAACAGTAAATGACAAATTTAATAGTTGGAAATACATTAATTCCAATCACATTTTATCACTTTCACTAGATTTCAACTGTTCAAGAAAAGGGTAACAAGGAGTTATTGACATCTGCTATTCCCAAAGCACTTTGGATGAACAACTTTTCTGGGTCAAGTGACTTCTGGTCCTGAAGTCAACTCAATAAATATTAAAAGCACTCTAAAAGCATCTCATGGCATTTCATTGCTTGCACAAAATGTTCATATGAAAAAGATTTCATTTCACCACAGTATTAGGCCAATGATAAAATTCACTTTTTTTTTAAGTGACAACATGCCACAAAATTTAAATATGAAGCTTGAAACCCCATTAAATGTTTTGTAAATAATTAAAACTATCCACCAAGGTGAAACAAATTTAATCGATCAGTACAACCGCAGGAACTTCAAGCAATTTGCAAGAAAGAGGCCATATCTAGTCTAGGGAGTTAAGCCTACATTTGAATGCTTCAAACATTAACAGCCCTGATTATGTTCACTGTATATACAGTCTTGTTTACAAGAGTTCAGTCTTTACAGTAAAAAATTCCAAACTGAATGCTCGAGTAGAGGTATTAAAAGAAAAAGAGCCATGTAGCTACAAATAAAAGAGTAACCATTATTGAGCGATTTCAACTGAGTCACTGGAAGATAATTTAAAGTACTTTGTCCATTGTACAAATGGCTTTGAGAGACCGAGTATCTCATTAAAAATTAAAAGATATACCATCATGTATATCAATACTGTTCCATCAACATCATAAAGTACACATTACATTCATAGGATAAATCCCAGGATGCAATTGAATAAATTAACATTAAAATCGAAAAATGACATCTTCAGTTGTGCATACATTTTTTGAGTAAAAGACTATGTATACCAACTATAAAAAAAATGAACAACCTGAAACAAATGAACAGGTTCTACAAATATGCACACCAATGCTTTACACAACAAATATTGGTTTGTTTCCAAGCTGATGAAAAATCTGATGGGAATTTATGTACGATAAATATTCTCAAAAAGTGTTGTGCTTTGACCACCATTATTTAAAAGAAACCTATCATGAAAGTTTAGTCTTTGGCTTTCGAGAGAAAGTGGGAAAATGGATCTTCCTTCTTTTCCTTCGAGCCTCATCTTCAACCGTCGAGTTTGAATCAGTTGAGTAAGTTTCCTCTTCCACAGCGATGGGAGGAGTGGCACTAATGCTCTTTTGTGCACTTTGAGTAGTGGAGACACCAGAACCTGAAGGAGAAGTCTCCTTAGTCCCCTTGCTGATGCCACTTAGGGAGGAATTGGAAGTGGAAGACGAGGGTGTGCTTGTGTATAAAATGGTTGAGTTGACCGTGGTTGGGGGAGTCCGTGCCACAGGTTCAGCTGAATCCAAGCAGCTCTCTGACTGTGATGTCTTTGGTGGACTACCCTGTCAAATAAAAGAGACAGTACCTCCATGAACTTTTTCATCCCAATTCCAAATTTAAACACAACAAAAAAACTAAGGACTCATACACAATGGCATTTATCGGTATAAAATCTAGAAGTCAAAACTTCTCGGATAGTTTTGGGCCAAAATAGCTATTGATTATATACTATCATAATAAAAGTTGTTGCATGATGCTACTTATCAAACATGCATCGGTGAAATTAATTTCAATGAGCACATTTTTGATGCAGAAAAAATTAAATAGGCATACACCTGAAATAGTCCTCATATTTTTTATTCCTGCTGCAGCAGAAAAGAACATAAAGCGTATTGCAATGATATAACCTAAGATAAGGTCAAGAGTATACTTATTAAATGATTATGGAAATAGAGTTGTATTACCCTTTTAACATAGTTGGTAATGGTGGCTCATACCATTTTATGCATCATGAGCACCCATATGCTGGTACTTATTCATTTAGACTTATCTAGTCTTCTGCTCCTTCTTCGGTTAATAATCTGTAAATTAGCTTGTTGATAGAGCATTTTTCTATCAGTTTCTATCCTCATCTAGTCCCTTAATCTCCAAATATGAACTAAACCAAACAACTTCGATTGAATGCTTCCTCTATTCCTTCCACAACATTCTTCTTCAATTCTTAACAAATATTTTTAGAAGATTTTTTCTGATGTTAATAACATATCATTGAACTCTCAAATATTTATTTCTAATTAAAAGTTGTATTTAACTTATTTATTATACTTGGAATTCCCCTTTTGCTTCTCTCACTACTGAGGCCAGTGAAGTCTTGTAAATTTGCTGGTGATTTGCCCTGCATCTGACTGTGTATAGCATTTTTCTTTCTATTCCTCTAGTATTTCCTCAAATCCTCTTTCAGTCTTCACTAAAACTGCAAATTCATTTACAAAATGAATAAACTTGATCAGTACCCCCTGTATTTTCAGATCGGTTTATTCCACCAAATGATCTTTTGACTATGGCTATGGCTATTTCTGTCTCGACTCATCAAGTCCTTTATGATTCCACTGTTTTCTACTCCCAGATGACTAGATGAACCCCCAGCAGGGACTCTCTCTAACCTAATCAAGGCTGTCAGTGGAATGTAAAATAGGACATTAATAGGATGAAATTAAGATTTTTTTATAATAAGGAGCCTCTCAGATAGATTGCAATAAGAAACAAAATAATGTCATGAGCCATCACATACGTATAAGGATAAACACATATTCATCAAAGCATCATTGACAGGCTCAGTACTTTTTTCACGCTATATCATCAGGAGTTTTAATACTGGCTATAAGGATTTCACAATAAAAACACTTTGCAACGATCACAACAGTTTTTCAAAATCCCCAAAGTTCTCACAGTTTCAACTAGTGTGCCTTAATTAGTTCCATATGTATCTTTACAGGTTTTCTTGACTGATCTTAGATGCTCCTAGCTTTTCCAGATTTTAAATAAAAAATTATAAAAACGTTTGACAATACTGACTCATTCTCAGCTATTTTTTGCCTTCCCTTGAATATCAAGTCAATTATTAACTAATACTCATTAAAAAACAACAACATAAAATCACTAAGAAAAAGTATTCATTAAAAAAATCATCTGCTCCAAGGGACTTTGCTCCCTGAGCAATAAAAATTGTTTATTATTATTATTATCTTATTAGTGTGCATATATAACCATAAATACAGTAATCAACCCGAAGGTCGGTTTGGTAGGTGATGGTGGAGTTGCCATCAGGCTTAGTACCCAGTACTAAGCCTGATGGCATGTGAAATTAACATATCAGGGTAGGGGGGGCCAATTCCTTTCCCTGTGCCGGCTACGGTTTCCTAGGAAGATCTAGTTCCCGAAAAATCATATAACTTGGGTGGAACTGCAGGTGCCCAGAAAGGCTTGCCCAGGAATCGAACCCGGGCCCTCCGGTCAGTAGCATGTGTCCACGAATGTTAGTGGCCTACTCGACCATCCACAATATAATTTTCTATTAAGGATAATCCTAAAAGTAAACCATGAGAATAGAGTATTTTATTTAAATAATAGAACTACTATATTGGTGCCAAAAGTTTAGCAACAACACATAGAAACCAGTGAAGCAGAAAAAGAAAAAAATGGATTGCACATGTTATGAGCACAAGAAAAACCATGCATAATATCATAGGTGTGGATATGGGTGTGCACTGACTACCCAAGTGCAACAATACTTTCTTACAACTGAAGCACAACCAACTAACAGCATTTTCTTTTAGGCCAGGAGCCAAAGATTTCAGAATACTGTTATTGCCCATAAAACTAATACCAAAATAAAACAGTTATCCACCCAAAGGTCAGTTTGATAGTCAAGGGCCCACCCAATACTAAACCTAACAGCATGTAAAATTTGCTCATTTGGATAATAAGGGAGGCCAGTTCCTTCTCTTGCACCGCATATAGTTTCCCAGCACCATCTGGCACCCGAAAAATCACACAGTTTGAATGAAGCTGAGGGTGCCCAGAGGCTTACCTGGGAATCAAACCTAGGCTCTATGATCAGTAGCCCAATGCTCCACCCACCGGACTACCACATCTCTATACTACTAATACATTATATACTAAAAAAATTATGGAGATTTTTCTGGCACTGTTTCAATTCTAAATGCTCTTAAGCAAAATAACCTTGCCCTATTAATACTGGCTTACATGGATATGTAAAATAGGATAAAATGAAAAAATCCACTCTATGCAATCTCTGGAAAAACTAATGCATTTTAATTAATTTAATTGTAAGCTAAAAAAGAGGTTCTGGAGTAGATTTGAAGATCACTCTTCACCCCTTCTGCTCTAACAATGTATTTCCCTACATTGAAAGGTTTCTGTAAGTATGTCTCTATAAATGCTTAACATAGAAAGTAGCTAGAACAACTCACACCATTTTGTGGCAATGTGTTCAGTATTACAATGAGCATACATTATAATATATCAGTTGCTTAAGGGACAAAATATTTGCTTATAAATATAACACATGTAGGCTCATCCTTTATATAAATAGCATAAAAGATGTTATGGCCCACCCAAATAAAGTTCTCTGTACATAACTTGACACTTATTACCTCCCTCCATTTAGTTGCTTTGGTTCCTCAGGTTTCACTGATTTGGTTGTGCTAGCACATGAAGTTTGAAATTGAATAAGTAGCTGAGAGACAGCAAGCGTTGGGCTGACTTCCATTAACCAGCCCAACAAACATAAATTTTAAATTATATATGTATCTTACATCTCTTTCAACAGGATTAATGTTGGTGTCCTGGCTGTAAGAACGCACCATCGTTCCTCCTCGCCTTGAAGTTGTCGTGGTGCGATCATCTCTCCAGTTACTGAAATCCAAATCAACAAACAATAACATAACAAAAATAAAATAAGTGTACATGCAAATTAGGAAAACTTTAGATAAAAGCACCACATCCTCTATATCTACTTTTCAATGCCTTCATTTGATGGCCCAATTTTATGCAAAGCAATATAAAGCAGAAATTAAAACAATGGAAAGAAGTTTTTTCCTACAGAAATTAGCTATTCATGCAAAAACATCTAAATGATACCAATAATTATAATTTGACTAGAAATAATGGGCTTATTAAAGAAATACTTCCTCAACCAACTGCCATGAAACTTTCAAAATCAACAGAAAAGGCACCAAATATTAATTTGGACACCAATGCAATAATTAAAATCCTACTCTATGAACAAATTATCTATTATCATTAAGTCCCATGGGTCTTGAAATTCAGCACATTCACAGGGTAAAATTCACTCACCTTGACCAAAACTTGAACCCACATCCCTAAATTTCCAGCTGAATGCTTTCACCAATTAAGCTACCAAGGAATCTCTTGCACTGAGATTTTCTAGGGGCTTTAGGTATCTGGGTTTAAGTCCGAGTCGAGGTGAATGATTTTTGCACACAAAGATTTCTGAATTACGATGCACATTGGCAGATGACTCTGTTGAGGTAATCATCATGGCATCTCCCACACTTGTTTGGTTTCCTCATTGGTCCCATTCACTCACTCACAAAAAACTCTCACGCATTTCTGTTAAGTTACAAGTTGGAAAAACTTCTAGGAGGAATTTCGGTGCATGTATGATTGCCATTTTTTTACTCAATGAAATATGAAAAAAAAACAGTACTACTTGTACATGCTCCAGGCAAGTGATATGTCAACTAACAAGAAAAAATTACACTAACTATAAATTGAAACATGGAGAAAGGATTTTCTTATTCTTATAACTTTATCACATCAAGGAAACTGAAAAAATGCATTAATATGATAACTCTTTTAAGTTTTATTCAGTACAGGCTATAAGGAAATACCACCATCACTCCCTGTCAGTTCACCTGCATTGAATGGGTGACAGGAATACTATTTATTTATTTCCAAAAACAGCATCACGGCAATTACATTGGACAAATTATATCAATATAAAGTGAAGGGCTAACAAGTAACAGCACCAGATAAAACGTTGCAGGTAATTGAGGAGGATATAAGTAGTAAGGAGGAGGAGCAGGACCAAAGAAAATTAAAAGGGAGAAAGAGCATGACAGGAATGGATGGCATGAAGAATTTGGAATGGATCGAAGACAGGTATATCATCATTGCATTACAGGTTAATGGAAGTGTAAACACGCAGTCTGTGAAATAAATGCGTGAACTGGTGCAATCTGGTGGCCATGATGTGGACTATAGCCCCCCCCACTAGCGGCATTAGTTGCCCGAGACCCAATGAGCTGTCTGTGCTAGGCGGATTTTTGAGCTGTTCATATGGTGCCAGTCATGTTAGTTTCTGTTGTCCACTTCTGCACTAAGTGATATTTCTACGTGTTGGTGAGCAAGCAGAATTACAATGAAAAATTAATCATAGACCAGACGCGCTTTGGGTTGGTGACATATTCAGCCAAAATAGTAACTCTATGGTTACTGTAGTCCAATATGTCTAGATAGTTTGCATGCCGCCAAAGATCTTTGAATGTTTTAACGTGTAGGAGTTTGGAAAGCATTTGTGTGAAGACCACACGGAATGTCTATTTTTTTAAAGCAAATACTGTATCACCCCTCATCCTGGATCATACTTCAAATATTGGTGATCCCTTTGGTCAACCAAGCTGTATGCAATTTTCTGGGTATCAAAACTTCCTGGCGCACTTCACAGGCGCCACAGGGATAGGACTGGCCCTCACAATTTGAATGTGAGATATTCACATGTCTTCAGCCTTACAATTAGAACCAGTTGAACTCTGGGTGGAGATTGATTGAAGTCATTGTTTAGACCCTTACTCATAAAAACTGTGCTTATCACTGCATACAAAACATCTGTAATCTCATAGAGAATAGTGAAAAAGATTCTAGAAGATGAAATGCATTGTCATATTATTCTCAAATTCTACCAGAGGAAGTGAAAGCATTTCAAGGGATTCAAATTTTAGAGTTAACTTCTCACATGGCCAAACCCTATTCTTCATCGCTCCTAGCTTCATCATGAGTATTCTAGTATTCTATGATCCAATTCTCTATCGCCTTATCCTTAAGCAGTATTGACACCCAGGAAATGCTCTTAGGGCAGCATGGACCTTCATACAGCTCTATTGCGTAGATGTCCAAGAGATAACATCATCCTTCAAGATAGGAATAACTGATGAAAGTTATATGGGAGATCCTCTCGTATTACATAAGGAAACCAGTTTTCTCTTTTTCCATTGAATTTCCAGCTACTTTCACATCATACAAAAGGGGTAGAATTGGCATTTTAATTTTCAGATGACAAAATTTCAAAAATCTCATGTATAAGAGATCATTCAATAACGAAATAAAAATTTTTACTTGAAGCAAAGTGAAAGTGAAACAAAGCTAAGTTAATAGTAGCATGAAGAACAAGCGTTCATTTCATGAAACATAGTAACTAATCACTGCTAATGAAATATTTTAATTCTTGATTTGATGCCCTCAGCCCTATGCACCCAGAAAACTTAATGTAACTGAGGGGTTAACATCCTATCCAACAAAAGCAATATTGAAAAAGGGGAAACAAAATAAATCAGGCCAGTGAAAGATAGACAAGCAAAAATTTAAGACTGTCTGAGGATCAGTATTGCATTGTGGTCCTGTCTCAACCACACTTATGCAAGGTCCCAGAAGAGGTTAGGGCTACCATGAAATGAACCACATTCATCCTCATTAGTGCTTAAGAGTGAGTAGAACACAAAGAGGTAACTCTTGGGTTTATGATAATATTCCACGGTTTTCCCAGAATTTTTCTCGGGTAACCTAATTCCTGGGTTTTCTATGCTTTCATGGATAGCTGGACAGCGTGAATATGTTTTCTATTTAGGGCAGTGCTGTATAGTCATTGTAAAACAACTTAAATACATAGGAGAGCCCAGAAGTACCTGGCCTGACCTACAAATGGCAGTAGTTGTTTGAAAAATATCACTGTATGAGAAAGTACACAATCTATGAAGCATATGTTTCAAGTTCGAAGATGCCACCTTGTTCAGTATTTGTTTGGCAGCCATCAATTGTGAACGTTTTCAGAATTTGTGAAAATGAAGAAAATTGGTCATCATTATGTGATACAATACTTTTATTTGAAAGGCCTCAGCCTAACCAATACAAAAGCTGAACTGGATTCTACTCTGGCTAAGTCTGCTCTGACAGTAAAATATTGGGTAGCACAGGTTAAATGAGGCCATACCAGCTGCAAAGACGAGCATCGCATTGGTCAACCAAATGAGGTGACGACTCCAGAAACAGTGAAGAAAATCCACAAAGTGATACTGGATGATCGTCGACTGAAATTACGCGAGCTAGCAAATGTAGTAGGCATTTCAAAAAGAGCGGTACATCATATATTAACTGAAAATTTGGACATAAGAAAGCTGTGTGCAAGATGGTTGCCATGTTTGCTCACACTTGAGCAAAACCAGTGCCGTGAAGATGTTTCAATTGAATGTTTAGCAAAGTTCCACAGTAACAAAGCTAATTTATGTGCTGTTTCATAACCATGGATGAAACATGGGTTCATTGCTTAACACCCGAGACAAAAGAACAATCAAAACAATGGATTCAAACTGAAGAATTGGCTTCAAAGAAGGCGAAGACCGTTTCACCTGCAGGCAATGTCATGGCGTCGGTTTTTGGGATGCGCGTGGGATAATTTTCATTGACTATCTTGAAAAAGGAAAAACTATCAACGGCGAGTATTATGTGAACTTATTGCAACTTTTGAGCGAAGAAATCAAGCAAAAGCAACTGCATTTGGCTAAGAAGAAAGTGTTGTTTCATCAAGACAATGCACCAGCTCACAAAGTTGTTATTGCAATGGCCAAAATTCATGAAATAAAGTTTGAATTGCTACCTCATGCACCCTATTTGCCAGCTTTAGCCCCATTTTGCCAGCTTTAGCTTGGTGGTCAAAAATTTTCCAACCGTGAAGAAGTTATGTCGGCAGTTAATGGCTATTTTTAGGATCAACACAGTTCTTATTATAAAAAGGGTATCGAACTTTTTGAACATCACTGGGAAAAGTGCATAGAGCTGAAAGGAGATTATTTTGAAAAATGAATAAATTTTTTTCCAAAATTTTTGTGTTTTCTTTGTTGGGTTGGGTACTTCTGGGATTACCCTCGTAAATATTCAAAACATAACTAATTACTGAGCTCATTTGTATACATTTAAACCAACTGATTATGACCAAACATGTATGAATCTGTGTACATACAGCTAATCTCTGACTTATTTCAGTAGTGCTAAGTCAAGTGAGGGCAGCAAATTCTAATCACAAAATTCCCCGAATTTTCCAGATTTGTCAATGGAAGTTTTCCTAACTTCAAAAATACAAATAATATTGTTTTATCGGTATCACCTACAAGTGGTTATATATTTTTAACAGTATGAAAAACTCTTTTTACAAAATTAAAGACATTCTGACATTCCTTTTGTATTGGTACCTGACATTGAAATACCTCACTTGAAGGTTTATTCCAAATAGTTATGCTATAAATAACAAATAAAACTGGCAAATATAATTCAACACCACTTGCAACGATAATTTTCATTCATCCTGAGACTGACAAGGATAAAAACAACATAAAAATACAGGCCAGTGAAAGTGAATTAAGAATTATAATAAAAATATATGGTACAGAGAACTTCTCATAGATTTATTATTTTATTACAGCCAACGCTAATAATGTTCTGAGAGCCTGCATGGCCATTATCCCTTTTGGTTATTTTTTCAATTTTTTATCATTCATAATGGAAAAAATATCAGGAATGCTTTTTGTAAATATTTGCTATCACACTCGAAAAAGATCCCCAACTTTTCAAGGACTTCCTCTACTTGACTAAGAGTTCCTGATTTTCCCTGTCACTGTTCAAACTGAAAGTTTAACAATACAGTTTTTCCATAAGATATTGATGCGTTACAGAAATCATCATTAAACTTCAAATTTATGTTGTAGCAATTGGTGAGGTAGAAGACATTACAACTTGGTGATTACATAATGGTAATACACGTTTCACTGCCTAAGTAATACAGTATTACTGGGTCTGTCACAAAAGTCAGGAAAATAACTGCCTGCAGGAAGCATTGCAGTACAAATCCTGTAGCTTAACAGCAATAATATCTATCAGAAGTAAGCTGGAATTGACTGTAATCTACCATACTTATCATGATTTGAAATGCACAGAATTACTTAGCATCACCAGCACTACAAAGAAGAATAGCAAATTCACAATGGGGAACTCTCCCGCATACCTCATGCACCTTCTTAGCACACCAAGAGAGCAGTATTCTCTAAGTACAGAGATTTCTCCAATGGTAATGCTTTCATTTATTATGGGACAAATAACAGCTTAATTTACAAAGGATGTAGTATAATTAAAGATGTTTTTTCCTGAAGAAGTAGCTGATTGCACAAACATTAAGCTTTTGACTAAATTTAAAGTCTTTTCTGCAGGAAACAGGGGGAAATCATAATGAACACTTGGTTTAGATACCACAAAAGGCAAAGCTATACATAGAAAATGACTGGGGATTAAGGATGATATCAGTTACAATATATTATGGTTGGGCACAGATTTAAGAACAGCAGAATTACTTAGCATACTTAACAATTAATTTGCAGTTTCCCAGGAGAGGATGTGGAATCAGGCCACTACTTAGTAATAATGAAGTGTAGCATCAGATTCACAAAGATAAAATAGGGAAGGCGGCTTAGGAAATGAAATTTGGAAGCATTAAAAGGCAAAACAAGAAAGGAATGTTAGCAGACATTAGAGAAAATTATGAGTGAGTACAAGGAGCTGGACTACAGAGGAAAAATGGAAACATAGCAAAAGAGGGATATTGAAAGCTGCAAATGAACTATAGGAACAGGAAAAGGACAAAGAAACCTGGATTGTGGATGAGATAATTCAAAAGATAAGATGATGCAAGGAAATAGAATGGAATATTACATACAGAGATAGGTAGAAGGAAGTATAAAGTTTTAAATAATAAACTGAGGCAGGAAACAAACAGAACAAAAGATGTGAGTTGGAAGATCCAGTGGAAGGATATGGAAAGTTTATAGAGGAAGGTGTAATTGGTGAACTTTACAAAAAGATTACAAGACTCAGCAAGTAAGACGGGAAAACCAGTGATAACAATCAGAGATAAGTCAGGAAAATATTAGTTGAACCAAATATGATTAAGTTGGTAAATCAGAAAAAAATTATGGAGCATTTATTCTAAAACAAGCAAGGGCAATAACCAATCGAGTGTGACGAAGAAAAGAATTCCCCAATGGAAAGCAATTTGTACAAGGAATCATTACACTCTAATACAACTTATTAAAATTTGGAAAGGAAATCATTCTTAGACATACAGGCCGATAAAAACTAAGCAAAACAAGGAACTAATAGATTCTAAAGTATACAAGGTTACATCACACCTCAACTACCTTAGACAAAGTACAACAAAGAGAACATAATATACATGGAGCAAAATAATAGATTGGAAGTGCGGGTAGAGGGCAGATGTAAAAATAAATCTTTTCAATGCAAACCAAGATGGCTGATATAATGATCATTTACACAATTAACACGGAAGCAAGGTCTAATGAAGAAACTATAAAATAAATGCTCATCACATGAATGATGAATGTGTTTGTGCTTGTTATTTGCTGAGGCTAATAGAGCAATTAGAAAAAAAACAATAAATGCAAATGCAAGTTCATGTCATAAATAGCTGTGAAAGCAACCATAATTTTCCAAGACAAAGTAAGCAACAGTTCTAACCTCTCACTTCCTCCAACAGTGAACTGCACTGCAACACCAAAACTGGAAGAGTCCTGCGGGAAGTCATCAAGCTCTTCTTTACCAGCTTCACTCCCTGATGAGTCTCCAACACTCTCTTTCCATCCCCCTTGACCACTCCCCATTCCAGGAGATGAACCACCTGGATTTGACTGTCGATGGCTAGAACTCATGGCAAGAGCTCCATTTTGGTCCATGCCATGATCATGGAAAGCTGCAAGAAAAGTTGATTGCTAAAACTAAGCTCACCTCTGTGGAATCATCACCAAAAACTGGAACCTTCCCTCATCAATCTGCTCAATAATGAATGACCCCCAACAAACAAGAAGTGAACAAAGCTCATAAGTACAATTATTCCCTCAACCAAATCAGAATTTACACACGGTAATGCATGCAGCGCAGGGGAAAAATATAATTTTTGAAGAAAATCCATTTATAGGCACCTAGAAACATAAATAAAAAATCAAATGCTCAACTGGTATTTTCACTTGTTATCATGGATCTAGTTTGATATATTTTTTACCTCCATTAGAACAAAAATTTCTAAAAATAACAAAAATTATTTGAAAGCTAGTAAAAATAGTAAAACTGCTCCACAAATATCACCTTCCTGGCATAATTTATCTACATTTCTACATTCAATAACTCATGCTAATGTTCAGGTTTGAATAAAAACGCCAAAATGGAACACGCCAGCTAAGAGGTACATATGTTTTATGATGATGCATGTCTAGAATGAGAGAAAAAGCTGAGGTTGTCTGTTTCCAATTTATTCTGAAAATTCTGTTGTGAATAGCAATTCAAAATGCTAAAACTTTCCAATCAGTACATAGATCAATTCAAGGTTTATAAAACTCAGCAATAACCATTCCCTTTTCAGGAAAAGTAGAGCATATTCTGCTACCCAAGCATTTGATACAGGAATGATTTACCAACGTAAATCTGCTAAAGAACCATCAATTGCTGATGAGGTTAAGATGCAAATTACGGCCAATACTTATGGTCGCACAGCTTGCTGATTGCAGGAACATGAGTTACATTCTTCCATAAGAGGCACTATCATTCTATAGTGAAACTTACCTTCAGATCTTGGCATAGAGCTATGAGATGAATGGAGGTGCTCATTCATAGTTTTTAAATATCATTTTATATAGCTGGATTGACTCACAACTGTAATAACTTTACGTGGCAAAGTAAAACCTTATTTCCAAAACAATGTCAGGTGCTTGGGCATCTGTCTCAAACTCTACTCCAACAACTGATGCAAATATGTCCATAAGGTCTTGGGGTGCTCATGGGTATTTGATAAAGCTTCCAAATGGCTAAAAGGACAATGCTAAAAATATACCAGTACCTCATTCTATTTGCAGCAAAATATAAAAAAGAATGCAAGAATATCTTAAGTGCACATAACCAAAGGTATTTGAAAGAATACTTGATGTCATAGAAAATATTTTAAGCCAACTTCATGAGAATAACGAGATGCATTACAAAAATTAAATGTGCATCAACTAAACCTTATCACAAATGAATCATACAATTCAAAAGCAGTGTGCCTATTGCGCCTAATGACAAAACATTAAGATTTGTTTAAACTTAGTTGTACGCATGCCCAACTTCCATGGGAGGCAAATTAAAGCTTAAACAGCATGTCTTAAAATGATAAATGCTATGAATAAACCAAACAGTAATAAAAATAATTCAGATGCAAATGATGAATTTTTAATACAACTGTAAAATAGTGAATTCAAAATGATAGTAGTCCCAAAATTCACTCGCTCGTTGAGGTGGGCAAGCATTCCATAGTCACAGGTTAGAATGTAATATAACTGTGTGTGTATGACCTCATGGGCCTGCTGGTACTGGGTTCATTTTTTAAAAACCAATGGATGTGGGGCACAATCAAATCATTAAAATGAATGAATTGGGATTGGAGCATGTTTAGCAATTAGGAGGAGAATTTAATGAGCTGTACTGCAACCACAAAAGTACCCAATATACGAGGTCATTATGAAATAATGTAACTCTCTAGATCACTAAGAAAACTGAATGTAGTTCGTAATTTAAAGTTTTATCCGGATGAAGGAAAGATACTATAACGCATTGTGAAATGGTTGAGATACAATTTATAGGACACAGTTACATCCCTAAATCAGAATCTATCAGATTTGATGATAAGATTGCAAAATAAACCTACATGAGTCCTTGGTTAGGACAGCCTATATGCATCCAAGTTTGTCAGTGCCCAGAGCCTCTCAGAGACTCATGCTACAACTGCTCATCAACCCACCATCCATGGTTGTGCACATCTCCGATGGGTGGTCAATGTTTTGGGGACAAAGAGGGCGGCAGCTTCAGCAGGAGCAGAAGAAGACAATTGACTCTCTTCTTAAGCTACCTGGTTTTCCCTGAAACATCCACCACCCACATCAAGACAAGTCTTGCTAGATTTTGGAAAAAGATTCTGGAGCCTGATTTGGTTAGTGAAACTTTTTAAATAAACTAACATTTTTTCATTTATTGTTATCCTTCCCATCACAGCCAATCAGTATTGATAGAATTGAGCTCTTGCGGCTAGTAGTATTGAATAAATTAAAAACTCCAATACCCATAAACAGTTAACCTTTTTAAACAAAGTACAAATGAGATTAGTTGGCTAACGCCACAAGTCAAGGTAAAAGGGTCACCTTTCCCTTTCCTTTTTACCTTTTACCCCATCCTTGACTTGTGGCGTTAGCCAACTAATCTCATTTGTACTTTGTTTAGAAAGGTAAACTGTTTATGGCTATTGGAGTTTTTCATTTATTCAAGCCAATCAGGTTCTTTAGGGCTAGACATCTTAGGTGTGAGTGAAATAAAGTGGCCCATGGAAGAAGACTTTTGGAGCTACAAGATCATATACACATGCTCCTTGAATGAAAATACTGGAGCAAGCGTAATATAATGGACAAGTGCTGCAATGAGAGTAAAGAGCTTCCTGCAATACAATGAAAGGATCATAAAGGTGAAGTTAGAAACAAAACCCACAGAGACCATAGTGGTACAAGTTTACATGCCAACAAAAAATTATGATGATGATGAAGTGGACGAGGTTTATGAATATATCACTGAAGTAATAACAAATGTAAAATGGAGAAGCAAATCTAATTGTACTTGGACACCACTATGCAAAGGCTCAATGGAAATTAGATTTAAGTGAACTGAGCCAAGGATGGACTTCCAACAGAAATTGGAAAAGGAAATGGAAAAAGTAACAACACAGGATTGATTGAAGAAAATTATAGGTCAAAGAAAACCTATGATAGAGAAAGCATGGATCACAGAAAAAGTAGTGGATGTAATAAAAGAACGAGAAAAAAGTGCATAAACTCATGGGCTGAGGATGGACATATGCCACAGAGGGCTGAGAAATTAAATTAGCAGTAAAGTAAGAAGAGCCAGAGCATAATGGATTCTGACTGTTCAAAAGAGTGAAGCATAAATCTTGTCCATGTAAAAAGTAAAGCAGTTCACAGGACTTCTAGACACCATTTCAATTAATGCAGAAATAATATTAATTCCATTCAGGATGAAAATAGAGATTCTTCCTGAAGATGAAAAAGTGAAGAGAATGATAAGTGTTTGGAGAATTTTCATGATAAAAAAGAAATACATACTAGAGTACTAGAAAAAGAGGATACTGCGGACAATGAGACTACATGCTTAGGCCTGAATTTGATGCTACAGTACCGAGTACACAAGGCACCACGGATTGATAATATAACCTTTGAAATAAAAAAACAATATGGGCGATGAGGATGGCTGAGAAAAAGATTCCAGAGCTAATATGGTGCTACTCAAGGATGATAAAAATAAAATGCCGAGAGGGAGCAACAAATTAGTACATTCTTTTAGTACTTTGAAGAGTAGGTGAAGACAGAAGCATATGGAGAACATACATATAAAAATATAAATTAATTGGATGGATTTAGAGGTATGACAGCTCATTGAAGCCCATAATTGAGGGAAAAGGGGATCAGAATGATACGAGAGCTAACGTACTGACTTCCCACCCAGAGGGCCTGGGTTAAAATCCTGGAGATGGCAGATATTTTTCAGTGGTATTCCAAGACCTACTTAAGGTGCTTTGAGGAGAGTACTTTGAGCGAGTATCACATCCGTCAGATGGGATATTAACCTATGGAACCCTTGATGCCTTTCATTAACACTTGGTGTACTAATTCCTTTTAAATTGACCAGCCCTTGGGGTTGGCCATTTTTTATGCCCCCGTATGAAAGTTATAAGCATTTAATAAAACACACAACTCCTGAACTACTGGATATTTTTAAATGTTATTTTAAACGCGTAGAGATTATATACCAGAGTAATCAACTAGAGTGTGGAATTGTTTAAAACATCTCCCTCTATGGAGTAGAACACAACAAAATCCACAAATAAAGCGGGTTTCATTTCTCCTTCTCTTGGCTGCACATACTCAACTAGGTCTCCGAGGAATTTTCTTGCTCCCAGCATCAGCTATTTTCTCTAATTATCCTTTTTCATGTCCATTTAAGTCTTTCAGGTGGGTCCATCTTAGGTGCACGCCTTGTAGGAAAAATATCAATGTTTTTCTTTAGTGTTTGAGATGGACTCTTCTGTATCTCTGCGACTCACCCAGTGTCTAACAACTTCATGCAAGAATTTTTTATTCACAATTTGTTTCCCGTTGAGCTCCAAATGCACCCCAAAAGAATTGAATAGGGCACTGCTCAACAAATACAGTGGTCTTCTTTGACCACTTCATGGTCTTTGTCATTATTGTGCAATGTATGTTTCTGTTCTAGGGTCAAGTGTCCAGTAATCACTTATTTTGTCTTTATGCGCACGCCCCATAAGGAAAACCAATCCTAAAAATTTTTTCATTTCTCCAATAGATATATCATGCCACTTCCATCTTTTAGCAGATTCTCTGCATTTATAAGTATTTCGCTCATGATAACGATTTGATTCTTCACCCTCATCGAAAAGAGGTCATTCTCAATAAACAAACTAACTGCATCACTCACTTTCTTTTGGATCATCTGGAGTAATTTTCACACTTATTGTGCCAGCAAATGTTTCTAAAGCAAGAGTAATGTCTCTGCCCGACCAAAATAAAACATCGCTAATCATCGTATTAGTCAAATCATTACTGTCATCAACTTCAGAATCACTAGAATACTGCAAAATTAGAGCACAAACAGTTTTCTTGGTAATTATTACATCTTCATCACTATCACTTGTGATTTCATTATCATTTTCATCAGAACTTCAATCATTTCCTTCACGACATCAGACAAATTATCAGTAAAACTTCGTTTAAAATATCATTTTTGCTCATTCCGCTTCTGCTCTCTGTAGTCATGATTGCATAAGGGGTAATAATAAATGTTACAGGTTCAAAAAAATATAATATCTCTTAAAAATACCTTAAACTCTCACAAAAAACAACGAAAAAACCTTCCAGACTGATAAGGATCAAAGAAATAACTCCTGATTGTTCAAAACTAATCCATGGGGGGGTGAAAAGCCGAAGATTACATGAACATGTATTCATACATGAGCAGCCGCTTGATACTGGTGATAAAAACACATACCAATACGTGAGCGGCCCACAAAGTGTTAAGAGTAGGCTAATGCCAATGCCAGGTTTCTCTCCACCCTTCATCTTTTCCCATTCACCCTAAGTGATGAAAATGACCTCTGCTGTCATTCGCCTCCCCTAAGTCCACTACTACTACTAATATTGAAGGAAACATAGGGGGGAAGAATTAAAAAGGAAGGCCAATGAAGAACTATGAGAAAAAAGTAATGGAAAATGTTGATGCAATGAGTTTAAATTAGTAGTAGAGAGATTGTCAGGTGAAAGGAGTTTAGAGAGCTGCTACAAACCAATCCTTGGACTGATAGCCTATTATGATGAAGCTATTTACATCCCAATAAGTTACAGTTATCCTAATAAATTATTCAAGTAGTACTTCTAGGAATGCAAATTAACTTATAAATGTGAAGGATTAGGTAATTTGTGTTCATGTTTTTCTGGATATCAAAATTTATAAAATACTGTCATCATGGTTTTGATATAATGCCAAGCCAACTATGTAAAACATTTTAATCATAGTAATGACAGACTACATGCTACAATATTATTCAGGGTCAACTTAACTGCCATCCCAGATTATCCGTGTAGGCAGTAGCTGCTAGGTAAAATGATAAAAACTGTGAACCAGAAAAGTTGACCCATTGCAAAAAGCATGTTCTATGGCCTTCTGTAAGCTGCATCACAAGGAGCTTGCATAATATAATAATAGAAAAAATTTCTGGGGAACCATAAAATGTATAGAAATGTTTAAAAAATGTTGCTACGACAAAAAAAGAGTGATTTGCTCTCTTGCTCATAAGAGGGTTAGGTGAAATGTTCTCTGCCTGACCCAGAGATGGCGTTCCAATTAGCAAAAATTTATGATTCTTGCCTGGGTGCACGTCTCAATAGTTCATGAGACAAGTTTCAACTTATTCTCTCAAGTAGTTTTTTTTATACACGTTGTTGTAGATGTCATTTGTGTTTTTCGTTAAAATGGAAAAACTTTAATACTGCGCGGTCACAAAATTCTTTGGTTTGGATGAATCAATCCCAAAGGAAATTCATCCGAAGTTGACAAAAGAGTACCAGAACTCTGCTCCTTCAATATCAACCGCTAAGAAGTGGGCAGCTGAATTTAAACGTGGTTGCATATCCCTTGAAGATGATCCACGTGAAGGACGGCCAAAAAACCACACTAGTAGCCATCAAAAAGGTGCACGATATAATGTTGGACGATAGGCAAGTGAAGGTGAGTGAGATAGCTAAGGCCATGGGGATATCGGAAGAAAGTGTGCAAAGCATCTTGCAGAGATAATTAGGGGTGCAAAAGCTCTGGGCAAGATGGGTGATGCATTTGCTGAATGCCGATCAAATGCAAATGCGCAAACAATGCTTGCACCAATGTTTGGATAGATTCCAGAGGGAACCGACCAATTTCATGCGGTGATTTGTCACCATGAATGAGACATGGATCCACCACTACATGCCAGAAACAAAACAGCAGCCAAAGCAGTGGGTGGAAGCCAGTGGTTCAGCACCAAAGAAAGCAAAGTCGATTGTATCTGCCAGAAAGGTAAAGGCTAGTGTGTTTTGGGATGGGAAAGGGACCATGTTTATTGATTCCTGCTTATTGTACACTGTCCTCAACTTACAACTCATTTTATTATGTGAATATTCGATTGTACAACTGCCTGTCAGTTCACTTGAAATCAGATTGCATCCCAAATTTCAAGAAGAAGGCATACATATGGTTACTTACTAATCCACTTTACTCATTTGGTAAATTCTTTTGTGACAATCTTTATCACATGTAAGAATTTATGTTTACATATTTTGTAAATTAATATTGATGACATTTAATATGGTTGTACCATTTATCAAAAAGGAATTAAGTATATTTCTATACTATTATTATGTTATTAAAAAATCTGCATGTTATATGTCTCCCAAAAGGGATTAAGAAGGGTAATTTAGAAGGTATTCATAAAATTTAGAACTGCCATATATTTAAATTATGCGTTCCTATAGTATATGGTGGAAATTGGCACTTACACAAGTTTTTTGGGAAAGGTACAGTTCTTGAAGCAATTCCATACATGATGTTTCAAAAACCAATGAACCCAAGGTCTTAGTAAAATATAGATTTACCTTATCCAATTAATTATTAAATTTTCAGGGTAATGTCTAAGAGGTATACTGGCCACAAAACTGCAAAGGTATCCAATGTGTATGATAAAAACATAATTAAAAGTAACATCAATATCGCTGTTCAATGCAAATTAATACTTTAACCCTTTGATTAATGCATAAGATCCATGGCCAGCAGACCATGTATGAATTCGAAATGTGTAAACATTGGCCTACCTATATCACTGAAGAGTGCAGATGAGCAAATCAAGTAATTTCATACTTCCTTATGCACCGCACCAGCCATGTTCACTGAGTCAAAATAATATTTACAGATCAAGTAATGAGTTTCATGTAACCATTATGTGTAAGAGTTCTAGCTTCTTCACAGTAGATGCCTCCGGAAACAGACATAAACCCCACTGCTACATTGAACTGCCACAATTTGAGTGAACACCTTTCACTTTAACTATCCTTTCATTTGGGGTGCTCAACTATACCTACAACATCGCAATTTACCATAATTCGTCATGAAAGGTAAAAGACCTTTTGATGAAGTAGTGGTGGGAATTTCTATTACCTTCCCTAATATTTGAGCATGAGACCTATTGTCTTCAGATTTTCCAAAGATGAATGAACACCTCTCAAGTAAATGGTTTCATGATTCAGACAATGTTATGCAGGCAGTAAGGTTGACTATCTAAGATATTAATCAGAAATTTCTCTATTATTGACCATTGCTTTCATAAGATTGAAGCCAAGGTAGAAGGAATGACAAAAAATTACTTAGAGGGTGTAATATTAACTTCAAACTAAACAAACACATAACCTATATATTGCCCAGGCTGATGCTAGTTCTCCTGGTGATGCCTCTGGACACTGCAAGTAAAGCTCAAGCTCTAGGATTTTAAGCATGACCTAATTTCAGGTAAACCAACCTAAACTAATCCTAAAATTATGAATTCTCATCATTGCGCTTTCCTATGAAGTTGAGGTACACCTATCAAACTAACCTTTGATTTGATGACTTTGTTACATCACAAAAGTAATTTACAAGTTCAAAAGTTTGACGTTTCACATACTTTACATATGCCTTTTTAATTGCATTTTAGGTAAGAAACTGGCAATAATATCTTCGGACAACTACTATAAAACTGATATCATGTAACTCAGACATAGAAATATGGTGTATAAAAATTGGACCAACACAAATTTTCGATGGTGGAAATATGAAAAAATAATAATAAAGAGAATTATAAAGAGAGGGTTAGAAAAGGGTCATGGAACCTTAAGTAGCACAAAAAAATGAGGTAATCTGTGTGTGAATTATGAATGGTGGGCATTATCGTAGCAACTGATACCAAAAATATTTAATAGTTTGCATCCAATAAAAAATATCTCTCAATTTAAAATTACAAAATTAAGATTTTACCATATCTATGATTGATGGCGTTGCCAAACACCAGTGCATTCTCTTACTTGACCATTTCCAAATTTGCACTGTACTTATTTATAGTTTTATGAAGAATTGTAATACAAATCTTGTTTTAATAGACCATTCATTTTCTTTTCATACCAGCTGTCTTAACATTGCTCTCCACATATCCTTGCAGTGAATTTTTGGATTACATTATACAACTGCAGATGCATTTATACACGCTTTTCGGGTCTATTATGTTCTTCTAAAGAAGTAAACACCTAGGGATATCAAATTTTATAATTAAAATTCAGTTGAAAACACATCCATCCACAATTTCATAAAGGCTGACTAGAAAAGTTGTATTACTTTAATAGATAAGCTAAATGAAACTGAAATGACAGAATAAGAAGAATTCACCTCACACCAATGAATGTGCACCTTAAAAAAATTGAATAACCCCAAGGGAGATGTAGAAAAACCAATTCACCAGTGGAAAAAACATGCTTGGATTAATTCATTATACTAGACATGGGTCTTATAATTCTTCAAAACCTATATGAATTGCCTGATGTAAGGTGGGAATTTCATTTACACTGCACTTCAAAGGTAAAACATATGGCTTAAACTTTTACTCGTATAGTATTAAATTTAAGTTGATTTCAAGGGTGCAAAGGGTAAAATAAACTCGGAAAGCAGCAAGAGGATAGCAAGTGCCTACCTATTAAGTTAATTTTCTTCAAAACAGGCAATTAATGGATTTCCCATAAAATTTTCTATTTAAAAATGAAAATTCATGCTCAAATTACTTAATGTGAGATTTGAATACTCGGTATGGCAAACCAATAACATTGCATATCATTATGTGGAGTTTATTGCAGTGATAAGGCAAGGTAATGTTTGTTTTATATAAATTGTTTGCATGAAAAATTAACCCATTAAAAAAAGAACAATGTGAGAGGATTATGAGGAGGCACACATGAAAATCACATTTTCATAGGGCACATTCAAGCTAAGTTAATGAGGTAAGAGTTTCCCGCAATTGAGCCAATACTTAAAAAACTTAAAAGGAAATTGAGACGATTTTTTTGCCTCCTAGAGATTAAAATTTTTATATGTTGCAAAGCATTTTGTGTAGCAGATTTTGTGCACATTGGGGACACTGGCATAACCAATAAAGCAAAGGCTCATGCAGCCGGGCATGGAAGTCATGGTTCTACCACCTCCCATTTTTCTCATGTTTCCCATTTCATACATCACAGACATTTAAAGAGAAAACTCCGTTGCCCATCTATACTTTCTTTGCCCTGTAGAGCTTTAGTTGTGCCAGTGATCAGGGAGCACCGAAAATAAATAAGGAGATTTAAAAAAAACAATATAATTCAGTATTAAAAATAATACAGTAACATCACCAGGCAGAAATACTATCAAGTATATTTCAAAACTGGCAAAAAGTACACTGCCAACAGTGTCAAACTCCTCACAAACCACTAAAAACAAGACAGGCAGGGTTACAATGGTAACTACAAAAAAAGGTTCAAGTCTCCTAGGAGAAGGGTGTTAGGAACAAGAGCTTGCATCACGCCAGGTCAGACTAGTGCCAAAGAATTTTAACCATCACAAAACATTCCAACAACAGGGGATGAAAATTGAAGAATATGAACTAAAATTAAATAACAGCAAGGTCACCATAAATTTTGGATTCACAATTTAATTTATCCCATTAATATGGCGTATAAAGCCATTCAACCTCATAATTTGAGAGAAATAAAACATTAAGTTAAATGAAAGTATATAACTGCAAAATGATAAGATTGAAAGACTAATTGTGTAAGACTTTTAACCCTTTGGCTGCAGATTTTAATCCGTACCAATGTTCATGAGCATAATTTTTACTTCAGAATATTCAGAAAATTTCCACAAAAATTAAAACATGAACGAATTTGGTCACATCATGCAGTGTCACCGTTTGTTTTAAAAATACCTTTTTCAAAGAATAGTTTTAGTAGTTCCGGGTAAAAAAAATAATATTTTATACTGGCATTTTGATCTCCCCAGCGAAAGGGTTATCGCCTAGCTACCCATTTTAAAGCTTCCTTTACCTTTTAACGTATTTATTCAAATCTGATTTATATTTCTGTCAAATTATATTATTTATTACACACTCCATTCATGTCAAGTACCAAATTTATATGAACATTAACACAATTGCACTTCAGGTCATTATTATGAATAAATATTATGAAAACAACATTTTATAAAACTCTTCGGAAGACACGTGATTTAAAAGAGCAAATTTAATCCACTTCATCTCAACCACATGGCATATTTTCACTTTCCATTCAAATGTGTGCAAAAAAGATAGAAAAATATATATATATATATATTGATTCATACAGGCAAACTGTAAATAAATTCATTTCCTAATGCTTTAGTTCATATAATCATGTTAAAGGGACATCATTTACTTACAATATCTACAAAGATATGTTTATATCAATATGCATACTTTAACTTCAACAAATTGTAACAATTTCTTACATGATCAAATGAAGGATTAAAATAATTTTTGTTTGCCCATCAAAATCATGTTATTGGTGGGAATTATTGCTTTAGGAATAGTCCTTGACAAAGAACAAGCAAAGCTATAAAGTGTTATCATTAAGTATTAATTATTATAGATGTCCAGCACATTATGTACAGACCCTTCTCATTTAAAGTTCATCACTTCATTACAGTAATTTCCATCATAAGCTGAGCTAATCAGGAAAATATTGAAAAAAAATCCACTTGTACAAATTTACTCACTCAGAAAAAACTTGCGATTGTTTCAAAAGTCCATTATGCAACATTCCTGGTAATATCGAGAATACTTTATAAAAGAAACCATTCCAGAGGTTTATATTTGTACTAAGGAGGTGTATATATATATATGCATTATGGAATAATTTGCTATTCTAGCAATACTTCACTCTTAATTACCCACCAGTAGCATTATCTATTCGTGAATTAAAGGATGGAAATATAATTATGCTTTCAAAATGTATACAAGAACTATTTAAAAAGGATCCAAGCTCAGACTGACAAGTTGAACGATTATCAGGACTTCAAGTAATTTACCATCTCAATAAAAGAACCTACACTAAAGAAAAATTAGAGATATATATTATGTGCATATTCATACATATTTTATTTCATACATTAAATTAATAGTGGTTTCAAAGAAAATTTCCAAAAGGACTCAAGCTCTGGTTCCTGCCAAGAAGGCTAGCTCAATGAATGGCCTGAAATGTTGGTGATTTTTAAATTTGCAAATTAAGTGCATTCTGTAATAGCTTGCATGCATGGCATAGCTGTCAAGTGAAACCTGACATGCAGAATTGATATTTAGGGGCGTGCAAAGCATGATTTATTCCAATTAACAGAATTTTAAATGAATCACCATGGACAAATAATTAACAAACTGATTCATTTCATTTTCTCCAGCAAATGTAAGCAAAACAAGGTAAGAACTAATCACAGTGATGAGTGAGTGGCAGAGAAACAGTATTCCTTCCTAGGTTTAACTCACTCTGCCCTCTCTTCTTACTTGCACAAGACTTGATGGGTCCCCTAATAATCTAAAAATTGGATTAACTTTTACATACGTAATGGATGAGCAATTTTGTTGAATATTTATCTGACTAGGGATGCTATATTTCCTCATTTTTATTGGTACATCCTTTATTTTCCGAATAAAAAATAACATTCCTGAACACTCGAGAATTTATATAATAGTCCCCAATTAATTGATTCCGAGTAAAATTAATATTCTTGTAATACTACTTATTTCTGTCAAAATAAATGCAATTGACTTTCATAAGCATATGTAGACTGCATAACCTTTTTTCTACCATCAGTTTTTCTTTTTTCATGTAATATAATAATCCATTTCATAACTTATTTCGTAATTATTTTGTTATGAAAATTTATTTAAATCAGGCAAATGATCTCTAGCCAATTTATCTTACATATTACGCATTATTTAAAGGCGATTATGATTTCCAGTACCTCTATCTCATTTCAACCAATCAAAACATGGCTAACCTATACATGGGAAACCGAATACTAGTGAGCTCTTAAAAAAAAATATAATGGGTCACAAAGTAAGCTACCGGAAGTCCTGATACAATATCTTATTATAATGAATACAACAACTGAAACATGAGCACTCAAAATTTCCTTTGTTTTCATTGGGATGATGTCTCATTAAACTGAATATTAAAATTGTATCCACCCGATTATTAAAACTTGTCATTCCACAACAGTCGATGAATACTCAAAGAATAGTCAATGCTAACATTACAGAATCTAAGCCAACTAGTGTGGCCATAAGATGATTTCCTTTATAAATGTGTTACATTAAAACACCATTCAAGTGAAATTAATGGTCGCCAAACACAATTTGAGCAGCCAGAACTCTATTCTACACAACCTGGCACCAATGAAATCTGCATTATCTAAAATAACAGATACCAAGTAACAGAAAATTGAACAACATTGAAAGTATCACCAAGCTTAATGGTCAAGTAAATGTAAAGTATAGCTACTTTTTTTAATTCACCAGTCATACCAATTGCATATATCCATATGATATAAGAGAATTTTTTCAATCGGAAGCTCAAATTGAACAATATCCTCATTTTATAAAACCACTTTAGCAGAGAAAGTAGGATCACCATATGTAAGTAAATACGATTCATATCAAAACCAAAGAGTGAATTACACGGAATGCATTTCTGTACGATCACTGTAATATGCAAAAGTGCAGCAATACAGGCTGGGAAGCATCAGTGATTAACTCGTGCATTCACTAATGAGCAGGATCCAATGGATGACCTGTTCCATCCAGTCCATCTTGTAGCATGACTTCTGGAGAGTTCTTACCTGGGGGTGGAGACGAGGAAGCCACTGATGTTGAATGTGAGGAGAATATTGACCCAGTGTCGTCGTCCAAATCATCTTGGCTGCTTCTCAGCCGACCTTCAATAACAAAGCAACACAATTCAACTGTTACTGCTGCAGTAGCAAAAACATTACTAATGCATAATATGGTAAAACATAACTTTAAAATCATTCAGGTACACATTTACGCTAAAACTGTTGCAAAACCATAATAAAAAGCAGCAAACAAGATCAATAGACACTAATTATGCTAACCTTCACAATACAATTGGGGACATTTTATTAATATGAAGGTAGCAAACAGACTATTGTCATTACGAAGAAGGAAGAAGCATATTAATTCATTAGAACAGTGGTAAAAAATCAAAAAACCAAAGGAATCACAAGGGAAAACAATACCATAAGGTTGCTCTAATACGTCCATAATATATTTTCTGTGATATCAGAAGGCTTTAATCCTCAAAGCTGTATTTTCTTCAACAGCAGTTAAATGTACTCACAATTGTTTATTATCATGTCATCCTCTGGCAATAAACCAATAGTCTTGAAAATAAGCATTTGAGAGTGGCTTAAATACACGTAAATCATATTTTAATTATATTGTCAGAAGAGAGGTTGGCCAAGACAAAATATGAAATGTACACCTTCTTCCAGGAAAATATTACCACCTTGAAAAAAAGAAATTTTCTAATCCAGAATTAATAATAGCTTTACCATGCTCTTCAAGGTGTCTCCAAGCAAAGGCATACTCTAGGTCAAACAAAACCTCTTTTGTCTAATACTTAGAAAAAGGAAGGATATGCCATGGTATGGAAAGGGTAGGGATAAGAGAGAAAACACAGGTCTGAAGGACAGAAATCAATGTAACTTAAACTCTACCATCACATGTGTTTACAACAAAAAGGTCAGATGAAACACGTATACCAAAGAGGAAAGAGTGTAAATAAAACTTGGTCTCTTGAGACTATGCAGTAATCATTACAATTTATTGTTGGAGAAACTTTTATAGAACCACAGTTCAAAAGTCATGTGACGTGAGTTTCAATGCATTAGCGTCATGATCAGGTGAAGCAAAGGAGAATGCAATTCTCAGATTCATCTCTCAATAAGGAGGGGAACAAAAAGAGGTGAGGACAAAAATGAGAGAGGAGCTATGTAACTGCTGCTGGGATGGGGGAACAGGCAAGATACAAATATTCATTGGCAATGCTCACTCCAAGATCCCTAATGGTAATTGCACTCAAAGCCAGTATGTGTGCTGCTGGAAAAGAGTGTGATGAAAGGTGGGGAAATAATGGGTAGCCAGCCAACATCCATAGTCTTCAATAAATTTCGATTTTGAACAATTCAGTAATTCCTATATCTACTGTGATTCTTAAAAAGAAATCTCATGGAAAATATAGCCACCCAAATGCATGGCTTAATAAAATGATTCTCACCTCAGTTGTTACATTTTCTAAGATTCTGACTGTTCAGATGCTATGGCAATTTCACCTCAATTGCTGAGCATAATATTTTACAATGAAAATTGAATAAAACAAAAAAAATTCAAAGGAAGGTATACCCAAGAAAATTAGATGCACATTAAGAGGTGATGGGCAACTATTAAAAATTTTTATCGATCATGTTGCTTACTGGATATTATCTGAAGTTCAAGTGATTATGCAAAAGATGTATTGAAGCCTTGGTGGAATTCAAAACAATGCTGGACGGAATGGAATTTTTAAAAATGCTGGAGCATTTCCAAAAATATATCTGTAAAAATTCAGTGAAATAACACTAAACATGCTCACCAGCAGCTCATATGCTAGCATCTGGGTACATTTGGAGCATTAGCCCAGCATATGTACTTGCATTTCATTGGTACTAAACATCAATTTGGTGCATAAAATGCATATTTACTGCATTCATTTTCATCCTTGGAATAATTTATGCAACCCACACTTTAGTTTTGGACTTTGGAAAACATCACATAGCCACATAATTAAGGTAAACTTTTGGCCATGAGAAAAAATCTAGGGGATATGGGGATATCGACTGATAAGATTATTGTACATCCAAGTATAAAGTTTTTTAATGATTTTTGCATTCCATACATTAAATACCATTTGTATAAGAGAGAGTGAGAGAAAGCAAATGAAGCAGTTTCTAGTACATGCAACTTACGCTCCCGAATTACAAATCAACTAGTCAGTGAAAATAAAAACTCGTGAAATGTACCCACACAAAAGACTATTGCTTTCCCAGGTTTAATTCACAGTATAAACCATGATGGGTATTTTTTAAACTGGACTTTACTTATATGAGGACATCCCCGATTTAAAAATTCCCCATATGCAGTATTTCCTGACTAATGACTTGCCTTTATTTAAGGTTGTTCGAAATACATACATTGGCAGATAGAACAAACGAACTACTTCCAAATATATGTTAGATTTAACCATTTATTATTAATATTCTAAATCTCCCTCACAAACACCACAATGTGCCCAAGTCAATGGGATGCTAATGTGTAAATTAGAGAGTTTTGGAATAGACTTACTGCCAAATACACTAGCATGATTTCAAGACTCATTTCTCCATGGTAAGCATAAACAATTAAATGGGAGCAAATAATAAAAAATAATATTTTGAGTTCCAAACGGGTTGTATCTTATGAGGCCAAACTAGGTAATATTTCTTTAAAAGTCATGATTCTTTAGCTATTTTTGATGGGAAAAATTTATTTCCAAAAACTAAGTGATCCAATGAAAAAATTGGACTTTTCCCTGAATATTCCCCAGACTGATCAGACCTCCCAGGACTGATCAACTTTTGAACACTCGTTTTACACACCGGGGCATTAGGTGTTGGAGCTATTGAGCAAGGAACCAACCAATGACTTATTTATAGTTCCTAATTGAAGAATCTTGTTGCTCTCTAATGGAATGCACTGCTTAAGTTCACTACATTTATAACTTATTCATCCCACGACTTGAGAAATCTACGGTGGTCAAACATAAGAATAGTTAGAACTAGAGTTGGCTAATTGGAGAGCAAATCCATTAGGAGAAATCGTAATACAGCAGTAAAATTGATACCATTGGCAAGCCAAGTCAATTATGGATACCATTAATTTCTAATATATTTGAAACCAAAGGAGAAGTATCATCAAGATATCAATTTATTTGGAGGAAAACTGACCTCAGTTGTGAATTAGCCTTAAATTAAAGTATTCAGTCAGAGGACCAATATAAAAATATTAAAAATAAAATACCACTGATAAAACAGAAATATCATGAAACTCAAAATATACCTGAAAATGCATTGCGACAGTTAAAACATGAGCATAGTAAACTGACTGCAGTACACTTATTTATAAGGGACAAGAAGATTAAATTAAAGTAAAATTATGACAAAAATCATCAACTGCAGTCCTTTTTACTAATTGCAGGTTAATTGAATGTTGGTTAATATAGGTTAATGATTCATATTGTTTATGTACACTTAGGAAACTGTACACAAGCAACACTAATAGTCATTCCTGATCCTTACACCCCATGATAACTCATCTCTTCATAAGTCATGACTGTGAAGAGGTTCGATTCTACCAGCTAATACATTACTTTGAGGGTACTTCATGATGAAGAGCTGCCAAAGCAGTAGTAGATTCTAAAAGGAATTTTGCTTAAGAGGGTAAAATATTTTTGGAATGAGGTGTACATGTCATAGTTCATCCAATCACTACATCAGTCATGTGGTTGCTTTATCAATCAGAGAATATGATGAATCTACCTTCCATTTGACAAATTTTTAGCCTATGCATACTTTACTCATAGAATATGTACCATGTGTTTCAAACAATATGCGACTACTATAACTTCAGATTAAGAATCATCGAAAAAGAATACACAATACATATGTAGCTCATTTCAAATTTACAAATGCATCCTGGCTTATATAAAATCACTGCTGTGAAGAAATCGATCGAAATAGAACTTTAAGTGAATAAATTACACTATTAACTACCAAGTGAACTGTAGAAGAGCAAAAAATAGCTCTGAAACAAGAGAAGGAAGAAAGGATTATTTATTTTGAATTATTTTGAAAAGAAGATTCAAAAAAGGGATGCACCAGCCATTCAGACCATTACTAATCCAAATGAGTAATGATTTTACATTGCTAAATTCAAAATGAAAAAGGGGCATGCTGGTATACTTATGCAATATATAACAGTTTTGCAAACAATAAATCACAATAGGTTAAGAGTAAATTGCATATTGATTACCACCCAACATAAAATCAGGGTTTCCAAGTTTGAAATCATAAATAATGATATCCAACAATAAAGTATTAAAAGTCAAGATTAAATTTTGACAATAATTATCAACTTCATTTCAATGGAAATTTCTTTTGCCAGAGGAAAACAATGGTCTAAGAAAAAAAATAGGAGGGTTTCAGAGATAGTTTATTTCAAGATTTTTTAATCTATCAAAAGGAGAATTTGAAGTTACACCATGTATGTGAAATATACAAATATGGCTTCACCTAACTTTAGAGACTGTTATGAGTCTTGTCTAAATGAGATCAGGAAACCCTGAAATGATTGAGGTTAGTAATTTTTCTCAAAAACATTTACAGAGCAAGATACAATTTACATAAATCAAAGACTCAAACTCTTGCTTGAAACTCGCCTTTAATTACTGAGGATTTCCAAGTAGCCTCCACAATAAAGTACTCATTAAATATTTCAAATTTGAAATTGTATACTCCCATGTTTCTCACGGCACTTCAACAGCATTATATCTGAAGGGGAATTCCAGAAGCAGCTAAATCAATCATCTAAATATTTCATGCAAATGACTAGCACAATTTGTCAACCCTACTCTATAATTTGCAAAAAAGTGAAGATAGTGTAAATTAGTTGCTTTATGGTACACTGTTATTCAACTGAAAACGGTTCAGTGGTTATTAATATCTAGGATTACACTTTTTTATCTAAAAATACTAAAATAAGTATAAAATAGATTAAAGAAAGAATTAGGTCAGCTAAAACATGAAGAGCAATTTGATACACATACACAGTCACTATGCATTGGATAAAAAAAACTGCATTTAAGTCATGGCAGACAATAACATACTTAAAATCTGATCTCGACAGCCTTTGAAAGAACTGTGTGGTGAAGTTTCGTTCAGTAAGATGCATGCAAGATAAGATGCCCAATAGACAGCAGTAATTGGTTAGCAGAACCAAAGAGTGCCCAGTGCCAAGTTTTGCCTTGTGCTATAAATTTCAGCAACAGCAGGGTTATATATAGATTTTTGTGCTGATCCATTCATTTAGAAGATTTTTGTACCAATTATTTATGCCAAAATGTTGCCACTTTAATTTTATTTACAACAATTATTATTACTTACTTAATAGGAATGGAGTCAATTCTATGCTTATCGATCATAACATATGCAAACGCATATCCTGTAAGATTTTTTCACAACTGACTATAGAGTTTGCAAGACAATATCTACAAATGTTTTATCATACCTTACACTAAATTAAGTAGTGAGTATTTTATATACAGAAGTCCACAGTCAATAATGGATGCCATCCTTATGACAAACTTAAGAGTTAACAAAGCTGTAGTTGAATAGCCACAAAGTATATGAGAATTGGGAGTTAAGTTTTACTAAAACAGCTATGAATGGGTTTTAATTAGGTTTTACTATAACAACTCGGTGTTTTTTTACATTATTTAACTAGCCAATAATTTGCATAGAAATATTCCTTCCACCACTACAATAGTAATTTTGCATTTTTTTTAAACCATAGCCTCATTGAAAATTATTTAGGAAGTTATCATCTTTCAACTTTCAATCTTTTTTTATTAATTGTACCTGGTCTAATGCTAAAATGTATTATAAAATACATTTTAAAACCACCAAGTTAGCTACTAATTAAATCAAAATATCAATACTTTTTAGACCATAACATAATGAGTCTAAATATAAAAAAGAATATTTTTATGAAAAATACAATTTGTCTGAACAAGCACTCATGAGTGTTTAAACTCAAAATGTAGACGGCATGACTCAAGTATTTCAATGCTGTTTCTGAAAATTTTTAAGGTAAAAATTACAGGGTCTGTACAATACGTATCATGACTGCTTCGCTATAGCCTCAATGAAGCGGTGGATGGGTGTCCGACCAGTTGGCTAGGTAGAGGGGTCCTCCACCACTCAGGCGCACTTAAGTTCAGTCGCCTCCGGGCATGTGTTGAGACAGGAGGTTGATTTTTGTGATGTGTGATTGTTTGTGGTGTCATCGTGCCAGCATGGAGCACACCGTCGGGCAACGCTTTGTGAAGTTGTGTGTTAAACTCGGGAAATCCACGTTGGAGACCCTTGAACTCATTAAACAGGCTTATGGGGATGATGCCTTGAGCCACACAAGAGTTTTTGATTGGCACAAATGTTTAAGTAAGGCCGGGAGCTCGTCAAAGCCAAGCACCGCATCGGATGCACAACGACGCCAGACTCCCGATGCTCAGGTGGCCAAATGAAAAAAGTTTTGGACTCTGATAGGTGTTTAACCATCACCCTAATCAGTAAGGAGACCGGCCTTTCAGTCAGAACCGTCCACACCATTGTAACAGACAATCTTGTGATGAGGAAAGTGTGTGCGAAGCTGGTGCTGAAAGTTTTGAGCGAGGAACAAAAACTCTCGCGGGAGGAAATTTTGCAAGAAATTTTGGACTGCATCCAGGAAGATGAAGATTTTCTCGACAATGTTATTACCTCAAAGGATAGCTCAAAAGGAGCTCAAAGGACATCAGTTCGAGTCCATTGAGCTGGTTCAAGCAGTGATGACACAGGCTCTCAACAGTATTCTGTAAACCGACTTCCAACGGGCTTTTGATGAATGGCAGAACCGCCAAACTAAGTGTATCAATGCAGGAGGAATGTCTTTTGAAAAGTAATAAGTAATTGTAATGATAACTGCAATAAATTTTGATTTTCGGAACCAGTCCCGTTGCTTTTCGTACGGATCCTGAATATCAAATACAAAAATAATTAGTTCCCCAATCGCTACCTATTTAATAATAGTCCTCTACAAACTATAGCATGACCTAATAAATTAAAGGTGGGAAGAGCAACATGTTGTAAACTAAAATCATGAACAATGCTTGTGACACCAAAGGAAAAAATTAGAACTCTGCCTTGGATATCCACTAAAATAATCATGGCATTACATAATTATTTTGAAACTTTGTTGATTACTGACAATAAATAAGTAATTGTAACAATTTGGGATAAGTGAATCTTTTTAATTTATAATTTTCCTTAAAACAATTGAAACATTACAATGCAACAATTTCAGAATGTGAAAATCATTTGCCTTGACCAGGATTTGAACCCAGATCCCACAATGTCCGGCCTAGTGCTTTAGCCAGTTAAGCTATTGAGGCATCCTCTTACACTCCGAAATTTTGGGGGCTCTATAATGGGGCAAGATGTTTGAACAAAATACTGTACATATAAATGTCACAGGCATTCGCAGTCAAGCGAAATGAAAATTTTAAGGATTTGGGGTTCCCAATGATAAATTCAGTAAAATTTTTACCTATCCAATGTGTGCCTGATGATCAGAGCTGAAAATTCTCAAATTTGCATACATATTTTGCCAAAGATTAACATTAGCTAAGATTTACAAATAATTTAAGGACTAAACTAACATGTTCATTGTTTCAAACTATTACAGATGGTACCAGATTATGAGATTAACCACAAGGGAAAAGACCAACCATTTAGGCTGAAGGTAGGAAGTCCATTGCATGAATTATCCCCACTGGAATGGAATTGCAGTCAGTGACAGTAATCACTCTAGGGTAGTAACTATGAGTGATCTATGAATTGCCCAACATCAACGCTTCCATTTTAGATTTACCCTCCATACCTTAATGCAGGAGTTGCACTAGATGGAGGGGGCCACCGAAAAGAAACAAAACTTAGTGAGAAACAGCACCAGATGTATACATGATACTGATAAGAGAGCACCACCCAGAAGAAATGGGGAGCATGAAAATAGGGTTGATCCTATATTTACCTTCCTAGCTTTTTCTATGATTAGGTGGGACAAACCTTTAATACAGGATACCTAATCTATCCTGTTAACACTTCCACTGCTAATGGCAGAGCTCTCACTATTGCATCTAATATAGTAAGCCCAGTAAAAGATGAATCTTTCCAAAGGCACTTAAATATTCTCCTGCACTTAACTCAAATTGTTGATTTAAAATCGCATAGAAATGCTTCTACCAAGGGGTCAATACCTAGGGAATGAAAATATAGTACCACTAGCTAGATATTAGGAATTCTAGACTTTAACCAGTTTGGATAATGGTACCCAATCCTGCTTCTACCACCGGGTAATTTCTAAATTGACGTTGATTGATGAGTTGTGACAATGATTTGACCATTCAAATGCAGTTCTCAATGTAGTGCTATTGCTCATGTAACAATTTTCTCAAAAATATACAATATTAGTAATCACAAGTGCACTGTGATGTGTGATACAGGTTGAATATAGGTTCCCAGTTACAAATGCTTGATTTCATACAGATATGATTTCTGTCAATACTTGAATTTTAGAGTATTCCCTAATTTAGATGCCCAATAATAGAGTGCAATGGCAAATGAGTTTTCACAAAAAATAAATGTGGAGTTTACCTACAGTAAAAATATGAATCAAATTAATATACAGTTTACAAAGTTAACAAAGGGACACATATTTCATTGTACATTTGCATGCAAAAAAGAATAATTACGACTGGAGCACATTAAATTCCAAAAGATAATAAATTGAAAAGAATTAATAAAATTATAATGCCGGCCTCAATCATAAGATTATCCATAAGCTTCTTAGCAAAGTATATCATAAAGAAAATTCTTATTATTGTTAGCTATCATGGTTTGAGGGCCCACTATAATTTCAAAAGCCCTTCATGAGACACCTATCCATTTCCACTTTCTTTCCCGCATAGCCAAACTTTTCCCACTATAGCCTACACAACTTCATGCTACCCCTCAATACCTCCAGCTATATTTCTGCCTTCTCCAAGTTACCCACAACGTTCTTTCCTACTAAAACTCTTAAGACTAAAGTTTTATAGTAACACACTAATACATTTTTGTACCCCTGTGAAAAACTTCTCCCTGTGATTCAGCATGACCTATTCCAGTATAAATGTGCAGATAAATGAAATGTACATACAAAATAAATACAACATATATATTAGATTGTGAGATCTCACTATTAAACTACCTAAAAATAGGAGTGGGGGCAACTAACTCTGAAAGGTTAGTACAACAGAATTGATATGATACCTTCTAATTTTTACATATTTTAAAGTGGAAGAATTTAAAAGGTGAAAAATCGGTCAAAACTATTAGGCATAATCCTCAAACCACAATCAATTAATCATGCACTTATAGTCATCGTCAGACATTGGTAATTAATACCATTCATTGCTGATTCATTTTGAAATTTTGAGTAACAAAACAGATACAGGAGAAACAACAAAGTATAAAGATCGAAAGTACTTTAATAGAGTGAAATTCCATATGGCAAGGCTAAAGAATAAATAATATGATATACCATTGTGAAATCATGTTAATTATATTGTGGATGGTTAATTTTGGGTGTATCCATCAAACAAGCTCTAAATACACCTTTTCATATCACTTTTTTCAGAAGTGCATATGATTTAGAGTCAAATATAGTTGTCTTAGTCACTTCATAAAACTTATTCATCACTTTCAAAATAAAAATATTTTTTGAATTGCCATTATCAGCATATTAAAATTTAAAACCAGTTGGTGCATTGAAAACAAGGAGGAAAAGTAAAAACTTTAGGACTACTATAATAGATTTTTACTTCAAAAATAATTTCAACCTCTTAAAATCTTGATTTATATGGAAATTAAACCTCATATGTATCACCAAGGCACAAACTTCACAAACATCAAGAAATACGCTCACTGATAATAATAAAAAAGTTTATGATGCATCAATTCTGTAAAGTGTGGGTGGGCATTAACCTACCTCTCAGTCCTGCATTAGGTCTCCCATTTGTCATGCCACGGTAAAGAACAGACTCTAAGTAAGCCAGCCCATTATTGTTAATTATGTTAAATCCACAAAGGAGTTCCATTTGCTTCCATCGGTACACTCGTTCCTGGAGTTCTTGTGTGACTTCATTTAAGGAAGTTCTGAAAATAAAAAATAACAGTTGAATTATCATATTTAATACATAACTAACTGAAAATTCTAAATCCATGTACATTGCAGCAAAGCTTCCCTTATTTGTCATACAAAATTATTAACAAGGATGTTGAATGAACCAGATGCTTAATATACCAAGACTATGCACAGTGTTAATTTTGGCTTTAAAAATTAAAAGCAAAGTTTTGTCGCTAATATGATAAAAAAAAACTTAAAAAGAAACCAAAAAGAATTTGAGAGGAAGTTGATACAAAAGTAATTATCAATAATTTTTTATGATATTCTACATAATGAGTACAAGGACCTATGGCAAATCTAAGGGAAAAGAAATAAAACACTAAAAAGAATAGAGTAACTAAATTAACAGCATATGATGGAGGATGACAAAATGAAAAAATAGGTGGAAATGGTGTACAATTACATATTGTTGTGTAATTATGCAAGCAAGATAGCTGTCCTTACCCAAAATAACACTAAAATATCAAGAACTGCTTTCAGATTAGTGCCATATTTCAAAAACACCAATAATAAATCAATGATGATTGATTCAATAATACTAAAGATAAAAATCACAAATATTTCTGGGGTTACATTAATGAATGACTGAGCATAATATTCTTTCAATAGCATTTTTACACAGATACACATAATGACCAGGGATACCAATATACCATACAGTAAATTCGCGCAAATCTGGATGGAGTCTGGCCATTTAATAAGGGTGGTTTCTTAGGGGTCACAAAGATGGCTGCATTCAAGTATTTTGCCAAAAAATACATTTTGCATAAAAGTTTCCCTGGACATGAAAACCATACTTGAATAATTCAGCAGTTTTCCAGTAGCAATGTAAATAATGATTAACTAGTACTTCAAAAAGCAAAGAATTCACTTGTTCAGCAAAATGCCATACATAAATAGTCATGACACATTTGTTTATGATTGATGATCAGTTCTTGCCATGTGCCTTCGTAACTTCCAGAGCACATACCTTATCATATTGAGTTCTTCTGGCAGTAAAAATGACAAATGAAAATGGCATCAACAATGTGTGAGGCTAAAAGAAAACACACAACAATGAACATTTTAGACAAGATGAAGATTTTTAAGAAGTTGGAAGCCTTGGTCTTTGTCACAAGTTTCGATTGCAAGTTTGGTCTAGCTTAAAGACTGTCTGACCTGAGAAAGAAGAATGAAAAAATCAAGGCATTTGCTCCTAGGTTTAATCTTAACTCCCAGAATTTCAACAGGAAGCCTCAGAAAACACCAAGGTTACCAGAAGGTGAAAAGCAGAAAGAAATCCTTCAGGGGTAGGCACAGCAGCAATTAAGTAATGTATGAATTTAAGGTACTGAAATTCAAGATGTATTACAAAATATTGCCAATTTTTTGCATGCATGTAAAAAGTTTTATTTCAACTAGTGGTTGTTTAAGAGGAAAATTTCTTAGAGAATGAGTGTCTGGTGAAGTCGTTAGGGCTGATAATGGCCCAGCTGAATCATTTAGAATAAAACTGCATGTACTGATGGCTGAATATGATTTACAATTATGCCAAATGTATGATGCAGATGAAAGGAACCTACACTTGAGAGTTTTGCCAGAAAATACTCAAACTTTATGAAGTGAATTACAGGTTCCTGGGTCAAAAATCAGTAAGGAAACGGTCTCCATACTTCTGTATTAATGCAGATGGTACATTGGAGAGTATCATTGTGGGAATATTTCGACAACCATGACCCCTGCGGGAAATACTTTAAAAAATCCCCAGTGCTTTATAGGTATTTAGCAAATCTCTGGTTTCCCATAGTTAGCATGATAGACTGGTTCCATAATCACTTTGTTTCTTTAATTTTGAAATACCAAATCAATGCTCAGAGAGAATGAGATAAAAGCACTTTTGATTTTGGAAAACATCTCACCCTGACTTAGAGAATTGGCACAGCAGGGATGATGAGAACAATAATGAATATAAAATTACTATAATTTGAAGTAGGTACTTTAACTGGACTGATTCATGCAGGAAGGTGAAATAATACACTATTGCAAAGGCACAGAAAAAGATGATGTAAGAAGAGGAAATTGACTTTCACTTCACATGATTCGAGCATGAAGATTATCAGAAACTTTTGAGGACTGCAGAGGAAATCTCCTTGACTATTAAAAATTTTGAGGACTGGCTTTATGTTGATGAAGGTGATCTGGATTTACAAATATGAACAGAAGCAGATATACCTGAAAGTATTTTGGCAGTAGGAAATGTATCTTCAGAATTTAAAGGAGCCAGCTGAAAATTCAGTAAAAATCTCAAAGATCTGGGAGAGCTTTGATACTATTATAAATTTTATAGATGAAACGTTGGACATATGTCTCTATGCATGTATGTATATTGCAATAAATATCTTTTTCCCAAGTTTGATAACAAAATTAATTCTTTTCCAATTGTGATTGTTAAATTTTCTAATGATTTATATTTCAATAATTTTAAATCGCCTAATTACCTCTGCAATTTTTAATACACTTTGGGTTGGATAGAATTCATTTATGGAAAAAGACATCAACACCTACCTTTAAATTTCAATAATATAGTCATCTAACATGAGAAATTCATCAAGGAATAATCTTAACATGATATAGTTTATGTTATAATATTTATTTTTAAATAATTACATATATCATGAGATTGTTAATAATTTATTTCCACCCTAATGATCATGGGAATGATCAAATGAGTTCTATCGATAAAATTTATGGGGAATACAAGGGGATATTCTTTTTCAATGGATATTCAACACTTCCAATAAGTGAAGCTTGAATCAGTATAGTTTATATTGGACTTACCTTGCTTCTACAATACTGCGATCAACATCATCAATGGATTTCCCATGTGTTGACACAAATGCTCCCACTAAACTTGATCGCTTCTTCCTCAGTTTCTCACACTGTAACAAACAAACAACAAGCTGGACGTTAAATATAATGAACAAATTGTAAAATTTATGACTGAATCATTGTTTTTAAATTCAAAAATCAATTTTAGGAAGGCAAAAAAACCTTCAAGTAAGAAATGGCTTGAAACTCATTTTATGACTGGTCATATTAAGTTTTCGATAAAACAGGATCAAGCTTAGCTTCACAGTTTTCTCCATTTGTATGCATAAATTGAACCTGGCATTTTTAAAATATCAACATATATTCTAAATTCTTCTAGAATGGGATATTTAAAAATTCACATAAAATGTTATGAGTTTTCTCGGCCTGAACAAATGAAATTTATCATTATTAGTTGAATGCTGAGGGCTTCCGACATGACAATTTCATTATTATCAATACTTAAGAATTTTGAACTCCCACTGGAGAAGCCCTCAAGATAGGCAACGGGTGATGAATGTATTACCATCCTCCCTCTTCAGACGCTTAATGATGCCATAAAATTTGCTGTTAATTGCCAATTTTAGGGAAAATTTTAAACATAAATAAATTCATTAACAAAGGAAACAACCACCTAGTATTTGAACTGTATTTTAGTCAAATAGTGAATTCCAAGTGTTTATTCCACCATAGCACATGATAATAATTGGGCACCAACTACTTTCTAACCATCTCAACAGCAACTATCACTGTTTTAAAATATATTCAGGGACTGGTTTTCTGACAGGTTTCAACTGGATGTCCTCCATCACATTTGGTCCTGACCACTTTCTTTCACTTGCCAATAACTTGCCATTTCTTATCCCATTAGTCATTCCAATTCTTCTTCTACCCTTTCCTTCAATTTTTCCTTCTATGACTTTTCATAGCAAGCAAATTTGGCATAATAAATGCCTTAACCAAGATTTCTTTCTCTTGTTGATTACTTTCAGCAGTATTCCAGTAGTTCTTGTAGTTTTTAGGGAAGGTAACCGACTGCTGAGGTCATTTACACCATTAGGGATGGACAGGAAAGAATGAAGGGTGGAGAGAAACCAGGCATCGGCAATAGCCTACTCTTAACGAAAGGCACCAAGGGGTCCAGAGTTTAACGTCCCATCCGACAGACCGCATACTCACTCACTCAAAGTGCTCTCCACAAAGCACATCAAGTAGGGATCGGGAAACCACTGAAAAATATCTACTGCACTTGGGATTCAAATCCAGGCCCTCTAGGTGGGCAGCAAATATGTTAGCCACCTCACCATCCCGATCCCTGCCGGCGGCTTCCTTCTTTCTCCTATTCTCATCAGCACTTCCTTATTTCTCAGTCCAGTTCACTGGAAGCATTCTTCTCCACATCATCATATTCCAAAATTCCCAGTATTTTTCATCTTTCATTTGAACTGTCAATTTTTCTCTGCTCGTAGACATCATACTCCGAAGAAAATATTTAGCAAATCTCTTTCCTAGTTCTATTGGTATTCTACTAGCTTCTAAAAGACCTTTCATCTTTTCAAAAGATATCACACATACTTGTGGATATCATCTTCTCAGCAATGCTTCCATTCCAAGTTACTAAGCTCCCAAATACAGAAATTATTTCACTTGCTAAACAGATTTTCCTTCTATGGGTGCCAATGATTGCTGCAAAGCTTTTTATATTGTTTCTTCTACCACCAGAACACTTATGAAAGAAGCCAGGTTTGGTAAGGAAAAAAGTCATCTTTCATCAAGACAATGGATGCCCACACACAAAAATGGCAAAAATACAAGGACTAAGATACAAATTGTTGCCACATCCACCTTATTCACCTGACTTAGCACCATCAAATATCTCCCTTCCCCAAGTTCAAAATTTTCCTATGTGCACGGAGATTCTCTCAAACAAAGAACTAACAGCCAAAGTAGACAGGTATTTTGCAGGCCTGAAGGAATCTAATTTTTGGGGTGGGATCAAGACATTAGAACATCCCTGGACCAAGTGCATTAGAGTACAGAGAGACTAGATTGAAAAATAAAAAAAGTTCACTGAGGTAAGTCGTTTATTTCTGTTCCATTCCAAGCACTTTTCAAATTACCCACGTAACTGAAAATTTAACAGCAATCTAGTAAGAGGTGAAGCTTACTAAAAGCAAATCTTTTCCAAGGACCATCTCTTGGATTATCTCAGGAATTCTTGAACGACCCAAATATAATCAAAAGAATTTTTGATAGACCATAATCCCTATCTAACACCGTTCCAATACCTATGCCATCTGTCTCATAATTTCCTACACTTACCACCACTATTAGCTTTTTTATTTTGCATACAGTTCTTTCATTATTCTTTAATCCTTTCTGTCAATATTAATATATTTTAAAATCCTCAGCAGCACATTCCAGTTGACTATGTGAAATGCTTTCTCTCCATGAATGTCAGGGATATACTGATAACTATCACATCTAACATTTTATGGCATATTGTCCTAAGACACTCAATGGCATCTTAGGCTTCTTTACCCTTTCTGAATCCAAAATGGTATTTGCCCACATTCTCTTCAATTTTCCTTTCTATTCTTCAAAGCAAGAGTCTTACTTCGGTTTCCATAAAGTAATAGATAAAACTGATTGCCCTAAAATCTTGCAATTCTTTGCATTAATTAATGGATCTAAAACTGTCATAACTGTTCAAGCCTAATGCCCAAGGCATAGACTAGAATGCCATTGACTAGAATGATTAATCTAGATATTGAATTAGATTCTAATGCTTTCAAAGCCTCAGATACTACTAAATCACAACTCAATGCTTTCTTTTCCTTGAGATTTTAAATAACCATCTCCACCTCACATATTAATATATTTTGCCCTCAAATTCTTCATCACATTAGCATTTTCCAGCATCGGCCTTGCATGACTTTACATAAGCATAAATGGGTGACTCTGAATGTTATTGAATAAGGTAATTTACAGAAGTGACCACAAATTGGGAAAATCAGTGTGGTAATTTATGGAAACTGGCAGGATGATTTCCAGACTAGCACATTTATAATCACAAAAACATATAAAAACACACACACATATGCACTTATGCAGAGACTTTTCAAACAAGAATTCCTCCACTGTATATTTAGGCTTTACTCACAGCTTCTCTTGCTTGAAGTAACTGTTTCTCAGCTGTTGCTTTCTTCTTTATGTAAGCTTTGTTTTCTATCTCATGCGTTAACTGGAGCCAATGCTGCAGGCCAACTGGTGGGGACCAACACCTATCTTCCAGCTCACCCTCTGCCCTTTGGAGCTCACCACGCAGCATCTATGAGGTAACATAAACAGCCATGTAATATGAGGGTTATTCACACCTGAGATCTGTATCAACATAACCAAATACATGCAGGGATATTATATACAAATGATGTGGTAAATGAGGAAAATTAATGAATATATTATGGCACCAACAATAGCTATAAAACAAGTACTGAACACTTCTGGCATTCATATTAAGGTCTTAAATGCTTCAAAGCATTGATGGCAATAGCAATCATTTTTACATTGAAATTAATAAATAGCAAAAAGTGGAGTTTTAATAACGAAATTGTTGACTTATTGGTTCTCAAATCAGAAAAACAACTGCAGGACTCCTTGATCCCAGTGTAGTCCCTTTCCAAATATATCAAAAAGAGTACTTCCTTATCTTGCTCCATTCTAATTCCTGATGCTTTTATCACCTATTCCTTTTTTCCTTATGACATGCATGCTTTATAAAATTGGGTCCAGAGTCTAACATAATTTTTAGTAAATTTCTTTCCATAAAGCTTGGGAGCAAATCATACATGGCAACAACCATTTAATGCTTTTTTAAATCTAATAGTTGATAATTTAATCTATATGTTTTGCCAGTTAATACCTTACTTTTCACCCTATGATAAGAAATGTCTAAAAAATAGAAAACAATGGTTAAAAAATATTAAGAGATATGCATATAAATAATAGAACAAAATATCATCATTTTCATTTTATGGTGGGGATGCTCATACGTTGAAGAAAGAGCAATAAAAATCTCAAGCATCAGCACATGTTTAGAACTGCACAACATACCTCAATTTCAGCCTTCAACTGCGATACCTCAAGGTCGGAATATGATGTTCGAAGTTCACTGGGATCTCCTGCTTGCTCCTGCAATCGCCTTTCAAGGTTTTGCTTTTCAGTTGTCACACACTCTTGTTCATGTCTAGCACGCTCCAACTCTTTCTACAAAAATAAAGAACGCACATGAAAGCACTCATGATGCTAGAACATGACACACTTATATATTACCAAACAATACAGTGGAACCTCATAATAGAAGCATAATTCATTCCGTAATCTTTCTCAAAGAACGAAACAACTTTTTCTAAATTAAGTAATGTAAAATATGATAACATATTCATTGCCAAAAAAGAATAAATTATGTTCAAGGTTATTAAAAAAAATTAGTGAATACATTTTTAAAGATCGTGGATCAATTTGCTCAATTTGTAAAAGCAAAAAATAAACTGTTCATTACTTATGATACCTACCTAATTCCTTTTTACAAGAAAGCTGTTTAGAGACATTTGTTTTCCCTGATGCCTGAAAATTTGGTAAAAATGCATCTCAGAATTGTCAAATAAATTTATGGTGCGCATCGCCACTGCCTAATTATGGCAATGTCTTGTACTCATGGTATGATGCAAAAGCTTCCCGTGACCTCCACATCTTATTTAGTCTGCTGTTTTGGACTCATCCACTTCTTGAGGGCTTGCAGAGTTTCTGAATGATGAACAAGCCGGGGTTTGATTTTCGAATTACATGTTGCATTTGCATAAAATAGCAGCTAGAGACGGCCTTTCATTGGCTTGTAACCGGGTAATGCATTCTCTTCTCCTGTTACGTGTAGAAATATATGCTTGCTTCAGTATCTTCTTCCAGAAAGACCCATCTTACAATTGAAACCTTTTCGGGTAGGTAAACCTCAGGATCAATGAGTTTCTTGAAGTCACCAATGAAGTTCTTGAGTATACATGATGTTGAAAATTTGATGACATCAGTCGCGTGAAATAAAATTCTATGAATAGTATTAAGTATTTTTCACATAATCACTTGGCTTATTACTGGAGGACACTGGGACCCTAGAAAGTCCACTGATTTTATACTTTATGGAGCCATCGCTAATGGAGATACATTACATTTTTACTGTTACCACCAGGTAATATAGACAGCATAGGTGTGATTTAAGGGAAGAAAGGGTTTTAACTTACATCTGGGCTCCATACTTATTAGCATGAATAAAGCTTCTTAAACCTTTTATGACGCTTTGGCTTTGTCCATTAATTTCTCATATCAACATAATGACAATATCCGAAAATCATACACTTTCACCTTATCTTTTGAGTTATTTAACAAAGTATTGCTCATAGGCTGATTGTATGTAAAATGAACCGACACTCATTATATTTCTATACTTAAACATTATTTCATTGAGTATTTTCACAAGTTTAGCCAGAGTCAATCCAATATAATTTCCACTTCTCATCCCATATGAGTATTTACTAATGATATCACAGTTGGTATTCATTTACTTCTGACAGCAGAACATAATGCATGTAAAAGTTATTCATTACATTGTATTACTTATGTACTAACCTGTAAATCTATTAATGTGCACTCAGCCTTCTGCAAGCTCTCCATATCCTTCATCATCCGAGAGAGATGTTTCTGGGATCTTTTATTTTGTTGATATGCATACCAGCATCCTCCCATAGCTACCACCAATAAGGTAACTAATACCAAGTCTTTCATATGATGGCTGTAATCTGTATATAAATATTGAACAAACAAATTTAAGAAGCATATATATGTAATAAGTAAAAGAAGTACATTAAAATAGACATAACAGTAATCAAATCCTCTCAACTCATTACTCAATCTTGTCCTCATTACTAACTTAAAATATTCATCAATATCTATTCTCAAATTCCAGGTCACTTCCAGATGAGCTATAAACCTAAATTCGACAAGAATATGAAGATCTAATAGTTACATGATACCGAAGTTTCTATTTTTGCATTTAAGAGACATACTATTAATGACTAATCAGAGTGCATCTCAAAAATGGGGGTTTGTAGACCACAAGTGAAGTATCTGAATTTCCAGATACCCATAAGAGAACGGTCCAATTTCATGTTTGGCCACTGATATCTTAATCAGGCTCAATATTTCTCAGATATTTGAATTAAAACATACAAAAGGCAGTTTAAGAACACAATTATCATATCCCAGTAAATGACATAGAAAGTTAAGAAAATTCCAACCTTACATAAAAATACCAATGGTTCATAAACTAGATAAAGAGAGAAAATATCTGTTATTTTCTATAAACTATTATGAGAAAAAAATGTCACTAAAATACCTGAAGAATTTTAGAATGCTAATTATTGCTGTTTGGACATCTATACATATCAATAAGTATTTCCTAATACCCATTGGGTAAATTTTCTTAACCAATGCCACAAGGTCTATTTAATGACTACCACTACCATTTATCATTTTGTACCATCACCTGGCCTGTAACAAATGCTATATTTCTTATGTTATTTCCATTTTTTAAATTGGAATATTACTTAATATTGATATTTTGTCTACATTAATTAATCTACTAGGTATCTTTGGTACTTGTATACCATCTTTTTTATGCATTGCAAATCAGGATTCTTATTAAATTCTAATTTAATTCTCAATAGGAAGTATGTATCTTTAGGTAATATGTACCCGAATGTGATGCTTTTTTTAGAATTGTGGAACTAATCTATGCCTTTCTCTTTGTAAAAGGGTTATTCCCATAAAAAAATATATAACATTTCACTTAATTTACCTCATTCAAATAACCAATGGCTTGATGCCCAAACTGAATCATTGACTAGATAACCACAGTTACACAATTAACTTAAGTTAATAATTGAATTTGCTGAATTAAATAAGTAAGATTGAAAATGAGCATTACCTTTAGGAGCCCCAAAGAGGACAACATCCATTGCCTTCAGTGTGATTTTCTGTTTATGGATGGGATCATGGATGCCCAGGACTTTGGTTAAGTATTGCATGTTGTTTACAGCAAGCCTAAAACATAAGAAATGTTGGCATTGAAAAATTACATTTTAATTCAATATGCATAGTTGACTTAGCGGTATACTTCAATAGGTCACTCGTACATACTATGCATATCAAAGTTTGGTTATCTTTTAGTCATCAATGGGGGAGATGAAATTAAATGAAATGCATGACAAGTAAATGATGACATTTAAAAGAGCTAAGTCTTGCTAATTCTTTTTATGGACAAAAAACTATAATAAATTTAACAACTCATGTAGAAAGCCATTAGGAACTCAAAAACCATAAAAAATCTGTATGGCTAATTAGAAGTTGAAGGCCACTTCTTAGGCCCAAATATTTTAAAGGCTACAACTAATATGAATGAGTGAGCTAAACACTAACCTGGGTAGACTTGCACCTGTTACATGATTTTTTACAAAATTTGGAATGTACTGCGGTAGCTCTACATTTGTGGCAAGCCACTCGGTGGTTTGCTCAACTGTCCAGTTGTGAACCTAAAATTGAAAATAGTATACATAAGTTGTTGTTGCTCCTCTCTCTCTCTCAACCTCAATTTTCGAGAATTAGGCTGTTTACAGCAGGAAGGACTTGATGTGATAGGTTTGCAGAGCTGGAGAATGAAACTGGTACCATAGCATACAGAGAGTTTGTCTAATCTACATGTCTGTTGATTATTTACATATTTGTAGAATGTAGTCCTGTGTTTTTGTTTTGAGAATGTAAACAAAACATTTAAACAAATTACCTTCTTTTCTCAATGTTTCAGAACCTTTGAATTGTTAAAGTCAAGACCAATATCTTTTATTTTCTTGGCATCATAATAAACCCTACTTGTTTTTTTTTTTATTTTGAGAGTTCCAGAAATATTTTGCCATTCCATTTGCCATTGCCATTGTGAAGGCATTCAGTGCATGGATGGGAATATTGACCGGCTGTGGGCATTGTGTGTTCTTTTTAATTGGTGTAGAACTTAAAAAAACATTATTTGATATGTAGCTCACACACACCTTCCTAAAAAGCCTACTACAGCTACTAATAAGTACAGGCAATACATAAATAAGGCAGCATATTTTTATTTCCATCTTGAGACAGTTTTTATCACTTAATAACTTAATATACTCATACCTCAATGACATCTCATACTTGAAGACAATTCTCAAGTTTTACATTTGCTTGTACAGGCATCTCCCAGCCATTATTTATGATGTTAAGTTTCTAAAAATTATTTTAAGTATAAAAATATTTCATTTCATGCTTTGATATAATATCTTTCCCTTGGAAAGTTCTTTCAACAATTTTCCTTTCTAAATTTGTTCACTAGAATCGATGAACATGAGTGGATATTTCAAAAAAATAATTTTTTATGGATAATGATTATTTGTATAATCAACAATTTCAGGTGATTGAGGAAATAATTTTATCCAAAGCCAAATGGCCTAGTCAGATATTAAAAAAAATTAAATCATTTAATTAAAAAGCACCGTAAATGTGGACTCAATACCAGTGATTGAAGTAAGCAATGCAGTGATTGAATTTTTTCTTTTTTCATTGAAAATCTTGTAATCTCTTTAGAACAGTGAATGGAAAATCTGTCAAGGGATTCAAACTTTTTTTCCAAAATTAAGGTTTCAGCAATGGGGCTGCGGTGGGCAAAAAGAAATATGGTAACGTGATCAAAGAGATCCTAAAGTTGGGAAACATTAGAATTCTCTAGGACAGAATCACATGCATTAAGCAAAAACATACAGAACTGCAATTATATACATGAAAGACGAGGAGGAGGTGCAATATGGATGCAATTAGAAAAAGAGAGCGAACTTCCCATAATAACCTAAAACCAGACACTTTTTTACTGAGAATGCCCCAAAGAAAGAGCTTCAAGGTTATTCAGGTACACTTTTCAAAAATCATGTGACAAAGCCAATTGAACAGCTACTTGAGCCAACTAAACACAAAAGGAAACAAAGGACCAAATAAGGCAAATGTTTACGAATTCACAAAAAGAACCCATAAAGCATAACTACTCATTCAACACTCTGCCACATTAATTAATTATGTGCTCCATGCCCATTATGATGATTTAGCATTTTGAATGAACTCGCAAGAAACCCTTAAATGACAGTGACCCAAATTCCTCATTTTGCACATCGTATATATTGAAGACATGGCCTCACATCCAAAATTTGCAATGATAAAAATTAAATGCTAATAAAATAAAATTAGCTAGATATCAGAATGATTATGGTAGGCATCTATAAATCAAGAGCATTAACACCAACGTGAATGCCTTTTCAACATGAATCAAGTTTTAGTTTTGCCTGATGCAAGTGATTGATGTATTCAGCAAACAACAGTTACCTCTGACCGAAGCCATGCATCCCAGAGTTCTTTGACGGAAATATGCATGTCATCATTGCGATGGAAAGCTTTCTGCCGCTTCTCATACCCTTGTTCATACTTGAGCTCTTCCCGCAAAAACTGCACATGGAAAAGAATAGGGTACATTAAACTTCCATAATACATTTGAATGTCAAATTAATGTCATAATTTAACCAGTTACATTAAAAAAATATTTTGTACAATTATATATACAAGTGGGTCATGGTAGCCCAGGGTTTGAGCATTGGACTACTGGCCAGAGGGCCCAGGTTCGATTCCCGGGTAAGCCTCTCTGGGCACCTGCAGCTCCACCCAAGCTTTATGATTTTTCGGGTACCAGATCTTCCTAGGAAACCATAACCAGCACAGGAAAAGGAACTGTACCCCCTACCCTGATCAGTGAGTTTCAAATGCCATCGGGCTTAGTACTGGCTTAACTCCATCACCAACCAATTCGGCCTTCAGGTTGATTACTGTGTTTATGGTTTTTTTTATGTATACTAATGAAAATATTAATCCCATTTAAGCATTATCACCTAAATAGAAACACTTATGAATTGCTCCACCCATTATGTGATCAAACCCCATATAAATATTGAATTATTTGAACCAGCAGCACCCGTCTACTAATCCCACCATCAATAAAATGTGAAATCACAATTACACAAAGACAATTAAATTATATCACATAATAATCATATTGGTGCATGTAACTTGTTTTTCATTGATTAATGATCTGTAACATTAGAAATAGATTTATCAGGGTGACATTCAAATCACCACACAATGTCATAACTGTTCTCACATTAGGTGCAATTACTGCACCTAATGCTACTGAGTTAGTTCTCTTATTCCCAAATATTTCCCATTTTTTCTTATGAACATTCCATCCTTGTTTCAGATTATTTTTCCTGAGCGTTTGAAATTAACTAAGTATTACTTTGCGAAATAATATTCACCATTTTGCATGCCAATGGCAACAAAAAGTCAGTCCTCTTAGTTTTGGCTGCAATAGGGATTTCATGTATGATGCACTTAGGCAATCATGACCTTACAACTAAAAAGAACATTGTTCTGATCAGGAATTCCCAACTACAAAATCGAATACTACTTATAAGAAACTGGTTCTTCTAACTGTTTATTACTAAAATTTTAAAGAAAGAGTAATTCAAAAATGTTGTCATTTTCCTGCAGGAGTGGCCAGCCTGAGTACCAAAAATCATCATTTTAACAAACATAGAGTTTTCTGAAATTATTTAGAAGGAAAAATGGTTTATAATTCATCATTTAGTGTGCTTTCAAAATGCAAACAATGAGCCATCAGGGGGATCGAGACAGTACGGGGGCTAACGCACTGGCTTCCCACCCTGAGGGCCCAGGTTCAAATCCCGGCGGTGTTGAATATTTTGCAGAGGTATCTCGATCCCTACTTGAGGTGCTTCGTGGATGGCACTTTGAGTGAGTACGCCGTCCGTCGGATGGGACATTAAGCTGCAGACCCCTTGATGCCTTTCGTAAAGAGTAGGCTAATTCCGACGCCGGGTTTCTCTCCACCTTTCATCCTTTCCTGTCCATCCCCTATGGCGCAAATGACCTAAGCTGTCGGTTGCCTCCCCTAAATATTACTACAACTATGAGCCATCATGTTGTAGCATGCTTCTGTATCATTATCAATTAAATGGTTTTGCAAGCAAAATATAACAGGATAGAGTCACCCAAAACCTTTAATTCTGTCCAAGGATTTGATTGCATAAACTAAATTAAGATTCATCAAACAATCATCAGCTTGGATGACTGAATGATTTTTCACAGAAACAATTCCAATCTCCATCACTTAAGGTACCACGAGTGAACTCCAAATTATCACCAACAACATTTGTCAGATTAGCCCCAATGAAGAAATAATTATACGTGCTTAATTATAAAAATAGTTTATTCTTATAAAGACTTAAAGTACATCATTTCATGCAGGCTAAAGGCAAACCAATATTATCATGCTATAAATATAAACTGAAGACTTGCATGACAAAGTAATAAGTAAATTGCCTATCCTAACCATTTTCAGTTTAATAGTGAAATTCCAAATTAACAGGGGTATTCCCATTTAAAAAAGGTAAATTTACAAATTAAAATCAAGTTTACATATAAATTTACACATTTAATTAAGAGCAACACACACTACCAAGCTAATTTAATTAAAACAAAATATTATGACATTTTCACGGAGAAGAGCCAGCCAAATGATATAACATATCTAATAAAAATTATGCAACATATAAAAATACATAGAATATATATTCTAAAAATTCTGAAAAAAGACTGCATATCTTTTATGTGATAAGAATTTCGGCCAGGGGAACCAATGCATACATAAGGATTAAACATACCCAAGGATGAAATGGAAGGAATATATAGCCAAATCAGTTTCAATGAAGCAAACATGGAACATAAAAACTAAATAAGTACTATTTCTACATGTTTCAGTGTATACAATAACAGCTTAACAAAATCAAAACTCCCAAAGATAAAGGTAAATTAATTTTATTCACACTACTCTACATCCCTAAGAGAAAATTTGAATGATTCCTAATGACTGTTATCTAAGTACCACATGAACTTCCTTTTATTTATTCTACATTATTTCCTTCTTCATCTCTGCATACTTTCTGCCTACCTTCACGCTGTCAAGAGAGTCCACTCTCTTCCTTCCTCTACCCTGCTTTCCCAACATTCTTCCTTCTATCAATACTTTCAACAAACCACTACAATTCAATATTTCCTCCTGTCACTTTTTCCACATTCTTCATATTTCCCCTACAACAATCATATTTAAAACTTCATTTGGTCTGACTTATTTTCTCCATTTATCACCATATCCAACTACAAAGCATCCATCAACTCTCATCCTTTTACTCCAAAGATCAGGTTTCAGATCAATAAAGTGCTATGCTCCATATTAATGTCTTTCCTAATCTTTTCTTCACATCTAGGCTAAAACATAACGGACATAAATTTATTCTTAAAATGCAGCTGAATAGCAATAAAGACGTTTGATTTACTAGTAAACCAGAATCACTTAAAATTAACTGCTTTATTGATTAAAACTTCTATCGCACATGTCATAACATTCAAATAGTTTTAAAATTCAATAAACTATGAGATTATCACTTTGTGTAATTGCCCCACTAGCTGGTTATAGATACATCATGATCAAAGATGCTCAAGTCTAAACAACACTAAAAAAAACAAAGTGCCTAACATCTTTAGAAATTTTACATTGGGTGGAGCCAAGTTAGTTTTGCTTGCAGAAAATGTTGGGTAGAAAATTTTTGGCTCCACACGAGCTACCTTTAAATGGCCTTTTAAAAGCATGCCACAGAAACTGTCTCCAACATGGCCGTTATGCTGTCATAAAATGAATACTTCTGGAATTAAGATGGCTGGGCAAAATGACTTCAAAATTACATTTAAACCCAATTTTTCACTGATAATAATTTCAAGAGTAGATATATTCATAAAAAAATGTTGCAAGACACTTTTAAGCAAGTCATTAGATGATAAACTTAGAACCATGCACTATCATACGAAAACTACAAGGTCAAATATACTTTTACTTTAACCTTAATGTGAAACAAATAAAAGTAGTTTTAGTAACAGTAATGCCATTTTTCTTGTAAAACATAACTGATATTGATAATTCCCATGAAACCCAATATTCGAACAATATGCTCTGACATATATGCAGCAATAATAAATAAAGACTGACAACAGTGCTCCACTTATTTTGCAAATGCACAAAAATAAACAATGCATATTGCAAGAAGAAATCATGAACATGAATAGTAATGATCAATATGAACAGTTAAATTAAATAATAACTGTTTGTTCTGAAGTTAAGTAGGTAAGTGTAGCAATGAAATAATGTTAAATGGCGAGTAAAAAGCAAATGTACACAAATGTTGTACTAAGCATTCAGATCATACCTCATCTGATTCAGATAGGTCAACATTTCCATTTGCATCATCATCAAGTTGGCGATGGAGAGACCTTATTGCTTCCAACCCCAAGCGATCATTTGAGGCCAGAGCTAAGCATGCAGCATCATCATTGCAATTGTCTCCAACTAAAATTAAAACAAATGATCACATGTAAATTGAGGCAAAGAACAGCCGAGTGGAAGAGAAGAGAAAAAGACTACAGCTTTGAAATTAAGTGAAACAACAGGTGAGATGTGGATAATACTTCCAAGGGGATGGTGGGCTCTTGCACACATATTGCAACAGGAAACCAGTGATTATATTCACTAGAGTGCATTATACCAATCCAAAGATCGTTTCAATTGGCTGGCACCATTGCCTTCGCTGTTACTGCGGTGATAACAAATTAGTGCAATTAATTTCCTTTAGATTTCATGTTAACTTTTCATGGATTCAAATGATCATGATTTCTGATCTGACATGGTCCATATGTACATTTGCGATTAACAAGAATCTAAGAAAATGTCCTGTATAATAAGATAGAATCATAAAGGGAATCCTTGGAGAAATTTAGTAAGCACAGATAAAATGTAAAATGTTTTGGTTAAGTATATTGCAGCATTGAGGAGATAATGGCAATGAAACTGTCAAAAGATTAAATAAGCATAACACTCAAGGAATACAAAAAAAATATTCTGATATAATACAACGACACACAACTATGGCTGCGAGTACACAACACCATAATTCAAGCAAAAATATTTCAAATGAAAAGACAAATCTAGGAGGTGCATAGGTGGTTACTCAGGGGAGTACTGAATTGTTTGGTTGAGAGATCAGGTTGGGATCCAGAGATGGGACTTTTATACAGCCCAGTTGCTATTAACACAATCTAAGAACAATGTGAATAATGTATTTCTGGTGAGCTGATAGTCAACTCGATTAGACAGTGTAGTCTGGTAAACCATGCAGTCGAATAGGGAAGGTTTTATTTCGCAACAAAAAACTTTGCAACAGCAACGAACATACACATTGAATAAAATTGGGAAACAAACATGCACACACAATTTCATGAAATAATAGTGGTTAGGGGTAGTCACGCTAATTATATTAAATACAATATTGAAATTTCCCCAGCTCAGAATAATTCACCATATTTTTATTTACAGAACGATAAGAGTTGACAAAAAAGCCTAAAACCTATTATTCATATAAACGCAAACAGATATTTAACGGGAAAATACCTCTTAATAAAAATAAACAGCATATAACATGAAAGAATGGTTGGCAGCCACTTGATGACAGGTTGTCATTACAGTTGTTGGGCGGAAGATAAACTGAATTTAAACCTAGTTCCTCCCTACTTATAGCGAACTATTCAACAATAAGTACCTAAATAATATTTTCGCAATATCCACTGTACCATGAATGTCTACTGTCAAAAATTAGACCACAACAAATTACTTCAGAGGAGTATCCACGGAATTACCTAAAATTGGTAAGCGGTTTCCGCAGTTTTGATCCACTTACGCGATTCGTAGCTGGAGGTTGAACTGGGTTCCCCCTTTTCCGAATAATGTGCAGTACCTTTCGGGGTGTTCGCCAGACCGCCGGAAAATGATGTCCTATAACTCCTTTCTTGGTAGGTCTCTCGGTTCACGTCGCTTCCAACATTTTGAGATATAGAACTGGCAACCGTCACAATCACAAGCACTAAACTTTTATAAAATAAAGTCTGCATTATAACAGCAATAACTAATAGACTCTTCGATCCTTATATCCAGGGCCAAACGCCGTAACATTAGGGATTTAGTATGAACCCGTCAATTGAGCCGCGAAGTTATTTTGCCATTTGGCAGTTTCATTCAATTAAATTTGTTACGAGTGACACAACTTCAAGGCTGATATTTAACCTAAAGTATACTCTGCCAGTTGTTACGACCCGGAGTTCGTAGAAGTTCAAGAAAAGATATTTTTCGTAACTAATGTCCGTCGATACCAGCGCTGGAGTCGCTAAGTTTTCCAGTAGAAACAAAGGTGAAACGAAAATGCGTCCGACGAGCATTGATAAAATTAATGATTGACAGGGCCATATTAGAGGTATCTGGTCGTATTCTGTGGATTCATGATGAATGATAGGTACGTCCACTATATTTTACAACTCCAAAATATACTTTTCAGATAAAACTGAAAAAAGTTTGTGTTAAGTCCCTGTATCGTTCAAGCATAACATTTTCGTTCGAGGCCTTGACATGGTTCGAGCAAACGGGTAAAATTGAAGGTCTAATTTGAAGGCAGGCAAATTCCCTCATTTATCCCGTGGATTTTCGAGAATTCACAATGTGTGCGTAATATTTCAAGCATTTTAATATTTCCAATAATTTTCTGAATGCATAATTAGTAATAGCTGTCGAATGTTGAGGGAGATCGGTGCAGCTTCAGACGTGAAGGGAAAATGAGCCAGAAGGATTATTTTGAACATTCCAGTGGGCAATCATTTCATCCGCGTGTATATGTATTTATTTATCTTGATGGTTGGTACGTTAAATAATTTTCTTGAAAATTGCAACTAATTTGAGAGGGAAACATATTGGCAATTAGCATTTTCCTCTGACAATCGAAGATGATCATTGCATGACGCCGTCGTTATACAATTTTAAGAGGGACCGCTCCCTGGATTTTTTTGCCCTGATGAGAGGGAAGGGCCAATCTTGAAAGTGTTCTTGCTCCCCCGCCGCGAGTTAGAAATCGGTCACGATTAAAACAATCGGATATCTTAGAGATGCCCTACCCCCGTGATGTGTAGGCATAGCCGCTGCATTGGGTAAGGATTGTGGATTTCTTTCTTCCACGGACTGCACGCCCATATCGTTATTAAGGGAAGAGAAATCCTAGAAAAGACTATTTGAGAAAGGAGACCATGGTATGAATCAGTGATGCATTAATGTTTTCAACCCTATTAGTTCCAATTGGTTATAAATTGAGAGGGTTGATTTAGCCACGCCTTTTGGAGTACTGGTGCTCTATCGACAGATGATATGGTGCATACACACTGCGTGGCGAGTGTACCGGCAGACCCATGTCACCTTTCAAAGAACCAAATAGGAAATTTAGGTTTCTTTGTAGATGCCTAATCTTCGTAATGACCAGCCTATGCCAAATGGGGTAGACAACTTGGTTTGCCTAAAGGACCATTGCATGAAATAAAATTCCAAACAAGTATACGATAAAAATATTTATAATTGTTACAATAATTTAATACATCAATATAAAATGTTTCCTTGATATTTTACAGTCATTAGACGAAATCAGCCATAACATAACGAGCAATCCCCAAAAAATCATGGTAACGCATGCTGGTGGAGTCTTCTCAATAGCGAGTGCTGGCAAATCCACGTTTGATTGGTAGCGTCGGCTTTGCTTGCTGGATTTTTCTCAGTAATATCTGCAAAAAAAAATAAAGATACATTTTTAAATAAGTACTTGCATTTCCCGATGAGCAGCATTCTTATTAAACATTATTCCAATTCGTGTATCACAAGTGAAATTGTTCAATCATTTTTTTTTCATATGCTCATCGAAAAAGCAGGTAGCTTGCTTCACGCGATACTTGCGATGCACCGTTGGCTCATGGTGCTCTGTAACATTTTCCCGTTGCTCATTATCTCACATTTTTTGCGTATTGTAAAATGTACTGTTGAGTTATCAACTGCTCGCATCTCAGCATGATAAATTTAGAGGGAATGGGACTGAAGATATAGCAAGAAACGGGTGTAACTTTATAAGTGCTCAGGGCACTTCATGCGACGTTAATGACACGATTAAATCCTGTTTCTGACTTCCTATGTGAATTAACTTCCGACTCCTACGGAATTGGATTGCACGATTATTGAACGCTCTCTAGCAAACTCATCCTTAATTTGGCTGATCAGGATTTAGAGAAGAGTTTTTCCAGACTTTTTAATAATGATAGTACAATTGAAAAATCGACTAGAATGGATTTTTAAAGGCCCAATCATGAGAAAGGAAAACTTGTTCTTTTTTCACGAGATCTTAAAATCCGACACTAAAAGCGAGCTAGTGGTTGCAATTTGCGTGAAAAAAATAAAGATGTGAAGCTCTTTCCGTTCAATAAATTGTTTACGTGCATTATTGAAAATCTTTTATTTACATTGAGGAAAATAATTTATTTCCGACCCAGAACAAAATAATTCTCGAAGATGTTAGTTCTGATAGTGTTCGTGTGCCTCCAGGTGTAACTCAAGCAACCAGGCAACTCAAGCAAACCAGGGACTCCTATTTTTCCTGATGCATCTAATTTTCATGCTTGCGAATGCTTTTCACAGAAATTCCTAGTGAAGTCAAAGCATATCTTAAGTGACATCAAGAAGGCTCAACATGGAGCACTCTAGTTGTTTGAACTTGTGACGAAATTAAAAATGGCACAACGGTGCTTCCAGAAATGCGCTCGGGATCATTCTTTAAAAAAATGTAACACTGGATTGCAATTATTGAAATAAAAACAATATTTCGTGCCACAAGTCAGTTTATACGAGTATTTTCCTAATCGAATAACGAATGTGAAATTAGAGACATTTACGTATTTCAGCATTAACAGAATTAAGGACCCCATTTTCCTGTGAACATTGCGTGATGGCAAGAACTTACAAGTTACCTAATCAAGATCAATTCCCTTTAAGTTATTTCCTCATTCTGATGTCCAAAAATCTGTGGATTTGAGGAAATGTTGCAATGGTGGGTTATTCGCTTGTGGCTTCTTACGAAGCCTTATGTGGGTGGTTAACGTATCCTCGCATTACAGGGAGCGATTGAACAGCTTCTGAAGGACCGAATTGAATAGTTACAGCTTATTTCACCTTATAATGCCACCACCTTACATTGCTCTTTTTATCCCTGTGCTTTCTTTCCGCAGGAATATTATCGTATAACACCACAAAATGCTTCATATGCGGTCACCTTCCAAAACTAGCATCATAAATCGCTGTGAACATTTTACTAATAACTTGGCGTGAGAAGATAAGAAACGAATGGTTTTCGTATTCCAGCTATTTTAGATACTCCCGAATTCGCATTCATTTCGCATCGCATGTGATATTTCAGAAAATAATCGCCCGACGGCACAGCGTTTATGTTTGAGGTGGAACCCGTGGCCTTCGGGTTTCTGGCGGTGGACGTGACATTCCGATTCCTATGCACATGCCACGGAATTTAGGTGAGAACTTGGAAAACGTGAGATTTTTTACTTCGATGACATGAATGTTGCCAATACGTAGGGAAAACGTGTCACTACTTTACGCACGTGTTAATCCTTTTTTTACTATTGTTAATCGATAATGTGAATAAGAATATGTGAACGCCATAAAAGTGCTATCTAAACAAAATATTTTATTGGCTTTTCCACATAGAATTTTTTTTTATTTACTACCTAGGTTTCGTTATGGTATAACATCATCAGGCTGAAAGCTTAAACAATCTACAATGTGAGTGTCCTTTAAGTGTTACTATATATATATATAGTATATATATATATATATATATATATATAATATTAATAATATATTATTAATATAATTAATAATATATTATATATATAAACCATAAACAAAATATAATATGAAATATAATATTATATATATAAACCATAAACACAATAATCAACCAGAAGGTCGATTTGGTAGGTGATGCCCGGAGTGCCTTGCCCGGGAATCGAACCCAAGACCCTCTGGTCAGTAGTCCAACCAACCACTACCCCCTGGACTACCGCGACCCCATATGTATATATATATATATATATATATATATATATATATATATATATATATAGATTTTTCGGGTTCCAGATCTTCCTGGGAATCCATAACCGGCAAAGGGAAAGGATCCGGCCCCCCTACCCTTGTGTGAATTTCACAAGCCGTCGGGCTTAGTACTGGGTGAACTATACCATCACCTACCAAAACCGACCTTCGGGTTCATTACTGTGTTTATGGTGTATATATATATATATATATATATATATATATATATATATATATATATATATATATATATATATATATCCCTATATGTGGGTTTCAAGGAGGTAACTGAGATACATTTTGAATAAAGGTATTATTAACTTTCTCTCATGATTGGCGTTTTTAAAGTTGGGTTGTTTTATTGAGAACAAGGCCTGGATTATTTTTAGAAAGAGTGAGAGGTGAAGCCTGCAGCGGGTTGCGAGGCAGAGAACAAAGGCGAGATAGATCATTGTGGAAACAGTTTCACCTCCGTGATTGATCGATAGATTATATATCCTCAAATTTTAAGCTCGAAAAAAAATTCATAACGCGTTCCTTGGATGGGATGTTCTTAATTTGAGCAACTGTAACCTATCTGTAATCGTTTTCAATGGGTTCGGGCATTTATGTTCAAAGTCGCTTCTCGGATTGTAACCTGGAAACAATCCGGTCATCAAATAAGTACTTTATGTAAGTATCCAGCTAAGTAAAGCAGATAAATCTGTCACATTTCTGTGGAAAGATATTTGCGAGAAGTTTGGACCTGGAAACGTGCAATTTTTTACATTCAATCGCGCAATATCTTGATCATCGATCCTATCCTACCCTTTCGAGTTCAAAATTAAACTTCAGGCGTGAAAAATACAGAACATGTCTTAATTTCATCAGTACCAAATGTGATGAGGAATATTCACCATTTATTTCCATTTTGATGCCTATATGACGTCGGGGCGAAAATTATTAAGGCCGTAGGATCACTGAGTGATTTGGGTAGACTTTCATTCATTTGTTTATTGCATGTAAGTCCCAAATTACAGGACATCGTACTCTTTGCTCAAGAGAATTTTCGTGAGAAGTACTTACTTCAAGAGTACTGTTTTATGCTCACGAATATTTTAGAGTGTTAATTTATAATTCATAGTAGTAGTATTTAGGGGAGGTGACCGATAGCAGAGGTTATTTGCGTCATTAGGGATGGACAGGAAAGGATGGAAGGGTGGAGAGAAACCCGCCGTCGTCATTAGCCTGCTCTTTGCGAAAGGCGCCAAGGGGTCCGCAGCTTAACGTACCATCCGACGGACGACGTACTCACTTAAAGTGCCCACCACAAAGCACCTCAAGTAGGGATCGAGATACCACTGAAACGCCGCCGGGATTTGAACCCGGGCCCTCTGGGTGGGAAGCCAGTACGATAACCACCGCACCATCTCGATCCCCTTATAATTCATTTCGATGCATTCTGAGCATTTTTGTCCTAAATTTTCAAAGAGTAAGAAAATGTTGCTTTGAAATTGCTAGAGGTAATCATGCAATACTAATAATGAATTATATTTGGACTCGATGGAGCCGATGTACATGGATTCTTCAATTTTTATTCTTCCAGGGTGTCCATTTGTATGCAGTGCTAAAATAGCTATGTTTAATAGATTCCTCATGTTTAGTTCAGTTGCCTTAATAATGAAATATTGATGGATTAATGAAATATGAATGGATTTGTGAATGTTTCATGTTCATGCTCGTTGGAGAAAGTAGGTTTTCTAAAATAACTTTTCAAAACATTTAAAATTTCCGTCTGTCATTTGCCCAAAGACTCTTGAATCAATGAATAATAACGTTTTAATCGAATATTCTCAAACCAAGGTAAATATTTACAACCAAAGCTCAATAGTCAAGGATAGGTTAGTCTAACTGCTATATTATTTTAATATTTTGTTCAGGAAATTGTTTTACTCTCTCCAATGGAAAAGATAAAACGATTTATCGTAACGGCGTGATTCCAGTATAGCGAAGTTTCAAAGAAATTACATTTCTTTCTGTATATATTTTGCAAGCTATTAGTCATTGATGCCTGACCTGTTGACCCCTTGGCTATGCCTTGTTGTTCATAATTTAAAATAATAGTTTGGCCAAATTTAATTTGATGACCGTGTAAAATGGCTCTTCACGTCCTTACCTGGTTGGTTCGATTTATTTCTATCTGCTGCTTCATCCGGTTGATAGCTGAACTCGCTCGGTGAAGTACTGGTGGGGGTTGGTCAGGCCTCCTGGGTCTTTGCCTCTCGAGAATTTTGCTCAGCAAAATTCTGTTTTCACGATCAATTTTGCTTTGTTGTTCTCTTGTGAACGTCGTACCTTTCCTTGCCTTTATAATCATCTTGGATGAACTATTCGAACCGCTGTCAGAATTTTCCAGATTGTTAATGGCCTCCATAAGTAATTTCATATCGATTGAACTGTTCTGGTGATTTGATATTTTTTTCGATTTCTGTGGGAACACTTCACTTTCACTATCGGAACAAGTCGGACAGTCGTGCCGCTTCGCAGTGGATAACATTTGCGGTGAACTAGCAGATGTCTTCTCCTCGCGAGAACTTTCGATCTCGTTATCACCCTGGTCAAAAGCAATGCAACTCCTTAAGCAACGTAAATTACTCTTACTTTTTGTTGCATGATTCCTTTTCTCCAGCGAATTTTTATCCGCAAATTTTCTTAAAGAATTATTTTTCTGCTGCTGGGGTAATTTATCAGACCTTCTAAAAAATCTAGTACTATGCAAACCAAAACTTACATTGCTACGAACGGTTAAGTCCATGCGAGGATCGGCGAAGTCCTTCCTATCACAACAAGCTGGACGGCCTATACTAGAAATATTACTCAACTCGTCGCTAACGCAAATATTTCTCCTGTGGTGGCTTTTACGCGCCATTGTCATGGCGCGGGGAATTTTTGCCGACTGTTTATTTCCTCGATGTCTTAGCAACGCCCGCAATGGTGTGTTTCTGATGATCGATACCCATACGAAGAAGCCTAACTCACCCGGAAACAATGATTTCAAGGCCAAATCTGGGAGACTTCACTGCAGGTATCTGATTGTCATCTCGTCTTAGCTTCTTATGTTTTTTTGGTACGCCACATAACTTGCATCAACGCAGGGCACATACTTCTTCCTCGGAATTCGCTCAAATTAAAACACACTACAAGATGTTTATTTCAGAGTTGACTTAAACTAACACATTGAGTTTGGCATATTAGTTGAAAGGTTTGGAATAAAAATATTGGTCAGAATCAATCAAGCAAAAGAAAAAAGGAATGGTGCTCAATAGAATTACTTGTTTTGCTTCATAACTGTTCAGATAAAACTTATTGCCCAATCAGTTGGGAAGTCATTCTCTATTTTGACATGGATAATTACGTTTTAATTCTTTCAGTTGTTGTGCACACTTTAATTCCATTACTGGAATCACAATACCGGAACGGCGCTACGGCATAGCAATAATCCTGTTTCAAGTCCTCACTTCACCGGTAGAATATGTGAATGATTAGTTGTATTCAGTCGCGTTTCATGAATATCGTTGATTTAAGTGTAATAAGCATCTGTAATAATCGCCGTGAACAGCAATTAAATACACTTATGAGTGAAATAACCTGTGAGGAGATATTTAGAAATCCATATAATTATCGTGCATCATGAACTCATGCATTTCATGAAATAATCACGTACACTCATCCTGCATTATTTGGAATCCAAAATAGCGCTGTGTTAGCGTCCCCCCTGCCGGAATCCGAATATTGGGTTCGCATCCCACCGTGGGCTGTGATAAAACGGCCTTTCTTTATTTATCCTTTTAGTCCATATAACGTGGTGTAGTCGCTAGTTTTCTCCGGGATCGCCTTCTGACTCCATTTCTGTACCACTTTAATTAGTGAGTGGCTTTTCGAAACATATTAATTGCAATAGTTAAGCTCCACTATAATATTTTTGATAATTATTGTTACACACGAAATAGCATTTGAGTTTTCTGGATTGGTGCAATATTTAGCAAGTGATTAATAGCTTATATCAAAGGCATGAATTTTTGCGGGGTTAGATCATAATGGTAACCTTTCTCATACGAAGTATTTTGTATCATTTATCATCACTATTGTAATTCTACCAGCGAATGTTAATTTTGGATGTAAACATTGGCTTACCGCTGTTCAATTTCTAAGCCTCATCTCTTGAGACAAACTGATCCCCAAATTAAATTTTACTATTCTTCAATTCCGAATACCTTTATCGCCCTTCATTCTGTCCAACATGCATAACCTTTTCCTCCACCTGCCTCGCTTGCTCAACCTCTGCTTTATCACAGTCTTTTAACGTCCCATCGCCAATCAAAACCCACCCTTATTTATTTTTCCGGACACTTTGGAACATCTTTCAACAATCTTCTCACCTCCTCAGCCATACCTAGTATTTTTTTCGTTTATTTTCCATCCATTTTACTTTTTTCCGTACTTCTCCACACCCGATTCTTAAAAGCCTCCAAACAACGCGTATCCTCTTGTCTCAACGACCAAGTCTCCGCGCCGTACAAAACTATGCTCCAAATTCAGTAATATTTTTTTGGTACCATACACAAAGTCCCTGCCGCAAACTCCATCCTCTTTCAAATATATTCTCGGTCTAACATACTTCTTTTTTTTAAATCCCCACTACTTTGACCATCATGGATGATATCACTGCCGTGACAAATAAAACTGTCCTACCGGCTCAAATTTATTTTCTCCGATTTCAATGATTAACTTAGCCTTCCTGTTTCTCGATAATCTCATAAACTTTGTTTGATATTCATTTTTTCTCATCCCATATTCATCGCACCGATCGCTCGTATAACTTTCTCGGTCTACTCCTTCTTGTAGAAACATTCACTCCCCTCGCACGTATATTTCTGGTGATTCAGCACCTTTCCATTACCTCAACAGCTTCCGCCATAATCACTTTTCATTTACCGGAGAATCCCTTCCACATTCTTTCGTTCGCCCACTCCATTCCTCAATCAATCTCTACTATATTCACTCTGAGAGCTGCTAGAGTAACACATCCACTGCATTCAATCATCCTTTATAGTTATCAAGACATACTCAAGTTTTACTTCCATGCCATATTGTGAAGAGGGGTACACTTTTTGGCAATACCCAACAATGCACTGCCCTGCCAGCTAAAAATGTCTAATAGCATTCATTTTTATATATGTACTCCGCATTCAATCTCTCCGCCAATCTTCGAATTTTCTAACCTCTTCATTTTCTGTGATTCAAAGGATTTGTGATTTGGCAAAATGGATTCCGCGAAAGAAAAAACACGCGCGCCATTGATTTGAAAACTTAACTGACCGTGTGTATTGTATTTTGCACGTTAACTGTTTTACGGAACAAAATGCTTCCTTGTAAGGTAATTTTTAGGGTTAAGCGTAAAGGAGGCGAGGGTGTTTAAGTCGCAGCGTTGACCGAGCGCGCGAAAGGCACCCGGTCAACGACCGGGTCATGCGGCCGGCACTAGCCGATGATCAATACATAACGTAGAGATAGTGCACTCATATTTCAAGTCATCCCAGAGCTTCAGCAATTGGGGGAGTCAGTTTCGCTGTAGATTTTTGTAATGGCTTTGACGACGAATCCAGAGGTATGACTAAATCGACCGCGTATTTCGCATAGGCTATCCTTCTAAATATACTTTAGTGAATGCTCTTTTTTTATGCTCTTCGGTAGTCCCGTCCTTACAATGGGCGACTGTGAATCCCTATTTTCACCTTTCTACTTTTAATTCCCTCATGAAATGATAGTGTCTTCGTTTGTCATTCTTTTTTATTTGTTCTTTGATCATCCTAGGAGTACCCAGGAATTAGGTAGGTGAGTATTCCTGTTGGTAAGTACTCCTGTAGGTAGGTTATCCTGTAGGGAGGAATTCCTAGGAATACCTGCCGCTTCTGGTTCTCTTCAGTTGCGGTCTTAACAAATCATTCCGTCTCTAGCTTGCCAGTTCCTACTGACTCTTCCGTTTAGTGAGACACGCGGTATCTACCTTACCTTATCTGCTCTACAGTATGTTTCCTTGAATTTCATTTAATCCGCCCGTTTTGGCTCCAGTGTCTGCCTACTAAATTTCGACTTCTTCATTTCTTCTCTGGTCAATTGATAAGCTATTGGGATCAGGTCTTACATTCTCTAAACTTGGATACTCTTCTATAGAGTTTACTTCGTGATATTCTTATTGTTTCGCACAATTAAACACTCCATCCGAATGTTTCCACGTACAGCTGGCATGTTAGTAACTTTATCTTGTATGAGCTTAGGAGCTGCTTCAAGATAATCGCTTCAACATTAAACACACCAACACATCAGTTTTATTCGAGGCCTCGAATATAAATGTTCGAAGCAAGTCCCGCATACTAGATGTCTAAATACGTGAGAAAAAGTTTCGGTTTCACTTATAATATCGAACACGTCTTCCAAGAGTATCTCGAAAAGGTTTGTTTCCTATAATATTGCCTTAAATGCTTGGCCAGCTAATTTAAAGAAACTAGCTTATAGCAAGAGTTTACTTTTCAATATTACCTCCGCCGTTGCCTCGCCTAAAAACATATTAATAAATATTCTATGAATAAAATGTAAGAAATGGCGATAGGGTAATTCAGTCCGGCGTTGATATGAACGTCGCCCTTATTCGCGAGGCGGAAACTTCATTCTGAGATAACACTGTGGAGGATTTGTCTGAGGACTGACGAATCTCGAATTGAAATCTTGGCGGCTCCTTTGTCAAACATTAATCAAACCAAGGTCGCGTGATTTTTTTGTGATAATATTTCCATCTATGAGCTAATTTGGGGGGCAGAGGGAAGATCCCATATTCTTTTTTGGCACAATACTTGAGCGACATGAGTTGCATAATTTTCACCTATCGGCATAATCTTATGTTTCCATCTGTAGCTAATTGAAAGGTGAAGAATTCGCCCAGTAGAATTATTGAATTGCCTAATACACATGTTAAAATAACCTTAAATGTTTATTTAAGTTATTTATATGACTTAAATGTTTAAATAACCCACTAGAGAGGAAACCGGAAAACTTAAACTCCCCAGTCTAGGGATGAAGTCTAATTAAACGCGTAAACATAGTATACCCGTATTGTGTATTGTGCAAACGTATATTTTTTGGTAACAGAATAACAGGTAACAGGGATGAAGTCTAATTAAACGCGTAAACATAGTATACCCGTATTGTGTATTGTGCAAACGTATATTTTTTCCAATTTGTTAACTTAATGTGCCATGTATATTAAGCGATAAAATTTTCATTGATCTGATGTCAATAATGGGTTAGCGGCAGCCGATGCATTCTTTTTAAATGCTCACCTGGCCTATGTCAGCTTCTGCTGGTGAAAAAAGTGCTCCTTTTGGGAAGCAGAAAAAATCGAATATTCTGAACTAAAGGAAGGATTAGGAACACCATTCATATTGATTTTTGTGAGGTAATTGCGATTTTGCGGAACCCACTGCGCACAAACTCGTCCCATGCGCGAGTTACCTGTTATTCTGTTACCAACGTGTGGATGTTACTCAATGAAATTTTCATTTTTTTCTCTTAGTATTCTTAACTTTAATAGACGGTCTTCTTTCAAAATCGAACCAGCGGTGCTAATACTTACTTTCGTCAGAGCAGTGGCTGGAGCTCCGGGTCATATACATACATCATCAAGTTATGTTTCAGCCCTCCTTCTTCCTGTAATGAAATTAATAAATAATCATTATTTATACATATATACATATATATATATATATATATATATATATATATATATATATATATATATATATATATACACACACATACAGGAAAGGAACTGGCCCCTCTACCCTGATGTGTGAATTTCACACGCCGTCGGGCTTAGTACTGGGTGAGCTCCACCATCACCTACCAAACCAACCTTCGGGTTGATTACTGTGTTTATGGTTGGTTATATATGTATATACACATTCATGTATATGTATACAATTTCTATAATCTGCCAATGTAGTTTCTCATCCCAATTCCTCTGACGGATTTTCTCTATTCTTTTTCCAATACCATATTTCTCCTATGGATCACAAGTACTTTCAGTGCATTCTATATATTATTTGTTAAAAAATGCTTTAAGCTTATTGTTTCGAGTTAGGTGTGTAAATTTTCTGCAAACTACGCATGGCTACGAATCTAGAGCGATTTCCGAAATTGGAAAGGTGCTTTCCAGTGGAATTCCGGCACCCATAACAATATTGCGTGATGAAAATTTATGCATGGACAGTTAGACCGTTCATCAAGGGCTTTCTGCTGATGAATGACTTGAAATGATTCGCCAACTACTCATACGCTATGCGGAAAATTCGGTATTTAGGATTCATGGAAAAATGCACTCATGAAACAATTCAAGTGAATCTCAGACCATATTTACTGAAACAACGGTACAATTGAGCATTAAGAGCATAAGTGCAACGTAGGAGGATATTATTGTTCTGATGAGGGGATGGGATTGGTGTTGTTCACCAGATGCCACTCCGAAAGCGAAGGTTCTAATTCATGAGGTGGCGGATTTCTCGGTGGCATTCCCACCCCGGCCGAGTCTAGCCGTGAAGGAAATAGTACCAAATGGAAACCTGTTCGTCCGCTACTTCGGATTCCTTTTGAGCCCTCGTTAGAATCCCCTGCGCCGCTTAACCATGCACCTTCATCTATTCCGCATGACCCTACCTGCTCCTAATGAAACATTGAACTACTTTTACTCTCGCGGTACTCGGCCCCCATGGTGCTTCCCACAACTCTGCCACCGATCCCATCTTCTATTGAATAAAAATTAAAGGCTATTTATCTTATGATACGTGGCACAAATGGCAAATTCATATTTCACTTTCATTCTTGAAGTAAGCAAGTATTGAGAATTCAAAGTTAAATTCATACAGATTTTCCTCGTCCCGTTCGTGTACGCAATTGGCAGGCAATTATATGACTGTAGTAAAGTCAAGTAAAGTTTCAAGATGCTGGTACATGACGATTGAAGCAGCTTTTTAAAAGTATTGCCTGTAGTGATAAAAGCTGACGTGGAGGAAATGTGATAACCGAGATGCTGTCACGTATGTCTAGAGAGTGAGAAAAAAAGAAGCGACGCGAAAATTCATTTGGTAAACGCTTGCGATGTTTTTGTCCAATTTCGTGAAATAGGTGGACGAATGTCCAAGATTTTTTTTCAAAAGGCATGCCCAGAGGCTCTTGATGTAACGTATAACGGTGGCAAGCATTAGGGTAAAAATAGTGTTTTAGTGGTGTCACAGGCGTCGTCACGGGAGGTGGGGGAGGTGCAGGTGGGCTCTTGTCCTCTCTGATATCTCCCCAGAAAGGGAGACGTGTCCGTCCCCTGGGGGAGGGTTGAAGAGTGCACGAGAAGTTCGAAGAAGGGACAGAAAGAGTAGTACGTCGGTCACGTAACTTTCCGATCCCTAATTTTCGGGTGAAAAAGCGTCCAGGGTTGCCAAATTTCGAACCTCGTGACCCCATGGCTGTCGGAGAAGATCTCGTTTCCCGTGGAAATGCGACATTGGACGTAATTTCACTTCTGCGTGCCTTACATTTGCCATTACTTGTCATAAATTTCAAGATATGTTCGACGCCGTACCACCCTCAGTTTTCCATTCGGCTGACGGCTTCATTCTCACATACTTACTCTGAAGGACTTGTGCCATTGTATGTTACGCATGTGCCATTATTTGCAACGTATAACATACCCATAGGACGTCCACGAGATACTTAATGCGTTATAGTTGTTTTTAATACCAAAAACAAAAACCTTTTATGATAAAGTATCAATGACACCTCAGAAATATTAGTTCATGGCATAAAGAGCAGTGTTTCCAATTATATCTGAAAATATGTGCATCAATGAAATTTCGGCGAGAGAAATATTTAGACCCTTACGCATGCAGTCTCTTAGGGGTAGAAATATGATTGGCGGACTTTGTAAAAATACCCTGGCATAGTACTGTCATCTGATATAAACATGGTGAAGGCAAGTTGGCAACATTTGCGGAGTAGTAATAGGGAAACTATGGTGTATAAAACAAGTAGTGGGTAAATATTCGAAAGAAGGAGTGAAGGAACGGTGATATTTCGCGTCAGTTAGACATCACTTTGAATACACGTCGAACGTGTAGGACCATTAGCAGGACTCATTTACAGAATTAAGCAAGATGGACCAATATGGTCTTCATGTTTTGAGAAAATCGTTATGAACAAACATAAAGCGTCACATTGTTGTAAGAAGGTCTTGGTTTTGAGGTATTGGAAATACGAAGATTAGAGGCGCGCCTTAAACTTTTAGAAAAGTACATATCATTCGCGTTTATGCTGACGCAGAAGGAATAATTACATTGGTGTTCGAAAACACGGTGCTAAGCGAAGGCATATTGGCTGCACCACCGAATTATATTCGGAATCATCGTCCCCTCGCACCATTCCAAAACGTAATATCATAAAATATAATTTATCACCAAAAAATGATTACTCTAGTGGCTGCTCATCTAAAACCCCCTGCCACCCACCGTCGTGGTTACTTCCAGGGTTAGAAGTTAATGAACTCACTTCGCGTGTCCCTCTGGATGCAACTTATTGCGTAGCATGTACCGTACCTTTGTAGAATAAATCCGCTGATGATATTCAGTTTTTTGTAAAAAAGAGATGTTTTTAGAAAGTACCTAAAACCTCGTGTCTTCCTTTGTGTTCTAAAGAACTTATTGGGAAAAGACATCTTTGCCTGTTGATCGGCATATTACCCATATGCCAATGCTTTGTGAGAATATAAACTTTTTATAGTGAAAATGATTTTTTTAATAAGACCTCAAAATTAGCCCAACTGAAGCAACTTTTGCAAACTTGAATTCATGTAAATTAATTATCTCCTTCCAATGTGTTCCCCGTGCTTAGACTATTAAAAAATTTGCCCCTCGTATGGCGAAAGAATAAGAATTAGGGCGAAAGAAAAGAGAATTAACATATTAAAATACTTAGAGACAAAGAGGAAGTTACTATTTTCCGCCGTAAAATTCCATGTTCCCAAAAGCCTTACTGTATCACATTTTGCCTGTCTTAAGTTTGAGGTTCACAGGAGAAGGTCTCTGTTATCCCTTTAAATTGAGCTAATTATGGCGTCTTATTGTGATTTTTATTGTTTGGGATTAAAAGATTTAATTATCATTAAAATAAGGAGATTCTATTTTCATAAATTTTTTCATCGCTGATTTCGTCGCAACCATACAGATCCAAATTAGATTTTTAATGGACCCACTAAAATAAGGTCACTTTGCCAAGGATTTCTAAGGAACTACTATGAGCATTGGTACCTGTTTAATATTTCACTAAATATCCCTACATACTGCAATACAAAATTTATTTTTCAGCTCCGCATTCTTTCTACCCTCCTTCATGTCGTCCAAAATAGAATCGCTTGATTCTAAATTTTATGGCGAATTTTTTGGGACTTGAAATTCAATCAAGTTTCAGTTCAAATCTCGTTCTTTCTCCGAGTATCAAAATTTTCCTATTTTAAAAAATCAATGCAAGTTAATATTTCCTTAAAAATCGAATTTGTTTATGGGCTAGGAGTCAAATGAAAGACCAGATTCATAAAATATTTTCAAAGTTTCATTTTCCCTCATTTTAGTGAAATAAAAATATGCAGTTCGGTTTTATGGACGGAAATAGACAAAAATGCCGCTTTGTGCGAGAGCTAAATTTAATAGTGAAAAATCATGGGGAAAAAGGCGATTAGGACATCTTCGAGACGCTAACCCATTCCAACCTATGTACTAAGGTAATTCAGGCAATTTTAGGCGAAAAATGCGTGGAAGAATTTTTCGGTGCGTCCAAGAGCAAAAATTAGGCGGAAGAAAAAAAATGGCCAATGGAATTCAACCTTCACAGAAAACTTTTATTTGTACTTTTATTGGGTAGTTACTCCCCCCAGGTATTCTTTCGTAAGTCATTTGGGGTGATTTCTTTCGGTTCCCCTACCACTGTAGTCGAGCAAAAATTGCCTTCCAGGACAAACTGTCCGCTCCCTCGAGTTGCGTTAGTTTATGACTTTGAAATTTTGTGTTTTTCCAGTATCGGAACGCCCTCTGTGAATGTTTTAAATATATCAAGGCATGAACTTAAACGTCATTTCCGGTATAAACAAGAAAAATTGGATAGTTATCACTCATGAATACATTTTAAGAAAGCTGACAATCGGGAATCCCGTGATATTTCTCTGGTGACAGCTAAATTCTTTCATCAACTTTGATGACGCCGTTGTCTACGAAGTGCTAAATCAGATGACGCTTCCCTTATCTGATACGATATGAGTCTCAGTGATAGACTACTTAGTGTGGGCGAATGTTGAAAATTTCGCCTTAAAGAAAGAAGCGTCAGACCAACTGGCCTAGGGTTTTCTTCACTGGAATTTTTTGCACCCTTTCCATCGGTACTGTGTAATTAGATTGTTTTAAGGCGCACGAACTACTGACCTCATTGTAAATCGAATTAATCCAGGAAAATCTATTATGCCAGTGCTCACGACTTGCATACCTACCCAGAGCGAAGTACAAGTTCAAAGTTTTTGGTGGAATACGAACGTGTTCGAAAATCCTTATGTTCGCTGATTTTAAATAAATAAATAAATAGAGAAATCTCATTGTTACTAGTTATTGACTGAGCATTTAGTTTTAAATAAGCTGAGTAAAGATAAAAAAAATTGTTTCAAAGATTATCTTAATGAAAACAAAACGCTTATTATTATACAATTGAGCTTGAGCTTATTTTTATACAATTTTGAATTCAGTGAAATTTAAAAATAAATTCATGGAGAGTAAAATTAACACCTACCCCTCTTTTTCCGAACAAACCTTGGCCTTCCCAGCAATATTCTTAAATTATTATGAATTATTTTTGAGTTGATGATGGACAGGAAACGCCGGTGTTTTCGTCCTTTCGAAAAAAAATTAGCTCTGGCATACAAGTCTAAAACTTTGACAGGCATAGTAAAATAGTTAATGCGCAATTCAAAGGCTAAATATTATTATCTCTCTTTCTGCAAAAAAAGAGGGCCAAAAGAGATATGGCAAGAAATACGTAGACTGGGGATAGGTACCTAAGCCAAACGACCTCGTAACTTTAAATGTCCTTTGAATGAACTGATTGATTACTTTCTTTGTTCACACCTATGTAGTTCAAAAGATGGTAGAGCATGCGATCATATAATCAAGTGCGACAACATCATGTTTTAATGTGGAATTTCTTGGGGATTATGATTCTTCGGGCAATTAAATTGACGAGCATAGACATTATTTCACACATGTCACTTCGTAGTTACTTGGGCGCCATATATAAACAATAAAAACTAACCATGTTGGAGTAGATAGAATTCATAATAATGTTATAAAGACACAAATGCCAATGATAATTGGCACATGCAGCACTCTGCTAAATTACTCTATCCACCCAGATATTTGGAAAAGTGTCTTTAGAGACTTATTCTTGTGACCAGGCTCACTTTCGCTCCAAAGTCGATTCTACGTACCTAATTAGAGGCAATCGAACACATCGTCTTCAATTCCGCATTGGATCACTTCTCAAGACATGACTCGTTCGAAAAAAACAAGTCTAAATTAATAAAAGTCACATATTGCATTCATCAGTCAATTGACAAGGAGAGGGTCACTATTCTGTTGTATTTGAATCCACGAAAGCACTCCACTGTGTAAATCATGGTGTTATTCTTCAACGTATTCTCGAACTTAAATTTTCCAGCTCTACCATTTCATGGACTCACTCCTATCTAAAAAAACGTGCACCTGTAGTTCGTGTGAAACACCAAAATGAAAATCTCTCTGATTTTTCTCTTAATCTGAATGGCATTCCTCAAGGATCTATCTTAGGACCTTTGCTGGTCTCTATATAGGTATATTCTTGGCTTATCAATACCAATACGGAATCGCAAGTATCAATTTTATGCTAATCATTCAAATATATCTTCAGATTTCTATTTTAATGACATCCAAGTGATAGTTGAACTGATAATGACGATTATTAATATAGGTAATCTTATGGTCAAGGTAGGTTTTGGATGGATACAACTACCAAATAAATCTTGTCTCTCCTAACAAAACACAACCCAAAATCCTACTCTGCCACAAGCCCATCTTCATCACGATAATGACAATATTAATCATTTTATTCGTACACTAAGTTTCATAAACTGGAGCTCAAAATTCAAGGAAAATTCAAGCAACCATAATATGAAGTACTCAGTGCATGAAAAATACCGATTTTATTTCACTTCCCAAAATTTGTATTGATGATGGTAACACTGAACATTCCACTAATTTTAAAAATTTAAGGGCCATAGCAAATCATTCCTTGGTTTCTGGTAAAATGTTTAGAACATTACCACAGCTAAAATATTTTCGCAATCTATCTACATTTAAACTATGAATAATATTAGTCAAATAATTAATTTTACCATGCATTGAGTAATGTTCCTAATTTCATAGTAATGAGTGGATATTCAAAGGTTTTTGCAGGGAAAGAAATTACAAGGACTTCAGAATGCAGCGATAAGGTATATATTTAATGTGTGATACATGGAACTCATGCAGCTGAATATACTAAAAATAACTCAACGTAGACAATGCCAATTTGGTTTATTTTTGCCAAGGTATTTAACCCCAATATTCCTTCTTATCTAATAAGAACACATTCGCTACTGTAAAAATAAATTCAGGTATGAATGTATTCCCCACATACGTACTACTATTTTTAGGTGTAGGTGTACAGTTACATATTACATTGCGGCAATTTCTTTCAAAAATATTATGTGGCGGTTTTTTTTACAAATACTCCCCGCTAATGTAAGTGGCGACACGCGTCACATGTCCTCCTTTTTCCGTGAAAACCTATCATTATCGCCTTCAGGATGTTGAGTATCACTCAACAGTGCAAAACAGAATTAGCTAGTTTAATGATTTCTGATGCGATTTAGGATGAAGCCTACCCATTTTGGCTTTCGGTTCTCTACTGCTGGCATCCACTCCACTTCATAGAAGTCAGCTTCCCAGCTCTCGAAATCATTTAGGCAACAGAGGAAACCGACCATCTGCACCGATGGTGACGGGGTTTTTTCAGTTTTGCTTCCCGAAATTGAAAAGCAAAACATGATAAATAAAATTTGTGTGCCGAAAGGAATCTATTTTAAAGTCGGTAAAAGTCGGCCGGAAAAAAACTCTAGCGGAATTGAGTTATCAATGGCGGTCGCCATATTTTATTCTGCGCCTCATTTCTTCGACAAGTTTTGGAAGGGAGGAGAGAAACCAGTTCGCTTTCTTACGACCAGGGCGTCCGCCGGACTGGACCACGATACGTTGTGGCACGAGTTCGCGTGTACTTTGGATCGTGGACGGCGTGCCATGAAGTCTTCTACTGTGTCCAGACAGGATGTCAGAATCCTGGGGAAATATTTAGCGACTCATGTAAGCGGGACGGCAGCGTTCGCGAATATATGTCGCGTAGTCGGGACCTTTCGCATGCAGTAGGTAACTAGATTATTCACCGTTCGCAGAGCCTCGCGGCGATGACGAAACCTCCAGAGGGTGAGGTCATTCCTTTATGTAGGTCAGCAGCTCCAATGTCGACGCGGGGAGCTGCAGAGTTCCACCATGACTGTTTAACTAGTCCTTTTACAGTGAGGTTCAGAATGGGGATGGTAGTGAAAGGATGAGACACATATCCTCCCCCGAGCAGCATATATATTGGCACATTTGGTTGATGGAATGTCGTCGCAGTAAATTTAATTCCAAGAAATACATTTATAATGCTAAAATACTAACAAAAGAACGCAGTTTTTCCATGGAACAAGGAAAAATTTTGTTTCATTTAAAATCTGCGTACTCGAACTTTCCGCTTTTTATATTAGTGATTTTTTCCATTGATGAAGGATTCAGATTGAAGTTTATCGTTGGTTGTAGTATCGCTTTGACTAGCAAGGTGAAAATAGCACTTCGAATATAATTATCAGTATTATTCGACCTTCGAGGACAGATTTAAGCATGGCACTAGTCATTTCCACATTTACGAAACACTTAAAGGTCCAATTCCTCCCTGGCATAACACTAAAAGCATTAAAACCCCGTATTGTATAACCATTTCTTTATTTCGTGTATTTGCTACCTCCCTTCATTCAGTTCAATATTCAGACTCTTTTTCTCCCCCTAACCTCCCATGCCAAACATTCTCCCCTCTATCACAGTTCTCAACAATCTTTGTCTTTCAATGTGTCATCCACCCACTTTTTCTGGCTTCTTAAAATTTTCTCCAACAATATTTTGTCTAACCTATCACCTCCCTTTCGTTCTCGGACAGAACGTCAGAATCCCTGAAAAAGATTTACCACTGATTCTATAGTCGGCACGGTATTCATCATTTCTTTGTTTTTTATTTCCGTCCATTTTATTTTTTCCATTCGTCTCCACACCCACTCCTCAAAAACCTCCTGCCTAGACTTATCATCTTGCTTGGACGACAGAGTTTCCAAAACTAAATACCATATTAAAGTTTTAACCAGTCTTTTCTTTGCATCTTTATTGGCAGTCTTTGTCGTCAACTCCCTACCGTCTATAAGATATCGCTTACCCAACGAACTCTTCTTTTAATGGTCTTCATATTTTCTCCTGTTTCACCTTAACAGTTCCTAAATGAGTGTGCAGTGTTTAACTACTCAGTTTTTTATACCCTACCATTCTATTATGCATTATTGACGATTCTGGTGTGTTTGTTGCAAATCCAGAGAGTTTTATCGAATAGCAATTTTCAAACTTATTAGCAATTAAATTCACTGTTTATAATATAGAACATTAAGCTATTACCAAAGCGTCATATTTGTGATGGCAAACGCAAAAAAAGTTGGTTGTGCTTACAGTCCTTTTTCATATATTAACTTTTCCCTTGTGTTGTAAAGAGAAAAGTCAGTGCATAGTGAATTAATTAATCAATCAGGTGCCGGGCAAATTAATGTAATATTTTGCACTCAGCTTTCAGTGTCAACGAAAGTTTCAAGATTATTAAGCTTGTGAAATGTTGAATGTCGCTTTGAGTTTTGGTGCCAATGCTGTAACGGCCATCACCTACGGAGGCCTTTCCCTCTGGTGAAGGCCTCCGTAGGTGATGGCCATTGAAGTTTTGACGAAGACGCATGACTTGATTTGCAAGAATGCTTGAAATTCATCAGCCGACACGACTTTGAGGAGTACTAAAAGAGCCTTCAAACAAATGAGCTAACCCCAGTTTCGCCAATATAGCGCCCAAGCTATGGCCACCGGACAATATTCAGTCCTCGAAATTCGGGCATGAAAAGTTAGGTTTTGGATTTCATAATTGATAGAAGACTAAATTCTCTCCGTAGCAGAGTAAATAACATTCTCGATAGCCACAAAAGGAAAAATATGTACAAATTAAAGAATTGGTTGAGTCTCCAAAAAGTAAATATATTTTGACCCGGACCAGTTTGTGACCTCCATCATAAATATACTGGGCACTACCAATAACAGGGTGGCCATTTTTTCGAGGAAATTGAAACTAAGTCTAAATTTAATCATTATATTCGAAAACTCTGAGGAAATAATCAGGAACAGATCATAATGTTGAAAGCGTCTGAACTTTATGATGTTGCCATTCGGGAATTACCAATGAGAAAAATGGAATTTTTCGCTTTGAAAGCCGTTGGAGCATAGCTTAGACAATCACTTGTGCAAGCGCAGGCATAGACCATAACTGTAACAGCTGTTATAGCGTGTGTGTCACGGATATCCTCTATACTTTTTCCTAGAAATTTCCCTTTCAAAGTCTCTATTGATGATAATATTTATGACGCTTATTCTTTTCAGTATTCCTTATTCTGTTTACTTTCCTCCAAAACCACATCACTTCGACCTCTACATTTTTTTTCAATTTTTTTTATGTTTTGGGCATGACACGTGTGTCAGCGAAGTTCGTTCCAATAATGCTTAGTTTTGACCAGAAGAACCGTCGAATGAGCATCGCTCAGGAGCTATTGATGATGTCGATGATGACCCTGATTTTTCCAAAAGGATCATAACTGGTGACGAATCATGGGTGTATGATTATGATGTCGAAAGCAAAGCCCAATCGTCCCAATGTCCCAGAAGAACCAATACCGAAAAAAGCACGCCAAGTTCGATCTAATGTCAAGTTTTCGCTCACTGTTTTCTTCGATTATTGTGACTTAGTGCATCAGGAGTTCTTTCCACAAGGTTGTACGGTCAACAAGGAGTATTACCTTGGAAATATGAGCCTTTTGCGAGAAGTAATACGAAAAAAACGTACGGAATTGTGTAAAAGAAATTCATTGCTTTTGCATCACGACGGACGGCGTTTGCATGGCACCTGCTCACTCATCGTTGTTTATGAGAGATTTTTTGGCCAAAAACAACACTACAATCATGCCTCTGCCAACATATTCACCAGATTTGGCCCCCAGCGACTTTCTCCTGTTCCCAAAACAAAAGAGACCGATGAAAGAACGAAGATTTGCAACGATTGAGGAGATAAAGACTGCATCGCTGGAAGGGCTCAAGGCTATACCAACAAGTGGTTATCATAAGTGCTTCGAGGATTGGAAAAAGCGTTGGCACAAGTGTATTTATCGAGGGGGATTACTCTGAGGGGACAACTTGAATGTTGAAGAATAAATAAATATTTTTCATAAAAATCTAACGTCATCTTACTTTTTGAACACACCTCAAGTATATTTCTATATATATATATATATATATATATATATATATATATATATATATATATATATGTATATATATATATATATATGTATATATATATATATATATATATATATATATGTATGTATATATATATATATATATATATGTATGTATATATATGTGTGTATATATATATATATATATATATATATATATATATATATATATATATATATATATATATATATATGTGTGTGTGTATATACAGGGTCGCACCCAAAAGTGGTAGGACTGATTTTCTCTGGCGCGAACGGAGCGGTGGAGGGGGGTCTGCCTGGCAGGGTAAGGTGGAGGGGGCTCTAAGCAACAGACCAACACCAACCTCAGTCGCCTGCGGGCTGTCGTTGAGTGAGGACACCGTTTTTAGTGAAGCAAGTTTTTTGTCCGCGTCGAAAAACAAAATGAATCTGAATTTAGAGCAACGTTATTCCGTGAAGTTTTGTGCGAAACTCGGGAAGACGGCCACTGAGACCCTCGATATGATCAAGCAGGCTTATGGGGACACTGCCTTAAGCCGTTCCACAGTATTTGAGTGGCACAAGTTGTCCAAGAGGGTAGGGAGCTCGTTGAAGACGACCATCGCTCCGGACGGCCGTCGACGGCAAGAACCGACACGAATGTGGACAGAGTGAGGACACTGCTGAACACAGACCGACGCTTAACCAGTGAAGAAATTACAGACCAGTTGGGTCTGTCTGCATCCAACGTCCAACGCATCATTTCACAGGATTTGGCCATGCGCAAGGTGGGTGCCAAGATGGTGCCGAAAATTCTGAGTGTCGACCGACAGCTCCTGCCAAATACGGCGTTGCCACGTTGCCGCACTCGCCCTATTCTCCCGATCTGGCACCACCGGGCTTCTTCTCCTTCCCCTTGATGAAGAGACAGCTCAAGGGACGACGTTTTGACTCGATAAAGGCCGTTCAAGAGACTTCGACGAGGATCATCAACGGCATCCCCAAAGAAAATTTCCAGCGGGCGTACGGGGAATGGGAGCAACGTTATACAAAGTGTGTAGCAGCTCAAGGAGCATACTTTGAAGATTATTTAGTCGAAGTAAGCATATTGTCAATAAAATTCTTGTGAAAAAATCAGTCCTATCACTTTTGGGTGCGACCCTGTATATACACACACACACACGAGGACTGTTTCGGTGCTTACCCGCCGCCTTCATCTGCGGAAGAGAAACTATTTTAAACTCATAATAGTACTATTAGCATAAATCGAACAATTTCGCTAATTTCGTGAAATATTATGAAGTTGTGCCAAAATTTCTAATGATTGGTGTAATAACTCCCGTCTTATCTGAAAGTAATGTCAAGGATTGAAAAATGCTCTTAGTTACAAATTACTTTTGGATGATTGCATATCATCTTGGCATAGAATTCACGACTGCGCCAAGCGACAAGTAATTAGAAATGAGATATTTAAAAAAATTAATTGAAACAGCCATTATGAATTGCAATGCAAAAATTATCAGGAACCTCCGATTATAATATCTGTTTCCTTATTCAGTATGTGAGATGATTAGTAACCAGCACTTTCCATAATATTTTCCCAATATATTCTGGAATAATATTAAAACATTATTGTTCCAGTTTTCAAGTTTAACCCGTGAATTATGCATTGTATAAGCACTGCGCAATTCCTCTTTCTTTTTCCTTGGATGGCGCTGATAATAATGAAAAGCCATTCGAGAAAGATTACGTCACCTTGCATTGAGTTCCTCCGCATTAAAAAAAAATAAGAAGGAAATTAATGAACACGTCACGAGCAACGCGGTACCTCTAAAGTGTCAAAATCTGCCTTCCATCCTGACTGAGTAAGTAGCAACTCGGGTTTGGGATCCAACCGTCTCCGCAACTGTTGTCGGCGGCATAATAAGCCAGGCTCTTAAAGCCATCTCTTGCAATCCTCATGGAGTAAACCTACAAGGAGTTTGACAGCCGAAGATTCTAAATTTGGTGCCGTCCTTGGAGTGGAAATCCCGACCCTTTAGAGTGGTGAGGTTCCTCTCAGACTCAAAGGCGCGAGCACTGGAGCTTCCTTCTCCCGCACTCCCGCTCATGAGGATTCCGCCAACTATCGCGCGTGTAACTCCGCGATGGGACCAGCTACGTATCCCGTTTGTGTCACCGCCGAGACTTTCGCTCGCTGCATTTCGCGGAAAACGCTAACTCATCTCAAATGACGGCCTCTCGGTCGCGCCGTTTTGTATCACTCAAGGTATCTCGATCTTGAAACGGACGGATCTGGCCAGTGCCGTACCCCGCGGGCACCAGCCATCTTGGACCATGGTCCATATAGTGCTTTCCCGTGACCGCAATCTGAGCCTCAGACCCGTCATCCGGAAAGAGGTCGCATCGTTTGAATGTTATAGAACGATGATTTCAGTGAAATAAATTTTGAAAATTCCAAATAGTATGGAAGAGTAGTGTTGCACTGGTTTGGCCATTTTTGGGAAGTGGATGAGAGTCGAATCACCAAAAAGATTGGAGGTAGAAGAGAAAATAAGAAGGGCCTGGTAAAGTCATGTGTTAATTAGGTCGGAGAGACTTTCAAGAATAGGAAAAATTGGCGCCTTAGGAATAGGCGAGCATATATGAAACGCTGTGCAAACGATGACGTTTGTAACATCTTACTTTTTTCATGCATGCTCTTCTGTTGCGGAGGCAGCTTATACATGTATTCATTTCCATGTATCACAATCGTACATCTGTCCGGTAATTTGAATCTCATACATACTCTCGACATGTCCAAACCAACTAAGAAAGCATCATTCATGATCACACATTGCCGGGGTATCCAATCCAGATTCATTCATGGCTCACCTACTGGATTCTCACCTTATCTCCAGTAAACCACAAACACTCCTCGAGTGTGTCATACCCACCCGCATCTAGCGACGTTTTCATGCAAGCAGTTCTACGTACCGCTTTTGCGTCGCCGCATGCTTCGTTTTTATGTCTGCGGAAGCGTCGGACGGAAACAGACGACGGCAATGACCCGTACGCTCTGTTTTGATGGGAGATGAAGGAATGGTAGGCAGTAAGCGTCGGTTTTCGCTCGCCGCTGTAACTGCGGCGGATATCTGCTTCCTGATTGGCTGCGCTGTCCGCCACAAAGGCACCAAAGTGGATGCACGAAAATGAGGATTTAGTCGCTCTACGTGTTTACCCAGGAATACAGGAGTTTCACGGAAGTACATTAATGTGGGGAAGGGTGAATATTTATGCAATGCTATTTTTTCTATCATAGACAAACAGCAATTTTTTATACACCCCACATTTACCAAAATATTTTTTCCGTTATTCGCAACTTCATCACTTTCTGTCAAAAAATCTTCTGCAAACATTTTTTTTACCTTTAAAAATATGCGACGATTATTTTCGACGCATTTAACCTCGACTTCATTTTCCAAGTTCACTGAAACCTTAATAATTTCTATGTAGTTGGTTCCACGGGCTCTCAGCCAACAATATTGCATCGTTGGCTTATAAGAGAACGCTTGCGTTTGCATCTTCAATCGTTTCTCCTACCCTTGCATTGTACATGCCACCATATCTCGCACATTTATCGGAAAAAACATTGACCAGTCATGATGTACGCCTCCATGTTTCATATCAACCATCATTTCAACCCCGTCACCCAAGGTTCCATTTACTCCCACGCTTACTTTGCCATTTCCATATATCCCTCTTCTTTATAGCGTTCAATTTCCACACATTCCCTGCAATATATCTCTAATACTTTACACCTTTGTCCTCTATTTGCACTGTCGTATGCCATCTTCGAATCGAAACATGCCCAGTTAACTTTCGTAATAGCATTTCACGATAACTTGCTGAAGTAAAAAAATGATCCGTTCCTCCTCTACCTGGTACGAGTAAAAAACTACACTGCATTGTTGTCCGATGTCAGCCTTCGCACTCTTTCAATGAACATTTTCCGAACGCTTTCTTTTGGTTAACTCATAATTAAACTTTCATTCTTTCAATATATATTACTCCCTTTCCTCTTATACCAGAAATTCTCATGGTCATTCATTTTCATTCTTCGTTTAGTCAAACTAAAGTTTGAAAATATATAGCAAACAATTCTCAAAGTCCAGTAATATGTAACTTAATTATGGGGACCCACACTACAACCTATACGAGGGCCGTGGGGATCGAGATGGTGCGGGGGCTAACGTACTGGCTTCCCACCCTGAGGGCGCGGGTTCAAATCCCGGCGGTGTTGAATATTTTTCAGAGGTATCTCGATCCCTACTTGAGGTGCTTTGTGGAGGGCACTTTGAGTGAGTACGCCGTCCGTCGGATGGGACGTTAAGCCGCGGACCCCTTGGCGCCTTTCTTAAAGAGCAGGCTAATGCCGACGCCGGGTTTCTCTCCACCCTTCATCCTTTCCTGTCCTTCCCCTATGGCGCAAATGACCTTAGCTGTCGGTCGCCTCCCCTCAAAACTACTACTACTACGAGGGCCGTCTGAACAGTTTCCGACCTCAACATGAAGATGGTAGCACTCTTCAACAAAAGTCGGGGAATGTGTTTTGTACATGTGTTTAAAGATATACCATGTAATATATACTCGCCTAAATTTCAGCCATTTTGGACACTCGATTGTTGTTTGGCAATCGTTTGAGTGAGTAATTGTGAGGGTTTTTTTTGTGAAAATGGAAAACAATGAGCATCGAGCTGTCTTCAAATATTTATTTTTGAAAGGTAAAACACCTAAGCTAATCCAAGACGAGTTGGGCGCCGTGTACAGTGATTTTGCAGCATAATTTACGACCGTGAAATATTGAGCTGCTGAATTTAAACCTGGCCGTATCAGCTTGGCTCGTAGTTGAAATATTATCTAAGCCTGAAGATTTTCTTTTTTTCAATATTCTCATCACTGTTACAACCATATTTTAATAACGTTAGCTTCCCTATACTCATTGTCACCACCTGATGCATTTCGCCAGCTTTTATGCTTCACACCATTGTATTTACGGATTATAAAATCACTCCCAGCAAGTATCCAACTTCGCTTTCATCTCAGGCTATATCGCCACTTTTATTCTTTATCGCATTCATCACTTTGCCCTCATTACTCATCCCCGAAACAGCTTCTTATTTCCTTTGAAATATCCTAGTATTTTATCTTCTTCTGTCATTCTTATTCAGAAAGAAACAAGGATGACCAAACTTCAGGGTAATTGAACCTTGAGCAACTTTTAAATAATACAATGTCATTGGTCACATGATAAAAAGTTTTGGATGTAATAACCCCAATTGTTTGGTCTTCCTCGTTAAGGTTAGCCTCGCTTTTTGACGCTTACGTTTACATATATGAGGGAAAGTCAATAAATAAGTCGCAAACGTCAGCAAGACAAACGCAGGAACTGTGACAAATATTTAAATCGGAACGCTTGGATCATCCACCATACAGTCCCGACTTAGCCCTTAGTGATTTCCATCTGTTCTGGTCCATTAAAAATCATTTGGGTGGGCGACGTCTTGAAAATAATGATGCCAAAGTGCAAGGGGTTACTCGTTGGCTGCGACAGCAAACAAAATACTTATTTGCTACCGGCTAGCAACGAATTTTAAAGGGATGGGGTGTGTGTCTGAATGTACGGGGAGAATATGTAGAAAAGTGAAATAAATTTCAGAGTTACTTTAATTAATATTGCCTCTATCCAGTTTAGCGAGTTCTGTATTGACTTTCCCTCGTATTAGTCACCTTGGGTTTCCCACCTGTACTGTCACTGTCCCCGATAATGTTTCTGCTAAGCCATAGCCAAGCAAATATTTAGAAGGCAAGGGTTCAAATTGCTAATTGATTAAGTGTTAAGCATGTATGAAAACCAACACCGTCGCCATTTTGTTAGTTTCAATGGTAAATCAAAATAAATATTCTTTAGTCATTCCTCGAAAAACAATATTCCCTAGAATTATTAGGACAAAAATAATTCAATTGCTTTAAGGGTCCAGGAATTTTCATTTTTACTTGCTAACTCACACATTCTCACGTTCTCTTGTGAAAAAAAACTCGTCGATTGAAATCTTTTGAAAGGCTATTTTTTATTTTAAGTTTTGGGGCAGGCAAGACTGATGGGAATAAATACCGTCTATTGGACCGGAAGTTCTCAAATTAATCCTCAGGCTGGCAGATATATTAAAAGAATCACAGTTCGGGCGCCGCATTGGAAAGAACTTCTCAGGGTGATGCCGCTGACTAATCCGCAAACTCCTGCGGATGAGCGATTAATATCTGCACAGCGTTCGAAAAAGGCGAAGAAAACCCTTTCACCCTTATGTTTCGGGATGGACGGCGGACGGGAAGTCACCGGATGCCCCGGACGAGCAAACATTACGACAAAGGAAACTTACCTAAAAATAGATGTAAATATATATTTTTTTCTTGTTCCGTTAGCTCCAGGTCTGCCGTAAAATATGAACGTTGCAATAAATGCCACTCTGTTGGGTGTTAAAAACTCGTCAAGTAAACAACTGTTACACGAACGTAATGCGGCATAAAATAAATTGCAGTTTCGCCTCTCTTTTGGGTTGCTATTTTGAGCGTTGGGCGATTACGTCGTGTCAAAGGATGCCCAGACGCCCGAAAATCTGAAAAGCGGATCTTGGGTTTTCGCCGTGACCTTGAAATTCGAGAAAACTTGAGAGCTGCAGGTCGAATGATTTAAAATAAAAATAATTGCAAAACGCGGGGAAATTGACCCTCTCACGCCCTCTTTCTCTCACTGACTCCATCTTTATCTTTATAAACCAACTCGGAGGTCAAAATCGTTCGGATTTGGCTTTTACTTTTAGCTTATTTCCCCTCTAAAACCATCTGAAAGGTGGACTTGACCACTCTTGAGGGATTTCATTTCCCATTCTCCTCTTCGCGACTGTGACCATTGGATGGAAACTGCAGTCTTGTGGAATGTTTTCACTCTTAATCCCAGTCGTGACGGCTTTTAATCCACGGCGAAACCAAGCATTAGAATCCCCGCAACGCTTCAGGGAAGCAGGGACGTGCGGAAAGGAGGGGTGGAGCCAAAGGCCAGAAATAAAAGGGAAATAGGAGCCCCGTTCACTTGAACGAGGTTTAACGGGAGAAACGCACTTCATCCCCTCCGGCCGCTAGATTTTGGCTCGCCGAAAAATTCGACTGCATCGTCATGTTGTCAATAACTCCGTTCATTTTATTGGAGAATAAAAACAATCTTCACGGTAAATTCGCCACAGACAACGCCTTCGCGTGTTATCTCAGCAACCATTACCAGCATCCATTGGCATTAGACTATTCCTTGTAACATTGCGTGTTGAATGAATTAATCACAACAATTCGGTCAAGCTCAAACAAATAATTTGTTTATAACTTGATAATATCAACATTATGACGAAGCTGGCTTTGTGACGAAGGAAATTATTTTAGTATAAGTAATTAAGTTGTCGGCAGGACTGACTCGAAATCCATTCTCTAAACATAAACTTTTACTGCAGTCGCTGGGCGTAACAATATTCCTTCCCCTTAATCCAATTCTTCCTGCGTGAACGGTTAAAAAAAAATTTCTAGTGAAATTTAATATGTCTATTGGGTATGTAGCCGTATAAATACGGCTACTGATCGCAGGGCCGAGTTCGATTCCCGATGACACTTCTGAACACCCTTAGCTTCACCCAAGCCCATTCATTTTTCGGTTATCAGACCTTTTTGGGAAACCACGGGTGGTACAGTGAAAGGACAGGGACCACTACCCTCATGTACGAATTTCATACGCCTTTGGGCTTACCATTTGGTGAGCGTTTCCCCCCCTCTCTCAAGCCAGCTTTCGGGTTGATTACTTATGGCGGTGGTGGCTTGAGTCTCAGTCTGAAACAAACACTACAGTGAGATGGAAATCAATGCACCTTCTCGGCAATTTTCATTTTTTTCTTAGTTAAAAATTATCCACGTAGTGAATTTGTTGCAGAGATAAAATGTTCTTTACATCCCAGCTACATCTGTGGTACCTTGAATGGAGCCGTGGAATCACCAGCGATTACTTGGGCTTTTTTCTTTCGGAGACAAACGGCAAATAATTGGGAGCATGAAGAGAGAGTGAAATATTCTCATTTGGACTACAGACCGCGGCGATTAAGTCTGCTAGAAAGATTTACGGAGACAAAGGAAAATGCTTTTGAAACTCAATGGAAGAAAAATACCATCATCGTGTAGTGTCCACGTACTTCATAATCATCCCCTTCCGCACATACAAATAGCCTTGTTTGAAAGGGACAACTCCAGAGAAGTGGATGCCTCACTTGATGAAATGTGGCTCCACTGCTCACAAAGAAGGTTTTATGGCGGCCAATAAACTTGCGTGCTATCGCCGCGACGAAAGGAAACAGATTGAGCGTGGGCATCGAGCGACGCAAACTGAGCTCTCCCCTCCCCTAAGGCTATCCAATAAAATCATATTTTTCATTTCGTTCCAGTGAGCTTAACAGGATACACTTAAATACGTCGATGCAATCCGTGAGGTGAAGCTCGCGCTCACCGGTTAACTTCTTCTGAGGACCCGGGTTCGAATCCTGCGTTTGCCCTGGATACATTTTGTACTTCAATGCCACGATTTTTTCTAGAACTGCATTGAAGACGGAACGAAGCAGCAGTGACTGCTTGGAAAACTAATTACTTCTACCTCTACTGCCCTAGGTGAATAATTATGTTAATTATAACAGTGATGCGACTAATCGAGAGTTATAGGGTTCAAATTTCGTACTGATTGTGAAGTTCTATTATTTTATTTGTTATTTTAGTATCCTTCCAGCCACCGCAAGGGTGTGTGGCAGGGAGTGCAACACTCACCAGACTAATTTTGACCCGAATATTTTTACCCCTACCGCGATCGGACAATGTTATTTCCCTGATCCCATGGAAAAATATTAAATCTCTCTGTTCTACACTTAATCTCTAATTTTATTAACATAGTCTATCCGCGATAGGGTAATGATAACTTTTCAACATCAGTGCTCAAGAGGTATCCTTCCAATTTCAAGGCATTTTTATGTTTTTCAATATTTGCAGTGCAACATTCTCTTAGTTGCTGTTGATCTGAAAAACAAAATAAGGTGTTCATGGATAAAGGTGCTTTGGTTACAATTTTTTCATGGCTTCAATCATTATGATACTTGCGTCAATGCTCGCCGGTGTGACGAAAATAAGGAAGCCATACGCTTGCAAAGAAAAGGCTCTAATCACCCCGCTGGAGTTCAAATTGTATGTAACACTGTTTATAATGAAAATTTGCAACTCCATGTGATTTCGCGGTTGCTTTTGAGTATTTAGCAAACATTAATTTCGAGCCAATACCTTTTACCGGGTAGAGATAGTTTTTGAACGTTCTTCAAAGTTCATTTCACCTCTTTCATGGTTTCAGACACCCACTTGCACAGCATAAGAAGATATATTGCTTCAATGGCAGAAATTATTACCATCGCCAGTTCTTGATAGCTTACATACTCTTTTATATCGTCCAATATGCATAGCATCTTCCTCCCTCCGTAGCTCATAACGAAAGGATTGCCGTTAACGGGCAATAACTAAAAAGGGCTTGATTTTGGTACAATAAATCATGCCCACAACGATTACGAATCGCAGAGAATCACTAATTGACGAGAAGTTGACAAACAGCTGTAAGGGTTTAGGAACCTCTTTATGATAAAAATATACACTCTAGCAAGCTGTAAGAAGAAGATGCTGCTTGCACGTTGATGATGATGAGTGAGGATACTAGATTCGGTAATTTCTGAAAAATTCAGAAGGGACGTCGCTTAATATCCTTATATCTACGTGATATCCTCACGAGAGGTGAAATTACGATTCAAGTTAAGAATTAATCGTCCGAATCACAAAAATAAAAAGGCAATCAAAAGTGAAACTCTGCATGGAAATTTTCAAATTTGTTGAAACGAGGAATAGTATATACAGTATCGTAGTACTTTGAATGTTTTAAAAAAATCATACAAATAAAGATGGGGTGGATTAAGGTGACGTGGTAGCTTATTGAGTGGGGCGATGACAAAATGTTGCTGCGTTGAAACCCATTCATGCTTGGTCACGTTAGATATTATAAGAGCCTTAAGTGGAAGACACCGAAGGCTGACGTGATGAAGGTTGCCTTTGAAGGAAAAGCAGCCGAGAAGTGCTTAAGAGGAAGACTGCGGTAATTATAATGAGGAAGGAGAAATACAAACAAAAAAGAGAAGATATAATGTAGGCACGAAGGAGATAGCCAACTGAATGAGATATTGATCAACTGCTGCGTTAAGTCAATCTTAGGATCAGTGAGTGATTAAAATCGGTCTCACCAGCGCTCCTAACTCAATTGCTGCTATTCCTGCGTCAATACAGGGTTAGCCTTTGATATATTTTTAACAAAAGCTAGCTGCTTATAAGTAGCAAAAGCTTAAAGTGGGCAAGCGCATCTGCTTTTAATATTTCAGAATCTAGTCTACACATGTTTTCGCTGCTGCGCAGTAATTTTTCGCATCTGTAAACGTGGGGTGAGTAATGCTTAATAGTGTTTGCTGTAGACTGTAAGTAAATATTGCCTGCTGAAATACATTGTTTCATCAAACTATCTTATTGGACGAAGTTGCATTCTTGCTACAACTCATTTAGTTAAGTGACAAAATTCGGAACTTCCTGAGTTGTCGAAAAGAACGGGTGCGGACGAAATATTTTTTACGGGGTAACTATCGTCAAATTTCACCATCATTGGCAGATGCTGCCAAATTTCAAATTGCGTGTTGTACCTTATAGACCACTGGATCGATACAGAAGAACTGCGGCATTCATCTTATTGCTCATACTGTCCTGTACGATGCCTAGGGATACATTTCAAGCTTGAAGAACTTCTGATTATTTGAAATGCCCTCTGAAAGTATTCGTCAATTAGCTGCGCGGTTTGAACTCCCCTGTTAATTCCTCTACCCAGTTTTTGTGAAGTCCCATTTTTATGGTCTAATTTTTCCTAATCGCACTCCCTCAAATTATCTTTATTACGTATCATTATTCAGTTATTTGTCAGGAACTTCAAGCAGATTATCTCATTTCATATTGCATACCGCTGGATCTTTAGGTGCGGAAGAGGATTAGTTCTAATTAGTGGAACGCTTTTAGTGGTGACTCATTTTATGGATCATTGGATGTCGTGAATAGTAATTCACCATATATTGAGCATACGTTTTCACTGTGAATCGGTTCTCAATTAGCGGAAAAGAGTGAAGACGGATGCAGTTGACTTAAAGTGAACAAAATATTGGCAGCTGTGGAAACGAATAACTGCCAGGACAAGAAGAAGAAAGCAAATGAGTAAAGTGATGGAATGAATTACAATGTGGACAACGATATTACGTCAAATTTTTGCAGGCGTTTAAATGTACTCTAAATTTTTGCATGAATTCAAATCTATTTATAAAAAATATTCTAGATGTAGAGCATGGAATTATTATTTTATTGCAAATTTTTATAAGCCTCACAAATATGCGTAGCTTGTAACATTTTACAATGAAATAATAATTTTTACTTGAAAATACCACGATATTGGTGAACAATACGCTTCATCTACTAGATATATTAACGGATGAAACTCATTTTCCATTAATTGAATCAGCTACAAGCGCGTCTATTGAATGATCTTTGGAGCGAGGTGGGTGAGAGTAGGTCATCAAAATCAGTACAGTAGCCGTTTTCAATGTCCTGCTGTTTTCCTTGTTTAAAAAAATTTTGCGCCGCTGGATCTCACGAACACAGTCAAATTCAAACGTCTAATTCGGCATGGCTCCATTTCCGGCCCGAGTTCAACAGCATCGAAGGCTTTTTTCCAAATGTTTCCTCGTTTACGTCAGACGGTGACGGCTCGTGGCGTGCTGTTTATTCAAACATAAATCACAAGATTAAAATAAAGACTCTTTCTGTTTAATTTTTTTAGCGGTGTTCATTAAAAGAGATACCATGTTACGAGCGGTCACGGTTTTCGTCCCAAATTTTCCTTTGGCATTCGGAAGTGACGGCTTTCCACGGTTTATTTCGATCGACGGTGGGAAATTATTTTAGTGCCATCAAATTAAACCGCTCCTTATTTGTGAGACGCGCGGTTCCACGCATCGGAATATGTCAAACAAATAGGAAACAAACCGAAAGGAAACATCAAATAAAGCATTTCAATTTTTATTATCAAGAGCATGGTCGCAGTGCAGTTACTACGACACTTAGCATGATTGAGAGGCGAGTGCGTTTGAATTTTTCTTTGATTCGGCAAATTCAATCATTGTGGTTTTTATTTTTATTATTTTTAAAAATATCAACTTTAGACTTTGTGATTGCTTTCTGTTGGTGAATCATTTTCCGAGAATGATACAAGAAGCATTATTACAATCCTTTAAGGTAAAATAAGGCGCCAGTCAAAAACGTTGAGGAACATCTTTGGCTGGTAAAAAGAGACGTTGAATAATGACATGGAAAAAACTCACTGAACTCTTAATACACCAATAAAGTAATGAGTGCAAGCCGAAGTGCTGCAGCCTTTCAACCTCTCATGGTACCCATTTTTCATAGCATTCCTTCACCATTGGCTCAGTAACCTTCCTATTTTCCCCTTCCGAGGCGGTGTATTCATCGTTTGCAAAGTATTAAACTCGCATGGTTGACACGGTATTGTACAATGCAGTACAATCTCATTCAACCTCATCTCCCCCAGTCGAAGGAGCGCCGCCGTTAGCGACGTCAATCCACAATGGGCTGGTTCACTTTAACCTGCCGAGCCACTCGCGACCACAAGCATTCAGAGGCACGCGGCCGTTGCTCGCTGGACCGCAGCTCGCGGGCCCATGGAAACAGCCACAGGTGACACGAAAGTTAAAGACACTTGATCTATCCTCATGCATCGACTATCGGAAACTCCCTTCTATGCCTCATCCTAACAAACGTAACCTTTGGGATGCACGGATACCGACATTTTTCTTCCCTCCCACACTCTCATTGAGCCGTCCTATTGAAAGCGCGGGAAATACGCCCACAATGAGTTTCTCGAGTAAAATTTTGGAAATGGTCGCCCCAATAATAACAAATGATACTTCGTATTATAAGAGTCAACGATGTTGAGGAAGCGTTTAATCATTTATTTACACGCTATGCACTGCATTGAATCCTTTTACCTATTCCGCACCGCACTTATTGTACCGCACTTTTTGAAATGCTTACTATGTCTGCTAGCTGGTGCACTTTCAGTCGAACATCATCCAGTATCACTTTGTGGATTTTCTTCACCGTTTCTGGAGTTGTCAACTCATTTGGTCAAACAATGCGATGCTCGTCTTGACAGCTGGTACGGCCTCGTTTAAACTCTGATACCCAATATTTTACTGTTAAAGCAGACAGCCAGAGTAGAGAATCCAGTTCAGCTTCTATATTGGTTGGGCTGAGGCCTTTCAAATAAAAGTATTGTATCACATAAAGATGACCAATTTTCTCCATTTTCACAAATTCACTGAAAACGTTCACTGTTGATGGCTGCCAAACAAATACTAAACAACATAGTGTGTTCAAACTTGAAAAATATGCTTTATAGATTGTATACTTTCTAATACATGGGGGATCGATATGGTGCGGGGACTAACGTATTGGCCCACCCAGAGGGCCCGGGTTCTAAATCCCGGCGGTGTTGAATATTTTTCAGAGGTATCTTGATCCCTACTTGAGGTGCTTTGTGGAGGGCACTTTAAATGAGTACGCCAGCCGTCGGATGGGACGTTAAGCTGCGGACCCCTTGGCGCCTTTCGTAAAGAGTAGGCTAATGCCGACGCCGGGTTTCTCTCCACCCTTCATCCTTTCCTGTCCATCCCTAATGGCGCAAATGACCTCAGACCAGACCAGATCCCCTATTGACTGGGCATTTGCCCTCAGTTTTAACGCTGCTTCGGTGTGACAACGTCCACCCCTTCAGCGGCAGTGTATGTGCAATTCGCACAGGGAAAACAATGGCGATCGAATGTGTAAATGACGAACGTGTACCTTTCCAGTGTTAGTGAAGGAGAAATTGAAAGAAAGACCGTTAGTGGGTTGGCAATTGGCCTTAACTTAAAGGAAGAACTAAAATTAGCTTAATTCTAAGGGCCGAGACATTTTGCCCAAAAACTCGTCAACAGGACGGAAAAACATTTATTAATCTAAAAACTTAGCTGTCGGTCGCCTCCCCTAAATACTACTACTACTTCTAATACATTGATACGTTTCAAACAATTACCGCCATCTTTAGGTCAGGCCGGGTACTTCCGGGCCCTCCCATGTAGATGGTATTTTTGTAGTTTCCGTGCTTATGCGAAAGGCAGCCCGAAAGTGCCATATTTTCTTACTTTTCGAGGATTAGTCCTAATACAAGGGATCCATTTTTAAGATAATGTTAAACGAAAAACTCTACAGAGAAAATTAAAATTCTAATGCTACGAAGCAAATGTATTGAACCCTCAATTACGCACCGGTGAATGAAGCAGCGGGAGAGAGTTCTCATACATATTTTGGCGAGCCCAACTTTTTACCCGCACTTTGTCTTTTCTAGCGCCCCTTGAGGATGGATCCTGCGCGATCTGGAGCCAACTCCAGATCTGAATTGGCAACGCCGTTTGAATGTTGCTACCATTTGGGCCGAGCACCTGACTGAAATCCCCTCAGCTCTCGTCTTCTCGGTGGATATGGCGGGAGGCTTTCTTATCCTCCCCAAATAATTCAAATTTAGCGTGCGCCGTTTCAAGGGAAGCGTTAAGGCTATTGCGACCCGCTTTCTCTATGTCACGTAGTGTTTAAGGTAATTATTGGAATTTAATTAGCGCTCTCAATCATCAATTTCTCATATACATCCCCGCCACCGTTTCATCGATGAACGCGATTTATAAATCCACAACCAATGGATTTCTTTTTACATATAATTTACCTAAAGAGGTGGCCACTCGACATACGCGTCTCATTTTATTGTTTAAGTATTTTATTTACTATTTTATTTGAAATCCATATGTTGTTCAATGAATTCACATATTTGACAAAAGTGCAGAACAAAACCTCTACACCAAAATCGGCCGATTCCTCGATTTAAATGACTAAAATTTGCAATCAGATCTCTAAGTCCTATGGCATCACCCGAGATTTGAACCCGGGTCCTCCTAATCAGTAGCCGAACAGGCTACACACTTGACTTCCACGACCGTTTATCTAAGTTTTGAAATGCAAGGAAATCAGGCTTATGCAGGTGCGGTTTATAAATAAGAAGAGACGGTTTACACAAAATTTCATTTTTATCCATTAATTGGTATTCGTGGGCTAAAACTAATAATAATAGCATTACAATTTGTTAGAATGGCTATCGAAAGTCGGCGAGATTCGCACGAGCAGAAGACGATAGCAGAGCGGTGAAATCAACTACGCCACCCGATTTTTGTGTCGCTCTCGAGGGCGGCGACACACGTGGGCCACCGTGGGGTGTTCGCCGCCGCCGACCGAAACCTCGGTGCGGTGTTGGTGCGCGGCTGGAGGATGTCTCGGCGCGAGGGAGGGAGAACCCGCCACCCTCTCCTCCGCACCCTCTCCCACATCTGCCGCTTCCATTCATAAACTTCGCGCCATGTCGCGAGGGATTTGAAGCATTTCAAGGCTTCCAATCATCCCAATTTCCATTCCCCCACGACACGGCTTCTGTGGTGCACTTCGGAGGCTTGCAACGGGATCTTTGCTTTACACGTCCGGGATTCGCACTCGGTATTCAACACCCCCGTCACCGAAGGAGGGGAGTTTCCATATCCAACGTAACCATCCATATATCAATGCCGCGGGTGGATCTAGCGACCTCTCAACCCGATGAGGTTAGAGAGGGCAGAGCAATCAATAAACATTTCCCTAAGCAGGGGGGGAATGTTTTAATTTCAACCCTAGATTTGATGCTACGACTTTTAAGGGAAATATTGAGAAATGAGTTATTCTACACGACTGTTGATGCTCTGAGTGTTTTAACATGAAAAAATAATACATTTATCACATATCTCATGAATCCATCGGTTCACCTCGAGATTTCCTAGGGAAAGAACACCGGGCATAGACAAATGGTTCTTAAAGCTTTGTCCCCAATGAGACGCAAGAACGGTACTTACTAGTACACATACGAAGGTCCTTTTTAACGTAGGTTTTCGCAGGGTGATGGCCGGTATCGGTGGCTTTCGGACCTACTGGTTCGGCATTGGTGATGTTTTGGTCTAAAGTTTTCGCGTCTATTGCAGGCTGCATTGTTGCTGACTCTTTAGGCCCGCGATGGATGCGAAAGCCTTGAACCAAAAACTTCCTAATGAAGACCCAGAAACATCCGAAATCCATCTACGAACGTTATATTAGAAAAAGAAAAAGCTGTCGCAACAGGATTGGCAAAGTAAAAACCCTGGAGTTTCGTTGGTTACTCGCAATAGATCAGCTTTAATGTTTTCGAGTCATTCTCGACTACTCAGTTCTTAGTTCGATTTACCGATGTCATCTTCTCTGTTTTTTTTTATTTTAAATACTTATCCGAGTTATTGACATTCTTCATTTGCAAAATTATTTCGGAATGGTTCCCTTTTATTGTATTTTTTCGCATTCATTTATCCTTTTGACTGTCTCTCGCAACACAGTTTTAACGCTTAAATTTTATTTAAACCTAAACTTTGAATGACATATGCGTTTTATGCTAAATAAAAGAATAGCCACAGAACTGCTGAAGGTTTTGGTCTACATCAGAAGATTACCCTTCACGAATGAATAATTATTTTGATATTGAAGTTTATGGAATGAGATTAGAAAACGTAGAGCGCTGATAAAGGAAGCTGATACAACGATTCTTAACGAATTTAAATAATTTTGCATACGATAAGGGTGCTTGGGTCCAGCGAAAATGTTCTTCCTTCAATAAAAATATTACATTGTAACCCGATAATTGTAGAACCTTATGCCTCGGGATGGGTACACCTAATTTCTCGTTGAATAGTTTGCGAAATAGTTACGTTTCGTTCCCCTTGGGATAATTGAAATCGATATCTCAAAAACAAATTCAGGCATATAGTTTATTGCGCTTGCAAAGGACATTTCATTCTTTCTCAAAAGTTTCATTTGGTGGTCACTGTTCCTCGAACAGCTAACAACGCGCAAAGAGACTGGAAATGTTGACGATAATATCAGATTTAAAGTAAATTTTATTTGAATTTCACTAAATTTATTTGAATAACTATAAATGTTTCGTTTTAAGAATTAGAAGTCCAGCAAAAGTCTTCTACGGCCGCGGTAGAGCTCTGTTGACTATTTGGCGAACGGATTGCGAGCAGTTACGATTTTGCTCTTACGGAAAGATTTCTATCAACGTTGAGTATCAAAATTCTGCAATTTAATTTGACAGTTTTAAAGATTTTCCATATTTTATTTTTTTTCCGGTAGATTGAGTAGCAGATGTAACTTAGCTAAATCATTTTTTGCATCTCTCATCATCGTGGCGTTTTCTATGGGATGGAATAGAGATTTACATATAACATAATGGGAGAAAATGCGGAGTTGTTTTTGCGTTGAACTCAGATCTTTCCTAGTGTTTCGGATTGTAAATCCCTCGAGCTTTTCATAATTCATGGAAATACAAACTCGAATGCCTGTGGTAGTTCGTTTCACAGATTGCTTTCAATTCGTCTCTGACATGTATCATGTTGCGGAGAAAAATGAATATGGAAATTTTTAACATGGGGCTCGTGAGACCTAGAAGTCGTTAATTTTACGTTAATCGATAAGGAAAAAATGTTTAATGTTGCTGAGAATGAAACAAATATTTTATTAACTTTGAAATTTCTAGTGTGGAGATGATATAGTATGTAGAAGTCCAAAAAATGGTTTTAAAGTGTATTAAACCTGCTTATGGTTAAATAAACATCCTGAGCACCGCCACCCTTAATCCGAAACCGTTGAGTCTCTGAATTGATATAAAAAATAAGCCATAGCTTTGGTATATGAGTTCGTATTGTATTAAATGATAGGCGATTATATTAAAATTATATCCTCTGCACACATGATTCCTTTCTTTTATTTTGGAGACATGGAAAGATAAGGAAGGTGGGCATATGTTCACGGAAGTGATCCGGAGCCCGACACATTTTGCGAATCACTAATAAAGACGGCAAGAGTTGGTAAAACACCATCATTCATTTAAATTATTCATCGCTTTAACCACCTTCACATACATTTTCAGACTTCGAATGCCTTTAATTTCTCGGAGAATGCCGACATTACTTCCCATAGGCGGCAAGCGTAAAAGGCACAGGATCAGACACAAATGGCTGGAGATTCGCCATGAAAAAAATTGACTTGCCGTGAATTGAACCCTTGCCACAAGGTAGGCAGTGAACGAGAAAATATATTCGCGGGGCGAACCATCTCGGAAATTCGCATTGAATCTTCCTCCCAATCTCACTACTGTTACTAACAGCATGCATTCTGTCTGATTGCTGTGTTTCAAGGATACTGGCTACCCGTCCCGGGTTCAAATCCAGAGGGTGGCGGGTCCTCTCGTTTCCCGTTCCCTGTATTTCGGTCACAGCGGTCGACGGTTCGATGCGGTCCCTCGAAAGTCGCTTTCAGTTGTGGATTCCAAGACAAGGTTCTGCTCCCCCCCCCCTCGCCTGTCCCCCGCTCTCGTCATTACGCATGCACTGCTTTTCTCCCTGCCTGAGGAATCTGTTAGAGCCGAGTGAACAAGAAACAACACGTTAACACATACTCGTTTAAGCGAAATAATTTTTTTCTTGGCCAACTTCCAATCATTTGCGGATTGTGCCATCTTTTGCTTTTGCACGGCGGATTGTCATTCGTTTTCACCGAGGATAGTGTGGGGGCTACCTCGCAGAGAAATCATCGCAGGTGCTGTTATTGTCTTTCTCCTCGACTAAGGTCGATGTTCTCAATGTCGCGGGGCACGGTATCGTCCTCGTCGAAGACTTAGTGACGCGTGTGAGATGTTCGTGTTTGCGATCAACAGCCGCATTTGAGAATCCCATGCCGAAATGTAAACTAGTGCATTTGATTTTAAAGATCGAAGGATATATCGAGAAATGTTGGTCGTCAAATGTCGACTGCCAGTAGATGGATGCGTTCCAAATCGAATTATAGTAAAATATTTTCCAATCGCGAAGTCAAAGTGTAAATTCAATGTGTTCTCATTCCATACCTATTCTAAGATTTTAGTTACCAATTTTTATAGGGAGTTTGTCCGTCTTTAGGGAATTAAGGAGTCCTTATAAAAATGGGACTTTTCGTTAATAGTACGATGTGAAATGCGATATCACTCGTAAACGTTATACCATCGCTTCGAAATATTGCTATGATCGCTTCACATGGTGCCGCCGAGATGTTCGGCTTCTGTCGTCGCCAAGTCCTTTTAGGAAATTGGTAAAACCAAGCGGCACCATTATAAAACACTTCGACGATAACGGGAAACGAGGACCTAGAAACCGTTCAATCGGGATATAAATATTGGAGTGAAAGTCATCCCTCTCTTTCCTTCCTCCTTTCGCCCCATATCCACAATTATCTCCGATCGCCTTCAACAGGGCCGTTGGCCAAGGTCGCTCTGGTGCGGGCGCGCATGCGTGTGTGTGTGTGTGTGTATGTGTGTGTGTGTGTGTGTGTGTGTGTGTGTGTGTGTGTGTGTGTGTGTGTGTGTGTGTGTGTGTGTGTGTGTGTGTGTGTGTGTGTGTGTGTGTGTGTGTGTGTGTGTGTGTGTGTGTGTGTGTGTGTGTGTGTGTGTGTGTGTGTGTGTGTGTGTGTGTGTGTGTGTGTGTGTGTGTGTTGGGTCAGGCCAGCGAGAGATGGGTTGGGGATGAGAGGGGTTCCTTGGGCGAGCGAGTGCATCTTCCGCGTGAGGGCACTGTATGTCGTGGATTCTCCCTCTCTAGCCCTTGTCTCACAAAATCCTCCCTTATCACCTCGGTTTTTATTCGCTCGACTGAGTTGATTTTTTTTGTCTCGGACGACGTAAATAGACGCACGAACTCCGCGACGCGAAGAGAGATGACTTTCCCCCAAATTTCCACCTGCGTGGTCGAATGCGAAGGTCAATCGGTTGAATAATGTCGGCACATGACTAAAAATAGACCTAGTCCTCCTTTCTCCCGCCCGAGAATTTATCGTCCGGGGACATCATCTGGGAGAAGAAGAATACTTGGGTGCGGAGGGAGACGAGGGAGGGGGCGGAGGATGGTTGGGGGGTGCGAGACCGGCCAGCCGTCGCGATCAGTCTTCAGGGATTCGAAGACGGGAAGAATCTCGGGGTCGGCCTTCGCAAGCATTTTGAAATGCAAAAATCGCTTCGAGGGTGTTGGGGTTGACTGGCGGACTGGGCATTTATTTGTCTGTGGGATTATTTTACTCCTGGGAGACGGCTCTTATAATCCTAATTATATCCATCCTTTGCGATGGCTTCGTTTTGTTTTTTTTGTGACGCTGTCTGGGGGCAAAAAATACTGCACACTCAAAGACAGTAGTTGGTCTTGGAAAAAAATAATTATCTCCCCACGGGTTTGCTGCTACGATTACTGCAGTTTTTCGGTAAATAGACTTGCCTAGATAATACTTTTGGAACAGATTCTTCGCATGCAGCGAGTCAATTTTGCGAGACGGACTATGAGTAGGCAGTTCGTCAAAACGTTCGTGTGGAACGTGGCACTCTACGGATAGGAGACGGCATATTGGATTAGTGTTCCCATTTAGTGTTAATTCCCTCACCCTCTGATATGTTCCCTATTTTACGTCCTTAATTTGCCCTATGCACTTGTTTCATGGTCTTCCTCGCGGGATCTTTCCTTCTATTACAGGGTTCGTCCGGAAAATAAGTGTACTGAGCTCAGGAAAAAAATTTATTGCACTTTTACATATCTTAAGCTAATGTTCCTCAAAATAGGACCCTTGTGAGTAGATACACTTGTTCCAGCGGCGTTCTCATTCCTGGAACGCTCCCGCGAAGGCATCATCGGGAACCTCTCGAAGACTCGTCGTCGACCTCTTCTCTGCCCTCCACGAACATCTTGTGCCACTGAAAGATCATGTTTCTGGACATGGCTGACTCCCCGTAAGCCTGGTTAATCATACCGACAGTTTCGGTAGACGATTTCCCAAGCTTTACCGCAAATTTGATGGAATAACGCTGCTCCAAAAACGCGTTCCGTGACGTGGGTCGAGCGTGGAGGTTCGCGTTAACAGAGCTCCTCACTACACCACAGCTCAGAGCCGACTGCCTTTTTCAGCGTCGCTTGCCAACATACCCCCCTCCAATCGCAGCCCGTCAGAGCGGTGCTGGGCGCGCCCAGCCCAGGAGTCAGTACACTTATTTTCCGGACGAGCCCTGTATGTTTATAACTATTCCATTGCGCCTCAAGGTATGTCCAATCCATCTAGTTCTTCTTTGCCGTAGAGCTCTCCATATGGTCCTTTCCTCTTCTGCTCTTCCATATACTTCATCGTTCCTCACTTTGTGTGTCCATTTAATCTTCAGGATTCTCCTCCATCACCATGTTTCAAATGCTTCTATTCTCCGTTGGTCCACATTTCCAATATTCCACATCACCAATACGTAGAGTGCCGTGCTCTACACGAACGTTTTGACGAACTGCTTCCTTGTTTCCAATCTTATGTTCTTTGAACATATGAGTTGTCTCTTCTCAATGAACGCATTCTTTGCCCGGGCGATTCTTCGCTTGATATTTGTCCAGCTTCTTCCATCCCAAGTTATACTACTACCCAAATAGATGAAGAATTCCACTCGCTTTAGTTTCACTCCTCGAATTGTGATATACGAGTATGCATTCAGCTTCTCTCTCCCACGCACAAGGATTTTCGTTTTCTTCTTGTTGATGCTCATGCTATATTCCCGAAGTACTTGGTCCATAAAATTCGGGTTTGCTTGCAGGTCCTCTCGCGTCTCTGCCACTACTGCGATGTCGTATGCGAACTGCAGCATGTTAATTTCTTCGCCATTCACCTTGGCTCATTTGATGCCCAATTATTGTGCTTCCTTTATTGCCTTTTCTAGATATAAATTGAATAGTGCTGGTGAGAGGTTGCATCCTTATTGAACTCCTCTGTTTATTTTGGCTTCTATTTTCCTTCCGTTTTTCATTTGCATGGTTGTTACTTGATTCTTGTAGAGGTAATGGATTATTCTTCTGTCGTTGTAGTCCTTTCCAAGCGCTTCTAGTATCTTCAATATTTTTTTCCATTCGACATTGTTGAAGGACTTTCAAACTCTAAAAAAAAAAAATAATACTTGCCAAGCCAACTTACCCGGTATTTTAATGGATAGAAAAAAATCCATGGAGAAATCGTGATGCAAATATGAAATTATAAGAATACTATATTTTTCAAGTGTGCTTATTTCGAATTTGGTTATCATGTATTTGGATTTTTGTTGACCCCCGAGTTTTAAAAAAGAGAATTTCAACACATCTAAATGTTTCATGGCGTATAAACTTAATCATGAGGCCAAGGTCAGGGCGGTGTAGTATGGCTCCGTGTTCGGCTACTGCTCGGAGTGTCCAGGGTTCAAATTTCGGTCGATTCATTTTGGCAGTTTCATTTAAAAGATTTTATGGTCACTAGAACTTTATGGGAACTGGTGGCACAGGAATGGACTGACTGTCCCTACATTTGTGAGTAAATTACACCACGACTTGGGGCTTAGTTGAGGTGCACAAGCCTATTTTCTGCTGACCCGAAAGCCCGGGTTCGATTCCCGATAACTATTAACACTCCCAGCTACATCCAAGCGGTGTGATTTTTCGGACAGCTGGTCTTCCTTTCACGCTTTTTCGGGCGTATGATTACGCAGGGAACTCCCAACCATCCGATTGATTACTGCAGCAAGCGTGGTGTCCTATTCAGTCGATGGGAGAACTTTTTCCACCGTAGTTTAGTCACAGGTTAAGCATAATAAACAAAAGTTAGACAAGCCACGCCGAATTACGCTCCGTCATTGTCTCGATGTCATTTTCGAAACGATCATATCATCTGATTTGTGTGTTCGGTGCGTAATCAGTGGAAATTGTATTTGCATGTCCAGAAAAGTTAATCGTTAGTTATTAGTGAATCTATATTTTCATGAGGGGATAGGTATGCCCAGTTGAATCACCAGTCTAATGCTGTACAAAGACTACTACTTACTATTACTGCTTACTGTACTATTTGGCTACTGGGTTTTTGCGAATTTGACTACGGAATAATACTTTTGACACTGAATTGCTTTCCAGTCGTTGAACAATATTGTTTATACAAGCGAATGTAACCTATTAGTGCTAATTTGAAATAAAATACTTTTTTACTGTGCCATATAAACTAGACCTGTTTTAAGGGATCGTATTGAATTATAGTTTACGAATTGCTTCATAGTTTTTGTAACCATGTGGATATATTTTTGAATCGTAAGGCTTAGTGTAAGTTGAATTTTTCAAAAGGGTCACCGTTTCGACTGTTCAACTTATATTCGCAACAACATCGCATTCCATAACAACTTGTATACACATCGCACAAACGTATTTAGTACGACTCGGCGACATAGCCAATTCTTTGCGATGCATCGATTTACTCGTACCTCGTTTGCGTTGAACGATGTAAAAAGTACAATGTGCCCAAATGTCCGCCTTTTGTAGATATCATCTCAAGTCTTTTTATATCACTGAATGTTAATGGATCCATGTACATGCAACACAAATTTACATCACAATATAGCAATGAGTTACATTACTGTCGATAGATTGCAACTGCCTAGCAGCCCTAAATTAGGTTAGGTTTAGTTACTCCTTTACGAAGTTAGGCTTAGTTATTCCTTTTCGAAGTTTCGGTTGTAATTTTCGAGGGCATGGGTATACGGTATGGCTGATGTTAGTTATTGGCCTAGATATTAGCTCTACGTGCTTCCTCGCATCAATACACGAGACTTGCGTAAGGAACTTGTCTTTGAGAGCTAAGAAACTAATAGAACATATATTACACGAAGAAGTTACCTTATTAAACAAATAGAACATGAAATGACGCAGACCAAGCTATGTCTCACTGTAAGGTAAAAACAACAAAATATTAAGAGTACTTAAAACAAAGTTCAATGAAATGAAGTAGTTCGCTGAACTAATACTGATGTGATAGAGAAAATCGTTCCCAAGTACAAAAATAAAAAACTATAATGTCTCCCTTAAATCTGTCAGCGAAGTATGAGGATCATGTAATAAAACTTACCATATTCATTAGAAGATATACTGAGTACACGGCAGAGTTCGAGTTAACTCCTCGCCTTCTCTCGGAAAGGCTTAGAATTTTCTCGAACAGAACCCAAGGTACTAATCCGAGAGGACAATATCTCTTTGCGGGTGACACTATGTCACCAAAAAGCTACGAAAACGTAAACCACCCATTCCTTTTAGTTTAGTGTACGCGTAGGAATACATTTACCCAACCTTATTTTATGTAAAATGTTCACTGACTTCGAACCATTTTTGGTGAATTCGAAACTATTTTACCTCTCATTAACTTTTAGCTTTTATTATAATTTCACTTGCATTGCTTGAAATCCCATTCCCCAAAGTGTTTAAGTAGCTCCATATTCTTCTCGTGAAACTAGGATATCAGTATATTGACAGAAGAAACTATGCCTCGGAGATTTTTTTAAAAAAACTATTAAAATATAACATAAATTCCATAAATACTGGAGTGGAACAAACACCTCTGGAATGGGACATCTTTACGGTTCAATTTTCCATGAATAATTTTACGTAAGTCTACGATCACCGAAAATATGTCAGGTTTTCAGCACATATTCTCTCTCTCTCAATAATAACCCTAAAATTCCCCCATGTTCAAATGGGAAATATGTGTCTTTGCCAGGATGTTTCACTTATACGTGTTTTCCACTTGGGTATGATTGCGAAATGCGAGTATTGCTCAATCCCTCGTTGCGATGAGCAAACTTAGTAAAATATTTCACGGGGTTACTTGCAGTTCGCTGGATTCCGACTTTGAGTATTTTGTTTTCAGTGTTTCCCGATATAGGTTTTCCGGTAATGATGTGACGATTTACAATATCTCAATAATTATTTCTCTGTGCCTCATTAGTATTCTCACTGTTTAACAAAATATTAATTCGTGGATGCATTCATTGCAATACTTTATCGGAGTCACGTTTCATGATGAACAGTTTTGTCTGGCTAGAGAAGAAGTTATGGGCATGAATTAATACACATATCTTCGGAAGTCTTAGGATTCTGATATTGATCATTAATTTAGCCAATGGCTTTATCGATTTTTTTAATAATTCATGATAGTAATTTCACTGCTTCATTCTAGGCGGTTTGAAAGCAGAGAGCTCTTCGTATCTCTCCCAGACTCGTATCCGCAAACATATTTTCTGAGCTATACAGCAGGATTTGAATTTTTACAGGAAGAAACTTCTTGAACTGGAAGGCGATTACGTTGACCCAAGTGACTTTTTTGTCTATTTCGGTGGAAGATCTGCTTAGACAACTGCGCACTCACATCCAGTGGATATCTTGAACTCAGGGTCGACCTTCTCACAGTTTTTCTAAACGTTTTGACGAACTTGAGGAGCGAGATATTTATTTCACATGCAGTCACCCTATAATCTCTCAAAGATTCATCTATATTCTCATTTCTCAGAAATGATTAAATTAGATAAAAATAAGGGGAAAAATACTTGCGCATTGTTTTGGAAGAAATAAGCACCGGAACACGAGAAAATAAATCTTACCGGGATTCTTTAGCTGATCAATCATGACATCGACGAAATACGTATCATACCATTGAGTGTGTTACCCCATTAAGATTAATGCTGTTACACAGCGATTTTTATTTGGTGCTCAAAAAATCAGCCGGTGTACTCCAACGGGATTTTTAATTATTATGATTTGACTTAGGCACTTGCCTACTTCGTAAATTTCGTATTACAAGTTATGTAAATAAAAGTCATTGCATAAAAGATTGCATTGATAGCTTTGAGGCATCATCGTGAAATAATACTCAATCAGTACGATAGCTGATTGTCTATATATTTGACATAAAGTACATATGCATATAGTGCCAAAGACCCATTGTCTGACGGGCACCATTCACTGACTTGTCAAATGTCATTTGAGCCAGTTAGATTAACATCATTACACTTCTATCAAGCTGGACCTTGATTTATTAGGCTTTGTTCATTGCTCTAAATAAGTAAAGAGACCAAAAATGTTTCTCTGAAAGGCACCAGCATTAGAGTACAGTTTGCATTGACTCCATAGGATCTCATCTCTTTTAAGATATGTCCCCCACGACTAGATAGACATTACATATCTCGGCAGACGAAGAAGATAGCTTGATATTGTGTCCTCTGGGTTGCCTTTCTTCGACATATTTTGCGCTATAATTTGAGTGAAGCTTGAATTTGCAGTGATTTGGTTTTCAATTGCATCACTTAATGTAAGAATAATGAATGTGATTACTGGTGCTTTCCCCGTTCCTCTTGATTATTTCACTTCCGTTTCTGGTTTCCAAAAGTGACAATTGGAATAGGAATAAGAAATAAATTCAATTGCTACTTTGGATTCTAATTGAGGAAAGTATAAAATCCCAAGGACTAATGTAAATCTTAAAATAAGCCTTGATCTCTTACACAACTTAGGTGTGTCATTAGAATATATGGTGATTTTATGCGTGTACTACGAGTCTCGTATAAAGAAATGCCTTTGGAGTTACGAAACATCTACGTGGCGCTGGAAATCTATATTTCTATAAAATAGAGGAGCGGTTGCTCAACTTTTCAGGAAACCATTCCAGTTACTTGATAATCCGATCACGAAACGATTATTCGATTTCGAAAAAAAATATATTCCAGATGCCCGTGTATTTTGACCTAGAAGTAAATGTTAGATTCATTAAATTTAATCTAGCTGTCCCAGCGTATCGAAGGAAAATATTTACATAAATGAATTCAGCTCATCGATAGCTGAGCTTGGAAAAATATTTATTAAAAAGTAATTAAGATACAGGCATGATTTCTTGGCGCAGACTACATCATCAAGGCTAGATCGTCCCGGATCGATGTTTGGCATTAATAGTCACTGCATTTCATTGATAGTTCTTCTTTGTGGTTAATCAACAATAAAGGCGAATAATGTACTGTAGAAAAATAGGTGATCGCATGAATGATAGTATTATATGTTGCACTCTAATCCCAGGAAGACGGTACCCGAAAAAATACACAACTTGAATATGACAATTAACGTTTTTAAGACTTTCTTGGTTCTATTAATTTTTATTGCGTAGATCGTAAACTTGGTCCTCCAATCACAATGGATTACGATAAATCGAGTGAGGTACTCAAGTAAGGTGTTTGAGATACATTACTTACTTCACCATATAAAAGGAACATTATGCTGAAGAAAGCTAAGATTGAATAGGATAAAAATTATATAAAAAGGCCATAAATACAGTAATCAACCCGAAGGTCGAATTGGTAGGTGATGGTAGAGTTCACTCAGTACTGAGCCCGACGGCGTGTGAAATTCACATATCAGGGTAGGGGGGCCCTGTGCCGTTTCTGGTTTCCCAGAAAGATCTGGTACCCAAAAAATCACAGAGCTTGGGTGGAGCTGCAGGTCCCCAGAGACTTGCCCGGCAATCGAACTCGGGACCCTCCGGTCAATTACCCAACGCTCTACCCCCTGTACTACCACGACCCTTCCCAGGCAAGGTACTCTGGGGACCTGCAGCTTCACCCAAGCTATGTGATTTTCTGGGTACCAGATCTTCCTGGGAAACCATAACCGGCACAGGGAAGGAACTGGCCTCCCTACCCTGGTGTGTGAATTTCACACGCCGTCGGGCTTAGTAACACTGGGTGAACTCTATCACCATCGTTCACACCGACCTTCTGGTTGATTACTGTGTTTTTATGTATATATAGTCTGAAAATGGTTTTGAGATGTGGTTGTGGAAAAGGATGGAAAAGGTTAAATGGACGGAAAGAAAAGAAGTGCTAGGTATGGCAGGGGGAGAGAGAGAGCTTGTTGAGAGAAATCCAAGGGATACGGGAAAGGAGGGTTTTTTTGATTGGCGATATTATTCTGAAGACTGGGAAAGGGGAGGACGCTGGACAAGCGAGGAAGGGGTAGGATTAGGATAGGGATGTTGGGCGGGATGAAGGGAGGAAGGAAGTATGCAGGTTTGAAAAACAGTTTAATGTGTTGCTGAAAGTCGGGTTGTCTTGTTAGACAAAGCGAAGAAATCAAGTTATGATCTGTCTGTATACATCCAAAACCTACCTTAAACGATATTTTTAGTTTTATTTCTACTTATTATCCTGCAAACAACCGCTAGGGTGCGTGGCAGGGGATGATTCAACGCCAAGTATTCAACATAAAATATATTGCGAGAATTTCGCTGGTGCATTGCCTTAAATGTACTAATTAAAAAAATATAGCTGAAAAATTTACAAAAGCAAAATTATGTGACACTTTTTCCTACATATTTTACCGCGACAAATTTTAAGAGTTTTGGATTGATCACTGTTTTAAGCGGAGGCTTCAGACGGCGTTCAACACCTGCGACCACTCATCACCTTCTATTTCCGAGGTCTCAATGCAAGAAGTATTACTCACGGTCGGCGATATGACGCGATAGCGACGATAATCTGTGCTGTGAAATAATCCTCTTAGCTCACCGCTCTGTCCTTGAGGCGGCATTTCGGACGATTAAATGTTATCTGAACGTGCATTCCGATCGACAATCGATGAGGAAAACGATGAGGAAGTTTCCTTTCAGCAATGACTTGGGTGAGATAATCTTAAAAATACGCCCAAGTTGAGATAGCGAAGGGATTGTTTTAACTTCAGGGTCTTAGAATGTGACAGATTAGTTGTTGCGAGTCCAATTTATATGAGTAGTAGTAGTTTTTATGGGAGGCGACCGACAGCTAAGGTCATTTGCGCTATTAGGGATGGATGGGACAGAAAGGGGGGAGATAAGCCCGGCGTCAGTATTAGCCTACTCTTGTCGAAAGGCGCCAAGGGGTCCGCAGTTTAACGTCCCATCCGACGGACTTCATACTCACTCAAAAGTGCTCTCCTCACAGCACCTCAAGTAGGGATACCGCTGAAAAATTTTTGTGGTCTCCAGGATTTGAACCCGGTCCCTCTCTGTGGGAAGCCTGTACGTTAGCCACGGCATCATCCCGATCCCCGGAGTTGAAACGATGAGGTTTCCTTTCATAATGACTTGGGTGAGTTAATCTTAAAAATACGCCTGAGTTGAGATAATGAAGGGATTATTTTAACTTCAAGGTCTCCGAGTGTCACAGATTAGTTGTTGCGAATAAAATTGATATGATATTTCAGAAATGATACACAGTCTGGTAAAAATATCGTTGCACTTTCTATTTGACCAGCGCAGTCTTTTTTTATCGAAAGCTTGAGTCAGACATCATTACATCATTAATTAACGACTGGCGCCGTGAACACAATGCGGGTAGAATTAAGGTCTAAAAGATAGGTACTCAACGGACCAGATAGAGTTTCGCCGCGGGGTGCCTGACTTCAAACCTAGGTGATGCCTCTGAGCCCACTGAGTTTATATATTGCATTGCATAAATAAAACAGTGTCTGGCGTCACTTGGTGGAAATCCACATGAAACGTTTTATGTGGAAAAGCGAAGTGGTTTAATTTTAAGTTCAATTGCATTATAGGTTTTAGAGAAACTGAAGAAAAGGGTGTGAATTTGTAGATTGTGTACGCCGTCCGGATTAGTGCTGGATGACCTATGAAAACCTAAGAAACCTATGAAAAAAACATGAGATTGATTCCTGTGTACCTGTGCTCTTTATTGCACTCCGATCCACGAGCGGGAGCATATCAGGGATATGCACCACTCGACAACTTTATACAGTGGAACTAGACGTTTTGAACTCCCGGCGAATCTCAATCCCAAACACTTATGACCCAATTTCCTTCCCTCCTCTTTCCAGACACTTCCCATACATTTACGCTTGGATGGACTTAGAATCCAGCTTTCAGGCAACATTTGGCCATAAGTGTTAAACAATCGTGGTTAGTGACCGTTATTATCAAGCTCACGTTAGAATTTGGGCGTCTCGAAGTTGTATGAACGTAATGGATGTTCTCTGAAATTTCGCGTGCGTTTTGTTTCTTATTTTCCAACGCACATGATGACACAATCGACAAAGTGACGCAAATAGACACATACGCTTCTCGCTTTATTAGCTCGACTCACCCTAGCGTCCTAATTTTCACTTCCTGCAGCATCGAGAACTTTGCTCATGTTGTTTAGTGTCGCAATATTTTTTCATAATAAAAGTAAAAGTAAATTTCAATAATTTCATCGAGTTCAAACGAAAAGGAAAATAATTATTGGGGGAAATTTGCATGAGGTATTTTTCAGATATTTCAACACTATTTAGAGAAGTTTTTAAAATCTTATATCCGAGTATTCATCATATTTACGATTGTTTTGTCAATAATATACGCCTTCACGTTCTTCGTTGAATGATTGATTGCACTTTTTCTCCACGATGTATTTTTTCCAGATAAAGTTTGACTCATGCATCATATTCCACGGGAATTTTGATTGCCATACCCTTTAGCTCTAAAGTATGGGTCAAAAATGAGAACATGAGCTAACTCGGCTATATTTAATAACTGAAAATAAAGTGATCAACTGATGGATGGTTCTCTGCGGCTTTGACTGAGAAATTGTCACAGATGAGTTTTCATTTATTTTATTTGTTGTTGGGTGACAAATTTACTCAACAGAAGTGATCGATTCAGCAACTCGCCCCTGAGATCATAGGTGTTTCCTTGGAACTCATAACGACGAGGGTCGTAACCCTAACATGGTAAGTTGAGGAGAGAAGAAGGAAAACTTTAATAAACTTCACAAAATGCACTATTTAAAAAAATTAATTGCAAAACCCTGATTTCAACATTTTATGTCTTCAGATCAGAATGTATTGGCAATTGAAAAGTTGTTTTTAATTTTGCTCCCTATGGAAAAATGCTAAAAAGTCAAGTCTGACACATAGAATCTGATTAAGTGAAAAGTCATTGACTCTGCCTTACCCGCTCGGGATCTCTCGCGGTAATTTCTAATTCAGTTCTCCATGGTATTCACTTCATAAGTGAGGCCTTCTTCTTCTCTAACATTTTTACAAATCCTTCACTTAAGAATTACCGTCGACTATTAAAAACAAATTTCCACCCCGAATACATTGGCCCCGAGCATCAGAGTGCTATTGATGTGCGTGAAAGTGTGTGTCGTGACAAGATGGTAGCGTGAGAAGTGCGTCTATGTGTCTACCTTGAAAACTAAGTGCATATCTTTGTAAATATTTGATCACGTGCCCATCAGGGACAATGATTTCTACATCATCGGAAAAAGTTAGGGTGACTGCGGGACCGGCTAAACCTTAGCCTGCCACATCCTTCCAGGCACTCCGCCAGGGTACGTCATAATAATGTGTCACCCTTGCGTATCCCGATGAAAAAACGAATATGAATTGATTGATTTCGGCCAGAACTATGATTATGATTTGATTTATTATGATTGTGACCTCTCTAGATTGATTGTTAAATGGGAATATAGGATGAGATATGGCAAGAGAATCAACCATATGAAAGTGTTGATATGTGGTTCTGAAGACAAAGGATTGTCAAGTTAAACATAAATTTGAGCTGGTACCAGTAGAACACTTTAATTCTCTAGAAAGTTCGTTAGATGAAAATGGGCAATGTGGTTTGGACGCATTAGGTAAAGGAAATTTTACAAAAATGAAGGAGTTGATGACAAGAATTTTGGACAAAATAAGAACAAAATTATCAGTGAAAACTATAATGTAGGGGGTAATTTAGCGTATCTGAGAAACTTGGCCGTTGAGACAAGAGGATAATCTTAGATTTTGAGGCTTTCGAGATATAGTTGTGTAGAATAATAGAAAAAATAATATGAGAAAGGAAAAAGCGAAGATATGCTTGGCATGGTATGGGAAGGGAGACGGCTGTTGGGAGAAATGTTCGTAGACTGTAGAGGTTGATTCAAAAGATACAGAGAGGCAAGTAAGTGGTGACAACGGCAATAGAGGGTAGAATACTGGGAAGGCAAGGTAGAGGGAGGAAGAGAATGGGCAATTTTGGAGGATAAGAAATTAAGTACAAAGTATGAAGAGCTAAAAAATGATTAAGCGTGTAAAGGTGCTCGGTATCGTTCCAGCCTTTCAACTGTAGCATTTCGTGGTACCAGGGATAATGGAAAACCTACCCTTATCTGCAGACTATGAGGGCGATCCCAAAAGTACCCGACCCAACAAAGAAGACAAAAATATTTTGGAAAAAATGTATTTATTTTTCAACATAATCTCCTTTCAGCTCTATACACTTTTCCCAGCGATGTTCAATAAGTTCGATACCCTTTTTATAATAAGAACTGTGTTGCTCCTCAAAATAGCCATTAACTGCCGACATAACTTCTTCACGGTTGGAAAATCTTTGACCACCGAGCCATTTTTGCAAGTTTGCGAACAGAAAATAATGTGAGGGGGCTAAATCTGGCGAATTGGGTGCAAGAGGTAGCAATTCGAACTTAAATTCATGAATTTTGGCCATTGCAATAAGGGATTTGTGAGCTGGTTCATTGTCTTGATGAAACAACACATTCTTCTTAACCAAATGCGGCCGCTTTTGCTTGATTTCTACGCTCAAACGTTGCAATAAGTTGGCATAATACTTGCCGTTGGTATTTTTTCCTTTTTCAAGATAGTCAATGAAAATTATCCCTCGCGCATCCCAAAAAACCGACGCCATGGCCTTGCCTGTAGATAGAACGGTCTTCGCCTTCTTTGGAGCCGGTTCTCCCTTATGAATCCATTATTTTGATTGTTCTTGTTTCGGGTATGAAGTAATGGACCCATGTTTCATCCATGGTTATGAAACGGCGTAAAATGGCGCTCTGTTGCTGTAAAACTTGGCTAAATATTGAATTGAAACACGTACTACGAGCAATAATATGAAATACCAATATCAAGCGTACTTCAATAGCATGTCATCAGCTATCTTAGCGCTCTTGGGCACGCAAATGTGCTAATTTTTCCGCGGATGAAAATTTCGACACCCTATGATGATGCACAATACATTAGGCAGTCTGCCATTCTACATTTAGGGTCTCTCTAGTTGGCATGTAATACTTTTGGTCATAGAATGTAGGGTAGCATAGTGAAATGGTTACAAATCTTCATAATCTAAAAATTTGTACAGAGGGCAACAGTGAAACCTAGGCAGCGACACACAAAAATAACGAGCGCCACTCATAAAAAAAATGCAAAAGTGGGAGTTTTGCCTTTATAAATTTACTCCGCTAACAAATGTACAATACAATTATACTTAATACTTCTGAAGCTTATTTTAAACATTTTTAACTGGGATGGGGGTAATTAACTTTCAAGGGCGTCAGAAAAGCACCCTCTGATGGTTTCTTTCACCCAGAGCTTATTTTGGGTAAAATAAAAATAAAAATAAAAATAAAAAATAAAAATAAAAATAACAAAGTTAAATTATAGTCAATTCCAATTATTCTAAAATTACTATTACTGGTAAATTTTTTAAAATTAATTGGTGCCCATCACCTTTTTTTACCTTAAAAATGGCTGATTTATCTATTCTGCCACGTTTGACTCTCATTCTCGTAGTAGTTTTGAGGTGAGGCGACCGACAGCTGAGGTCATTTGCGCCATAGGGGATGGATAGGAAAGGATGAAGGGTGGAGAGAAACCCGGCGTCGGCATTAGCCTACTCTTTACGAAAGGCGCCAAGGGGTCCGCGGCTTAACGTCCCATCCGACGGACGGCGTACTCACTCAAAGTGCCCTCCACAAAGCACCTCAAGCAGGGATCGAGATACCTCTGAAAAATATTCAACACCGCCGGGATTTGAACCCGGGCCCTCTGGGTGGGAAGCCAGTACGCTAGCCCCCGCACCATCTCGATCCCCCCTCTCATTCTCTCATAGAAAAAAAAGAATGATGCGTAGCCATAACTCATTTAAGAAAAAAAAATATGTTTTTTCTCAAAATTAAAACAGTTATAGATGTATTTATTAAAACAATCTGGGATGCATTGTAATTATTATAATAAAAAAGTGCAGCTCAGTTATGAAAAGGTCTTATAATGAAGCATAATTTCCGTAAAAAAAAAGAAATTTTTGCTTAGTTCTGGCGGTCGCCAGTTTGAAAAACCTGTCCGGAATATTTTTCTTTCTTCCATGACGTTTGGAAACAGCATTTCTATAGGCTTTCAATACGATTATAAATGCATTAGGATGCCCTTTGAAACTTGCACCATGGCTAATTTCTTGAACATCTGAAAATCTGACCTCTCGAAATTGGCGAAAGTGCATTACTCTCCTTTTCGAGGGTAAATATTTTAGCAATTCATTCCTCTCTTTTAAGTAGGATGTTACTTCTCTGCTAACTTTCCACAAAATACAACTGGTTTTCCTACAATTTTATGAAACAATTGATGATTTTACTTGAAAATACAGGATGCTGACATGGTCCAAATCATTAAGTCATTTTATTTCTACGCGACTTGATTTTATCCATGTGGAATTTCCTCACTATTAAAAACCATAATTCTTTCTCGAAATCAGTCTGATAGGCAACTGTTGATTGATACCAAAAAAAGGAAATCGTCTTTTGCTTTCAGCCCTTTTTAATATTTGCCAGCTTTGATCGTACTCACATTAGTGATTCAAAATCTTTTGCTAGTGTATCCACAGACTTGTTGTGATATCGAAGGAGTAAGTCCACTACCAGGAAGTGGTTAGATGCCCCGTCATACTGAAAGGTCATTAGATGATGCCATAATGCACTGAAAAAAGTGATACGCTGGAGTATTATGGTTTCCTAGGATGTGTACATAATGCTGATGTTTTCATTTTTTTAGTTTTACGGCTTTTCTAGTCGTGAAATTAAGCATTTGCGGAGTGCCCGCCAAAGAGGGAAGAAAGGGGTGATGACTGGTATGATGCGTCATAACAAGAGGAGAGGGTTATAGAAGTTCAGCACACAGTAACATAATTACGGACAGCCTCGATTAGTCCGAAAGGTCCGCGGGCAATGATGCCACATCCGGGATTCCAACCCAAGCCCGCGCCGGGGATACGTATCCATATGCGGCACTGGAGTCAATTCAATTTGTACGTGGATCATGTCTTTATTAATCCTCGATTTTTAATCACGGGGACATTATATCTCAACAAGAATCCGTCTTTTGTGATAACTGGATAAATCGCTGAGCATTCCAACTTGAAAAACTCTTATCCATCGAATGGTTAACACTTCTAAATATTCCTGATTGCAATTTACAATTGAAATTCAAATAACGATTGCTGTACATGTGAACGTCCAGAGAAGGATCTTTATCAGGTGCAACTACCTTATAAAATTTGAACGGCACAGCACACAGGACAACCGTTGGGCCCAAAATAGGTAACACCGCAAACATTTCATCTCACAAATTCCACAAAACTGCGGGAGATGCCGCAGTAGTAACTTTTGACGGAGTCATCCGCTCATATGCATTTCAATGCAACAATTTCAGAGAGTAAAAATCATTCGCCTTGACTGGGATTCGAACCCGGATCCCTCGATGTCCGGCCGAGTGCTATAGCCACTTAAGCTACGCTTCGATAGCCTCGAAGGATCCGGGTTCGAATCCCGGCCAAGACGGATGATTTTTACACGCTAAAATTGTTGCATTGAAATGTCATCTCACCTTCATTCCTTTGGAGAAGAAACTACGCAGTTTTCAAGACCCAAGGACGTAACCTGAAATATTTTCGTGTTAATGATTCGTAATAACTCTCGCGATTGTTTCGTGTCATTTTAAAAGGAGCATCTTTCGCTCGGCTTGTATATCCAATTCATTTAAGTTCCATAAATGTTATTGCAATGCGATATGTACTTTTAGTACTATCATCAACTTTAAATTGCTAATGAATAAACATCTCCATCACTCTTGAGAGTCCGTTTTGGGTCATCAGTGGTGCTACCCACTGGATGATAAACTTCATTGATCAGTGATTATTATACTATTGTACTTATTAAAATATTGTTTGTACATGATGTGGACGGTGTTAGAAGTTGTATTGCAAAAGTGAATGATGTGTTAACGGTGCGTGATTTTGAACGATATATGAAATTGAAGAGTGCGTGACTATGGACGAAGTGTGGCGATGGACGGTGTGTCGTAGGTATGGTGTGAACTAGCCCATTTGTGATGGTAAAGGGTCGGTTGGTAATCTTTAAATACCATTGTATTTCAGAACATTTTGTCTCCTATCTGTTCTTTTTGTGTGTGCATGTGCATTGTAAGAGTGACCATTGACCAGACTTGACCGTTGCCAACAGGACAATTGCCTAATTGCAACGTTAAATTCTTAAATAAATAAATAGACAAATGAACAATCGCTCTCTTTTTCAAATTAGATCTCGTTTTATATTCTTTCTTTACGGAACCTATCCTCTCTTTGCAGATACACATATGACGTGATTTTGTTCCTGAATGAACGAGTATTCTCCACCAAATCCTTGGGTCATGTAAGCTCCTTAGTTCCTTCTCCAACGGAAATAAGGTGAGATGAAACGTTCCATATTTTGAACCCAATGGTTGTGCATGTGCTGTTCCGTTCAAACCTTCAGCACACCGCCCACAGGATAAGACTCACAGATAAGTCTCATTGAAACCATTCTGCATTTGATCATGAGATCAACTCCGATTTTCTTTCAACACTATTAATTCCTCATTGCTTTTCCCTCGCGCTAATAAAGCCTTCCCTTCGCCGACGACGAGATGAACCCCGACTGTTTGTTCGCCGTCCAGAGCAACTGCTGTGATTGCGCACGGCACTGCACTGCTGTCGCCCCTCTTGATTGTTTTTTTCCGCTCGGGCCCGAAGAGCAACCCGCGGCGGCGTTGGTGGGGCCTCCGGGTCTGGGTGGTGTTGGCAGGGGGGGCGAGACATTCGGCGGGTGATTTCGTCCGTCGCTCGAAACAAAAAACGAATGGCCACAATCCCACACGTGGAAATGGCAGTTGTTGGCGGGATGTGACTAAAGGGTACGCAGCTGTCGCCGCTCGCTTTGGTTAGTGGGAAGCTGAGCGGGTGCAGTTGCCATGCGACCCCCGAGGTAGAATTGAAGTGTAAAATTCTAGGCTGAAGTCCTCGGGAAATGGAGAGCGCTGATCCCTTCTCAAGCAAGCGATCCAATGCAAAGCGTTGAATTTCTAATGAGATGCCTCCCTGTAGCTAATGAGGGACAAATATTTGAACGCTGAATTCAAAATATTAGCGAGTGTCAATTCAAGAATAGTGTTAAGTCCTCCAACTCACGGTCCATGTATACGCAATTAAATTTGGGGCAAAAGGAATCCACTTGAGTGAAATCGCGTGATAGCGTTCGAAATCCTCCTGATTGGAGCATTTTCAACGTGGCCAAATTCTTTAAATAAGTGTACTGGGCCGAATACTCTGTTTCTGTACAATTTTCATTATATTCCACATCTTTTTACTTTTTGCAAGAATACCGGCAAAACCAGACTTGAAGTGTTTCATAAAATGAAAAAGGCCCTAATTTAGCAGACAAACATCGTTATCTCTTATTGATGGGTAGTTCCCTTTTTCAGGGCGGCATTGAGGCAGAGTTATTTGGAGTCTCCCCTTTTACGTAGTTTAAGGCAGGAGCAGATAATGGCAAAGTGGTCATTAAACCTTAATTTGTCTTTTTGGCGAATTTTTACCGCCTACTGTGACGTTCAATTCCAAAGTTTAATGCGAGGGTTTGATCGCTATTCTCATCTAAAAATTAATATGGATTGAACTGGTCACCGATTACTGTTTACTACAATTCTCTTGAAAAAAAACCTTAGCGTATATCCCTATGCACTTTATGTTACTTTTCTTTCATTGCCAATCACCATTAACCATTCTCATCTGTCTGGGCAGTGGCTTAGACGGAGGGGGTGGGGTGCTCGGAAGATGAATATCCGTTTCCCAGCCCACGTCCCGATCACCACAGGCAAATCGCATAGGATGAATGAAGGAGCTACTCGTGCGCATTGGAAAACTGTGACATACCAACGCTTCATAAAGGTACCACGGGAAACTTTCTTTTATTAATGAAGTCAGTTTTTCGATTTTTCCCGCGTCTGTAATTATTTAAAAGGCTACGTCTCGCATCCACTATCATCAAAGATCGCTCCAGGACAGACAGAGACCACGGTGAGACTTATGGGCAGTGGAGAGTGAAACGTCGAGTTTTTTTTATAAATATTGGCTCTGCAAAAATCTCAAAAAAATATTTCAGTACTGGTATGTGGTGCGAAATTTTAAACCAGTTCACTTCGTAATTTACTTCTTCGAATCATAGACAAAAGACACTAAAATCTCTCATTACTCTTGCTGCTACTGTGACGGGGCAAATATTCGGTAAAATTAATTAACTTCGTAGCATTAAACCGAACAACTAGTCCCATCTACAGGATTTTTCAGGCTGTTTAAGGTAGTGAGAAGAAGAATATGGACAAATTGATACATCCATTTATATCGATGCTAAGCATTTAAAAGCCCGTGCAATTACCTCGGCTATTAAGTCACTCCATATGTGAAAGTTTCTGGATACGCTACCACTACTGAAGTTCATGCAGTTTGTCCCGAAATATGGCAATTTTGTGAACTATTTCGAGGTATCGGTGCTAAAGAAATTTATTTGCCAAAAAAGCGCCGTAAAAATTTCTGCCTCGTTTTTTTCGGGCAAATCTCATTATTTGTTTTCCACGTTGGACAAATAAAGTCCGATCATATGATCGGACTTTAGATTCTCTAGTTTGATATAAATATATGACACTGGGAAATGTATTAGGGCGGCCACCATAGACGCTTTTCCTTGCTCCAAACTCTCTTCAACAATATGCGCGAATCGCTGGAGACTTCCCGGACAGCGGTGATATCCCGTCAACGTGCGTCCAATTAGCACTCCCTGTGTGTGGTCAGAAAATGTCTAATGCTTAGCATCAGGCCGATAAATGGATACGATGTCCCAGGGAGGTGGTCATAATGAGATGTTTACATTTTATTTTGGCAACAGATTTACTTCCACGTTAGCTTTGGGACAATTAATTTGAGTGTACCGCTAGTTTTACCAGTTTGTGCCACGCACGGAGTGTTTGAACATAACGAAGCATTCGTAATCCCTTTTAGTTCCTCCACCGCATGTTTACATCTCGAGGGAATCCTCCATTTTGTGAGTTTGTTTGTGTTAACGAGCTGCTTGCGAATTCCTTTTTATCTGGATCGGTGAAATTGAGTCCGCCTCCAGGAAGAGGCGAAATAGAAACGATAGAATTTTTTCCCCTACTCAGATGAACAATTTCGTCCTGCGGGAGGATTTCTCTGCCTCTTTTTAAATGTGATTCACTTAAACCAATGGAGGGAGTTGGCGCGTCACGGTAATCCAGTGGCCTGAATGGTCGGTCGTTGACATACGGGCCCCGAGGGCACGCGAAGTCGAATGATATCTCGAGCACCCAAAACGAAACCCAATTGCCGTGTGGTTTTCTTGGAAACAGAATCATGAAACCGCACGCGGGACAAAAAAGAACTATTCGCCCTACCTTCCGAATGGGAGTTTCACATGCCATAGGGCATAGTACAAGTATGTACCCACCGCGTGAGCTCTAGGGAAGCGTAGAGCGTTGAGTCATCGCTGCCGCTGCCGATTCGCCGCAGACCAGCGTTGGTGTGCCGGGCTATGGTTTCTTCGCAGAAATGAGGTTCACTCTAGGTTATTCATGGCGTGAAAACTAAACGATTAGATTAAGAGGGACATAGACAACTATATTTTGAAGAATTTGATGGCATGCCATTTTTTTCCGGCCACATCTCTGAAATTTGCTATCTGTACGAGTAGTTCAGTTTTCTTAAAAGTGTCCATTACTGTGGCTAATTAAATACTAGAGTAGCAAAAGCTGTTTAGGCAAGCCTCAAATAAAAACCGGAGATTCTTAACGAGATTTCATTGATTTCCAGAGCCAACGAACTCCACACGCGGGGAAATAATTCAGTTAAAGGGGCCTAGATTTTTGATTTCTGTTCGCCTTTCATTATATGATTGTTTCTACTTGATAGAGAAGTTAATTCTCATTTTTGTCTTTGCAGACATAATTGATACTGCAAATATAAAAAATTTGCCTATTTAGATGAGTTTTTTCAACGTATATTACCTTCTGCTGTATTGCAAATATGAGTATTATAAATAAACGTGACCCAGCTGATGGAAAGATAGGCATGACGTGTTATATAATCTTATGTAAGACTCAGAAGTAATGACTGTAGTTACACATGTAGGTATACAGGAAACACCTGTTGGTACGGGCGGTACACTGATCGCTGTCGAAAGACCTTACATTCCCGATTAATACGACATAGTTCGGAAGAATCTGCAAATGCTTACTTTCCCACATAATACAACAAAGCGGATTTTGAGCAAATTTATTTTCTTCACTCAATTATGTACCGAGGCCTTTGCGCCTAGAGGCGTATACATCAAAGAGTTCAATGCTGAAGTTTCGCTACACCATAAACCTAATTTTTATAATAACAAACAAACCAAATAGTTAAAGAGATATGGGCTTTGAAATTTTAATCACATGTATCATCTTGAAATAATATGGCCAAAAAAATGTGCAAAGATCCTTCAAAAACTTTTGCTCGCCCTTCCTTCTGGAGTGGAGTCTAAACTATAGCACATGCAACTCACTATCACTATCGCAAGGATGCATTCTTTTGTTAATTAATCTTGATTGTTTCCCTCTATCCGCGCAATACACCCACCTCTGGCACGAGCGAATTCCACGCCATCCGTGTTATATCTCATTAACAACTAGGACAAGCCGTTTTCCTACATTTCCAAACGTTGACACATATTTATCTGTCATTCCAGGAAATCTGAAGGGCAATCGCTGTGCTCGCCTTTATACTAGAGGTCATCGTTCGCTGTTCTGAAACAAGTAAATTTGGATTTCAATTCCAGAAATTAAAAACCATTCGACCTTGACCGGGATTCGAGCCCGGATCTACGATGATGCATGTAACATTGTCTGTATGGTATTTCGTCACTATATCTTGATCCTTTAAAAGCCCCCGAAATTTCAGAGTTTAAGAGTACGCCTTGATAGCTTAACTGTCTAAAGTACTCGGCCGGTCATCGAGGGATCCGGATTCGAATCCCGGTCAAGGCGAATGATTTTTACACTTTGAAATTGTTGCATTGAAATGTATATTAGCGGATGACTCAGTTAAAAGTTACTGCTACGGTATCTCCCGCAATTTCTTGGAAGTAAATTTGGATCCCACGGATGGAAATCACACAAAGACTATTCGAAGTTTTCTGTGAGAGATGGAGGGTCGTAGAGCTGCTATTAACTCAATGGGGAACAGCCATCTCTTTTGTGGTGACGAAAGGTGGAGTTACGCAACCTAGCAAACGATTGAAAGGAGACAATGGCATAAAACGGTGAAAATGCGCAGCAATTCACGTTGCCTTTTCCAATTACGGAATCCAGTACGCAGTAATCAACCCGAAGGTTGGACTGATATATGCAGATGAGGGTCGAGCTTTCTTCTCACTAATTTTAAACGTACGACGCAAGGAATTCAAACTTCTCGCGATGGATTCCTTTCCTCGTATTTCCCGTGGTTTCCCCGGTAGAACTGGTAATCAGTAATAAGGCAGCTTACTTGAAGATAAGGGAGTTCAGAGGCGTCACCCAAATTCGATTGGTTGCACGTTGTCCCCTACTCTCTGGGCTACCACGCGTCCCGATGATGTGATACATCATTTGTAAAGGTATTCTCGGGGAGGTTTTCCCATTGCCGATTTTTTCATACGGTAGGACATTCCGTACATTTCGTCGTAAATAGAAGATCCATTCCGGATGCCTGCTCGAAGAGTGGAGACATGTATTTTACGATTTTACGCACGTTTTCATTTAAATATGTGACGCGCTTCGACGAACTGCGTCGTCCTTCGGTAGGCATAGATCAATCGTGGTACTCACTACAGGTTTTCTTAGCGTCTAATCGCGACTAAAGTTCAAATAAAAGAGTTTGGATAATCACTAAAATCTTGTTTTTAATTTTTAATGTGACTTGCCTCAAATTGTCGCCTTTATACTCCAGAATAACTTCATCTAACGTCATATGAAGCCGTTTTAAGCGATTAAACAGACTACACCAATATATTTATTAATACTTAGTAACAAATTTAGTAACATTTCTGACGTCTTTCACGCATGAAATTCTATTTATATTTTACTAGACGTATACGGAGCGGTGGATCACTTTTAACTTGGTGATTAATATTTCTGTCATCTATGCTTCAAAGTGAATTTGTTACATTACTAACGAACTAAAGACCTCCAACTCGACTCTCCAGCGAAGAAGAGCCTTTTTTTTAACCTCAGGCCAGATTAATGAAAATTAAAAGGAGAAACATAAAAAAGAGTAAAGATTAGGATTGCCCGATTGGCTACAAGAATTTCCAAAACTTTAACACACAATTATACCATTGGTGAAATATGCTTCTTGGATGAAGTTTTTTCTCCATTTTTTGAGGTTTAAAGATTATCGCTTTCTGTCCTCATGCTCGAATTTGTTTTTAATCTCCAATTACTTATTTACATCTTCAATCCATTCAATTAAAATGTTGATGCTACATGTCCTGGATAATAATATTTTTAGTGTTTTTAAGACTCATCTGCAGTAACACTTTCGAAATAATTTCCAGGTCACAGTAGTCCCGTGGATAGACCTCTCAGCTACTGGATAGAGGTCTGTCCATGGGGATTAAGATTGGAGACTTTTGAAATGAGGGTGTGGAGAAGGACTGAAATGGTGAGAAGGACCGAGAGGAAAACAAACTAGGGGGTGCTAGCCACACTGGGAGAGGAGAGGAGACTGACTGGAGAAATCCATAGGATGAATGAAAGATGGATTCAGAGCTCTTTGTAATCAAATCACATTTGTTCAAGGTATCTGCAAAATAATGTCCTCACAGACGATACTATCACAAAGAAAGAAACTGCCCCCGGGCATTAATGGGCCTATAATAACAATGAAATCCAGTCACAGCGCCAACGTTAAGAATTTTGTGCTGCAGTTGCAGGGGACTTGCTGCGAGCAGCAAACGATGACCCAGGTTTTCCTAAAAATTTATATTTGGACATAAGTCATGGGTCTACGGCTATGACCCTGGAACAAAAGCCCAGTCTTCCCAACAGTCGGTTGACGAAGATAAAGGAGAACGCGACGAGGCAGCTGGTTACCTTTCCGAAAAGGGACTCTACCGATTGTTTTGGAACAATGGAAGAGACTCTGGAATGAGTGTGTGAGGTACCAAGGGGAGTATTTCGAAGGGGTCTGAGGCCTTATTGTTCTAAGGCTGATTTTTCTCAAAATATTGCCAGGCTGGATAGTTTCCAGGGATACTTGATACATATATAGGAGTGTATATACTACCTTGATCAAAAATTTCCCGGAATTTATTCAGAAAATTAAAAATACAAGTTTATTCATCTAAATCTATATTGTCCCCTTCAAAGTAATCCCCATAGACTGCAACACACTTATGCCAGCGCTTGATCCAATCCTCGAAACATTTTTTATATTCGGTTTTCGGTATGTCCATCAGTGCTTCCTGCGATTTTTCCATTACTTCCTCTCGGCTGCTAAAACGCGTTCCCCGTAATGGTTTTTTAACTCGATTGAACAGAAAGAAGTCACAGGGAGCCAAATCAGGTGAATTCGGTGGCTGTTGGATGGTATTTGTTGCATTTTTCGTCAAAAAATTACGAATAATGATAGCACTGTGCGACGGTGCGTTATCATGGTGCAAAATCCACGAGTTTTCTGCCCACATTTCTGGTCTCTTTCGGCGAATTGCTTCACGCAAACGTCTCATAACGCCCAAATAATACTCTTTGTTTACTGTCTGGCCTTCTGGCAAAAATTCATGATGCACTACACCGTTGTAATCCATGAAAACCGTCAGCATTGCCTTCTTTTTTGACTGAAAACGACGTGGTTTTTTTTGGTCTCGGCTCATTTGGTGAACGCCATTCACTTGCCTGATGTCTGGATTGCGTGTCGTACTCATAAACCCACGTCTCGTCTCCAGTAATGATCCTTTTGATGAATGTGGGATCGGATTCAGCCTCGCAAATCATGTCTTTTGCGACGTCAACACGGTCTCTTTTTTGCATGAAATTGAGGTACTTTGCTGCTACACGACGGAAACCCAAATCATTAACCACAATGTCTTGGGCGGATCCATAGGCAATGTTCAAGTCCTCCGCTATTTCTCTGATGGTTAATTTGCGGTTATTGACCAACATTTCTTTTACTTTATCAATTTTTTCACCGACTTTCGATGTCGATGGTCTGCCACTGCGTTCATCATCTTCGATTGACTCACGACCACTTCTGAACCGCTCGTGCCACTGGTAAACGACCGTTTTTTTTAGAGAATCGTTGCCGAAACACTTTTCCAACATTTCCAACGTCCGTGCGCCACTAAATCCGTTTTTTACGCAAAATTTAATACAAGTTCGTTGTTGCAAATTTAAATCCATTTCTGAAATTGTAAAAAATCGCCAACACACACAGAGATAGATGTACTCTTGGCTACGTAACTTTTGCAAATGTCAAGTTATGACACTAAGATTTAAAGGGAATATCAACAACAGATGTACCAATTTAACAAAAAAACAGAACTCAAATCGGAACGATGGGAGCGCCACACGGTGGTTATTCCGGGAACTTTTTGATCAAGGTAGTATGTATCAAGTATCTCCGGAATATATGCATTCAAACACGAAACAGGGTGCGGCGCTTAAATTCAGACAAACACGCGGTTCCTCAAATGAGATTTCCTCGCCGGGTTAGCAAAACCTTCCCCAGACTTCTTCGAAGCATTATACTAAGCCACAATATCGTAAACAGTTGATCTGTGGTACTAGAAGAATCGAACTATTTCGAAATATAATGCCCAGCGCGAACACTTTCGACAATAGCGGCTCTTCGATTGAACTCCGCACTTGTGCGTAACATCTCGGCCATTTTAAGGTTATGGCTGTTCACTAGATGCCTATAGCTTTCAAGAACGCCAATCGCGAACTACAGAGGAAATACGAAATGGCGGGAAATTCAAATTGAAATGTGTCCGGATTTAAGCGCCGCACCCTCTATATGCATACTCACACACCCATATACTCGTGTGCGTACATATATATATATATATATATATATATATATATATATATATATATATATATATATATATATATATATATATTTATTTATTTATTTATTTATTTATTTATATATATTGGTGCGTCCCGAGTCCCTCCGGCTGCGTCCCGCTATCCGAGTCCCTCATCTTCGACATGAAGACGCCGAATGCAACTTCAGCGAAACTGTTGTCAGAATCAAACAACGACGCGGGGATACCCGAGAATGCAGAATTCTTAATATATATATATATGTATCATTATATATAAATATATTTTTATATATAAATATTTATATATTTATTTATACACATACACACACACACACTTGCCGAATCCGTTAGATTGACTTTGAACGAGATTAGTCACCTGCCTGGAGGAGGCTCTCGCGTTATGTTGACATTGCGACTTAGTCCGAACATTTTACGTTTTGGGCGGAACAATCTCCGCTAAAAAACTGCCTCCTTTTTCTCGAAGAGGGGAATGATTTATTTATAAACTGGCTTCCTCCTTTTTATGATCACAGGCGGGGAGACTTTCGTGAAACTTTTGTTTCGTCCCCCGGTTCACCGTCCCTTCGTCAAGGACACGCGAAACACTTCGCCCTGGGGCAGTGACATTTGGTCTACGGTAAGCCAATTGGTCACACAAGAGAGTTGTGCAATCCCTGCGCTTCAAGGCCCGGCTTTTCCCCAAGAATCTAGAATGTATTTCGACCCCTCGTGAGTCAAGTAATAACCAAACGCTTCATATGCGTTCTTTTACTCGATTAAAATACATAACACCTATAATTTTCCGAGCTAATTTTAAAATAGTATTCTGCAGATTTTTATGGGTTATCTTGTGGTTTACTGGGTTAATTCATTCTTCTGATGTTAATAATCTGAAATAAATCCCAAGTTTAGCTCCTATTTGCTTAAATAAAGAGATTGACTGAGGAATACCTTCTGTGTGTTTCGTTTGGTAAGAATTTGAACGTTCTATTGCGAAGGAAAGTCGACTTTTGCATCTAAAACGGAGACGATCAGGATGCTATTTACATGCCATCCATGATTTAATAAACATTTTGGATGTCGAAAATGAATTTTTATTGTTTTTTTATGGTGTTCCAAAAGGCGAGGTCCTACTATACGCACACTGAAATCCAACAAAGAGGTCCTCAGTGAGCACTGCACCCAGCCTAATGACGGGGCTCCAACACAGGCCCTTGGCCCGATTGGGTCAGAGTATCACTCATCGGAGCAGCCAGATGGAGCCATGATATTGTTGCCTGTAGGTATCGACGCGGTTAGATTAGTATTTCTTGGTTGCATACTCTCTATGCTACCACCTCAATCCTGCATACTTGAGTAAGTGAATAGATGTGTTGCGGTGAATATTGTTTTTTTCCACGCTGCTTCGTCGGTTTTTTGTCTCGCGTATATTTGCCATGTGTTCCATTTTCTTCTTAAGTTATAAAAGTGAAAAAAACCTAGGTAGATCTTGAAAGGGATAAATGGGAACTGAATGCTTGAAACTAAATTTCATCGTTAAACAATATCTAGATTTCTCAATTCATTTGCCAACTAAAAACTAAATTAAAATTACTCTCATTCATGTTTTCCTGGTGAGAGGTAGATGTCTTCTACAATTCCGACGAAAACTATTGCATAGCTTTTGCCCCCATATCAATCTGTTAAATATAGCGCAAATGTTGTTTCGTTTGGTTAAAATTTTGTAGGTGGTTTCATCATGTGCTGGTATACCATTGAGGTGCAAGACAAAAATGGCCAAAGTCATGGAACAGTCTTCCTAGAAATGATAGCTATTTTATAGAGAATCATGAAAGACATCCAACCATCACAATGAAAACATGAATAAGATTAAATTTAACTTTTTTTTGATATTTGGTAGATTACCGTTTAACTCATGTTTTGGATTCATACAGACTGAACATCGCTAAAATTCCTAGCTTCGTATAACAGGACACAGTCAGGCACCCCACACTAGGTTGAACTGTTCTCCAGTTTCGCCCACAATCTACCTCCCGTCATTCCGTCGAACATGCCTATTCTTTTTTCCTACCCCATCCTCGCCTACCTAATATTCTCCCCCTTTTACTGTCTTTAACATTCCATCGCCAATCATGATTCTCTACATCCACTTTTCCTGCCTCCTCTGGAGTTCTCCCAACAAGCCACTCTTCTCCCCCACCACTCCAAGTACTTAGTGTATTTTCCTTTCCGTCCATTTTAGCTTTTCCATTCATTTCCACGCCATCATCTCAAAAGCCTCCAATCTTCTCTCATCATCATCTTGATATAAAGATCATCATTCCATGTCGTAGATAACTACGCTTCATATCAAATTTTCTTAAGATTTTTTAAAATATCTTTCTTAACATCCTTACTCTACTTTCCTGTCTACAACTCCCTCCTCCTTGTGAAAGATTCTTTGTAAAGGGAAATTCTTTTCACAACCCCACTACTTAAATCATCTTGGTAAAAATAAACACTCAAGTTAGGTAAACCGTACCTTCTCTTCTAGGTTTTGCCCTACTATTTTAAAATTTAACTCAGCTTCCCTATTCCTCGATTACTTAACGTAAACTAAAATTGTGTGCATTCCTTCTCACCCCATACTTATCGTTAAAGGTTAGTATATCGTTATGCCATTAATTCAGGCCCCCTTGGCGTCTTTCGGTAAGAGGAGGCTAATGCCGAAGCCGGGTTTCTCTTCACCCTTCCTCCATTCCCTGAACATCCCACTCCTACTAAATCACACAACTATTTCCCTTATGGCGCAAATGACATCGATTGTCCGTGGCCTCCGCCAGCAATAACTACCTGATGATGACGTTCAACGTCGAAACCTGGGTCGTTTTTTTACATAAAGTGTGTGGAATTACAAAGTCAATTATTTCATTTCATTTCAACTACGAGTGCGACTATCAACAGTAATCTGGGAGTGCGAAGAACGAGATCATCTTGTGTGAATCTGCTTTACGTGTTTTCTGAATTGACTATTCATCAACCCACAAAATAATATTCAAAGAATAAATATGGGATTTGATCAACAGAAATTAATTTTATGAGCTTTTTACACATTCTTACGATTTTGCTAGCAACTTTAAATTGTTGAGACTTTATACGTCATCCAGCGAAGCTGAATCCAATGTTGTTTAATTATGTCTATAATTTTAAATGGGTTTCTAAAATATATGGAGTGAGTGGGAGGGAGACTTGAAATAAGGATATTAGAATTACAATGGATATACTTATTTAAAACGAGTTAGACGTATACAGTACGAACCTTCCCTACCTTTATCTCAGTATGAGAACAGAGTATAATAATAAATGTAATTTAAATTATCAACTCGAGGAAGGACAAAACCTTACCTTTTTCTTTCCTTGTTCGTTATTGTCTCATTCGTCTTCTCACTGCTATGAAGACGAATTACATCCATTTTTAAGAGAGCCCGGGAAGGAAGAAACACGAGAGGGACCAAAAGCTAATCACGCTTGTTGGCTTTAGAGTTGTAATCGAAAAACTATGGACGGCTGTTTGTGGTTGTGTGGTCTGATTTTATCAACTTCTTGGCGGTTTGTAGAGCTGCGTTTCGAAGTCCATTGAGTTGATATGATCAGACTCTTGGCAAATATACAGGGGTGTAATTAAAGGTTATTTCTTCTGGGAGAAGGGACAGACTTAGCCAGAATTTTCTCATTTATTATTTCCAAAAAGCTGATACCACATGCTGCGCTCTATTCCAATCTTATTTTTTTTAGATTTTCATTAATAACCAAATCCCACTACCTAACTTAAACTAGCATATATAATGATCACACAAATATAGGCATAAGTATAGGCATTGGTAAAAAATTCGAGAATATTGAGCTTAGGAACTTCAGAGTCCGCTGCATTTTCCGATCTTCATAACACTAGAAAGACAAATTTTTTTGGCAGACTTTACTCAACGTTTCTTAACTTACTAAATTTAACTTAATCAATTAACTTGCTGAATGTTTCTAGATAAGTAATAATTTTTATTACGACCGCTGAATGAATGGCTCTTCTTACAAACGTTATGGATTTCGTGAATGCTTTTAAACATCCTTAACCCACAAGTTATGTACGGTAAAAAAGATCACGAAGTTCTATTTCGTTTAAGACTCTTAAAGGGTAATGTAAAAAACACCAGCAAATAGTGAGCGGCCTTTATTGGAATAATTCTTCTCATAATACCTGAAATAAGAATTATGTTTATGTTCCTCCAAACTAGTGTGTGAAATCTCTGAAACCCTCTTTAACTGACGTAAATCCTATTATAACCGAAGGCGCTGAAGTTTTGGGAATGGGACCTTGTTGTGCTCACAGAAAAATGAAAAAGAAAGGAATCCTGAAATTCGCATCGAGAGATTTCTACATGCATGGAAATGAAAAGGCCAATATTCAATATTTGGAGCTAAACAGCAAATTGAGGATACTCATCTCGCATTCATGAACCCGGCATCTAATATAAGCTGCGATAGTCATTGGAAGTTTAAGGGAGAGGAAACGGAGGAAAATTATTTTGAACGGGTGACGTTTAGAGTGAGTAGGAGTAAAGAGATTGATGCAGGCCGAAGATCACAGCTCATCGCACATATAGTATGAGATAGAGGATAGCGGAAATACGCGTTTTGGGACACGTGTTAAAAGGGAAGTGTGGGGCGACTCAGCGAAGCGTAAGGTCAATGTTTTTGCGGTCACTGGCTTATGTGGACTGTGCCTTAGGCCAAAGCACATGGATGCAGACAAATATTTAAAGGAGGAGTGGCTGTGTATATTATTCGTAACTTCTTACATTATTCTGTCAATGAATACTGTCGTTAATGCTAACACAAGCGGTGGACAGCTTCAAATAATTGTTTCGACTGATTCAAGAGAATCTAATGCCTTACCAGACTTTTTTTTGCCAAGAAAACAGTATGTGGACGGAAAATGATTAATTTAATCAGAACTAAAATAAATTAAGTTTTTCCAAGTTAGTTAAAATCGAAGGAAGGGAGGTTTTGGTGGAACGAAGCTTCCCCTCCTTCGATTTTAATCTTACTTGGGCAAAATTCTTTTATTTTAGTTATTATATATTATGTATATGAAAAATTATGCAATACACTTGCTAAAAATATAACTAATCGCCTTATTTGTACTCTCACATCGGAAGACTTTTGTTTCTGTGAGAAAAGGAGCTCACTTTTTGCTCTTACGCACGTATTCTTCACTTAGTCTTCATGGAGGAGGTGTTTTGAATGCCTTCTAAATATTTTATCTTGAATTTAAATAAAATCATGTCCACTGGAAAAATCCGATAAAAAGTGGAATCAAGAAAAAGGCAATTCACCGATAATTCCTTAAAGGGATGGTGGTAGCGAGCGAGCGAGTTTGAAATACCAAAGACAGAAAGTAGAACCACAAATGTAAGTAACACAGCCATTCATTGCTTTGGCTAAAATTTTTTCCAATTTCAGGAACGAATAAAATTTAGTAAAACCTATCTCAGGTCCAAGAAACCGTGTTAAGCGACAGTAAGTTTTAACAGAGACATCCGCTAAATGTGCATCACAATGCAACAATTTCAGAGTGTAAAAATCATTCGCCTAGACCGGAATTTATTTTTTTACTAATTAGGTTATATTTAGAATATGAATTAATAAGGGAAATAAATCCGAATTCATAAACGTTCGATTTATAATGCATAAGGTGTGCGAAGTACTCACATTGAATATCATTCTCAAAGTCTGGGAGCCATCCCAAAATGATTGCCTTCCAAAAGAAACTCCGTGTAATGAGCTCGCAAAAATGTACTAAGCTCACGTTTTTCTTACGATTCATCTTGCCTAAAATACTATTTTGACCAAATGGTACAGGAGACTATCTTCCGTCTCTTTACTCTTTGCCCAAGTGAGCTCGCTTTTGGGAGCTCTTCAGTATTCATCATCCTAACGTCAGTAGTTTGTATATCCATAATTTTTATGTAGCTGAGAATAGCTCGCACAAATTTTACACCGAGTGATGCACGGTCAGAGGAAATTTTACAGTCGTTTACGCAAAAAAATAGCCGTGATGGACCATAATTGAACGATCTGGAGATACTAATATTTGGACTGACGAAAATAGCCTTAGAAAAGTGGAAAGTTCATAACATGTTTTCTTTTATCTCTACGCATACATATTTAGAAGAGATAGGATGGTGAGGGCGACGATAGAAAGAAAGTGTTTGGTAGCCGTTATATGATGTTCATAGACGCCTTATAATGTTCATACGTGCGTTAAAATTGACGCCACCTGACATTGTCTATTCGCAAATGTGCGTGCGTTTTAATAAAAATAATACGTCCTACTTGCATCATTTAATCGCATAAAATAATGCATATAATACTTCGATTCATAACACAATCCAAATCTTTTCCAGTGGTCCCCATATCTCTCTCCAAACTACTCTCTTCATCTACACAATAGCCCGGAAGCCACCGTAAGGGCGCGTGGCGGGGGTTGTTAGGACATCACCTGTAAAACAGAATGCAACCATATGCAAAACAAACAAAAGTATTCCGACTCAATCCTACCCAAACGAATGCATTCATGCAAAATTTATTTCAACTTACATACATGCAAACACGTATACTAGCAACTGACACAGACATGCGCCTACGAATGTACCGTATGTCTACGCAGCGTTTAATCTTGTCCTCGCTTTTAATTCTAATGTCTCTTCTATTTCTACCATTATGGCTTTTATTTCTCACTATTATGATTCCTGATTGTCCGAGGGAAGAAATGATACTTGTATCTATTTGTACTGGAGTCCAATCTCTTATTTTTGTGGTTTAACCTACCCAAATAGTATAGGGCCATAATAGTGTCATTGTCATAGTTAAACTCATGTATCCTGAACCTTGTTAAAAGTCTCGCTTGTTCTCTCTTGAGGCCTTCAAAAGCTTTAAATTGAGTATCACGATTCTGCCATGTATTATTATGCAAGTTATCGACGAAATTTCGCCGCATTGATATAAAAATTAGTTAACTCCAGTTGAATTTACTTGCGGAGAACGCAATCGGAAAATCTGTGGGTTAACACAGACAGGAATGAGAACTCACTCGAATTGAGGATGAAATTGAAAGGGAAGACGTTTATATGCTCTGGTACGTCGTCTTCTTCGTCTCGAACGTACTCCTGTCTGGGATCCGGCACATTAGGCAATATAAGCACGATAAATAAAGAAAGCTTAACGTCTAACTGCTGCATTTGTCAAAAATTGAGACGACAAAACACGAAGTGTCTCCGAGTTTGTTCCCTAATAAGGATGGGAAACGCTACAGGAAATAAGGTCACAAGCTAAGCTAAAGCTCTTACGAAAACTTAGTGGCGGGATTTTCTCCCCAACTTCATGCTCTGAAAGCAATTGCATGGGCATGACTGAGCATGAAAGAAACAGAAAAATAAATAGCAAAACCTTAAGATATATGTACATATATAAAATAACTCATTCTTTCATCATATAACGAACAGATGAAACAGAAAATATATGACCTCGATAAATTACAATTAAATAAGAATGGGGCTTGAAAAGAACATATTAAAGTTACATATTTTCGCAAACCGTTGCTCCTTGTGATCAATCCTCCTCCTTGTCAACCCTTCTCTTTGTCCCCTGTTTTCCATCTCATGGGTATTCTCCCTTAGTTACACATCATTCCTCCAATGCCTATCGATAATTTTGAGGTTACCCTTGCTGTTACAGGTGTGCGTGCGTAATTACCAAGGAAAGTGCTCTTTTAGACGAAAAAATAAGACAAATTGACCGACCTGTGACATAAGAGCGATGTCGCATTAGTTATTCAAATTATTTGCATCACGTTTTAAATATGCGTCAAGTAATTGGTGTTCATAGGAGAAAGTGTTACCCTAGAAATCTGTTAAACGCCAACGGAAATCCGTTTTATTTGCGAAGAATCAATTTGATGTAAAAGTAAGGATTTCGGAGGTAATGCAGGAAAATGATTTATCTAGGTAAAATGACTTATGGGTAACGTTTTACGAAGAAAAATGTTTCCTGGAGAAAACCTAAACATATTCCGAGGGAGATCTCCAGTAGGGCTCCCAGCCAATTGGCTTTTGGCTTACAAGCAACAAATGAAAAATATAGGTATTTTATAAATCCAGACATTCGTGTCAAGTGTGGAACTCCATGGCTCTGAGACATGGGCCACTGGAAAAGCAGGCCGAAAAGAGCAGCTTTCCAAACCTGTCACCGAAGTCGGACGCTGAAGATCAAAGAGACGGACGAAAGTAAAAAATTTGCGGAAGAGTAGAAGAAAAAAAAAGAAAACGTGAAGCACTTCTCAAAAAAAGAATAACCTGCTGGGTTGGGAATACCTTGAGCACAGTAGATCAGTTACTAATTCAAGAAAAATGTATATAGTGACTAATAGAAGAAAAGGTCACACGCGCAAGAGCGACAGTCAGATACGAGCATTAAATAAAAAGAGACACAGATTGGAGAGTAGGCATAATGTTAAAGAATAATCGGTGAATAGGGAAACGTGGAGTACTGCAGTCATCACTCTGCCAGATCGAAGGACTATTGAATTAATATATAATTTTTGTTTCGATTCAGAACTCTGGTATTTTATAATAGATTTTCAACGACGCTGAAATTTCAGGTGCAATCAAAAGGCCCTCGCTTGGAGAATAAAGAGTTAATATTCTTGCCATTGTGCTCATAAAGCCTATGGTATAAAAATAAGCATATTTTTATATAGACAAGAGATGCATATGCGAGTAAATAGGATATACATGCAGGAGTGTATACCGACAGAAGATTATTTAATTCATCTAATACTCCCAAAATCTAGATTATATGAGAAATGGCTAACCTAAAAAAAAATGTTGTGGCTATTGGCCCTCGATCCGACGGTTTAAATGTCAAAGCGCCGTCCCCACTTCTTTTGTTTCAATACGATCTGTGCACGCGACACCGCGCTCTACCGTCCCCAGTGGAAATCATCGAGGAGAGGTTGGAAGGGAAACGATATCAGCGACAGTTTGAAATCCTTAAAAATAGAGCAGAAACGGAATACAAAGGAGAGGACACAGAAAAGAGGGAGGGAGAAGAATGTAGACAGAGAATAGAAAGATGACTGTGCGTTGCGCAAAATAGCGAAATCGGGTGCCGGGCAACCTCCTATCGCTGTTATATTCGCCCGCCTGCTGCATCCCCTCCGTTTGTGTCCGTCGGTGCATGGGGAAGGGAGGGAAAGGCGAGAGGATATCCAGCGTGGCTGGCGAGTCGATAAAACACCTTCGACGCGGTTTTATTTCCCCAGTTCTCTCACCACGTAGGCAATCACCTCCTCACCCATCTGCCGTGACGACGCGCGCCATAGAGCGTGCTCGAAGCAGAGAAGACCAACCAGCCTTCAAAGCAAGGCTTACAATTAGAATCCGAGAATTGAGACAACTTGTGAGGATCGCGTTTCCAGATTCCTTTAGAGAAAACGAGAGCAAGGAGCATTATTTTGGTTGCACCGCTCATCGCCAACAAAAAACCTATTACGAGGAGAGGGATGAACCCGTTTTGCTTTCTCGCGGAGTGGTACTCCTGCCCCGTTAGTCTGAGGTTACCAGCGCGAGCATAAGACGTAAGAGGTCTACAACACTCTCCAAGATCCCTCACTCTCCGTCCAATGAATCACTGCGCGCACGACCTGCCGGGAACGTTACGATAGTTCCACCGAAACGGAATTGCACAGACGCCGTAAGCATGATGCGGGAGGAGGTTTGTTTTGTCTAATAGCGAAGAAGTCTTCGTCTATGCTGAGGGAGAAGACTTGGAAAGGAGGGGCCTCTAGCTCTCCGTCTGCTCCTCTAGTAGCAGATCAGTATGAACTCGGAGAAGGTAAGTCGCTCGGTGCGTTCTTTGCGAGTCGCGGAGCACGGAGACCTCCGTCTCATAGATACCGGTTACCGGGAGGGCATAAACAAGAGGCGACCGCGGCATTCCAAGTCTTCTTCGAGTCACGTCACGGGCGGGAGCGATTTGAATCGATAGTCGAGAGAAATAACAACTTCTCCCGAATGAGTGTTCTTTGGACAAGTTTCTAGTGGCGATGGGAACTCGTACTGCAATTTTCCTTCACTTTCTTGAATTACATCTGCTTCAATATCGCATTACGTGATCTCCACTCATTAACGTTTCGGGTCTTTCTCAAAAAGCTAGTGTGAACCCGCCGGATTATAAACCACTGGTGCTCAGACTACGAATTTGCGTCATTTTCCTACCATGGATCTAAAAGAAAAATAAATTTTATGTGAGTACAAACACAGCATTGTGTAGCATATATATGTAATATCGAATATAATTGTACGTTTAATATTTTTTCCATTGCGATTTCCATATCGTACTTCCACTTAGGGGCTGTAATATTTTGCATGCTATGTGCAACTGATATTATAATTAGATTCAAATTAACTTGATATTATGTTGTAGCAATAGTCAATTTGCAATATATGCCAGAGTGAAAATCCATAATCATTCAACACTAACTTCATCCGTCAACGTAAAATTCATAATTCTAACGTACGACCATTGATTTGCCTTCAAACTAGCTCAATCGGTATAACAAACTTCGAATTTTTCACAAAATTTCCTTGAGCATCATTTCCATTTAACATATCAATGGCACTGACAACTAAAACAAACCGTGGTGAATACATAGTATCAAATACTGAGTTGCTATTAGAGGAGTTAGAAGCAAAACAAAATCCAAATTCAAGTTGTCATTACTAGTCACATGAGGAATCTTTGTTATAAAAAATCTGTCGCGGAAACAACGGAGCGGCCAGTGTTTTATTTGTCCAATGTAAAATTATACACAAGTGGTCGAACCATGCGTACTTCATGTCTATCGTCATCGTATTCCTTTGAATAACACCATAAAAATTCAAGCGAAGCAATTTTCTGGGTAATAGAACTTCATGGCACAGGAAAGGAAACTCCCACGCCCCCTGGCTGTGAGTTCTCACGGCTCAACGTGAAGCGAGCTCTGCCCTCTCTTGGCCAAACCAAACGCCGGGTTGATTACTGTTTTGATGGAGATTTATTTTTTCATCGATCTTTGCGAAGATCTTTCCTTAAATTTAAATAAAATAATAGTAACTATGGCTGAAAAAGTTTTGCAGTGAATCTCACTCTGTAACTTCCATGGGAAAAATATGAGAGTTAGTAATCAATATATAATACATAACCATAGTGACTGATGTTGAAACCTTTTTCTGAAGACTTACCTAAACTGAGCTTGATTTACTTCGCCGCATCTTTATTTTTACCCTCAACCCTTACTACCACAGAATAAATAAATAAAGTGCCATGTCACCTATGTAACCTTAACCTTTCCTGGAACAGTTTCATGACCTTGATCCAAGTTTTCGCGAACGGGTAAAATATACCTTCTCCCACGTTAAGTTCAATAGATTACAGAGAGTAATTATAAACTATATTTCAGTACCCATTTACAATGACACGCAATTTTAGATAAACATAACAACGCATGCAAATCGCACGGTTAGCATTTAGCAATAAGGCCAGTAAAATTCAAGTAAGAAAGGAAAAAAATCATATCAACATTTTACGAAATTCCAGTGAAATACGCATGGCATAAATTCGTATTGTTAGCTCTCCAACGCTTACCCATGTTGAAAAATAAAGACTTTCTAATAATGTACGCCAGTTACACAGTAAGAAAGCATTGTTTTTAGCGATTAGATGTCCACCGTGATTTCGTATTCGATGAAACACTGAAATTTTTTCCCTCTGAATCAGCCCACGGTGGGGGTCTCGAATAGAAACAAACGTAGTGACCGGCACGCATAAAATTCCGTAGCTTAATTCATCCCAAACGCAACGCAAAAGATTGAAAAAATAACTACACGTGTGTCAAGAAGACATAATGAAACCTTTTTCGCCAGTTTTCGATCACCTGCGACGTCGCGCTGTTTGCGTTCTCCTCTTTCCGCGGACATCGTTCTAGGATTCTCCAGGACGACTGATGATTGCCACTTCCGAAATACCTTGGATTGGTCACTATTTTGGGAATTCATTTCTCGGGACGCAAATCCCGTGGGTAATGTTCTCCCGATCATCCCAAAGGCAGCGGCTTGGCTGGGAGCGACTCACCACTTGGCACCAACGACCCTGCCGAGACTCGCGCTTGTACGTGAATCACATATGGCTTGGCGAGGATTTTTGATGGTTAATTGGGCCGCAAGCCCATTTATTTTCAGCAGGCCACCAACTAAGACGGCGGGAACCCCAAGATCAAAGAAATGGTTTTCCTATCGAGCGATTATGTCAAAATATACTCAAAAGAGTGCATCGATCTAATGAATGACCACGACCGTTTATGAATAAAAGAACTATTCAACGGACGAAACATTTTAAGTACCAGGAAAAATCGGGATTCTCACATTCTGTGTTGGAAGAGTTTGATTATGACTTTTCCCGCCAGCCAACGCCAATATCCATCATAAACAATGAAAAGGAAGTGCCCATTAATTACTTTTCGGGATTAATTTTGATCTTCCCACACATTTTATACGAAAATCTTTTCTCAACTCACCCACTCCCCGGGATAACATGTCTTTGATTATAACTTCCGGAAATTATATCATATGTTCAATTGAATTAGTACATTTCAGGCTTCTTTGAGGTCTGTCAACTTTCTGTTGACTGTATTATTTTAACTATTCAACTGTCAACTTCTTAGAATGTTGCCTTTATTGGGAATGGAAATACTTTGCAAGTTTCATTCAGTTGATTGATTTTGTAGGTCTATATGGTGGGAAACACTACTTGCCATGTGCTATAAATTTTCATGCATCCATTTGATGCTAATGAAATCTGGGCCAAATCCTCCTCTCAAATAGCATTACATGAATAAGGGAGAATAGAGTAAAGCACTTTGCCAATAAATCCTTCTGGAGGGAATAGTACCTCCTGACAATGACGGCTGAACTCAAATGACCCTTTCTACCTTCAATGCAACTGAAAATTATTAAACCAGGTGACTGTTACATTATCGTATGCAGCTGTAACAACATAGTGGAACTGTTGTCATTACGATGTGTATAGTATTTTGAGAGCTGTAATACTTTTGAATAACCTATTTCACCATACTGCTTCACGTCCATCCTTGTTTGATTAATTTTTACACATGGAGGCCCTCCTCATAAAAAAGGCCCTCAGCCTTTATTTCCAAGATCAGTCCATTGTACTACCACATCTCTTTTCCCATATGACAGAAAATCAAATGAGTTACAATTTCAGGGACAATCTCCCTCCGCGCTATGGATATTAAGGGAATATAAATAATAGGTGAACTTTTTGAGTTTCCCTAATATTCAAAGAAAAATTATTTGGCGCTTTCTATTCAGACTCCAATCATTTATCCAGTGTTATGGTTGCGATTTGATGGGTGCCATTAATATGGATTAGATATCATTTCAATTCAGATCATTCACACAAGAAATATTTATTTGAGCAGTCTAATCTGGAACAATCTTCTTATATTTCCCCTCCCAAAAGGCCCTCTCAAGCCTTTAACATTCAAGGCTCAGGACTAATAGTGAATGAATATTCAGCTCATGTGGAAACATTATGTACTTAATTCTAGCAAGTCAAAGAATTGATGCTCTTGAAGTTTGAAGTATCAACTAAACAATAATTATTGAAAATAAGGGGTGGTGAAACCTTCAAATCTCATATTATATTATTAAATTAGGCCTTGAAGGTGAAAAAGTAAAGAGAAATAAATAGGCATTACACATCAATGTTTTTCTATAATGATTTGAAATCAAAAACAATAAGAAGATGCGTACAGTTCAAATTTATTTTCATACTAACCAGTCGCTCACTTTCTGTCCTCATAAGGGATTGATTACTATAGTTTGTGGGTAATTAGACACATTAGTTTCCTTTTATATGCATCCAAATTACCAGTAATCTCAGAATTGAGTAAAGTTCAATGATATGCGCTATAATTTTGGAGTGTGGGACAAATTGTGGCTCTTCCAATTACATCTGTTCCTAAGCTCAAAATACTACAATTAGGTCGGTGCTTTAAGTACAGTACTGATGGTGAATCCATCACAGAGTGAGAATTTTGAGCCAAAATAGTATTGAGTTACAGTGACGTAAATGTTATTTGGCATTGGGCCCTTGAAACATATATTTTATGATTGCAGGATAGGTCTAAATCAGGGTGCCACAGAACATCTTTCAAGCCATATTGTATTTATGTACCTTATTAATCAGTTCAATCAGATTGGAAAATACAATTCTAATTTCTATATGGTTATTCATTATTAGTAGTTTTGCAGGTGGCTTCTACATGTAGAGAAAACATTATTATTAGAAGGAAAAAAATTATACATACATATTTTAAGCATGCACAGTGCCACAAAAATTCTCCAGTTTACTGCATTAGTTCTACCTAAATTAAAAAGTATTTTAAGCTAAAAGTGATTTTTTAGAAAAAGCCGGCAAGCATATCATTCAAAACCTCATTACCAATAACATGCGCTTATAATATTTTCAGGTACATTCACTATTCCTTCATCAAAGTTTATGACCAATGATACATAAAATATGAAACATGACAGCTCACAAAAAAACTGATAGCAACAATAAATAGCTCAACATTAAAGAAAAAGAATATGCAAAGAGAGTATGGGACATATGTACAATTACTTTACCCATTACAGATCTCTATTTACTACCTTGAAAAGGAAATTTGCTATTAGTTAGAAAAACCTTTCCCACTTGCAAACCTATAACTAAGAAATGAAGTGGAGGACTATCTATTTGGCTAACCAAAATTAAACATGAAAAATCCAATGTGGAAATTCAGGATGAGGCATTTTAATGTTCAATGCACTTAATTTCAATGGCACAATGATGGCAGCTGGAAAAAATTAAAGAGCTCTGATCATCTTGCCATTTTTCATCATTGAGTTTTAATTTCTGAACTGTCAATAATACCCGTGAGTTTCATTCTGCTGGAAATAAAAACTCACAAAGGTGAAAAGACAGAGAAATTCAATGGATAACAGAGTAAGTAATCCCTAATTTTTCTCATTTTTAAAAATCTAATTAGAACTGTCCTTAAGGGTGAAGTAGATACCTAAATTCTTTCCATTGCAGTATTTTTCCTATGTTGCATATATCCCTTGCTGGACAGTGTTCATCAATCGGAATAATAATTTATATGAAAGAAAGCCACAATAGTGCACACATTAAAGATATTGCTTCACACTTTTAGGAGTTAAGTCCTAATTTTAGTAATGAATATAATCTCACAATTTCTGAAGTACTAACCAAGAATAGGACTGATACTCAAGAGGGTAATTCAAATTGTTTTATCAAGAGTAGATGGCCTATGATATATGCCACAATATATCTTATATGGAACACTAGGAAAATTAAGGCTCTATTTTAAAAAACCCATATTCTTACTGTTTTAATTTATTAAACTGATTACATTGTTTGATTTACACTGCAATACCATGTTCAATAGTGGTGGAGAAAGACGAAGAACCAAATAGGATATTGGCACACTAAGAGCCTAGAAGTTGACAAAGAAAGAGCAATACTTTAAAAGTAAATACAACACTGATATTAATGGGAAGAAAAAGGGAAAATGCTGAGTCAGAGCAGACAATCAAAAACTGCAGGTAAGAAGGGACAGTGTGGTAACTAGGATTATCAGTAATGGAAAAAGCAACAATGTAAGCAAGCAGAACAAAACCAGCAAATATGCCTTTCAATGAAGAGTAATCTCAGCTCTGAGCCTTGGTATTATAAACTGAGGGTGAGTCAAATGAAGACCTTAAAATTAGAATATTTGTATTTAATAATTTCTTGAATAATTAAGGTTCTCACTCATACAATTTTCATATGTAGTCATCTTGATTTAAAATAGAAGTATTTCAGCACTTTGAAAGTTCAAAGATATCTCTAGAAAAACTAGCACTTTGACAGCTCTAAAAGCCACTGCCATCACAGCATGGAGTTTGCCTGAACTGGTCCAGATAAGCCTGACACAGAAATAAAAATGAAAAAGGTCAATTAACATGGGCGTTGCAGATTGAGAAGAGCACTTGAACAACAGACACTCTTTTCTGTATTAGTTACAGTGAGATGAAGAGCATTAAAAATTGTATACACATAAACCTAACCACAATACATGTTTCAATTAAAATTGGAAAGGTGAATTTACTTTAACTGCAGAGGGCTTTTACCATATATCCTGGTCAAATGACTGTTTACACTGGAGATCCATATCAACCATCCAAAACATTTCTTTAATGCCAACTTGCACTGAACACGATACCACTTGCTTCTCAATTGCCATTGCCTTGTTGATAAGGGTTTTATTCATTTGTAATAAGAGCAACCATGGGGATGTGATGAAGTGGGATCAAGCATTATATGAAGTTTTGTGCTGCTCCTCTTCTCCTTCAATTGGCACCATTGAAAGAGGGAACATACAGGGAACCCTTATACGAATTGTTGATGCTTATGATCTCTGAATAAGATACACTACTTAGAAGCAGTCAGGGTGTACCTAGGTATCTCAATGTGGCTTTGAGAAAAGTTCAGAAACCGAAAATAATAAACAGTTTTAGTTGTTAGCTCCTGTTGTTCCGGCAACTATATGGGAGCTCCATGATTCCTTCCCATAACCTCAGGAGGTGGCCCATTCTAAGTCCACCATTCCCAACCCCTCCCAAAATCCCAGCTTCAACAAATCCAAAAGTATCCATTATTGAAATAGAAAGAAAGACTCGTACTTTTCCACAGATTTTATTATACGGCACGACGCGTTTCACCGACTTGCGGCATCATCAGGTACAAATTTGCAAAACAGACAGAGCAAGCATATATACCCTCAGGACAGAGTGGGGGCGGGGAGGGTTGGAAGGATTTGAGGGGGGTGGGGGCTCGCAGGTGCGTTGATGGATTGTTTTGACCATTTCCAGGCTAATTTCTTGGAGAGGAGTGGGGAGGGGTATGGGAATAATTGCTCATTACAAAGTGTCGTGTTGGGGTTCACCAAGTGCCTTCTAATCTCTAATTGCTCGAGAGCGTCCATTTTTAATCCTTTTGGGAGTGTGTGTAATATCTCTGGGACAAAGTCACTGCTGTGGTTGAATTCTAGTAAATGCTTGGCGAAGAGAGAGTTGTTATTCTGATTTTTGTGACACCTAGCGTGTTCCTTGACTCGTAACTTGATATTCCTGCCGGTCTGACCGACATAAACGCTGTTGCAATCCTCGCATTTCAGTTTATAAATGCCTGATTTGAGAAGGCTATCCTGGGAGTCTTTTCCATTGGCTAGAAGTTTGGAGAGGGTTATGGGTGAGTAGAAGGCTGCTTTGAGTGAGGTGGGTAGGCAGTTGGAAATCCTATATGAAAGATCTCCCAGAAACGGGATCGAGCACCACTTAAAATCTTTAGATACTGCGGGCTGGGATACAAAAATGCTTTTTATGGCCATTGCTTTTTGTTTTTTCCGTAGTAATGTGTCAACTAGTTTGGGGTTGAAACCATTGTTGGTAGCTATATTAGTGATATTCACGAGTTCAATTTTGAAGTTTTTGGGGGAAAGGGGGATGTGTAGGAGGCGGTGGATCATGGAGTGGAGGGCTGCGTGTTTGTGAGAAAAGTGGTGTGCGGAATCATTAGAAATTATATGGTCTGTATATGTGGGTTTCCTATAAATTGCAAATTCGTGTCTATTATCCCTAATTGTGATTGTCAAGTCGAGGAAGTTGATGGTGCCGTTGACGTCTTAATAACGACATCTCAATAATGGATATCAATTACTTCCACGAAGTGAAGCCTGAAACAATAGAATAAATCCAAAAGTATTTAGCATTGTAACTGTGATTTCCACTGCAAGTCTCCTCACAAAGTGAAAGTAGGGCAGAATATATCGCTTGTGCTCAGCTGACGAATACATAACATGATGGCCAAGGATTGTTGGTGAGTTCTATTCAAATCTCCATGATGGAATCATCCATACGCTCAACCCACAAAAGGTTTGCTTCAGATTGAAATGAATGATGCAGTAAGGGAGCAATGCAATTTTAAAAAGAGAAGTTTCAGGCGTGATATGGTGGAATATCATGATTAATTAAAAATAGCAATTTTCCACAAAAATAAAGTTTAATGCGACCGGTTTCAATGCTACTACATCATCATCACCTGATGATGATGTAGTAACATTGAAACCGGTCGCATTAAACTTTATTTTTGTGGAAAATTGCTATTTTTAATTAACAATGCAATTTTATTTTGTGGTGCAAAGTATGCCTTTTTTAATTCACAATTTAAACTGTGTGGCATTGTAAAAACTTCATCATCGAATAATTTATTGAAATACTTTGAAATCAATGGCATTGTCGTAAGATACAGAGGTAGGTGTTGACTTTGAATGTTAGGGTAAACATTTTGGTTCAATCACTCTAAAAATCTAATCAAAACTAAAAATGTGCAAAATTCAATGATTGTGGCCTGAACATTTCTTGACTTAAAAAAATAGTTTATTTAAATCACATGATAACAATACTAAATGCAGTTTAATTCCATTACTTTCCTATAAATATGTGAAATGGGCAATGAATTTAATTTAAACAGAACAATATCTACGAAATGTAAGGCAAATAGGGAATTAAGTCAAGAAGTTGACTAGATGATTTGTTATTGTTCATTAACAAAGGCTCAGCTGTGGGATTTTTGATAAATGTAAAAATAAGAATGTTGAATGCATTACTAGGAAGCACCAAGGTTTAATAGGTGCATTTGGTTGTTGATGAAATAAATGTATAACCATCTGCCTATGCATGTAGGTTTAATTATCAATTCATATTTAATTAACAACTGTCTCTGAGTAGTTGGAAAATATTCCCTTCTGCCATAGCTACTTTTAATAAATGCATGCTGGTTCTTTGGCAGATTGACTACTAAGTTATCCATTTCAAGCACAAAGTTTTGAGGATATGACAACTGGCTGAATGTGACCAGGTTATTGCTACTTAAAGAGAAACATCACACACAATGACTATGGATTAATTTTTTCTCAAATAACTCTATTTTTGTGAACTATTATTATTATTAATTCCTAAATATTATCCAAAAAAGCCCAATAAGGAACCACAAATCAGTTGTACATCTGAACCTAAAAGTTGTCCCAGGAGCATGTCCCAAAGAGCATGAGCATAGATTAGTACAATTCTGTATTTAAAAAATTTACGCACATTACCACACTATTTTATACTTCCCCTGCACTGCCACCTGCAGATGTGATGAAACAGCAAAGAAGCTAAATTAGGGAAGGCTGGCTCCTTTACCTTGACTTTTAATGTGTACATTGAGAAGGAAGTTTTTGAAATTAATGAAACGACAAGAGGTGACATATGAATATATAAGGAGAAAGGATATGCATGCTGTGAATTAGTGGATCACCTAGCTATGTAAACTTGCAAAGAATAAGGAATGTCACACAAGAATACGGGCAAATATGGAGAAGGGGATGAAAAAACGAAACCTCAAGACAAGCAAGATAAAAACTAAGGTCTGCGGTCAAAGCGGGGAAGACAATCCTCAAGTAGAGACAAGGGAAGGATATGCGAGACAATTGGAGGAAGAGTTTCATTACTCAGGCAGCAAGATCACCAATAATGGTAGAAGTAAGGGGTATATAATAAGCAGAACAGTAGTGGTAAAGAAAATTTTCTATCAGAAAAAACTACAGAAGCACTAGCATAGACGTGAGGAAGCAATTAATTAAAATTTATATTTGAGCATGGTCTATTTTTCTATGGCTGTTAAACGTAAGTGATAGGGGCAGGAGAGAAAAGAAGATTGGAGGCAAGGAATGTGATTCTACCAAAGTATAATGAAAATAAAATCGAAAGAGGGAATAAATGAAGTACTTGAAAGAGTGAGTGAAAGTAGAAGTTTATGGAAGACAACAAGAAGAGGGAAACAAATTGGACACATCCTGAGGCACAAAAGCTATAATTGAAGGAAAAATAGAAGGGAAGGCATGACAGAGAAAGGCCTATGAGGAATTAAAAGAAGTAGGTGATGGAAGATGCTAATGCAAAGAGCAATAAGGGATTAAGAGATTGGCAGAGAACAGGATTGTTTGGAGAGCTGCTACAAACCAATCCTCAGATTGATAAGCCTCCATGATGATGACCATACTATTCCATTATGTCTCTGATGAAAATTTACTGGCCAAAATCTCAACTACATTGATTAATTTTAAAGGCTGCACTTTGAGCCTGAATCCCATTTTTTTAAATTTAATGGATTCTGTAATATAATAGGATTAACCTACCTCAGAGCAAGGGATGCATAATATTTTTTACTCTGGGAAATTAATTCACTATACAGCTACAATAATGAAATATATAGCAAACTATACATTGTATTCATGCTATAATTCATCTGATAATAGTTTGTTCATAACATTTACCCCAGGAAGTAACCAATGGGATCTCCCCAACTAAGGAGTTAGAATCTTGTAGAGATCACTCACATACCAGCAACTGAACCTCTGTTGCCTTATGTATCAATTATTATACCCTTCCAAGCCCTCTGGGGCTTTCAAGCCAGTACCTTTTTACACCCAGTTCTTGTATAAATTCACATTCATCATTGTCCATCAGATGTCACCCAATTAGTATATCTTATGCAAGTTAAGGTTCCTTCCAATCAATATAAGCTAACGATAACTGCATAAAAAATTCTCATCAAATCATATTTCATAATCAAATTTATACATTCTCATGACAAAGACGAATTCACACAATTATTCAATTGTACCAAAAGAAAAACATAAGCAAGCCCATCTTATTTATGCCACCAAAAGGGGAATGAGAAGTACACACATCTGGTCATCATGCACACCTCAATTAACTTAACCCTCTTGATATGTGGCATTATGCATTATCGGTTTTGATGACACATGCCAGGAAACATATTTGTAACTATAGAATAATTATATTTTTCATTAACTGCACATATGCATATCCAAGGTGCTGATGGAAAGATACTAATAGAAGGTGAAGACATCAGGAAGAAGTGGAGAGAATGCATTAAAGTATTCTCTCCAATTCATCACAAACTACCAAGGGCCCAAATTACTTGGAAGGTTACTTAATTAAAGAAGAAATTAAAGAAGACAAACAGGGCCTGGAAATACTGAGAAGCAAATTCCATAGGGTTGTGAAAGATCTGAAGGTCAACAAGGTACAGGAGTAGACAAAATAAACAGAGAAATGATCAAGGCACTCAGGGTAAAAGTGATGGATACCCTCTTTGGAATAATCAAAGTGTTATGGCGACAGAAGACTACTAGACTTTGAAAAGAGTGTGGTGACTACAATACTGGAAAAACCAAGAGCAGATAGATGCAAAGAACACAGAACATTGAGACTGATGTTCCACACATTGGAAGTGCTTACTGGGATAGTTAGCAGAAGACTAGATAGAAGGAAGAAAGCCTTATGGAAAACCAATTCCAACCCAGAGAACCTGAGGAGCATGAGAGGCAATACTCAGCTTGAGGGTACTAGTCATAAAAATGATACACGTGATCCAACCATTATAAGTGGCAAATTCATAGAAATTGCTGGAGATGCTGTGGAGACAGTAATTTAAATGGAGTCATCCTCTTATGTGCATTAAAATGCAATAACTTCAAATTGCAAAAATCATTTGCCTGGACTGGGATCAAGGAAAATAATTTTTACGCTTTGAAATAGTTGCATTGTACATGTTGACTTGGAGAAGGCATCGAATGGAATAGGATGTTTATGATGCAAGGAACTTTTGGAATGGACTACCATGACAAAAGAATAATTCATCACCTCTCTAATAATCGGGTAACAGCCATGAAAATGAAAAACAGGAGAAAAATAGAAACCAAAATAAACAAACGAGTTAGACAAGGTTGCAAACTCTTGCCAGCACTATCCAACGTATATCTAAAAGAGACAATTAAGGAAGCAAAATAATTTTAAATAAAGTATTAAAGGAGCCGAGGTTAATGGAAAAGAAATTAACATGTTTCAGTTTGCAGATGACATCAAAGTAGTGGCAGAAATGCAAGAGGACCTGTAAGCAAGTCTGATTGCAATGGAGCAAGTCCTTTGGGAATATAATATGACCATCAGCAGGAAGAAAATTAGAATTCTTATGTGTGGAAGGGAGAAGCTAAAAGCAAACAGATACCACAATTTGAGGAGTGAAACTGAAGCAAGCAGAATCCTTAATCTACCTGGGAAGAAGTATAACTCAGGATGGAAGAAGTTTGACCAACATCAAACACAGGGTAGCTCAAGATAAGAACGCATTCTTGAAGAAGAAGCAACAGCTACGTTCAAAGAAACTGAAACTCTGATTGCAAACAAGGAAACAGTTTGTCAAAATATTTATATGGAGCATGGCACTCTATGAATCAGAGACTTAGAATTTAGGAAAATGTGGACCAGCAAAGAACAACAGCCTTTAAAATATGGTGCAGGAGGAGAATGCTGAAGATTAAATGGACAGACAAAGTGAGGATCAATGAAGAATATAGAGCAGAAGAAGAAAAGACAATATGGAGAACTCTGAGGCAAAGAAGAACTAGATGGATTGGACACACCTTAAGGCACAATGGGTTAGTTAGAAACATAATACAAGGAATGATATGATGATTGAAATAACTGATGATAATAAGAACAAAGGATAACATACTCATCCCAGCACTAGGTAGAGGAGAAAAAGTTTCTACTCTTAATTCCTGGATTACAGAAGGGTTTTAAAAGAAAATTGTGTTAAACAAAGAAGCTTTTACAGAGAGGACAGAATGGATGGCAAGGAGTATGAGTAAATATCTAAAGCAAAGATCACCAAAAAATAATATGGAATGAAGTCCTGTATTGCTCTGAAACTAGGCCATTGATGCAAGAGGATAAGTGTAGATGGAAACCTGAGGATGTGGAAAAATATGGAAAAATAATTAGGACAGAAAAGAAAACCATCAGGCATGCTAGGGAAAGAGAGAAAGTTGTCGGGGGAAATTCAAACAGGTAGGGAAAGTGGATGCAGTAGATACTGAGAGGCAATGAAATGTAGATTTCTGTTAAGAGGGTTGAATGTTTAGCAAAAGAGGTATGGGAAAAGAATAGACATTTCAAAGGGAGTGAAGGGAGGTAGAAGATGTTTTTATTTCTGAAGAATTTATTGCAACATGGGATTTAAGGGTAGTTATACAGAGTGTGGCAGAACAACTTCCTTTTTTATAAAACCCCTTTAAAAAAGGAAGTTATGTTGCCGCGTTAGGTGAGACTGAAGTGTGGAAGTGCTTAGTCCCTGGGCCCATCAAAAATCTAATTTAACAAGTAATCTTCTAATATCAAAAGGTTTTCTCTGAAACCATGACTTTTTCCTAATGTCTTCCACTCTACAGGCGTCGTTTCAATTAGTGGATATTGGACTAGCCCTCATGACTACTATGTTATATATATTTATAATGTAAACTTCTTGTTCGCCCAAAATTATTTCCTTCTTCAGTTCTTCATGCCATCAAAAAAACCTATTCCCTTCCTTCCTCTACCTTGCTTATTTAACATAGTCCTGAACATCCCATTGCCTCTCATTATTTTCTCCATCCACTTTTTCTTTCTTCTTCAAATTTCATCTAGAAACTTCTTCTTGTCTCTCACCATGCTTAAAATGTTGTCAGTAGTCAGTCCAACATTTCTGCATTCTTCACATGGCTTTTAATTTTTGAGATATATGGGAACATGTAATACAGTATATCTTCATAAGGTTTATTATTTTGGTATTTGGCTGTTCCTATCAAACAACGTATGGGAGGCAATGATTCACAGAGAACTTCATTCAAAAATGCCTAGAACATTCTGCAACTTATAAACAACATGAGTCACCATTGTGATAGCTATGGGGGAAGGGATAAAAGAGTCTGTGGGATGGTATGTAGTTTTTGGGGCAGGTACTCGAATACCGGATATTAAAGAGCGAATGGGAACTATACATTTATATTCATTTCAAATATTACATTAATTTGAAGTTAGACACTGCATTATTTCAAACTGTTCGATGACGTCCAATCTAGGTCCCTTTTTTCCAGGTCAAGTTTGGGGGACCAATTTGCTGGAGGCTCAATCAAATATTTCATGAACATGGATGTTATTTTTTTATACATAGTTCATGTTCCTTGATTCTCTCTCTGAATTGCCTCCCTGTTTGCCCTATGTTAACTGCATTGTAGTTGTCACATTTTAATTAGCATACTCCACTTTTTTGTGCAACTTCAATCCTGTCTTTGGGGTGACTTAAATGTTTTTAAATTGGTATTTGCTGTAAAATGCAGGTTTTATTTCACATGGGTAAAGTGCTATTTATTTTTTATTGAAATGTTTCCTAGGAAAGCGATTTTCTGTCCTTTTGGAGTGCCATAGTCAATAGGGATGTGTTCTGTAGATGTCCTTGATGGCTAATTTGGTTTGTATTTCACAATGACCATTTCATTTATTGTCTCCACACTCAGAAACAAATCCAATACTGGCCCAGATGAAATTCCTGGTTTAGATGTTCATCATTTTTTTAAGCCATAAAAGAATCCCTTTTATTTTTAAAAATGAATTTTTGATGCAAGGGATTTTCCCATCCAAATTAAAAGAATCAAAAGTAGTTCCCATGTATAAAAACCAAGGCTGTGTTAATGTGTCAAATAACTACAGACCAATAGCCATCCAAAATATATTTGCTAAAATATTTGAAAAGGCCATGTGCATTGCATCTTATCTCGAAAAAAAACTTCCTACTCTCCAAATCTCAGCATGGATTTTGATCTGAAAGGTCTACCACAACTGCCATATGTCAGGCAATTGATAGCATACTTAATTCATTAGATGCTAAATGCAAAACTCTTGGAATTTTTTTAACCTGTCAAAGGCTTTTGATAATTTTAACCACAATAGACTACTAATTAAACTTAATGGAATTGGAATTTTAGGAATTCCTCTAAATTGGATGAAGTCCTATATTCACAATTGCTCTCAGAATGTAGTGTTGTCAGTTGATAGGTTAAAATATTTATCTGAAGCATACCAAGTTTACAAAGGCATTCCACAAGGCTCAACCCATGGGCCACTCCTTTTTCTAACATATATCAATGACCTACCTGCTTATAGAATTATGAAGGTATAATACCAGTTTTGTATGCTGATGACACTAATGTAATAATATCAACACAGACATATCCCAGCCTCGGGGCAAAATCAATTCTGTCACACTAGCAATAAACAAGTGGTATACTGATAACCCTTTAGACTTAAGTATGAATAAAAGTAAAATAGTATACCTTACTTGCAATAAGAATGTGACAGATAATCTGCAGGTAAAAATTAATGACCAATCAATGGAGTATGTGACGGAATTTAAATTTCTAGGTATTTCTCTGTGTGCAAATATTTCTTGGGATACACAGGTAAAAGCCCTTCAACATAAGCTCAGTTCAACTTGCCATTTATTAAGACACCTGTATGAGACTACAAGTAAAACTATACTACTTATTTTACACCATGGGAAAATTTATTCAAATATAACCTATAGTAAAATATTATGGGGATCAGCAGCTATTTTCAAACCATCTTTTAATGCAAAAGAAAGCTATTAGAATAATAACCCTGAAACCTCACAATGCTCCATCAAGACCTATTTCCTATGAATTTAATTTGCTACTACTCCCATGCATCTACGTTATGTTTTTAATTTTGTATGTAAAAAATAGCATTGGCAACTATTCTCCTTACTCTGCCTATCATCATCATTACACCAGAGGAAGGCACAACATCTATTAAGAGAATATAAGAACTGAAGCATTGACATTAGACCTAATGAAATGGGCGTCAGATTTTTCACAAACTACCCAAAAGTATCAAGGATGCAAAGGGAACTGCTGCATTCAGGCATAAATTAAAGAGATATCTACAACGTAATATGTTCTACTTGGTTGACGAATATCTCAACAATATTCCCGACTAGTAAGTTCATACTCTTACTTTATAGCAATGGTCATAGTCTAGTTCATATTAATGATCAATGATTTTTCTAAATTGATATCTAATGTGCATGTTACCTTGGTACTACCAATGTTCATGGGTTTGTGCCAAGTATTATATAACTGTGAGCACCATTCTTTTGTATTTTAATTGAGCCTGTATCTTTGCTCCTTTTTGACGTGCCTTATATCATGTACATATACCACCCATCTGGTATTTTTGTATTGTGATCTTTGGGCAAATAAAACGTAATAATAATAATATGAGGTTTTTTATTCCAGCTGTTTTCCAAGGCAACTAAGATTTTTCTCTCTTACTCACGAGCTGCTTAACTGCTACTTTGGCAATTATGTTCTTTATTTCCTTCCATGGTTCTTCTATGCTTGTCCCATTTATTCCTTCTGTTTATGGGTCCAGTGAGCATATCTCTTATTTGCTTTTTCTCCAGTATCTTTGTTTCATCTGTGTTTCTGTTTCACTTTCTTCATCTTCTTGTTTTACAGTCAGCTGCCCATGACCATCAGGTTTGATAGCTACTTTTGCCAGGGTAGCTCTTAAATTGCATAACTTGGTTCTTTTATCCTGCTGAGAAGGACATAGTATGTTTATACCCCTGCTCCGCATTTATCTTCTCCTCCTAAAGTTTGTCAAAGAGGGTGTTTGCTGCTATTATATTTTTCTTGTTACTATACTATATATTATTATAATCCAATGTCTATAACATCAGTTATTGAATTTAAAAGAAAGAATCATGACCATAATTCTACTGTTAATAAAGACATCATAATCTTCTTCAAAATTAAATACTCTGAAAGCAAGTCAAAAGTTGCACATGCTCTAATTGATGCTCTCCAACTTAAACTTAAGTCTCGCCATTTTTTGGGAGTCCCATCACCTTTTTTTACTCATCAATGATTCACATTCCATAGCCATCACGTTGGTTCTTTAGTGACTCAGCAATGATTCTCTTCCGTTACCGGACTGTACTATCTCAAGCATGATCATTCAAAAAATAACATGTTCGATTTAAATATGTTCTGGGAGACCCCACATTTCTTTGAGTGCCATTTCAGATGCAGCGTGCATAATTTGAGCATACCAAATCGTATCTGAAATATGTCCTCACATTAAAAATCAGAATACAATTTCTATAAATTACCTCATAATTAATGGTTTATTAGTATCTATTTAAATTGTATACTTTAAGAAGAGCTAACTTTACCCTTTGTCCTGCATTATTCGAGAATATTCATGGCTTCAATGAACATTTTTCATCAAAACATTCTTTTACAAGTGTTTTTTTCTTTACCAGAGAAAAGTTCCCTCTGACCATTGGTAAATAAAAAGAATAAAGCATTTAATTGTCTAATTGTCATATCATTATTCAAAGTCCAATGTAAAGGTCAAAGTACTGTTTCCAGGCTAATGCAAAATAAATAAACACATACGAATAGAAAGGAAATTCAGAATATAACCACCCAGATTTTGCAAAATCTTAATTAATTTGTCGGTCAAAACTTCTCGTATTTGGGAAAATTAAATGTGATATATCATGATATATCCTGTTTGTAGAGTAGGTTTAAATTAGCAAAGTGAATTTAAATGAGCCATTTAAAAAATTGTCCCTTCATTGGAATTCAAAGCTCTCACCATTTTCCTCTTTCAGACTTATAAAATGTATGTTGATACTCAGTTTAAAAGTAAAAATTGTAAGAACTGATTCATAATTTAATTTTAAGGGTCATTTTGTCAGCTCACACCAAGCAATTTGAAGTTTAATGTTTTATATAAAATTATGATTATACTGTGAACTTTTTGTTCATAAAAAGAGTTTCTGTTACATATCTAGGGCAGAGCAATCTGTGTTTCAGCTTCTCTAGAATGCTTCTTAATCATATCTTACTCAGCAAAATTAATGATGAGCCAGCCAATGGTGGAATACATACCATATTAGATGGCATAGAAGACATGCCCTCATTTCAGTAGGAAAGAAAAAAAGTTTAGAAGTCCATCCAAAAACACTATGCCCCTTCAACTTGATTATTGCTTATTTTTGGGTCATTTATTTAAAACAAATAATTCCACTCAGAAAGATAAGCACACACCGTTTTGTAAAGATCAGTTATGATAAAATATTCGTTTGATATCTGGTCATACCTCTTTCAACATTGCAAAAGCAGCAAAGCAATAGTTACATCACATAATAGCAATGAACTTAGTAAAAACAATCCCAGCTACAACATTCTTCAATTGATAAAAAAATATTATTACTGACCGTATGGGATTAAAATAGCATTCAGTAGCGTGCGTTAGTCAACCCATGGAGTTTGAACCTTTACATACTATATAAAAAACCATAAACACAGTAATCAACCCAAAGGTCGGTTTGGTATTTGATGGTAGAGCTCACCCAGTACTAAGCCCGATGGCGTGTGAAATTCACACATCAGGGTATGGAGGGGGGAGCAATTACTTTTCCTGTGCCGGTTATGGTTTCCCAGGAAGATCTGGTACCCGAAAAAAATCACATAGCTTGGATGGAGCTGTGGATGCCCAGAGTGCCTTGCCCAGGAATCGACCCAGGCCACTTTAGTCAGCAGTCCAACGCTCTACCTGGACTACCACGACCCACCCTTTACAAAAAGATGTGGATATTTTTTAACCATAATTATGGAAAAAAGGTCTCTCTTATGCTGTCAAATATGGTAGATTTTATTGCGTCAGTTAGGTGGAGCCAGGATAGTCCATAAATTATTGTTTGAAGTGAAATCATAGTTTTCAGTTGTATGATAGTCTGGTAAATTTGTCCGCTAAGTTGAAGATAATTTCTAATGTTGCTATTAGACCTTATTTTTCTAATTGCCTTTTGTAACCAAACAATTAGGGGAACCCTTTGTATTCCTTGGTTCTAAACAGTGTAATTTATCCATAGTAGTGAAGCACAATGAAGAATAATTCTGACACCTATGGAATAAATGTTACATTTCATAACATCAAGAAATAAAATGTAAGGTCAACTTGGCAGTAACGGACTACAAACATGATCTCACTCTCAAGTTCTTGCCTACAGGGTCGCACCCAAAAGTGGTAGGACTGATTTTCTCTGGCGCGAACGGAGTGGCGGAGGGGGGTCTGCCTGGCAGGGTAAGGTGGAGGGGGCTCTTAGCAACAGACCGACACCAACCTCAGTCGCCTGCGGGCTGTCGTTGAGTGAGGACACCGTTTATAGTGAAGCAAGTTTTTTGTCCACATCAAAAAACAAAATGAATCTGAATTTAGAGCAACGTTATTCCGTGAAGTTTTGTGCGAAACTCGGGAAGACGGCCACTGAGACCCTCGGTATGATCAAGCAGGCTTATGGGGACACTGCCTTAAGCCGTTCCACAGTATTTGAGTGGCACAAGTTGTTTAAAGAGGGTAGGGAACTCGTTGAAGATGACCATCACTCAGGACGGCCGTCGACGGCAAGAACCGACACGAATGTGGACAGAGTGAGGACACTTCTGAACACAGACTGACGCTTGACCAGTGAAGAAATTGCAGACCAGTTGGGTCTGTCTGCATCCAACGTCCAATGCATTATTTCACAGGATTTGGTCATGCAAACTGCTGGGTGCTTCATCATGACAACGCGCCGTGCCATGGCGCGCTCGTCGTCAGACAGCTCCTGGCCAAATACGGCGTTGCCACGTTGCCGCACCTGCCCTATTCTCCCGATCTGGCACCACCGGACTTCTTCTTCTTCCCCCTGATGAAAAGACAGCTCAAGGGCCGATAAAAATAAAAGGGCCGAAGACTCGATAAAGGCCGTTCAAGAGACTTCGATGAGGGTCATCAACGGCATCCCCAAAGGAAATTTCCAGGGGGCGTATGGGGAATAGGAGCAACGTTATACTAAGTGTGTAGCAATTCAAGGAGCATACTTTGAAGATTATTAAGTCGATGTAAGTATATCGTCAATAAAATTCTTGTAAAAAAATTAGTCCTACCACTTTTGGGTGCGATCCTGTATCATAATGAAAAACAATACTGAAAAAGCCATTTTGTCACTTACAAAAATTTCAAAAATGTAATGCAGGCTATTATTTATGCTGAATAAAAATTCCTCTTCCATTTTATGCAAACCAAATAAATGGTGACCCAAAAATACCCACTAAATACCTTTCAAGTTACTTTAAAAAATTAAATGCAACATCAGATTCTTAATTTCAGAGCCATTATTTTTCTATCAATATATTTAAATGGAGAACATTAGCACACCACTAAAACAGAACTTGAACAGGAAGCATAGTGCACATAACAAATAAGCATACACATTAGAGAATACCTTTTACTGAATGATGGTACAATTTAATGTAACAATTTACATCCACAGTCATATTTTAATGAAATGACGTATTGAGAACTTAAAATTACCTCGTGTTTTATTATTGATCAATAATCCAAAAAATACGGTTTTCACACATTATAAGATAGGTATACCAGCAGAAATTATTGATCTACAAGATACCCAATTGTTTTTCAATAACTGCATGAGGTTGGCCAGCAATTTCACGGAATTCAGTTGTGTTGAGGACATCCTCAAAACCAATTTCTTCATCCCTACCCAGGAGAACATCAAGAGAGAGCCGGGAACTAGGCAAAAATGGAAGATGTCCAACTTTTGAAGTGGCCTTTCGTTCCATATGAAGTCGCAGAGGAGCATGAAGTCCTTGGGTATTCCTAAGTATGTTGAAGTCTACAACATCCCTTCTTGACATAAACTGAAATAAACAGAGCCCAAAATCAATTAGGTGATGCTGATGATACATTAAGTTTTTGAATTATTAATATTTGAAACCCTAGGGGAGGAAAGAGGTACTGAAGAATGAAATAAAACATAACCGACAACTTTCCTGTATTCAATCTTACATTAATATTTTGTTGACTATCATTGAAGAAAAAAAATCTATAAATGCCTTGAATAGGGATTTTAATAAAGCTAGTGCATAGAAAGTCTGTTTTCAAGTCCACTGAAATTAACATTAAAGTAGACCACTTGAAAATGTATAGTTTCTCCATTAATCTCTTTGAATCCCAAAAAAATCTAAATTAGCATCAGTACACAGGTGTTTTAAGGCCTAACTCGTAATTAGCCATCATGGACTAATTTAAACCTCGACCCTATCATGTAGTTAAACTTCATTACGCTACTTGGCAATACAACATTCCAACTCAGTCAAGGTTATAACCTGCAATCTATTAAATAGCCAACAAGCCTATAACTCAAAGGGATACTTAAAAAAAGTTCTACAGGTAACATTTGGAAGTGATTCCTAGAATGATTGTGCACGTGGTTTAATAAGTGTTTAGCACTCATTCCGCTGACAATTTAGTGTGGCTAGTGATCACACATTTTTCCAAACTTGTGCTCAGATATAATACTTGTGATTATTTCGCGCAAATATTACCATAGCATTGCGAGGAACAGTGAAGCAAAAACCTGGAGCAGGGAATTTAACCGTCGACAAGAAGCTCCTAGATACTGAGGGTTGCCTACTGCGACAGATTTTTAATTGTGATGGCATGTGTCTCTTCTAGAAATATGCTTAAGCAAACCAATAAAACATCATAAGAGAATTCATTGTGAGGCCACGAACCAATGAAAGACCATTTCAACATTGCCACTATATACCAATGCAAGCAGCAATTCAAGCATTAAACCACTCCTTGATTATCAATTAGAAACTCCAAAATCCTTCAAGAAGTGTCCAGAAGATACAGCTTAATTTGATGTGGAGGTCATTGGAAACTGTTGCATTGTACATTGAGAAGCATCACCCTAATACGGCAGTGGTTACGCAAGCTACAAATTTATTTAGGGGTAATGATGTCACATTTTCACAAAATTTTGAAGCATCAACAAAAACAAATGTCACTTCATGGGTTTTTTGTAAAAATGAATTAGGAATCCATCATATGTATTAAAACAAATTCTTCTGATTCTTTTTTGTTTTATACAAATTGAATTCACATTTCAGATTGGTTCATTCCCCCATGGAATACTATTATATTAGAACACTAATTGTAAAAAAAAGACTATTACAAAGACAGTATTTGACACAGATGAGAAGGTCATTAGGTATCATTTACAGACAATGTAATCCAAAGCCAGTTAGTACACAATGCATCTAGAGATGAGAGTTTACATGCAAATCATGTCAATATCTTTTTTATGATAATGCAAATGGATATTTAAAAAAATGTTAATATTACAAATACGAAATGCATAGAGGGAACCATGAGGAGTACAAGGAAAACGATGGTCCTATACCAGGATGCATGTGGGTCCATGTAATGTTGGGGATGAGTTAGGTTTTTCAAACCATATGAAGCAGAATTTATTTCAAATGTAATTTACCTGTGTATTTACTAATATATATCAAATCTAAACCAGATTGGGAACTTCTTTGTACCTTAACACAAAAACACTTTTTAAAAATAAAAAACAATGTTCTAAAACTGCAATTCTCTCATACAATGTACTTATATTAAAAGTTAAAGCACAATGCTTGAACTTCTAGGAAATGAATATTTCCAAATAATAGAGTAACCAAAAAGTAGCATTACACGGACACAAAAACGTTTACTCATTGTTTTCATATTTTAATTTAAAAGATAGCCACAGTATGCAACAATTTCAGAGTGCAAAAATCATTCACCTTGACTATTTATCTTTATGTGCAAAAAATATTATTTTCAGTAAATACATGAATATTGGCATGTGTACTGAAGTATAAAAAAAATGAATTGTCACTGGACTGAATTTGAAACTTAAGTTTAGAAATTTACTCACGGTTTTCTCAGATGATTCTAGGGGATGGCATGATTTCATAGGTGGTCTAGAAGCTACCAAGCTGGAATTAATAGCCCAAAAAATAATTAGGATAATTATACGAAGTGTAGACATTTGTAAATTAATACATTCCATATTTGTGCCTAATTACTTGTGCTGTTAATAAACTATAAAAGCAAAATAAATTTTCAAAGATGCACAAGTCTACATATTGTTTCTTTAAACAACAGTTCAAACTAAAGGAAGGAGCAATCGTCAGAAGAGAACAATTTGTGTAGCGTGCATACTACACACGAATGTATCAAAATATTATATCAAATCCTTTTAATTACTTGATTAATTCCTGGGTTACAACTTACATTGAGTTAAATTCGTGGACACCATAATTACAAAGACTGCATACGAATTTCTTTAGGGAACATTAAATAACTCACCCGTACGTCATTACGTTTTCGACACCGTAATTTCCATCCTTGCACAAACCATGGTCAGAGTTGCCAGCTTTAGGCCGCACAGAATTGAATCCCACGTTCTGGAAATACACGTACATAAATATTAACAGTTATCCTTAAAAGTATGACTATATTAGTTGAACGGAATATTACCCTTTTGCAATGTATTTACCATGGCAATGCATTCTTAAAACATCATGAATGCAAAATAATTAATCTAAAATAACTTTCAGTGCACTTTTTAATGGATATGTAGTAAATGCAACTTACCATTTCAGCAAAATGGCATAAGACAAATTGGTGACAAAGAAGAAAATCTCCTGTTTGCAAGTAATGCTATGCGGACTATGTATTTCGCATTTCGATGCTCATTTCACAGAACACTTAAATGAGAAACAATTTAGACATATTTCAAAACAAATATATAAAGAATATTTTCAAATCGTATAAATCTGGATATTTAATTCTAATTTTCTTATTTCAAGTTTAATTTCAATTTATGAAATACTGTCATTTTTTATTAGCATTAAATATGAGAAATATGATTCTTCTACGCCATTCTTTCTATGGTATATTCAAATCGTCACTCATTCTTTTGCAAGCTAGAATGTGGCGGCTAGGTAAAATCGATAGAATTAGTAGCCCGAGAAATATTTTCTTTGTGCACTTGTATTCTCACAACTTTACATCTGGCATGTGTATTCATCTAGAAGTTTATTCGCCATGGCAAAGCTTTTCACCCCCATTTGAAGTCAGCAACGATTTCAATTTGGTCCGATATAGTCTTCTACCACCACAGAAATTTAAACTCATATAACCTCAGATTGCTGTGATATATTTCTTTTGCAATGAAACTCTTACCTGGTATCGTTTATCTTTATTCTTATATGTTGCAAAATACCTTACTATTTTGAAATTATTAGCATCTAGCTTTGGAATTAGCAGGAGACACCCACTCAACAGAACGATTGGTGATAATTAATTGATGTTTTACCTAAGTTGTGTGAATCAGGATGCTTAATGACGCAGAATTGTTATTGGTATTCGCTCGCTTAAGATTGATTAGGATGGACAAACTATGTAGAGGGGCTGCAATACATTTCTCTGCCTCCTGACAAAACATCCTGATAGCCAACACCACAAAAAACCCTTCTTCACTCCTACATATTTCCTTCCACTCAATATTTCTATCCCAATCCTAAAACCCTCCTCTCTTGCCATAGTTCTCCCTTTTATCAGTCTTCAACATCTCAGCAGCCATCCAAGCACCTATGGCCAAACGTTTAAGTTCCTTATGTGAAAGGGCAAATTTGGATCCAGGGGAACATGAAAGCACAAAAGGTATTTGAGGAACGCTCAAACAGCTCAATCCAGGCAACCTTTCTCACTCATCCTGATCCAATGGCTACACTGACATTAGAGATCAACATCCAATTTCACCCTTGGAGCAGCTCTCCAACAACGAACTACCAGGGGATGGTAACCTCTTGCTATCTTTTCAAAGAAATTTCCCACCATGCCTTAAGGAAGGATAACATGGTGACTGACCCTGTCGAGAATCGTCAAACTATTATTATCAATCGATTATCAAGTTCCATTCTCATCCCATGCTGATGACGAAGAGCTGCAATAATCGATTACCCCAAATACTTAGCTGCAGCTAAGAAGAGCTCAACTTCCCATCCGAGAGGAGAGTATTAATTGTGGATGAAGGACAATCTGAGTCATTTTACATCAGGAATATGAGTACAGTAGAATGTAGTGTTGCTTTCCACAAAAAACCCACCCTATGCCAGCAGGCAATTGCTAACAATAATAATGTCTTTTAAATCACACCACACAGTTGTAATTTTGGGTAGATAGTATTTTAAATAATTCTTAATGCATTGCCTGAGGTTCAATTCAAATAATGGGGATCAAGATGGTGTAGCAGCTAATGCACTGACTGATGCCATGGAGACCCAGGCTCTCTAGCAGTATCATATTTGTAGTGCTCTGATCCATACTTGGGGTGCTAAAGGGTGAGCACTTTTTGTGAGTGCACCATCAAATGAGACATTATATTGTGGGCTCCTTGATCCCTATTGCTAAGAGTTGGCTAATGCTACAATCAGGTCTCTCTCCATCTTCCTCCACACCCTGTATATCCTACCCTTATGAAAAGGTCCACTTATCCCTAATGGTGTAAATGAACTTAGCTGTCAATTGCCTCCCCTAACAAATACTACTACAGTTCAAATTATTGGAGGAGTTCTCATACGAGGATTCACCTTTCAGCCTAGCATTAACAATATGCCACAGTACTCATTACATAAGAAGCATAATATACAGGGTGCGACCCTGTATATTATGTGCCAGTCTAATGCAAGAGATGCTAAAATCCGATGATGGGAGATAACAGATAGCAATGATGTTACCTACATAGCATTCGCACCAACATGATTTTTCCATTAATTATAATGCTTTGGACATGAGGGCACACATTGATTGGTCATAATTGAATTGCTTATAGCACGAATAATAAATAAATAACCAAAACACCATGTTAATGACTTCTTTCATGACAGTGCAACTAAAAACTTTTTCTTGCTCATGTAAAATGCAACTACATGGAGGGAAGTTTTTATGGGCTGATTCATTTTAGCATTTATGAGGAAGAAATTTGTTCATATGATTTCCCTAGATCACTGTCACATAGTTCACATCCCAAAAATGGGAAAGGCAGCCATACGCAAGGACTATAGAATAATAAGTTTGATTTGACACATGGCAAAAGTGATACTTGGGATAATCAACAAAAGAATAGAGGAGGGCTGATGATTACTTTCAAGAAAATAAGTTTATGTTCAGAAAGAGAGGTACGCCCAATGCCATTGAAGTAATTCACTGGTAGAAACAAATGTAAGGTTATAATCAAGATATCTTTGTTTGTTTATTACACTTTGGGGTGCTTAATATAGTCAATAGATAGAATTAATATAATAAAACCACACACTAATGTACAAAGTGTAAAAATTATGACATTTCAGTTTATTTACTTGAATTTTGTCAATTGTTCAAAATAATATTTTTTTAAATATCACGTATGTATAATGAAAGTTTAAACTTAGAAGAGAAATTTGATGTTAATTCATTCCCTATTTATCACAGGTTTTGCCAATAGTTTTTATGAACTTTATTTTTTTATTTGTTTATAACTTGTCTAGGTTTTCATGTTTGTAATCACCTGAATCACATTTATCAATTGCTTTTTTTTTTCAATTTTTACTTAGTTTAATGCCATGGAACATAATTACATGTCAGGAATTGGGAGAAAGTCATGGGTTTTTATACCTAACTCAGGTCACAACTCATAAAAGATCATTCAGGTATTTATTATAGGTAATCTACTGGATAAGGTAGGTTTTGGATCAACACAAATACCAAATAAATATTATATCTCTTCTAACAAAATACAACCCCACATCCGCTTTAAAACAAACCCCTCTTCATCTGTGTATTTCCTTCCTCCCTTCATACCATCCAACATCAGAATCCTATTCCTGCCCTTTCCTCGTTTGCCTAACATTCTCCCCTCTTCTCTCGCTTCCCCCTCGCTCGATCAACATGCTTTTCATCCATTTTTCTTGCCTCATGATTTCCCCCAACAATCCCCTCTCCTCACCCACCAAACCCTGCACTTCTTCATTTGATTTCTTATTGATCCATTTCATCTCCATCCGTCTCCACACCAACATTTCAAATTCCTCCAGTCTACAGGTACACCCATCGTTCTGCCTCAATGACCATGTTTCTGGGCGGTACATAAATATGCTCCATGTCAAAGTTTTAATTACCCTTTCTATTACATCCTTACTCAACTTCAAATTCCTCCTTATGAAAGTTTCCTTGCCTAATGCAATTCTTCCCCAAAAGTCCCTTCTATTTCGGCCATTTTGGTCCAAAACACTTCAGAGATACGTTAACGGAGCTACCCACCCTAGTTTAGGCCCTCCTATTGGAATATTTAACTTAGCCTTTCTCATTCTGGAAAACTGCATAACCTTTGTTTTGTATTTATTCTCATCCCAGATCTATTGCACTGAAAGTAATCAATTTAGAAATGCTTGCAGCCCCTTGGGTGACTGACAAACTAAAGTTTGATCATCTGCAAATCTAACTGATTTCATGAATTTACCTTAAAAATTATGATTTCCCATTCAGGTATGCAATTGAAATAGGAAAATTAATTATGCATAGAACATAAAAAACAACATATACACTAGCTGAAATTCTGACTTCTAAGCGGTCATCCTCTGAAGAGAAAGTACTGCTCTCAGGGTTGGGAGAGGGAAAAATAAGAGTTATGGGAGAAGTGACTGGAGCACGTGAGGTGTCGAAGGAATGGAAGAGTGGAAATATTGTCAGTAAACTCTGCTGAACCTGGAAAGTTCAAATTGCCAGAGGACCCAGATGCATGCAATTTCACAAGTTCTCATCTCAGTGCTGCTTGCACTTATGCTCATAATTAACATCAATAAGAAATTTGACAACTTATCAATTTACAAATATATATTGCTATTGATGACTTAGGAAATATCGTTAATATTCTAGAAAATTAAATTTCCTCTCTTTCACTTAATTTCTTTAAAATAAGCCAATTTTAGCACTCTTACACATGTTTAAATGATACACCAAACTTGCTTCATAGGGGAGAAATTGAGAAGAAACGAAAAGTAAAATTCAAACAACTTCAGAGGAGAAAAGTATAAATTTATTTCGCATTACACAGTGCAGTGCAAGATTTATAATCTTCTACAATAATAATAATAAAAATATCAGCCTTCCTCCAAGTAGCACTTATAAATTTTTGATACATGTTTTCCCAATAAATCAGTTTGACTGTTAATCACTAAATCACCAGGTAATGAAATCAAACAATTATAAAAATGTTTTAAAGTAACAAAAGAACCATCAACAAAGTTCACAGGGACAAGTGGAAGTAAACACAATGAATAATTAATCTTCAAAATTTTCAAACAACAAACATGTAGCTGCATCCAGATCACTGATAACAATATAGATGACCATAAGCATTTATGTTATCACACACAATTATTAAGAATTTATCATCTCAATTTAATAACAGACTTGTGGGATAAAATTATGAAATAGCTAATGCTATTGCAGTTACCACTAGAGTGAATAAGATAATTTGGAAAAGTTCCTTATTAAGAAATAAGGGCATTACAGAAACATTTTGCCATTATTACCTGGATGCAGCCACCATGTTATGAGCCACTGCTTTAAAAGCAGTAACAAGAAACAAATGGCAGACAAAGTGACACCAATAAAATACAAATTCCCCACTGAAAAATTCACACTTACAATGCAAACTATAAGACCTCTGTCACAAGACTTAGTCAGCATTCAGAGATATTTTCAATAAAATGTTTTTACCATAGAAACTTTAATATTGTGTGCATGAAGTATATCAGAGGCTTTCATTTGATATATTGAAACAATCCTCAAAGTAATTAGAAAATTATTACTTTGCTGATGAGGTAGTAGTTGTGGTTTATTATGTCAATGTAAAAGCAGTCTTTTGAAACACCTCGTGGAAATATCACGAATGGCATTCATGAGGAACAAAATCAGAGTGGAAAAAATATTCCTATGAACTGCAGAGTCATTTTTAACAACAATGGACAATATTCAAATGCCTCTATCACAGGAATATTCAAAAACTAAAAATAATCCCAAAAAAATAAATTTTCTCTTCACATCTCATACTGACACATATCAGTTTTCAAAACAAACTTTATTTAAATCCAGATGATTTCATGCGTATGAAATTTAGAAAGTTAATTTCAAAACTTAGTATCAAGAATAGAAATGGATATTAATCCATTTGGAAAGGTTTGGTCACTGTTGAGATGAACTTATCAAATGATACAGCAAATAAGAATGAGATGTAGGCATTTGGTAAAACATTTGATTTATGCATTCGCAACAGCAGCAAAATCTTATTAATCTGCATTTTAGTCCTCCTAATCCTAAGGCAATTGTGGCATCTGAACAAGAATCTTAAGACAATGCAGAAACCAAATTACTTATTTTTGTGCTGGATTCAAACGAGAATGTGTTTTTGCCAATAGCTCAAGTAGCGTATCTTAAAACAGCCAATGTCAGCTATTTTCAATGTTAAAATGATTAACCTTAATTTAAGTTTTAGAAATACATTTTAAACATCTAAATCCTAACAAAAATGATCTATTTACATTTTACCAATACATTTTTCTCCTGAGGTACATGTAATATACTTCATATGAAATTTACTGAGGTAGTTCAAATAAGCATTTGGATTATTTAATTGAGTCAATTCTTTGCTTAAGGAACTTACTCTGAATGCTTTGCCACTGTTTGAATGCATGCAATGGCTTCAGAATGGCTGGTTATATCTTTTAATTGTATAGAAAATTACATGAGCAAACAGATAACACTTACATTCATTAAAATTAAAAAGATAAATAGCATTTCCTAAGAGCAGAAGATCTAGAGTACAAATTAAAAAGGCACTCTCCATTTCCAGAGTAATCATTTGAACAACATCATTCACCTGACCATCTGCCTGACTATTCATTCACCACCAATCACAAGCAAAAGTTGGCAATAGAAACACTTTTTTGTTCACAAAGAAAAAGTTAATTAATACAAGTCAGTCTTCATGTGGCATAAGTTCTACATAAACTCAAATAGTTATATAACCACCCGAACAAGTAATGCACGTACAAGGAACCAGTGCAGTACTCGTATGAGAAGGCACAGCTCTATGGGAATAATCCACCTTCGAGCAATGTTATACAAGTGAATTTGCATCAGGAGCAAAACAAAAACATTTTGAACTAATTATAGATCAGTCTTTAAAAATGTAAATACATGCATGAAATTTAGGAAGTTTCATGACTTAAGTTAACAACTGAATTACCAAACTTGGATGACAAATAAAGAATATATGAGTAAAATATATATGTATAAAAATTAGTAATTATATATAAAGAAGTGTGTGTATATAAATGCATACATATTCTTAAAACAGTATAATGCACAATGAATGTATTCAGCACAAACAAATATTGTTAGTAGATTATGGGGACAAGATAACTACAAAAAGTAACATACATGGGTTCTATTTTTCACTCTGACACTTGAATGCCAACAATGACGTCAGAAAGTGTATAAGGTTTTATTCGGCGATTCAAACTAATTTGTTCAATAAAATTTAAACTTTGTAATGATAACGGAATTAATTGCAAACCACATTTTGGTATTCTTCAACTTAGGACTGGAGGGAGAAAATAGTTCATTTTATCACTATGTATATTTTTCATACAATAGCAACCACACACTTAGCCAAAACATTTTAGTTTCACACAGTTACATCAAATGTGTGTTATTCTAAGTTTCCAGCATAAAACATTATTTTTACAAATTCAAATTTGCCTACTTTGATCAACTAAAAATTTTCCAATCTGTAAAAATTATAGCTAAGTGGAATGTCCATATGTCTAATAATGTAACCATGACCAATTCCAAGGCACATTATTTATAATATATATTTCTAACAAATTCTAACTAAACTCTGTTAACTTTAACACCAACACTGTCACAAAGCCTCATAAAAATGCAACATTTTTTTCAGAGCTGAGACTAACATATTTCCATGGCTGAATCACAGTACCTCACCTGTTTAGCCCAATCATATCCTAGGGATATGATTCTGTGTCTCTATTTACAAGCAAGTATTGCAACGGCCAGAAAGTCAGAGAAAATGCTACTCTTAAGAAAACATTCTCCTCTGGGTTAAGGATAAGGCATCAAACCATTCTTTTAACACTCATCCTAATTCTGGGAACAATTAACAAGATAATTATGAGTGATTCAGTCTTTTGTTCAAGGTTTACAAATGCTAAAGTAAGTTTTAAGGATTAAAAAGATTAAATATTGAATTTGTACATAATAGAAATATATAACTTCTAAATAATGTTAACATAACTATGGTGAACATTTGACTACTTCATGATGTGCAAACAGTAAAATACAAGAATTACTCATTGAAAATCCAAAATAAAAATGTCATTGCATCTTTGTGTTGCAAAGAGGTAGTATGTGTTACAATGCATTGGATCGGAAATCCAGCAGGTCACTCAGTTGTGTGTGAACAATGAAATATGCCTCATTGACTAGAGTATTGTTCAATATAATATGGATCATAAAATCAGTCTGTACTCTTTGTCAAAGGTATATGAATAAATTGTAAATACCCATTCAATGAGCCTTATTTTCCTTAAAAAAATCAGTCAAGTAATCACAGGTATGGAGTAAAAATAATTAAAAATCTTATGAATATAACATGATGCCGTAAGTAGGCAAACAATGGCTGTGTTAGTGTTTCTGTAGGTAATTAACAACTGGACAACCGGTGATTAACATGATATTTTGATCGCTATTTTTGCAGCAGAAGAAGAAAATAAAATGAGAATATAATTCGTGCATTCAAATTTCAGTAATCAAGTACATGCTTCTCACCAGTGATAATGTCTCCTAAGCTACTGTGATATCATTTATTAAGATGCTGACATCAATGACACCAAATGCATCATGGCTATGCAACTAAACAAAAAAATCTTACCCTCTCATTACAAAACAGAGGCCACCCCCATCTCGGAGATATATATATAATATATATATATATATTCATATATAATTACCTTTTCTAGAAAAATCCTTCACTTCTTTCAAGCAACACCTACATTAAAATGCAAGGAGAGTACAACATAAGTAAAATGTTTTGTTTATATAAAATCATAATGAAAGAGAGTGCCTTCGCTTATAGCAGCATTCTCTCAAGCTTTTCGAGTCTTTCAAAATATTACTTCTTCATAAAATCAGCAAACATTAATCTTTCCCTCCATTACAATTTTCTTAGAAAAATCTCTGGTATAATGATTTTCTTTGAAAACCTAATCCCATTCCAAAGCAGAATTATAGGCAAAATATTCCTTGTTACTGCATCCAATAGTCCCCTTCCTATATTTGGCATTTCAAACCTATTCTCCTATCAAGAAACTAACTCCTCATGAAAGATATTACTGCTGTTACATCTGAGCCAGCCTCTATCTCCCACTTTCTATATCATCTTTACCCAAGTCTTTTAGAAAAAGCAACGAAGAGGTACGCTGCTGTCAGTCTCTGTCATCACAGAACTCCTCTTTACGACTGCTAGGAGTATACAGTGGAACAATCAATGTTCAATACACACTTAAATCTAAAAGTATTTCAGTCTTATAATAGTTCCTTAAAGAACAATTAATCATTGGCATCAATTTTCTTCAATGATCATAAGTAGTTTGGTCCCTCAGGAAGCTAGTGCAAGTACCCCATTCTAAGGACAAACATTCAGCCATCATCATGGCAAGGTAATGCCATATTGACTCACATCTTTCATGTATTGGAGAAAACTATAACGGATTAGATTTTAAAAGTGATAAAACTGGTAGAAAACTTAATAAGATAACAATAAGGCATTTTGCATCAAGAATATTTGGCTGCAGCTGGTTAGTGATGACAGAATTTGTCAAAGGCATGTGATGAGACTGGGGATTGAGAAAGTGGTTCAAAACTGTGATACAAAAATAACAAGAGCCAAGGCCCGTTTCAGTAGGCAGTCAAATTGGCAGGGTCTATATAAAAAGTGAGAGAGGGATCGGGCATAACAGCCACATTTACAAATGCTGTCAACCAAAGGGAACAACAATCACTTTGGGCCCATTTTGCCTTCAGTCCAACACCTCCTCATTCTTCCCAACAGGGCCTCCCACTCGCCCCTCCTCCATCCTCTCAGCCTTCACGACCACGGCCTCACGGCGACCGTCTCCTGGCACAAAGGCCACCACTGAGCCCACTTCCCTGTGCCGCCCACCTACCGAAAGGTCCTCCACCTCATCCTCTCCCCTCTCCTCCCCCTCCTCCTCTTCATTTCCCCCCTTGATATCAGCGCTGTGGTACACTGCTGGCTGTGGACTTGCTATGCATGATGGGCCAACTCCTTCACGGGATGCAGGCCGCCCCACGTCGTTCATGTCACCATCCTCCACGTGCCGCGGCACTGCTGTAACAACAGACCCCCTGGGCTCTGGCACATCATTGACTGCCTCCATGGGAGGGGTGCGGTTGGGGTGGTGGTGGGTGCGGGAAGTGTTAGTCGTGGTGGGTGGTGGAGGTGAGTGGGCAACAGAGGATGGGGCAAAGTGGAGGTGGGGATGGCTGGATGTGGGGTGGGTGGGCATGGCATGGCTGGACATTCGGTGGCCAGACATGGGAGACTGGCTCTCCTCCATGCCCCCGTCAACACTGCTGCCCTCACCTGAGCCTTCCTGCCCACCCACCCCAGGAGGGGTCTCAGGATCGCCCTCATTGGGGGACGAATTGGGTGTGGTTGGCGGTGGGGGCTGCTGGGATTGCTGGGAAGAGGGAGGAGGAGTTGGGGTTGTGGATTTACTGATGGACTCATTACTGTTACCCCCTTGGTGATGAGACATGGGTGCACTGGACCTCTTGAAGGGCCGACTCGTAGTTATTCCGAGCTTTTTAACTTTGTCATAGAGGGTGCGAGAGGGTACTCCATATTTGCGTGCCGCTTGGAGGGCACTCATCCCTGTCCTGACGGCTTCAATGGCTGACATTATGTCACTGCGAGTATATTGCTTGTAGCGTTTCCACTCTGGTTTCTGGGTTGGCACATAAGTTGCAATTCCAGATGAAATTCCTGAAAAAATGATTTTTAATTACTAAAAAGATTTTTAAAAAACATTTAGGAAGTGTAATATCCAATTAATTAATGACATTTAAATGCTAACTCAAATATCATGCCTTTAAGTGTCATCCCAGGGGTGAAAGAATTATATTTCTTAAGATTTGGAGCATTAAAAACCTTGGGTGGCATTGCAGATCCTCCTTTGGTTTGTTATTACTATTGCTAGCCATAATTAAATCTTCTTTTACATATTAAGGACCTTGCAGCCCAGCTCCACTACCTAGTTGTAATGCAGGAAATCATACTATGTTGGACTTCCTAACAGTTGCATTAAAGAATAGTAATGACTAACAACCTTGTCTTCATCCAAAATTGGCTTCTATGAATCTGTCAGGTTGGAGAAATATTTTCACTGCCAAAAATTTCCACAATGATGAAAGAGTGGTGGTTAAATATGTACAAAAACAGTTTTAGTTAATAATGAGATGTTAAGAATTTTTTCTTGTCACCAACCATTAATGAAAAATAAGGTGAGAGCTAATGGCTTTTAAGGGCCTGATTATGATGGCCACTTTACAGACGAAAAGAAAAATATTGTAGTATCTAGGCCACTAATAGAACATGGTCTCACTAAGAAAGCACACCTTTTGCTAAAGAAAATTGCCTGATAATCCGAATTCCTGAAGACTAAATGCTTAATAAAGCTGTTGTGAATGGTTGCTTTACTGCAGACCACAAGCATATACCATGTTTTTCACAAGCATATACCATGCACTAATGACACAGTTCCATTAAGAAGTTCCTAAACAATATGTAGATTTGAGAGGTATATCCCCAATTATTTATGTTGGGCCAGAAAAACACCCAGTTGTTGGGCATTCCTTATTCTGATAATTGAGCTAACATACTATGATGGCTGACCACTGAAAAATCAATTAACTGTGACAGCAGCATTTATGCACAAGGTGTTATTAAGAGCTTCTATTCCATTTACTTTTCTCTCTATTTATAACTTTATCCAGTTTCTTAATTATATAACTCTTTCAATTAAAAGGGTTTATGAATGTATATACACGTGTGTATGTGAATCTATAGTGTGCTGCACTTATATAGGTTTTTCATGCTCTTAAAAATAAGTTTTAGATAGTAGATGATCAAGTATTAGGGCTACAGTTTATCAATGCTACAAGTCGATGTGAGGTACTTTGACAGATGTTCATGAGGCTTGTAGTGTTGACTGATCAGTTTTAAAACCATTCAAATTTAAATTAATATACTTTGATTTGAAGTGTTCTTTGAAAATGCCAAATGAAATTCCAAGATTCCGAGTTTGATTCTTTTCGATGTTAGATATATCCTATGGTATATGTAAACAGTTGTATTTATTTGTAAAAATGTACTGCATACAAGTATATAGTAAAGGTTCCCTAAATTTCAGAAATGCAAATACTAAATTTCTACTTGACTCATGCATGAAATTCAGGGATCTGGGAATATTGGGCCCAGGTTAGTATACTCATGCAGATGATTTTTGAACAGTTAAACTTCTTAAAAACAGAATTATCTGGTCATCAAATTAATATCAAATGGAATTTAAAAAAATTAAATTAATGCATGGAAAATATACGTACTGATATAAATCTTGATTAATGAAATGGAACAATTACTCAAAATAATTGAGAAATAGATAAGAAAAAATTTTTAATTTAGCTTAGAAGTAAAATGACTACAAAATAATCCTTTGGGGCATTTAGGGTGGACAAGTTTGGTTCCAGAACAAATATATTTGCACCACACAAGAATTGGTGTCAACTACACCAGGTGTCTGAGATGAGCATGAGATACGCTCTGCTTTTGATAGAACAGAAAAATATGGTGTCCCGTCTACAATTGACTGGATTGAGGGGAGTTTCCCACATGGGAGGAGAAGCAGTCTTCCTGGAAGAATCTGCGGAAAAGGACACTTTGTCCTGGATGTCTCCCGTGTCACCACTTTGGTTTTTTATCTGAGTGATTTGGCTAACTATAATCTTCACTTAGTTCTCAGCCATGTGCTTAAATGATCAAATACAACCATTTGCCTCCTTTAGATTCAGAAAGAAACCACTCCCTAGCCTCCCTCCCATTACTCTCTGACTTCCAAATAATGAAATGTGATTAAGTTCACCACAGACTAAATGATTATTTCTTTTTTTCCTCATGGATTTCACTGTATACTTTATTCAACATTGTAATGTCCTTTATGCCATAACAGAGTAACTGTCACATTTATTTTATTTATTTATTTATTCAGCATCAGTCCAAAAACAGCACATATTGGCCTTTACATCGGACTATTAACAATGGTCACATTTACAAACACCCAAGCCCTAGGTGAAGGAAAACCAAACCCACCCAGGCAGGAATCGAACCTGCGACCCTTGGAATGGCAGACGAGGACGTTACCCCACCACCACCAGGGTCGGCAATATTTACAATTAATAGGTAATTATTTTAACTAATCTACAAATTCTAACACTAAAAACCTAGGAGTAATACTTATTAACATACCCGCCCAAATAGAACTTGATCCCAGATCTAAGTCAACCACTTGAAAATCACCAATATATTTTGGAAAAAGGTGATTTGCTAATATTTTATGCTGAAGCATTCTGGGCATGGATAGGGAATCAAAAATTCTTATACAGCATGGGACAGAGTGGACTCCTTAGTTTAAAAAAAAATCACTGAATTAGTGGAGTGGGAAGTGGCGTTAGCTAGGGGAAACTACGCCATTTTCAGTGGTCACCGTGCAGTGATCTGGTGGGCATGGAGGCTTTGTCATTCTTTTAGAAAACATCAAGAAATGGTCTTTAAAAACAATATTAGTGTGGTGGCAACGCGGAGGGTGCTGTAGTCGAACAATTAAGCGCATTTTCATCTCTCCGGCTCAATTTCATTTTCTTCTTTTACTGGGTGACTGACAACCCTTGCAGACTTCACCCAAGACCTCTTCATAGCATTAAAGTGACAGGAGCAGAATAGACTCTCCAGAATGGAAGTACATGGGTAACTAGAGAAACAGTGGTAATTGTAAGCATAGATAGATTTTTTTGGACATGAGTTTAACTTTCCATTACCCCAGTACAGTAAAATTGGTTATATTCAGTCTCAGAGATTTCGTGCAATGTTAGTCAGGAATTACTGGAGTAGGCTAAGAGTAGTCTGTAGTTCCAGGGGCCATCAAAAATCTATCCTAAACTGGTACAATACTGCTAATTATATGATAAAAATTGAAAGATTTATTTCCAAGGCTCAAATTTAAGCTAATGGATGATTTTTTTCAATATGTATTGCAACAAAAACTATCAGCTAATATTCAGGCATACACACCAGTTAAGGTAGTATATTCTGCAACAAATTTTTATTCCAAGAAACTGCGGGAGATGCCCCAACAGTGACTTTTAACGGAGTCATCTGCTAACATGCATTTCAATGCAACAATTTTAGAGTGTAAAAATCATTCACCTTCACCGATTCATACCATGTCTGCTGTAATTGCAATAGGCTTGTGTGTAACAGCCTTCTCACGGGTATGTCCAAGTAATTAAATTCTTTCATAACTGTAAGGAATATTTTCTAGAGATCAATGATAGATCAAATGAAGAATCTTGTTAGAGAAAGATAAACCCCTTCGTAAAAAAAGTCAGCTAGTCTACCTATCAATGAGTCAAAGTTCCAAGATAAACACAAAAAAATTACCAAAATGGTAGGTGTCACAGCCTCAAGTTTATGAATTCAGTAGCTTCACCAACATGCCATCAACCTGCATGACATACAAGAGACCCTCTCTTATCCAGACCCAGAAACTCCCACTAATCCAAACACTAGTTCATCCACAGGAAGTCAATTATGGGTTCACAAGAGCACTGATGTGCCTTGCCAAAGTATATCTAGCTTGCAAGTGCCTATTTGCTGGCAAATAAATACATTATTTCAATCAATATTCCAGCCATACATATGAAATTATGAATGAATTAATACTACATTAAAAATAAATCACATGTTCATCTAAACACTGCATATTTTGTAGAAGCAACACACACACATGAAATAGATGGTTAATTCTTTCCACGTCATCTCATTTCTCCCCATAAACCTAAATAATTAATGACCATGGTAATTTATGGCAGAAAAACTAACATATTATTTACAGAAAATTTTAGAAAGTAATATTATTTACAGTCATTTCAGATCCATGCGTGTCATTCAATAAGCTCTTAGGAAAAAATACAAAAAAAAATTTTTAAGGGTAGATTTTTTTTATTTTTCAGCATAATTTCCTTTCAGCCAAACCATTTTTTCAAGTTTGGTAATTAAAAAAAAAAGCCAGATGGCCAAATATGGTGAATATGGTGGCTGCTGTAATAATTTGAAATTTAAATGCACGAGTTTCGCCATTGAAACTGCACAGGTGTGGACTTATGCATTTCCTCGATGGAAGAGAACATTTTCTATAGCAAATGCAGACTTTTTTTATTTATTTGCCCAACCAGTACAATAATGATACATAATAATCTTCAATTTATCATTTGTACTTTTTTCAAAGAGTCAATGCATGCAGATGATTCTGCATCCATCCCAAAAATCTTAGGCCGGCCATCACCTTTATGGCCAGTTTCAGTCTTTGCCTTCTTTGGACCCAGATTGCCTTCAGGAACCCACTATTTTGACTGTTCCTTTGTCTCTGAAATATAGCAGTTTATCCGTATTTCATCCATACTTACGTATCGACACACATTCATCAATATTATGATGGAAAAGCATCTAACCAGCCACCAATTTGACAACACAATTTAGTTTATTCTCCACTGTGAACAAACGTGACACCTGTCTCGTTGAGATTTTTTATCATTCCCAATTTTTGGTGTGATATGCCTGTAGCCCTCATTATTCCACCAACTTTGATTTGCCAATTACCCAAAACCATGTTGTGGATTTTGCCAATTGTTTTGGAACAAGTCAATTCCACCGCACCTCCCGAATTATGTTCATTATTTGTGGATGTATGGCCATGTTTAAACTCATTTCTCCAGTCTTAAACAGTCAAAACAAAGGAAAAAATATGCCATGAACTTCATCCAACTCAATTTTGACCACTATTGATGTCAAGCCTTATAAATAGAAAAGTTTAATTAATGCACCAAAGTCATTTTTTTCTATTTTCTAAATGAGAAAAAGTTGGTTGCTTCATCCAATTTGAAAATGAAAATATGTAATGGTTATAGCTGAAAATTTAACAACAATCTAGTAAGAGATGAAATTTACTAAAAGCAAACCTTTTCTAATGCTACAAGCAATATTGCTTGGATTTTCTAGGGGATTGTTGAATGACCCACACATAATTCAGATGAAAAATGCACTTAGGAGCTTTGACAGAAAATATGCAAATTTTACAAAGTGAATTTAAGGTTCCCAGATAAAAAGTCTGCTGAGAATGGGTGCCTATGCTTCTGGTATGCTAATACTGAGCATAACCACAATTTGAAAAACACTGCCATGGGATAATAATGACAACTATCAACTCTGCAGGAGCCTATGCCACACTCTACCCTAAAAGAATTCAATAAATTATTAGTTAATCAGGGTTATCACAACAGACTGGCTCCATAATCATTTTGTTCCCTACATTACAAAAATACAAAATAAATTTTCATCGAATTTATCAGAAAGAAATATATGTTTTTTCTATAATTAGACATGTGACCAAAATCATTCATTTTCATTGAAATAATAGACCACAAAAAATGCTAACAAACACTCTCTCGCTATTTTTCACAGTTTGATGGTGGATTAACTTGGAAAATAACAATCATCCGTAGATGGTTCAATAAAATCTAATAAAATAGAATAACATTGACTGTAAATTGTATGATTACAACTGAAAATTACAAAAGAAAACTATAGCCATTTTTCTGAAGTTAAACTGTCTTTTTTCAAAATAAAAATTAGATTGATTATGCTTTTTATTTAAAGACACTTATGATTTATTCCAGACTTAATTTTAGCAGAAAATAAGCAGTAAATTCAAAATAAATTCTTATTTCATTTTTAAATGGGATCTTCTTTGAGGATCAATTGAGGCATTAGGAGTCCTATTAATGGTACACAGGATTTGGGGGGGGGGGGGGGAAATGTCCATCAAATCTCCATATTATCCGGATTAAACCAAATCTGGACAACTCAAGGCCCCTTTTATTGCAGATTAGCTAGCATGGGTTTACTGTGTTTACAAGGGTAATGAAATTTTTCCTGGTGCACTATTATTTTTTTATCTCTCAGTCAACAGACAACCGATTTATTTGATGCATCAAATATGAACGAAAATTTTTAATGGTGATCAAAATGCCTTCTCCCCACCTCCTTTCATGGTAGGGCCTGGTTGTAGTGTCATCATAATGCTTTCCACTTCTCCCTCAGGGCTTCCTACTCACTCTTGCATTTCCTTCATCCTCTTTGTGCCAATTCCACCTTCCTTGGCAAACCTATTTTTCCCACTCATATCAATCAGCAGTCTACGAGCCAGGTATGGTCATAAGTGATTTACAAGAACCATTTATTCCTTTACTTCACCTCAACTTACAATGCTGTTTTGTGAGATGGTAACTCCAACCTATTCCTTCCTCATCTTTCCTTTCTTAAGTGATTCATCACATGCGCAAATAGTCACTTTGCACCATCTGTTCCATTTCTGTTACCATTCCCTTTTCATTACACTTCCCGATGGATAATCCATTTCTTGTTATCACATCTCACCGCACTTCCGTTGCTTTCTCAAAATTGTGAATGCATTCCTCTTCTATCTCTATGATCCATATACCTCACGCTTGCTTTGCCTCATTTACTCATTTTTGCTCGAAAGCCTCTCAATTCAAATGGGGAGATGGGGAATATTTTACTTCCTTTGGAGAGGTAGTTTTGACAGTGTTTCCCTGGCTATTTCAGAGGAGACTGCTTTTGAGGTTTTGTTTTTTGTGCATCCATGGGACGTTTTCCAACCAGGAGAGATTTGTGGCAGTAATAAAGCATCTATTTATTAGCAGTATTTATTTTCCAACCAGGAGAGATTTGTGGCAGTAATAAAGCATCTATTTATTAGCAGTATTTATTGGAAGTAGGGGAAAGACGTCAAGTGACTGCAACTTGGGGCTCGACCTGAGAGGAATACATCTGGCTGGGAGTTTCTTTCGGAACGGCAGACCTGGGCCACACGGTTTGCGTAGCACGCCTTTAAGAGGACATGCCATTCTCTCGGGCTCTCTGCTTCAAGGGACAAGGCTGCTGGCCCTGGCGAAATTGGTTCTAAAGGAGAGATGTTGCCACCGGTTGTTGATCTTTAATGGAAAACCTTGAAGAAGCCAGAGTCTCACTCTTAGGGGCGATTCGTGGTGTCTTTCAAGGGCAACTGTGAGGTGGTTCTTGCATGGAGGATATTGCAGGGGTTTAGGAGGGATCATTCTTTCTATTCATACCATGGATATCTTTGGAAGTTGTGTTGGTGTATGATCTTGTTTAGCGGTAGTCTACTAGTCAGGGTAAGTTAATTGATTGCATCAGGTTTTAATTTGTAATTTCACCACATACACAGAACGGTAGTGCTGTTCACCCTTCATTATGTCCATGGTGACACCCACATGCCTACTGGCAAGAATACTAGAGTGAGTAATAATGTTTCTCACCATAAAGACAAGATGTCTCTGGAAGGAAGTCTCTTTAGAAAAGAGATAGAAAATGTATTTTTACACCGATTGCACTAAGTTAGGCAAGATCATGAAAATAAAATGAAGAGAGATTAAGTGTAGAACAGATAGATTTAAGATGTCATTTTTTTCCAATGGTAAGGGATCAGAATAACACTGTCCGACCGAAGTAGGGGTAAAAATATTTGGGTCCAAATTAGTTTGGTGTGTACCCCCTGCCAGACACCCTAGCAGTGGCTTGCAGTGAATTAAAACTACATATACTAATGCATAGTTCACAAATGTTTAGTTCATCCAGTTTAATGGATTATGCCAGTCATTTTCATTTTGCCACAAAATATGAAGATGGTCTTGCCAACCTTTGCTATAATTAATCTACTGATGAAAACAACATTTAGTCATTCATGTTTGTGTTAATGCCAAATAAAATTGAAGAAATGAGGAGTGGATGTGCATGCATTCAGATATTATATTAAAATGCCAGCAGTTAAACCTTATAATTTTAATCCTATTTAATTATAATATCATACAATTACAATCGAGAAGATGAGGCAGGGGATTAAAGCAGTCCCCTGCCAAAAGGATACAATTTTGGTTTCTTTTTGGAGTAGATAAATAAAAACATGCCAATGAATGAACTGGAAACCGTAATTTGGCTCTCATCAACATATTGTTTTATTTGGACATCTTTCCCCAAGACATTGCAATTCATTAAATATTTTCATACTGATAAATTTTGTAAATACATTATAAAGTCATCTGTATTCTATTGATTCCAAAAAAACTTCATTGGCTACAGGAAATGCCACTTCTTTTTGCTTGATCAATGCCTTAAGTGAAATAATGTCGGATGTGAAACAAATGATTATATTATATTATTTTACCTCGGTTATATTACCTAAATATAACAGTTTAAGAAATTTGATATGTAAACCTATTATCCATTTACATTTGTGGCTAATCATGATTTTTGGTTCAATTGATGACAGTGCTTACAGCCAGTGTTTTTGTGTTAAGGATCAATACAGCCTTAGCTAATAAAAAATAATTTTTTGGAAGGAAGCAAACATATTTTATCATTAGAAGAAGATGTGATACTATGCTTCAGACTATGCAAGCCTCTGCATTATCCTTAAGTTTACTCCAAAGAAATTTGAATACACTAGCATATTGAAGCACCATACTCAATCAATGCAGTAACCTACCCAATGAATGGTGGTTACCTTGCAGAAATATGATTTATGAAGGAGAATCTTGTCACAGCCCAGATTTCAGTATAGTCAATTGGGTCGACTTCAATTATAAGACAATATTGATTAAGTGTTGCAAGACTATAAGCCAGGGGAAAATCAGAGACAAAACATACAGCTTTAATATCGACTACAAAAAATGTATTGCATAGATTTTATGGAATATGCGAATGAAAGTCCACGGTAAATAAATCACTTGGTAAAGCATTTGCATTTCATTTTTTTTTACAAAACACTCATGGCAGCAGCTACATCCCTCCTAATAACAGGATGAATGAGTAATTTACGAACTTGGTAAACCTATTTGTCTAGTATTTAAATAGAAAGCTAAACCAGTATGATTTATTTACTGATCAAGTATAACCATTGTAAACGTCTGTCAGTCCATTCATTTAGGACCCTTGAACACTGAAAATTGAGTTTGTTCATAACTTTAAAATGGTGAGATTTAATTTAAGAACATATTCAACTTAAGATTACTTGTCAATCAATATGGACACATGAATATGGGTTTGTGCAAATAATTAAGTCATCAATTCCTACCTTTCATTTCCCCAGAAAATGTAGGCTGAGTGGACCCTGGCAGCATCATCACATTCTTCTGAAATCAAAGCAAAAATTATCATTGGTCAATAGTCACAACAGAATTCCATTGATGACAATGACAAATCTGCAAAAGGTCTTTCTTAACACCCTGGCTTTAGGGTAAAACGAAGTTGCACACATATTTAATAACAAGATAAACTATGTATGCCTGGGAATGAACTCAACCAATAAGGCCATTATGGATGTTGAACTAACTGTTGTAAGCAATTATAGTCTGGATCAGTTCTATCTTGAATATGAAAGTACATTAATGATAGCATATTTCAGAAGAGAAATGATTATTTTTGAATGCAAAAGATAGTTTGACAAATAAAAACATTATTGAATTAGTCAAACTTGATCAATCATGCTTGCTAAACTCCTTGTCTGAGAAACATGTAATTGAATTAAGGAACACACTAGGTACAAGCTCTAAATTAAGATATTAAGTAAGGCTTGGCAGTGATTTGCAGAGTAAAAGTTGAAGAGAAAAAGAGAAAAGAGTTTCCCATTATTGTCCATATTTTTCATGTACATGCAATGGAATCACTTAGTAAGATATGCAAGAGAAGAGCTGGGAAAGAATGGATGCAGGCATCTGTAATGACAATACATTTTTAAATGGCATATAGCTAGCCCCAAACTGACATGGATCCATAGTCACATGATATTGATATGCTATGTTGTAATTTAAACTTCCCACATATGTCAAAGTTGTCCAATAGAAGGCACCACTTGTCCATTGAAGACAAATACTGATGTACCAAGCATAAAATATGTAATGTTATAAGGTATTGGCTTTCATTCAATAGTAATTAAATTCAAACCACCACTTATTTACATTAAACATGGCTAATGAGCCTTCTGACACAATTGAGAATGATTGAAACCTAATATCACAAAGTGAACATCAGTTGATACAAGGTTGAAGACCAGCTGCCTCAAAGTTATGTATTGGGCTAAGGGGTTATGGAGATGTGACAGGCCAGGACATACTTTTTTGATGAATTATTAACTACGTACCATGTAAAAAGGACTTCAGGGGATTCTAAGATCAAAATTGAATTGAGGAACTTTGATAAATGAGCAGGATTTAAAAATAAACCCTGAAGCAGATGATTTGATTGAATTTTTACTGTTTGACATGGAGAAATCGAGAGAATTCTAAATATGAGAGAGAAAATTTCCCGGACAGGAAACAAAGACACCAAAAATGATTAAGCCTAAAAATGGTAGAATGTTTTCACATCATAGAGTAAGCATTAGCAGATTTGGAGGCACCAACTATGAACGTTTTAAGAAAGTATCCCAGACAGTCGCTCATACTATTTCATCCCATCCAATTATTTATGCTAAAAAGAGCTACTATGTTTCTAGCAACAAGCATTACTATAACAAGTACATAAGTAAACCAGACACTAATGATATGCCAATGTTTTTGCAGAATCTGCATGAATATGTCCACACCAACTTTGTTGATATTTATAATAAATATGCTTGGTTGCAAACTACATTACATGAATTTGTTCTTTGCAATGGATACATTTGATTTTCTTCAAATTTTATGCACAAGTTCTACTTTTGAAAGTTCCAATAATTGAAATAAATATTGAATTATCGATTAATAAAAACCATTACGTACATGGAGTGCTTAAAAACATTGAATGTTATACTAAGATTACTTCAGGTATAGTAAAGGGTAGATCAAACGACAAATTTCCGGTCACTTCTACCAAATCCTCTTTGCACTGATGGCAGTAAATACTGTAAAAAAAGCACAGCTGACCACAATAGTTAAAAATGCCACATTTTCCAGTATTAGCTTGCTAGGAGTTATACCAGAAACCCCTACGTTCATCTCATGCATCACCAACCCCATTTTTTTCCAAACTGCTATTCATGATTCTTTCATATTCTTGGATTATCTTTGATTGCACTTAATATAATCATACCTTATGATAATTATTCCTGAGAAATCAGATACACTTCCATAGGATTGAAATACTTTATGTACTAGTATGCTTTTATAAATCACCTGATTTACTTAAAAATATTCCATTACTTTACAATAAATGTAAATGGGTCTCAATGAACATTATGATTCATCTTACCACCTCCTTACACTACTACATCTACCTTAATTATTTAAATAAGAAATGAAACAATGCATCATACCTTGTCAGTGTAAGACTCGTCATCAGCATTTGAGATGTTTGTATAGGGAGCATGATCATCCTCATATGACTGTTCATATTTCATGATCTGTGAATACAAATCAAAAATTGCTCTAATTGCTTAAAAGTCACAAATATTGACAAACTGAGCATTTGCCCAAACATTTGAAAATCAAGAGCAATGAAATTAAATCCTAAACAAAAAATTCCTTAGATTTTAGTTTAGTTCATTAAAATTTGATAAAAAGAATTATTAACTTTCAACTCTCCAATAATGTCACTATCCTGTAGTATGGGAGAGCCATTTATATCACCTATACAAAAGGAGTGCAAAATAGTGAATTTCACCAATACATTCCACAATTTCCTTTTCTTAACACTGACCCACCCATACTGGGCCTCACACCATTGGCTCACTTATTGTTTACCTATCCGCCCAGCTGAGTGAACGCAAAAATTCCAAAGTACTACGGAACACAAAAAATGGGGAGCAATATGTAAAATAAGACTATTACAATACATGAATTTATAAGGCATTATGACTTGAGCCAATAAACCAAAAACGAAAAACGAAATTTAATTGCTATTGATATTTATCTGATACTGTATCTCATTTGGAAAATTCTGAGCCCCATCCTCATGGAGAAGTTGCACAGTGGGGAAGAGTGCCAGTTACTTCCTAGAGGATGGGTAACTGCTTAGCAATGGTGGTGTGGAATAGAATGGGTGCTAGCATTCAAAACGAGGTCTGTCATTCAATGGAGATTCGTTGGCTAGGTAGGTGAGTCTTTTGATATGATGCCACTCTTTTGAATGGCAATCTCACATTCCAAAGTGCCCCACCAAACTGGCACCTCCTGTTGTACAGACCTGATTTATATCTTCCTAGCCATATAATGAATTATGATGGTAAGAAAAATTAATGGGTGACATGGTTGTTAATATCCTCTGCATGGGAGTGCCTAAGGGTTATTGTGAGGGATATGTTGACTAAGGGCAAATTACTCAGAAATAAATAGCATTCTTACAGCTCATATCTAAGCTCAGTAAGAGTTTATATGATGGTAATCAATCTTTAACACAGCAGTTGGCAATGAATGGCCCGAAGACCAAAATTCAGATAGAAAATAATTTCACCCAGGAGCCATAATGGTATCAATATTTTTGCATTTTTTACATAACACTGATTTCGTTGGCGGTCAAAATTACAAAGCAGCATCAGAAATGGGATATAATGGTGCCTGGGAACAAATACTAAATTTGTACCCAGTGTAGAAAAGTTAAGTCCACCCCAGTACTTTTCACTTCCATGGATTTTGAATGTCCTGACTTAATCACTGGGAGAATATATTATCCTACCCCACTCACCTTCACCGCACACAGCAGGGATATTGGATCTTGATTAATGGATCTACAGTAACACTTTTATAACTTTACATCACATCCATCCATCCATTCATCCCACCATATATTGCCAGTGGCAAAAAAATCCTGATGAATTAGCATGCCTTAAAAGTTTGGCCATAAAACAATGACTATTGCACTTCTTATGTGCTCCCATTCAGTTTAATTATTTCAATAGCTCTAATTAAAGCTAAAATTTCCATTCGTCAAATGATACCCAAACTGGGTCAGACACAGTGAAAATGTTAATTTCACCATGACAATGTCAAATGAATTGGACTGTCTTAAGTTGAACCCTCTAAATTAGATGAATTAAACTTCATTAATTATTTGAGCTACAGAGTAAATTTTATGCGAGCGCTAATCCCAAGAAAAGATTTCAATGGAACCTACACCTAGATAATTAGCTAAACTAACAATTGGTGGTTCTTCCCACAAGGTTAACAAAAAAAACCCAACAGTGACCTTTTCTGTAAAATGAATATCCATAGGGAATTTGGTGAAATACATTTAAATCGCCGCTCATCACACCAGTGAGTGTGAGCGAAGGGGGCTGCTCTCCCACAATCGCCACCCACCCGTACAGACTCCGACGCCGATCCGTTGGAGCTTTCTCGATCGGGTGACGCACCGGACCCATGGCGGCAAACCAGGGACACCGGCCTCTGGGCGGGCTGCGACGAGTCCGCGCCGTCGCTCCCCCCTCCTTCCCCGTGGGAAGAGTGCCCGGAGAGCAGCGCCACAGGCCTCTGCATGATGCCCATCCCCGGGTGGTGGCTCTGCCCGAGCACCGTGCGCAAGATGGGCGTGTCGCGCCTCTGCGGCGGAGACGGGAAGCGCTGGATGGCGCCCCCTTCACCCCCCCCAGAGGGCCGCCGCCGCTTGGGCGACGACGACAGGTCGCCCGCCTCCTCCCGGGCCTCCGGCGGCGGCTGTTGGTGGTGGTGATGGTGGTGCGAGGAGGAGGGAGGCGGAGGAGGGCAGGGGTGGTGGTGGTGAGTGGAGGGGGGCGGCAGGGTGCCGTGCTGGATGAGGGAGTGGGGGTGATGGTGGGGGGACTGGAGGGGGTGGACATGGTGCGGATGGTGTTGCGGGCGGTGGGCGCCGGGGGGCAGGGCCCAGGGGGATAACCCCACCGTTGCTGGGCGCTGGCCGCCGCGGTCCATGCTGCTGCTCCCAGGCATCCCGGGTGGCTGCGGAGACGGCGGCGAAGGCACGTACGTGTGGGCGTGGGAGACGGTGGTCATGCCGGCAGCCCGCGGAGGCGACAAGTTGGGCGGGACGGACGAGACCGAGGTGGTCACTGTTGAGGTGGAGGGGGGCGAGTGGTGGTGACTGGGCGGTGGGGAGTCGGCGCGGACATTCTCTTCCACGAGACCCTTGACCTTAAGGGTCTCGGCGACCCGCAGGAGTGCGGCCAGTTGGTCCTGCGCGACGTTGACCTCTCCCCGGTACATGTACTCGAGGATCGCCTTGATCTCCGGGTAGCCAACATCCTTGAGGACCACCACTAAGTGCCTACATGAGAGATCTGTGAAGAGGGATCGAAAGTAGGATGAGCAGGCGGCCAGGACCATCCTATGGCACTTGATCGAGGCGCCCTCGCACGCCAACGTGACGTCCGTGAAGGCTTCATTTTGCAGCAGCTGGTCGAACACGGTGAGCAAGTTGGAGCGGTGGTTGTTCCATCGGAGGCAGTACTGCTGAGCAGCACTCCCCATCTTCGCCTCTCCTTCGTAGGAATGAGGCGGTTCTGTGAGGGAGAAAGAGAAATCGCTCCTTGAGGAAACTGCCAACCGATCACCGGGGACAAACCGAAGAAATGCTTCCGGCACAATGATGCGAATGTTTCCACGAAAGCCATGAGTCGGTTATGCGGTTGCTTAGTATTTAAGACAGTATTTTTGCATAGTACAAAGGGTGCGGCAACATAATTTCATTTTCTCAAAAGCACAACCCCTTTAAAAAAGAAAGATATGTTGCCGCAACCTGTATAAGCCACTTCCTTTGCAACAAGATATGGCTTAAAACTATCGCCCCCTTGTTCCATGCTAAGTGTTCGCATCTGGCAGGTTAATATCAATCCCAAAGCCGCGGACCAACAGCATTTTTCTACTTTGAACAGCTATTTTCTGATTTCTGTATTTTTCCCTAATGGTAGCTTTTTTATATAAGATTTTCTGGAATCGATGGATTATCTTTTCCCCTTAAACCAGTATCCAATAGCCAGTGCATTATTAAACAATTATTTCGTTACTCCGAAATATTTGATGCGAAACTAATTTTTCTACTGTATCTACTAGGTACATTAATAGACAATACTAAATGCTTAACAACACCAGACAAACAACATTTTTTTGTATTGCTCATGCTGAAGGGGAGTGTTTAATTCGTGTTAGGATTTCGTGTGCCCTCAAATACTCTCTATAAAAATATATTTCACTCTGCGACTTGGTGACAATTTCGTTGGCAAGAATATAGTACCTATCTATTTTGCTGGCCGTAACCTTTCCATGGATAGTAATTTTCTCTTTCTTCTTTTCTTTTTTCTCTTGCTTAACGTACAGAGGGCTATTTTCTCTGTAGGAGAGAAAAATATTCACGTTAGTTGTAATAGTAAAGGAATGTGAGGTTATTTCATTTTGTATTTTAAATAATCTATGCAAAAAATCTTCATTAAATAGAATGGATCCATACCATGGGCGAAACTAAAAACCCTCAGCCTTATGGTAGCTCTATTACCCACCTAAATAGTTCAATCAATGTACCAAGTTCTTTGAAATTTCCTCTTTTTGTACGAGCATAAGGTCTTCAGCTTTAACATCTGGGATTTTACTGGCATTCATTGAAATTTCCTCAAAATACGAGCCCCCTCTCTCAAACTAGAGATATGCACGCATTTCCAAATATTCAACTGAACTAACTTCATCTATCGTAATGCAACAATTTCAGAGTGTAAAAATCATTCGCCTTGACTGGGATTCCAGTCAAGGCGAATGATTTTTACACTCTGAAATTGTTGCATCGAAATGCACATTAGCGGATGACTCCGTTAAAAATTACTGTTGCGGCACCTCCCGCAGTTTCTTTGGAATTTGTTCATCTATTGTTTTCAGATTCTCCAATTCAATGCTGCCTGTTATAAATAACATTTCTAATTTTATTCTGATGAATTGGAGTGGAGCATCTAAACAGTTCCAAATTCTCATTATTAACATAATCAGAATTTGGAACTAGAGAAAGACGACAGAGAGGAGATATTTTCAATGATTTGGAGCTTTTTGATTGTTTTAGTACATAAAGGGACAATGCAGACGACTTATGGCAAGAAAACGCTCCCGTCCTCTTAAAGCAATTCATCAGGCAGAATACAACATATTACGCGAATAAGCAAAGAAACTTGTTGGCCTACAGTAAGCTAAAGCCCCCTCACCCAAATCAAGTACCCACATTTAGCAGCCCACAACTCCCTCATTCCCTCATAAAAAAAACAGGTTCCTCAGAAGTGAAGAAGTTCGAGTCAAAAGCTTGAAAGACTTTCATGACTTAACTTCACATACATTAGTATGACAAGTTACGAACTAGTCTTGTTACTTGAACAAGTACTACAATAATGCAAATAGAATGGCCTGTTAAGCTTTTCACAATGAATAATAGGGATTAACCTGTATAAAAAAGGTTTGACCATAATGACACGTTCAAAGGAGATAAACTAAAGTAACACATATTACTAATTATGTCAAAGACAGTGCTGAAAATAATGAATCACAGACACAATACGGCAAGGCAATAGCGGCATGATGATGATAACTTAATAATTAAATCATGTAAAAAATAGGTGATGATTTTCAAATCTGAGTTTCAGGAAAATTAAGCATTATCATTCCCTATACTGACCTCTGGCATTTAAATTTTCAAAGATCTACAGATTACCATGCACTGAGTGGCCCATCCTATCATTAATTTTAATGTAATAAACGGTGGTTTACAATGCAAAATAATCAAGCAACTTCAAAAATACCAAAAGCAATTAATTAAACCTCATTGCGGACTAGACAACTGCTTAACGCACCAACATTAGATAATAACTTGATTTTAAATTATTAAATAACTTAGATAAACTATTATAGGGATAAAGAAGCATAGTGTTACTTATTCTCGACGGCTTGCCAACATTTTCATTTTTATAAAAACCTGATAAAAAAGAAATTCTACACGAAAAAAATGACAAATTGGCATGATTTCCCTCCGGTTCCTCCTATAATTGACGCTATATCTGTACACACAGGACGCAGAACAAGTAGGTATAAACAGCATAAAATTAAATTATATATCTATTCCAAAGGCCTAAATGATTAATCGAATACTTATGAAATTACTTCAGTACCCGTTTAGTGTTAAACATTCACCACCTTAAATCACTTTACTGTTTTTAAGCTTGGATAATAGGTAACCAAGAAAAAGGAAATTCTCACCCCAAGTTAATTTTAATGTCGCAAGTAGGCATGCGCATAAAATGAAGACATTGAAACTTTACAGCTATATATTCACATACCGGCTATGTCTCCGATTTCGATACAATTCAGTCTTTCATAAACCAAATAAAAAACAAAATAATGTAATGGAGAGATACAATTTTCAATGGACTGGAATGAACGTGAGTGCGCCGTGAATACTCATCCAAAAGTGTCGTGAAACTCGTAAATTCGCGCTATGTAAAACTGCTCGACGTGCCCATGACCGCAGAACTCTCTTGGGCGTCCACAGGAGCTTCGGTTTAGCATTAACTGAAAATGTATATCCCCGCATGGCGACTGGCCGGAAGCCTAGGCCGAAGTCGCATTCCAGAGTTTTTTTCGATTCGGAGAATTGTTCCTTCCACATGGTTGGTGCGAAGCCAGCGAGAAATTCCATTCCAATCAATTTCGCCAACTTTATCAAGTTTTTTAAATGTTTAAAAAAACATGCTAACCGGGGAGTCTTTTGAATCCTACTTCCTGAAATACAAGGGGCTTCGTTTGGCATAAATCGACGTGATAAGACAGGAAGGCGGCGAACCTCAGGTTATCTAGAACTTCACATAAACCGAAGAATTTTACCTGACAGAATGAAGTATTCGCCATCAACGTTGCTAGAGTGTATATCCAGGAGACTAGACGATTATTTTTAGTGGGAGTGGTTTGATTAGCTTTGTGTCCGACTTATTCAAACTAGGTTCGAAAGTCAATCATTTTGATGGTGAGTATTTAAAACACTAATCAATTTCTTACAAAATAAAATATGGGTTGTATTAACGATATTTGAAGTAAGGGTTGGTGGGGGGGAGGGGAGGTGAGGAACTCCCCTGCCCCTAATTGACGCCCAAACCAGCACGCAAATTTAGGGCGAGCGGATGCGAGTTATATTGCTCGGTAAGTTTCGTGCCACATGCTGTCCTAAGTTATGACGTGGAGTCTGGGAGAAGGAGAACCAAGTAGTGTCGACCGGAAATTGCTCGCCGGGAATGTTTGAAGAGAACTGCAGATAACTGCGAAACTTTGGGAGAGTGAAAAAAAGATGAACCTGCGACGAACATGACCCGAACCAACGACCTTTGGAGTGAACGCATTTTGAATTCCATTAGAATTTTAATGAGGATGGGGGGTATATGGATTAAAAAAAAACAGAAATACCAATTGAAAAATTGTAGAATTCAGTTTCTTTTAGATTCCCTCATTAACAGCGTGACAATGTCTGTGTCCTTCAAAGTGACGAATGTTATTGACACCAAGTGGCTGACCAGCCTTCTCGGCCGCTCCATTAGGTGACCAGACTAAACGATAAGCTCCAAGGTTAAAAATTACCAAAAAACCTCTCTCCCTTCCAGTTCCTATAGGGGACGTCATGGCTGCTGTTTGCTCACAAACTGTGCTGTATACTCCAAGCTTTTCAACTTGGTCAATCAAGAATTACATCTAGATCGTATTACTTTGCACACAAAAATCAACACGTTGTTAAGATAAACTTAGTAGCGTATTCAAGATATTAAGAGCAGCTACGCTGGGAATCACTCACGGAGCGAGGGTTAAATTACAGATTGAAGCCCTTGAATAAATTGGAAAGAGGTAAATTTAGCGGAGATGTTGAATTGTATTACTATCTCCATCGTGCTACGGAGGGAGACATCATACTAGTAAAATTACGGAGATTAAGTGCAGAACAGATAGATTTACGATGTCATTTTTCCGACGAAAGGTAAGGGATCATAAAAAACATTGTTCGGCTGCGGTAGGGTCATGTTCGGGTAAATTTATCCTGGTATGTATTCACCCCCTGGCGGTGGCTGGCAAGAGTATATATAAATGAAATCCTTACGCAGCAGCCTTATCGCCTAATTAATTATTAAATCAAACGTATTCCCTTCGCGAAATATGATAAAACCTGGGTCCCGAAACACTTACTACCTTCAAAGCAATACAAAAAATCCCTTTCCCCCCGTTGTTCCCCCAACAGTCTTCGGAAAGAATCATGGCGACCGTGTTTTCGCTGCATTTTTTATTCGGCGGCTCGGCTAGTTACGTAAGGGTGGGAGGCTATACAAAAAAACCTTTCAAGACTAGTAAAAGTTGGTCGTAGGAAAACGAGCGTAAGTTTCTTACCACGATTACATTGTTACATTTTCCTGAATATCTAAAGAGAAAACTCCCCAACTCGTCTTTACCACAGCCTCAAGGACATAGTGCGTTAATTGGCAGCTTCATTTCCGAAACAATACGGGCGTTGCCGTTGGAAACGCAAAAGGAACTGTGTGAGATTGGGCGAGTTGGTTGCGAGGACGCCATGGGCAAGGAGGGCTCTCGAGAACACCAAACCCATCATAAACTCTTAGAAATTCATCGAGAACTATAATATACCATTCGGTTATTTGCGACAAATATATTCGCTTCATATTCGGAGTTATATTCCGCAAAGTTTTTGATGTCAACATTTGGTTTTACCCACTTTTCGACACAAAATCTCAAATTGCTTAAGCTTCTCCTCCAGACATGATTGCGAAGTCACATCAGATTGAAATTAACTTCTACAATGGGTTTCATTTATTATTCATGGTTGAACCACAACTTGGAACGACAAGTTCCTTCGCAAAACGAGCGAAGCCGATAAACGACAGCTACGTTCAGCCTTCCATAACCACTTAATGGAAAGCCTCTTGGAATAGGAATATTGTGTACACTCTCAAGGGCTTTCCGCGGACAAATCCGTACTGTGGTATGTAGCCGAATGTTGTCCCCCCCTCCCTACGATTCGCCCTGCCCCTCAACAACGCGAGGGAGGAAGTCCGTGTGTGACATCGGGATAGGACCCCTCGTGCCCCCTCCCTCGCGGTATCCAGGACGTAGAGAGATGATGCACACTGAACCAGCGGGGCAGATAACGAAAGAAGACGGCGTGGAGGGGGAGGGTCCTGGTTTGTGGCCGAAGGGGATATCGGAGAAGGCACACATTCAAGAGACGAGACAAGATGGTCGCGTGCAGAACGAAGGCCCATACGAATTGAATGATACCCACCTAGCTACTGTGCTCCAACATCGACGCCCGAATACTTCCAACAAAAAACACTTAGAAAACTGAATGAGATCAAACCGAAACGACACAGAGAACTAAGATATGGAGGAAAACAAGATCGGTGCTTTCCTTCAACCTTCCAAGACTCTCCATCGCCATTTGGGATACCAATGCCCCAAAAGGCTAAGTTGCGGAAGGGATGAGTTGAACTGAATTGAAGATTATTAAACGCATGACGCCCGGTCAAGAACTATCTAATTGAAAACAACGAACTAGTCGCGTGCGCAATCACAAGTCCCAAACAACGCCAGCGCAACTTCGGAAGGCATAGGTGGGTAGTTAGGAAAGGTGGGGAAGAAAATAGAGAGGGGGTTTTAATAGTCAAGAAACAGGGGCGGCGGGAGGGGAAAATGACGTTTCCGAAAGTTTTTTCGACACAAAAGAGAGGCAGACAACATGTACTTAATAAGGAAGTGAAGGCCCCGCCCCCTTGAGCCAGACCCTCTCCACTCTCCCTCCCTTTCCTACCCACCCCACGACCGACATAAACCCCCCGCAAACTCCCCTTTCTCTCCCTTCAGAAAAACCCTGACCGCCCCTCCCATTCCTTATCGATCGCTCCCTCTTCCCGCGGAGGGTTAGGAGTAATATAGGATTGCGGGGAAGGGGTGTGTTGAGGGGGGTTTGAGAGGAGACACCGTCTCCCCTCCTCCCGCTTCTCTCACAGTTTTCGCCCCAATTAAGAGCAGAAAACCACGACGGCCCTAGCCGGCGGAACCCTCCGGCCCCGTCTCATGAAGACTCGTGAGATGGCGTATGCGGGCTCCGTCGCCCAAATCTCCTCGGTAACTCCTCGGTTCATTTTAGCGCATCCCTCTACAGGGTTCGAGCCGTGATTAAACCTGCTGGGGGGCGACTCCAGAAGTCTAGGAAAGAGACCGCAGCAGGAATCTCGCAAGGTAGGAAGGCGTAGCGCTAATACGTCCTTAAGGATCGACGCTTTTAAAGTGGCAGGACACCGGAGGAAGACGGTCTCATCGCCCTTCTAGGGATGCGATCGCTCGGCCGACGCACGCGTAGTCGCCGCGGCGGGGAAGGACGTGAATCGCGTTTTAGTGCGCGCACGCGAAAACAGTTTTCCAGGAGGGCATTTCGGCCGCCGTCTCCGAGGAGTGGGAGAGAGGAGCAGACTGTCTCCCTCCCTCCCGAGGACGTTACGCGCAGGCGGGTCGCCCTCCGCCGGGCGGACCAAGAGCCCTCCTCTCTATACATTTACACTCGGGATGATTCGACGACGAACAAATAAGAACAGCACAAAACTCAAAAATCCCCCACACGCACACACTCACAAGCACTGACACGCTGGCCCACGTCTTCCCCATCGCCGCCACACACTTTTTTAGTCCGCCCGAAAAAGGCAAGTCTCTTCCGGATTTATTTTCGAGAGGTCGATCCGGGACGGAAGTTCCGCGGGAGATATCCGCCGAAAGGGAAAACGACCAAATCGCGCCGGGCGCGCCCCCTTTCCCCAGCGTGTGTCACGCACTTAATCTGTCTCACCTGAAGCGATGGCAGGCAGGCGCTGCAGCCTCCCCTTAGTCCTTCCCGACCAGTGAGTCGCTCCAGTCTGTGCGCGGTGGTCAACAACCTCGTTCGTCCGACTCCCGACTCGGCTGCGCGGGCCGCCTGATCGTGCCGCCGTCTGTGCTGCCATCTCACGAAACCGACGCCAAGCACACCGAAAAACCGCCCCATTCCCTCCACCCATCTCCCCCTCCCTTTGCCTCCTCCTTGATTCCCCCCTCCCTCTCCGTAGAAACCCTGCCTACGGAAAACTTCCCCCTTCGCTTCAACAGACACACGCACGATTCGCCATAGGACGTCTCGGGAGAGAGAGGCAAGATGGCAGAAGGGGGAGATGGGGAAGGAGGGAAGGAGAGAGAGAGAGAGGGTGTGTGTGTGTGTGTGTGTATGTTGAGGAGGGGGGACGAAGAGAGGGGCGCGGGAGGGTGAGGGAAAGGGTAAGAGGGTGGGAATAAAAGGGAAAAGGGGATGAGGGTTCGGAAGGGGAGCTTTCAAGGAGTGCAGAGGAGGGAAATAGGGAGAGGGAGGATAAAAAAAGGGGTGCAACGCCTTCGAAAAAAAAAGAGACTGGAAACCATTCCGAAACGGCCTCCCTCTCTCTCTTGCAATGGCGTCCGTCCACAGACGGGGGTTCGCCCCTCTCGAAGAGAGACCGCCGACAGCCCGTTCTCAGCCGAAGGAACCCCCAGACATCATGGGGCTGCCTCACAGTGCGTAGACATCCCGCGCGGACATCAATCTTACTCGATATTTTATTTCGGCATGTGGCTCGAGACGGCAATTACCGCGAATTGAGAGACCACTTGAACAAATATAGCGAATGATAACGGCGGATTCCGCGTGGGAATTGAAATGTAGCGGGTTGTAATTCGTATTCAAAATAAACAAAGTATGCATTAGCGCGGAAGTAGTTTATTTTTGTTTCAAGTTCAATCTTGGTTGAGGTGAGTAGATGAAAATAATTACCGAACAGAGAAAAATAAACCACGGTCTTCCATACTTCATTTTACATTAAGGGGTGGATCCGAAATATCTTGGGAAGTGGAACTGGGGAAGTGTGTAGGAATAAGTGTACATGTGTCTTTAAATATTATACGATTTCTTCTACTCGATAAAGAACCTTAATAATTATTATTACCTTGAAGAAACGTATATAAAGGTAAATTATCAAGTTTCACTCAATGCTATGAAATTGGATACGCACACGTGATGAATTATTCCGATTACCTTACCCCTACTTTTCCATTACAGGGAATTAAATGGGGGTTGGGGGCTGTCCCCCTGGAACAGCCACTGCGTTCGAAAATACTACGGGAAAATGTTATGGCTGACCAACTGCCAGGCAGGGTTAAAAAAAAATGAACAAGTATATCAAAGACCAAAACGCAAACGTATTTGAGAGAGATTAAATGACCATTGTAAAGATTCGTGTCTACCTAGTCGGTAGGCTGACTTTCGTGATTGCATAAGCATTCCAAGGTTCACTCCTGCAGGGATTTCAGAGGATAGCAATTTCCTACAAGTTACATGAAAAACAAACTAACAAAAACTATGACTTTTGAATCTCGATCTGGTTCATATTTTCTGTCAATATAATAATTATAAACAATTTAATGTTTAAAAGAGTTAGTTCAGCCCAAATTACAGTGGAACAGTCAAAATTTCCTATTTTTTCAGGCGTAATCTACCATCACCATTCTGGCCTTCAAAACGATCTTACACATCTACGTCAACGCCAATGTAGGATTTGTAAAACTAAGATACGTAATTCTCTTGAGTGCAAGTATTCAGTATAGCAACTTACTAAATCGACATCTCAGCGTCGCGGAGGAGTTTAAGCTCGAATTTTCGTGTTAACATTTTCAGGGGCATAAAAAATTAAAAATATAAAAAAATATATCAATCAAATATGTTTCTTCGCAAAATTTTCAAGATTATTTGCATTCATACTTCATCCGTCCAAAACGATATTTGAATGGTTTATTTTAATTGTAAAAAGGATGAAAATAAACAATAGACACCCCAAACTTAAAGGAATCGCTGTCTCGTTCCCTAAATGAAAAAAACACAATTCGGGGATATCCGAACTTCAACCGATTATGGACGAGTGCAACGATTCCATTAGTGCCGCTGCAAAACCTTCGACTGGCAATTTAGCCCTGGAGTATCCTATGTTGTACGTATATGAATACACATTTCGTCATTCAATACGCATGATAATGATCCCGTGGCCAACGGCCATTGTGTAGTTGATTGAAATCGGTATTTGTTTATTTGTTTACCCCGTTGAGGATCCGGTTTCGATTTCCGGGATTGGCGATTTCGTCTTCACAGCCAAGCTCAGGGCTCCACGAGGCCATATGACAGGGAGTGATGCCGACGAAGGGTTTATTTATCCCTCCCTCTCCTCTAACCGTCCTTCTCGCCCTGCATAATTTCATCTCCCATGCCCATCCTCAAATGATGTAAATGACTCTACTACACCGGTTTTCACCGGTGAAATCGGAATAACGTCATCGCCTGCCAACCCAGAGGTCGAGAGATCGATTCCCGCCTAGGTGTACTTTCCTCCACTTAGGGGTTGGTTTTATGCATTTGTCTTTTTCGCTATATTCTTGTTAAACATCCGATTCTAGTATAATTCGGCTTCGCACTAAATTTAAAAAAAATATCTCACAGATCCTCATTACGTTGAGTTAAATCGGGAGAGCTAGCTTACGCATTTGAAGCAGAGTTAAATTACGATATTTTAAAAACCCTACACAAATTTCTCAGCCAAACGGGTATAGATGTTTCTTTAATTCTCTCAGCACAGAAAACACACCGACAGACAAAACTAATGGAAGGAAAAGCGTCGCAGAAAATTAGGCACTTGTTGCTGATTAAGATCAAAGGCAATTTTCCGGTTAAAGGTATTGGTTTGGATCGCCCCTAACAATTGATAGTACGCACACGTGACCTTCTCTTGTTTGACGTGGTTAATTTTCATACTAAATTCTACTCGTACTTATGAATTTATGTCTGTAAATGATAACTCTCTGAAGGCCACAGTCGCCTGTAGTTACACACTATTTTACTGGCTCCATTAAGTAAACAAGGATGGGGAGTTTGTAAAATAGTTATTAAAACAACTTGGTAAAGCGACTCTCTCAAATGGCTTAGAAGGCTCGTAGCAGTTTAGTAAGTTATGATTAGTGTACACAGTTATGTTTCATGTTTTCTACTTTTTCACTTGGAATTGTCGGTTGAAAAAGGAATTCCTTAAGTGGGCTGGTTGAATACCTTTTTCTTGTCTTCCTCACTTAAGTTTTGTCTGCCATTCCACTGCTATTCTCTCTTAATCTGGGGGTTAGACTTACTCAACCGATTCCCGCAATTAACTCGCACATACATATGTAGCTTACCCACAGGAGAACTCTTGTATTCAATTTTAACGTATCGAATGGCCCCCGGGACGGAGATTTAAATAATTACTCGGGGCATTTTGTTCGTCCACGGAGATTTTTTGACGTTTTTTTTATATCGCGGATATCCTTTGTGCTTTGATCACTTTATACGTTCCATAATTCTACGAGAGGTTCCGAATGGTATTCAGGATAAGGTAAAATCATAAGGTGAAACTCGAACTTCTCATCACCTCCACAGCTCCTCCATCCTCTCTAGAAACCACCACTGCACCTGAGTAATTTGCAGTACTTTTCAAGATAATTTTTTTCCCCTATGGTCAAAGTTTTTCCTTTTTTCAATTCTTAATTTTATATCCCGAGTCAATTAAGTATATTACACTCTTTTTACAACCAAGGAATGCTTTGAAACGCATTGGTAAACCGTTACCAAAGAATTTGTCAAGATTCTTTGAGAGTGCGTGATATCAAGTCGGGTAGACCAGAGGGGAAAATTGAAAAAAATGTAGACATCCGCGTTATTAAAATTCTGATATTTTGCGGGATTGGTGTGCACTTACTTACTTACACTTTGGTGTGTGTGTGGTGTGAGTTCAATTACTTATCCCTTCTGCTAAATTAGTACTTTCAAAATAAGATACTCATTTGTTCCTGTTATAGCTACTGCTCCAATATTATTTCCTCATTTACTTAACCCCTTAAGTAATTTTCATAATCGATGAATAAATTTATGAAGAATAAGTTTTACTTTCTAGCAATTAATCACCTCCTTCCTTCCCAAAACTTAGGGTATGGAAGAGGACTGTTCAGGTTAAGGAAAGCGCCAACGAAAACATTTGAGTTTTCCTGAATCAAGTAATAAATAGTCTGCATAAAGGCTGATTGGATGCAATAGATTTTTTTGGAACATCCCTATACTAATGAGACGTAGGTGCACTTTATATGAGAAAGATGACAAAACATTGGGAATTGTTTTACAACCCCTGAATGATTATTCGTTAATCGCGAAGCTTCGTTCCAAGCTTCCGGAATATTATCAGCTCGATTATGTCAGCATTTTCTACGGCATGCATACGTCAAAAATCGAGTTGAGACCACAAGCAGAATTCAAAACAAAACTGAGATAAGTACAGTAAAAACCCGACGCCGGAGATTCCGACGGGTGCAACATCGTCTATTTATGATTAGGCTGGGAAGCGACCATGGGACGGTATATGGAGCCTTTTTCTTCATTAACCTGTGATTTTAGAAAAATTAGTTTTCCTGAAATCTTGCGCCTACTCAGTGCGCATCAAAGGAGAGAAGGACGGATTGTCGGTTTATTGATTCTGAGCCACTAAAATGAAGTATGGGAAGATTAAAGAATGGGAGATATGGTACAGCAAGTTAATTAAAGTGCAATAAGAGGTACGGGAAAATGTTCATCTACATCTAAACCTACACATCACCCGGATAAAATATTTTCAAACATTGATTTCAAACAAATATGGATTTTTCTATCAACTTTATTAATATATGATTTTGTATGTTATGGTTAGGCTAAGTTTGAGTCGCGCTTATCGCGGAAACCTATTACAGGTTTTGCGCCGGTGCGCTATTTAAATGTTTTTAATTATATTGTTAACCATTGTAAGAGACGAGTAAATTGCTAGCAAAAATCCAGACCTAAATCTAATTCTCAGTATGTTTACGACAAGCAAGCATTAACCGTTATATTACCAACAATTTGTCATAATCTATTTCACTTTGACAAGTTTCTGCAGCTAAAAAAATCACTTTAACGTGGGAAGCCTTTATTTTGAAAGGAATCTTCATGGCATAATTTAAACATAGTATAAATAAATTAAATTGATATCATATCGAGTACCTTGGACCACATTAGTTGGACCGATTTGTCTGCACATATGAAATGACTCGAGTTACCGGTCGTGGTTTACTAAAATCCTTCAAATTGTCCAAAATCAAAATCTTCGAGCATATATACTATTGTTTCTCCTTATTTGACACTGCTTTTATGATATATATTTAGCAACCTGCAAAACATTAACTCACTGCGCAATGATTCTCATTTTAGGTCGAAGTAAACCTGATTGTGAGTTGAAAGAAGAATCTCCCTTGAATGTTGGGCTCCGGGGCACACACAAAGCAGGGTTCGGTGTGCAGGAGGAAATAATCTCGATACAAGTACTATGGACGTAAAAATCAATCGGTAGAAGGAGGTTGAACTAATTTCTTCCTTTCAATAATTTACCAACTGAGCCCATCTGGAAATGAAGCGAAGGACGACACGCACGTAAATGACCCCTATTTGGACTCCACAGCTCTTACGCTAGAGAAAAAGGGTCTTCTTACGTTATTTTGCATTTGAAAACAATGCAAAAGTGAAGAAAGCAACTTATCCTGCTTCTTTGAAACGTTATGAGACGCTAGGTAATTCAATTACGTAGTGAAAGAGCTGCGACTGCCAGTCCCTGGTTGTTCTTATCAATAATATCTCACGTTCGAAAAATTCCGTATAAGTAAAACTTGCGTTTCGATTTCCAAGTAGTTATCATTGTGCAAAGTAAGTACACTCAGTGTGCCCTGAAGTGTTGTATCGGGAAGAAGTAATAATAGTAGAGATTACGGATTGCCAATTTCTCAGTATCTATCAAAAAGTGTTTTAGTATCAAATGGCTAGATTGAAGTTAAAATTAATTTTCTACCGTTGTAATTGTCACATTTTTCCACACAGCGCTCATTACTTTAAAACCCTCAATTCACGTTAAGCTCCAAAACTCATTCACAACTTATAGGGATAGTATTTTTCAACAAGAAAAAGACCGCGATCAACTGCAAATATAAATTAATTCATAGCCGGATTACGACCAGGATAATTACGTTTAATTCTTCATTTTTGAGGATTTTTTCCGTTCCCGCACTATAATGAGTTCAATTAGTAAAAAAACTTCGATTTTTGCAGCAGGAGACTGAATCAAGCCGTCGAATAGTACTTTTACCTAATGTGCAAATGGTGAATTTATCGATAAAATTATATTTTTTGTAGATGATTAACTTTTCAGCTACTTGAGTAAGTGAATTACAGAAGTTGATCGTAGAGAAGAGTTTTCTCAGAAAGGTTTAAATACTTTATTAACAAATTTTAATGTTGCATGCTTAAGGTTTTTTCAGAGCGTATTAAATAATATGTTATTCGTCAATTTTATGGTCGCGAGTAGAATGGTTCCTGATGTGTGACATAGTTTAGACAGAGAAAGGATGAAAAACGCAATAGATTTTTGAATGGACGCCATTTAGGCAGTTTACTAATTTTTTTGACGATTCTTTCCTTCGACGCGCAGGCGAATTCGTTATCTTTTATATGATGCATCGTTTGCTGTTCTATTTGAACCAAAAACGAAGATTCCAGGAGGACGATAAACGCAATAGTATTTGGAGGAGCATTGCACCCCAATCTCTCCATCGGTGAGAAAACCACTGATTTGTGCGCCCACTCCTCTTCCTCCCCCTCCAAACATCGAACTACGCAGATTAACGCGAATGTCATCCCCCATGCCGATATGCATTTAACACCGATATTTCGCCATACAAAGAACGTTAGCGCATTGGACAGAGCATTCGGGTTCCAATCTGAGGGTACAAGGATCATATTCGGTGCAGCCTGCAGGGGTTTCCCAGCTATGAACCTTGGCTGCACGATTTATTTGGGATCAGAATTTCATGAGAAGCCGAAGGAGACTCAGAGAAAACACTCCTCTATCCTGAATGCATTAATTTAACACGAAGTTGGCCTTCGCAAGAGGGTAGCCCCGCCCTAAGCAATCAAAATAACCTTCGGATTAGTGACAGCCGCTGTGTTTATCGATACAACCCATTTATATCGCTCGGTCCACGTATGTCATTAATCTGGATATCGTTTTTACATCGAACGCAGATATTTTAAGCACAATAAATTAATTATACTACGGAGGAATAGAAAATCATGAACGAAAACAGATGGCTGATTAGATATTCAACGATTATTTGGAGACGAGGGTTAATTTAGGCGAATGGACAGTTCGCTTAACATTTTACCATGGATACCCTCCTAAAAGTCCAAACTTCTTTTGGATGCTCTCTGTGGAGTATCTTGTGCGACGCAGCCTCCCTCCCTCTGCAATGTTACTCTCCTCATTACACAACGTAATCACAGCGCAGTTGAAGACGGAGCAGGAAGAAATAAAACCCTCAATCAAACTGGAGTGAAATTTTCCTATCGAGCAGATCCGTCTAAGACGCCGAGAACTGTTCGCATAGAACGCCTCCACAAACGTCAAGGCAACGCCAATCGGTCAACGGCCAAAATTTGTTTCCCCGCTCCTCGCCCCCCTCCCCCACAGAAAAAAAATCACAATCTCAGCTGACCTAAAACAACATTGATCCGCGCTTGTTCCCTCTCAAAGCGGAATCACGAAATTTACGAGTCCATAGGAGGACAATGTCTTCGAACAAGCTGATGATTGTTAACGAATGTGTTTTGGAGATGTTTTGCCCTTCCAGCATCTTCCAACTTCATCCACAATGAACCTTACCTCGTCCTATCATTTTTCATTACTTGACACAGGTGCCGTTACGTCTTTATATCAGCGCTCTGCGTCGCAAGCAGATGACGCGTCTACCGGTCCAGGCTGGAGCAGTGTGCACACACCCGCCTTCTAATCCAAATATTTAGAATTGGACTTGGCTTCCAAGGAGTTGAATTTATTATTGTCAAGGAAAGGATTTTTTTGATTCGAAGGCCCTTTTATGTCGGAGCGCACAATGACCCAATTACCACCATGGAAAGTTAACGCTCCTCTTATCTACATGGTTGCACTCCAAAATTTGTCGTAGGCAAAGTACAAATTTCAAAGCCAAAAATTTGTACATAGGAAGCCTCGATGTCGATGCATATTCGATGTGGTCCGGGCGGGGTGTATTGCAACAGAAGTTGCCGAATAAAATGTGGTGGGTATGTTATGATTTGTTTGGCATCCTGCTATGAAAGGGGGGATCTGGGAGCCTTCTATAGGCAGTGAAAGAGTCGCATATCCTCAAAAGGGAGCAGGAGAAATGTTCTCTAGCTCACCCTGAATCATGCCCGCATTATAGAAATTACTAATGTCTCAAACATTTAACGATAAAAAAAAGTTATGATTCATCGCATGCTATCAGCATAACTTCCCTACCATCCGAGTGCATTTTCTTGACATGTATGAAGCTGTATCGTCTCCGTCCCACTCTGTCCCTTTGAATTCAAAGCCGCTCCATCCATTTTCTCATGAGTGAGCGAAAACAACGCCATGGAATTTGGGTGTTGTAAACACGTATTACTTAGTAATTATAGTATTCAGGCGCCTCATACATGATAGCCTACACGACCAATATTGAAAAAAATTAATAACGTCTCCGTCCGGGGGAGAAGCTCACAGATTTGTAAAATAAAAGCTGTTTAGCGTTTAGAATCAAATTATTTATGCAAAACTTTTACGGAGTGCCTTCACCTCATTTCTGAACCATATCAAGATTAGAGGAGGTTCGACGGCTTCTCGGATGAGAAAGGGCAAGAGGACCCTAAAATTTTATTTTCTGCTTGACAATAAATGCTTGCTTGTGTAAACATTTCGGACGGGAGAAAAATTCCTTGTCCTGTTTTCTCCGTAAGACATATTATAATTCATTTCGGGCGTGAATTATTTTTTTTGTAAACACAGGAATGTTAAATCAAAATCACAAGTTAACAACAATCTTGACATTATTCATGCAAATAACCATTTTATCTGGAGTCGAGGAATCAAGCGGAGAGTGGAAACCTAACCGAAAAAAGAAAATGGCACAACCTCAGCCGAGTTCATCGTCCCACAAAAAGTTATACTCACAATTCAGTAGAACTACGCAGTTAGGACTAATTTCCGGCGGCTAGAGATAGCTTCTCGCCGGCCGTAATTTCGCAATAGGGGGATTCAGTCCTACGACGCAGCAAATGGAGAAAAAGAATAATGGTTTCAGCCATTTACCTTCTTTTCAAACATATTAGCTATCGACTGGGAAGTCTGCCCAAGGATATGCCCTTAACTTGATTCGCCGTACGCACCTCATTTCTTCCGACAGAAACACGCTCTGCTTGAGCTTGTGTCCAAATATTGATCGACCACCGAAATGCGCCCGGAGCGCTCGAATGTCTTCCATCACAAATCGTCCGAAAATGACTGTTTTAGCCGGGCAGATGCATTGCCAACCTGGGAATCGGAAACGCGTCTCGGGTTACGGTTACGAATTCCGCATCGGATCGGGGGTGTTGGTTTACCCTAAGGATTCGTCCGTCCATGCTAATCAATTTGAATCCCAGCAAGCTATCGGAATAACTATGGATTACAATAGCAGGGATGAAATCATAGAATGATACATAATATTCCTTCATCATTTTCACATTATAGTGCAGGGTAATTCGGCGTCATTGTGTGGCCGTCTAATTTTCAGGAAAGTAATTGTCCAGTGGGTCGGGCTACAGACCGGAGGACCCCGGTTCGACTCCCCCGGACGCCTCTGGACACCAACGGCTTCATCCGAGATACGTAATTTTTTAAGCACGAGATCTTCCTGGGAGACCATTTGCAACATAGGGTAAGGAACTGGCTACTGACAAGTGAATTCCACACGCCGCTGAGCTTAGTATTTAGGTATGCTGTAGCCTCATCTATCAAACCAACCTTCGGGTTGATAACTACGGTGGTGGTGTTTTCATAACTTTCGTACAATGAAATTCTCAGAAGACGATATACTTAACCCGCTATCATATATTTACCATCGATTTTTACTGTAACATCAAATTGATTCTCGCAAGAGTTCCACGTAAATATGTGATTTTTAAAAACTAAAACAGTGGTCTGTAACGGTGCCGCGCTTATTTACACAAAGAAGACACAATAGAATGAAATGTCATATAGAAGGAAAACACCTCTCGTAGTCAATTTCAATCTAATTTGTATCGAGAGAGTATCAAGATGATCCCTAAAATCGTCATAACGTTGAGAAATCTCGCTCAAAACTCTACTGATTTTTTTCTCGCCTCCTTCGCAACAACGACGTTCAAGGAGGGCAAATATGAGGTAACACTGAAAATGTATAAAAATAGGAAATATTGAAAGTAACGCAAGGCACACGAGCTTGCTTGGAGATGTTTATGTCGCCCACCAAGATTAGAGTCGTGAACCGATTCACCCTGTGCGTTCACAACGAGGGAATCAGCAGCAGAGCAATGGACGACTCCGTTGCAAGCTCCCTTCTTGGATGATAATCACTCAAAAGGTGGGGTGAACGTGGCGACCTTAACTCGAGTTCCCTTCGGAAGCTGCGAATGAGAGCAGTGGAAGCGAGTGGGGGAGCGCAGGGATTCCACTGACTCGGACGATGCAGGTCCGCGAAACGCTTGAAGGACGTCCAGGGAAGCCTTCCACGGTTATCGCTCACTCCCCCCATCTCACTCCCTCGTCCAAATTCGTCCGTTTTTACAAATTTTTCCCCTCTTTCCACATAAAATTATCCACAATTTTGACTGCCCTCATAAGCCGGAAAGTTTAATGTTTCTGGAAAAATATTATCTCAGCTTCTCTTCCAATTTCCATTCGGTAACATCATTGGAAAGCAAGGGTCATATTTTAGTGACATGATACTGATAAAACAGCGAAGTTCAGCAATTAAATTCTCCATGAGCGTTCGAAATTATAATTTCCTTTGGCATATCAGATTTTTTTCAATATTACGCAAAATGCTAATGACAAGGAAAATTTAAGATTTAAAGATCAATTATCTTCCAAAATTTTCAAGATAGCCGCATTTAAGTTTCGAAAGTTATGGATTTTCAACTAATTTCATCTCAAAAGAGTGATTTTTTAAATCAGCTCAGATTTACGACTGGCTTTGATTTAAATCCCCTCCGCACTTGGTAGGTTCAAAGAAGTCAGCGTAGAACAAACACAATCACGGGAACGGCACCGTTTCAGGCTAAATATTTAGGAATTTTTCCTTTCCATAATTTATTGCAATAAAAAAACATTGACCTTATGCATTGAGGAACTTGAAGAAAATCCGTTCAACCTTTAAGACGCCCAATCAACCGCAACCCAGTTCCGTCCTTGTCCGACTTCGTCCGATTTCACGGTGCCTACCCCTCCTCCCCCGACATGGGGACGTCTTTCCTGGACGGCCCCTTGTTGCTCCTCAAGTGACTCGGGAGTAGTGCCATCGAGGACGGGGGGAAATACACGCCCACGCGTTTGAGCCCTCGCGCCTGGTGACTTGCATGTTTTCCACGCCGTGACGCATCGCGCTCCCGCGATTCTCCCCCCGCCCATCGCCCCGAGAATGAGCGCTCGGTTTTCCACAAACGCTAATCCAGAACGATGTGTTTTTGTTAGACCTCAATTAATCCCCCAAGAAAAAGCAAAATCCACCAATTAGCACTTCTTGAAGGGTGGAAAAATTAGTTTCATTACTCCCAGTCCACTGATCTATGCAGGTGAGGGGGTGTAGGTCAAGAACGTCTCGGTCGAGAGGAGCAACGTTAACCCCATTGGTTTCGATTTTTAATTGACTGCAGTATATCATCTCCTGACAGCTCGATACTTAAGCCAAACCAACCGTCAGGTATTCCAGCTCGGCATACTTGGGAGGTCCCGAATCGCCTGGGTTGATGGCTGGACACGTCCATCGAGTGACTATGCAAGCCGCCTCGAAGGCGGGGCATGAACAGTGTCAATCGTGTGAGAGAGGAGAGTGGGGGAGTGCGAGGAGAGAAAGGGATCGGCTGGAAGGATATTAAGGAATCAACGTTCCGTCGATCATCCCGAGTTTAGTCCGATCTCAACCGAGATCGTGAAGGAGTTGAGACGTGATCTCCTCTATTCGTGCATTGGCCGAAGAAACAATGATCTCTTCAGTCCACAATCTATCGAACAATCCATTAGTTGTCGTCTATTTGTCGGCCGGGTTAGCTCTCGAACGAAGATGTTAGACGGTGTAACCATGTGTCTTGCCCGAGCCTAAATGCTTGCATACGTACTGATACGCCCAACCCAGCAGCACAGAAGGCCCGACGACGCAGAGAGAGAGAGAGAGGAAGGGTAGAGCTCGCTTCCCCATATCATTTTCTCCGAAAGAGAATCCTCTTTTGATCTCCCAATGCTCCATAGGGAGACGAACCCGTGTTCAGTGACCGCTGATTGCGCCACCGAGTTTGGGAACTACAAGGTATGTTCCAAAATTAGTAGGACTTTTTTCCCCAGATACACCAACAGACGGGTGGAGGTTTCTCTGACTATGTTTGAGGGAGAGGAGTCTCAGGAAAGGCTGGAGACCGGTGGCAGTTGGCTCCCAGCCTTTGCGAAGTGCGGGTGGTTCGTTTGCGAAACCTCTATAACGTAACCTCATTACGCTCCGTCATGACCCTGTTATTCTAACAGCGCCACGCCATCCAATTTTACGTGAAACTGGGAAAACCCGGGGAGAAGACTCATGGCATGCCCAAGGCAGCTTCTAGTGATAACGCCATTGGTAGATCGGGTGTTTTTGAATGACGAAAGTTGTTTGGGGAGGGTAGAGATGTTGATGACGCCGAACGTTCAGGACGCCCTTCGACCTCAAAACGTGACGGAAATCTGACAGGATTGAAGGATGTGTCCGACAGGGATCGCAGGGTTTCTGATGAACTCAGCATCCCTAAAAGTGATGCGCATCGACTTGTGGCCTAATACTCCCACATACGCCCTAGAAAGGTGGGTGCGAAGTTGGTGCCACGAGTGCTCCCGGAAGACAAAGAAAACTCGCACGCGGACCTGCCAAGAGCTTCTCGACAATGCCTCCGTCACCCTATATCCCCGATGTTGCCCCACCACACTTCTTCCTCTTCCCACGCCTTGAAACCGTGCTGAAAGGACGTCACCACGGCTCGGTGGAAGCGTAACAACAGGCCGTGACGAGGGAGCTTAGCAGTATTCCGGGTGCCGCATTCCAGAAGGCGTACGAGGTGTGGAAAACCCGCTGCCAGCGGTGTGTGGGGGCACATGGGTGCTACTTCGAAGCCTTTTGAGTGAATGCATCAGTTATGGAAATGCATTTTTTTAAATCGACTCTGCCCTACTACTTTTGGGCCAGACCTTGTAGGATTCGAACCCTGATTATGTTTCGGTAGTATTCTCACTTTTACTCATACACCCACAAAAACCCGCGCAAGCTGTTAAAGGCCGCCGTTGTTTATGTGGGAGGGGTCGATGAAGCATCTCCGGAGGATATTTTGCACACAGATGATGTTTTTCGGTCCACTGTGAGCAGACATGAGCGCGCATACATACACACGGTGACTCAATCCCATTAATTTTATGAAACTTCGGTTGTAAAAAGTTTTATGTGGAATGTGCGTCTTCCACCGGAAAGGACACTAAAAATCTTCGTCGACTCCTGAGCGACTTTCGTCTAGGGGAGGCAAATGCCAACAGCGGGCCTCTTTCTCCTACACTAATTCTCCCTCTCTCAGCTGTAATTGCCCGCCTAACCTAAACAGCGCAAATGACCTCGGCAGTCGAGCGACTCCCAACATAATAATCACTGCTACTCGAGACAGAGTGAGTTGGTCACTCATTGACGATTCGGCAGAATGTCGCAAGTGTCTGCAACAGGTTAAAACACTGAGACGTTGGATAATTCTATAACCCGCAGCGAAGAGTAAATCTTTTTATTTACTCGATATGGGTGGTACAAGTACCAATGCAGCGTTTTCCCAAACGGTGAATGAAAACACATTTCGACACACGTAATCCATTAAGTATTCCGAACCACACAGCTTTCCGACGGACGAGTATGTCCACCGAAAGCGAAGGACCGAGAACGAGCATCAGATTGGTCTCGGGGAATGGCGCTAATGGCTCACACGGTGTAGTAACTTCATCTCCGCACGATAATAGACAACTCCATGTCGTGTCCTCGCACAACAGTTGAAGTAGATACCGGATGCGAAACATTTGTAAGTCTGCAAACGGTGTGGGTACCGCCCCTTAGACTATCGGCAGAACCGAGCTCCCTCGAATAATGAACGATATACTAATATATAATTTAGCGAGGAAAATAATATTTTTAAAAAAACACCGGTTCTTTTTCCACAATAGCTCGCCCGTCATTCAGTGGACCAAGGATTGGAATTACGGGTCATTCGGGTTTGGTTCGTCATCACCAGGTATCCTCGTCCGCTATTATGAACGATCTCAGGTGTATCGCGCAATAACTGGTATCGGAATTTCCCCGTCCAATCTAAACGAGTATTTCATTGCAGTGAATAATTTTAAAAAGTAACTCGACTACACATGTAATTCACTTTGCGCGGCATGAAAGAGTAGTTGAACAACATATATATGGTAAGAGGACAACGGTTTCAGGGTGGAGTGGGCGTTACTCTTTCGTTATCAGAGTATAATTTTTCTTCCTACAGAAAATTTAGAGTAAGTTGAATTCGTAATGCTTCGATTCATGGTAGCAAAACCAAACTATTACTGTCGAAAATTCGATGTGCATAATTGTTGAATGATATGCAAAGTTTGCCAGGCTTTACCAACCTTGGAAATCGGCTACAGACTGACCAATCCCAAGTGGTAGGGTTGGTGGAAGTGACGGTTTCGCAATTGCCTTGAGGTACTTTTGGCGCCTTATTATAAATTACTTTGGTTGCATTCCCGTCTTTTCCCAAAAAAGCTGCGAAAATAACAGCCTTGCCAACGACAGCTGTGATGAAATTAAGTCTTTTGGCATTTTTTTCTAATTTTGGAGGGCCGAATCGCAAAATTGGTCCGTGAAAAAATTCCAGCGATGCCTTGAAGGAATAATGATTTGAATTTACGGATCCGTCCGCGGGAATATCGACAAATTAAAATTACGGGACTCACCGGTCGGCAAGGGGTGCCTAATATGCGGCCCACGGGTCTAATCTGTGAGAGGAACCCGGAAGACCCTTCAGCTCGCTAGAAATATAAGCGATACACAAAGTAAATCTAGAGCTACTTGCTCTGATGAAATCGAAGAAGGCAAAAATATAGTACTTAATTATACCTATTTTTTATTAAATAAATTTACAAAAAGGCAAACAATTCCTGAGTGAATGCCACACCGAACTCAAGATCCGACTGGCCGATTATTTTCAAAGAAAATATATAGATGGCAGCAAACATCGTTTGGCCAACAAGTATCTGGTCAATTAGCACAGATAATCCTTGATAAAATCTCAATCATAGATGGTGAATATTTTTTAATCAGACCCAAGACTGAAATGAAATCCTGACACCAGTGAACAGTGTGCGCAAATATTTTGTCAATTTTAAACATTTTAATCGAAAACGGCTAGGAAGGCGACGAGTACTATTCGCAAAGAAGGGGTGAGAAAAACAGGAATGCTATTATTTACACAATTTTCACGTAATATTGAAAATGCCATTGGCGTCACAGGTGTAATTTAATTTCAAGACATTTGTACATATCTCTTTTTTAATTCAATTTCCATTGCGAAGCATTTTAAACGGACTACATCGGGGAAACGAAGCAACAGCATTGACCGGAGGGGAACTTGAGTGAAAATAAAGGCATTGGAAACAAGTACGGAAGATATTCGTTCACTGTCGGAGATTGGCCCTATAGAGAATTTGGAGAGCATCATGCAAAAGCCAGCACGAATCGAGAGCCACAAAAAAAGAATGCTAAAAAAGAAAGATAGTATGAAAGATTTTCCAAGGCGATCGATCGGTTGGCAAAAAAGCAAAAGGCATGCGAATGCCATGGATGGAAAGATGGAAGCCTTTGCCCGTGGATGAGCTCGGCGAGGCGAAAAGATTCAGGTGGTGGTAGGGGCGCGGACAGAAGAGTGAGGGATTGCTTTTGACGGCCGAATAAAGCCCTCGGGAAATTCCCCATCCGTCAACCCTAGGGCAATTTCTATTTACATACACATCAGACGGACGTGGAGTCGGAGCAGCAGACGGCTAAAGAACGAGCGTTCGGAAGGAAGGCCGCGTCGGCTTGGACCGGCCGATGGAACGAAGGGCACTTGGATTACGGAGAAATTTATTCAGGAGGCGATTGAGCCGGGAGCCAGTTAATGCGATCATGCACATCCGTATTGGGGTACACTCCAATATAAATGCACTTACTCGATAACGCTGCTTTTCAAAAATATCGCATAAAATGGCCATTTATCAATTTCATGAGTCAGAATTCAAGACCTTAATATACGCGAGGGTATCGTTTTGAAGTAATTATTATTAAGAAATTACCGAGATATCGGGATAAAATTTATACTGCATATTAATTGATCCTTATGTACATGCTGTAGTAGTATATTGCAGGTAATAATGTTGATTTGTTTTGTTTCAGGAAGTTGTAGATTGAGTAACTCGCTGTATGGAGAAGGTATTTGCTTGCAGTGTGCTTAACTTTCTTCATTTGAAAGGTTGAAGTGCCTGGAAAATCCGCCATGAAATCATGGTTGTTTATGATAATGATATCCCGTCATATGACACATTGTGAGGTGGAGAAGCAATTTTCGAACTGGCCACACGTCCCTCACTGACGATCCACGAACTAGAAGACCATTTCAAAGAAACTGCGGGAGATGCCGCAACAGTAACATTTAACGGAGTCATCCGCTAATGTGCATTTCAGAGTTTAAGAGGACGCCTCGATAGCTTAACTGGCTAAAGCACTTGACCGGACATTGAGGGATCCGGGTTCGAATCCCGGTCAAGGCGAATGATTTTAACACTCTGAAGTTGTTGCATAGAAGACGACGATACCCACGGGCGATACTACCACAGTGAAGAAAGTGGAGGATTTCATCATATAAGACCGAGGAGCAAAATTCATGATCGATCATTTTCATTTTGCAAATGATCATGAATGAGACGGATTTTGGCTACGGCAGTTAGAGGAGAATTATTCACGAAGAACTGCACTTGTCAATAGTCTCGTCAGCACGTTGAGTTCCGCGACTACGGACTCCTTTTCAGAAGCGAACACAATCTTATCTTGCAATCAATGCGATGTGGCTTTGAAATTTTGCTGCATCCGCAATTCTCCCAATCTCTCCCCAAGAGACTCCTTCTTATTCCCGGAACTCAAAAAAACCATTGCGGGGTCGGAGATTTGATAACATAAATGACGTCATTCAAGAGTTGTAACAATGGTTTTCGACGCAATCTGCTGAATTCTTACGAATAACAAATAAAAATTGTTTCTATCTCGAATACTTTTTAACAATTATTAAAATTTTACGATACACCCTTTTTATTGTATAATTCGTCACATTGCAGTGCTTGCACACAGAAGGGGCTAAACATTGCCATGGGAGAGATAAAAATTTCGAACTTTCGGGAAGACTAATGTAATCTCATCCTCCAATAATAGCCGTGCGGTAGAAACACTTGGCCCTCGACGCCGACAATACCACATCTATAAGAATCCAAGGCGATTTAGTAATAATAAACATTTGATGTAGGTCAAAATTAAAAGAAAATTAATCAATTTGATCATTTCGCAAATTGGAGTAAATTTGAACCATTGCAGTAAAAGATTTACATTTCGTGTCGGGTATGGAAGAATTCGTGACACTCCTTGTCCAGGCTTCTATTTAAATTCATTCGAACGTAGCTGACACGCGAATGACGGTGAAATGTCTAGGATAAATGATACTCGTCTGTAAGTAAGGTCTATTGAGAACTTAAGGTAGAATTGTGGCTTGCATCAGTCAAATTAACGAGGCAAGAGCTGAAGGAACCCTAAATATGAATTATTAAGGATAAGCAAAAATGTTACCTGCTTATAGCAGGAAAATGTATTTATTTTTTATTTAGCAATTTTAGTGGAGCGAGATTGAGACTTTGTAGTCCCTTCTTCCACCTAAACCATTCACATTACAATGAAAACAAATAAAAACATACTTGCCCTAGACGGAGGGATGCCCATTTGTGCGGGACTCGAACCCGCGACCTCTGGTAAGCGAGGACGTTACTTCGCCGCCACTGAGGAAGGCAATGACTATGCATAAGGGCATTGCAAAAGATTAGACACTAACTCAGTTCGTTCGCCAAAATAACGTGCGACAATTTCTTACTACGATGACACCAACAGGAGAAACACGAGAAACGGATTGAAGATGCTGAACCAATACCGGTAAAAATCACACTAAAGTCATGGCAACAGCGAAGGCCCGGGTGAGGGGGCGGTCTTAACTTCATGGGTCCATGTAGCGACACTATTCGGAGAAAAGATGAGTCTCCGCCCTGCTGCCACTAATTGTGGCTGAAGTGACGTTCCTCCCTTGGGGCGGCGATTTCCGCTATTCACCCGCGTGTGGGTTGCGAGATCAGACAGGATACCGAGAGCAGCTCCGAGCGATGTTGGCGCACTGCAGTGGGCTTCCATAGTTGGATGGGTCGAGCAGGGAGCGGCCGCAGACTTATGTAAAATAAAAAATACAGGAGGAGGAACCTCTCGGGTGGAAGCCATCTTGTGTCTCTACCAAAGGTCACGGGCGGCCGCCGCAAAAGGCGTCGGATTTCCTCGCGATAAGGACATCTCCGGCCGAATTTCCCCTTGCAGCGAAATGTTCAGTGTCCAGGAGAATGGAGGGCGAAGAGGAAACCAACGCGCTCTTGTTTCGTGTTTACACCCGAAAGAAGCGGTTAGTCGTTCTCCCGGATCCGCGAGAGCAATCGCCCGCTGTGGCGAAGCCATGAACAGAACTCCGTGTGGTGACTTAGACCGAGGTCGCGTGTGCCTTAGATGAGGGATAGGGAAACTTTAAGGCACTAGGGCGACATTAGCGCAAATATAGGTTGGCAGTCGTAATAAATGTAATGCGGGAAACATTTCCTTGGGATGAGGGACTTGTTGACGCACATTTTACCAGCGGACTTTCGTCCTCAACTCTTAGAACATTCGCACGTCAAAAGCAGCCTGCACAAATACTGCGTGACTTCCTTTGATTCCAATTTTCATAAGCCATAGTGAAAGACATATGCCTTAGGGGGAAGATATTAGCAGTCAAATTACGAATGACGATTCGCATTTGCCAATGATATATTTGAGTATTTCTGTCTAATAAAATTTGCATGATTTCTGCGATTAATCCGACGGTTTTTTGCCGACGAATATGCATGACAATGGCTTTGGGCCGAACGCAGGGTAGCATTTCATTGCATTCCATTGTCATAATATTTAAATAGATGTCAAAACTTCAAGAAAAAGGTGTCTGTTTGAGTTCCTTCGGAAAAAATTGTAATTCATGTTAATACAAGATGGTTAAAATATTACTTTTACCCATGATTCGTCAATTGAAAACTAGCGATGGTATCCGAAAATAACATCTTTGTATTCGATAAACCTAAGAGGCTAAGCAAATGGTATGATAGAAAAATTATAAAGAGAATATCGGTATACAGGTACAGTAATTTGTACCCTGTACTTTTGACCATCTGTGGCTGTGTGACACAGAGCCCATTGGAGAGAATGGGGATGTTTACAGAACGGTTTAATGTTTTACACGCGGTGATAATATTTTAGATAATATCCCAAATATTTGTTGGACTATTTACGTAAATAGATGCAAAATCCCGGCAGGTTGAAACTGAAGCCACACAGTTTTACACCTTTCGATTAAAACCCCCGTAATAATGCGCTCTTTTACACAAGATATTTTCCAATACCATTTCTTTTTATCTATCGAGATTATCCGAATTCGAAAGATTCCCTTTATCTCCTTCCTTGATTGCATCTCATATTCCGATTTATGCTCAGATTGGACGTGATGTTTGCGTTTCTCCACATGCACTCCCGCATTCTTTCTCGAACGTGCAAATTGACTCGGAAGCAACGTCCTTGGCCATCGAAGCATAGAACGCGCAACGTGGAGCGGCCGAACGAAAATTTCAATTAAAAAAAAAGAAAAAGGTGCGAAGTTTGCACTCCTAGCGGAGACGGAACGTGGATTTTCAAATCGGCCAAACGAAAATAATAAACAAAACGACTCGTTGCATGCTCTTCAAATGTCGCTGGCACGTGGGCACTGAAAAGGCGTGCGCGCAATAAAAGTTGCGCTGGTGGTGAAGGAAGGGGGGGGGGCTGATAAATAAGGTAAGGATAAAAAAAACAGAAGACGAACCCCACCGAAGTGTGTGAGTGTGTGTGTATGTATGTGTATGAGTGAGCGAATGTGTTAGTGTGCGGGCGTGTGTGCGGGCGTGTGTGCGTGTGGGTGGGTGGGTGGGTGTGGCACTCCACGAAGGTTCGGCCGGAAACGCCAAACTCTCCTCTCCTCTATTCCACCTTCCCCCGTACCCTCCCCGTGCCCCCCCCCCACACACCCTGGGGGGACGCGAGAGAGAGGGGGGGGGTGGACGGCGGTGAGGGGGTTCCCGAGGGCGTGGAGCGAAGGAACGAAGGGGACTCTTTGGGGAGGGTTCCCGAAATAACGTGCACAGCGCTCTCTTGTCTACTCCCCCAGCCCCCCCACCTCCGCCCCCACTGACGGCCGTGCACCGGGGGGGCGCGCCATTTCTTCCCGAGTCGCGAGAACCGGCGTGTGTCGCCGCCGCAACTAAATCCTCAAGAACCCCTATGCACACCACGAATAAAAACTCCTCGCGTCCTCTATAAGTAAGGCATGGTTATGAAACGAATTAATAGAAATTTTGCGCGTCTAGAGAATATTCGCCACCGCGGCCATGAACTCCGTTTCGCTCCTCCCGGGAGTGTGGCAGCGACCCCCGTAACATCTACTTGGGCTAATAAGGGTGAACTCTTGAAAAAATCGACGTCAGCAACATCTCCAAGCTGTCTCCGGGAAAACGGTGCTCATTGAATCAGCGACTTAAAGAAATAGTGTATCTAACAATCAACTGGCCAACTCCTGTATTCAGTTACTTTTATGTTTCTTTTATACAGCTGGTTATAAATGCTAATGACATAAAGCCACGATTTCCGTTTTTCACGACGAAGATAATTTACTCGTCGAGTCTCAAACGAAGTCTCTTTTGAAGGGGAAAGAAACAGGGAATATTTTCATCGGAATCGACAGTATTATAAGAAACTGGCAGTTTTTGGGATGACGAGTTTGCCGATTAGAGCAATATCATCATAGAGACCAAAGTTCTTCCTTTCGTTGTAATGAAAGGTTCAAGAGCCGTCATGGCTGGGAGGAGAGGGGTTAGACGGGGGAAACTAGGGCCCTGTGGGGGGGGGGGGGAGAGAAAACACTCCTCCCTTCTCCTTCCAGGCGGGACATCGAACCGGCGCGCGAAGCATGAATGCCTGGGACCGAAAAAGGCGCGGTGTATTTTGCGAAAACGTGATCGATGAATTAATAATATATCACATTTAAATTGGCTCATTAACCATAATTTATGCATGGCAGGCAGAATATGATCGAAAATTTATATTTCGCATTGGAATTCATGAAAAAGTTATATACCAATAGAAACGTCATTAAAAGCCGATGAAACGCCGTAATAACCACGGGTTGGAGCTCTAAGGAGCAAATAAAATTGCCTGTGGTTAACTAAACGTGATGGAACGACATAATGACGGTGGGCGGACCTCAGATGGGGATCAAGCAAACTGGCTAAGATCACGCCGTCACGCTGTTAACGTGATGCACAGATTAGGTTATCATGGCATCGCAGCAATTTGGAAAATGAGGAATTAACACGAGTTAATTAAAAGGCCCATTAAATTACAACGTATAAATTATGAAGAAATATCCACACCCTTGTTTCTCTACGATTTTCGAGTTCATAGATATTTATGTGTACGGTAAATCTACCTCTGTTTCTGTCATTAGCAAACGTAAAACCATAACGCGGTCGTAATGCTGTATTCCAAATCTTTGTTGTTCATGGTCCTCCCGAACCGTTAATAATTCAGGAAAGGAAGTATTAAGGAAAATAATGTACACAAACGCATTCATGATATGAACGCAGGGCAAATGGACCTGCTGGCGTGTGCCGTCAATACTTAATCAGATTGATTCAGCCGCCTTGGGGGAACACGGTGAGAATAAAAAGACAAAGCCGTCATGAAAGCAACAACGGGTTGGATTGTCAATAAGAGTCTTTGCCGAATTTGAGACAATATTCAAAAGTTAGTTCATCAGTGTACATTCGGCGGAAATTGAGATTCAAGTCCATGTGTTCACCTACTTGAGGAACATTAAAGACAGTGGTGAATAGTACTTAATGTTCAAAAATGGCATATTATATATGTTTAGGTCATTTCAAGATAAATGCGACACATAATAATGTTGACAAATCACATGTTAAATGAAGTAATGCAATGCCTAAGTGGAACAAAGATATATTATTGAAGTAGACTGGTATAAATTAAGTGATCGAACAATGCCGGCATTTAGAAATGATTTTTTAAACGAAAACGAGAATTGCAGTAAGTAGATGATGGGTAGGATTACGTTTGAAAATGAATGATTTGAATAAAGAGAAAAATTAATGACCCCGGGCTCCGAGTGGAAAATTTCAAAAAAATGAGAAGAGATATCCGAATGTAGCGGCGCTTCGTTGCTCGTTTCAGAAGTGTGGTCTGGGATGAGTTCGGAAATGGGATGCTGATTGATCGCGGTTTTTGATAAGGGAGTACGGCAATGAATATAAAAACATAAGCGATGCAGTGAGGAAGACGGAGAAGCAATCGACGGGGTGAGATAAACGAAGAAGTTGTCGACATGGTGGGAGAAGACGGACGGCTTTGGAAGAATTTCGAAGAAGACGGATCAACTGGGCGTGGGAGATACCGAGAAGTAGCGGGATGTTGAATTCTTTTTTTCGAAGGCAGTGTTTTAGATGAGCGGGAACAAGAGAAGGATAAAAATTGGCATCTTATACGCCATGAAGTGTAGTTGAAACTTATATAAAATGTAACAGGAAAGAGGGGGAGGGTAGGGCGTCATATATCGTGCGGGAAGTGTGTAAAAAAAGGCCACCTGGCCGTGGAGCAGTTTTTAAGGAACCATTAAATTTAATTTACATTTTCTTTTAAAGTTACAAAATGTATGTCCTCTATAACAGCGATATGGATATTGTTTTAATCAGCAACAGAAGGGTCGGTGTGTTCGGCGGAAAAGCGTCAATTCGACACCAACCTTTTCGCTCGAGCCACGACCACTCGAAAATTTGTTAGAGCGGGAAGGGGACCGCAGGCGGGGGGGAGTAGGGGGTTGGGGAAGATGGAATGGCTTCAATTCCCATCCACTGACCGGCTCGGCGGCGACGCGTCGTAAGCAATTTAAAATTCTATCCCCCCCCCCCTCGGTCTCGACGCGGAGTGAAGCGGAAGTGACGCAAAAGGTAACCGGAAAGGATTCCCCACTGGCGAATCCTGGCGTTTCCGTTTGCGATTGATGGGATCCTGGTGGGTTAACGTGGGAAATGACGACTTCTGGTGAGACGTGTGCGTGTAGTGGATGCAGATGTCCGAAGTGAAGCGATGGGCCGTCCCGAAGGATCGGAGCATCTGACGTGCACCAATGGGAGTCGTCGATCTCTAAGTCTGCAGGCCCCGACAACCAGCGGCAACATCCTCCTCGGACGAACCGAGGCTGACACCAGAGCTTGTGGCTCTTTGCCTTTAAGGATGCAAATATTGAGAATGACAGCAGCCGTTAGTTGACCCAGATGAGACAATGATGTTACGATCACGTGTGGAAAAATGTAGCCTGTTTTCAAAGGAAAATACATGAACGACAATGAATATAAAAAATCGCCGTTGCCAAACCGAAGGTCCGCTTGATAGGTGGGGATTGCTGCACCCAACCCGAGTATGAGACTAGCCCAACGGCGTGTTAAATTCACACATCATGGTAGGGGGAGGGGGTAGTTCCTTCCCTGTGCCGCCTACGGCTTTACACGAAGATTTGGCGGCCGGAACGCACACAGCTAGGGCAGAGCTGAGTGTGCCCAGAGCCATCACAGGAAATCGAACCCGGGCCCTCCGGTCAGTAGTCCCAATGCTCTTCCCTCGGGATTGCCACGCCCCAATGACAGTAAATATATTTAGTCGATATATCTATCTGAATTTATCGTTTATCAACGTATTAAAAACGTCTTTAGCTTCATTTCTTTATAATATGCACTCACGTGAAACAATAGCCCAGCATTAAAATAGTTATGCGCTTGTGGTCTCTATAGGGACAACCGTCGTGAGATGGAATTTAGAAATCAGTTGAATGCCTAAGTCAAAGTCGGATTTTTTTAAAATGACTGGTTCAGGCCTCACGACCGTACATTTTGTAGTACATGAGGCAATTTCGTAACAGTCACACGCTTATTTACGTGTATGCCTAATTATTCGGTGTTGGCATTACTATATTCGAGCGATCACAATCCAAATATGACTCCATGCACTACCATTTCCGGCTCACATTTTCCGTCATTTCCGCTTTACACGGGCGAAATGAAATATGTTACCATATCGGTAGGGGTCCAACCCTTTCCTTATGTCCAGATAAATTTGGCGCGCAGACCTACGCAGCTGCGGAATGATAGAAAGCGGCAGTAAGATGACACCAAAAGCCTGTCTTCCAGAGAAAACTCCATAAGCGGTAATTCTGAGAATGCAATACAACCTTAAGGTTAATTAAGAATGCAATCGCATGATGATTAATTCTGGAGTACTCAAAGGAGTCATTGCACTTAAATTAAATTACAAGTAATATACAGCACTAAGTTTTAGCAACCCATTATTAGGGGAATTTCGTCATCTTAACATGCAGAGAATTACGAGTTACACAAATGGCTAAACTGATTACATTATTGGCTAAATATTTCCTAGCCAAACAAAGGTAACGATACCCAAGTGGAGGACTAAATTACACAAATACTAATGACCAAAAGCATTATCGCCAAACGGTTCTACAGCGTTGCTAAATATGCGATTAAATAAACGTAATTTTTTGGTTAAAACAGTCGACTCCTTCGGCTGTGTTGCAACGCACGCGTAAGTGGAGTTTAGACGAATCCATTAGAGTATGAAAACAATTTAATCTCTCAGATACAGGAAGAATTAAGTAAATATACAATTACGTAATGGCAATAACAAGATTTTATTTTTTACGTGGAAATAAATTTAAGATAAACTGCTATTTTAAAAATACGATAAAATCGTCGTTCGGAAATGCAAAACAAGATTTAAACATCGCGGTGAGATGGATTAAAATTGGGCTAAAACGTTAACTGATAATGTTGAGGTATAACGTAGGACGCTAATAAAAGTCGAATAAGGAAATACTATGATGAAAAAACACAGCAGGTGTCAGTGAAAAAAATTAAAAGAAATTCCGCCCATTAAAAATAATATTATTCTTTTATTGGATTTGGCAAACAAAAATTAAATAACGGCAAGTTCTTTCAAAGTGGTCAAGCTTATCACAACACGACTCCCACACCCGTGACGGCATTGAGAACGTGCGCCTCAGCATTAAACCCTCGATCAGAACTACGAAAGTGTTTATCCGGCACTCACCTCTTAGCATCAGAATGTCTGGACGGTCGCATTCAACCACAGGCGAGGAAGGTCTCTCGCCCTGCTAAATCCACTGGTCCAGCACCCCACCCTTCGCCAGGACACCCTCGGTGGAATGACGCGACGGTCGAATGCTCTCCGAAAACTGCACCGGAAGAAGTCCGCGGGGGTGGGGGGATAAATAATCAGTCCTCTCGAACACTCAAATTGGGGAAGTGAGAGGGGGAAGGAGGCCTTTGGCTGGAGTCACTCCCGGGCGGCTGGACTAGGAGCACTTCACCAAGGATAGTCGAAAAAGACGTGGTCCGTCGTCGATCTCAGTCCGCCCCAGAAGAAGAAAACCGCGCGCGTGTCCCAGGGAGGTAGGCCTTAAAGTCCCACTCAGGGCTCCCTGCGACCACGGAACCGGGACGAGAGCCGGGAGAAGGCTGACATGTCAAAATATATGTATACCATATGCATGCATATGTCTGCAAACGCTGGCAGCCGAGGGAAAGAAGTGGCGGTGTGTATAGCGGTGATGCGAGCTCGGAGAACACGTTTCCCGAGGGATAGGGAAAGATCGAAGGAATCGAGACGGCAGGAGAGAGAGGACCTCTCTCCTTCGCTGCTAGCTGTGCTCGCGTCACGGGCACTTGAGGAACTTTGGACTGAGTTTCGCCAAGAGGGATAGAGAGGGCGTGGGAGGCGCGCAGGGAGTTTTTCGGAGGGGAGGGAGGGGAGCGAGGCGCGTGAGGGAGAGGGCGTAGAGGGAAGGGAGAGGGAGAGATAGCGGAGGGGAAGGGAGATAGGGAATGTTTGAGCGCGCAAGGGAGGAAGAGACAAGGGGGTGGGGGAGGCAAGGAAACCTTTTGGTGACGGGGGTGGGGTGAGGGTGGGCGGCGTAGACTCCACGACCCCCGCCCCCCTACTATCGAGCCTTTCCGAAACTGTTCGCTCTAGTCTCTCCTACGTGTGCATGTGTTTGTGTGTGTGTCTGCGCGTATCACCCGCCCGTCCCCCTAGTCTAGTCGAGGCAAATACTAATGCAGAGATAGCGTGAAAAAGTCCCGATGCGTCCCTCCGAAATTTCACGCCCGGTCTTTTCGTTCGTTGTCGCCGGAGAAATTCGGGTCGCCCTCTGTTCGGGAGAAGGGTCGGCACAAAATGGCTCCCTCGGCACAGCGGAAATACTTGGCCGTGTTTTTTTTTCAATTCGGTCGACGATAATTTCTCCTCGTTCCCTTTTCATTGAGAATATGTTTCCAATAACGAGAATCAAAGCGAAAAACCGCACCTGGCAATACAAATTACCGAAGGTCTTCTGACAAACGAGATTGCGCCCGAGCGTAACAGGAAGGAGGAAAAGGGAACCAACACCTCAAAAATGGACACGAAAACTCTTCTCTTCGTTCTTGGAGATGGAAAAAAACTTATTTGGCTCACCATTACTGGCTGCCGTCAAGATAGAAACTTAGGTTGCGCTAAATAGGCCGAAGAGGTGGGATGTGCAAACACATGATTCGTTTCGATTAACTCACAAAGAGATTCTCGCAATAAGATTTACCGATTAATCAGAATGAACAATTTCGATAGATTCCGAGTAAGGTCGGGTTTATGTTGCCATGTGGATTCAAGGGAATTTACCCGTGATTTTTCCCTCTTCATCTCGCGAGTAAATTTCATCTGAATTTTCGTACCATCTACTTGTAGCGATAACAAAATTTATTCGCAGTAATTTTTCAGAATAATATGAATATTTTAATGAAACGATACACCTGAAAAATAACCGGAATGATTCACAGAACAGAATCTTTTCTTTGAATCTCTTGAAAGAACAGCAGCATCCCACTAATCCTCGATTTGCTCCCGCTGGCGATTGTCACAACGGTCACGTAAGTTCGTAAAATGTGGCATTTCATGACCGTGTGCCGAGGGTTTATTTCAAGCGTAGCATTAACGGCAGGGCTCGATTTTAGGAGCTGAACAAATCTCTATTTGCATATGGAACCTTGATGCACGTATTTTTATGGAGTAGCATTAGACCACGATAATTACATCGTATTTATTTACGGCAACATTAGGAACTTAAGTTATAATATAATTTTATCACTCATTTCCGAAATGAGAGTCGAACCTGCGACATTTTTAATGGCACACGAGGACGCTGCCGACCAAGCTAAGCTAACCTGGCGAATAACATATGAAGGTAATGTAGTGTTCTGGAGTAGACGTATTAAAGCATTGGTAACTGTTCAATTGAAAATGTCCATGTTATCTCCCGTAATAAGCCTTAAAAAATTGCGTTATTATACATTTGAAGGAAAATTGCCATTATGTCATTCTAATTATTCGTTGAACGCTTTAACTCCTGGATATAGGCGATTTTTCGTATGCCTGCTACTGATTCTGACGTATCTTTTCTGTGGATAAAATATCAGACATGGAATATAGCAACATGCCCAGACACATGCGTTGTACTGGAAGAGCATTGGTGACTGAGTGTTGATACACTTTGATTTGACTTATTAATACCTATTAGGCGAGAATACAAATTGTTGTATGTTATGAACTATCCAAACAAAAATCGAAATATCCTCTATACAAGTGAATAAAGAATATGAAGCGTTCGGGAAAAAGTTGTGTCAATAAATAATTAATATCCGTCTGGATGTGGTTCTCTTTCGTTACGTCAGAAAGAACCGAGGCAAAAGCGACGATTGCATTGGAAATCATGATTTTCAACCGCCTGGATGATGATATCATGGGCGGCAACAAGGATTCTCCAGAGGGATGCCTGTATTAGGGACGTCTAGAATTCTGAGAGAACACTTTCGACCTCCCCTAATGGCGTATTCTACCGTGAGAACCCAACATTTTGAGTTATGGCCGAAACACCAAAATTTAGGCATGAAAAAAAAGCTTATTATCCGAAATACGTCCGAATATACTAAATCATTGTCGGTAATCCCCAATAAATCAATGTTGGTTATTAGTAAATATAGCGAATTCCAAATTAGCAACAGTGCCTACAGTCTAATTGCATACTGATATTACTGTTGACTACGACCATATCGATTGACAACCGAGATTGTCTTTTGTCTTTCATTTCATAGTTTGCTTCTGTCATCTTTATCTATTACTGGATTAAATAAATTTCATAATGCTTTCGTAAATAACATATGATTATAATTTTTATTTTGCGGTCACTATTTCATTCGCCAATAAATTCTCAATTTGAGTATTAAATCGATCTTGGCAATAAAAAATAGATGCGACATGACTTGCACCGACATATTCTTATTCTGTTGCCGTAACCATATGCGCAATTGGCTCGCTGTGAACTAATGCTTAGCTGCTATATAGCTCACACTTCATTTTAGCATTTATTTGAACAATAGACATGATTAATTCTAATGTAGGAACTTAATTGAAAAATATCTTCTATTTCATTACAGTACAACAAATGCATTAATTTCATGCATACGAAATAAAATGGAACATTTATCTGTGAATTTGCGTGCAGTAAACTAGATAAAAAGATTCTTTTTAGCATCTATAGAGAGAAATTTGTTATTATTATTATTTATCATATTATCGTAATACATTGTTCCGCATCACTTATCTTCATCTAGATGAGAACAAAATTATCCATTTGCAAGAGTTGGTATTCATTCACAGGCCAGAATTGAACTTGACACCCCGGCCTGAAGCAAAAGAACCTGTTGAACTCCCCGACCCCAAAATGTAGTGGCGAACACGTCCCACACTCTTCCTCGACCCCCCCACCCTCATTCCAGGGACGCCCTCACTGGAATTACAACCTCTATTCTCCCTTCCCAACAGCCCATATTAGTTTTAACCCTTGTGTCCTCGGTCGGCACTCTCTGAACGTGCGTAACAAGGAGGTTGGGGGGCGGGTAGGCTGACTGCACGAGGGAGGGAGGGAGAAATGGGAAGAGTGCACCAACCCTTCCGCCCCCCCCCCTGCCGACGGAAAGCGACAGAGAGTCGCGAACACGCGCGTGCGCCTTCGTCTCCCGGATACCCATAGCTCTCGGCAGCGGGGTTTTCCACGTGCCCCGGATCTATCGCGAATTTCAAATGCTTTTGGACCTTATCGGGCGACGGCGCCGAAGATCGGTCGAGACCCAAACATTGTCACTTCAAATAAGCGTGCAAAAGGGCTGCCTGCATGCCGGGTCTTCTATCGAGAAATGACGTTAGGGTAGATGTCGAAAAATTATAAATGCACCTATTAGAAAAGCATAGAAATAATTATTAAATTTCCATCCATCCTAAGTTCACTTGACTGCAGCCCTCCTATACAGAGGGATGAGGAATGAAAGAGAGATGCCTCTCACTCGCCGAAAAATTAATCACAAAATATCATTGTTTATTTCTATTTATTTCATTACATTATTGAATGGTCAAACGATTGGCCGACGAATATTTGGTTGAACTTCATTAATTTACCAATATGCTCCATTTTTTGTACAATTTCCAAGCATTAGCAGAGAATTGAATTTTCTTTTCCATAATAATTCCGACGACTCCAACCGACGGCTGAACGCTAGTTGCAGATCATTTTTTTTTATTTTATCAGTGCGGGTTGAACCTACTTCTCGTTTCCAGGAGTTTTATCTTCCTCCACCGGATTGCATTAAGTGTACGCGAACACTGAAACGGGCCGGGAGAGGACAAGTAGAGAAAATTTTTATCTACCGACAACAAGTTTAACAAAAAATTATTTATACTCGCCTTAGGTTCCTCGCTAGTGTAATGTGAACGGAAATGTTGTATTGAGCGTAAGTATTCACTAATACAATATATTTAAGGAAACCTACAACTATTCCACACACAAAATCCCTGCCTGGCTTCCTTAAAACAAATTCGTCCACATTCCTACTCTACTCCCTTCGAACGACAGCAGTGCAGTTATATAGGGGTAGGGCAATGTCCTTTTGGGAAATACCCGGCTCCCCGGTATTGCCACTCAAGTCTCGATAACGAGCTACTTTATATCAGCAAAAACCTTTACTGGTTTTTCGACGGAGCAAAATGAAAGCCCCCTGATCCCGCTCCGAATTCTATGAAATGAGGAACTCCTTAGTTTCACGTACGCCATCCCATCGAATTACATAGAAAAGTCTCGTTTTCAAAGGTTTTCATGTAGCGACAATTTCTCAAACCTCGCTCATTTTTTTAAGAAATTGTTGCGGGTGTAACTTTGTTGAAGTGTTTCATGATGAATAACGTCAATAGAATCGATATCTACTCACATGCATGATCTCCATGCAGTCCAAAGTAAATATTAATTGGGAAATCGAAGGACATAGACAGATTATTGACAATTCCTATTAGCATTTATTTGATTAATATCCAATTATGCTCTATGATAAACGTTTGTAGTTGGCGCAGAAAGGATATACGTAATGTATATGTAATGTCTTAACAGTACTGCGAAGAAGATCCCTCAAAATTCTCTTCATTTTGGACTTCCCGACATCTACTGTGGAAGTCCATCAATTGGCTATTGTTGTATCATTAAAGGTCATAGCTCAACTTTCTTCAGGGACACATATCGCTAAGTTCAAGTATGACATATTAAACTCAAATAGTGAACTTATTCGAAATTCTCATATTCCTATCTCTGGTACAAGAACTTTCATTAATGTGCACATCGACACGTAACTCTCATCAAGACATGGCATTAAATCCATTTGATACCAGGCTATTGAAACATACAAGTATATGCATAATGCTCTGCCTTATGACGTGTAATGTGTTAATTCTCTTAGAATGTTTTTAAATTAATTTATAAAGTATCTGCGGGATTGTTTTGAAATATTCCTAAATGTTAATGTGTAACTTAATTCATTCACGATTATCTTTTTATATTTTTCAGACTTTGCTGCTCAAACAAATATATTTGTACCCTTTTCTCTATTTTTAGAACTTTGTTTACAAAAGCTTGCTGATATTTTATTTAATATAACCTAACGAATTCAATTTTGGTGCTCTATTTGATCGCTTAAAGTTAATCTTATCCTCTTTGAAACACATACTACTTAGAACACAAGTGGCAAAATATGATATATTGCAGTATTATTGTTTATATGCACATATTTACATAAAGGTATAACCATAAACACACTTATCAACTTGAAGGTCGTTTGATGGGTTATGGAAGAGTTCACCCAAACTCGTACTAAGCCCATTACCGAGTGAAATTCACACAACAGAGTCCCTCCTTTCCCAGGGCCGCCTTAGGATTCCCAGGAAGTTCTGGTACCTGGAAACTCACACAGCTTGGAGGAAGCCGAGGGTGCCCAGAGGAGTAGTGTTGGACTACTGACTACGAGGACTACTGTCCGATACTCGGTCACGTCTCTGGGCACTCTCAGCTTCACCCAAGCTGTTTAATTTTCGGGTGCCAGAACTTCTTGGGAAACCATAGCCTGACGCAGGAAAAGGATCGGGCCCACTTACTCTGTGTGTATTCCACACGCCGTTGGTTTTAGCAATCTACATAACACCTCGCAAGCCGCCGCAAGGGCGTGTGGCGGTGGATGTTAGGTGAAAGAGAATAATATTTTAATGAATTTAGGATAAATAAAAACTCAACCAGTAGGAAAATAACGAAAAGCGGAATGCAAGGTAATTGCAACAACGAATGAATAAAATATTTTCCCCATTAATGAAATACCAAAGAATTACACTAATTAATACGAAATTTTACATTATATAACTGCGAACTTTCACCAAAAGTGTTACCAAACTAAATAAGAACCCCAAGTGTAATGGGTGAACTCTAACTACACCTACCAAACCGACCCTCGGATTGAAAGCTGTGTTTTTTTATTATTTATTGTATTAGATACCATAAAATTGCATGGAATTTGTTTGTACCACTTTTATTTTAAAGAAATTATTATTAATTTGTTAAACGCGTGGGTTATTCCAACTGTAAGTCAATTTTCAAAATGAGAGAGCAGATAATTCTTGCACATTGATAATAGTTAACAGGCGCGTATTTAGATTTTCTGTCGGAGTAAAAAATAAATAACAATACGGGTGACGTTCCTTGTGAAAAGAGCGAGAGATAATGGAGTAGACTTGATAAATGTGATGAAAATGTCAAAGAGAAACGTTATCTGTCGTTAGTTAGGTCTCATTTTGAATATGCTGCAAGTATATGGGATACTCGCGAAGTTGGATTAATTGCCGAATTGGATCGCGTGAAGCGTAGAGGAACTAGATTCGTAAAACGTTATTATGATAAACTTAGGAACGTATCCAAAATATTGGAGCATCTTGGCTGGGAATCTCTCACGGAGCGAAGGTTGAATTACAGATTGAAGCTCTTGCATAAATTGGAAGGAGGTCTCATTAGCAGTGATGTTGAAAATGTATTATTACCCCCATCCTACTACGGTTGGATAGATCATGTTAATAAAATTAGAGAGATTAAGTGTAGAACAGATAGATTTAAGATGTCATTTTTTCTAGGAACAATAGGGGATCATGATAACATTGTTCGGCTGCGGTAGGGTCATGTTAGGGTAAAGTTACTCTGGTGCGTATTCGCCCCCTGCCACATACCCTAGCGGTGGCTTGCAGGGTATATATAGATAAAAATAAAAAAAATAGTAGTTTTAGTGGAGACGACCGACAGCTAAGGTCATTTGCGCCATAGGGGATGGCCAGGAAAGGATGAAGGGTGGAGAGAAACACGGCGTCGGCAATAGCCTACTCTTAACTAATGGCTCCAAGGGGTCCGGAACTTAACGTCCCATCTGACGGACGGCGTACTCACTCAAAGTACCCTCCACACAGCACCTCAAGTAGGGATTGGGACACCACTGAAAAATCTGTCGCCGCCGGGATTCGAACCAGGGCCCTCTGGGTGGAAAGCCAGCACGTTTGCCACCGCCTCATCCCGCCCTGGAAGACTTGACCATCGATTTCCAAACTCGGCGTCCTAATCCTATTAAGAGGCACGGAATTTCATTCAGTGGAAGCGTCGAGAGTAATGAAATGAATACAAACCTTGGCGTTGCATTTTCTCCAATTATTATATATTTCAATTCGGATTCCTATGATATTCTTGTAAGTTTTATTAACGTTGAGTATTTGTTTCCCATCAATAAAGGAATTAAATTCAAATTTTTAGTAGCTTTTTTATTTTTTACCGTCTTCCTAAAACGATACTTAGGGAAAGGGAATTATTGTGTTGCCATGGAAGGTAGTCGGTAATCAGGAAAACTTTAGGCTACCCCACCTATTTAGACACACCCGCCAATCAAGCTGAAATGGGAGAGAGAAAAGATGGTCGATTGGTGTGCCCTGTTTTCGCATCCTTAAGAATAAAATCGCCTCATAATACGGCTTCGTAGGGCAATTAGACAGACCAATGAAGTAACCTGGCTGCAGGACTGCGTCATCAATGAACTGAATTCTTGTCTCCCACTCCCTAGGCCATCGAAAACAAAGCAATCATCTCCACAAATAAACGTTTCTATCGGCGGTGAGAATTCCCGCTGAATAGTCGCTGAATCCGTTTGTGCGATTCTCGCACCGCACGAAGGCGCTATCTAAAACCCAAGAAGACATTGCTTTCTCCACTGCCTGTAGCAAACACTGGTTGTGCTGTGGAAGGAGCATATAGGGTTTTCTGTGGCCCCCGCAGCGAAAGAATTTGGTACCTCACCACACCAATCTTTACCGAGGAGTCTCCGAATGCCGTAACTCACAACCCTCACCACCTTACTTGGGTTCTTTCATTGGATATTCGCAACTCACCCTCACGTTAGTGAATCCCGACACTTACGTCTTCCGTTGCATAATTGCGAAAAAAAATCTTCATCTTCTTCGTTGTAGGCCCTAAAAGCCTGGCCACGATTTGCTATTTGAAGATATTGACGTACGCAAACCACATTTTCCTCAAGCCGAGTTCCCAAGTTCCCGAGTGTTTCATCTCGAGACTTATATGTGAGTAATTAGTTCACGGATAAAAGTATTGTTGCTCAATCTCTCAGGGTGCCGTTGATTCGCCTGCTTCGAAAAAAATTCTCGGCAGCCACCCGACTGACTCCGGTCGAGTTGGAGTCACTGTCTCTCGAATTTCTGGAGTGAGGTTCATTAAAAGGTTTGAAAGGGGGCGCGCTGCACCCGCCGTGCATTCGCACGTGTGGGCGAAGTGCGGGGGGATAGGGGTGCAGGCGTGGGGAGGGCCGGGGGGTCCGGCGGACGTCGCCGCATGCACGGAGGGAAGAAGCCTCGGATTCACGCCGGCAGAGGGGACGAACCTCGTACGCGAAAGTGGCGTCCCGAACTGTGCGGCGGCCTTGCGAATAAACGGCGAAGCGTCCTTGTCCCCCCCACCTCCCCGTTCCTCCTCCCCCCACCACACGCTCCTCACCCTCCCCCGCCCGTGTAGTAGTAGACGTAGTAGTAACCCGTTCACCCTCCTCACACACGCGGGCGGGGAGGGACAGTGAAGTGCAGGAGACGACCACGACCTTCCTCAAGATGATCTCCGCGAACCCACCAGTCTGCCAAAGGCGGCGGAGGGGAGGGGAATTCGCATAGCGGAAACGTGCGTCAGTGGGGGGGGGGTGACGTCACGTCCCGCTGAGGAGGAGAGTGGTAACTGGGGGAAGTGGAAGGGTTTGCTGTTCGGGAGGGGGGTTTGGGGGAAGGGGTTAAGGGAAGGGGGGACGCTCCCGGCCAGCATCCGAATGGAGTTGAAGTGGGGGAGGGCGGGTGCGGGGGGGAAGGAAGGAAGGGGTTACAAGAGGGGGGGGGACGAGGTATGAATGAAAAAGGCGGACGGACTGCCCGACTGGACGATTCTCGTCTGGTTGGCGAAAAGAGGCAGAGCTCTCCCGAAGAGCCCGATTGGCGAGTCCCCAGACCGAAGCCCCTCCGACGTGCGGCCGTTGGGAGATTTTTGCCGTCGCCGGCGCAAGGCTTTCGGACGCCCGCGCGTGATGAGTGCCTCGGTGCGGAAGATGGCATTTACCCGCCTCGCTCCACCATGACCCTGTGAGTCCGTGAAGATCGAAATCGTGTCTCCGCGAAAATGCCGCATTCACTCCACCTCATTTTATCGACCGCGTGTGTTACACGCGCAGTCTAATGTGTTTAGATTTTATAAAATTCGTTTACACGCGCATCGTCCTAATTCGCATGGTGCATTTATTACGAGTTCTCTTCAAATGTTCACGAGTGACTAATGGCAGAAGGTAGGATCTCCTTATGGTGCATAAATGCCATCGGAAAGGTTTGATTTTAAGTTTGAGGAAAGTGAGTTTTTATTAAAATTATTTATTTGTCTTCCTATCACAAAAAATCGTGAAAGAATATTATTCTCATTTTATAACATTTATATAATGCCCATATGAACCACGGAGAGACTACGCAATTTGGTTGAGTGAGATGAGACTTTTTCGGCGATTAGGAATTTGCCACTCTTTGTGTTCTGGTGAGAGGTGTACTAAGGTTTTTGAATGCGACCGCTACAGAAAATGTACGGATACATAATCTCTGTGAGTGCAAACTTAATTATGATACAACTTTTAAAGCTGCAATCCCTGCAAACATCCCTGAACCAAGGTATAATAAAATGACTGCTTAATTTTCCAAGGGGAGATTTCAATCTTCCAAATGTAATCCTAGTGTATGTTGCTATGCCGAACCAAATTGCCGAAACGGTATATACGTGGACGAAGTATGAAATCTGTGTAATTAAAATACTGTGGTTAAATATTGCAAAATAAACCCATCGGGCTATATTCCCCGACTTTCAATTTTAATTCGGTGGAAGTGTTATGTTTAGTGTAACCTTTTCAAGATATAATATCATTTTATATAAATATTTGTCGACCGAATGCATAACAGGAGATATTCATAATGCATTACGTTGTTTATTGTTTCTTTTTCAAGAAAAATTTGCACAAAGATCGCTTTTCCACGACTTTTCTACTAGTATTATTGGTTTGAATAGTTGTAGCCAATTTTCAACGAAAAACTTATTTCATCATAATGTTATCTTATTTTTATGAAATAAGGGTTTATGAACCCTTGATTATATAATTTCGACGCTACAGCTATTACTTTTACCAGCGCTTGTGGTTCCTAATAACATTCCTGCTGTGGCCATCATCCTGATCACACACAGGCTACTTAAAAGGACTGAAGGCGTGCTACGACCCACATTCCATGTTTCGAAAAAAATAAACTGGGTATAAATTATGTATTTTTTGTCCTCCGTACAGTGTTTGCACTCACAAATACCCTATTTTTGAATCTCACCGATGTAATAATTTGCACCTAATTGCATACAACTGGAGACAGAAATAACTGACTTAAATCTCAGTGCTAAGTTTCTTATCCACCGCTGTTCCCAATTGATATTACATACGAGATGTAAAGCACCTATCGTTAATGTCAGCAATACCTAGGATATATGAAATGGGTAAATCTGGAAGCATTACTTTCCATTAAAATATGCAGAGTATAGAGCATGTTGTAGGCTAATATATTCTCGAAGAGAAGCAATTGAGAGTGAAATGCAACTCAAATGGCCTACTCTGCCCTTCGATCTCTAAACTTGGACGTTTTAGATAAATAGACGACGTTCCAACGATTTTTCAACTATGTTTCTTGAATTATTCTATAAGGACCAAACTTGTGATGTATTTTTTTGTAATTAAAAAATAATTGTCCCAATTCTTGCCATTAATTGGCCAACCATGTATCTTGTTTTCGATCGGGCCTTCGGATTGCTGATACGCATGAATGATGCTATGGAAATTTAATGTTTCTCAGCCCTAAATTAAAAGAGGTACTTCTGCTAAAGCCTGTGGTAGTCAATCAATACAATGGAATGTTTAGTATCAAATGCAAATCTTTTAAATAGCTTCTCTTACTTCCAAGTCGACATTTCATTATCCAAACGTAAATGAAATATTTACTGGAATGAGCTTTTGCTAAGCAACCACAGATGGGACGAAGAAAGATGGCAAAAATAAAACATTTCAATGCTATATTTCGATGCTTGTCGTTTTCAAAATTATTTATCATATTCTCGGATAATTTTTGCTCAATTTACTTTTTACACAGAAAATTAGCCGTAGTTCGCCTTTAATAATCGTGAACGACTCACAATTGTAGGCATTTTGAAAAGAGAAATACGAGTAGAAACAACTGGTTAGTCGAACATGTGCATCTGAAATTCATTCCAATAGTTCCGTTGTCTCTCGTAAGTTTCAACCCGGTGAAAGCGAGGAGGGCAGCGCGGTTTGACGGGTGGCCCGTGTGAGCGAAGTAAGGGGCAAATCTCCTGCATCCCGCCCGGAGCGCCCCGTCATGAAAGCCCTGTGGAATTTCAGCCCTCACGAATTTCGGTCCCGCAACCCACCGTCCCTGCCTCTCCTCCCCTGACACCGCCAGCCCTCCCTGGAGTATTTCGGGCAGCAATGCTTCGCGCCGCTTGATTAGTGTTATACTCGTACATCGTATGCTAATGCTATTCAGCAATTGAATCGAAGAAGAAATTTAAAAAGCATATAATCTTTTCATGCGCTTCGTTTCACTACAGCTGCTACCTGTTTTTCTTAAAAAAGAAGAATTAATAAATATGTGTTTTCCAAATACGCATGGAAAACCATAATTATGGCAATATCAATCTTGGGTGTTGACCCTTGTGTCACTATTTTATATAAATATAAACAAATATATAAATTTATATATAAATAAATAAATGCATATATATGTGAGTATATATACATTCATATATATGTGTGTATATATATATATATATATATATATATATATATATATATATATATATATATGCTTTCGTAGACGTAACACGGAAGTGCCGAGAAGTACAATACACAGTAACACACAATATAGAAACACAAAAAAAGAAGAACACTCGCACGTTATTTCTTGATATTTCGACGGAAACACTCCGTCTTCATCTGAAGTATATACAAGTATATTATAGTTTGTTTGCGTTTATCTTTTAATTTTTTATTATAATTAAATGCAAGCGGGTATCAAGAATAAGTGAACGCCATTAAGATGCCAACTACAATACATTTGTGTATGTGCGCTTACCTAAATAAAGAAATATTGTTTCAATTTTTTGTATACATCCTCAAGTAGGTCTGTGTAAGAGCGTTTCCAAGTATGGGAAATATTCTAAAATGGCCAATATTCTGCATTAATTTTGGTGTAAAATTTAATGACGACCATTGGGAAATATTTCTCTTTTTTGTGCCGGATTGAACATGAAATTTACGCGATGCGCAATGCATATGAGTGGCCGGGAACCATCCTGAAGACGCACACCGGCATTGAATATGTAAATAACCTTTTATTGAGTCTATGCAAACACCGCAGCTATAAGGTTCATTCGCTACAGCTTATGGCAGCGCGTACCCAGGGGCGGACAGTAAGTTTCGCCGGAAGCGGGGCACGAACCTGCGGCGATTCATCGTCACCTGAGGGAGAGAAAGGGTAGGCCGCGAATGGGCGATGGAGGGAGAATGAGCGGTTGAGCACGACGTCAAGGATAGGACAGGGTACCCACCGCCCCTTTGGTGTGGGGGTCAGGGGGAAGAGGGAGGGGCAGGGAGGGCGAGGCTTTCAATGGAAGCTGCTGGGATCGGTGGCTTGATAGGTCACTTCCTGAGAGGTAAGGATATTTTTTTTATGAGTCCGTCCCCCCCCCCGCGCGTCTACATGCGCGAGCGCCGATCAGCCGACCGACAATGACCCCTGCCGCCACCTACACCCATCGGACGCAAACCGCCATCGTCGGGAGGGATAGATGGGTGTGTGTGGAGGATCCTCCCTTCGTGGGAAACGCTGGGCGTGGGCGAATGAAAGGGGAAGTTGCGTGAGGAGTGGGCGGGGAACGTCTTGAGGAGAGTGGGAGGCGAAGGGGGGAGGGTCAAGACAAAGATCGTTCGGCGGTCCCTCACCCCCTTTCCTTCTCTCGAGAAACGGCAGGGGGTTGGAGGAGGGAGGGTGGCGACCCTCCTTGCATCTCCTTATCTCCTTCTCCCTCCCACCACAACTACCCCAAGCACAAAAGACTCACGTAAGACTCAATGCAGCTCCGGTGGTGATGTCTGACCTCCTCCCCCCCCGCCCCCTCCACCCGCGTCCCCACTTCCGTCCCGCGTTACTCGCCGGTCTTCGACGGGCGCTCGGGACGGACTTGTTGCGCGCCGTGAGAAATGAGGAGGACACCTGGCGGACGGAGTTTCTGAAATTTGGATCCTGGACTACAAAATCTCCAGGCGTCGATACTCAGCGGGGTGGGGATGGTTTTGGTGACCGCTCGCTTCAAATCATATTCTACGATTCAACCAAGCCGTAAGCCTCCTTGTTCAACTCTATGGAGTCATTTTCGTGACTAGTCCCGCCTTGAGTTCCTAGTCTAATAATTCATCTATTCCCTGCATGATGCCCTCCAAGCAAGGCAAGGGCAAGGCGTGTGGCAGGGGATGCACCCACATCGGACATGCAAAACACACGAAGAATGATGGTCATGGAAGACTGATAGCAACAAAATAAATTCATGATATAAATAATCACAGTAAAACCTGATTTTATGTATAACTATGAGTAGATCTTACCTTGTACTAAGTCCAACAGCGTGAAGCAATAACAGATTACGAATGGCAAATTCGTGTAAAAGAGAACATCGACATTTGAAAACTGGTAGTAGGTGTATGCTTACGTTAGTATCCGTTATTATATAACTATATATACGTACAAAAGAAAAAGAAAAAAATTCTCTTGAGCCCACACATACCAGTAATGTTATTGTTTCCCTTGGTAACTTAAGTCACAACTTTTCCAGTCCCTTATTGCTATCGGAAAAAACACATTCAAGCTATCCGTTCCTCCATCTCTGTTTCTGGCCTTGAATGCTCGGCCTCGTCTTCCATTTCGAGATAATACTATATTACTACTTCGGCTTTGCGTATTCGTTTCAATTCAGGCTAATGAATAGATATTTATCAGCACTTCTCTCGATATGATGAGCACTTCAACTAATCCTTCAATTTGCCACCAACACGAATTGAGTATAAATTCAAAATACCCGAATTCCTGTCATGGAATTCGAATAAATATAATGGCACCAACAAACAAGTCGCTCCACGTAGGAAGTACCTTCAAATAGTCATATGAAGCATTTATTTGCATTAAAACAAATATTTGTACAAATTACACTTAACAGATGACATTCCTAGGTACAAAAGGAACGTCTTTTGTGATTCTTATCATCAAATGCATGCGAATGGATCCGAATATCGTATTTTTCAGTCTCAACATTTCGAAAAAATCTAATTTTAACACAACATTTTGAATTGATGTGAACTCATATTCTCTGGAGAATAAGGACACAGTTTAATTTGTTTCAAATCTCCCCGCAACTTGTTTCAATGCAGCTCCTGATAGGCAGAGTGGAATACTGAGCGTGAAGGAATAAATTTTATCCACCCCCGTTGTGTATAGAGGATCGCCATTCGCCTCTTAGCGGGCCCACCAATTTGAATCGTTTCAAAATTGCTTGAATATCGCCCCTAGCTTCTGCATCGCTGGAGCCAGGGGAAATACGCTTCTTTGCTGATGCGAATCGACTCGAAAGAATTACAGTTGCGTTAAATGCCTCCAATACATTCAAGAGGTTGTATTCCCTTCTGCATTTGATTATCTTGAATGGAGGGGGGAGCTGTGGGTACAAAACACTAAAATTGGATTGTTCACTCTGAAAAGAAAACTCAATTTCATCCGCAGATTTGATGGATTGATGGCAATGAATGTATTGGAAAACTTTTCTACTCTGAAATCAGCCGTCTATTCATATAAATTAACGAAATTATGGATGAATCACCGTGCATTCTAGGATGCCTATCAGATCCTCAGAGGTTCTACCCAAGGGCATCGTCTCCGTGGAGGACGGGCGGGAGAAGAAGAGCAGCTCGTCTTCTGGCTTGCCATGGGAAGGTCGATGCAAATTCGTGGAGATACGGTGAAAGAATATCACGATGTAAAAAGAAATCTGTCCATTAGGAGAGGCATGGGTAGTTAAACGGTTTTGCATATCTAACTACCATCGCATTACTGTGGGATGAATATTACATCGCCACAGTGCGGGAAGCATCGTTTTCTCTACATTTAGGCTCAAATATTAAAATATCTACTAAGTAAGCTCGTTATCACAACTTATTATTATTGCGTCGACTTCCATCAGAAATGTTGTACTTTCTGATCAGACGAGGAAAATGTAACATTAGACTCTTCAGTTCTAGGATTTATCTCTCTTATATCATATTTATTATTTAACCTATCGTAGTATGATGGGGTTGGCAATATTTTTAACACCATCTAGTGATATTCAGCCTCAAATTTACCCCGGATATTTAATCAATATTAATTAACCTGTAGTCTGCGAGTGATTCCTAACACCTGTAATTTCCTTTCCCTATAATCACTGTAAAAATTTCTACGCTCTTTGTTGTAATGATTGGTGAGGTTTTTAAACATTTAGATGACGAAGGATTAGATGGAAGAAGGAAGCATCTAGTCTCAATCTCGCCCCAATAAAGACGTTTCATTATAATTCCAATAATCTGGACCATTACTAAATTTCTTTTAAGGGGTTAATTTGTTAACTTACGGGGAACATGATGATATGCGTGAAAACACTGTGTGAAACGTAGTAACTTTGCATGAAAAATTCTTTGTCACCCATCCAGCGCGCCAGTGACTCGTTTTCCTCCGCGTCCATCCTCTTCCCGCGCCCATCTCCCATAAATGAATGCCGCCCACTCTCTGCCACAACCCTTCCCTTTCCTCTCCCCCCGCATGCCTCCACCCCGACCCCGCCCACTCGCCTTCCCCGCTTACCACGCCGCAACGACCGCCGCCCACTCTCGCGCGCCGGCCGGCTTGCACCCTCCCCACACTCATACCCCATACGAAAACAGCGTGGGAATGAATGCCAATGCCAAGGGAAAGGCTGTGATTCAAGAGAGCGACGGAACTATAAAGAACATTTGACACGTGCTAGTGACATTGCCAAACCTCTTCCTTCGAGCTGATTTTTTTTATCTCTCTTCGGCTTTCTTCTGTTTCATGATATCCGTCACAGCGGTGTGGAAGTAGCAGAGGATATGGTGGTGCTTGCAATTGAGATCCAGGTGAAGAACAGTGACTTTCTCCTGTACTGCAGTTACATTTCGTCGACGTTGTTTTGCGGACATGGCTGACGGTGGGTAGCGATGGGCAGGAATTGTAGGGAAAATTTAAAAAAAATATTATTAACTTGGCCATTCCCATATCATCCTTGTTGAAGGAAAATCCCCGCTCCTTTCACCTCAAAAGAGTGCGGCTAATGAATTGCAATCCGAGGGCGAATAACCATCTGGTTCTCGGTGTGCTCATATCTTGATTTTGCGAAACATAAGACCCGGGTGGCAGTTATTGGGGAATCAAGGTGCCCTTCGGAGGCATGGGAGTCCGAGGGAGAATGGACTGACTGTCCATAACGCTGGGAAATACAGGTCACTCAACGCCCCACCCCGTGCGGTAACGTAGCGGCGGAGGTCCAATTCATCGGACCCGATCTAATCGGTCTAAGCCGATGCTGCCGTCGAGAATCCGGGGGGGGGGGGGGATGGGATGGAAAGGCCTGGCACACAGCCCACGCACATGCAAGCACCGTCCACTTTGCTTCGACTCGTTTTTCGAAATCACACTCATGCATCCTGTTATATCAGACATTTCTTTCCTCCTCATTATGATGAGCTTGTTCCGCAATTCGACGGATTTCTCTTTGCAATGTTCCCATCATTAATACCAACTAATGCTACTTTCCATGGATTTCCATCCAATAAAATTAATTAATGTTGTAAATGAAACATGAGAAAGTCGGCTCAAATCATTTACTGAACCATTGCAAGTGTTGGTGCCACGCGATTTCGATTCTACTTTTCCATGTAGTCTGATGTTCAAGTTGGGATTGCTCTAAACGGAAGCTGTGTAATTGGTGCGGGGCATCTCATGTAATAATAGTAATAATAATTCGGCTTTATTCGGGCGAGATTGAGACTGCGGAATTCCCTTCTTCCATCTAACCCACCGTCAAATACATTCAATGAAAATATAATTATAATTGAGTGCTAAATAATATAAAAAAGATCTAGATAATGTACAGAAAATTATAAATGCATAATTATATTACAGTGTCATTTTGATAGGATAATTGAAGCTATAACCCAGTAATGACCGTTATGTAGAATTGACGTTCATTTTTCCCAAAAAAACGAATACGATATTCACTTATCTCTTAGGACAGAGCGGAAAAAATAGAGAAAATAGAGCTGAAAAAGAAATCGCAGAATTGCATATCCGATAACCATGGAGATGTGGCGTGGCATAAGAATTCTGTAAGTACATTAAACTAATAGAGCAAATTACTCCCAATACATCTACAAAAAATGAGCACCAATGAAATTATAGGAAAACAAATCTTTTACACTCTCAAGGCATAAATCTCTGAATGAGAACTTCTCACTATGTTCTCGTGACTGGAAATTGACACCAGAAGCGATTATTAATATAAGGAATCATTTTTCTCTCGAACACAATTATAGACCACAATAAGAGACACAATTTAAAACAAATCTACGAATAATTATTCTCGTGGCTGTAGATCTAACACCATCTGCGACGCACCCTCGTAGTGGCCCTGAAGGTCAGATGTAGATGCAGATGTGATTCCCCGAGGACAGATCTCTAAGAATATTAGGATAATTACTAGATTTCTCGAAAAAAAATACTTTAAGGAGAAGAGCCGAATGGAGCGGCAAATGGAAGACAAAATCACAATTAATGGGTAGACCTGTTGAGGGAAACCAGGACTGGAACACGTCAAAAATATAATGAGATACGTAATAAGTAGTAAGTTACAACAAATAAGGCTAATTGGGAAAAGTACGGATTGGTGAGCTGTAGAAAATCAATGCTCAAATTTATTGAATTGACGGAAACGAAATCATACCCTCAATGACAGGGTACGTCCGATGACCGTCAACTAAGAGCAGGAGCTGTAAATTGACAAGTTTTCAAAACTTTTGTGAACTTGAACGATACGTCGAATCCCAACTGCATGGAAATCGGAATAGGAGCATCGAGAAGTATTGAATTTAAGAAAAAGTTACTTTCCCATTCTTTGGGTAGTTACTAATTGAGACGTCTTATTTAATCCCTAGGGTTAAACGTTTCCAGTGATTGCCTCTGAGGTTTGCAGCCTGACTGCTTGGGCACCCGCAGAGTAGAACCGGACGGGCAAACAAAGAGCATACTATATTTCGAATGATTTATAAGGCATTAATGCTGCCGACAGCTTTGAGGAGAAGAGTGTTGGAAAATGAAAGAACGGGAATGGAAACTTGCTTAATTTTGTGGCAGTGACCACGTAGCGTTATTACAGTAGATATATTAAGGTTTAGCACGGCAGGCCCGGACTTCCCTCTCCCGCTTGGTCCATCTAAAGGCCGCATGTGAATGTTTCAAAATCTTTAAACTGGATTATGTTGATTTCAGTCCACTCTCGACATAATGGAAGAATTTAGAATCACACGCAAGTTGAGGTGGTATAAGTATTTTATTGAAGCAAAGGAGGATGGCACACGTGTTGGTTATGTAACGCTAGCCGCTCTTATACGTCACCTCGGATAACACTTCAGCGTCAAGGAGAATCTCATCAGTGCCCGGGGAATAAAAAAATAGCATCATTGAACAAATTGAGTAGTTTAATGGATTGATGTGGTAGAATTCGAATATAATAAAAAACGGAGAGTAACAATTTTCCACTAAATAAGTTTAACTGAAACTTATTAAGTGGAAAATTGCTACTATTCGTTCGAGATGAAGAATGAAGTTATCAATATTGGTGGAAAATATCAGCAGAATTGACCTCATACTGCATCTGTGACCCGTTTGTATCCCAGCTCATTAAATATTGCACGGCCGCATATTTGTTTTTTCGAGAACTTAGGTGAGGTTGACTTGAGAAAAGAGTGACCCTTATTATTATGATCATCATTGTAATACGCAAAATATTAGCGGTAAATTGAAAAAATACAAAGGTTTCACGGAAAAAAACCATTGGATTTGTTGAAAAACAAGCCTCGTGTATTACTTATCTGACTGATAACTCCATTCAATATATTTTGGTGAGGACAAAAAGTTTCCGACCAAAAGCTCTCTCATGTGTAGACACACCAGCAGCGAAAATCTAATCTCGACTAAGGTTAGGCTTCCGACGCAAATGGCGCAATCAGAATTGTTCTTTCAACACGCATTTTTCGGGAATCCAAAAAAAATGTTAGACTTTTGACTTGTTTGTCCGCCCGAAGATGAAGCGTCAACAAAAGTATATCTCAACTCGTCTCAATGTCTCCACATTTCCGAAGCTTTATTTTGTACCTTTCTGCCGAGAGATCGTCCTCTGATTCATACGTTCGGAATGCATTTTGGAAAGCATTCCTCAAAAGTCAAAATCGTGGAACATCAAGGCCTACGAAGGATTCTTCAAAAGATTTTCGAGCCCAACTGGGCAACATTTGGCCATTCGCGAGACCGGAGGTCAGTCACTTATTTTGCACTTCGCGTTAGAATACGAATACGTACACGCCGCTGTCATTTATGTCACCCCATCAGTTTACCAGTATATATGTTTCCGTTAAAATATTTGAACCGCCAATATCGTTATTTAAATGTTATCCAGGCCTACCTCTAACACGAGTGCGAAGGAATTGCGACGAAAAAAAATGCCCGGTTAACTTGTTTCTTACGCTTATATCTCCCGAATCACCAACTGTCGCAAGTCAAGCCAACCAAGACATGAGCATCAGAACACGAGAAAATCTTGGCAAGCGCACCTACTTAGGTGTTTCTTGAATCAAGTGAAAACTCCAATTTTAAGGCTGATTAGGACGGAGTTTGTTTTCTCAAGAACTCTCTCATAGTGATACTAAAAACTACATTCACGTAAAAAAAACTTTCAGCGCGCGATATTAGAAGCTTCACATCAAGAAATTAGAAAAGGAGCAATATTAATGATAGAAATTCCATAAAAAATGTTAACCTCATGCACTGATGTTTAACGTTGGCGTGTTACGCTACAATATCGTCGTTGAAAAGGAAAATAATTTTTTCCAGCAAATTTTATTCTTGCGGCAAATCTTTGATGATCAAGCAAAGTGCGAACTGATGCAAAGTTTAACGATTTCCTGTAATATTTCCACAAACTACAATTGCCTCAAAATTTCGAAAAATACTGAATACAAAGGATGGAAACTGTCGCGTGATAATTTTCAATGAAGTCATCGCAATTTATCGATGATGCGTGATGCGTCGCGAGGATTTATTTTGTTGTTGAGCATCATCTTTATCCATAGAAGTAATTTAAAATGCAATGGCAATTAATATTTTTGTAAAATGACCCGTCAGGCAAAAGTAATGTTTTAGTAATATTTACTGTAAATCCATTTAAATATATTTTACGGAGTGAAACGTCTCACTTATAGGGTTTAAATATTTTCTCGTCATTATTCGCTCTCACTCAGCCACCCTGTGTGACTTAACTTACGGTAGCAGAAAAACGGAGGAATGAGTATGCCAATACGATGAATTAAGCGGAATAACAATAGGAGGCACTCATATATTGGGTACCTTCGTATTACAAAATCACCACCTTTCTCTTCGGTAATACAAGATATATCAGATGAAAGGATCAGGAGAACAAGGCGGCGGATAGAAAACAAAAATTCTCTTCCTGGCTTATAAAGTTACAGGCATATATTTTTTTGTCGGGTCCATGTGGTATTGGGCATGGACGGATGATGAACGGCTGGAAAGGGGGGGGAAGTGAAGGTTGACGAATGAATGCGCAAAAATGATGGAGATGGAGGTTATGTAAGGAAGACAAAGGGATACTAAGTGGCATATCAGGAAACTCATGAAAATTTGTATTTATTACTGCATTTATCAGCCGAGGGAACGAGACAGGAATGCAGACATCTGGAGTTCTCTTTTGTATTCTCTCCTTCCACCGTCTAATGCATATGGAAACTTCTTTTGGCGTTTGGTTCGTCAAATCTGGTCCAAATCTGATGAGCACGCTCATTTCATTAGTGTTAAAAAACAAAAGGAAGATTATTTTAAAAAAATGTTACGGTGCTATATTAATTACGATTGTACATCGAGATTAATTTTAATTATTATCTATGCATCATAAATAACCGGTAAAAACATAAAAGTTGGTCAAATCAACAGATGCTGTCCTCGTCTCTGAATGAGTTGGGTGAAATATGGAGTAATGGTCGTCGTTCACCAAGAAAAAAAGAACAAAACATTATAAATTACCAAAATTCAGAAAAATACTCAGAGAAAAGCAAAATAAATTGAAATCACATTAGCGGTAGCTATTGCCGCTGAAATTTCAGCATTCGACATAACAACCTTGGTCAATGTGAAAGAATTCTTTATGATGTGTTTCGTTTTTTACATATATTTGGTATTGAAAGAATAGAAAAAATGCATGCGCGAATAATTACAATTTTTTCCTCAATACTTTAAATCGAGTTATCTATATTCGAATTCATTTTTCCGCTCACAAATAATATTTTCAATTCTCAAAAGGCACGTCCTTGAATTCCTCGAAGCTGAATGTTTTTCACGTAACTTGTTCAATCCAAAGAGGTATATTGTGTGGAAAAGCCAACTCGCGGAAGATACCTGCTTCGACGGCGCGTGCTCTACGCACGATACAGAGTTGAAAATTGCGTGAAAAATCCAGTTTCGAAAAATTAAACCTAGAAACTTTTGGGTCAGGCCTACCTACGGTGGTGACGAAATGGGAGTCTCTTTGGTTGCCCAGGGGGACCTTGATAGCAACGGGTTTTTGGGGGACCCAGAATAAAATGGCCGACTTCCACAGTCTCTCATTAAGCATTCCATTTACTGTTCCTTTCGACGATTTTCCTGTTTCATAGCTCCGACCAGCGTCGTCGCCCTCCTACCCATTAGCTAGAGCTACGTTCCATGGCCTCCCACACCGAAAGCATTCCCAGTTGGCGCCGTTCGAAAATACAGACGCCGAGGCATCGCTATTTTTACGTTTCCTCCAAAATGTCCAAAGAGTGCCGAGGACAATGCGTATTAGATGGATACTATTCATAGGTACTGAGCAAGGGCCGTGCATTCCGTTTAGGGGATAAGTACGACTTCAACATTTTGAGCATTTTCCACCCTTCCTACCTAGCCGCGCGCAAAAAAAAAGACGGTAAGATTTTATTTCAGAAACAATCAGTTTTTTTCAAAGTTCAACACCGATTCAAAAACCGAACTTTCAGCTTTGATATCGTGGTCTAATCAACTTAACTGCGGTCACAATTCACGTATGGTTTCAGTTGAGAGGTCATAGAGTTTATTCCCATGATTGAATTCATACAGAGCAGCAAACAGTCGGGGATACATTAATGCAGCCCGGCATACATTTTAGAAGAAATCATGACGGAGATATTATTGGCTCGATTTAAATTTCTCACTCGCCTTGTTAAAAACGATGTGGCAACCTAGAAATGGGTGAACTATACGCGAGAGAAGAAATAATTACCGACGGCCTTCGATAATAATCTAAATTAAAAAAGAAAAGATCAATCAATTATGAAGCATTTCGAACAGTTACGATAGCCTAAAGACTCGTGCGTGCAAGGAAATGATAAATAAATCTACTGAAAAATCAAGGGGAACACTGAAGAGCATTTTATAGAGAACCGATTTGGATTTCGGAAATTATAGGAGCAAGATACTTTCTCGTTGGTCTCAGACTTAAGGTAGAGATGAAGATTTAGTATGACCAATTGAACTTATTGCGATCAAGGACAAGCAAAAAAAAACCTTATTGAACGTGTATGCGTGAAGAAAAAGTCTTTTAAAAGGCGGGCATAATTCAACGAGACTGAAAAGGAATTAATGCGCGAACTGCGGCGACAGAAAATCAATACATTTCTACTTATCGAGTAGGTGGCAGTAATAAGATGTGGTGAAAGCAGAGAAGCAACGAAAATAAAGGCCGTTTCATCTCATGAAATTCACTTTTAAACCGATGTGAGCCATCCACGGGCGATAGCAGCAGAAGAGAAAAGTTTAGCAAAGAGGGAAATGTGTGTCACACAAAAATGATGGAAGTAAAATTGATAGACAGAATAAGAATGAAGGCGTACTTTGAAGAGTGATTAAAGGGAGAAACCTCTTTAAAGTAGAGGATGAAGGAAAAACAAAGAACGAAGCTTTGAAGGAGAATAGTGCCATCGATCGGAAGCCTGTAGATTTTCTACCCTGAAGCTCCATTATTTACTGAATACAATAACTGAAGGAGATATTTAGAGTGAAAGATTTATAGGGAAGGGCAGATGATGAATTACGTGAAATAGGCTTCGAGAAATGTCATGGAAAGTAAATACGAATATCAAGAAATGAATGGTAGATAACATCAGATCAATATGGCCGTAAGGCCTCAACAAATCATTCCTCAGATTGATACTCAAGATGCACACCGAAGTTTCAAAAATAGCGAATCAGGGTTTTGGCCAAGGAAGGAAAATTGCATCATTTCAAATTTCCTAAATTTTCTTAAGATGCATGTACACAATCACTTGCAAAATCGGATCTCGTATCTGACGAGGCAAAAATATGTACTTAAGATTGTGTATGAACCATCATAGGGACGAAATAAGGAAGAATGGATGAGCTGAAGATGCAAGAGGTAGACAAGATCACTGCAAGGAACTGCTAAGGAACGAAGAAATAGAGAGTTTTCAATTATTTCTGGCTCAACTTTGTGGAAGTTCATGCTCATTGAATGAAGAACACAAAGTATTTTTCCACTGTCATAAAGAACAGTGGAAATAGTGGAAAAATACTTTGTGTTCTTCAGTCAATGAAGTGCAGAGTTGCTTTGGGCTGTAACACATGAATATTTTCGGATAATTACTACGTTAATAAAACGAATCAGGTTTTATATAATCTACTATGGAAGTAACTTTTAAATTGATATAAAGTTTTCATGTACACTGACAAAAAATGATACGGAATCAATAAATTTCATGAGAAATATCGCACGTAATAAAATCCTCACATTTCAATGCCTTGGAGGTGAGAACTGATATTCTAATGAAAAAGATTTATTCTAAAAGGTCATTTGAAAATTATTGAAAAGAGAAAACTTTTGAGCACAGTGCTTGGGAATTAACAAATCTAGAAAAAAGAAAGATAAGTAACAATTTAAAAAAGGCTGACATATGCACGTTAAACAGGAATATTGAAACTACCAGCGACTGGTTAGTGACTGGTGGTGGTTCTATCAGTGATAATAAAACGGGACGCAGTGTTTGAGTTATCTATGAGTGATTTGAATAGCAAAAGCCGAAAGAATAACAGAATATGTTGTTGCCAAAAATAAGCCCATAGTTATTTCCTAGAAAAAAATAATTCGGTGGTGAAGTGCTGATGGGCGCAATATTCAAGAATCGGAGTGTCCGTATTGTTATTGAGCTGCAATGTTACATGCAATTGAATTTTGAAAATCTCTATCCACCGACTCGAATAAAATTCAAATTAATAACCGGATAAAATGGCTATTAAGTACATATTTTTTCCTATAGTCTCTGTCATACTGTAAGTATTTCATGCACTGCGAAAAAATTATCAAAGGTCATATGGGATTCCAAATACTTTTCTACGTTTTCTTTTTGTAATGTATTTTATAAACCGCAAACCTTATACACCTTTCTGAACCCTCTTTGAATTCTAATCCCTACCAATATGAATGTAAATATTGGATGAAAATGAAAAGCTGAGATCAAAACGATTTCATAAATTAATACTATCGCAGCCACAAGTCCATACGAATGTTTACAGCTTGAAAACATCTAAATTAATAGGGAATTTAAAATGGAAAATGTCCATTTTCAATAACAATAAACTAAAAAATATAAAAGGAATCCACAAACTAACTCATAGCATTAACAAGTAATAGATATAAGGCCAGTAAGTTTAGACATAAAAAGAGAATATGACGTAGACAGGGATATCTTAGGACCAGGCATACTTGATGACGAAACAGAAAGGGCATCAAGGGAATTGAAATCAAATAAAACCGTGGTGATAGATAAAATCCCCACAGAGCTACTTCTGGGTCCAATAAAACATGTCAAGGAAGAATTTTCATGGAATATTTCCTAGATTTATGATCGAGGAACTTGGCCTGAAGATGTCGTCAAATCTGTGTTAGTTCCCATTCCAAAAAATATTAAATGCAGCCATATGTGAAGACTATACATAGAACAATATGGTTAATTTCGCACCCGGAAAAAGTGGTCCTTAGGACCATCAATAAGAGGATCAAGTGGATGGCAAAAGATTATTTCGGGAATGATAAGTTTGGATGCTGAAAGGAGAAAGGCACGCGTCATGCCATGGTTTTTTGGCCATTAATACAGAGGAGCATATAATAAAATACAAAGAAAGAAAGTTAAGAAAAGACTAGTGAAAACTGTGGCATGGAGTGTAGTGGTTTTGAACGGCTCGGAAACCTGTTCGCTGAAGCAAGACGACGGGCGTAGTTCGGAGTCTTTTGAGATATGGGTGTGGGGAAGGATGGCAAAGGTGAAATGGATTAAATCAAACAGTGTAACCCAAGACATGGTGAGAAAGGAAAGGCGTTGATCGGAGAAATCCAAAGGTGGTAGAAAAGATGGATGCAGAGCATTTTGATTGGCGATGGAATGTTGAAGACTGTGATAGAGGGTAGAAGGTTAGGCAAGCGTTTAAGGGGTTGGAAAAGGATAAGCGATAATGGATGGAGTGAAGATAGGTAAAATGTAAATGAATAGAATTTAAGAGCAGTTTATTGTGATGTGGGGGGTCAAGTCATGTCTCGCTATGCGGGCCTAATAAATGCAGAAGTGTACAGCCTTTGCCTAAATCCCCCCTTGAGCAGTACAATACGACATCAAAATAATAATAATAATTTTCTTCGTTGAACCAACTAAAAATAAAATTTTAAATTTAAATAAAAAATGGCAATCGCAAACAGTTTCTTCAATGGAAGTAATAAATAAACGCCTTTGACAAGTTTTACCAATTCTCGGCTGGTCTTGGCGAATTATTTTTTGGTGTGATGAATAAATTGAACGTGGCACACCTCATTACTAAACATTGCATGTGCAAACAAGGCGCAAAGGGGATTGGCAAATGGGCATCCCGTCGATCGGGATGCGTGCACGCATCTTGGCGATGATATATGCCACGGGGTACACGCCGATCATTTCGCAGTCCGCGTTCCCGCGAGAGGGGGAGCGAGGGAGGTTGGCCGCCCGCCGCCCATTGGCACCGCACCGCTTGCATTCCGTATGCGCTTCGGATTGTGCCCCTGCATGCGCTGCACTCCCCACTCGCCATCTCTCACGACCAACCCCCCCCCCCTCGGAGACGCCCCTCCCCATTGCTTCCTGTCCTTCTCTCCCCCCTTCGTTTCCCCCGTCCCATATCTTTTCATATCACTCGGTATGACGCGCGGATAATTTGTTCCCGGGTCCGTTCATTGTGGCCGTTGAAGGGTGTCCGGTCGGGGGCGGACGCATAGGGAGGGAGTGGTTCGTTTGACATCTGATGAGATGGCTCAGGGAGGAGGTGGGGGGAGGGAGTGAAGGGGTTGCGATGAGAAGGGGCACAAAAGGCTGAGGATGAGGAAACGGAAGAAACTCGAGGGCTAGATGACATTTTTGATGGCAGTCCGAGGGGAGGAGATGGGAAGAGGGGGCGAGGGGGACATGGCAAAAAAATATATCCGGTGGAATCCGTGGTGCCAGTGTGCACACGGTTGTATTGGGTATAGTGTGATTCGAAAGATTTAGGAAAGAGCACCACGCACCAGGAATATTGGTCGGAGAGTTCAGTTCGTTTGCAAGACACTTCTGGAAAGAGGCATAGATGCAATGCATAGATAAGAGAGTAAACTGTTCCATTCGAATGAAATAAAAGTTGCGTCGTGTTCATATTTAATGAAAAATATAGTAAATGTATATTGCACATGTGTTTGTATTGTATTGTATATGTATACATAATTACAGTATGCATTTGTTGATGGTTCGACTTAATAGAATCGATTCATTTTGAAAATAGTAACTTTTCTTAGTAATAAATACTTGGTAATAAATTTTCGGTGGAATCACAAAGTTACTATTTTTTCATTTCCAATATGTATAAGATTGTATATGCGTTGTACATGCATATGTATGTATGTATATTGTATTCTATATGTGAATGTACAGTGCATATGGGTTTGATACAATTTGTTGGAAGGTAAGGGGGCGAAGGATTGGAATCAGGATATTTTTAGTAATATGAGCTGCCTTATATCATACTAATTCCGGGAAGTTCATAGTTTTTCTTAACAAGGGGAATACAGCGAAGTCATTGGAGAGAGCACTTACCTGTATTTACTTGCTTCACGTATTTATTTACGTATTCATATCCTGAAATTCCTTCACTGGAAGTGTGATAGTATTGATATTTCGTCAGGACAATATCCCATATTAATACTTACTCGGAGGGTATCGTGCTTGGGTATGAAGTGCTCCTAGAAGAAGGATGGATGGCTAAACGGTCTTTCCTTCCTAGATGACGGTCTGCATACATACGGCAGATCTCTGTTCTTGTGAAATGCATAAGGGAAGAAATCATTAAAATACAAAGGCCGCGGATTTTAGCTTTTTTATTCTAAGTAGGTGTAATCTTATGATATACCACGATGAAAAAAACAACTACAAAATCTAAGCCGGCACTGTATTTTACAGTGGAAAGATGGAAAATATAAAAATTTTACAATATTGAGAAATTGTACTCAGTACACATATGGTCCCAAAATGGTCTCAGTCACAGGGAAAGCCTTGATGTGTGGATTTCCCTCGCCGTTGGGCTTAGTACTAGGAGAGCTCTGCCCTCACCTATCAAACCAACCTTCAGGTTCATAAGTGTGGTGGTTGGTGGATGGCCGACAGCAGCTCCTTTAATCACATGTAATGCTTGGAGATAATTTCATTAAGATTATTTTCTAGCCCTCGCACCCATTTCGCATTGGATTAATTGCTGCCCAGCGCCACCAATCCAGTCGCGTCGACCAAGTTCGACCAAGGTCAGCTCGGTCACTCGGTCCTCACGGAAAAATCTGACGAAGAGCAAACCATGACAAAAAAGCGGCTCAGGTAACTCGAGTTAGTTTACGAGTACTAGGAACACAGAGTGAAAAAGCAAGATCTTCTCTTTCCCTTGGTAAGCTAGAACACCCGGATAAAACGACAAAGATAGACTCTAATACTATATACGAGGGTCATCCGGAAAGTAGTACCCGTTCGTGCCGCATGAAGTGCTGACGACGCGAGTAGCCGCTGGACGAGGTCAGATAGCTTCAGTGGCTTGTCTGCCTTCTCTGAGCCAAGTTGCGTGACGCTAGCATTGCCTGTGTTGTTTCTGTGATTGTTTACAATGTTTAAAAAAATTGAGAACGCCGCCAGTTGTGAAGTGAGGGCAGTGATTAAATTCCTCAATGCAAGAAACGTTCGCCCATGTGATATTCATTGCCAATTAAAGGAGGTGTATGGAGACAATGTAATGGACGAGTCGTCTGTTCGGCGGTGGTGTCGCAACTTCAACATGGGGAGGGGGAACACACACGACGATGAGCGTTCGGAGAGACCGTCTGTCATTACAGACCAACTGGTGAGCTCAGTTGACGAATTCGTGAGGAACGATCGGCGCGTCACAATTGATGACATCTGTGAGCATTTTCCTAATGTTTCTCGAACAATTGTTCATGAAATTGTTAAACACCATCTGCATTATGCAAAAATTTGTGCAAGATGGGTCCCTCGCGTATCTCAATGAGCTGGCGGCGAAGGACTATGCAGCAGGAATACAGAAACTTGTCACACGTTATGACAAATGCCTTAATTTGCTTGGAGATTATGTTGAGAAGTAGTTTAAAGTATCCTCTTTCAAATAAAATTTTTTATGTTTGTTAATATTTACTTTTGTGTCTTTATTTCACGAACGGGTACTACTTTCCGGATGACCCTCGTGTGTGTGTGTGTATATATATATATATATATATATATATATATATATATATATATATATATATATATATATATATATATATATATATATATATGATTTTAACTTTTGCTTCTCTCGTAAAGTTCGGGATCAGAGCAAAACCAAGGAGTAGGCGTCACAACAATTTTGAAAAACCTACGCGTCACCCACCACCTATTCCACTAGAACTTCATGATGTCCAAAAAAAAATATGTTTAATAATTAAACCATGGTGTCACAATAGCGCCTTCTGCTTACCCTGGGAGTGGTTTTCAGGGTTTCCGGCAGATTTTGATCTATTTTGAGCGGTATTCATAAAACCTTATGGCATACTATCGTACCATTGCAGGATTAAATAAATTCTCCCCAAGAATGGTTTAAAAGTTAAATTAACCTTAAGTTAAAGACTTTTATAAATGTTCGTTCGCAGGTTTCCGCGGCGATGAGTAGGTGATTTCCACATTTTTGCGGACGCAGCCCGAAAAATGTGGAAATCACTTATAAATGGTGCGATAAAAATATAAAAAAATGGAAAACATAAGAACATGCGGTGATTCATAAGCTTCTAGGAGAAAACTCCATTATAACATCCAGCAGTAGTAGGTACACACGCATGTATTTCCCAATCCAATACGGGTTGCAGCCGACTAAGGAGTATACATATTAACTCTACATTCTTGAGGAGATTCACCAGTAATTATGATGCATACACGTACTAGGGCAAATCTCTCAATTTACATTCTTAATAGAGACACTTGGAAAGATAATACGGAGAAAATTATTAGTTGTGCAAAACAATTTCATTCATGCTGCTTCATGTAGCTCTCTTTTAGCGTAGTCAAAGCAGAAGCCTCCACAGCAAAGTGTTCTTTAGCTGTTCCATCAAGAGTTCCTGTAAATTAGTTACGTAAGCAAAATATATCAGACGATCCAATACTTTGCGATCCCATTTCTTATATCATATGCGATCCCCAATTCTGTGCCCATTTATAGAATCATACAACATAGAAACAGTAAAAAATCATTTTAAAAAATACGTAGAAAAACTTGATTATTTGTAAAAGCCCGAAGGAGAAGGGAATTAGTTCTAAAAGTGAAGACTGTGCTCGTTTGAAATTCAAAACACCAAGCCTAAGTGTTTTCATTTTTAAACTTCATTATTTCCTTCAACTCCGACAAATTATTTTGGCAAATTTTCTTCTCTATTTTTCTACAAAATCTCCTTTGAGGTTGATAAACGTACATTTCCAAGCCGGTAAAAAGGTAGAATTTAGGATAGGACTCCGGAACTTGGGGATACCTAATGGTTTTATACTTTAATTTATGCAATATTTACTTACCTCTATTGAAGTGCTTTCCCATCGGCAGAATATTGTTCATTATTATGATTTCAGCAGCAATGACAACGCTCTCACATCATCAAAGAAGTTTTTAATGGAGTTTAGACCCTATCGCTGACAAAAGGTTTAGTTGCGCAGACCTGTAATTCAAAACGAGTACAATGGCGGTCACTCGAGATACAGAATCAAACGAATATGTCCTTAGGCATGGAACTTCTTTGAAATATTAAGTATATGCAGTGGAGTGAAATATCACCATTTCCGAAATTCCTATTTGCATAGGGTTTTGTATTCAGAGTTGGTTTCGTTTTCGTAACAATCATTTAGCTTCCAATAAGGTCAATAAGTATTGTGTAACAAGAAAAAAGTCATAAAGACAGAAGTGATGGAAGCAAATGGAAAATTGTGGTCGATTGAAATGATGTATTCTGTAGCTTACCGCAGTTCAAATAAGTATATACGTTAGTCGTTGAATAGTCTTAGGAAAAAATTTAAAAATTAATTATTTTGAATCATGTTTTAATTTTTTTTACAAAATCTCCTTTTTGCTCGACATACTTTTACCAGCATTTTTCCAACATTTTTAAACCGTCCAAAATGTAGGATTTCGGAAGGTCCTCGAAATAGGTATCTGAGCTGGCGATTACCTCCTCGTTCGACATGAATCGTTTACCACCGAGCCATTTTTTCAAGTATGTAAATTTTACAAAAAGTCACTGAGGGCCAGTGATCTGATCGATACAGTGGATGTTGTAGCGATGCGAACTTTATTTCCATAATCTTGGTCATCAAAACTGCGCATGTGTGCATCCGTGCATTGTCTTGATGGAAGATATTTTTTTCTTAACCAAATGAGGAAATCTTTCTTGATTTCTTCGCTTAACCGCTGCAATAACGACGCATAATATTCTCCCTCCAGTTATTATTTGTCCTTTTATAAAATTCAAAACTCAAAATTTCAATTTGAATTTGTGAATCTTAATCTACAGTTACATAATGTGGGTCGCGGTAGTCCAGTGGGTAGACGTTGGACTGCTGATCGGAAGGTCCCGGGTTCGATTCCGGGGCAAGGCACTCGGGGCACCTGCAGCTCCACCCAAGCTAAAGTGATTTTTCGGGTAACAGGTCTTCCTGGGAAACCATAACCGGCACAGGAAAAGGAACTGGCCCCCCTACCCTGATGTGTGAATTTTCACACGCCGTATAGGGCTTAGTACTGGGGGAACTCTACCATCACCTACTAAACCGACCTTCGGGTTGATTACTGTGTTTATGGTTTTATGTTAATCCATATTATATTAAAATTTGCACGCGATAACTTGCGATAAATATTTTTTAACTTGGTTGGAAGTTTCCCCTTTCTCCATGTACTTTATTTGCCAACCATTTGTGGCTACGAAGCAGCATCATCGTGGTTTTCACAAGTAACATCCAAGCAAAATTTTTGTCGACATATTTTCAAAATAACTATCACCTCTGTCTCCTGTCTCACCCTTTCAGACAGAAGCATGTGTTGTTTAGTTAGCATTAATCTGAAAACATCCATGTTATGGCCTTTGAAATGTGATCATTAACATGAAAATGACAACAAGGACAGTCACAAACACTCAAGAACTAGTGGAGGAAGCAACTTAGGCGGGAATCGAACTCGAACGACCTCTAGCAGGCGAGGACGATACGCCGCCTCCGTCCATAAGGACCGGCTGCCAGCATTTGAAAACCGGGACCAGCAGTATGAAGAAAAATGTCCGAAAACTAGGAAAGCCCTGGCAAGAAGTAAAGACCGTTTCAGACAAATATGAGGTTCATAACCTGCGAAGTCCACAATTGAAGAAAATACAGGTACCTGTAAATACGAACACCACGCAAAATTAAATACACATGCGGAAAATGTTGTTATGAAATCAACGGTTGAGTAAAAAAACTAAGGAAAACTGGAGACGGGGAAGAAAGAGAAGAGTGCAAGAGAGACCAGCCTCACCCAAATGGTGACCGTGATTCTAAATTTGCATCATGCACTGAAACCGCTCATAAACGCCTCGACAGCGTGAGGCTCTATCTTACTCTCCCCCAAGGCTTCCTTCCTCTCGCATTCTAGTCTTCATCTTTCGAAGGAAAGTATCGAAGGTTTTGAAAAAAAAACTTTCGATGTGCCTTAAAATTCACAACCGGTCGACTCTCTCGATTCCACGCCACACGGGCATGGAGGTGCGAAGGCGAGAAAGATCGTCGACTTCTCTCGCGGGAGAGGATGGTGGAACCTGGAGGGGGGTGGGGAGAAACCGGGGGAGGGAGAGGAGAATTCCATTCGCGACACCACCGCCGAATGTTTGCCGAGATGATGGGGGTAGAGGGAGCGGGGGGTTGCGGTGGAGGGTGCGGCGTTAGGGAGGAAAACAGGGGAAGGGGGACAGAGGGCGAGCTTGGCCGGGGAGGGAGGGAGGAGGTCAACGGGCGCGGAATATAGGAAGAGCGAGGGAGAGATGATGATTAACATTGGCCGACGGGGCCGAGAGGCGAGAGAAAATTGCGCAATCGGAGGGAGGAGAGCAGTAGGGGAGGGAGTTGAGAAACCGGAGGAGAGGAGGGAGCGTGGGGGGGGGGGAGATTCGGCGAAGGCGGTCGGTTCCAGAGAAAATGTGAGACCCGACTATCTACTTCGCTCGCGGAAATTCGGGGCCGAGCGAGCAGGTCGTTGCTTGCATGCATGGCAGGTGAGGATTTTTTGTCAGACTTGCAGACTTGTCAGATCTCCGATAGGATTTCATTCCGAAATCCACATTTCACAGCGATCAAATTGCTAGCTGTGAAAACTCCGCGGGTAAAGAGAGAGAGAGATCCATAATTAGAAAGAAAATAATATCTCCTAGCGGACATCTGCCGATGCTTTCAAATCAATAGTAGCGGGATTAATTTTCTAGAATATAATCGAAAACTCGTACCTTTCTGGGAGTTTGTGAATGCTGTCGGAAAGTAACTGGCTAGCGCTCAAATCGCGGCCTATACTTCTTAATTGAATTTGTTTCGGAAGAGAAATAAGAATGATTTACCCGCAGTCTGATTCATAATATCGAGTAAGCCTAGAAAAATGGGGGAATTCATCCTACTACATCCACCAAAGGCCCCTCGGATCTAACGCAGGTCGCCGCAAAGTCTTCCGGCCTTCAGCATTCGATAACCGCAGTCAAATGTTTCCATTTTTCTAGCCTCACCGCGAGGGTGACTTTTTTTGACGTGATGCCGAACCTGGCGAAGTGTTGGGACCCGGGCACTTGGCATAGCTCTCCGGAAAACTTGCCACCAGACGAGCTGTCTTCTTGCTAAGTTGGTCGAATTAATTTAACTCAAAGGAAAAGAAATTCGAGAGATTAGAAATACAAAGCATCTTCGAAATGTACGAGGGTCATCCGGAAAGTAGTACCCGTTCGTGCCGCATGAAGTGCTGACGACGCGAGTAGCCGCTGGACGAGGTCAGATAGCTTCAGTGGCTTGTCTGCCTTCTCTGAGCCAAGTTGCGTGACGCTAGCATTGCCTGTGTTGTTTCTGTGATTGTTTACAATGTTTAAAAAAATTGAGAACGCCGCCAGTTGTGAAGTGAGGGCAGTGATTAAATTCCTCAATGCAAGAAACGTTCGCCCATGTGATATTCATCGCCAATTAAAGGAGGTGTATGGAGACAATGTAATGGACGAGTCGTCTGTTCGGCGGTGGTGTCGCAACTTCAACATGGGGAGGGGGAACACACACGACGATGAGCGTTCGGGGAGACCGTCTGTCATTACAGACCAACTGGTGAGCTCAGTTGACGAATTCGTGAGGAACGATCGGCGCGTCACAATTGATGACATCTGTGAGCATTTTCCCAATGTTTCTCGAACAATTGTTCATGAAATTGTTAAACACCATCTGCATTATGCAAAAATTTGTGCAAGATGGGTCCCTCGCGTATCTCAATGAGCTGGCGGCGAAGGACTATGCAGCAGGAATACAGAAACTTGTCACACGTTATGACAAATGCCTTAATTTGCTTGGAGATTATGTTGAGAAGTAGTTTAAAGTATCCTCTTTCAAATAAATTTTTTTATGTTTGTTAATATTTACTTTTGTGTCTTTATTTCACGAACGGGTACTACTTTCCGGATGACCCTCGTACCATTTGAATGTAGAAATCTTCGACATGTCCATTTCAGATAAGGGTTTCGCTTCGGGAAAATTGCTTGCCATAAAGTCGCCTCTTTATTCCCCGAAATCTCACACAATTGCGCTTGAGGGTAAGGAGATAAGGGAAATGAAGCCAACGAAATGATGGCTCATAGTGCCTCACTCAACACATGACGCATTTGAGAGGTTTGTCCCTCGTAACCAATATGCCCAAGATAAGAACAAAGGGCGCTCAGAGAGTGCAGTTGGCCATAGCTTAGTCATTTCTTACAACGAAATATCTAGGCAATACAAAAAATCATATATGCGTAGGTAAAATTTTCTTCGCCTTCAACCTCCATTTCTACCACATTTCGCTTTCCGAAAATTTTTTCCCTCTTCACTTCCACCTTCCAACACTCATTCCATTCCTCACACCTTATTTCCACTTTTTCTACATTATGTCTATGTATCTATCCAAGATCCTTCGCCTGAAACATTCATGTCGCACATCTTTGAAGTCTTTCTTAAAATCACTGTCTTCGTCCCTCATCATCCAATCTAAAATCTTGGGAACACTCAATTTAAAATATCCAAATATGGGGAGGAATGGTCGATTACGTCTTTACCAATATGAAGGAACGCGTCTCATAAAAGAATGAAGAAGCTAATATTCCGGAGTAAACATTTTAAAATGTATTCTGATTCGAAAACAACCTAATTTTAGACGTTCACATCCGATTATTCAACAAGAATGTAATATTAAAGGCGATTACAAACTTCAAATTCCTGGTTAGAGAAAACTCGCCCAGACAGGCATTAAATCCGCGACCTCTGGAGTGGCAGGCGAGGATGTTACTCCGCTGTCACCGGGGCCGGCGTAAATAATGGAATAAAGATTAAAAATCTACATCTACTTAATAACCCGCAAGCCGCCGCAATGGCGTGTGGCGGGGGTTGTTAGGACACCACCCATTATTAAGATAGAAAAAAACCGCATGCAGGAGTCACAAATTAATGCAGTCCACAGGCAAAACATGGTATACATTCATGCAAGAACAATTACACCCTGCACGCATGCAAACACAAACTACCAGCTGATGTATACATGCACCTGCAAATGTACCTGATATCTTTGCAATGTTTAATTTTGTTCCGACTAGTGCATTAAATGTTTTTAATATTTCTAAAGTGACTTAGTTTTTTGCTATTATGATTTCTGATTGTTCGGGGAAAGAATGAGTGTTTGTATCCATCTGTACTGGAATCTATCTCCCCTATTTAATCTTTGTGGTCAAAAATCATGGTAATTAGCCCTATAAAAGCAGGGAACCATGTGCGAGATTTCTGGCGTTAGGAGAATCCGATAGAACAATAATTAATCAGCAAAATCAGCAAAAATTCAATTGACATGTAAGACAATATTGGGATAAGAGCGACAAGAAAGCGCATGGGGAAGGAGGGTTCCGACCGAACTAAGAATTGAGGTGAAATTAAAATGTAATGCGTAAACATAATTCTAAGTAATAAAAAAATTATTCTTTTTCTTCTATAGTTTTCTTTTTAAGGTACATTTAACTTTCTCGTAACATTTTTTCAGCATGTTAATGCTTCAAAGTCGTTTTCCCTTTACCTTGGATATAACGGGTTGGTAATTGTGAAGTAGTTTCTTCCAGAATCTGTGACTCAGACGCCACGTCAGGCAGAGATTATCAGCGTGAGTTGGCATCTTAGTCGCAGGATGACACTAAGTTAGGCTTGATGAATTTTGATCGGTAGATAAAGAGAGGAATGCTATTACATACATAGAACAGAAATAAACTAGAATTTAGTCATCAAAAGAACGCTTTAAATCTTTTTCATCAATAAGGTAGTAGAGTAGTAGGACTTATATTATATTAGTAATTATATCTTCATCTGCTGAATGCGATGCAAGCCGCGCAGCAAAGGGGGTGGGGGGGGGTGGTTAGGCACCTGCCATTTTTTCACGACAATTTATGCTCACACATTTGTACCAAGATTAGCTCATAGCTCATATATATATATATATATATATATATATATATATATATATATATATATATATATAATTTATATACATAAATATATATTATATATATGTATATTGTATATATATACATACATATATAAGCTCGTGTAAATACGAGGTATGCCCAGAAAATATCTTTGCCATGCAATATTTTGAGAAAAATTGCCTACCTAGCCTTAGTCCCCGTCGAAGTACTCTCCTTAGGATCTCACATACTAATCCCAACGTCTCTTCCACTTTTCAAAACAATCGACCAAGTTCTTTTTCTGTATGGTCATCAGCTGCTTCGTCGCATTCTCTTTTATCTCGCCAACGTCCAGAATTTCGTGCTGCAGTTGCAGGGGACTAGTTCTAACCCGCAAACGATGACCCAGGTTTTCTGAAAAAGGTCATAGCTGGAGATGAGTCATGAGCCTACAGCTATGACCCCGAAACAGAAGCCCAGTCTCCCAGCTGTCGGTCGGCAAGATGAGATGTACACGTATGCCAACATAAGTGTATAACACAAAAATTGACAAAATCATAGAATGTTTACACATGTATTCAATTGAATATATTCGTGTGCTTGCTTGTAATATTAACTAATTTATTTGGGGCTCACCGGCAATATTCCTCTGGTATGTGTACACTACGAATGGTTTCTTGTCAATGTAACACCAGTGTTTTATCTCTTCTTAAATACTTAATTCAGACATGTTAATGCCAATTTGATAATTTCCGTTTTGATTTTCTTTCCTTTTACGCCAAACTTCATTGCCTTACGTTTTCTGTTATTTAATTCTAAACCCACAATTCCTTACAACACTACGATATCTGACCTAAATCGTTGGAGAGTAGCACGCTATCTTCTGGAGTCTATATTTCCTCTATTAATCATTGTGCTGTCTGCCAATAATCTAAGATTGCTGCTAACATCGTATCTTAGGTCGTTAATGTGTAACAAGGAGAGTAGGGACGCACAAACACTTCTCTTAGGCGCTCCTTAAATTGTCTGCCTCGATGAAACTCTACCCGTCGAAGACTGCGTTTTGTTTGTGGTTTGATAAAAAGTCAGTTATGCAGTTAGTTACATTCCCATTAATAACTTAAAAACTTAGCTTGTTCAATAATTTTTCGCGAGTGACCTTGTCGAAGCATTTATTGAAATCTAAAAATGCAGCATTCACTTGGGTATTTTTCCTTACCCCGATTTCAGGATATTTGCATGAATACATATATTCATGTACAATCGCAGGATGACTCAAACATGGTGATGAATATTCCTGAACATACATTATCTTAATATTGTTTTCATGTTTATATGTCACGAAAGATGTTGAAGAATTTTATATCGACAATCTAATTCAATAATCTGGCATATATTAATGGATGTGGGTCACAGTAGTCCAGGGTTAGTACGTTGGAATACTGACCGGAGGGCCCAGGTTCGATTCCCGGGCAAGCCTTTCTGAGAACCTGCAGCTCAACCCAAGCTATGTGGTTTTTCGGACTTTCCTTAAAAACCAAAACTGGCACAGGGAAAGGAACTGGCCCCCCAACCCTGGTGTGTTGATTTCACACGCCGTCGGGCTTAGTACTAGCTGAACTCTATCATCACCTACCAAACCAAACTCCGGATTGATTATGGTTATTTTATATTAATAATTAACTAAAAAACCATTGCCAACTTTAGAATTAAGCTGCCTGATTTCAGCAGATGCATCTGTTATTTGAAGGAGATGCAGATAGAGGAGATATGTAATTCTGATACCTACGAACTGAGACCAGTTTTCGGAAAGAGATGGTCGACCCAATGAGTAAAGCACACCCAAAAGCCTTTAAATTTATATATACCCGATTCGCCCTTGAACAAATCGCTCACTAGCAACGTGCTATCCATTAGAGAGCTGCGCTGCGGATACTACGAATTGGATGCTGAAATTAAGCATTTGATTGAGTGATAGGCCAACGATCAGGTCACTTTCATGATTTACCGACTCTAATTACAGCATTTTCCCTAAAAAGGTGAAAGCAAATCCATTTATTGATGAAACATTTGAAATCCAATATTTTGTGAAGTCATTTTCGGATTATTTTATTATTGAACTTTCCAGTCTCATTTGCATCAGTGTAAATCCTTGCTTGCAAAACTGTAACTAGGTGAATGTGCAGACGCTTGGTGTGTTCCGTATATTAGTTTACCAACCCTAGGAACGCAAGGAGGTATTTTCAGAATTACATAAAGGAAATGGAACAAACAATAAGCAGGTAAACCACCTTCTGGCACATTAAAGTGTGCTATTGGATTTCTGGTTGACACAATGAATGCCGTCCGTGGGTACTCGCTGTCTCACAATCGCCCACGGCGTTCCTGACTCCTCAAGACAGCGTCCACGACGACACCACACCGGATTCGTCCACCCCATCCAACCCTCACCTTAGCACCCACCCACGCACACCCCCACCTGCAACCCGAGCAGGTCCTCATCACTAACTATTCCGACCTCACAGATCCACGGGCATCCCTCCTCCGTCAAGGACGCGGGAAAAAGGGCGATACTTGGGGCGGATGATCGGGAGGAGGTTGGGCCCACAAGTTGGACCCCCACACCACGCCAACCCCTGTCCGCCTCCGAAAAATGCAGCCGGGCGGGATCTGGTAAAACGGGTTCGGCCACCCTTGTCGGAAAAACCCCCCTCCCTACCTCCACGCCCCCCTCTCTCACTCCCATTCCCGAAACGATCCCGGAGGCCCCTGACGTGTCTTTCCCACTCCCCGGCTCTTCATCCCCCTCCTCGACCGCCGCCGCCACCACCCCCTTCGAGTGGCCAAGCCTTCCTGCCCTCCCCTCGACCTAAGTCCTGCCCCCTCTCCGAAGAGGCGCGGAGCATCATCCCAAGGAGGAGCAGGGAGGAGCGGAGGGGGAGAGGGGAGTCGCGGGGGACAGAGAAGTCGGGATGAAGGAGTTAAGGCAGGGGAGGGAGCGGTTTGTGGTCGTACACGGCCTCAACTCACCCTCACCGCCGCACTTCCACGTTTTCTAAGGGACGTATGAAAAAGGCATCGCGGGTGCAGGGTCATTCCTCCGAGAATCATCGACGAAACGATTCCGCTGTGAATTAGCCGGGAATTGCGCTTCCTCTCCTCCTCATTCTCCCCCCCCCCCCACCATTCCGCGCAATGTCCTCAAATCCCAAGCTTCAGAAGCTTCAGCGACACGTAAACTATTTTTTATCAAGAGCTCAACAAGAGGGAACAATTTGAGCCCCCTATTACGTTGATAGGAGGAACCACAACAAGACTTCCAGGGAAACTGACTCCCGAGCAGAGCGATTATAGGCCTACTTTACCCTGACAAATTCTTTCTGGTCTGGACCACAATAGCAGGGATCATCGTATTTAGCAATTCGAACTTTCCAAAAATAGCACTAAACGAAAGACTGATAATCAGCCGTTCCTCTAATTATTATTGCCTTATGACCTAACACCCTCTGCCACACGCTCTCGTTACGACTTACAGGGTAACATAGGTATCCTGCCAGTTATGTAGCTAGAAAACTTAAAAAATGTGTTCCTATCGATTCCGATTATACTTATTAATGGCATGAACTCGAAAGAGGTTGATGAGACTTCCGGCGTGCACACACGGAGGAAGGGCACCACCTCTTCCTTTATGCACAGATTGCCGAAATGGATTCTTACGGAAAAACAGATCATAGCAGCGGAAGGGCCACGGAAAGGGATCACAAGTCACGTATTTGACGGCTTTGTTTTCAAGCGAGACAATGTTTGAAAAATGTAAAATGAGGAACAATTTAATTTACAGGTAGTTTTACTTTAAACCTTTTTCATGGGTCATACATATCTGACGGGAATCCAGATACTTCTTAGGTAACATGGATTCACCGGACGGTATGTATCATACGAAATTATAAGTAAAGGAGAGATGCTTCAAGAGACGCTTCGAATTTCTTAGGGATAGGAAAGGCAAAACATGGGAAACAAATACATTTTAGTAATATTATGACTATGCCAAGTATCAGAAAATCAATGCACAGAAAAATACTATGCGAGGAATAGTATATGTATTACTAATAGAAAAACAGCTGCATTTGTCATAAGAAGGGATAGAATTGAGTGTTGTGATACCTCGATGTAAGAGCTCCTCAATATACGAATTATTCGAGACTATTATTATTCTTTATACTCCGTTTTCGCCTCTTGACACGAACTAATTCTCGAGGCATGAGCAAGATGGTGGGGTGGTTTCACTACTGGCTTCCCATCCAGAGGCCCCAGGTTCGAATCCCGGCGGCGTCGAATATTTTTCAGGGGTATCTCGATCCCTACTTGAGATGCTTTGTGGAGGGCACTTTGATTGAGTGCGCCGTCCGTCGGATGGGATGTTAAGCTGCGGACCCCTTCGCGCCTTTCATTAAAAATAGGCTAATGCCGACGTCGGGTTTCTCTCCACCCTTCATCCCTTCTATGCCTATTATTTTATCCCGGTGGTAGACTACCAATATGAATTAGAGTCATAATAATCAAATAAGTAAAGCAAGAAAACTCAGGTGCCCAGTACCTATCTATGCATCTAAATCTTGCCTGCTCTCTTCGGGAATCAAGGGACTCCCAAACTAATTCCTCCGACTACCCCATCACGCTTACTCGATTTTCGTTTCAATATTTTGAAAACATAGCGGATTTTCTCTGAACATTTTCCTATACTTGAACTGAAGTTTTTTCCTACGAGTCCCAGGTACTTTCCGCGTATTGTAATGTGGCATAACTAATATGGAGGAGTATCTCTCTCTTACCTTTTCATTAAATTTTCATCTACATCTACATAATCCGGCGCAAGGGCGTGTAGTGGAGGGTGTTAGATCACCACCCGAAAATTTTCCTACAACCCGGCCAACCTAGCTTCTTTAAGACGGACTCGTACATCCTTCTCATATGAATACCCCGTGAAAGGTTTGATGTCGGTGTAACACCTATGTAGGCCTTCTAAAATACTAATTCGGAGCCCGTCTATTTTATAATGAGCGTCTTGTTTATATCCGCATATTCGCTATTATGATGTTATCAAGTATTCGCGACCAGAATGCCCTCATGCGCCAATGGTTGTCCCGCACGTGTACCTGGTCTTCTGCTTGCTGTGGCCAGAATTAAGCTGTCTTTAGGAATGGTATTTAACGATCCATTATGCAATAAAACACTTTTAAAATAAATACCGTTCACAAATTTATATGCATACATACGATACACCGCATGACTATGCGAACTGGACGAGATGACCATGTCTTAAGTATCGTTGTTACCACCGATAAAAAAAATACCTGGAATATGGTCTTGTTTTTTAATTTGAAAAATGTTCACTAAACGAAAGACACGCGCAGTAAAAAAAGGATTCATGATTTCTCCACTTCCCGCTAATTTCACATGAAGATAAAACTGTGTTGAAAACATAGGTACGAGGTTGATATTTATATTTTCAGCCTAATAATTAACAGATAGTAATTTATTGTTGAAAATGGCTTCATTTGCTTTTCGGAGTATTCTCCATTATAATCAATTTACTTTTACATGCACTCGAAACAATTTTCGTAACACTTTCGTTCCACTCCGATTGAGGTACCTCCAAAACATAGTTTTTTAAATGCATCAACGGCTTCTTCAGGCACCGAAAAACGTTGGCCACGCATTTTTTTCTTGATAAACGGGAATAAAAAGAAGTAATTTGGTGCTAAATAAGGGCTGTACGGAGGATGATGACCCATCAATTCGACGTTTCGGCTAGTCAAATAGGTAGTTGTTTCAGCCGATCTGTGAGAGCTTGCATTGTCATGATGAAGAATGATGATCCTTCGTTGCCGTTTCTTTTTCCGTATTTCACCACGCACCTCTGACAGACAAATGCTCGTGTACCATTCAGAATTCACATAGCTCGTGTTTGCACATTTCCAGACAAGATATTCGCATGCAAAGGAATTAGAAGCAAATGAATGCGACCAGAAACGGATGAATCTCCGATAGGAAAAGACACATTGCAGAGTGAATGACGGCACCGAATGGAATTCGCTTGTTCCGTCGTTTAAAATCCGCCCCTGCTCGCAGTTGAGCTGGCGGATATTTATGAATTTCTCCGCAGACAATTGCGATCATGGCGTCGCAAAAGCGAGAACATTAGTGGTCGGGAGAAAAAATCTGCCCATTCATGAAATTTATATATTTGTAAAGAGTGTCGCGTTTCGCAGTGGTTTCCTTCCTCGCGCAGTGGAAATTGACGTGACAGTGCTTAACACGGAATTTTTAGGATTCTCAGATTCTCGCCTCGCTGCAGTGAAACACCGACATTGTTTATCGAGCCATGAATTCTCTTATAGTCGACCTCCTCATACAAATGGCGTCATCCACTATATGTGTCCGCGGGCATGACATTACTCATAAAATGTAACCACGTATATCGTCACGTATAATATCTGTTATTCTTGAGGTTAAAGTTGTGTTGTCCAGGCAAATGGAAAGAAATTGAATTAACAGTATGGGTGACGGATTTTGTTTGCACACCATCTCACTGATTTTAACTTAACCCACACATGTTTTGTAGATTCGTATGCGATGATGTTTATTTACCACAAAATTTAAACCTAAACTATGGAAGTCGTTGAAATAAATTTAGCAAGTGTATAAAAAAACCTAACTTTACTTACCTGACCTGATTTAAAGTCGCTTAAAAGCGGCTACTAATAATTAAATAGCCACAATCAGCCTGGAAGCACTTTAAAAATTGCAAAAACCTGTATTTCACCAGCTATTCTGATTTTTTATACGAAATGCACATTTCTATGAGGACACTTTTTAACCGAGAGCTAATGTGTGTCATTCTCTCACTAAAAATATCTGGGGGAACAGGTAAAAATTTTAATGTTTTTATGATAGCATTACTGAAGTAGCAATTTACGGAAAATATACATTTTTTTAAATTTAACCGCCTCATTTGCAAAATATGTTTTTTAGAGAAAACAATAACAAACTGGCAATATTTTGTTTCAATGCTGAGACATGTCAATTAGAATCATATTAAAACCTGAAAAATAAACTAAAATTGACGTAGTTCCTGTATGTGCATAACTTATATATAATCCTGATTGAGTGAATTTTGAATTCGTCGTCCTAACTATATAGGTAACTGCATTCTTTACTTGGCATCTATTTTCTCTGACGGCATAACAACACTTGAGACCGCTCCACTACGGACCTAAACACAACACGGATTTTACGATGTGCTGAAATGCGAATAAATGTTCGATGTCAGTTTCAAAATTACAGGAACATGACCTCACAAAAACAAATTAGAGCTACAGAAGAATAAGAGCAGCCTAATAAAACTTAAGATAACTCTAGCTTGATTAAAAAATGTATGTACACCATTTGAATCACATGACCTCCCCGTTAGTTACAAACAATGAAGTTAGATGATATTTTTGATGGTTCACGTCTGGTGTGGGGTCACAGTGTGTTACACAACTGAGCGGTGAACCGTAGGGATACCATGTAGATGTAGATTAATATGTCAATAACATGCGAACTATATCGAGTACAAAATGCTTCAGCCATGAATGATGGATAGAAAAGGACAAGTTTTTCTCATTTAAGGGCGTAGAACTTACGCTTTTTGTGCACTGGGGAACAAAATAAACCCTTTGGGGCCAACAAAGGGAGATGCTTTACACATCGTGTGCATGTTTCATTGCTCTGATTCGGGGCAGAGACCCCACCTTCCCCCACCTCCCGCTCGTCACTCCACCAACTCTTCCCCTCACTCCCCCCTTATCCCGCCTCGACGTCGCACGTCTGCAACTCTGACTTAATTCGTGGCAGCGCGAGGAGGGGGGGGGGACGAACACCCTGGCGGCGCGGCGTCCCCCTAATGGGATGGTGGCTCGGGGGAAATGGGTGGCATTCCTATTCTCAAAACCCCAGCTCCTCGTCCCACGGTGACCAGTCTCCGTCCGCTATTCCCGTGGAGATTGAAAGCGGCGGTATTACTTTTTTTTGTCTTCTCTTGGATGTGGATGGGGTGACGATGCTCAGCTCGAGGAACTGCGAAGCTGGTGGAGAGCTGTGATATTATGCGCGCCCCTATTCAAGCGCAAACAGGGAGAGGCGGCTCTCCTCCGTGGAAGAAGGGAAGGGACGTCCGACGAAGAGATAAGGGACACTTATTTCTTTGAAGGAAACCAGCCCTTTGCAGGCGTTTCCGAGACATGGAGTTGCCGAACAGGTTTTACTCCACTTTGCGAACTACGCAATCGTTACTTTTAAGGTAAATTTTTTCTTACGGTATCTATCCAAGTTACATAGATGCATACGATGCTTCGCTTTCAATGGCATACGTGCATCCTTTCGCTTGGTGTAGTAGTTGTTATGAGTGGGGAGGCGACTGACAGCTTTGGTCACTTGTGCCATCAGGAGGGTAGGTGAGTAATTTGGTAGGGGTAGGATGTCCAAGGAATGGGTAAGAAGGGCGGAGAGAAACCCGGCGTTGGCATTAGCATACTCTTCACGAAAGGCACCAATGGGTCCACATTTTAGCATCCCATCTGGCTGCACTTCTCTCAAAGTACATTCTGTAAGTGCCAATTAAGCGATGGAAAATTCTGCCTCCTCCGGAATTCAAACCCAGAATCCGAAGGGTCCGGAACTCGGAAGGTTGAAAAGCCAGTACCCTAGCCACTGCCGACCCAGAATTTTGCTCATTTTGTCACGAGAATTAATGATTCCAGGATCCGTCATTCTGTTGAAGAAAAGAATGGAATGTAATAAATTACCCACGCAGCATTTATTGCAAGAAAAAGTTAAGCGTTAAAGGGAAACAAAGCTTATCTTACTTCTAGATTCATCTCTTCCCCATTCACACAGACCCAATCCTAGCTGGGAAAAAATGAAGAAAGGATTTACATGCTTCAACCTCCAAACCAAGTTTTTAATATGATTTCTTAGGAATGGCAGAGATTACTAAAAACTTGATGCTAAAATATTTCCAGGCAAACAGCATTATAAAAAAGATTGCTCTAAATCACGGAGCCAACTGCCTCCGACCATCTGCAGAATTTAACAAGAGATTCGGACGTACTATACTGGTGCGTAGTGCTTCTCGCAATGGATTCAAACCCCCCCCCCCCAAAACGAACATCAATATTCAGTCATATCCGTCAACGCTGAACCAGTACCCTTTGAATTACCGGCTAACTGCATTAGTTACAAGACAAATACCGAGGCAATATGCCACAACCTCATCTTCAACTAGAAAGAGGGTAAATTTTGACGGGGGAATACATTTTCTTTCAATGCCGATATTATGTTTTCCCAAATATTCAATTTATTGGTTCAGTTTCAAAGAAGACAAAGACGTGATGAGATCGATTGGGTAAAAAAGAATTAAAGACAATGGTATCGCTTAGTGAAAAGATTTTATATATTACTTACATTGTGATGGAATGAAAAAATCATATGCAACCGGAAGCGATCAACCCGCGTCCGTTGTCTCGAGAATCGTCCCCGCCAGGTGGGCATGCCTCTCGCCGCCACGCCATCGCTCAAGCAGCCCACGAATCACCCTATTTGGATTGCACAATGCACACACTCACGCTGCTGAGGATGGAGAGGGGCATCGAAGGAACTACGTAAAATCTAATCCCCGATACAGACCCCCGTGGGCCATTCGCTTAGCATTGAATTGCCGATCCTCATTTCAAAATCACGTACGATCAGATCACGTACTTAAAATCAGGGATTAGAACGGATAGATTTAAAATTTCGTTTTTACCTAGTAAGATCAGAGATCAAAATAGATATGATGGTAGGCACGAAGAGGATAATTAGCATTGGTGGTGCATACATTTTGTATATATCCTACATGCATTTTAAATAGACCTATTTTAATAACATTGTTCCCGCAATATTTGATTATATGCTGTTATTGAATATTTTTGCACCTAAGTAGTTTATTTCGTGTTGAATAACTTTGTTCGAGTGAAAACGTGAACAAAGCTATTATCCGTGTAGAGGTGTTATGAATGGACAGGGGGATCGAGATGGTGCGGGGGCTAACGTACTGGCTTCCCACCCTGAGGGCGCGGGTTCAAATCCCGGCGGTGTTGAATATTTTTCAGAGGTATCTCGATCCCTGCTTGAGGTGCTTTGTGGAGGGCACTTTGAGTGAGTACGCCGTCCGTCGGATGGGACGTTAGGCTGCGGACCTCTTGGCGCCTTTCGTAAAGAGTATGCTAATGCCGACGCCGGGTTTCTCTCAACCCTTCATCCTTTCCTGTCCATCCCCTATGGCGCAAATGACCTTAGCTGTCGGTCGCCTCCCCTAAAAACTACTATGAACGGACAGGCATGGCTGGTGACCGAACAACCCCCGCCGCACGCCCATGCAGCGGCCTGCGGGTGATACTATAAAGATGTAGATTTCACGTGATTTGACCTTCTTCGTTTTGGGACGGGCCTACCGAATAAGTAGAATCACAGCGTCCTGGCGCTATCTTCTTTTTATTCTAAACAAACCCTTCATTTAATATCTTTCACGCAAGTGAAAACTTGAGAGTTGCACCTCTTGAAATTAGACTTCGTTGAGGAGAATGGGGTATTTTTTTACATAGTGTTTATTCGTTCCAGTACTTTCGAAGTAGTAGTAGTTTTGAGGGGAGGCGACCGACAGCTGAGGTCATTTGCGCCATAGGGGATGGACAGGCGAGGATGAAGGGTGGAGAGAAACCCGGCGTCGGCGTTAGCCTACTCTTTACGAAAGGCGCCAAGGGGTCCGCAGTTTAACGTCCCATCCGACGGACGACGTACTCACTCAAAGTGCCCTCCACAAAGCACCTCAAGTAGGGATCGAGATACCTCTGAAAAATATTCAACACCGCCGGGATTTGAACCCGCGCCCTCAGGGTGGGAAGCCAGTACGTTAGCCCCCGCACCATCTCGATCCCCAGTACTTTCGAGACTAACCAAACATCCCAATAAGCATTTCATGGAACGCAGGGATGGTCAAAATTATTATTTATGTGTCCTGTCGTAACACGTATATTTTGGACGGTCCCTCCAAACTAGTACGCAGCGTCGTCTAGTTCCGAAACATTTATTTGAAGTAATGAACATCTTTAGCTCTTCTGGCATTAGATCTTCATCCCTCTAAATGCTCTCCCATTTTTATGTCATCCAGGATAATCCTCCGAGCACTCTCAGCCGCCAATTCTAGAATATTCTTTTTTATTTAGCCTCATTTGACATCCCTCTGTCCAACATCTACCCCTTCCATTTTTCCACCCTTCTTCGAACAACTTTTTATCTTCCACATCTCACCACTACTTCATTTCACTCGTTTACATATAGTTTTATATGCACTTCATATTCTTATCCCATAATCTTCCAATCTACGCTAAGAATCTTTCCTCAAGGACCAGATTTCAGAACCACATAAATTGAGGCAAATTAATTCCTTCCCTTCCGCCACTGCCAATGAAATTTCTTGCATATTTTCAATTAATTTGTGTCTACTCTTCTACCTCAGCCTTCGACTTGCATCCCAATATATATCCTCCAAACACCGCCCTTCTTCTCCGACTGGTCTATACCAGGGGTTTTCAACGGGAGCATCGCGAAATGTATTGACGAAAGCGAAATTTTCCGTAGTGCGTTATTTAAGTACAAAACTTAAAAGACTATTGAAAATACATGCTGCATTAAACTAATCGAGACGCTTTATGCATTATTTGATTTTATAATAATTATATAAAATTATCCGAGTGAACAAATGAGTAAGGAAATCGGGACGGTGCGAGAAAGAGTGGGTGGGGGGTGGGGATTCCACCATTAGAAAATGGATAATAAACTCAGAAATGAATGATAAATGATAGCAATGGAAAAATCGCGATTGCGCAAATTTTTCAACTCTCTGTTATTAAAATCTCTGTTCGTGAAGAACGCGTCGCGATCTTGCGAGAGCAGGCCCGTCGTGCGTGCACCCCTCCCATCAGTCCATCATCCCTCTCTCTCCCCCAGCTTGGCCGCCGCGAGAGCGAGCCCCGCACGCCCCTTCCGATGTGGCCAAAACTACGCGCTCGAAGTGCAAGTAGCGGAACAACGAACGCTCCCTCCCTCCGCGCGTCGTCCCCCGCTGTTTGCATCCCTCGGGAGCACTCACCGAAACCTCCCGCGAGAGAGAAGCCCTCGCGAGGGAAGAGAGACAGACAAACCCCCTCTAGAAACACCGCATAGCCGCCAAACTCATTGGACCGGTTTTTCCCCCATTTCCACCCCCTGACCCCCTCTCTAGGGCGGCCGAAAAGGCGTAAAAGGGTAAGGAGAAAAAGGATGAAAGGGAGGGGAGGAAGGGTAAAAAGCGAGGTCATTTGTGGAGCGAAGCCCATTTTTTTCACGGAAAAACTTAGCAACGGCCGCCATTTCGTGCAGAAGGGGTGCGTGGAGTAGGGGGGGGAGGTTGTAGCCCTGCGGGCGGTGGAAAGGGGAGGGAAGAGGTTTACTCTTTTGCCGTTGGCGTTTTTAGGTCGAAGTGGTGGAGGGCGGGCGGCTTCCTCCTCATCCTGCACAAGCAGCCCTTTCCCTCGTCCTAAAAATCGTCCTCGGCGATGCACGCGGAATGCCCCTCGTGGCACGGAGACTGGGAGGGAATGACGCCCAATTGCCCCCGCCTCCGACCCCAACCCCCACCCCACCACCACCGCCAGAGCAACCATATCCTGCACGGAACCCCGTTAACGCAACCATTCGCACTACCCACTTTAACCCCTTTCCCCCTTTGGTCGTAAACTGCCAAAATGCGATGGCGAAGAAGGCGTCGGCCATAAAATCCGATTGCGCCGAGAGAGGAAGTGAGCGAAGTGAGGTCGTCGCGATGGAAAAGGGTTGCGAGACTTGACGTAATATTTAAGTGCCCAATGGGTTGGCGGTCCCCGCTCTAAGGAGACACGCATTGTCCGTCAACCCCACCCCTGTCCTAACCCCTTACCTTTGCGAGCTCATTCCCCTGCCCCCCCCCCCAGCTTTCTGCTTTCTCCAGTCCCTTTCCGAGAAGGGATTGCGCGAAAAAGGGTTCGCCTTCCTCTTTCGGCGAGGTTTTTTCTTCTCTTCCATGGGTTTGCCCCTCTCTTGAAGAAGGAGAGGCGCGGGGCGGGGGCGATTTCCGTACGCGGACACAAGGGGAGAGTGTTCGCCCCCGCGCCACACAATAGGTTGGGGACGAGGGGAAGACGGCTGGTGCCCCCGAGGACAATATTGAGGACGGGGGCGGCGAACCCCCCTCTCTGTACCCCTTTCGTCCTGCCCGCACACACACACACACACACGCACGACATAAAACAAGGGCCGGCTTGTCCTTTGTGAAAACCCTACCTTTACCTTCCACTTTCTCCCCACCCCGCGTACCCACGCTCTTCCTCCCTCTTTAGCCTCCCATTCTTCGGGCTAACTCTCGCCACCCCTCGCCACTCCAACCTTAACCGCTCCCTCGTGTTCTTACCTGCGCGTCCACGGAGTGAAACGCGATAGGGCGGCAGTAGTTCAACGCGAGGGCTAAACAAGCAGAGCGACCGCGGACGTAGCGAATTCATCGCTTTCATTTCACCCTGGATAATGCTCGAGAGTGATGTGAATTGGTTCGACGGAGTCACCGATGAAGATTCCCTGCAAGGATTTGGCTAAGAAAAGCCAATGGATGACGAGTGGAAGACAAAAATTGAACTTTCCATGAGTGGAACGGCTGTGAGTTTTCTTGATAGAGAAGGAACGAATTAACAACTCAAGAAATAAATAATGAAAAAAACAGATTATTTTCTTCCTGATTCGGAATTGCGTGAATGTGGTTATTTTTTTAATCCATTTTTATTTTCTCCAAGAGCAATCGCGTATGCGTCACGTTGACCAACGCCAACATGTTATAATTTTTTAACAATGAAAAGATAATTAATTAATTAAACAAATAACGATTAAACCATAAACACAGTAATCAACCCGAAGGTTGGTTTGGTAGGTGATGGTAGAGTTCACCCAGTACTAAACCCTATACGGTGTGTGAAATTCACACATCAGGGTAGGGGGGCCAGTTCCTTTCCCTGTGTCGGTTATGGTTTCCCAGGAAGACCTGGTACCCAAAAAATCACATAGCTTGGGTGGAGCTGCAGGTGCCCAGAGTGCCTTGCTCGGGAATCGAACCCGGGACCCTCTGGTCAGCAGTCCAACGCTCAACCCCCTGGACTACCGCAACAACGAATACACAATGTAATTTTTAATAACATAAATTATGATTAATTATAGTTAATTGAACATATGTTATCAATGTTTGCAGTCAAGTTTGTGAAGCCTCATTGAGTGCGCGCCTTGAAAAGAATGCATGTGAAGGAATCTACATCTATATCTACTTATTACCCCGCAAGCCGCCGCGAGGGTGTACGGGAGGGTGTTAGTGCACCGCCCGCAATTAAGGAAAAAAGCGCATACAAAAGCCACAAATTTATACGGTCCACAAACAAAGCATGGTATACATATCAATATATGGTATGGCATAGCAAGAAGAAACTATAAGAAAAGATCAAATTCTATTTGGAATCTTGAAGGAAAGGAAATTGGTAGCTACGGAAGGGCATTACGAATGGCAAGAGATGCTGCGGTTTCACGACCCTCAAGTTTTCTAATTTGATGCCAAATTTCATCGAAATAAGTAATTTAATAATGTGATACAAATCTATCCATCAATACAAATATCTATCAATTTAATTAGTGAAGGGGAGAAATAAAATACTGGAAAAATCATGATTGCAGTCAGTAAAAATAGTGAGATATATGTTCACAAGAGATGAATTAAGTGGATAGGAAATCCAGCAAATGTAAATAAGTAGAAACCTGAAAAAAAGTTGCACAAAATTAAAGTAAATATGCGGTAATTCAGTTGAGATAAGGAAATAGGAAATCTTCATTAGGAAATCCCCCTCTTAGGAAATCTTCAATGAATAGCATCACCTTTTGCACGGGCGGTTTTTGAATTTCACTGCGCTCACGCCTTTTAACTGCTGCTGCGAGTAACTTGCGAAGCGAAAAGCCGAGACGACTTCTCCCCTGCAAAGGTTAACTACAACGAGCGGGTAAAGCTTACGTACAAAAAAGCACAGTTGCAGCTCAACTCGAAAGGGAACCTAGCATCTGCAAAGGGTTGCAAAAGCGTGTTAATTTTCTCGCCTTTATTACTTAATCCTTTCAAGGAAAGCATATTAAAATATTATAGTGAAAAATTCCATTAGATCCTTCTAAGATAAGTTGCGGACATTAATGGTGGATATCTAGGGTACTGATCTGGACGCCAGATCGACTAGTGATAACAGAGATACATAAACGTGGTGCGAGTTCCACCACGTCCCAGTGGTGGAACTTCCACCACGCATGCAGTTCGGGTAAACTTCATTCACCTTAGTCTCAATGACATGCCAGGAGTCACGAAAAGAGTAAATGATACAAATGCTCAACGTGACTTTTTTTAATTTTTAGCCGAAACTCATTATCATTAAGAATGTAAACTCAAAAATCAATAATTAATTAGGACGAGCATAAATTTGGGGGTGGATAATAACATAATTAAGTTAAAACAGTGTGCAATGATAGTAAAATGAATATGGTAGAATTTATTGAAAGGCAGAGAGTTAAAAATTAGTCTGAAGTTAGATTTCCAAATCTAGAATGACAAAAGATTCCTTTATTGGTGTTATTAGGCGAATTGTAAGTCGTGTAAAAACGGAAAGAAATAAACTTTGGGATTTCTACGATTTTTTCAATTTTTCATCAGCAGTAACAGTGTTGCCTTCCTGAATTGCCGGTTTCCTAAGACCGAAGCAAAACTGTTGCCGCTGGTGCAAAAAGAAAAAAAAACGCGGAAATCCATCAGTTTATTTCATTGTTTTAGTGTGAACTGCGAAAATCCACACCAGAAGTCCACAAGGCGTTAACATCCTTGGTAAATATCCAAAGAATCGACGGCAACGATACAGAAAGCGTTTGGTGCGACGTGAAGGATAATTACCTCAAAACTTATTTATATATTAATTCAATAAACCCCTTGACTCTAACATATGAGTAACACCTAGCTAAGCGTATCAACATTATATTTGTAGTCACTGGCGACTTTAATCTGAGTGTTGGCATGTGTGTGGGGTGTAAGTGTTCTTGCATGAATGTATGCCATATTTTTTGTGGATGTATGAATTTGTGGTTTTTGCATGCGGTTTTTTTTTCTTTTCTAAATTACGGGTGGTGTCCTAACACCCCCTGCCACACGCCCTTGCGGCGGCTTGCGGGGTATTAAGTAGATGTAGATGTAATCTACCAATATAACAGTATACTCGGCATATTTGCCAGAGATTATCACAAACATGGCCATAACTGAGGGCATTAGCGACCACAAATCTATATTTTTAGAAATGAACATTAAGTTCCCGAAAGTGATTAAGGAACATCGCGAAGTAGGCAATATCGGGAGAAATTAAAACACGAACTGCAGATAATCATGTGGGACACACCGCGCTGATACAGAACACAGTCGGAAATTCTTTTCATATTTCAAGATAGCCAGGGAAAGAATTAAGTGGGACATATCCCTCAGAAGAAATTGATAGATAAACAAACTCAAATATTATGATAGTAATGAAAAAGTCCCCAACCGGTAAAGGGACTTCTTATTTAGCTTTAAACAAAAATTCGTCGATGGGTTCAGTTCATTAACGACTGACGCGACTCCAGAAGCACCGCAGAGAAATTTAATAGGACCTCCACTCTTATTGATACATTAGCAACTTAAGTTGCCACATTAGCAGCAACCTTAGATTATTTGCCTGATAGTAACTTACAGAGAAATAGAAACATAGGCAGATTGTGGGCCACTATCTAAGTAATTATGACAAGACTTAAGCGTGGTTTAAGATATGACTGTTGAAAATAGACATCAGAAAAAGTACAGAATTGTAGTTTTGGAATAAAAGAAAGGTGAGTGAGAGTAGACAAAGAAAACAATATAGGTGCTCGAATTAAGTAACTCAGAACAGACCAAATACTTGGATGCTACCTTTAAAGCAAACTTTTAGTGGCTATTAGTGATTATGTGCTTATTTGTTTGTGTACATGGGCGAATATATACATGCTTGGACTCATATTATGCATGCATTGTTGAAAACCTTATCACCACTGCCAGATACTCCCCCGGTGGCCTACTGAGCATTGTGTAAATTTAGTTATATTCATTAAAGCTAATGGTGCTAACAAGATTAGAATTCAGTAAATCAGAAACTAACGTAATGGCTCTCATAAGAGGAGGGAAATGAAAATCCTCCACTAATGTGTGTTGTGACCTCTTTAAAGGGGAAAAATACTTGTACGTGTCATACCATTCAATGGCATTCATGCAGCCTTGGTATATCACATCATAGCCGTTTAGTAGAAGCAGCAGTTTTTAGGGGAGGCGACTAACAGCTAAGGTCATTTGCACCATTAGGGATGGATGGGAAAGGAGGAAGGGTGGAGAGGAACTCGGCGCAGGCCTTAGCCTACGAAATGAAATGCGCCAAGGGATCCGCCGTTCAACGTCCCAATCGACGGAGGGCGCACTCACTCAAAGTGCTCTCCACAAAGCACCTCAAGTAGGGATCGAGATACCACTCTCTATATCTTTGAAACAAATCTGCAATCTCCAGGATTCGAACCCGGACCCTCTCAATGGGAACCCAGAACATTAGCCACCGCTCCATCCCGATCCCCCGCCGTTTAGTTTTTTAATGTCATATTCATGTAAAGTTAATGAATTTGGAAATGCTTTAAAATTATTATTAGAGGGAAGAAGTAATTTTTTATAAAGTACAGCAATTAACGACAGCTATCATTCCGAAGGTTGATCTGATAGGTGAGGGTAGAGCTCGCCTAAGACTAAGCCCAACGACGAGAGAAATTCAGACACCCGGGAATCGAACCCGGGGCCCCGGTCAGCAGCCCTGCGCTCTAGGCATTGGACTAACATACTGCACTTGGACATTGGTGCATACTGCACGCATTGGACTATTATACTGCAATAAGTACCCAAAAAAGAACTAAATTAAGAAGTGAACCAGCAGGTGATGATGAATTACCCATTGCCACAATACACCTTACTCGAGAATCCTAACAAATGGCAATGATTTTGAGCTTTGTGGTAGCGACTGAAAATTGATTGGAAAAATAATTTTGAAAGTAAATGGAAAAGACATAAAGAGAAATTGAAGCGTCATCGCATCACACCATAACCTGAATAAATAGCACGCATAAAATCTATATTTTTGAAAGCATTCCTGAGGGCGCCTGAGTTACCATCATCGATAGAGAACGGCGATTGGAGGAATAGGAGGCTACAAAATTGGTGCTCAATTTTCAGCAAGGCAATTTTACTCGGGTTACCGTCCAAGCGAGGATGGATTAATTTTAGCCATAGGTGAAACACCGCGAGAATTCCTAGTAAAATATTATCATCTTTAATTACTTCATAATAATAGTAGTAAAGTTCGACAGTTATTCACTTAGATCAATCGCATTTCGGTCCACATTTTGACTAATGGTACCTAAAATATTATTTCAGGCGATTAATTACAATATGCATGTTCAAATAACCACATTAGGTGTCAGATAAAAATTTTTTAACGTTCCTCAAAATGATAATTCCTCCCCTACTATCATTTAAAGTATTTCAGTATTTTGTAGGATTAATTTAAATTCTTGCTGTGAGAAGATCTAGCGATAGTAGTAGTGAGAAGACCTAGCGATAATGTTGCAAAAATATTATTTTTCGTATTGATTAAATAATATGCTCAATCTGCGGGATCAGTAGACACTACAAATCAGGTGTTACATTTACTTTTACTGTGTACTTATCCATATGAGAGCAGAAAGACTGCGTAATGAATTTCATAGATGGTCAGCGTATTGTGAATGACCGCATGGGTAACGCAGAGTAAAATCGTTATTCAGAAATTAAATAATACGAACGGTTTTCCTAAAATCATTTCGCTTTTAAAATTAAAGCCTCCTCAGAACAGATATCCTGTGGAAATATCCGCTGTGAGAGGTTGCACTGGATGACGTTCGAAAGCATGGATTCTTACAAAACAGCTCAACCGCTCACATTAAAAAAATTACGTTGGCCACGAATTTCTGACAATATAATCTTTATCTTTGCAAAAATTAGAACTGTAAGGAAAGTAAGTTCATTTACATTATTTTTCCTTTTTTAAATGAGCCTTAAATTCTCAGATTACATTTTTGGGACCAAGAGGTGAAACGGAGTCAAAATCTGTCATCTCCATCGAAGCGTAGTAATCGAAACAAGAAAAAAAGTGACATCTTGTGAAAATTCTCAATAAGAGGAACTTGTACGTTTTGATTACAAATACGAGAATTACAGAAATGGAGAAAAGAGCAGCCAAAATTAAAAATAATGAGGCAAGTAAGTATTATGGTGAAAGGAAATACCTCGAGACATAACTTCAAAAATGAACGTGTGAAAAACCCAAAAGAAAAAAAATGTAAACGTATTCCCACAAGTTTATAGTGAGCTTACAGTAATAAAAATTCATTGGCCCATACGATCCATCCCGAAATATTCTGTCGACCTCAGGAAACTTGGCGTAGATCCATGGAGAGAGAGAAAAATATAGAAAAGTCTGCTGTTTTGCGGGGTATCCCAATTCAGCTTCGCAAATTTAAGCTAAAACCATTACAAAAATGAGGCGTTTTCATATGATACCGTCACGAAATTTTGTGAGGAACGCTCTCAGGAAGTATGCAATTCAACGCTAAACGAAGTGGAGGTAATGCTGTACATCCTCTGCGACGAGTTAGGCAACCCGCGAGTCGTCCTTGCGCTGCATGCATGTATGTATAATATGTAATTGCCACCGACATGAAGGGATTTTAACGAGTGGGAATACGTGTTGGACGCTTTGCGATAACTACTGCACGTACCTGTGAAATACCGAAACAGTTTGTCACACATACACATTTTCTCCTACAATATTGCTTCCTATTCTTCTGCTCCCTCCCCTCAACTAACTTAATATCCTTTTGCTATAACAGCCTTGTTGGTTAGCTATACTCTTCCCCAATCTATCCAACCCTTTCTCTTTCGCCATAGCCTCTCATCCAGTTTCAGCAAAAAGAATGAATATCCCTAACGAAAAGAACGAAAGACGATCCTTAATGTGGAAAAATTACTTAAAAATTTTGCTTAATAACTTCATATCTAACACATTACATTGAAATGGATGGGAAGTTCAGCAGTGGATTAAATTATTTCACGGATCGAATTACAGATGGAATGGATATGTTGACGGCCAATTAAGACAATTAGAGGGGTCATACAGGACAGAGGGTCGACCACAGAGGTGAGAAGTATCTCAGAATGTGAATTAAAACACCAAAGAATGATATCCATTGAGAAATGTGACTAATGGCTTCATCGCACGAAGGTTTGCTTTTGTATTTGACTTTATATTTTACATTCTTTGATTCAATCGAGAAAAATAAGCGTTACGTGAACATGAAGTCTAAGGTGGGAATCCACAGAAGGAATTACCACCGCATAGAGGTGAATCGTCATGAATGGTCCTTGGAAGAGGGCATCCGTTCCGTCATTACGTTAACGTTTCATTGAATATGGTATTATTATTATTATTAATTAATCTACCGATTAAGGTCGGATGGTATAGCAATTAAATTGAAATAGTTGTCAATCTGATCACCAAACGTAAACTTGAATGTGCAGACTTGGAGTATGTGAGGCAACGTCAACACAACCATTTGATTTTCAAACATTTTCCCGACATCGGTGCACAAAAAATGTTTTAAACCTCGCGGAAACAGACAACAGTAACCATAAACGTGGCCAAGGCACCACCTGTTAGTACTCTAGAGGGATATTCTTGCTTGAATGAAGGAAGATCCATCAAATACCACTCGCCTATTGCCAGAGTAAAGCAATCAAAAATCACAGATAAAAGAGCCGATTTATAGTTTCGATAGATTAACTCGTTAATTAGAAGGAAGCTGATATCTGAATAAAATTCTTTGTACATTTATGTTATTTAGTAGAGCTCCTTTCTTGATTAATAGAGGTGTAATTATTTTTTGACCTGTTATGCTCCACGATCTACGCATATTTTCAAGAATAAGTGTATTCCTTGAAGTACTGAAATATGAATACAAATTTCTCATAAAACGTGCACTGAGTAGGTTTATGTGTAAGAAAACGACCGTTTAAAATTTACCATCTAGTCACTAAGTCACATGCCTATGTAATTGAAGAAGTTTTAAGAGGGTGAACCTCAGAAAATACGAGATTCGTCCAAGTTCCAAGGTCTTTAAACTTTCTGACAATTACTTGCACTAAAAAGCTATCATTTCTGTTCATTGTCAACATAATCTCCCCCTAGATGGACAAATGTTTAACAACTACCTATATATTTTGGGGTCATAATAATGCCCTCGGCGTTAGAGTCAAACTCAATACCCGTGGCACAGGGTGAAGCGAAAGGACGTGAGGCACCTTTATCATGAATGATTATTTGCCCAAACGCAATTAAAAACAGATTCCCGCAAATAACTAACGCAAATGCACTTACATTGATATTAACCACATCATGCAATAATGCGTATCCGAGGAAAGTTTTACATTTTTCTTTATTAATACAGAAAGTCGGAGTGAAACAATATATAATTATTTTATTGATTACGCGGGACAAGTACGAGGGAAGAAAGGGAACTTGAATTTGCCAGTATTGTTTCCAATTTTTATAATATCCTCCCGGCCCAATATAAATTGGGGCCATAATATACCCTCAGTGTCATCAAAAAACTTTGCGTTTCTACAGAATAGACTATCCTGTGGATAGAATATTAAGGATAGATTATCCTGCTCCTTCTATACCTATCTCATTCCTTCTTCACCTTCCTTCGTCATCATTCCATCCACATCTCAGTTCGATTGCAGGACTCTTCGTACGAATATATTGTCCCAGTGATTACATCCCGGCAGCCGCGTCGCTCCCGCGGCCATACTCCGTCCAAGGTTCCGATTCGCCCAAGAAAAACTCGTTCACGTGGCTGAAAGACGTCAGACAAATCGGAGGACACTTATCATGAAGAAAGGGAAGGATGCGAGTTCTCAGCACGAAAAATTCAGTGGAAAGTCGCTTAATAATCACTTCGGATAGCGAGTAATTCGCATAACGAGCAAAACTACAGTACCCAAGAATAACTCGCTTGGCGAGCGATATTTCGCGAAACGATTGACGAGGAGAGGGGGATGCCCGGAGTGATTGCGCCCACCGTTTACCTTTGTGTTTAGCACAAGTTCCACTAGCATCGTAGTACCGTTAGTGATCGCATATTTGACCAAGCTTATTTTCGGGTGCGTTCTTTGTGACTTTTCGTGCACAGTTAAATATTATTTTATGAATAGTTTAAAAAATGTCACCGAAGGAAAATCCTCAAGAAGGCAGTCAAAATAGAATAAAAATAACCGCAAGAAAGAAAAGTGAAATCATTCAAAAGTGATAACGAGGTATCAGCGTAGCTGATCTGTCACGTGTATACGATCGGTCGACATCAACGATTTGTGCTATCCTGAAGAACAAGAAACAGCTGACCCTTGATGAGCTTATGGAGTTGCATTGCGTTTCACAGGAAGACCTTGTGGAGGAGAGTTTGTCAGAAGAGGATGAGGTAACAGCAAAGCAATAATCATCTAGCGTATTAAGAGAAATGCTGAAAGTATGGGAAACTGTTGCATCGTAAATAAAGAAGCATCACCCTAATACGGCAGTTTTTACGCGCGCTACGAATTGATATGATGATAATGCTGTGTCTCAATTTCGCAACATTTTGAAGAGCCAGTAAAAACAAATGTATCTCGACAGGTTTCTCATAAACATGAATCATGAATGTGTCAAAAATAATAAACTAATTACTTCGATTCTTTTTTTGTTTTCTACGAATTGAATTCGCATTCCCGGTGGTTTAATTCCGCAATAGAAGAAAAAGTGGATATGAATCACGGTCCTAAATAATGTTCTTTGAATAAACCTTCCACGAAATTTATTTTTTTCGACATGGAACACATTGTCGTATTTTACATTACTTTATATGGAAAAAAATGATTCACTAAACGAGTGTTTTGTTTTACAAGAAACGTCTCGAAACGTATCATGCTCGAGCCACTGTATCTGGATAACAGGGCTCTGGTCACAGACAGCGGCTCCTTCCAGAACCCTGACTCAAGTCGGTTACCATTTTCTCACGCGGTGGCCGCGCGCTCATCCTTAAGGGATATTCACACCGCCTGCAAGGAATGACGCGCCAAAATGTATTATCAGATCCGATTCGGACGGGGGAGGGTTGAAAAAGTGCGTCGTCGGAAAATCGCCGGTCGAGCACAAACAGAGCGGTGGGGAATGAGGAGGAGAAGGCAGGAAAACTTTCACGCCGAGCACGTATGACATGAGGGCGGGGGCGGGTTCGCCACACAACGCACTCCCCCTCCCCCGCCGCCCCAAACCGATTAGGAACCCAGGGGGTGCATCGCGTGAATGGGGGTGAGGTTCTTCTCTTGTCCGACGGAATGGCATCCGCCTCCCACTCCAACCTCCCGACATAAGCGTTCGGGGCACCTCACATCGGCCGCCTCGCGCGCATCCCCCAGGTAGGCCCTCCCGTCTCCGCATAACGCGCCCCCCACCCCTCTCCGCCCATCTCACTAACACATCGCATGGGGGCTATGCACACGCTATGGGTCGACGCGTCTCTCTTATTATCCGCAAGCACCCCACCATCACAGAAAAAAAACCAAATGTGTGTGTGTGTGTGTGAGAGATTGACGGTTTTTTTGGGCCGGGCACCTTTTTTTCCTACTCTGGTCTCGGTCAAGGTCATGATGGGAGAATACGCCACCGTACGAATCCATAAATTCGAGTCTTTTGATGCGTGGGACGACCATCGGGGGTTGGGACGCGGTGGAGGGAACGGGCACCTGCGCGCTGAGCTTCCCCACGACGAGGGAGCGTCGCCTTCAAAATGCAATGCCGGGGAGGGAGACCTTCGGGGGCGTTAGGGGTCGGCCAGTCCGTGAAACGTTGGGAGTCGGCAGTTATTTCTGTGTAGCTGTCCGAAATCGTGGACACTATTGGTGGGTAGATCGGCCGGATAGCGGCGATAAATGACCCAAGAAATGGGGTACGACATAGAGCGAGCGCTTCGGGGTGGTCAATCTCATTCTCATCGTCTAGCCCCAAATTTGCAGGGCCGAGAGTGAGGAGTCGTATTCGTCCGCAGAAATTTCATGACGTAGTTTCGTAATTGCTAATTATCACACGCAAGCACACGAAACGCCAGGAAATTTATTTTAAAATTCCGGGCTTAAAATCTTTACATAATTACGAGATAAGTAATACTGTTCGCGGGTTTTGGTTCAGAGGGACGTTAGCAGAGATATTAACGATTCTTACTAAAGGAATCGGTGAAAGATAACTTTACATTAAGCCGTGAGCTCCCCACACGAAACTTGTTACAAGACGAGGGAGCCGAAATTTGTCAAAGACTTGGAAATGTCACAATAAAGAGACGCGAAGTCATTGGCGGAAATGTTGAAACCACGGTTTACGTAATTCCAGTACATTGTACCACCTCGATTTTGGACAAATATGAATAGAAATCCCTGGGATATAATTAATATATTTTTATCCCACCAACATATATGTGATCTGACAAATCTATCTCAATGATTGGCATAAATATAACATTTATATGCATATATGTAATTACATTATTAAATATCACAATTTTCTCCTATGTAATACAAAGGGGTTGTTGGGTGGAAGAAGGGAATATGAAGTTTCAATCTCGCCCTAATAAATAGTCGTTAAATAAGTGATGCCTTTTAAATATGATACCTTTTAAATACAAAAATAAAAATATTCGCCAATGAACCAACCAAATTATTTCTCATGAAAAAAGTGATAAAAATTTGGAAAGCAATGGCATTGAAGAGATGTGCGAGATAACGACGATCCGCTAGGATCAAAAAAATTCGGCGTTCACTTTTGTCGCGGGAAGGCGTACCGCTCTCACGAATGGAACTGCAGCGAAATAGAGAGCCATTTTAACGTCCTCGTGCTATTCCTGGAAACCGAAGTGGTGAACTTGAAAACGGCGATGGGTTTGGAATCAACAAGTACGACCGCAGACGGTTATATTAATAGACACGAAGCGAACGTAAAAGCGCCTTAGATCGACGGATCACTATCCTTTAGATTCCACCTTTGTCAATTCTGTGCTATCGTCACTTGCTCTGGGGAATGGTGCTAAGTGCATTGCCATGGCTAGGATGTTGAATTAGGAATTCAAAAGTTTTAAAATATTTCGAAATAAATATCTATCTTAAATATTAAGGGATTTTTTTGTAATGCTCATATGCATTGGTAGGAATTGATCTATATTAAATATTATCAATGTTAAAAGACAACAACAAATTATATATTTTCATAAGAATTAAACAATAAATAAGAAATAAAGTTTTAATCAAATGTAGTAGTAGTAGTAGTTTTGAGGGGAGGCGACCGACAGCTGAGGTCATTTGCGCCATAGGGGATGGATAGGAAAGGATAAAGGGTGGGGAGAAACCCGGCGTCGGCATTAGCCTACTCTTAACGAAAGGCGCCAAGGGGTCCGCAGCTTAACGTCCCATCCGACGGACGGACGGCGTACTCACTCAAAGTGCCCTCCACAAAGCACCTCAAGTAGGGATCGAGATACCTCTGAAAAATATTCAACACCGCCGGGATTTGAACCCGGGCCCTCTGGGTGGGAAGCTAGTACGCTAGCCCCCGCACCATCTCGATCCCCTTTAATCAAATGTAATAGGAATGTTTTAATAATATATAATGTTAATAACTATTATGATTATATTTTTATAATTGAAGTGAAATAATTAATTTAGCCAAATCCCAAAATAAATCGCTAAATACATTACATCTTGCACGAAATAATCTTTAGTTAAATTTTAAATGTTTTATTACTGTATGAACTGTATTATTTTCCTCAAGCCAAGGCACTTAAAATCTATTGATATGCCACGACCTCAGGTTTTCCCCTTCTGAGACTTCATCTTGTTAATATGGGATCAAAGCTATATTAAACATTAGCCATCGATTGCGGACTACTATTGTGTTCATCAACGTGATATCCTGAAGATTAAATGGTAGTCCAGAAGAACCTAGAGATGAAAATCGGAAATCACATGGCATTCTTGTAATGAGTACCAATATGAATGTGATTGATTAATGACGAATGTAATAGGTACCGTTGGTTCTTTGGGTAGTGGTGATGAACTGTGTGGATGCAATACGAATAACGACGGCTGCTAAGTGAATGATCTCCTAACATCATGCTAAGGGGATGCATAGTCATGCTGAGGGCCATGTCAATGCAATTCAAAGTCTACCTGTTGTTTTGAATATGACGTAAATACCACCATGGAGATGACATTAGTAACTTTACGATAGGAGTGTAAAAACATTTAAAAACCAATGTGCAGGCACCGTGGTAATTTGCACGAAGATATGTCGCAGAGGCTATGTAGGATGTGTAGCAGAGGCTATTAAGGTTATTCCACGGTGTGGAATTCGTCTTCGATGCTTCGCGCTCCCATTGCACATGCTGAAAGTGATTTGTCAGAGACGGAGGTGATCAAGGCCGAGGCCAAACAATTGTGACGGGCCATTTGTCTGACGGCGCTAGCGAAATTGCCATGCGTGATACACAGGCAGCGCGAGCACGGCAAGGAGCGTTTGGGAACGGGAAATATCTCCGGGCATTTAACGCCCAGGGCGTAAACTCACGATTCTATAGCCCTTCTCCAACCGGAAACATGAAAAAAAGTTTCCAGAAGTTTCTACCTGAGCGCAAGCTAATTTACCTGACCTTTGTAAACATGAATGCGAGAGACTAATGACTTCATTGGGGCAATGGTGAGGCTGTGACGCCCGGAATGACCAAATGCAATGCTTTTTTTGTTGGTGCTACCTGCTTATTTTCTGCGATCAGTCCTCCCTATTGTCCAATTGTGTTGCACATTGACAATTTCAATAGTAACGTAAGAACACTGCTGAGAGACTCGACCATTAAAATTAAAAAAAAAAAATGTACGAGACTGACCTGCACATACTAATAAAACAATCGCACGTAGTTATTTCACTTCATTTAGTTGCATGAATTCGATCGATGTACTTATCTCATGCGGGAATAGCTTTCCAAATCTCCTTTTACCATGTCCCAAAAGAAAGAGAGATATATGAGGAGAGAGCGCTTCTCCGAAATCTGTAACCATTTAGGACTTTCTGTCTTATGACCTTGTGTCTCCTGGCCCATTTAGCTGGGTCATCAATTTTAGTCCGTTTCCGAAAGCGAGAGAAAAATATTCAAAACCACCCGATAGATATACTCCCTATGTAATTCGCTTTATTGATGCTCCGAAAGTCGTGGGTTCGAGGCTCTCCTCGAACGTTGCGCTACCAATTGTTGTTATTCAGTTTTTAGACCGGGGCTTGAAAGCATCACTTTCTACATGGATGCTATATAGAGGGGACAAAAAGATAATATTACTCACCCTCACTCCCCCACACCCTCTGTTACGCACCCCCCTACCTGCCAACGGCCTTCGATTCGACTCTCGCGGCCACCCCAAATTGATGACGAAAATGTATTAAGAGATCAGACTAGCACGAGGGGATTCCTGTTTGGTATTTACAAATCGACTGCCCACATATGATTCCCCCAGGTAGCGAATATTTTGTCGCTTTCTACATGGATGCTATATAGAGGGGACAAAAAGTTCCACAGCCCATTTAAAGGCTGGAAAGCTGAGTTAGACTGACTCCCTGGAGTCAGGGAGTCAGTCTAACTCGGATTTCGGCAAGTGTGCTCATGTCCAATCAATCCTACTCTTTCACTACCCTTTTCAATTCCCTCATAGAGCACGAAGACAGGAAGCTAAGCACTTAGACGATACAGAACAATGAAGTTCATTTGTAACTACGAGAGAAATGTTAAAACATTATATTGGTGATTAGACCTCCCGGATGCATGAAGAAAAAGAGACTCCGGAACTGAAATAGCGGGTAATCTCCTCATCCCACACTCGCTCATTCCATTATCCCTGCTATTCAAAGAATGCATTTAACCAACTGCAGAAGGCCTTGCGTTATCTGAGAAAACCCTCGAGCTAGCATGAAATTCCCATGGTCAATACTATCCATACCAAGAGGTTTCCTCATTCCGAGGTAAAAATCTCACAGAGGGTCACAATGCATATAATGTCTCTTCGATGCACTCGCGAAGATTGACTTTGCTTTATTTTTCGGCTCTTTTTGGAGAAATTCTCTCCCATTCTCTGACACTCCGGCGTCCCGGGACGCAGTCGGGCCGTGCCACCCTCAAAAAAATATTCCGCCCCCGTTGCCACCCAGTCTCCCAAACATTCCGACGCGCCCGAGACGATTTCAAGGACGGGAGGGGCGAGTACGCCGTTTCGGGAAGGGGGGGAAGGGAGGGAGAGAGACGGCGAGGCGAGAGAGGGAAAAAAATCGACGCACTGGAGGGAAAACTCACCCAAAACAAGAGAGTATCTCCAATCGGTAACAGTTCCCGTTTAAGGGCCAGACGCGAAACTAGAGAAGAGAGAGAGAGAGAGGGGGGGGAGAGAGGGAAAGCACTACTTTCTCTGAATGTCAGACTCCCATTTTCGAGAAGAAAAAGAATAATCTTCGGGAAGAAAAAAATTACCCATTTCGCCGTTTCGCCCGTCCTCCACGTCCTCCCTCCCCTTTAACCTGAGCGAATGAGTTAAGAGCGGTTAACGGGACTTTTTCGCTTTCGGCGCATCGCAAAAGAATCGGGAGGGATAACTCCATGCTGCAGGGTCGTGGGAGTGTCGAACGAGGGTCGCATAAGGGGTTTATTTATTTTTTTCCCTCCCCCCCTTCGTTTTTTTCCCGCCGGAGGGAAAGAGTGTCGGAGAGGGGCGGAGAAGAAAGGGTGTGCGGGGGATGGGAATTTTTTTTCTTGCCTGGGGAAGGTAGAGGGATAAAGGGTGCCAAAGACGGGGCGGCGGGGGTATTTTTTGTTTACGGTCTGCGGAGAAAAGGGTAAGAGACGAAGGGGACGAGTTTAGGGGTGGGCGGGGGGGATGATGGAAGGAAGGATAGCACCTGCAATCTGAAGCATTCCCACGCAATATTCACCATCTCCAGGAGGGGGGGAAGAGACCGGGGAAGGTGGTACGGGGGTGGTTTAACACGTCTACGAACCCTCTCCACCCCGTAGTCCGCCCATCTAACCGACCCACTCTCCATCAACAGTCTGCGACCCTCCGAGAACCGCCCTCTCTCCTCGCCAGAGCCTACCCCCGAAACACAACACAACTCTCAAATCCTCCGGAGAGGTGCGGGGCGGCTCAGGCAGCCTCCCTCCGATGACGGCCGAAGAGGAACACGACGTCTCTCCTACCCAGCAGAGAGCAGCACCCCCTGACTGCACACTGCTCTCTCTCTTTTTCCTTTGGCCCCCCTTGCGGCCAAGTCGAACACGGCAAAACCCACTTCCGTCTGGCCCGCCGTCTGGGCCTCCCCTCTTCCCTCCCTTCCCTCTCCCTCAAACCCAACGCGCTTCTCTTACCCGGCCGGCAGACGAGCGGAAGGACACGACCGCCGCGGGGTTCCCCTGAATGAGCAAAACCTGGATTCGACAAGAGTAACATGGGCAGAGTTTATTTATTTACTCATTTCATGCAAGGACCATGCGCTAACCCTGAATTCTCCACCGCGACGTATTATTAACCATGAAGGCTTACGATTGTTATGGTTAATGCGTGGAGGTCGTGTGGCTGTTAAGAGGGGCACTTGCACAGATGGGAATGGACTACGGCCACATACGATATAGCTAATTGTGGTTTGGCGAGAATCTGTGTAAAGGAAAATGAGAGAGAAAATGAATTGGCATAAATCAGGATTATTCGATGTGTGGCTTAATTATGCTAACTCTAAAAACGTTTTTTTTGCGAATCGCTAATAATTTTTTAGGCAATCAGATATATACTTCTCCCCAACACATGATCTGCAACCCTGACATGGCGAAAGGGTTTACATTTTCCAGCAACCTTTATTGCCTAAATTATGTACGCAATGATAATTCCATTTAGTAGAGTCACCCATGCCAAGAATGTATCGAAGGGTAGCAGCGAGACGAGAGGTTGTCCGCGCAGCTTTGCGTTCCTCGAGGAGACAAAGGGTCTAGCCCCTCTGGTGCGGCGTCTATTTGAGTGATGTCAGGCTAAAAACACAATTAAGGAAGGCAACATGAAACCACATCCATTATTTATCCGAAATAAATACCGATTGAAACTAATATGACAATGCAACCAGGCAGATGAGGGAGTCTGTCCGCAGGGCCGTGCCTGACAGAGAGACGGGCATCGTTATCGTACGAAATCCTTGCAACTCGGAATAGACAACAGCTGCAGGGAAGATGAGGACCCAACTAGGTAGAATAGGCACTTGAAATGATAGGTCGATGCTCTGGACAAGAAAATTATGAAGTGTTTTGAGTGAGATGGAAGAAATATAGATATTATAGAGCCAAGCGAGGTGAGATGGATGGATAGCTGGGATTTCTGTAGTGAAAGTTACAGAGTAATATTACAGTAGGAAGAAAGCCAGAGAGGGTTGGCAACAGCATCGAATAGAAAGGTAAGAAGAAGCGAAATAAACATGGAGCGTCCGTAAGAATATTCTTAGTTAGATGTAAAAACTCAATCTACGAACCTAGTCTTTTTTTTTTATTCAGTATTAGTCCGAAAACAGCGCATTTTTTGGCCTTTACATCGAACTGTTAACAACGATAACAATGGTCACATTTACAAACACCCAAGCCCTAGATGGAGGGAAACTCACCCAGGCGGGAATCGAACCCGCGACCCTTGGAATGGCAGACGAGGACGTTACCGCCGCCACCAGGTATACATTTTCCAGGTATACATGCCACCAGGAAAACGTAAGGGGGGAAGAAGTCGAGAGTATACGATCAGCTAGAGGAAATGTATGCAGATGTTCTTGGAGGGAAACATAGGATAGTTACGGCGGATAGGAACACGACGGTATGCGAAGGAAGAGATGGCAGCGGTTTAGGAACGATGAATTACCTCGGGTAGAAAGCAATTGAGTTCTGTAGGAGGCAGGAATTAATCATCACCAACACTAGGTTCATACGAGACAATAGAAGTCAGTATGTTTGGAGAATGCCCAGGGATTCACAGAGATATCAATTAGATTATAGTATGGCTAGGTAAAGGCTTAGAAGTAGAGAAGTCAGTTCGTACAGATTCCTCGGAGCGTATTCGAATACAGATCATAATTTCAAACTAATGGGATGTAAAGCCAAATCCAAGAGGATAACATAGAAAAGACGATTTAGGAAATAGAATCTAGAAGCATTTACCGGGAAGAAAAGAATGAGTTCCAGAAGGGCAAAAAGAAAAAAATAGAAAATTTTATCATTGAGGAATGGGAGGGGGGATCAGTAGAAGAAAGATAAAAGTATGTCTAAAAGGCATATCGAAAGGCGCAAATGAAACTAAGGTAACAGTTAGTCGGATAGGTACAAAGTAACCATAGATTTTCTTATCCTATACTCTACGGGATAGTTAGAAAGGTAGACGAGAGAAGGTAAAATAGAAGATAAATTAGAACATCCAAAAAAAGGACAATGGAAGCTGCATACGAAACTATAGGGACAGTAAATAGGAAATAATGAAACAAGAAAATAGATAGGAAACAATGGATCACTGAGGAGATGATTGGGAAGATGGATGAGAGAAGGAAATGGACGAATGTAAACACAGAATCAGGCAGAGGGAAGTACAAAGATGAAAATGATAAACGGAGACGGGAAACTCACAGGGCGTAAGCGTGGTGGAAGACACAGTACGAGGATATGAAGTATTAACAAAGGAAATGGTGGGTTCGCACTGTAGTAAGGTGAAAGCACAATCATGAAGAAAGAAGGAAAAGGCCGTGTGCCGTGTTAAAGACGCAGAAAGAAAATTATTAACTGAACCAAGAAAGTTCCAATGAAGATGGAAAGAAATAAAGAACTTACTGGTGACCCTGAGGGACATGTCAAAACTCGATTTTGCGCAGTTTTCATTGATGACCAAATCACGGCTCGCGGGTATAATGCCGCTCTTTTTTATCTTGATACAGCTCTATGCCACACCAGTTAATAGTAAGTATAAGTTGATGATTTTTTAATCAGAATTTTTTCTCGCTTTTGAAAACAATTTTGCTCGAGATATCTAGAATGAAGACATTTAAAAACTAGCAAAAGTTTCAATATTTATTCTTAGTTCTTATTTATCTCTAATTCAATTCCATTAATTTTTCTGTTTCAATGATATTTTGGATATCCATTCCCAAAAATGACTATCCTAAATACAGCAACCTTTCCCCACCGGAATGAGAAAGAACACCGTCTGACTTAAAGGATGGATTACGACGATTCCTACGGTATTGGTAGCCTTTTGTCTTGCCTTTTCCTATTGTCAAACACGCTACTAAACAACATTCATAGGCCCCACTGCCAGACACTTACTTCGTCAGCGTTGAAACATTGAACTTAAGAATTCAACCTTGTTCCATTGGAAAAAGTAGGTTCACTATTGACCCTACAGGCCGCAAACACATTTCACTTCCGGAGTATTTTAAAGCATGCAGGGTAGAGGTCAATATCTGTCGTCGAATCAAATCTTTTTGTAAAATTTATTTTCTGTGAGAATTAGATGAAAAATGACTGCTCTCAACTTTTGTTTGCAGCCAAAGCGTCTCAGTGGAACTATAAAGAAGGCGACATGTCCTATATTCTAATGGTAGACAGGACGTTCCGAGCTACCATTTCACAGAAAGAGTTCTGCTTGGGATGAAGTATAGAATTCACCCAGAGGCATTCTTTTTCGTGAGAGGTGGGAGGATGAAACAAATCCCAGCTACATCTTACTCCTGACACGGAATTCATCCATGTCTCTCACATAACATATGGCGCCCCATGGATAACTACCTAGCCAAACCATGGGATCAGGCACCATCTTCTCGAAAGTCGGCAAAGAAGTCGACTGTTTTACGGCCCCGCAAGACCTCAGGGTTTTATCACCGTCCTCAGCGGCAAATGTCAACGTGGTGCCCAAATTGTAGACCCTATAGCAGATGGACCACTCCTTGAACTAGATTCTTTATCTTATTTTACCGGAAATATCGTATTTCAATTGTAATCGATATTTTCAGTTAAAAAAACAGAAATCTGGTTGAGGGAAAGGCCCATCCACAAGTTTATCGATTACAATTGAAAGATGGGCATTTTTTCAAATCGAAAAGGAATCACGTTTAAGAATAAGAAGTCAGTGCTGCTAGTGAAAAACAAAGAGTGTAGTGGTATGGTACGGTGTCAACAATTGAAGAGGTAGGGAAAAGAGCTAGTGATAGGGTGCCAAAATATTAATCTGGGATTGGCATAACTCGGAAATAGGCAAATATTATGAGTGAAGGAGGGGCAAGCAAGTGCGAAAGTACGTAACTTTGTTGTCCTCCTTATTAGAATCTGCAGCATAATCCTAATTATCCAAAAGTCAATTCGATTTGAACCTCTCACTTCAGGTATTCTCACCACACCAGATATCAATTAATCGACCCTCATGAAAATATCTACAATGCAATAATTTTTCATATTTTACAACTTGAAATATCAATCGTCAAACACAAGTAATTCTAACCAGCTAGTTGAAAGTCTTTATGATCCCAGTTTTTTGTAAGAGTGTGCATTAATTCCGAAGGGCTGTTTCCGCAGGTCATCACGTGAGGTTAGCTGGCAAGTCTCAGGTTTCCGCCGCCATCGGGGCGGCCGTCGTGTATTCCGAAACATGCAGTGAGTGAGTTGTCCTCCCTCGGCGTCTACTCCACCACCCCCAGACCACACTCCCCGCCGTCCCTTTACATTATGGTGCGCGAGCATTGAGTTGATGATATGAAGTCCTGTCTGCTGCGTGTTGGCGCTAGAGGAGTTAGCAAGTGCCTCGGAGGGAATTTTGTGCGAGCTGGGAGGGAAGGGATGGTTGGAGGGGAGGCAGGGGCAATGGGAGAGAGCATCCTAAAGGGTATAACAGGGTCAAGGGTGTGAGGGAGGGGTCGAGGGATTGGGAGAAGGGGAGGGAATGGATGTCTGCGGAGAATTGTGTAGGGCTCCCCCTCGCTGGTGTGGCACTCGGGACGGGAAAAGGGGTCGAAAGGGCTTTGCAAGGGGAGGTGGGGAGAAAAAGGAACGAATATTTTGCGTGGTATGTGTATATGTCAGGTATTGGTACCCTGAGAAAGGAAGCAAGGGATCGGTATAAAGTTCGGTGGTGGTATTCGCAAATGTAACCCGTAACGTGGACTCGGTACTGGTACCTATACAGCAATCGAACATACTACAGGTCAATCCTGGAATAAGTATGCTGAATTGAAAGGGACTTATTGCAATGTCGGACGACATTGCAATAAGTCCCTTTCTCTCCATATTGCAATGTCGGACGACATTACAATAAGGAGAGAAATCAGAAGTTAGAAATTAATAGTTGCACCATTTGGTAGGCTGAGTTCATCCAAAACCTAACCGGTAGAATACCAAATAATAATAATAATGAATTATATACATGTAAACATATGCATGGTTGTGCGTGTGGATATATATATATATATATATATATATATATATATATATATATATATATATATATATATATATATATATATATATATATATATATATATATATGTGTGTGTGTGTGTGTGTGTGTGTGTGTATTTTTATAAATGTAAATATACATATATATTATATATTTAAGGGTATGCATGTGTGTGTGAAGGTGTTTGTGTGTACAAAAACATTTCATGCACACACACTCATACACAGGAACACACACGTTTGCCCATAAAACAAGGGGGAAAAGGGTAGCTGTCTCTCCCTCCCCATATCTCCAGGGTCGTCTTTCCCTTTAGGGCATTGGGGATGCAGAGCCTGTGGGTTGGCGCGGAAAGCTCCCAAGGGCGTGTGCGTTGCATGTTGTGTGGTGTGTGTGCGCCCGTGTGGTTGGTCCCTCGAAGGGGTTTCGTCTCGAGAGGAAGGGCATCATCCCTAGGGCCGCCGCGAGGGGAAGGCGGCGGTCGGTCGGACAAGGGGTGGGGGGGGAAGTGGGCCGAAATATTCGGGAACCCAGAAATCCCTCTCGGAGACTTGGATCGTTTTTCACGATCGTTTTTTTCTTCCTTCCCCTTTCCCTTCGAAAGCGCCACGCGGAATTATTGCTGTTCCAACATCGTAAATCTTAAGGAAAAGGGCGGGGAGGGGGGGAGAGGGAAGGCTCCTCCTCCCCTAGGGGAGGCTCTCGTATTAAGGGTGATCGATTCTTGATTGGTAATCGTTGTAATTAGGGAATGCGTCCAACCGCTGAGGTCCCTGCGTCATTAGCAATGGAAGGGTACTTCGGGGATACTTGGTGTCTAATGACCGGTGGAAGGTTAGAGAGATGACCGGTATCTGCATCAGCCTAATCTTGCAAATGAATTGGGTTGAGTTGAAGATATTTTCGCGTACGAAAATGAAGAATGTTTTTTTTTCAAAATCAACATGTGTGTTTGGATATAATGTAGCTTCAGGGTTTTAATAGCATGTTGCGTATACCCTTTGCTTTTCAGAACTGTTATAAACTACAATTGTACACACACGAAACAATCTCACGGTATGAGTTCATTTGTCTTTTAGTCATAACTCCCTAGTAAACATATAAACTGCATATCCCGTGATATACCCCAATTTCGCTATAGCTTTGCCACTTTTATGCGCTATCATGCTACATAACTCTATTTCCATTGGAATTATCAATACCTAATGTTTAAAAATGTTTCCAAGCGTTTCACACTTGAAAATCCTATCAGAGGACGTAATAATTCAATTGGAACGCGTTGAAAATAACACTTAAGGAAACATTAGTCTAGTCTGTAAATGTGATCAAAAACTAACTCTAATCATATATTGCCATTACGAACACATCTATTGAACAGGAAACCATAAAATGACGATGTCTTAAGACCCCTTTCCTTACGTCCCCGTTGCGTCTTGCACGGTAGTAATGACTTATTGTTAGTTGTGTTAGAGACCGGAATGGTACTGGATTTTCTGCCATTACAGTTACATGGAGCCGAAACATTGGCTTAACAGTCCGCCTCACCAGACGGGGGCCCTCATTTACATTTTTTCCTTCACAACTTGTGATTTCTCTCCCAGCCCGCCATTTCTGTCTGCCACGTCTCCCGCTTCTTGGCGATCCCCCTCCCTCGCTGCCCCCCCCGCCCCTACCTACCCCCTCCCTCGGCCTCCCCCACGTCTCCAACCACCCCGTCTTCAACCGAGTGCCATCTTCTCCTTCGCCATGTTCATCCCCCACTGCCATTCTTGCTTCATCTTCCGGCAATGAGCCTACGTCCGGGCGCCAGGGCGTGTTCCGTCCGCCCGGGTCCATATTTTCTTCATTCGCCGCTCCATGCACCCTATGAGATGCCCATCTCTAAATCAAGCCGCTCCCAGGACTAGTTCGTGGACATTTAGTGATGATGCACGCTCAACCAAATATCATCTCCAAGAAGGTAGCACCGATAAATACGTCTGTTATCCGTTTTCAATTAGGCACAATTTTGTCCGCCCATTGAGGCACCGCGTAGAAAGAATATTTGTAAATACACTGGGGCGACCGATGATGCGATTCTGGCTTGACAGCATCCAATTTTCTCGGGTTAATCCTTATCCTGTACACCTGATTCCTCGTGCTTCATTGAAATGTGGTCCGAAGAGCGCGGGCTTATAATCATTAGTCGTCTTCTAATCTTTTCTTGCTCCCCTCCTGTGTAATTGCATCTCATCTCTTGACATGCACCAATTAGAGTGCCCATCCGAAGCTTCATCGCGCGTCTGCCTTCAGGAATAACATGATGACCTCAGGGTCTTATCCATCCATTTCCCGCAGGCAACATAAAAATGTCGACGTCTTACTAATTGGCTTCCGTTTCAACCAAAAATATTGAGTAAAATTAATAATAATACTAATAATTATGTATCCAAAATAAAATCTTTTACACTACTTACCTACTTTTTTGTAAACATGGAACATACACCAAAAATACCTTTCAAATTAATGTTTCAAATTTTCCTCTTCTTTAAATTTAGGGTTTTACAATTTCGAGCAGTGGACTCCAGAGTATAAAGGCCCGAACATCTGAATTTCGATAATCATTTGTTTACCCATAGTCATCCTGAACCTGTATACGCCCTTGTGAAGCGAAGGAAGAAATTGATCTAATAAAAGGTAGATAAGCATGTTACGGCGGGATGATAAAAATGAATGATCAAAAAAAACTTCCAACGTACTATAAGCCATTTAAGGTGACGAAATTAACAATTTATTAGTAGCACAGGAGGAATGTTAATTCAAAATAAAAGAAATTTTGTTACCGGATAGTTTCGGCTATAAGATTGATGTACCATGCTTGACCTTTTAACCTGCCTCCCTCAATGGTTGGCTTGCTATTAATTTGAAACGTTCCCATATATATATATATATATATATATATATATATATATATATATATATATATATATATAAACCATAAACACAGTAATCAACCCGAAGGTCGGTTTGGTAGATGATGGTAGAGTTCACCCAGTACTAAGCCCGACGGCTTGTGAAATTCACACATCAGGGTAGGGGGGCCAGTTCCTTTCCCTGTGCCGGTTATGGTTTCCCAGGAAGATCTGGTACCCGAAAAATCGTGAACTTTTTCGTGAAAGCGGAACTGCGCATACTGGAATTTGGCATATTTTGGGAAACAATTAGAAAATGATTCCGCATTCGCCAATTCATCATCGTTGTAGTAAAATATATCCACTGTCGATGAAAATTATGTGTTTGAAGCAGATAAATTTAAATATAAAAACCAAATTTACTTTTTTATGGTGTGCCTATTTATATTTAATTTTTTTCAAAACCATCCTGGCTATTGTTCTAGAGGAGGCATCAAGAGTGACGAGGATTTCAGGTGGAATATAGTCCAAAAAATGATGGGGATTCACAGTCCAAACCGATAGTGAAGTACTTATGCATGAATTAAATATGAGTCCTAAAACTATTTAGAAAGAGTATACTTGAAGTTGTATGGCAATTCCTGAGTGGATGAGAGTGAAATTGTCACCTCACACCTTCCCTTCGTGAGTGCGCGAGATATCGTCGTGCCAAGGCCGTCGTCAGGTCGCAGCATTATTGAAGTCGAAAGTGAAGAGTTCTCGTACGGCATCACCATCACGAACACCACGGACTATCGATTGATTTCCGAATCGATTCGAATGACAGGAGGCTCGTTCGCGAAGGCGAACTTTGCGAACCGCTCGCTCTCCGTGTTTACAAACATGAACTTGTTTATCTCGCTGCGGGCGTACTTGAGTGTGTGCGGAACGGTTTCCGCCGTCGGGTCCAAAGTCGAGGGGGAGGGAGGTACGCGAGCCTCTTTTCTTTCTTTCTTGCCTTCTCGGGGAATCCGGGAAGGAGGGGGTGGAGTTGGGAGGGGAGGGATTCGGGGGTGGGGTAGGGAAGGAGGGGAAGGGAGAGCGAACTTTTGGGGAGTCCACGCGAACTTAGCGACGGAGTGAGGGACACGTGGTGGCGGCGTCATCGATCCGGAATTCCGCAAAGGACGGACACCCAGGGACGCCATTTCGAGGGAAGGGAGGACCCTTTGTGTGGATTGGATGGAAAGGGGCTAACCGAGGAAGGACTGTCAGCTGCATATTTCATTCATTCTTGATCCAATATTTTCTAACCATTGCACACAAATTTTCAACGGCTGACAACAAATGATCGCGAAACAACAGGCTGTCAATAGACTAGATTCTTATTGTAAGTCAATCGCGGTCAAAAATCAAAATCGATCGAATCATAAGCTAATTTGCTCGTTTCGATATCTGCCAAGTCGGAATATGGAATACAACTAAGACGATTATTTATTCGATTTTATCGCTAAGTTGATGTAGTATTATTTTGCAGTAAACTTGTCTACATAATACAGTGCCTAGTTGACATTAGTGAAAACGTTTAACGGAATAGAAGCCCTCCTGAATTCAATAAATCATTCATAATTAATTAATGACCAATTATTTGTGACTCAGCTATTTCCTGTTCGTCACGCGAATATAAACAGATGCCAAAACTAATACGTTTATGAACTTATTTTTAGCAACTAGCGTATGATGGGCGATGGTAGATTCGCGGCTCGTAGTCCAGGAATTATGATGCTTATCCCCCATCCATTCAACGTATGCAGCGCATGACTTAAGGAGCGCATTTAGAGTAAAGGAGAATTCACAATGAAGCGGACACCCATTGCCCTTCTCTACTGCTATGTATTCTTCTCATGTACGTCAACTCTTTGTATTATATATAATTGAACCTTTATCGCATGATCTCATAGGAATGTTTACACCAATAATATGACACGCGTACCGCCGCAATAGCGAGCGAACTGGGGTGTTAGAGCCACCCATTTATCCATCAATATGACTCAACCATAAATGTGAATTATTGTTAGCAGTAAGGGGCTGGTGCGGTGGCTAGCGTAATGGATTAACACCCAGAGGACCCAGGTTCGAATCGTGAATCCTTACTTCAAGTGCTTTGTGGAGAGAACTTTGAGTGAGTACGCCGTCCGTCGGATGGGACGTTTAAACTGCGGACCCCTTGGCGCCTTTCGTAAAGAGTAGGCTAATACCGACGCTGGGTTTCTCTCCACCCTTTCTCCCTTCTCATCCATCACTAATGGAGCAAATGACCTCAGCTGTCGGTCACCTTCCCTAAATCTACAACCAGTATTAGCAGTATTCTTCCGACATACGGTAGGTTTTCAATGGAACCTGGCACGTAACGCTACTGTAAACCTCAGCACCAAGTAACATGACACTAAATATCCTAAAACTCAATATTAAAACAGCTCATTTGCTCGCCCTTAATACTTTCTACCTTGCTTAATTTAATAAAAAATGCCTGGAGCCATTTTCTCGAGGCGCCTCCGTTTCCCAACATCCTCACCTTTTTCACCGTATTCAGCATCCCATTGCCTCTCCGTATCACCTGAATCCACTTGTCCTGCCTTTTTCGCATTTCTCCCAACACCCGTCTGCCTCACTTACCCATGTCATGCCTAGAAACCAACAGTTTTATAAATATGAATAAGTACTTATGTATGAAAACCTACGAGAATACACGTACACACACATTTCAACATTTTGAAATAATGGGCGTGTTCGAGCGAAGTTTAAAATGAAGGCTTTTGAACTAATGGCGTAGCAATGGTTACGCTTGATTCTGCCATGATTGCGTATCGTGTGAGGGAAGAATGAGTTTGTGAATACGTATGTATTTCGCTGATGATGTCTTTCTCTCTTATTTCATCCTGGTGGTCCAATCTGATGATGTGATGTGGGGCCATAATAAATCCCCCGGTGTCACTAGATCACTCGGTTATGTGACCCCTCAATAGTCATGGACTTGCCTGCTCTCTTCGGAACTAAAGCGACCCTCAGCCTAATTCCACCAGCATGCCTGTCACACTTACTCTTCTCTCAGAGATTTTTGTATGAAATCAAGTGGCTTTCCTATGGACTTTTTCCAATTTCAAATTAATATGTGTCCCATGAATCCAAAATCCTGAGCGCGTATTTCAAATTGGGTCTATATAAAGATAAAGAAGATATGGCTTTTTATTTAGCATAATTGCTTTGCTGACTTCATTTGCTGATATGATTAAAATTTGATTCAAAGATAAGGAAAATACAGCAGAGGTCTTTACTTCGACCCTTGGAGATGCAAAAAAAAAAGTATTAGAGAAAAAAATGTTTTTGTATTCCCATCAAATTTACCATGTAGCACCTGAAGATGATGCGCAGCATCGAAACCATGGTCGTGAAATATTAAATCTTTATTGTTGAAGTGTTAAGTTCCTTTTTACCCTCATAATGAACGAATTCCACAAAGTTAAACTTGAAACTGTTATGTTAATCAGATATGGATGCTATGATATCTACATTTATCCCTTGCGACAAAATGTTTCCTCTATTCTGAAAATGAGCCACCGTACTATGATTTTTTATCATCTCAATAATAATGTAAAATATCACTTCCTAATAAAGAACGTATACAATATTATGGAAGAGACGATTCCGCGGCGGTAGGGCGAATAGTTACTTTTCCCAAGAGCATTGTTTTTTTATTATCGTTGATAGTCTACCATTTAAAATCAATTTTGAATGGACAAAGACTAATCTTCGGTGTAATTACCAGCTCCGTCAAAAAAGACCACCATAAATCCGAATATTAAATAGTTCCTCAATTCCGAATACTTTCTATCTCTCTTCATTCTGTACAACTCTTCAGCATTCCGTCGCCAATCAAAATACTCTACTTTCACTTTTCCTGACTACTACCAACTACTCTATCTCCTCCCCGACCATGCCCAGCACTTACTCGTTTGTTTTCCTTCCTGTCCTTTTCACATATACCATCCTTCTCCGCAACCACATTTCAAAAGCCTCTAATTTACTCGTGCACCTATCGTCTTATTGAGGTGTATTCCCGTTGCCTTCCTCAATGGTATTCGTAACATGATACTCGATGGCCACCCCGGTGGGATCAGACCTTTTTGCCGCTGCTTCACCGAGGGACAGCCGAATGAATATTATAACAACAGATATTTAAGGGAGGATCTCCTCAATTAATAATCAACACTAACTGCAATTTTACTTTGAGCATAAAAAATGGCTTTTGTCGAACGGTTAAAGCCTCATAAAAGAAAAAAAAGGCCGAATTTTGCAGTAAAGCAGCATATCATTGGAAAACTGAAGAAGTGCCAAAGCACTGTAAAACTGTAATCGCCATCTTGAAGTATTTCCTATTTTAATATTTTCGATGGAAATTGTATGCTTTCGCATTAGATCATGGAATCAAAAATCACTCACCGTTAAATCGATGCTTGTCATCCTTGGCTTTCGCGTCGGTTGTGTGCTTCAGTACATTTCTCTGCCGTTTCTAGCCGGTCGGTGAAAAAAGAGGCCCTTTTGTCCTCCTGTCAGAGTAAATGAATTTATAAATGAAGCCATAAGGTGTATGTAGATGTGGATCATGAGTACTGAAATGTTCATATCGTTCTTTCGTGGGTTTTGCCCACCAGAGAGAGTATCTTTTAATATTTAATTGCGCGGTAACATCCTCGATCTATAACATCGATAACACACTCAACACCAACCTTGAGAGCAGACAAAATGTAGTAACTTAAATGTCGATACCACACTGCCGTGTGTAATGTAAATCAATTATGTTGGCCGGGTTAATCAGGTGGAAAGCGCTGTTGTTATTTATCTTCTAATTGATTACGTGACCAGTGAAGTCGATTCCCATGAAAACCAATTACATTTAACAAAACCCTTTATCTTGAAATCCAATGTGAGCCTTTGAGACAATAAAACTTGGGGGGGTTCTAAATTTTACTTCAGGAGCAAAATGTTTTGAAAAATTCGTAGGAATATCAATTTAGGACATGTATCTTTAAGAAGTGTAATTGGAGTACAGGAATCTCCAACTCCTGCCATCAAGATCCTTCCTATTGTATTCGTATTTTTTCAAAAATATTATAGATTATTGTTATTGAAACAAACTTCTCCCTATACTTTTCTCCAGCAAATTCACCTTTCTTCTAAAACCTCGGAAAATTTCACAAAAATTGGCTAAATTCTTTTTTAAATGGTGTGCACAGTACATTTTCTAGGTGTCAGTTGTAGTTTTAAGATAGTTTCTATTAGTATGGGCGTAAAATTGCGATTAACTTTTCCCGTTGAAAGTCATAAAGTTTTCGATAATTTTCGGTTCAGGTCACATGCACAGAAGTTTGAAATTCTTTTAATATGTTATCCTATCCCAATCTGTGCCATTGAACCATCGGAAATCATTTCGTGACACATATTCTGATGACGTCAACTTGCTATACTGAACCAGCATGAACCAGCTCGTATGCGGGGTCCGCCAATCGCCGTGTGTCAAAAATACCGCTGTTTGATGGCCTAGGCGAACCGAGGCGCAGTAAATAGCGCTAGTTTTCCGACCGTATAGGAGGTCGTCAACCCAATTTGAGTGGGTCGCGATGATTAGAAGCCCGCGATGAAAACAACACGCTCTGCAGATTTGTGCTTCCTTACGTTAAACCCACTTCTGACTAACGGGCAGGGACACCGAAAACCATTTTATTAGTTTGATCAAAGTCTGATAAGAGTTGGCAACCATTTAATGAGAAATATATTACTGATGTAAAGAACCCACAAACTATGGTATCTGCATCGAGTGGAACTTGCCCTATTTGGAGCAATTACGAGTGTCAAAATATTTTCCCAGTTCCATTTGTTCATCGTGAAAAGATGAGTAATGTCAACGAAGAAAAGAACAATTACATATGTTCTAGATTTATCATAAAAATAAATTTTACTAACGTCAATAGACGTATTTGAAACGTTAGATCTGAGTTGAAATGAAAGGCAAAAAACGAACAAATGATGCTGTATGATTCGTGCTTTCTTCATTTACTAAATAAATTACAATATTTTAAAGCATATTGATACGCATCAACAGCTTATCAAAATACACGTATATCTTAACATGTGACTTTATTAAATAATGGACTTATTCCGTGAAGTTGAAATGAAAGATCTGGAAAGAGTAAATCATTAATTTTGAAAGCAGCTTGTAGCGACGGAGGGGGTATTTTTCACTTCCAATGCAATTCCAGTAACGGAGACTTACTTATGTGCAGTGTAAAGCCTTATATAGCTTGAAAATTTGCCCTTTCATTGTTCATAGATAATCTATGCATTACGTCTACTGCATGGAAATGTGGTAATCAAAGTCTGTCTTCGCAACTAGTCGATAGCAAATTCCATTGGGGAATCTGGGGTCGGTAGCAAATTCCAAATTCTGGCACAGGGCACAGCCTTATTCAACATATAAAATATTTTCCCACCGACAAAGTTGCAGGGATGAAGTATTTTCGCATATCGATCTACAGCTCCATATCGATCACGAATAGATCAACTTTACCGGTGCCAGATATACGGCAAGATATGGGGACTACAATTTTCTGAAAGAACATGAGTATTTTAATTTCTACTTTACACTATTATTCTCGGGAACTGTGATGAAGTAATGCATTAAAGGACTCTCGGGCAGATGGAGTAGTAGTTTTTTTATTTAGGGGAGGCGACCGACAGCTAAGGTCATTTGCGCCATAGGGGATGGACAGGAAAGGATGAAGGGTGGAGAGAAACCCGGCGTCGGCATTAGCCTGCTCTTTACGAAAGGCGCCAAGGGGTCCGCAGTTTAACGTCCCATCCGACGGACGGCGTACTCACTCAAAGTGCCCTCCACAAAGCACCTCAAGTAGGGATCGAGATACCTCTGAAAAATATTCAACACCGCCGGGATTTGAACCCGCGCCCTCAGGGTGGGAAGCCAGTACGTTAGCCCCCGCACCATCTCGATCCCTCGAGCAAATGGATTTTCTACAAAAATCTATGGTGGCACCCTACAAACCTACAAAAACTAAGATATAATTGTGTTTATAAGAAAGTGACGAACTATATTACGGACCTCTTCATTATCACGGGCTAACGATTCGAGAACTGGTTTGTAGGAGGTCTCCAAACTTTAATGTCCTCGGCTAATTAGTTCATTCCCTTATAGCCTTTAACAATATTTTACACGAACTGCTTCCCATCGTTTATCCTAGGCATTCCTTTGTCAAGGGACTTCTTATTTAACCGTAGCAATTACAGTGACGTAAGGAATGGAGGTTAGAATTTTACACAAGAAATGCACTCGTATAAAATTATGTGATAAAAGAGGAGGAAGACGTAAATTATAAAAATAAATGGGATTGAACTAAACAACTCATAAAAGGTCAAATGTTTGGCCATTACCCTTACATCAAACTTTTCATAAGGTACATGAGATACTAGAATTTATTAGACGGGTTGTAGAAGAAGAAGATGAGTTTTTTCTCGGGGTGGAGTTTGAATTGGGCCGATTCATAAGACACAGTTCAGCAAACCATACTTTAAATCAACGATTTGGACTTGTCAGATAAACAATCATCAATTGAATGCATAAAAGATTTGCGCAAAGAATGCATGGAGAGCAGGAATGGAAACATGATGTCAACAAATAGAAATAAAACACTACGCAGAGTACACACTATTAGTAAAAATGATAATACAATAGGAAACGGTCATATTATTTGAAATCAAAGCACAATACAGATCATTTTATCTGTTTACGAAAATGTGAGTTCAATGCGATGGTAGATGGTGTGACGAGATAAAAAAATGTACATTAGCACAAACAGACAAAATCCAACAATAATACATTATAGGCATTTAGTAAACTTGTACCATTCTTGTACATACCGGGTAAAAATAGGAGAATAAGGGACACTAAATATTGGTCCTTCGCATACATGGAAATATACTTTCAGAATGCTCTTGTAAATACAGGAAATATGTTTCACATCCTCATTCCACGCTAAGCAGTATTTAATAATTACTCCAAGGTTATTTGCATCGTCGATATAGTTTAGTTCATAATTTATTAGGATTTTTTCAAGTGATTATATATTTATTTCTTCAGGATCTTAGAACTACCTGTCATTAAGAACTTTGTCTTTTTGGTGTTTAATGTTAAATAGTTGATATCAACGTATTCGTAAATAAAGGACGATCGTTTAATTTACTAATAAAAGCAGCGATATCAGTTCGGTTAGAGTGGATGTAAAATCTGAAGATCATCTGTACAAAAATGATACATGTAGAATTTAAAGGCTTTGCGATTTTATGAATATGAACAAAAAATAAAAAAGGACCTACAATGGAGTACTGTGCGACTTCGACATTTGACAAAAACCGGACCAGAGCACTTTCAATCTGAACCTTTGACCACTCGTTGGCCAATAGAACAGAGCTGGGGCTGCAGGCAAATGTAATGAAATAGTGAAAAAGCCTTTGAAACATGGTGCAGGAGGAGAATGCAGAAGATTAAATGGACAGACAAAGAAACGAACGAGGAACTATATAGAAGAGGATAAGAGGATAGTACCATATGGAGAGCTCTACGGTAAAGAAGAACTAGATGGATTGGTCACACATTGAGGCACAATGGATTGATTAGGAATATAATGGAAGGAAAAATAGAAGGAAAGATTCCACGAGGAAGACCAAGAGACGTGTACATAGGACAAATTAAGAAGGACGAAAAACAGAGAAGGTATCAAAGATTGAGTGAGGGAATTGACATCAATAAGAGTAGATTGGAGGGCTGCAGTAAATCAATCCTAGGATTGAAATACTGATGATGATGAAGAAAACGCTAATTAAGATTTTATAAACGGCTCGGAGAAAAAATCCTGTTAAAAATTACTGAAAAAAATGAGTAGCCGTCAGGCGTGGGACCCCCTTGGTTCACGACGAGAGCAGGCATGAATAATGCCCGGTTTCACCAACGACAATCAACCAACACTTGATCTGAGACAATTTACAGGGTGAATAATTTCGTTGACTGAGTTTCACTAACGAAATTAGCATTGATCAAGGCTCAAATCTCATGTCACGTTGATTATAGATATCGAACCATCAAATCGAGAATCGAACAATACAGCAGATAATGTTTTATAATCTGGCGAAGAAAAATAAGTCGTTTTTCACGACTAGAATTTTAGGGAACGTAACAGGGTCGTTATAATGTCTATAATAAATACAGAGGATGAAACTGGATTAAAACTATGCAGATGATTTCGCAACAGGAAAAATCCAAAATAATCCCGTCTTCTCCAATTGGTGAATTATTTGTAACCTATTATATTTTGCAATGTCGACTATTCCAGTAAATTGTTTAATGATCTCGTGCGATACATTTTCAACTATTCGGTGCATAAATGATGAGAGTAACGATTCTCGCCACTTAAAATCTTGACCTACTTAGTTCGGTTGATGCACATATTAGATGAGAGGAGTGCCGAATGATTAGACACTGGAATTATTTACCCGAAATAATTAAACACTTGTTTTGATTTCTTGATTTTGGTTCTTACAAATATGATGGAATTTTTTTCCGAAGTGGATAGTTGATTCGCGAGTTGTAAAAACCACGAATGATAATATCAACAACGATACATGACATTCGAGTAAGATTATCCATCATAGACGGTATTTTGTTTTGCCAGTTAAGACATTTTGAAAGAAAGCTCATTTTTTATGAGACATCAGCTCATTAATACGAAGTCTAAAAAGGAGGATAGAAACTTAAATAATATATTTAGTTCAAACAAAATAATGCATATTTTTCTGCATAGCATAAATATTGCTTTCGTGACCTTATAAATACCAGTTTTTATAGCTAATAATTTGCAATTGATAGAACTACTCTGGGTTAAAACTAGGCAGTTTATTTCGTATCACTTTTCAATCTCGGCCGTGTTTATTGTCTACTTCACATTTTGTTAATACTCCATGGTCTTTTTGCAAATATGCGTAACAACTTTGCTGCCACATGAAGGTGACCACCATTAGGAAATCAGTTTGCAAAATTATGAAAGTACTTAACTTCCACAATTATTGATTATATGATTACCGTTCTTGGTCGCCGCTCAACTATTGGTGGAAGGAATGCCATAGATCAATAAAATGATGCTAGTCAAGTGATCGTCACTCAAGTACAGGTTGGTGAAACCAGATCTAATTCATTCATCTACATCTTCACAATACCCAGAAAGCCTCCATTAACAAGGGCGTGTAGCGGGGGGTAGGGCACCAGCCATCCATGTATTTGAATGAAGCTCATATGCAAAAACACACACTACACACACTAGAAAATTCCTATACACAACACCCAATGTTTGAATGTTTATCTTTAAGTGAATATATTCGGGTGCTTGGGTTCTATTTTGTTATGATTGCGTACCGTTGGAGGGGAGAAAGGGCACCGGAATCTGTCGGCGACAGAATCTCTCTTATTTTATCCCGGTGGTCGAATCTACCAATATAATTTGGTGCCATAACTAACCCCTCACTTTTAGAAAGATCCATATCACTCGAGCTCGCTTGTGACACCGAGGGCCGCTTATATATGATTAAATATAAATACTTACAGATTGGGCCAAAATTTTATTGTTAGATTTGATCACGATAAAATAAGATTGGTGGGCATCGTCAATAACAGTTTTATGCACTTTTTATTCCCTTGCACGATAAATAATCAAAATAGGATCAAAGCACCCCAAAACCTTCTATTTGATAGGCAGTATTTATTCAGTTAGCCAAATACACCCATTATTGCATGATTTATACAGGTATGTATATGTAGTTGTAATTATGAGAGCAAATTCCAAGAAACTGCGGGAGGTGCCGCAACAGTAACTAATAACTTATACCTATGTAACTAATAATATATTTCAGAGTTTAAGAGGACGCCTTAATAGCTTAACTGGCTGGAGCACTCGACCGGACATCGAGGGATCCGGGTTCGAATCCCGGTCCAAAGCGAATAATTTTTACACTCTGAAATTGTTGCATTGAAATGAGTTCGTGCGCTTGTGTACTGTGCGTGCGTTTGTATAATATTCAAATTCGTATATAAGATCATATTCGTGCATAAATGGCTGGTGACCCCACGCGTGTGCCTTTTTAGAGCATATGTAGATTAAAATAATCCGTGAGCCGTGATATAGCGTAAGTACAGATGAAAATGTTTTCCTATGTATCTTGACTTAACCCAAAATAGTGAGTGTAAAACAAATAGAATGCCAAGGAAATTCTTTTCTATTCACTGTGATTAATGTTCTAATATGAAAACAAAAAACTCATGATGCCCGATGAAAAATACCCGTTGGCTGAGGGTCCACGAACTAACAAATCCAGACACAAATAAAACAAGAAGAGTGTGAAATTACTTCATTCGGTTGGATTTAATAATGGTACAGACTGTCATTTCAACAGCTATCAACAAAACATAATCATCGAGTATAGAATATGTAAAATAAAAGCACACCTTACGCATCCATTGCATTACCAAAATCATACTTATATGAACATTAATGAATGCTTTGCTCGACGGTCTGTGGGGAAATGAGACTTGACAAAAATGGCTTCCGCTGGTGCACGCCGCTCCGCAAATAATATTTGCGTTCTTCTCGGCGGGAAGATGTGGTGGAGGAGGAGGAGATCGGCGGAGTTGTTTTCTTCACATCGTTTGTCGCCTCGAGCAAGTTCCGGCGAGCCAACTTCTCTTGCCCTCCTGAATCCAGTTCGCTTTACTGCCAACAGCTATCGCACTTTTGCCTCATTTTCCGTTTCACCCCCTGCCAACTCAATGGTCGAATTTTTCGTGAAAATTCGCACTGTCCGATCGATCACCCACTGCCCCGCTCTGCCCTGTTTTCTGTAAATACTGCGTCGATGACAGCGCGAGGATTTTGAAAAACCCAGCACTCACCCCATGCAATCGATCGACACGATGCGGCACTGATTAGTGGGACTTTTTCCGTTCCAAGGGGTGCTCCAGGGTAGCTGTGCCAAACCAATTTCTTCGAGTGGTATTCGTGATATCTAAAGAATCAGCGGACTGGATCAATTGTTCGGTGTGTATTTAACCAAGAAAATGCCATTTTTTGTAGTTTACAGAATCTAAAGTTTTACAAAAGGGATGCGTTTGCACATGACCTTGAAGTTCCTTGCGATACTTGACGTTTTGTTCTTTTACAGTGCCAAGAACATTTATCCCTTTTTATGTTTACGGTATCAAACAACCAGAAATAGCAAGCACAGAGTAAGTGTTTTATTTACTAAAAATCGGAAAACAGCATTATTTTTCGGCCTTAAAAATGGAATTTTTAACAATAATATAACATTATAGATTATTACAAACCCCCACACCCAACCTGGAAAAAAATCCACATCGGCGGGAATCGGACTCGCAACTTTTGACTTGGCAGGCAAGGACGTTACCCCACCGCCACCGAGCGGAAAAGTCCGTGCTCAAAACCTTCCCGACACAAATATGTTCACGAAGTAGTAGTAGTTTTAGGGGAGACGACCAACAGCTGAGATCATTTGCGCAATTCAGGATGGACAGGAAAGGATGAAGGGTGGAGAGAAACTCGGGTGGAAAGTAGTCCGCCGTCGGCATTAGCCTAATCTTCACGAAAGGCACCAAGAGGTCCGCAGTTCCAACAAAGCAACCAAATTAGGGATTGGAATATCACTGAAAAATATCTTCGATTCCTCTTCGATTCGACACCGGACCCCTCTGGGTGCGAAGCCAGTGCGTTAGCCACCGCTCCATCCCGATCCACCGTTTTAAATCTACATTCTGGATACCCGAACACTGAATATCTCTAATTTTATTTAGATGATCTCACGTACCGTAGTGCGATGGGGGTAATAATACATTTTCAACATCATCGCTAATTAAATCGCTTGAATTTATGCAAGAGATTTAATGCGTAAATGCGTAATTTAACCTTCTCTCTGTGAGTGATTCGCAGCATAGCTGCTCTTATATTTTGGATACGCTAATATGTTTTTCATAGCAACGTTTTACAAATCCAGCTCCTCCACCGGCACACGATCCAATTTGGCAATCAATCTAACTTCGTGAGGATCTCATATACTTGCAGCATATTCTAAGGCCTAACCAGTGAAAGATAACATTTCTCTTTAACCTTTTCATCACATTTACCCAGTACTCCTCTAATTAATCTCATTTTTTTGTTAGTGTGTGCATCCGCATATTACACGCATATGTTTCTCCCAGGAGAGTAACCCCTAAGTATTAATCAATCGAGTCTACAATTTCCATTTCGGTGTTCCCGATGATACTGCATCGACTAACTACATTCAGCCTGAGGTAATGTTACCGATACTGAAATAAAAATTATCAAATTAGCACCAGTTTAATGTTCCAGCAAAGATAAACAAAGGCCTCCGAGCAGTTTTAAATGTGATTCAGGGGATTGTGCGTCTGTCTTTGCTAGTGGCTATAGATTTAAGGCTTCAATGCTCCGCCAGATTCAAGGTGCCAATACTACAACACGACCACATCACGGAGGTAATCCTTCCTCGTGTCTTATAGGTTGGATGCGTAGCGTTAATCCGTAAGTCATGTGAGTTTTTTATCTGACAGACAGTGCCTGCCGTCTGCTCACTCGAAAGCTCTCATGAGGAAATGTGACGCGCACCGACGCAGCACGTCCACGTCCGGGGCGGAATTCGTACTCGCGGCCTATGGGCTTCCTTTTGTTTCTCTCCTTGGCTCAATGAGTTTTTTGTTCCAATGTCGTCTGCTCACGCGAAAACCCCGCGGACCAAAATTTAACGTCCTCCGACTTTTTCTGTACGCATAAAGTGATCAACATCCACATTTCCGCATGTTAACCTGCAGGCATCGCCCGGCTGCACGGGAGGAGATGCTTCCACACTCGTCATGAACGATCCATTTTACAAATTGCCATAAGGTTAGGAATAAGAACTTCATCAGAATTGGGACGCATCGATGTGGGGGTCGACTTCACAGCTGAAAAAGACGGCGGTGCGAGCTAGTGTCCGTGGAAAAATAAGGGATCGACGCCATCTCGACACCGCACCACACCGCAGTGAGTTAAATTATTCAGTGTCGAAGGGTTGCCCAACGGACGAGAGCGCACTCCTCAGAAGAATTCACTTCGCCCTCCCTGCCTCGTCTCCGTCCCTCCCTCTCTCTTTCCGCCGTCACCGGCTTCCTTCGGCGCAGGCCGCGAGACGCCCGCCCACCGCGCTTAACCCCCCCCCCCCCCCCCGTGTGCAATTGCTGAGAGACAGCATCCAAAAAACCGAGATTCCCATTCACAAACGAAGGATTGGAGTTTTACGGAATGACTCCACTTCCAAAAATCGATTCGCTCGTCAAATTTTCATATCCCCTCTCTCCCCTGCGGTTGTCAAGGAACCTCCCCGAATCGACGCCCAAATCGAAAACACCATAAAATAATGGCCGATGCTTCTATGCGGGATTTTACCACACGCTCGCTTCCTGTTCCCCAATGCCAAGCTTGCTTAGGATTTGGCGAGTTTTCCTTTTAATCGAATCCCTTCGCCGCAACTTCAGACACAATGGGTGGCACAGAGACACCATTAATGCACGTAATTTATGAACGCAAAATTCATAAACGGATACGTCTCATCGATGCTCTCAGGCTCTCCTAAGTATGTATATTCGCGCCCGCCGCCGTCTGGACCCGAGGTTGGCCATGGGTTTCGTAACGCCTTCCTCCACCCCCCACCCCAATCTCACACACCGAAAAAGATAACGCCACGACCGACTACCAATAGCCGAGGAAACCGGGACAGTTTTCATGACATTTCCCAAAAACTGTCGCATATCGTCGTTTTTAAAGCGTGAAGTCCCCCCCTGCCGAGTGCAGCCAAGAGCTCGGCTCACGTGATTGCCGACTCACCATCTCCCGGCATTCACTTTAATTCGCCAGGTTGGCACCATTGGTTCCTAGACGCTCGTAGTTGACCTTGGGGCGTAGAGGGCTGCGCGCCGCCTATGCAAGTCTCCCCTCCTCCATTCGTCTAGCTCCCCCCCCCCCTCCTTCCCTCCCTCCCCACACGTCTAAGCCGAGTGCTTCTCCCCCGCCCCTCGTCTCATTCGGAACCCCATCCCTCTTTCGCCGCCCCCCCCCCCACTCCCCGCCACACCATCCCCTCCGTGCCCCGAATACCCCAAAACCTCCAGACTCGCCATCCTCTCGAATGCTGTAAGGGGTGCTATTCTCCCCTCCAGTACCCCTCCCCCGAGATACTCCAGCCACACGAAAGACTACTCACTGACATCCCCTTCCTTGCCCCTACCCCCCGCAACACTCTGCCAAACCGCCCGACTCACAAGGCCCGCGTAGAAGAACGCGGGTCCGTCGGGGAAGGCATAGAGAGCCTTCGGTGCCTCGTCGGGAGCGGTCGACCCGGAGATGATTACTGCGTGAATATGTTATGTGAATGTGCCGCCCCTCCCGGTCGTCACCCCTCCTGCCTCCCTCCCTCTCCCACTCCGTCCCCCTCCTTCCTCCCCGCCAGTGGGTGAGTCTCTTTCGCCGTGAACTTGGGCCCTCCGACTCCTCCGATGCGGCGGCGGCGATTGTCCGACTCGGTGGAGAGGGGGTGGGGGGCGTGGAGGAGATGCGGGCGGCAATTGATAATACGATGCGCGACGTCGTTCGTTGTTTTCGTACGGCGACGGATGCAACTGATCTACGGAAACCAAGCGTCCGCGCCCGGATCGCGTAAATTGAATGAGACTGAACAAGAACAGATGCCATTCCCGGTGCACGACCACCCCACCCACCACCCCGGCGCACTCGGAAATTAAAAAAAAAATTGAGCAGAGAATGAGCGCCGTCGACCATGCCCGCCAAGTTTATATCCCGCGTTTGTGGAGTGGGGCCGGAAGATGGAGGGCGAATGCCACGTCTATTGTCTGCGGCGATGCCCTGATACCCCGATGCTCTGCCTCGGCAGTGAAACCGGTCGTTGTTTTTAATAAATTTCACGCGTCAAGAAGTTCGGACCCACCGAGGGCCGGGCCAAGTTGCGGACTTCGGAGTCGCTTCCGGGGAACGCCTGGGACAGTGGTGTCGCAAAAAGGACGCCTCTACATCTGCATCTTTATGATACTCTGATAATATTTCTTTATGAATATGTTAAGCAAGAAAAAGGAGATTAACCCTTACTAATTGTTAATCGACCATTAAATTATGATTCTGAATTTTTGGAGTGAAATCACACCCTGTCATACACCCTAGCGGTAAGCTTTGGTATCATGTAGGACCAGCAGGGTACAATAGAGTTAAATGTAGAAGGAAGGACATTTAACCATGGAAAATATATCTTCACCATAAAAAACAGGGGGGATCGGCTGGTGCGGTGGCGAACGTGCAGGCTTCCCACCGAGAGGGCCCGGGCTCAAATCCTGGAGACAACAAATACTTTTCAGTGGTAGCCCGGTCCCTACTTGAGATGCTTTGTGGAGATAACTTCGAGTGAGTACGTCGTCCGTCAAATGGGAAGTTAAAATGCCGACCCCTTGGGGCCTTTCAGGCAAGAGTAGGCTAATCCGGCGCCGGGTTTCTCTCCACCTTTCCTTTCCCATTAATCCCTAATGGCGCAAATGACCTTAGCTGTCGGTCACCTCCCATAAAAACTAATACTACGAAAACGGATGTTAATATAGGTTAGCACTCGTAGCAACTCAGAAAAAGAAATTGCATCAAGACTATGCTGCCAAATGGTGTTACTCGTGCCCAAGCTGATATGGGTCGCAAGTTTTTCTGTCTCCTGTTCTCGAAAAAAAACACCTTGAACCTATCCATTTTGCAATCAGATTCTTTGATCTTGAATTCATTTATTTTGTTTCCAGAGAGAAATGGAGTTTTCCGATACCTCAATTCACTCTCATCGCACCTCCACGACATCTTTTCCGTATACGTGCTGCTGTGCTCGTCGAGAGGCGCCGTCACGTCATCGGTGATGGAGAAAGAAATGAGCCAAGTGTTTTGCGTCAGACAAAATTCATAGTCAACGACTTTCAGGCTTCTACTTTTTTATAACGAAGTGGCGTAATGGACCAATAATCAAATGGAAAATTTTAAATTAAGAATTTACGATGGCAGGAGGAGAGTTTATTGGCTAGAAAACTAGCCAAACGGGAATCGCCGAAAAACCATGAGATAAGAGCTCTAAGGCTACCCTAGATTAAATGAAAATGACCTCAATGGCCATAAAAATTTGGAAAACGTGCTAAAATGAGATATATCCTAAGAGCAAATGACATCGATATTGACAGGAAGTTAGGAAAACTAGAGGATCCCGTGCTTTAAAACCAAAAGACACGATTCACGATACTTAATTATCTGATGCCAGCGCTGAAATCCGAAATGTTCAGCATCTGAAACCAACTGAAGTGGATGAATCGTCTTCGAGGCAAATTTCACACAATCCAACTCTCCTTACAACTTACGATTGTTACACATGAGCATATGTACGCTAGTGCTTTCGGTCACGTCAGTCTATCCTCTCCACTTCCAACATACATTTCTAAATGGTCCTCTGCAAGCCACCGCTAGGATGTGTGGCAGAGGGTTATTACGAGGGGAGGGAGTGTGCCATTTTATTGCGTTTCCTTACGGTGGGGCGAGAGGAGGTTTAGGAGGAATCTCACGTAAGGTATATTTTTGCATTATTTCAAACATTTCCTATTCCATTTTTTTTAATATCCTTTCTCGCCAAAGAAGACTGTGCAAATACTCAACGATGAACTCGTCTCATAATTATTCAATCATGCATATTTATTATTATTATTACTATTAAAAATATCTAATATGCTTCAAATCGCTGTGTGTACTTATTGTAAAAATATTTTTTTATTCACGCGAAAATAATCACTGGCGAACTTTCAGAATCACAACTAGTATTCTACCAAAATAAAAAAATCTTATAAATTAGTGTAATTTTTCAATACAAACACCTGATTGAATTGATCATTAGTCGCAATTAATTACAATGATATCGAAACGTTAATGCGCATTTTCTTATTTTTAGACCAAAGTTTTTAACATGAATAATGCGCCAATAATTACGGAATATGGAATTGGGAGGATAGTATATCTTACGGGTCCTTACTAGAACTATGACATTAGCTTCATGATTCTGTGACTTCACACCAACGCAAAGTCGATCCCTCCTGGCTAATTCGATGTCGACTATATCAAAGACGATGTCGAAGTAGGTTTTGCAAATGTCGAAGTCGGCATCAATGTCAACGTCTACATATACCAATGTCGCGTCGACACTGTTGAATCCCGCGGTCTGTCACCTCATCTGTTAAATCAGCATGCTAAATCTATCACTGATGAGTAGTTTCAGGCGTGATATGGTAGGATTCGAACATAATAAAGATAAGATAATAACAATTTTCCACTAGATGAGTTTAATACTACGACCGCGTTTCGATGAATTAGATGATTGAATGCATCGAAACCCGGTCGTACTATTGAACTCATCTGGTGGGAAATTGTTACTAATTTTCTTTATTATCACAGAAGAAGTTAACTTCGAAAAACTTTGAATAATGTAGCGTCAGAACTCATCTCGAAATGATTCCCACAAGTTGAGATCGGACGGGGAGGAGTTTTCCTTGAGAAAAATTACATGCCATATTTTTGCGAGATTTCCTTTACCTTTCCCAAGATTGGCAGATATTAGGAGTCATTATGTCACGCACGTCGAGTCACTCGTTCCTTTGGCGCAGTGCATACAGGTACCAAATGTGTGGCATACCTCCAAAGCATTCGGAGCTTTTTGAACTTTTCTCTCAGCTATGAAACATTTTGTAACAAAAGATCTGCTTCGGTCCACGTCAATTACCACATTAATTTCAATCTCGCCATCAATACAGCCAACGACATCAATATCTCACACGATAGATCGTAGGCACCTTATGTCAGTGTTGTCATCAAATTTAATGTCGCCACCGATTCGATATATCGATATGTCTCACACCCCTAGTCCTTACGAAAGAGTTAAGGAGTAATAAAAACCGAAAATGGCCCGACATAATTTCAGCTCGGCCTCTTCCTCAATTCTAGAGAAGAAACTCGTTTACTGATTGGCTTATCTTGACAAGTAGTGGACAAGAGAAGAAAAAATATTCCGATCGTCAAATTGTCACCTCATCCAAAAGTTGCTGTTTTGAGTGTATACCCAACTGCAGAAATTAAAAAAAATATTTGACTGAACATTTTATGGTCCCACATCTCGCCTTAAAGTTTTTATATTTTAGCAGATTAAATTTGTGATCACGCTAATAATGTTTGTAATACGTAAATACGGGTAATTCAGCTGACATAGGTTAAATCATGTCGCAGTGGCCTCTGAAGGTCATTAGATTGTAGTGAAAGATGGGGCGTAGGTTGAAGTATGTCAATTCACCTATTTTTACGTAATCCTCAGGTGCTGCCCTAGCTTGTCTTCTTCTCCATTTCCCTGGCCTTCGCAATGATTCGTGATGCAAATTAATGCACGGGGCCCCTGGTGTGACAAAGTACAGTTTGGCACTTATTTTTTCCATGTTATCTCCAAGGTAAAAGTTGCGCCCAAACTGGTTAGGTATTACGGAAAATGCTTTTAGGTACCTAAATGTTAGGCGTCTAATGAAAAGGCAACTTGACTTTGGACACCCTACGAAGTAGTACTACCATCTATGTAACTAGGAATAAGGAATAAACAAATGATGTTCTAATGTAAATATTTTGATATTTGAGATATATAGTGCAAACACTTTTGTGTAGTTGCAAAACCGCGTAATGGTTTTGCGTAATTCAGAGTTCACTTTACAACTCATTCGGCCGTCCTTTATTTAAGTTTTCCATTTCTTTCCTTTAATTTAGTAACTTGGACGATTTTTTATACTAGTTTCGTATTAATTTTCTCATATCGGACAATACTTACCCCTTTATAGATTATCCGTTTTTTATTGTGTACTTTCATTGTTAGGTGATATAGTATTACATTTAAATAATTTTAAACTTTTTATCGTGCTTAATGGTATTTTATTCCAGGGTAATTTTTCGGTAATTAATCCTTGTCATCCTCCCCGGACTACATCCTTGACGTGGTGGAAGGGCTTGTGCGTTCCGATGACCCCTAGAGATGTGCTGGCAGGAGTAATAATAATTGCTCCTGGTAGGGTCACCCATGCCAGATAGGTCGAAGGTCAGGAGCCAGACGAAAGGTAGTCCACGCAGCGTCTGTTCCTCAGTGAGGCGGCTGCAATGGCGTCTGACCCCAGTGGGGCGGCCAGTAAGTCATGGTGTCACGTTAAAAACACTATTGAGGAAGGCAACGGGAAACCACCTCAATTATCATTCCCAAGAAGAATATGATGGACTGTACAATAATTTTGAGTCCTGGCAACTACGGGGCTCGGCCCAAACGGCCGTGTGTCGTGCCAGGCAGCGGGGGAGGCAAGGCTTCCGCGGTCGTCAACCCACGAAACCCTTGCAAGGGAAAAGCAGCAGCAGCAGGACAGAAGACGCAGGAGAAGAAGACCACATTAGTTAGAATAGGAACGTGGAATGTTAGGACAATGATGAGGACAGGGAAATTGGAGAATGTTAAGCGAGAGATGGAAAGGGGAAATATAGATATTTTAGGTCTATGCGAGGTGAGATGGAAAGATAGCGGGGATTACTGGAGTGATAAGTATAGAATAATATACAGCGGCGGGGACGAGAGCCTACGAGGGGTTGCCATAGTATTAAATGAAGAGGTAGGGAGAATCATAGTCAACATAGAACAGGTAACGGATAGATTATTACAAGTAGAGATAAAAGCATAACCGACGAACTTAGTTATTATTCAGTTATACATGCCACCGAGCAACCATAAAGAAGAAGAGGTCGATAGGATATACGATCAGTTAGAGGGCATAATCGCGTGTGTTCCTGCAGGGAAACATTTGATAGTGATGGGGGATTGGAATGCGACGGTAGGCGAAGGAAGAGATGGTGACGAGATCGGGGACTACGGTTTAGGCACTAGGAATGACCGTGGGGAGAAAGCAGTTGAGTTCTGCAGGAGACAGGGGCTAGCCATCACCAACACTTGGTTTAGACACCACAAAAGACAAAAGTATACATGGAAAATGCCAGGTGACTCAGAAAGGTATCAGCTAGATTATATCGTGGTTAGACACAGGTTTAGGAACAGTGTGATAAATTCGCACAGCTTCCCGGGAGCGGATGCGGACTCAGACCACAATTTAGTTGTTATGAAATGTAGAGTCCGTTTCAAAAAGGTAAGGCAGGGGCGACGAGTTAGAAAATGGAATCTAGAAGCATTAAATGGTTTGAAAATGAAGGAATACAAACAGGCGGTAGAGGAAATCATGGAGGATGGTAAAGGGCTTAGTACTATCGAAGAAAAATGGGAAATGATCAAGAAAGGGTTATGTAAGGCCACAAAAGACACTATTGGAACCGTTAACGCTAAAATGACTAGGAAACCATGGATCACGGATGAGATAATTACAAAGATGGATGAGCGGCGAAAATGGAAGAATGTAAATACAGAATTAGGAAAAATGAAGTACAAAGAATTAAACAATAAATTGAGGCGGGCAAAAAATAAAGCAACAGAAGCATGGTGGAAGACGCAGTGCGAGGATATGGAAAGTCTGCAGAAGAAGGGTGAAATCGGTGCGCTGTACAGCAAAGTTAAATCTTTATCGAGAAGTAAGAAAGGGAGATCTATGCTAACAGTTCGAGATAAGGCGGGTAGGATAATAGTAGACACAGGAAAGATCCAAGAGAGATGGAAGGAGTATATAGAAGAACTGCATGGTAAAGAACTTCGAACAACCAAGTTAGACATTGAAAAAGAATATGACGTAGATGAAGACAGCTTAGGTCCAGGCATACTAGAAGATGAGATAGAGAGGGCATTAAGGGAGATGAAACTAAATAAGGCCGTGGAGGTGGATAACATTCCCGCGGAACTATTAAAATGTTTAGAAAAATGTGGGAGGAAGAGGCTATATGGGATAAATCGTACTATCTATGAGGAAGGAATCGGGCCAGATGACTTTGTGAGATCAGTTTTAGTCCCTATTCCGAAAAAGGTGAAGGCTAAATCTTGTGAGGACTACAAGACAATTAGTTTGATATCCCACGCAGCTAAAGTTGTTCTCAGGATCATAAGCAAAAGGATAAGGAGTAGGGAAAATGATTACGTAGGGGATGATCAGTTTGGGTTTAGGAAGGGGAGAGGTACGCGTGATGCCATTGCAGTAATGAGATTATTAATCGAGGGGAATATAGAACACAACCAGGAGGTATTTGCCTGTTTCGTAGATTTCGAAAAAGCAATTGATAGAGTAAATTGGGAAAACTAATGCGTATTCTGCAGAAAATAGGAATAGATTGGAGGGAAAGGAGGCTAATCCGCAACCTGTACATGTCTCAGACTGCTCAGGTGCGAGTTGGGAACGGTGAGTCCGGATGGGCAGTGTTAGGAAGAGGTGTAAGGCAGGGTTGCCCATTATCACCGTTGCTGTTCAACCTGTATGCAGAGGAAATGATTAAAGAGGCATGGGAAGAACTGGACGTAGGAATGAAAGTGGGCGGGGGATTCGTAAAATCAGTTAGGTTTGCTGATGATCAAGCTTTAGTTTGTCAGTCAGTCAAGGAGTTGCAAGCAATGCTTAGTGAATTGGAAATTCAGTGCGACAGGTATAGGATGAAAATCCATATTAATAAAACAAAGGTTATGCGATTTTCTAGAAAGAAAAAGGCTAAGCTAAACATTAAAATAGGAGGGCAAAAACTAGAGCAGGTAGAACAGTTTACGTATCTCGGAAGTGCTTTGTACCAACAGGGTCAAAGTATTAGGGACGTAAGGAGAAGAATTGCGCTAGGCAAAGAGGCTTTCACAAGGAGGAGGGAGTTGATGACAGGGACGTTAAGGATGTTAAGAGAAGACTCGTAAAAACTTTGATATGGAGCGTAGCTATGTATGGTGCGGAAACGTGGCCATTGTAGAAGGAGGATAGAAGTAGACTAGAGGCTTTTGAAATGTGGGTGTGGAGAAGAATTGAGAAGGTGAAATGGACAGAGAAGAAAACAAATGAGGAAGTACTTGGTATGGTGGGCGAGGATAGGGTTTGTTGGGAGAAATCCTATTGAGGTAGGAAAAGTGGATGAAGGGGGTGTTGACCGGCATTGGGATGTTGAAGACTGTAATAGAGGGGGAAATGTTGGGCAAACGAGGAAAGGGAAGGAACAGGATTGGGAATTTGGACGGGATGAAGGGAGGAAGAAAGTACTCAGAGCTGAAGAGGGACCTGATGTAGAGTAGGATGTTGTGTTTTGCTAGGAGTCACAAATTATTTAATTAGTAATTATGGCCATCCAAAAACCTACCTTAACCGATAGTTTACTTCATAATGATAATAATCCTTGTCAGTAATTGTTTTAAGATATGGTTTGTGTCTTGAGTAGTTCATTTATATTTATGCGTCCATTTCTTGGTAAAAGTTTCATATTTTAAGGTTAAGCTTAGTATCAATTAAATATTTATTCTACATTTAGTCTTTGTCCAGAATTTTTCATTTTTGCTGGTTTTATTTCTTTGTGGGTTTACGTAATGAAACGGTGATTCCTTATGTAAAGGTTTGACGAACGACCTATGATTACCCAGTTGAAGTAATTCGGACAGCTTTATTTTTACCTAGGGCATCACTAAACGCTAACACTCTCCAACGCTTGAAGATTATTTTCAGTTATGTTTTTTAATGTCGAAATAAGATTTAACAAGCATACAAACGAGGCAATGGTACAAAAACGATGACAAAGACGATGTTCTGTCATGAAATGAAGCACCAAACAAAGAAATATGTTCTTCCCTCTATGTTTCGTATATCCGTATGTAATAACTTGATAAAATAAAGTTATCATAAGAATTAAACTACGTACACTATTGCGTGAGGAAAGCTCAACCTTTTCCCACTTCGTATTAATAAAGCCCTTCGTTTTTTCAACGAACAAAAGTGCACTCTCTCAAAGAAATAACCAATATTATTATGATCAGCGTACTAGGTGTGATCAAGAAAAGACCGGACTGATTTCATTCTTCGCAAACCGTTCAACGGATCGAAACGAGACACAGTGCGCCATCTAGCGACACATCTGACGACTAAAACTAGAGGTGTTGCGTTTGTTTACGTCGAGTCGTTACGCAGCAGCAGCGGTACGTGTCTTAACCTGTTCGTCGCTGTGTTCAACGGCAGCAATGAAGGAGCTCCGGCGCGCTGGCTCACACGGCGCTGATCGCGACAGAGTTTTTCGCCAGAACCGGAACTTCCATGATCCCGCAGCCCCCCTACTCTCCAGACGTGGCTCCATCAGACTTTTTTTTGTTTCCAAAGTTAAAGTCAACCTTGAAAGGGCGCCGATCCGACTCTATTGGGGACATTATACTAATTGTACGGCGGACCTGAAGAGGATCCCTAAGGAATCTTACCAGGCAGGGTACGAGTGCTGGAAGAAACGTTGACAAAGGTGTGTCGTCACCCAAGGCATGTACTTAGAGGGCTACAAGTTCGATTAAGCTGTATCCGTCGAAATAAGCAAGTTATAAAATCAGTCGTCTTTTTTTGATGACACCTTGTGTCATCAAAAAAAGACAGGACTGATTTTATAACTTGCTTTTTTTTGATAACACACCCCCGCCATGGAGATTATTCTTCTGCTAGTGGTCTTGCTTCTAGCCCTTGGAATTATTGGGTTGCAATGTGGCGTATTTAGGATACACTTCTTGAGTTCTCGGCGTCCATTTGACTTGTCTCCGGTAAATCTCCTGTCTGCATGAATAACGTACGCACATATGGAATCAATAGGTGGAATTTGGAAATTTCGCCAATTTTCATTGAATAATTCGTTTCAAATTTTTTATCTTTCGGCAATTTGTTAGCACACCCAAACGAGCAACTTTTGGGCGGGGTGACATTTTGAGTTTCGAACGGAATGTCGTTTCAAATCCTCCTAATGATCATTCTTCACGAGCAATTGAACTAGAATTTGGAGCTAGCGCCAATTCTAATTTCTTTGAGACCGATTCATATTGAGTTAAGAAAATTAAAGAAACGTACCTTAATTCAAATTACATTAAGCATATGCGTGGGAGTAGGTCTTTCAGCATATGGCTGCCTTTTGAACTGAATGCAACGCGAAAAATGGCTCGTGTTTGAGTTTTTAGTCGAAGTCGCCAAGTGCCCAACAACGGGCGAGAATGTTTTATTATATCCTCCAGTCTTTAGCAAACGTAACTCATACTCTTAGCGCCGCAAAACCATAACAGAACCCCCGAAAAAGTCATGAGAAGCAGAAAAAAACGAGAGAATCATTCAATAAACAGCCGAAATCCATTGCGAGCATTATATGTATGCGTTAAGATTTAAGAGAGTAAACATCAATCAATAGACAAGAGTGCTCTTATTGGTGGGCGCAAGTAAAGAGAAGCGCTTACTGAATGGTTGAGCTTGTGAAATATATTTGTAGGCCATTGTGAACGATGCCAGAATTTGAGCTTACGTCAGATCTGAGTCGAGTTTTTAAGTTCTGACACTTGTTCAGAACATGGCCTCGCGGCTTCACCAGATCGCATCCTTCAACTTATCAATTCCTACTTCAATTTAAAATATTTAAATTTTTGATGACAGGCCTTTGTTTCCTGGATCACAAAATCCGTCGGAGTGGGCGAATCCCAATTTGACTGGGCATAAACTGAAGGGAGCCATGACTCACGAAGGGGATTCAATTATCGGTGAGGGGTTGCTATTACAAATGCGGGCTTTTGCGGACGCCGATGGGGGAGAGAAGGTCGGAGATCGCCGGGAACGTGCAGACGTCATTATTAATGGCCTTTTTACGCTCCGTTGATAACTACAACCCTTTCCGAGTGGCACGCTTCTCGGATCTGAGCTCACCCCGGAAATAGTTGCCAATGACGTCATCCAGTGCCTTATATGACCATGGGGTGAAACATAATCAGCAGCTTGGGGAAGGGCATTATATAATTCGTCCAACTATTTATATGCGTAATACATACCTATGTACGCAGCATCTACGTTCATGTGCGAGAATTAAACATGTTGTAAGTATATGCAAGGGACCGAAAATAATTGCTCGTCATTGCCGTTACTCGTCATAATCCATTAAATGTAGCAAAAATTAAATTTACTGTCACTCAATGCATCTCGCTTCATAGACACACACACACACACACACACACACACACACACACACACACATATATATATATATATATATATATATATATATATATATATGTGTGTGTGTGTGTGTGTGTGGGATGAGAATCAATATTAATAAAACAAAGGTTACGCGATTTTCCAGAAAGAAGAAGGCCAAGCTAAACATTAAAATAGGAGAGCAAAAACTAGTGCAGGTAGTACATTTTACGTATCTCGGAAGTGTTTTGGACCAATTTGGTCAAAGTAGTAGGGACCTAAGGCGAAAAATTGCTCTAGGCCAAGAGGCTTTCACAAGGAGGTGGGAGTTGATGACAGGGACGTTGAGTAAGGATGTTAGGAAAAGGTTCGTTAAAACTTTGATATGAAGTGTAGTCATGTACGACGCGGGAACATGGTCATTGCAGCAGGATCATAGGCGTACATTGGAGGATTCTGAAATGTGGGTGCGGAGAATGATGGAGAAGATTAAGTGGTCAGAAAGGAAAGTAAATGAGGAAGTGCTGGGTATGGTGGAGGAGGAGAGGGAATCCTGGAAGAAATCATAAGGAGACAAACAAATGGATGCAAAGCATATTGATTGGCGATGGAATAGAGGGGAGAACATTAGGAAGACGAGGGAGGGGCACAAATAGGATAGGGATGTTGGACGTAATGAAGGTAGGAAGAAAATATACAGAAGTGAAGAGGGGCTTTTTGTAGACTAGGATGTTGGGTTGTGTTTTGTTAGGGGAGACAGGATAATTATTTGGTAGTTGTGTCCATCCAAAACCTACCTTAACCACTGGAGTACCTATAATAATAATCAGAGTCAGTGCGATTCGTCAGATATGTAAAGCGGCCGTCAAAACTAACCAAAATGTCGCAATTTCATGTCCTGCTGCGAATGTAGGTACTGTGTGAAATTTGGAGGATACTCCCCTAGATAACAAGTGACAGGTCGCAACCCACCGGGATCCACAGGGTAACATTTTATATCAGGAGCCTCCAGGGAGCAAAAAAAATTCAGTTAAGACAGAGTAACGTCTCTCGGCATATTGAAGAAACTGGATATAGGTACTTGCACAAACACCAGTACAATCAGCACAGTTACTATTAAATTCATCTCTATAATATACATTCATTGCATTAGTACATCTGTAGATTAAAGACCACTGAATTTGTAGCATTTCCACCTAATTGAATAGCCTCCGCTCGGCCTCCGCGACAGTAAAATGAGAGGAGAGGAAGAGAGGAAGGAACCATAACGGAGCGAGTGGAATCTTCGCTGAAATCTCCTTCCCAAGGGCGAAGTTCAATCCAGGAAAGCTCTCAAATTGCCTCATTGAATCGCTTATGAGTGTGATCAAATTTATTACTTCGTCGTAATATTATCTCAAGAAATCTCCTGAATGAACAACAGCGGGGGAAGGTCTTGTGGCCACAGATCCAAACGTTTGTTGGGTGAGTTTGTTTTGCATGAACTAAGAGTAGAACTAAGAGTGGTCGATCCGATCAAGTTCCGTGGCTAATACGTTCACCATTCGGCTAGCCTACGAAGTTTTCGAAACACAGAACGTGTTTCACGCACTCTACACCCAGTAAGAATGGCAGTTTTGATGCATGGCAAAGGGTGTGAATTCGCCAAATTTGATCATGCAATTGAAAGGTATTGCGAATTCATTTCATGAAACCGTCGAAAAATGATTGATTGATTACAACAAGGTTGTTATATAAAAATAATGGGCTGTTTTATGTTGTTTCGTTTGCATAGAGTAGTTGGGATCCATGATATTCGTTATCAGATACATGGCCGAGGAAACAACGCATGGCGAAGGCTTAATATTGACCTAAACAGGAATGCCTTTTTATGAAATTTATCTATATTTCAAGGGCTACCAATGTTGTTTGCTCTGTCTTAAAGTCACGCAAGATATCAGTAGCTTAAATAACTCAAAAGTCAACAAATATGAGGAAAGAACTTTTATTGATAAGCTCTTAGTTGTGTTTTCGCAGAGAATTGACCTGAGGCGTCCAAGTTCCCCAAAAACCTTATTACTAATTATTGGAGAGGGCATGATGGAGAGGTGTAATCTATTGGAGTGCAAAATGATTTCAGACGACATATCTTTACTTCTTATACTTCCTGTAAGTGCACTCAGTTAAATAATCGTTTAAATAAGAAAAAAATTCGTTGAAGGGGGATATTTCCACGTCGTCTGAAACCTTGACGATATTTACGTATACATTCAGTGAACTCTGCCCATTCAGTCTTTCTCTAATCGCAGCATTCTTCGTGAATGGAAACTCACGTGACAAAGAAAAGTCTTAAAAAGTCGTCATTTTTTCATAGACATCTGAGATTTATATTTTTACGAATCCTCCTCGTGCTGCTGACGCACCCACGAGCAGAAATAGTTTTGAGAAAATATGAATCCGCGGAAACAAATTGTTTCCCTTCTAAATCGTCCATTACAACTGCAACGTTCAATGTAAATAAGTAATATTGCATTATCTTACTTTTTTCTCTTTAAATAATCAACTTATAAATAAAAAAAGCAAAGCAAAGTAATAAGGAAGTAAAGGAAAAGTAGGAATATATCCCCACTCCAAAAAAGTGGAAGGTTATCAAAGAATACACGTCTTCCCATTTATTCATAAAAAGGAAATTTGATCACAAAATGCTAGAATCGAATGTTTCCGTAGTCTAGTCTCTCAAGAAATATTGATGGATAGAATACAAATACTTCATGATGAATTATGTCCGAGTGAATTTTGGATATCATATTATTATATATCTTTTTATATACGTATCATGAAATGAAATGCGTTCATGCCAAAGATATCGTATTTCGTATGTTGGAGCTTGGATTTTGTGCAAGGTGATTTCACTGTTCCGACTACTCACAACTTACACTATATCACAACTACGACTACCATTTCATCCATTCGTATTTGTGGTGGACTAATGACCCCGACCACATTCCGCCGACAGTTTCGGCCGTATTCTCCTCCAAACATATCGCGGCGTTCAGGTCCGACAGTTAGCCGTTGGCCGAACGAGTTGTTTTCACGTACAGCATGCCCGACCACTCCAAGGTTGAAATTCCCTGGTTCCCAGGCCAAGGATATGGGTGACGGGGGGGGGACCATTGACCAAAGGAGGATAAGTAATCCGTACCTCTTTCCATACTGACTATTTTGTAGACATTCGTCAGAGTCTGCAAACTCCTACGTCTATACATAAACGTTTAAATGTCTTGGTGCTTACGCCAGTTCTCCATCTACTTATTTGTCGTACGCTCACTCCAAATGTTCTTTCTCCTAAGAATTTATGAAAGAGACGCACCTAGAGGGTTTTATTCGGAGCCCGGGTGCTTCAGGAATTCGCTTAGTGTGGTAATGAGGCGTTCAAATACGGCAATTAGTGGCAGTATAGGGAGAAGCAAGCGAGGAAAAAAAAACATTCAGCGCCTTCTTGCGTCGGCTTTTTCTAATTATTACAAGCGTTTGTGTGTGTTCCGGTTCCTTTTCCTCTCATCCATGAAAATAGATTTAAATTCCCTCTTTCACGAACAGTCCATGGACACGCCCCAGGGAACAACATATCAGATGGAACTCGGCATATTTGCACTCGCTTAATGTGAAATGCAATTTTAAAAGTTTGCAGCGTTCAATAAAACTAATATTTTAGTCCCCAGTATTTCAAAAGCTAAAACTTAGCGTATGATAGTAAATTATTTATCTTGAATGACATTTGATACCAGTTTAGCAATTATAATTTTTAGCATCTATTGATCGCTGTTTTCCTCTCTCTATCAGTTGTCAATACTCCATTAACGCCTGGTCACCTGCCGATGGTTTTGATACGAATATGGAGTCGCTTAAAAGGAAAATAATGCGAATAAAAATACAATGCATAGAAATATTTTCAATTTTATTTAGGCAGTAATGAAATGTTACTTACGCCACGAATTCAATACCAATACGCTCTAAAATTTACATTCAGGAGTCTCTCAATGTGCTTCCCACTCTAAACGTTTCCGGCGAGAGAGATAAATTAAGGTGCATAAACATGTAACGTAAGGTAGAGGTGCATAAACATGCACCTCTACACAATGACTAATATATATTTCCACATACAAGGTTAGTTTTAAAGGTTTCGGAAACAATTTTTTTTCTAACCTGACTATACGTCGCAGCGCGCAGGCTCGGTGGTGGGGGGTCTCAGCATCAACACGCACCAAGCGCCAATCGTCTGCGAGCGTTCGTTCAGAGAGATAATGTTTTTAATGGACCACCGTCGTGTGACTCGGTGCCAGCGCAAATTGCAGCGAACGATTGAACAGCGATACGCCGTCAAGTTTTGTGTTGGACGGGGAAATCAGGTACGGAGACGTTGGGCATGATATGTCAAGTGTTCAAGGATGAAAGCATTTTGCAAACTGCAGTTTTTGCGTAGCACAACCGCTTCAAAGACGGCCGAGAGAGTGTGGAGGACGAGCCCCGCGCTGGACGGCCGTCGACGTCAAGAACCGACGACAACGTGAAGCGTGTGCGTGAAGTGCTAAATTCAGATCGTCGGTTAATTGTGCACATGCTTGTAAATCGTATTGCCATTGATAATATGACAGTGTACGCCATTATCATTGAAAATTTAGCGATGCGAAGGATCTGCGCTAAACTCTTCCCAAAGGTCTTGACGGACGACCAAGAGCAGAGTCGAGTGTTTACCAGCAAAGACCTTCTACTACGGCATTACGACGATTCCCCACCTCTATACAGTCCCGACTTGGCACCAGTAAACAATTTCCTATTCCCAAAAGTGAAATCCTTCCTTAAAGGACACCATAATGGGACCCTAACTACTGTTAAAGAAGCTTGCGCGGGTACCCTTAATAACCTTCCGATTTCCGCCTAACAAGGAGTCTTCGTATCGTTGAAAAGCCGATGGCAAAAATGTTTCGACGCTTAAGGTATGCACTTAGAATAATTTTGAGGCATTTTAGCAAAATATGGAGTAAATCCCGATACTTCTTTACAAACCCTTGTATACACAATCACTCGTGCACCTAAAAATATACAGGCATATAACATCATGCAGTCATGTTCGGGCTTAAAATTTTGCTTTTGGAATTAAAAATGTAGAGGCGCTGAGGTTGAGTCTATTTAGATTGTGCATCGCGCGATGGAAGAAAGAGCACTTGACTTTGTCTGTGATGTTTTCTACATACCTCTCTGACTTTATCCTGGTGGTTCAATCTACCATTACCATTCGGCGAAATGATATCGGTGCTACAACCAAACTCGGGTGTTCTGTGCCTTTCTAAAAATCTTAGCCCCGTCTGCTCTCTTTGTAAATCAAAGATCACCAACCCTCCTTCCTCCGACGTCCTTTTCACTCTCACTCGCTTCTCGTCACAATTTTTTAAAAAACTTTTAGGATATACTCTAAGCAAATACCAGCTAGTACATTAAAGTGGCATCAGAAATTTCGTCGTATATAGGAATCATATTAATGAAATACCTAATGGATCACAAGGTTCCCAGGGACTAGAAAACGGCTTAAGTAACATCTATACTTAGAAACGGAGACAGCGAGGAACCAATCAATTTCAGGCCTGTTTCCCTACATATAACTGTTAGTTCCGTAGTGAGACACCTCGATTGTCAAGAGTTATTGTAGAGAAACAGCACGGTTTTCGAAAGGGTATATCCTACGAGACACACAATTAACACTTTTTGTTCCTTTGGTTCGGGAGAGAGCAATGTACCAGTGGATGCGGTTTTTCTGGATTAAAGAATATCTTTCGACGAATTACCTCATAGTAAACTACTCGCAAAACCAGAAACCTACGGTATAGCTAAGAATATTCTGGGCTGGATTAAACACTTTTTGGATGGTCACGTAGTCTCAGATTGTATTAACGCAATTGAAGTAGAAGTCACATCAGGTTTTCCCCAGGGAAATGTCATCGGATCTCTTTTATTCCTAATTTACGTCACGACATTAATTCCGTGGTTAATAGTAAGATGAGTTAATTTGCCGACGATTCAGTGATTTACAAATAAAGCGTAATCCTGGGGATAAAACAGCTTTAGCAGATAATCTTAACGCTATATAACGTTGGTTCGACACTTTGTGATTGAAATTAAACTTAAAAAAGTGCGTAGTGATTTATTTTTGGAATAAGAACAATTCCCTTCCGAACGCCTCCTGCATCAGGAATACCGAAATAGACTCAGTTAAATACTTAAGTGTTACCCTTATTTACGATCTCTTCTCGGTGAAACAAAAAAGGGAAAAAGTATGTGGACAAGCTAACAAAAAAATTAGGATTTATTAGATGAATAATGGGGAAATGTGACGAGAAGGTTAACGAGCAATGCTACTTTTCGCTCTTTAGGCATCATTTAGAGTATGCCGCAAGTACATACATGGGATCCTTATAAAGTTGGACTGATTGCTGAATTAGATCGCATGCAGCGTAGCCTTTATCCACCGCCACTAGTAACAACAGACGTACGATTCCCTATCTTTCCTCATTTAAAACTGCACATAGGCCTTTGTTAACCTGTGCCAGAACCCTAAACGAGTGCTTTTATGATAGTGTTTATTTTAGCATAGGCCAAATTACTTCAGCCGAAATCTTAATTATTCAGAGAGCTCGATTAGTAAAACGAGAGTATGACAAACGGAGTAGCGTATCAAAATTATTAGATGAGCTTGGCAGGGACTCAATCACGGAGCGAAGGATAACTTACATTTAAATCTCTTGCATAAATTGGGAGGATATCTCTTCGGCGATGATCTTGAAAATGTATAATTAGCCCCATTGTACTACGGTAAGCTAGATCATATCAATGTAATGAGAGAGTAGAAATGAGTGTGGAAAAGATAGCTCAAATATGTACTTTTTTCCACGAACGATGAGGGATCAGAATAGCGTTCTCCGATCGCACTGAGGAGGAAAAGTACTTTGGATCAAATGTAGTATGACGTGTAATAACCCCCTGCCACACACCCCAGCGATGGTTTGCAGGGTATTGCGTGATGTAATATAAATGTAAAAACGTTTTCAAATGCCTAAATTAGCATATAATTCCGAGGATCCCAGGTACTTTCCGCGGATTCAAAATGGGGTCTAACTAAAGCAGAGTAATCCTCAAGTCAAAGTCGGGATTTGAACCCATAATCGGAATGTTCGGGGGTTGGTCGGAAATTGCTTCACACAATGCTATAAAGAGGGAAACGGAAATTCGTTTTGAGCCATAAAAAGGAGATATGTAACACAATTAGCAACACTTTCGATACAGACAGAACTCGCGGTTCTATACAATATTCGGAATCAGTTACCGTCCTTGCTTTGGATGCTGTACCGCCATGATGGGGCATAATGTGAGTCAGCGGTGAGATATGGCCTCAGCAATCGGAAGTCCTCAAGAATACATACTACCTCTCTGCTGGGGGAATCGTATTTAAATATATTACTGATTTTTTTACGACAACAGAAGAAAGAATGGAAGGAACTGTATAAATGAATAGTTTGTTATTTAATTGTGATTCCCCATCGCCGCAGTCTTTCCTTTCGATGCATTCATATTCAGTCCAACCACTCGAGATTCATCGGTGGTTCACAAAGAAAACGGAGAGGCACACCTGGCGTTGTAGACACCTGATCCCATTCTGCCACTGGTGCCAGAGCAGCCACTCGCCTTCTTTTCCTCCGAATTATGTTTAAACCGTCCATTAGCGGAGCTTAGCGTTGAAATGAATAAAAGCTGCATGCGCTAGCGGATTGGATAAGTGAATTTGAGCAACGTCTTAAGGAATTGAGCGTTCATTTTAGTTGGTCCACGTGTTAATTTCAAGCAATGATAAGTGGTACGCTTGAGGAAAACATGCGAGTGATAGTTTATTTCCGACAAATTAAGTAAACTTAGAATATTATAAAAAGTTATACTGTCATAGAATAATTTCCCTCCGCATTGAACCTTGTATAGCGAAGTTATATTCATTGAATAGATACATTAGCATACTATTTGCCGTCTATCTTGTGAATTTCGAAAAACAATACTTCTATTGTAACTTTTAATGCAATGGTAGAAGGCGTAACTTTTTGAAACTTCTTCATAATGAGTAGGAAAGAAAATACTTTGCTATTCCGCACGATGTAATTTTATTTGCAACCGGTTTCGTTACCGAGTATCACTTGGCCTGATTATGGTACCCCACATCGAAACCTGTCAAAATAAATTTATAAAGTGTGGAATAAGCATAGTATTTTCTTTTCCACTCATCATTTTTATTTTGCCCGAAAACTGAAACTCAGGTTGATGTTAATTTCCGCCCGCGCGTGTCCTGCCGCAAGCGTCTTGTCTACGGCATCGTCGATCGTTCGTTTTATTACGATGTAAATTGAGGAGAATTTTCCGCATTTCAAACAAAAGAGAATTTCCTGGCAATCAACACGCAACGCAGATAGGACTTGTGTTTAAGAGTAGAGAGGGAACCGGCTAGCTGAACCGTTTCGCCCAACCATTGCTAGTTGACTTCAGCTGCGGGCATGTGCGTTCTGCGTCGCGTTCTTCCCTTCATGGATGGAAACAAGCAGAAACCAAAGCACGTCTTTAAACGCATGGCCTCGGGTGCTACTCTCGCGGTTATAGAAAACGGATGTGTCAACTCCATGCGAATTGCGAGTTTGCTTCAATGAATCGCATTCAATGCACTCACTCATGCATATCATTATTTCTCATCAAAATATTTACATTGGCGTCAATAAAACTTGATTTGACTTCGAATAGAACTCCGACAGAGCATAAATACTAATGGATATTTTTTTTAAATGTTTAGTATTTTATATAAATATGACGGTTCTTTTTATAGGTATAAGACGGAACGTTCTCGAGAATAAAACTTATGTAAATTTAAACGATGAGAAAAGGAATGAAACAACTACTTATGCCAAATTTGTCGCTTTAAATATCAATCACGAAATCGATATAGCATTTTCTTTTCTTTCAACTTACCGGTACTTTTAAAACCGGGCAATTTCATCCGAAATATTTTCAGTGCACTTTAATTCGAAAACCTTCCTTACATCAGAGTAAGTGAACAATAATTTATCTCGTTGTTCAAATAGACATCACCGCATAAATATAGCATCCACACTTAATTAGCTCATCAATGCGACACCCATGGTTTATTGGAATGTATTGATTTCTTTGTTCACATGCGATATTTTGCGGGGATATATTTTTTTAAGGCACGGAAAGAAGTTTCTGCTACGAAAGTGAACTTGGAGAAATGGGGAAAGCAGCCTACTCGGGGTGCAAGGCCAGACTGAAATATTTCTTAGTGCGTTTTCGGCTCTCCCGTGAGGGAGCAACATGGCGGATTCACGTTGAGCAAAACTCCGAACTCGTTGCCGACAGGTGCCGGTTAGAGGGAGAGGGAGGAGCGGCGGGGGTCGGGAGGCGAGCGGGTGAGGGGAGGAGAGGCAAGGGGAGAGAAACTATCGCTTGCATGAAAACCAAGCCCTTCCCCCTCCCTCCCTCTCTCTCCCCCTGTCTCGTCGTCGCTATTCGGGAAGAAAGGGATGCGGAAGGGGCAGGGCCACGTGTCCGGGAAGGCGTGCCTCTCCTCCCGCCCGCTCCGAATCACGTGGAATTAATGGCGACGATCGCGGCGAGCGTGGAGGTTGTGTAGGAGAAAACAAGATTTTGGAAGCGGAAGGCACACACAGGGCCGGAGGGCACGGTCGTTTGCGATACGAGCGAGAGAAAATCGATGAGAGTGTTTGGATCGAGCATCGATATGAATGCATGAAACGAGGGTTTAAACCCGACGATGACGTTTCAGATCTGCATCAGGGTGGAGTATTGCATTGCATAGGCCGCGGACGCCATCCTATGAAAGGAGATTGCCACGCGCCATTCGCACGGAGAAAAGAGGCCGAAGAAAGATGGTGTTAATTTGTAGCGACGATCGCACACGACGATCGATAGCACACAGGAGAGGAAAGTCGCCTCTTGCCACTCGCGACTAATCGCGATGCTGTCCCCAAGATTCTCTTGGAACACCAAAGAAAACGCTATCAGTATACGAGTATTCATACTAATGATGACTGGCTATTGGGTGGTAAAGGTAATTCTGGCGTCAAAAAATTCAACGCGATAGTTAGCTGAGGAATAAGCCCATCGACTGGGCCGAAAGTCGCGGGTTCATGACCTCGACGGGATATTCGTTGCAATTTTAAATGGCGCTTCATGCGATAAGTTTTAAGAGATGGCATTAGTTTGGTACCACCTCGATTGTTAGGGAGCCTTAAAACATGGTGACGCTACTATGCCGGAATTAAATTTCAAACTTTTTTTCTTTCTTCACTCATTATACAGCAGACGCCATTTTGGCTGCAACCCACGTGCTTGTACGCACCTCTGCCCGAATGCCTGGACACAGTTGTGAATCACGAGCGACACTCAAAGCATTTAGATGATGTCGAAAGGAGGCCTTTTAAATCGCAAAGTTGCACAATCCCTGAGGCACAAACAAAGGCACCATTCCACATTGGGCAGCATACTGTCTTCACGATTCTTAGCCACCGGCACGTGGAAACTCGAGAAAAAAATGTGAAAGGATCCCCATTTGACGGAGCACGTCGCAGTTCGTTTGGGCGATGAAATATACTCCCCGAGATAAGTCAAACATAAAAAGAGGTTGCAAATGACTCGGAATTAAACAAAATCAAATTAATTTTGGACACCTTTAGTTTCATACTCCTGAAACAACTACGTTTGAGAAAGCTGCGTCACCTCATACCGGAAGTAAGATACGATTGCAAGCGCTGCAACGTCGTGAAATATCAGCATAAACGACAAACAATTAATTTGAGGTAATGATCGGAATTTCCTATCTGGATTTCAGAAAGAAATCCGATAATTTATTTCATTCGCATCAAGTTCGACAATTACTGCATCCTTACCAAGCAGTTCATATACTTCTATTTTTTAATCTTTAGCCACAAATTGATTGCTGACTACGCAGCCCAAACGGCTTTAAAAAGTAGCGGCGGGGTGACGACGCAACAGCGAACGAAGAACTTTCGAACAGGACATGATGCATTCGCTAAGAACCTGAACACTTGTCCCTCATCTCTTGGGTATTGTTAGGGTTTCACGTGGGCTGCAATTCAAAACGGTTGTTGACAGTGATAGGGGTCCACAAGAGAGAACGGCCGTACAGAGAGACAATAAAGAGACGACGTCGCGGATCAATGCGAGCGTCCTTTCTTCTTCTGATGAAGAGGGGCCTTTTTGGGTGCTTAGCCAAGACTCGAATGCAGAGGAGATTGGGTCATGGCAATTTTAGCGCGAAGCCGAATAGGTGAGCTCGTTCGCCGAAGGAAGGGAGAGGGGCGGCGTTGCCGAACAGTCGACGGAGAGAAAATATGAGGGGGAGGGGCGATTCCCCCCCCCCCTACCTTCCTCCTTGTACCTCCCCCCTTTCCATTATTCCCGCACGCGCCGGCGGCACCACGCGAAGTGAATATGATCGCCCATTTTAAGAAATGCCAACGATCGCGCAACGGCACACGTGTGCAAGACGGATCGTCGTTTTCACTCCCTCCCGAAAGTGGTTGCCAAATAAACCATACCATAACCATTGCACAAAATTACAACCTCTGGAATCTATGCTGATTTCTCCTTTCCCTAGATTGAAAATGACGTACTATATGCCTACCGCCAATGAGTAAATATGTGTAAAATAATGGAGGTAATCGATTTAATTCGGCTCATTCCTTTAACAATACTTTAAAACGCGTTTCAACGCTGGAACATCATCATCAGGCTCATGCTATGAATCTGCAAATGGAACGTAAGTGCGAGTTTATGTTCCTCTCACATCGATGAAGGGGGCAGTGACCACGGAAATAATACACATTTTTACACACGTTCAATTATTAGAAACTTCATTGTATGCACCTGATGCCATACGCACCATACGCTCAAGCATTGTAGAGTAAAAAAAAGGTGGGTATAAAATTGATTAGAAAAAATTATTTTATCAACATGGCGTCCTTCCACGCCTAACAACATTTGAATGAGAACATGCACATAATTTGTACATTGCATAGGTATTTTATTATGCAGTAGATTCTCTAATACGATCTCGTTTCAACACCTTAAGCACTATTCTGTATTCCTCCCAGGGATGAAACGAAAATGTTATCTACGTACACTATTCTGATATCGCACATGCCTCCTGAGTGTCCAGCTCTTTAGGAAAACGGAATTCGGGGAATATATTGATGGAAAAGAGATGATGTATTCCACAGATGAGCTCAGAAGGAAGCCCAGCAAAAAAAAGAGCTGCATGTCTCCTTGAGTCCTTCAGCTCTAAATTAAAATAAAAGGCGATTTCGGTATCGCTCCTGCGCTTGGGCTTCCAAAATGACGCTAAATTCGATTGGACCGTATATGCTAAGGTCATCATAGTCCGTCATTATAGGTAGATGTTGAAGCTTCATCAATCACTATTATAAATCACGTAGATCACCTGAACCCCAAACTCTTGTTCGTTGTTTTCTTTTTTAGTGCCTTTTCCTATCTGTCAGTCTTCCCAAGATTTATAAACAGAGGTTTCTTTACTTTCTTCCCTCCCCTTTACTTGCATTCCCTCTTCTATGCCGGTCTTTAACGTGCCACTAACTGTGAATACTTTCTCCGTCCTCTTTTATTGCCTTTTTCTAGCTTTACTTAGCACCTTCCTCTTTTCCCCCGCCATCATTTAAACTTGGCTGATGGCTTTCTGTCCGCCAAACTTATTTCCTTCAAAGCCCTCCACGCCCACATCTCCAAAAGCCTCTCTCTAAACAACGCTCATTATTTTTCCACGTAGTCCAACCTTTTACGTGACTTAGGATTAAAAAATATACATATTTCTTTAATGTGCCTTTATTGCTCAATAAAAAATACCAACGCGATAAAAAATACTTTTTTCTTCTATTCATGAAGGGTAAATGATACTTTGAAGATGTTTTAAGGTTAATCGGGCATACAGTCATGGCAATTATTCCATCCACGATATCACAATTCGCCAAAATTTATAATTCCGTGAATAAAATATTTTAAAAAATGTGTTTCTCATTATATACTCTTTCTAAATCGATATTATATTAGGCTTTAATGAAGCTCACTCTCTCAATAGATATAAAATTATTTGCAATGATAATACTATGTCTATTTTGTACGTTCTAATTTTACATGCAGGTATCTGGATCTTCCTTACTGCCCACTTTTTTAAATGATGGTGACATGAGTTTACTTGTAATATTGTAGCATTGCAATGTAAGACAAATAATTATGGAACATGTTTTTCAAGGCTATATGCTCAAGGCAAACTTAAGCAATGCAGAGTTCCATGACGAAATGTGAGCCGGCTCACGGCTAAAGGAAGACATGCATTCGCTATTAGGATAACACAATATACATATTAAGGCGGAACTGGTTAGTACGACTAAAAGCGCGCTTACCGGCTGCAAATGGAATGCTAGAATACGGCGTTGTCTATCCATCTTATATATTACCATGCCATATAATTTTTATAATCACTTAAACGGCGTAAAGGAGTGTTCACGGTGTGCCTAACGTGAAATTATCATTACTACGACGGGAATTGGAAGCGAAATCGCAGAAATGACACAGACAATGGATGTCGTAGGCAATGGAGAGGAGGGAGCAAAGAGACACGCATGGAAAGCGCGGAGGAAATGGGAAAGAACATACGGAACATATTTTTTAGATCAGATTTTTTCTAGTGAAAATAGTAGAAGGGATTTTGGATCGCGGGAGTTTGTGAGAAAGGTTGCAATTTAACCAGAAAAGAAATTAATATACGAGTTAATGAGTCCTAACTACACCAAAAACTAGACCAAAATAAAATACCTAAAGTTCAAAAATCTGTTTGAGATTATCTTATGAGAAAATTTGAATTTAAGGATGTTCCTTGCGAAATCTGGGAGAGGAAGAGAAGAGGAAAATAAGGTAGGAACAGGATATCATCGAACAAGGAGTACAGTGGACATGTGGTCAGTCTGCTTCAGGACTGCTGTTCGAGATAGTCTTCTCTATTGAATACATATCCTTTACATTTCGATTATCGGCGTGGCAACACCAAGGCGTAGTTTGAGTCTCCCGAATGAATGCGCAGTATGATTTTTACGGGTACGTTTTTAATGCATAAATGAATGCCTCCATTCTCCTGCTTACGTCGCTGCTTGTAGTGCCATTCGCAAAATAAGTTACCAATGGATCTGAGGTTCTGGATGAGATTTCTTGAATAATTTTCCCTGTCCACAAAGTGCCGCACCAATGTAAATTATGTATTCCTCACATCAGGCATTCTTTCCGTACCCTCTCCACTTCACTCCTTTACCCCAACAGAAAGATTCATTTGAATGCACTTGATTCTTTTCTGAGTTGTTCCCGGACAATGGATACTATGCGCCAAAACCGGTCCTTAGTGGCTGCGGATGTTTGGTTCTGTGGATATGGCACATTAACTTTCCAGAAAATCGAGTTTTATTTACTCTAACCAAGGAACTCTATGAAGCGATTGTATTTACTTCCTGGCTGTCACAAGCTTCCAGACCAGTTATTTGAAATAGGTGTGATCATTGAAAATAATCAAATATAAATTCATAAAAAAACCTTTCACTCAAGTGCTTCTGGAAACCAAATTTAAAGGTCTGAAGTGAGCTGATTCAAAGAAAATAATATTCACGTCATGGCGGAGCGACCATAAAATGAATGAAGCAACATACGCTGCCTTTAAAGGACATCCTGCCCGCGATTCTCGTTTTTTAAGCAAATATATTATTATAGGATAGGCCTAAAGATGCCATGGAAACAAATTAATTAAAAATTTAGATTTATAAGGCTCATGGTACGGGAGTAATAGAGGATAGATAAGCCAGAGAACGAAGAGAAAGATGAGGTGGTAGCAAATTGAAGAAATGAGGTAATGTAAAAAAATATCCATCTAGATTCGACGATGAATGAACAAGCGCGAAGAGTGAGTGACGAAAGAAAAGTACTGAAATAATGTTAAGGAAGGATAAATGAATCCGATGTACTTTGCAGCCCGAAAGGTTATACTATTATTGGTAATCTACCGGTTAAGGTATGTTTTGGATGGATACAAGACTATACAACGGAGTCATTACTTGTCTCTCCTAACAAAAACGCCACCTGACATCCGGCACTACAGTAACTCCCTCTTCAATTCTGCATGCTCTCTTCCTCCTTTCATTCCGTCCAACATCCCTATCCCATGCCTGCTCCTTTCTTGTTCTCCTGACATTTCCCCCTCTATCAGTCTTCAACATCCATCACCAATCAAAATACTCTGCATCCACATTCCCTACCTCCTTTTGATTTCTCCCAACGTTTCCATCTCCTCCCCAACCATACCTAACACTTCCAATAAAAGGGAATAACGGTAAGAACTAGATATGACGTCCAGGGAGGAAACCCTTGAAACAGCTCACATAAACGTGTATATGAAGCACTAGATATGACGACCAGGGAGAAAACCCTTAAAACGGCTCACATAGACATAAGACATACAGTACATGAAGAAATATTAAGTGATAGAGCTTAGTAGAGACGAGAATCGAGTTATGAATTGCATTGAAACGATGTTAAATTTTTAATGCCTGCTGTTGGTGATGAAAAATTGTTCAGGAAAGAAAAACAATGGAGGCGTTCGCAGCCTTCTTCATTCACCGTCTTAGACTTCCGACGCCGCCGACACGAAGCCCCGGCTCCGACCCCCTCGCCGAGGGTCGTGGTTTCACCCATCTCCGAAGGGAATGGATACTTTGCCAAAATGTCACGATTTTCGATGTTTTGCCATATTGTTGCGAATTAATTTATACTCAAAGTAGGTTCTCTACAGGGTGAAGCAAGAATACTGAAGCATGATTTCGTTCCAAGAATGAAAAACTTGATGTTCCTTGACTAAAATTTCGTGATAATGTCTGATTTTTAGCGAAAAAATTCGTCATGATTCACCGTATAACTGTACGAATTCTAGTTCCCCACATTCGGTCATTTACGGGTAAAAGACGAACCAGGATCATATGGCGATTTGAAAGAGAGTTGAAGTTGTTTACCTCTTTTGCCGAAGAATAAAGAATGACGCTGCTACCCGAAGAAAATTGCGCTGTGAAGTACTTGAAGTGACAAAATCTCGCTAAGCAAATACGCCATCCGAAAAACATTACATCAAATATGGCAATCATTCAAAGAGAATGCAGGATTTTCGAATTAATAGGCAATGTGTTGAATAGGAATACCGCGACGTTCCTTAAGAAGTAATTCAAATACGTAGTGATCTCATTATGTTCCCTATACGTTATTAATGAAGTAATGAAATTTTCTAGCAAGAGATGAGGTAAGACTTCACCTAGATTCATGGATTATAAAATTACTACGGCCGTAAAACAGCGTTCGGCATAAACGTCCCAAGGCGTAATATTAGGGGAAAATGAGACAAAGGAATGCGAAAAAAGGAAATAAAAGGGAGAGTTGGAACATAAAACTACAAGCAACAGTCGCACACAATCTCCCTCTCTCATTTGTGGAGTACAGTGACTCTCGTGAGTCGAAATCACGCATATAATCAAGGTTTGCGAGGAGAAACTCTGACCAGTAGGAGTAGTTAAGGTCGCTGGCGTACGACTTCCACCTTGCAAACCCTGAGTGAGGTTGTAAATGCGACCCACCAGAGCATAAGTAACTACTCTCGTCTTTGCTTACCACAGAATTCAAATTTTAAAACTCATGGCTAAAAATCTATAGGTAATGATTTTCACGAAAGTATGCCTAGGTGCGACACTCATTTTCTAGAGCAATTAGTTCGGGAGAAAAATTCCCAAGAGAATTTATCACGCATTTTTGGGAAAAACAATAATTGGCATTACCTAAAGAGAATATCACACACAATCAATTATTTGCAATATATTCAGAATTATAAAAAATTATCCACTGTCAGATCATATTTTGCGCTGAAAATGGTTCAAGAGATACTAGGATAATGTAAGTGGCTAGAACTAGGGCTAGTACTAGGTCGACGGAAAAGACCCAAGTGCTTACAAAGAAATTAGCATAGGGGAAGTGTACGTGTGCTAATGCAAATGTGTGGACATACATAATTATTTTAATACAGGCTTGTGCCCTAACAACCCGCCATATGCTTTTGCGTCGGATTGAAGGGTATTGCGTACGAGAGATCCACATTAAGCAAAGGAATTACCTTCATAAACAATTTCAACAAAGTCGCTATCTGGCACAAGGCTGCATTGAGTTTGATTAATGCTTCGTGGAGTGTGCATTACTGCATATCTAAGGGGAACCTGATATCTTTCCGAACAGAAAGTATTTTTCGAGAGAAATAATGTTTGTTCGATAACGACGAGGAGACAAATGAAATCAGCATAGCGTCACACTATCCGGTGCACCGAAATGCCGCGCCGTTTCCGAGAGGCGATGTTGCGCCCGTGGCTTGTTTCGTGGGAGGGTCCCCGAGAGACGGAGGCCGAGGGTTTCCGACTTAGAACTCCCCCCGAAGTGTCGCAAGGCGGGCGGAAAGCCGGCGGGGAGCAAGGGTTTCGCCGGCACACCAGCGGGGGTAAAAGGGGGAGAATTGGGGAAGGGGGTGGGAATGAACGAGGGGCGGAAGGGGATGGAAACGCGAGGGCGGCGCCGGGGAAAAAGGGTGCGGAGGGGGAGAGCGAGCGAGGACGGGGGTTTGGATCCTGACCACGATACCCTCACAGCGGCGCCATCTCGCGTCGACGGTGCGAAGCACTGGACGGGCTGCCGTGGAGGGGAGCCTTGTCTAGCCGGAGGCCACCGTGAGGGCGCATTTCTCGTAATTCGTGGGGAGCGGGCGAACTCCCCCCTTCGCTCCCCCGCCTTTTCTCAACCCCAAACCTCTTTCCCCCCCACCCAAGATTTCTCCGCCACCATGGCGGAATTAACGTGTTTTTCGAGTTTCACGAGCTAGGGACCCACCGCCATCCACCTCCCATCCCCCTTTGCCGAAAGTAGACGCAGATATAAATGGGCGTAGGAGGGGGTCTTCAGAACCGTTCTAGGAATTTCACTCGGAAACTAATAATAGTCTGTTTTATTCCTTAGAATTCGAGCGCGGTTTACTCTGGACTCCCTCAGGCGCCTACTTCGCAGAGGGACACCATTTGATACATTATATTCAGGGAACTCACGGTCGGTGATTGCGTCGCCAGAAAACGATAAACAAAGGAATTTAAAGATTAGGTGATAGTCCTAATTTTTCATATCGACGTAAAAAATGCAATCGTCCGTGTGAATCTTTGTCATTACTTTGCTTGCATGCATGATACCCAAGCGTCAGCCAACGAGTTACAATCAATAGTGGGTGCATTGCAGAGTCAAAGTGATATGTATGAAATGAGAATTAATCAAAACAAAACGAAAGTTATGAAGTTCTACTGTAGAAAGGAATAGGGAGATGAAAACCCTTATAGAGTTGGGGTAAGAACAGATTAGAACAGTTACAACAATTCATCTATTTGGAAATCGTTTTTGATAATGGTGGCCAGAATGGCGGTGAAATTAAAAGAAGCATTACGTCAGGTTGCAAATTGCATAGAAGCATTTGCGGTGAGAGAATGGAGTTGGTGACAGGTACCTTAAGTAAAGACACAAATAAAAGGGATCGGGGACGGGATGGTCAGTGCTAAGAAGAAGAGTAAAAGAGGGAGAGTTCATTATCACCTTTGCCGTTCAACGTATATGTGGAAGAAATGGTAAATAGTTTTTTAGAACCCAGCAAGCCACCGCTAGGGTGTGTGGTGGGAGGTGATTACACACCAGCCTATTTTTAACCACATTTATTTTCCCCTTAGCGCGGTAGTAAAAGGTTATTCTGATCCCTTATAGTCCGTGGGAAATATGACATCTTATATCTATCTGTTCTACACTTAATCTATCTCATTTTATTGACATGATCTCGCCCACCGTAGTACAATGGGGGTGATAATACATTTTCAACGTCATTGCTAAAGAGACATCCTTTCAATTTATACAATAGATTGAATCTGTAATTTAACCTTCGCTCCGTGAGTGATTCTCAGTAATTTTGAATAATAGAGGCATAGGAAGACCTGGAGGTAGGAATGAAGAACGGTGGGCAATTCATTAAATCAGTTAGGTTTGCTGATGACCAAGCTTTAGTTCGCGAGTCAGCCAAGGGTTTGCAAATATTTCTGAGCAATTGGAAAGTCAGTGCGATAGGTACGGAATGAGAATAAGCGAAAATAAAACATAAGTTATACGGTTTTCTAGAAATAGAAAGCCTAAGCTAAACGTTAACATAGGAGTGCAAAAAAGGAGCAGGAGGAACATTTTGCCTATCACGGAAATGTTTTTGGCCAACGTTGTCCAATTCCAAGAAACTATGGGAGATGCCGCAACAGTAACCTTTAACGGTGTCATCCACTTGTATGCATTTCAATGCAACAATTACAGAGTGTAAAAATCATTCGCCTTGACCGGGATTTGAACCTGGAACCCTCAATGTTCGGCCGAGTGCTTTAGCCAGTTAAGCTATCTGATATTTAGGGATGATTTTTCATGATTTTTATTTTTGGGATGATCATTTGTCATGATTTTTACACGCTGATATTTTTGCATTGAAACGTTGTCTACGTTGTAGAATAAACGCGAGGAAAATAATTACTTTAGGCAAAAAAGCTGTCGCAGTAAGGGAATTGATGGCATGTACCTTGAGTAAGGAGGTTAAGAAGCAGCTAATTTAAACGGCTAAAATGTTATGATTATCAAGAAACAGCTCGTCAAAATTTTGAAATGGAGCGTGGTTTTGCACGACGTGTAAACATGGCCATTGAAGCAAGATGACAGGCGTAGAGAGGAGGCTTTTGAATTGTGGGTGTGGAGAAAGACGAAAAAGGTGAAATGGACAGAGAGGAAAACAAAGTGCTGCGTATGGTGGGGTAGGAGAGAGGATTGTTGGGAGAAATGAATTGGAGGCAGGAAAGATAGATTCAGAGCGTTTTTATTGGCGATTGGATGTTGAAGACTGATATAGTGGAGGACGTTAGGAAAGCGTTAAAGGAGAAGGAATAGGATAGGCATACTAGATTGAAAGGAGGTAGGAAGTATGCCGAGTTGAAAAGGGACTTAGTACAGTGTCCGATGTCAGGTAGTAATTCTTTTTCTTAGGAGAGGTAATTCTATGTATCGTTGTATAATGTATAGGCTGTGTCCATCGGGAACCTACCTCAACGGTAAAATACCAATAATAGTAACAAAGTCATTCCGACTGTTAACATTTTCCTAATATTTTCAAAGGAAAAAATTAAGCAAATATAAAACTGAAAAATGATAGGGTCTTTAAAAAAATCACGTTGCAACAAGTTTTTAATATTAGTTTCCCGTTCGCGTAATTCATAGAACAAAATGAAATTTATCAAAAGAACCTTTTTTTCCATACGCCTTTTCATCTTACGAGGAGAAAATAGTGGAAATAACTGGACGAAATCAGCCTATGGAAAACTGATTGGATAGCCGCTTATGATCATTGACCATTGATAGTGGATAATGGGTGTCATTTAAAAATATCCAATAATAACTCTTCATGAAATCTGGTTATTCAGTAAACTGTTCATTAATAATTTGTATTATTTATAGCACTCTTATTAAAATTCGAGTTTAATTCCCAAAGGTCCTGTCCTAAAAACACTTCATCAGTTTTTTCCAAGCGGGATCTGTCAAATTGAAGGATATCGGGTATAGTGGAGAGGAGGGGTTAATCTCTGTGTAACTAATAAAAATAATGTGAAATACTAATAATATGAGAATAAGAAACAATGATGTGCGAAATTTTATCACTTTCGTTCAGCGTTCAGAATACAAAATAAGAAAGATCTATCGAAATGTGAGCACAACTAGAAAACCCCACTGCCTCACAGGATGTAAAGAAAAGCTACCCGTTTCGTGAATAATCATTATTAACGAAAAAACGCTCCTCGTTGTTATTGTGAGAGAGATACTGGAAACACGAAGATCACATTCGCGCCTTAAACTTTTAGAGCAATACAATTCTTTTCGAGCAGTATGCTGACAAAGAAGGAATAATCGCAGCACCGCATTTAAATTGCTAGGCGAGACCTCAATGATAAGTTAATGGCAATTGGAATTCAGTTTAGTCGACCAAACCACAATTTTGTCGCCCTAATGATGTCGTGATCTGATCGAAAAACGCGCAATAAGAAAAGTGTCGAACTAGTAAAACTCTGAGGAGAGAATTTTGTAAACGCACAAAAGAGAAAGACGTAAGGGGTCATGCAGCCTGTAGTATTATCGCAATGGTTCCATAGATGCCTACTACAGAAGATTCCGCAATATTGAAGACTAGTGTTCCTTGTAGTCCAACTTGAAGTTACTCGCGAGTAAATAGTGACTGATAATTTAAACCAGAACACAGCATCACACATTTCATTTTCATAACGACTTCAAAGTGAAGGGGAAATTGAATTCGCATGGGTTAACTCTACAAGGGTTGTAATACAACGGCTATTTTTAAGTTAGACCCGTTTTGTCATAAAAAATATATTTGTTAGAAAAATTTTGCATTAAAGGTTTTAGTTTCCTACAAATCTACTTCATTTTTCGACATATTCGCCGTTCAGTTCTACACACTTTTCGTAATGCTGCACCAGTTTTTTAAATTCCTCAGCATAGAAGTTCGCCGCCTGGGAATTGAGTTGACAACGTTGGTCTTGAGTTCGTCGATTTCAAATCATTGTCCTCGAAGCCACTGTTTCAAGTGCGAGAAGTGGGAATAGTTACGAGGCGCAAGGTCCGGACTGGGGATAGTGGGCCAAAAACGTTCGTCCACTCAACATTCGTAGTCTTTGTGATGGTCAGTAGGCATTTTCGGTACCCATCTTTCACACAATTTGCGATATCCCAGCTTTTCTGTAACATTTTTTGTGAATGGTGGAGCGTCTAACAGAAGGAAACTTATCAGCCAGAGCACTACTAATTGTGAATCGTCGATCAGGTCGCAGTTTTGGTCCACTTGTTTAACGATTTTATCGGTCTGGATTCTGGGCCTGCAACTCCGTTCTTCATCATGCACATTAGTGTGGCCATTTTTTGAAGTCGCGACACCAGGTTCATATACTAGGCACAACTGTCAAATGACTTGCGCGACGGATGACCCTTTTGCACACCAAAATCTAGAACCCCAGCAAGCACATCGCAACTAGCAGGAGCAACGATTTTCGCGGACATTTTTACCTGCATTCACGGACAGGAAAACGACTACTGAATTTAAAGAATATATTCAGTGGCTTTGGAAACGATTAATGGATGGCACTGCATCGGTACCACTATGCTCTGATCCACTCATATTTAAATATGAAAAAACGACCCATACTTTTCGAATATGCCTCGTAGTTTAAAGTTTTGTCTCTGGACTCACCATGTAACTCTTCCAGAATGAGATTGTGAAGAAAGACATAATTGTGAAATACCTTTTCAAACTTTTGCCTCAACTGCTGATATTTATCGCACCCATTCGTTGGCATAAGTGAGCGTGGTGTCCAGCCAACTGGAACCCGATAAAAGATTTTTTACTGGACGTTTGAGTGAAAGATTGCCGTTTACCACAGCTGAATGCTTGGAAAAGCTGTTAATTCGGCCACTAAAATGCTCCGTAGAAAAACAAAAGATGACCTATGGCTATTATATGACAATGCGAGCATGTCTGAAATGAAAAATGGATTATAAACAAGAATCAAGCAGCATTATGAATATGCAGATTATCCGAAGTGATCAGCTCATTCTTTAAATCAGATCACCTCTAATACTGCTGGAGAGTGAGAAAAGTTGATATTCCATTGAATACGGGTAATTACACTTTCTGGATAAAACATTTGAAAAACGCAATAATATCCGGGAACTCCGAAGCACTATTTCTAAAGCACTACAGGCAAGTTTGTACTAAAGTGAGCAGCTCCGCTCCCATACAGTCCCAGGAAGAATCGAAGGCCACTTACTTCAGCAGTTCGAAGATTTATCCGAAATTATAAATGAAAGTTCCTTAGCTGTCCCACTGAATGAGCAAAAGTTTCGAAATTGTGGTTATCCGCTACTTTAGGCTGCTATCCGCCGTAAAAAGAAAAGGCGTCGGCCGATATGGAAAATGTATGTGTATGTATATTATTACAAGGTAATCTACCGGTTAAGGTAGGTTTTTGGATGGACACAATTACCAAATAAATATTTTGTGACTCCTAACAAAAAAAAATCCAGCATCCTACTCTACATCAGGTCCCTCTTCATCTCTGAGTACTTTCTTCCTCCCTTCATCCCGTCCAATATCCCTATCCTGTTCCTGCCCTTTCCTCGCTTGCCTAACATCCTCCCCTCTATTACGGTCTTCACCATCACACTGCCGATCAATAGGCCCTTCATCCATTTTTTCTGCCTCCATAGGATTTCTCTCAACAAACCCGTCTCTTCGTCCACCATACCAAGTACTTCCTCATTTGTTTTCTTCTCTGTCCATTTCACCTTCTCTATTCTTCTCCACACCCACATTTCAAAAGCCTCCAGTCTACGTCTATCCTTCTGCTTCAATGATCACATTTCCGCACCGTACATAGCTACGCTCAATATCAAAGTTTAAACGAGTCTTTTCTTAATATCCTTGCTCAACGTCCCCGTCATCAACTCCCTCCTCCTTACTTTCATTCCTACCTCCAGTTCTTCCCATGCCTCTTTAATGATTTCCGACACATACAGGCTGAACAGCAACGGTGATAATGGGAACCCTGCCTTACACCTCTTCCTAACACTGCCCATCCGGAATCCCCGTTCCCCACCCGCACCAGAGCAGTCTGAGACATGCACAGGTTGCGGATTAGCCTCCTTTCCCTCCAATCTATTCCTATTTTCTGCAATATACCCATTAGTTTTCCCAATTCACTCTATCAAACGCTTTTTCAAAATGTACGAAATAGGCAAATACCTCCTGGTTGTGTTCTATATTCCTCTCGATTAATAATCTCATTACTGCAATGGCATCACGCGTACCTCTCCCCTTCCTAAACCCAAACTGGTCATCCCCTACGTAATCATTTGCCCTACTCTGTATCCTTTTGTTTATGATCCTGAGAACAACTTTGCTGAGTGGGATATCATGCTTATTGCTCTGTAGTCCTCACATGATGTAGCCTTCACCTTTTTCGGAATAGAAACTAAAACTGACAGATCTCACCAAGTCTTCCGGCCAAATTCCTTCCTCATAGATACTACGAATCAGTCCATTTAGCCTCTTCCTCCCACATTTTCCTTAAGCTATTAGTGTTCCGCATAAATGTTATCCACCCCCGCGGCCTTATTTAATTTCATCTCCCTTAATGCCCTTCATATCTCCTCGTCGAGTACGCCTGGACCTAAGCTATCTTCCTCGACCTCATGTTTGTTTTCTCTGCCTAACTTTGTTGGTCTAAGTTCTTTACCATACAATTCTCCCATATTTCCTTCCATCTCCCTTGGATCTTTCATGTGTCAACTATTATCTGCCCTGCCTTATCCTTAGCTGTTAGCACAGATATTCTCTTCTTACTTCCCGATAATGATTTAACCTTGCTGTATAGCGCACCACTTTCACCCTTCCTCTGCAAACTGCACATATCCTCGCACTGCGTCTTCCACAATGCTTCTTTTGCTTTATTTGTTGCCCGCCTCAATTTATTATTTAGCTCTTTGTACTTCCTTTTTCCTAACTATGTGCTTACATTCTTCCATTTTCTCCTCTCATCCATCTTTGCAATCAATTAATCCGTGATCCAAGGTGTCCTAGTCATTTCGCGTTAACGGTTCCAATAGTGTCTTTTGCGGCTATAGACAACCCTTTCTTGAAACTTTCGCATTTTTCTTCGATAGTACTCAGCTCTTTACCATCCTCCATGATTTCCTCTACAGCCTGTTGGTAGTCCTTCCTTTTAAATTCATTTAATGCTTCTACATTCTTCTTTATGACCACCCGCCCCTGCCTTATCTTTTTAAAACGAACGCTACATTTCATAAAAACTAAATTGTGGTCAGAGTCCGCATCCGCTCCCGGGAAGCTGTGCGAATTTATCACACTGTTGCTAAACCTGTGTCTAACAAGAATATAGTCACCTGGCATTTTCCATGTATACCTGCGTCTTTTGTGGTGTCTAAACCAAGTGTTGGTTATGTCTAAACCCTGTCTCCTGCAGAACTCAACTGCTTTCTCCCCGCGGTCATTCCTCGTGCCTAAGCTGTAGTCCCCCACCTCATCACCATCTCTTCCTTCGCCTAACGTCGCATTCCAATCCCGCATCACTATCAAATGTTTCCCTGCGGGAACACACGCGATTATGTCCTCTAACTGATCGTATATTCGATCGACCTCTTCTTCCTTATGGTTGCTCAGTGGTATGTGAACCTGAATAATAACCAAGCTCGTCGGTTCTGCTTGTATCTCTACTAGTAATAATCTATCCGTTACCTGCTCTATGTTCATTACGCTTCTTCCTACCTCTTCATTTAATACTATGGCAACACCTCGTTGGCTCTCGTCCCCGCTGCTGTATATTATTCTATACTTATCTCTCCAGTAATCCCCGCTATCTTTCCATCTCACCTCGCATAGACCTAAAATATCTATATTTCCCCTTTCCATCTCTCGCTTAACATTCTCCAATTTCCCTGTCCTCATCATTTTCCTAACATTCCACGTTCCTATTCTAACTAATGTGGTCTTCTTCTCCTGCGTCTTCTGTCCTGCTGCTGCTGCTTTTTCCTTGCAAGGGTTTCGTGGGATGACGACTGCGGAAGCCTTGACTCCCCCGCTGCCGGGCACGACACACGGCCGATTGGGCCGAGCCCCGTAGTTGCCAGGACTCAAAATTATTGTACAGTCCATCATATTCTTCTTGGGAATGATAATTGAGGTGGTTTCCCGTTGCCTTCCTCAATAGTGTTTTTAATGTGACACCATGACTTACTGGCCGCCCCACTGGGGCCAGACGCCATTGCAGCCGCCTCACTGAGGAACAGACGCTGCGAGGACTACCTTTCGTCTGGCTCCTAACCTTCGACCTATCTGGCATGGGTGACCCTACCAGGAGCAATAATTATTACTCCCGCCAGCACAGCCCTAGGGGTCATCGGGACGCACAAGCCATTCCACAGCGTCAAGGTTGTAGTCCGGGGAAGGATATTTGTGTGTGTGTGTGTATATATATATATATATATATATATATATATATATATATATATATATATATATATATATATATATATATATATATATATATATATATATATATATATATATATATATATATATATATATATATATATATATATATATATATATATATATATATATATATATATATATATATATTACCACCTAAGGTAAATAAGGCCGTGGGAGGTGGTAGGAACTAATTGGGGTTGTTTGGGGAACTCAAGAGGAGGATGGGCAGGCGAAGGGAAGGTGGAGGGGCTTGGGCGAAGGAGCTAGAGCGGCAATAAAATGTAGGACGAAAGAACTTTAGACGTGATTTCTTCTTATTATCCCTCCACACTTTATGTGATTGATGCACTGGGAATAAACTATCTGGGATATAGGTTCTGGCGACGACGCTTCTTAGTTACGCTTGAGAGATGACACCGAAAGGTCTTGTATAGGAATTATCAATAATATTGACGGCATTGACTCACTCCTAATAATACTCCAACTCATTTGAAAATTAATTAATTTTGTAATGTGCCTACATTACTGCGCATTGTGTTGCAAAGCACTTAATTAGTAAAGGAAAATACTGAAATAAAAGTAAGCTAAATATAGATATTATAATGCAGCATAAAATTGGCTGAATTATGAGAGATTATTGGGCCGAAGAAAATAACATCTTTACGCGTTTTTGCTAGCAAATAAATTTGAGCTTAACTGTGGCAAGTAGGGTGATGGTGCCAATTGTTCATGATCTCTCTGCGGGGAAGCATATGTTTTTAAAGAAGGCTAAGTAATCTGCATTATTCATAAAGCTTCGGGATATTTTGTGTTTGTGGAATTTGGAAGTTTAAATCGAATTCATTTATATGAATTTCGGAGCCTATTTCCCTTATTATTTTGTATGTATAAGTTCGTGTTTTGAAAATGTATCAATAGGAATATACATGGAATACATTTGCCAATATTTCTCTCTTCATTAAAAGAGTCATGAACGCCCACAAATCGTGCTGAAAATTACTTTTTGGATGACATGCCCATCTAAGTCATGATTAAAACATATTTTCTGTGTACTATTCCTTTTTCTACAGTAATATATTTCCCATAATTTTCATCAATGCGTCTAGAGTATATCATACGATTTGGTTAGATTATTACAGCTTCACATTCCTTGGATCAACGAGTAACGATTCCGCGACGAACAACTCAAATTTAAATAAAATAAAGGTGACGAAAAGCATTTAAAAAGCAACGTTTTTCATTACTTCTGCCTTCTTTTTCTCATATATCATAAATTACAATTTAATGTCACTATGAAAGTAAGCCTATAAGACTAATAGTAAAAATTAAAGCCCATGAGAAAAAGTGCCGTTGGACCATTAAGATCTTTCCACATGTCAATATTACAAATATATGTACGATTGATTTTAAATTTTCATATATTAATTTCCATTCGTACAGTTTTTTGGTAAAGGGGTTTTGAACGGAAATTCCCATATAAAAACTTTGGCAATTGATTTTCAACCACCGTGGTAAAAATTTGCTCCGAAACTTTAACCACAAACTAACATGTATCCCGAGTCTGAAGTTATACGTCCGCGGAAAGAGCTTCCCTGCATGCTCGATATATGTCCGCATACATTCTTCCGAAATGATACATCTTGAGCAATGCATACATCAAATAAGTAACAATGAGACATTAGAGCATTAAAAGAGGACCAGGACAAAACAAATGATATAGCTGACCGAATTAAGTCGATAATGGTGTACACAGACATATTTTAACCCGATAAGAGGAATGCGATCTGGCAGCTTCGTATCTGTTGTTGTATGTAATTACCCAATTATAATCCTGATGACCGCATTTTTGTTAAACAATTTAATGTATTTTGTGATACCGCAATATGGGGATTGCTTGCCCTAACTTCTGAAGAACCATTCATATTTGTTCATAATTAACATTACAGATGTTTGTAATACAAGCATAATTAGGTCTCTTCAAAAAAAGCAACAACTTTGATTTTTATCATGGTCTTATAACGTCGCTATTGGTGGAATTTTGTGTACAGGAAGAGTTCTTGAAAATATGCAGGTGTAATAAGATGGGCTAACTTACTTCTCCGAGGATAATAGGAATAATCGTTGAAAACACTGAAAGACTAAAAGTGAAACAGTGACCCCAGGACGGAAGAACATTGGCCCGCCGCAAAGAAAAAGGGAAATAAAAGTATTACCAAGATATCTGCAATTCAATCGGCAAATAATTTAATTTATAAAACTATTAGAAAATAATTAGCATCTTAAACCAAAATTGAAAACTTTTAAACATATTCGTATGTATAAGCAGTGAGGCGGGCCCTCACATTACAGTAGCCATTTATTCGACTGTATTGAAACGAATATGAATGTTTAAACATATAAATATCAGTGCAAATATATATTAAGTCAGGTGCTACAGAATCCATAAATTGATTTTTCCAACACTCAAATGGAAAACAATTTGTAAAACTCCTTTCGAGGTATCGAGGGCCATTAAAATACTTGCAGAAAATTAACTTTTATTACCAGAATGAAATATACAAGTAACTAAAGGATGCTTTTTCTCCCATCTCCTCCTCTTCCGTTCTCTACAATTTCGAGGGTGCACGCTGACCTTCTTGATAAGGTACAACCGAATAAAAAGGTCGGTCGTCAAAACCGGTCGTGTTTTTATGAAAGAAGGACCTCGACTAAGGAAAACAACAAATTTTAAATACATACGAACGTTTTACGCAGTTTCGGCTGGGTGTTTTCTTATTTCGACCTTTTCATTCTTGGATATCTATTTATGGCTCCTCCGTCCACTACAAACGTTTTACTACTACGATAAGAATCTGACGTTTCGGAGTGTCAGTACATTAGATATAAACCTTAAGTGGTGTGGACTAAGGCAACAGTATTCAGGCGGTATTAAGGTGGTCCCCTCAGGCAGAATTGTTTCAAATAATGAAAGCGGAGTAACTAGTTTGAGGATCTCCTATCTATCTATCTATCTATATATATATATATATATATATATATATATATATATATATATATATATATATATATATTTTTTTTTTTTTTTAGGTAATCTACCGGTTAAGGTAGGTTTTTGGATGGACACAACTACCAAACAAATATTTTATTACTCCTAACAAAACACAAAATCCATCATCCTACTCTACATCAGGTCCCTCTTCATCTCTGAGTACTTAGTAGTAGTAGTTTTGAAGGGGAGGCGACCGACAGCTAAGGTCATTTGCGCCATAGGGGATGGACAGGAAAGGATGAAGGGTGGAGAGAAACCCGGCGTCGGCATTAGCCTGCTCTTTACGAAAGGCGCCAAGGGGTCCGCAGTTTAACGTCCCATCCGACGGACGGCGTACTCACTCAAAGTGCCCTCCACAAAGCACCTCAAGTAGGGATCGAGATACCTCTGAAAAATATTCAACACCGCCGGGATTTGAACCCGCGCCCTCAGGGTGGGAAGCCAGTACGTTAGCCCCCGCACCATCTCGATCCCCTCTGAGTACTTTCTTCCTCCCTTCATCCCGTCCAACATCCCTATCCTGTTCCTTCCCTTTCCTCTTTTGCCCAACATTCTACCCTCTATCACAGTCTTCAACATCCCACTGCGGGTCAACACCCCCTTCATCCACTTTTCCTGCCTCCATAGGATTACTCCCAACAAACCCCTCTCTTCGCCCACCATACCAAGTACTTCCTCATTTGTTAACATCTTAACATTCTTCCTCATTTGTTAACATCCTCTTTTCTTAACATCCTTACTCAAAGTCCCTGTCATCAACTCCCTCCTCCTTGTGAAAGCCTCTTTGCCTAGCGCAATTCTTCTCCTTACGTCCCTACGACTTTGACCGTGTTGGTCCAAAACACTACCGAGATACGTAAACTGTTCTACCTACTCTAGTTTTTGCCCTCCTATTTTAATGTTAAGCTAGGCCTTTTCCTTCCTAGAAAATCGCATAACCTTTGTTTTATTAATATTGATTCTCATCCCATACCTGTCGCACTGAATTTCCAATTCACTCAGCAATGCTTGCAGCCCCTTGGCTGACTGACAAACTAAAGCTTGGTCATCATCAAACCTAACTGATTTTACGAATTCCCCGCCCACTTTCATTCCTACCTCGAGTTCTTCCCATGCCTCTTTGATCATTTCCTCTGCATACAGGTTCAACAGCAACGGTGATAATGGGCAACCCTGCCTTACACCCCTTCCTAACACTGCCCATCCTGACTCCCCGTTTCCCACCCGCTCCTGAGCAGTCTGAGACATGTATACGTTGCGGATTAGCCTCCTTTCCCTCCAATCTATTCCTATTTTCTGCAATATACCCATTAGTTTTCCCAATTCACTCTATCAAACGCTTTTTCGAAATCTACGAAACAGGCAAATACCTCCTGGTTGTGTTCTATATTCCTCTCGATTAATAATCTCATTACTGCAATGGCATCACGCGTACCTCTCCCCTTCCTAAACCCAAACTGGTCATCCCCTACGTAATCATTTGCCCTACTCTGTATCCTTTTGTTTATGATCCTGAGAACAACTTTAGCTGCGTGGGATATCAAACTAATTGTCCTATAGTCCTCACATGACGTGGCCTTTACCTTTTTCGGAATAGGAACTAAAACTGATCTCACAAAGTCTTCCGGCCAGATTCCCTCCTCATAAATACTACGGATCAGCCCATATAGCCTCTTCCTCCCACATTTTCCTAAGCATTTTAAAAGTTCCACGGGAATTTTATCTACCCCCACGGCCTTATTTAGTTTCATCTCCCTTAATGCCCTTTCTATCTCATTGTCTAGTATGCCTGGACCTATGCTGTCTTCCTCTACGTCATTTTCTTTTTCAATGTCTAACTTTGTTGGTCTGAGTTCTTTACGATACAGTTCTTCTATATACTCCTTCCATCTCTCTTGGATCTTTCCTGCGTCAACTATTACCTTACCCGCCTTATCTTTAACTGTTAGCATAGCTCTTCCTTTCTTACTTCCCGATAACGATTTAACTTTGCTGTACAGCGCACCGATTTCACCCTTCTTCTGCAGACTTTCCATATCCTCGCACTGCGTCTTCCACCATGCTTCTGTACCTTTATTTGTTGCCCGCCTCAATGTATTGTTCAATTTTTTGTACTTTATTTTGCCCAATTCTGTATTTACATTTTTCCATTTTCGCCGCTCATCCATCTTTGTAATCACCTCATCCGTGACCCATGGTTTCCTAGTCCTTATAGCGTTAACGGTTCTAATAGTGTCTTTTGCGGCTTTAGACAACCCTTTCTTGATACATTCCCATTTTTCTTCGATAGTACTTAGCTCTTTACAATCCTCCATGATTTAATCTACCGCCTGTTTGTATTCCTTCCTTTTCAAACCATTTAATGCTTCTAGATTCCATTTTCTAACTCGCCGCCCCTGCCTTATCTTTTTATAACGGACGCTACATTTCATAACAACTAAATTGTGGTCTGAGTCCGCATCCGCTCCCGGGAAGCTGGGCGAATTTATCGCACTGTTCCTAAACCTGTGTCTAACCAGGATATAATCTAGCTGATACCTTTCTGAGTCACCTGGCATTTTCCATGTATACCTGAATAATAACTAAGTTCGTCGGTTCTGCTTTTATCTCTACGAGTAATATTCTATCTGTTGCCTGCTCTATGTTGACTACTCTTCTTCCTACCTTTTCATTTAATACTATGGCAACCCCTCGTTGGCTCTCGTCCCCGCCGCTGTATATTATTCTATACTTATCACTCCAGTAATCCCCGCTATCTTTCCATCTCACCTCGCATAGACCTAAAATATCTATATTTCCCCTTTCCATTTCTCGCTTAACATTCTCCGATTTCCCTGTCCTCATCATTGTCCTAATATTCCACGTTCCTATTCTAACTAATGTGGTCTTCTTCTCCTGCGTCTTCTGGAAGCTGTGCGAATTTATCACACTGTTCCCAAACCTGTGTCTAACCAGGATATAATCTAGCTGATACCTTTCTGAGTCACCTGGCATTTTCCATGTATACTTGTGTCTTTTGTGGTGTCTAAACCAAGTGTTGGTGATGGCTAGCCCCTGTCTCCTGCAGAACTCAACTGCTTTCTCCCCACGGTCATTCCTCGTGCCTAAACCGTAGTCCCCGACCTCGTCACCATCTCTTCCTTCGCCTACCGTCGCATTCCAATCCCCCATCACTATCAAATGTTTCCCTGCATTAACACACGCGATTATGCCCTCTAACTGATCGTATATCCTATCGGCCTCTTCCTCCGTATGGTTGCTCGGTGGCATGTATAACTGAATAATAACTAAGTTCGTCGGTTCTGCTTTTATCTCTACTTGTAATAATCTATCCGTTACCTGTTCTATGTTGACTATGCTTCTTCCTACCTCTTCATTTAATACTATGGCAACCCCTCGTAGGCTCTCGTCCCCGCCGCTGTATATTATTCTATACTGATTCCTCTAGTAATCCCCGCTATCCTTCCATCTCACCTCGCATAGACATAAAATATCTATATTTCCCCTGCCCATCTCTCGCTTAACATTCTCCAATTTCCCCGTCCTCATCATTGTCCTAACATTCCACGTTCCTATTCTAACTAATTTGGTCTTCTTCTCCTGCGTCTTCTGTCCTGCTGCTGCTGGTTTTCCCTTGCAAGGGTTTCGTGGGATGACGACCGCGGAAGCCTTGCCTCCCCCGCTGTCTGGCACGACACACGGCCGTTTGGGCCGAGCCCCGTAGTTGTCAGGACTCAAAATCTCTCTATTGTCCATCATGTTAATCTTGGGAATGATAATTGAGGTGGTTTCCCGTTGCCTTCCTCAATAGTGTTTTTAACGTGACACCATGGCTTACTGGCCGCCCCACTGTGGTCAGACGCCATTGCAGCCGCCTCACTGAGGAACAGACGCTGCGTGGACTACCTTTCTTCTGGCTCCTAACCTACGACCTATCTGGCATGGGTGACCCTACCAGGAGCAATAATTATTACTCCCGCCAGCACAGCTCTAGGGGTCATCGGATCGCACAAGCCCTTCCACCACGTCAAGGTTGTAGTCCGGGGAGGGGACAGGTATATATATATGCATATATATATATATGTATGTGTAAACTATATATACATATGTATACCATAAACCATATATATAAACCATAATCAAAGGAGTCAACCCGAAGAGCGGTTTAGTGGGTGATGTACAGTTCACCCACGCGTGTGAAATTCACACATCTATGTAGAAGTGTCAGTTCCTTTCCCTATGCCGGTTATGGTTTCCCAGGAAGATCTGGTACCCGAAATAACACAAAGCTTGGGTGGAGCCGAGGTCACCGCGTGAAGGCCCTGGAATTGAACCCGGGCCCTCCTATATATAATTATATTATTATTAGGTAATCTACCGGTTAAGGTAGGTTTTTGGATGGGCACAACTACCAAATAAATATTTTGTGACTCCTAACAAAACAAAATACAATCCATCAACCTACTTTACATGAAGCCCCCCTTCATCTCTGAGCACTTCGTTCGTCCCTTCATCCCGTCCAATATCCGCATCCTCTTCCTGTCCTTTCCTCGTTTCCTCTTCGACGGAATTTAGCTCCGTCTTCCTCAGAAGAAAAAGTAGTACTGAGTAAAAAAGTCACGGTCGGCGTAGGTCGTATTGGATTGGCCCACCACGAGACGGACATGTATGTATGAATTCATTTTTACATAAAACTACTAGTTCCTGGAATGTTAGAGTTGCGCATGGCAACAAACAAGACGTACTGAAGGAAATGACGAATGGATGTCCCGTGAGGAGTGAAACTAAGTGCAAGTGTTGTATTGTTGTTGGGATTGATGGGAGTGGTGAATGGAGTGGATTGGAACTTCCCCAGAAGTGGACGATGGTACGTATACACGGTAGCTGGGACATAGCCCTTTTTTCCGAATGCGAGAACTAATGTGCAAATAAGAAATACGAACTAGTTCCCTACGGGATTCATATGGTAGTAGGCATTAAAAAAGAGTTTTGGCTCTAGCTAGTTATGTATGCATTTGCATGTGCAGTGGATGGTGAGTGTGGAAGCGTGAATGAAGAGTTCTATGGAATATGGAGAGAAGTCTCCAATGAGTGTGAAAATGATGGAAGAATAGTATTAGGAGACATGAATGGTTGGATTTGTGTTACAATGGATGCCTCTGTTAACGTAGTTGGGCCATTTGGTGCTCCCCAAGTGAGCAATATTATTTATACAGTTAATAAATACTACCCGCCAGGAAGGCGTGTGGCAGGGGGTTGGTCTCCTGAATGCTACGGATGCGGAGTAAATATATACAGTAGTACATCACATAGTTCCTTATTTCTGTCAGTTATAAAACTTTGTGCTCATATATATGCAGGGGAGATTTTGAAGCCCCTACCGATTATTGCCCTCCGAAGACTGTTGTTAGAAGTTAAGGATATGACTCGTTTTTCTCGTTCGAGCGTTGAAAAGATATATACGAGATTAGATATATCGCCAGATTTAGCCCCCTCGGATTATTTTCGGTTCGCAAACTTGAAAAATGGCTCGGTAGTCAAAGGTTTTCCAACCATGAAGAAGTGATGCTGGTAGTTGATGGCTATTTTGAGGAGCAAGACAGTTCTTATTATAAAAAGGGTATTGAACTAATTGAACATCGCTGGGAAAAGTGTATAGAGCTGAAAGGAGATTGTGTTGAAAAATAAATACATTTTTTTCCAAAATATTTGTGTTTTCTTTGTTGTGACGGGTATTTCTGGGATTAACCTCATAGACTTCACCCAGTTTCTTTTAATCCAAGGTTTTGATGGAACTCACCAAACTTTTCGCCAGGCTATTATAAAATAAATCCTTTCTATCATAGTACTAATCGTTATCTGCTATAAAAACTCCTTCACCGGTTCTATTGAATATCTTCTGTCTTAAAGAGAATGATCATTGAAAATTTACATGACCTGCGATTTCGTTTGATAACCAAATTTCGATCAAAACAGTAATTTCAGAATCAGTAATTTGATCATGGAAGTCATTTCAACAATTTCATTTTTAAACTGAACCAGTTAACGACCACTACAGAAATTCTCCCATCTGAAAATTTGGGCACAGCATTTTTACTCATCGCTACACGAAAAGTAAATAGTTTGCTTAGCCTCTGAAAAATCCATTCACATTGTATTAGGAAAAGAATTTACAGTCTATTTTGTAAGAGGATCTCAAAATCCAGGAATCACAAGTAACTACGGTCCCTTCAGAAAATATCATGGATGGTGAATAACTTTAAGGGGTTATATGTATAGAAACTTTTCCAAATAATAAACAATAGAGGCAACTAGTCTCATCCTTGGAACATAATAGGGTACACTTATTGGATACATTCTTTGAAGAGGCTCATTTTTCTCAATTATATGGTTTAATCACGAATGTATTCATTTGTAGACATGGCTAATATTTTATTATTTCCCTGTGGAAAACGGCACTATTTGGTAGGTACAAAAGTAGATCCATGGAGGAATTGAGTGGCAAGGAAGCTAACAGAGGATAATTAATGTATAGTAGAAGTGCATAAGCTGTCCGACGTAAAAGAGAGAAGCGTAGAAAATGCACGCTCGAGGAAAAGCTCTACTCAAATCGGGAGAATGGGTAAAATATATTGATACCGGAGGTGTAGATAAACCTTACGAGACTTTCAGAAGAGTGAGTACTGAATGTGCTGAAAGCGGGAGGGTGGCCAGGAGAACGAAATATGATGTCTGGTGGTATGAGGAGGCCACTCACATGATATTTCAGCTCCTGTGAATTTTTGTGTATTTCAATTCCTTATGTTTATATCGAGAAACAGAACTAATGCAAAAATCTAGTTAAACAAAGTAGGGAAATATACGAAAGGAAGAAGTAGTAAAAATATATAATGGTTTCGTGGGAAATGTGTTCGAGAAATGGGTTAAAAGAAAAAAAGCATGAAGGAGGTAAAGTCATTACGCAATAAAAAAATAAAGAGTTGTAATCTTCAAGTAGTTTTCAATGAATGCGGACTTAGAGATTGTTGGAGGGAGTATTTTGAGGATTCATGCGACATTGATCATATAACAATGGTGAGGAGTATGAACGTGCACTATATGCATTGAATTGTTCAAGGAGGTGGTGGTACGTAAGTGAAAATCAGGTTATAACAACATTGAGAAGTTTGAAGAATTGAAAAGATGCACGCAAGAACGGTATTGTTACCGAAGTGTTGACGTACAGGAGAAAGTTGCTATTTTATTTGTGCATAAAGTTCGGGAAATGAAGAGGATCACCAAGAATGATAGATAATTGGCCTTTGAATACACCTGAGAAAGTATTCGCTCAATTGTTTATTGACATTGTGTGGAAGGAATCGGAATAGATAGTAGTTAGTAGTTTTTAGGGGTGGTGACCGACAGCAAAGGTCATTTGCATCATTTGATATGGATGGCAAAGAAGGAAGGGTGCCTACTTTTAACGAAAGGCGCCAAGGGGTCCGCGGTTTAACGTCCCATTGGACGGACGGCATACTCTTTCAAACTGCTCTCCACAGGGCACTTCAGGTAGGGATCGGAATTCCACTGAAAGTTATATGCCGTCTCCAGGATTCGAATCCGGGCCTTCTCGGCGTGAAGCCAGTATGTTAGCCACCATTCCGATCCCCTTTCAAATAATTATGGATTTAAAAAGTTAAATAAAGAAACATAATTGCCTAAAAGTGCACAAGAAATTAGTTCATATTTTAGCCTCCAGATTATAAGTGATTCTCACCCAGATCTTACAATATATGATCTTATCAATCAGCCAGCCACAGTTTTCAACCCATAGATATAGATAAAAATTCCCATTAGATAGATAAAATATCGTGGGCTGGATTCTAGACTTTTGGTCTAGTGTCGCGTAAAAACGGTAGTCATAGATTGTGTTAGCTCAAATGCAGTAGAGGTCACTCCAGGTATTCCCCAGGGAAGTATTATCGGACCTCTTTTATTCCTTCATTAAGTTGACGACACTAACTAGGTGGTTAAAGGTAAGATACGCCTGTTTGCTGACAAGGCAGTGGTTTACAGAGATATGTGTAGTCCTGAGGATAAATTAGCTTTAGCAGATGACCTAAATGCTGAATAACATTGGTACGACACTTGGCAATTAGAATTTAACTTGAAAAAATGCGAGCGATGTATTTTTGGAATAAGAGTACTTCCTCCCCGGACGCCTACTGCGTTAGGAATACCGAAATAGAAAGTGTAGATTCGATTAAGTTCTTTTAATTATAATTGACTACTTTTAACTTTACTCTACTTTAGCCTTACTCATTACTTCCCCTAAGAGAAACATGCATGGGGAATGTGTGGACCAGGTAACAAAAAATTAAGATTTATTAGAAAAATATTGGGGAAATTTGGCAAAAATGTAAAAGAGCAATATTAGCTTTCAGTATTTAGGCCTCATTTAGCGATGATGTTTATAATGTATTATTAGCCCGATCAAAACTACAGTAGAAGTCATTTAAATCAAATTAAACAGATTAAGTGCAGAACAAATAGATTTAAGATGCAAATTTTCTCCACAAATGATAAGTAGTGAAAATAAAATTATCCGACCGCGCTCCGGGGGTAAAGAATTTTGTCAAAAGAAGTCTGGTGTCTAATCACCCCCTGCCACACACCATATCGGTGGCTTGCAGGGTACTTTGAATAGTAACACAACGTTTAATAGGTGAGGGTAGAGCTCGCCTAGCTTAAGCCTGAAAATGTAAAGTTCACAGGTCAGAGTTTGGGGACCAGTTCCTTTCCATGCGCCGCCAATCCGCTATCTAGAAAAATCTGGCACCGAAAAAAATATGCAGCTCGAGTGAAGCAGCTTAGACCCAGAGGTGTCGCTTGGAATTGAAACCGGATCCTCCGATCAGTAGTCCACCGCTCTACCCACAAGACTACCACATCCCATTATCAATAATCATTTGTTTCAGATTTCGTTAATCTTTGCCATATTCGATCCAATTCTCAACAAAGTATCATTTAAAAAATTATAGCATACCAAAGGAAAAAAATATTCTTTTTCGCACGGATTTTGAAAAATAAATCGTTGACGCTTTAATAATCGATCTCCGTCAGTGGAAAATCAGCTAAAATTTCGTTCTTTGATGGAATGAATTTGAATTAGGCCGTTGTGGAAAACTTCTTGTAATGAAAAAGTTTCAAATGAATTAAGCCCAGGAGGAGAAAAATGTTTGTAACATGAGGCCCGAAAATAGAAAAATTGATTTTTTATTCTTTTTATAAATTTCAGGGTTGAGAAGACACAAACTCAAGACATACTTGATTAATTGGCTAAAGTACTCGGCCAGATCTCGAGGTGCCGTGTTCGAATGATGGTTTTTAAAACACAATACAGCATCCTACTCTACAAGTCCCTCTCCATCTCTGTGTATTCCCTTCCTCCCTTCATCCCGTCCAATATCCATATCCTATTCCTGCCCTTTTCTTGTTTGCTAACATTCTCCCCTCTTTTACATTCTTCAACATCCCATTGCCGATCAACATGTTTTTCATCCATTTTTCCTGCCTCCTTATGATTTCCTCCCGTATCGGACCGGCTAGCTGAGGGAAAGTACGGACCGTGATGGAATTAACTGCGGCCCGCGATAAGTGTCAGGAATTGGTCCACCTGGTGAAAGGTATATTTAAAAGCCCCTTGAAGTGCGAACTATTCGAAAGACATCTACTCCGCCAATTAAGATACACAAGGACTGTCCCAAAAGTAGCAGGACCAATGTTTTTACGGATAGACGCACGGACGGCGGTTTCTCTGGCCGGGTTGGAGGGAGAGGGGTCTCAGTAAAGGCTAGAGGCCGGCGGCAGTTGGCTCCAAGCCTTTATGGAGTGCGGGCGTTCGTTTGCGAAACCTCTATAACGTAACCTCAACACGCTCCGTCATGAACCTGTCATTGGAACAGCGCTACGCCATCAAATTTTGCGTTAAACTGGGAAAAACCGGGAAAGAGACTCGTGAAATGCTCAAGGCAGCTTATGTTGATAACTCCAAGGGTAGATCGGGTTGCCGCTTTCCAGAAGGTGTACGAGAGTTGGAAAACCCACTGGTGGCGGTGTGTGGACGCACAAGGGTGCTACTTGGAAAAAATTTGAGTGAATGTCAATACTGACAATAATTAATTTTTTTATCGACTCAATCCTACTACTTTTGGGACAGACCTTGCACATCATGAATACAAAATTATGATTTCTCTCTTGTGGCTGAAGACTTTCCCACCAATGAAACACCAAATTACTTCCTAAGGTTTACAATTACATGTAGTGATAATAGCTTCTGGATTGGACTTTTTTCGTACTCATAACCGACTCTAATTTCGTACCCTAAACTGACGCCTGGATGCCTCGAGAATCTGCTCCAAGACTTAATAATATAGCTCAGCCGAATGAGTGAAACCAAGCACAAAAGATGACGTTTTTGTTACCAAACTGAAAGCGCGTTAAACGTCTATCGAGCAACAGACCAAAGTTTTGTCGTCGGTAAAGTAACGGCAACGCCAAACATGAGGTCCCTTGAAGTAACAATGCAACAATTTCAGAGAGTAAAAATCATTCGCCTTGACCGGGATTCTAACCCGGATCCCTCGATGTCCGGCCGCGTGCTTTAGCCAGTTAAGCTTTTGAGGCCCTTAAAGTAAGATGCAATGGACCATTTTCGAGCTTTGGAAATTGTGTTTAGACTTCATTCAATGGGTACATCTTGAACTTCACTAAGAGTTCAAAATTTGCTTCTTCGACTTAAAATTGGTATATCTATGCAAACTTGTTTATAACAATGCAATTTCTCCTGAACTTTTACCTAGCAACTAATTCAAAGTTCCTAACCACTTGGTAATATTCAACAGTGCTCTTGTTAGTCATTCACTCAAATCAAATTACATGACAACTCTCATACTGACAGAATTTAGCGTCATGATACTATTTACGAGTATTTTCAATATAATTCTTAAGACATATTCAGAACCAATTTGAGGGTATCAAAATAAATACGTAATGCTAATCTCAAATGTGATTAGAGCTGTACTACGATTTAAATGTTCCCATTTGATGAAACGAATCCTTTAATTGTTTTTACTGGCTTGTGTATTTATTCGCCATTGCGTTTTGTAATTGAAATGTTTTGCTATGGTGTAATGTTTCATTCTTGTTGTGGTACATGATAAGTAAGAACCGTACCTTATATTGTGTGAGTGTTTCTGTTCATTGAAACATATATCATACAAATGGGTCTCGGCTCACTAAATGATTTATAATTATTATTATCCGGAACTTAAGGATTGACTGTGACGATCTGTTGGCAGCACAGATAGCGATTAAAGAATGCAAGAAAGATTTGAGATCAGCTCTAGTGTTAGGAAGATACATGTTAGTAAGCACTTACACGTTTTGGAGGCCAGTAAAATCGATATCTGCTCATATACTGCAGAGTCCGCCAAAATCTTGAATATATTGAGAATGATGACGACCTATCATCACTAAGTAAACCATCTGGACCAGCAAGTCCGGTGAATTTTTATTGAGAAAAAATTCGATTCAATGGTTTGGAAAAAGAACAAAAGTTTTACAAAATATTGGGAGACCAAATGTATGTATGATGGGAACCTGATGGGATTCTGAAAACGACTTACAAAGAAAAACGACTGTCGCCATTTCAGTATGCGCATTCAACTCTTAACGTGCGATCATTTTGGATTTCATTGTCTCTGCATTTTTATGTGACGATATCTTACAATGAAAGGAACAGCAAAATAACTTATTTTATGTTCCCAGTACCTCCCAGTGTGACAATTCAGGTATTCATTTATTTATTTGGTAATATTTAAATTACATGCCATGGTTAATTTTCCGGCTTCAGTCTGGCGTCATTGGCATAATATTTCTCAGCAAAGACATTTTACAAGTAACACATTGCGGTCTAGATTAATGTTTCTAATTTTTAATATTGCTTTTTTCCCAGTCATGACTTTTCAAAACCTTTTTTCATGGTAAAAGTCGATTATTCAATATTCAAATGAAAATGTTTCAAATAAATTTTTTTTCGAATATGAAATCCTTGAGAAAAAAGATATCTACGGCAACTCATAAAAGAAATTTGATTAAAATTTGAGTGTGTTTTGTTATGCACTTCGAACAACGAATCCTTTGAACTTAATTTGCTTTTCGGCTAAAGAGAAGATTATGGTCACAGAACTTCATGGGCAGTGCATATGTCATGTACAGAGGCAGCATTTTCTACAGCGCAATTATTTCGATTCCTTTATGATGAAAACAATACAAACGCCCATGCATTTGCCCATGATTTGCTCTTGATGATGAAGTGAAAAAGCCTAAACCAGTTTTATTAAATTTTTGGGTGAAATATTACACGCACCAAGTAGTTTTCTTTTCACCACTTAAAAATTCTACATAATATCTCCGCCTTAACACTATCGGTCCTGTGTCCTTGGGATCCTTAAACACCTCTCTCGCAATACGATAAATCGGCGTCTGAAGCACCGAAGTATGTGTAGCACCCATTCCCATGGTGAGACTCAAATACTGGATATGAGCTCCAGAATTACCAGGTAGGCTTAACTGCGTTCAGTGTGAAAATATCTGCAGCGACTGGGTAAAGCAAAAGATAGCAATTACCCTCAATATCTACCTACCGCTGAATGCTCGAAGATCAAGGACGAAGCTCTCCATGGTTCAATAATCTGAAGAGTGCGTCGCCATAATTAAGACCTCTTCGATCACTCACTCCCGCGTCTGCGTCAGTGGCCATGATTCAGTCCCGTTTCTCAGGCTCCTGTTGAGTCATGATGGATGACTTTACAATAAGTCATTTCATTATTTAAAAAAAAAGACTTGGACGGGTGACTTAACACTTGGACGATGATGAAGAATACCCGGGGAAATTTTTGATGCACAAAAAGAAACGGATTTAACGCTTTTAAAAAAGATACTTTTCTCCATAGCCGAAAAATGTAAAACATGTACCAGTATACCAAATGATAGGAGGCAAAGTAGCAAAGTAGGAGTGACATTGAATCGAGTTACTTTTCAATATAAAAATTAAAACTTCATCAAACTTGCTCATATGCTTGCGAAGGAAGGAATGGTTTGAGAGCGAGTTTCAGTTATGTAAAAAAAACTGATAAATACACTGATCAAACCAAATATCCTTCTTTTGCCGTGAAAATGATCTCGACTCGTTATTTCCGTACCCTGTCATTATTGTAGTAGCAGTAGGTCAGCACAAAATGGTTTACTTGGTGATGCTGGGTCGCCATCATTCTCAATATTTTCAAGATTTTGGCGGACTCTGCTGTTTGATGGTCATTCTTCATCAACATTAATGACCTAACGTCCCATGTCTTCAGCACCCGTAGGTTATTTGCAGACGACAGTGATTTACAGCGAAATAAGTTCATCAGGAGATTACGGGCTACCCTCGAGTGACTTATTTCAGCTATCGGTGATCCATAGTGCAAAAAATAGGGGTTAAAATTATTTGTCAGAAAATATTCAACACTGAAGGATTGGAATAAAAGGAAAAATAAACAAGATGAGACTGTATATAGGCCAATAAAATTTTTTCCAAGCGCGATCGTTTACAATTATTTTGATTCCTAATTCCTAAAACCGTTATGGCGATAAAAGAGAAATTCGACAGAATTTTACTTGATGAGAAGTAAAATATCATTCTTGTCCTCCAACAAAAAAATGAAATAATGGATTCCACCTACTGAGAAAATCTGCGAACATGTGACGCTCTGGACGCAAGAGTAAAGAGAAATTTGTTTTAGCGCGGCGTGTAATTGGAGTACTCTGGCATGCATGGATTTTACTTTCCCCTTTATACGTAATCCTTGCAGTCTCCCTTTGATTAGTTTACTCAGAATTAGAGAGTTAGAAGTATATTTCCGTCCGCCAAGCGGGTTTCCACCCCCAACTATTTCCCAATTCATTACCCACTCCTACGGACATGTAAGCTGCCTTGCTTTAAGGTGTACTCCTATGGTTCCATGTGGTCCGGCTAGAAGCACGTAACTAATCGTATATGGCATAGTACTTTATATTTCAAAAACGGAACTGAGATTCTACGACAAACACTCGCATTACATTAAGAATTGTGAGAGAGACAGATAGTTAATATGAATGTCTTCTGCTCCTAAACGACTTGTAAACTCTTAGTAATCACTGTTATTACCAATATAATTGTCGCCTTCTCCTTTCCCATCACTTTCGAGATTTCGATATCTGATCTCACGTGACTGAGGACTAGTGACCTCTTATCTTCCTCCGTTTACGTAACCGCCAAAATGACGAACAATGATCTTTCGCATCAAGCCTTGGCTGCATTTACAAAGCTCCCTAGACTGTGCTATCCTAAATTATACATAATACGTATTAAGCGTCGAAACGAGTAGTTTTAAATAAAGCTGTACAATAGTGATTGCAGCCAAAGAAATAAGTGAGTAATTACACCGAGGCAAAGCTATAAATGGGTCATTTATCTGTGCTGCCAAAGCTGATTCAATGATTCCGACCACAAATGTACCTGATCAATTCCTCTGCCTCTATCAAACTGAAGTTTTAACTAATCAGTCAGGTATAAGCGCTCCAGGTGTAAGGTAAGGTAATGATAAAGGCTAGCCAGCCGGCCTAGAATACGGTTTATATTCTGAAAATGATATTACAGATGCACCGCTAATGCAAAATTTCCATGGAGTGAAATGTTTTTGCGATGTTTCAAATAAGAAAAATGTTAAAATTATGTATATGCAGGGAGAGAGAGAGAGAAAATAAGCAACCTGACTTTCAGGCGAAAGGCTACTTTCGCTACCTCCATCCTCCTGGAAAAGAATTTTATGAATTCAGAAAAACACATTTGCAGCAAAAGTGTGGTGCGCACTTTATACAATCTGCGTATCCTGTTTATATTCGAAAATAATTTACATTAACCCCTCAACTATCGCCATTTGATTCCAAAACTCCTTGATAGCTCTTCTTAATTACATATCTCTTTATTTATCTTACGTACGAGTATATCGCATACTGAACACCTCAAGTGAGGCCCGAAATAAATTTGAGCAATCATGGCTCATTGATAAATGAAACAGTTTCTGGCGTCACTTGGTGGAAATTCTTCATGTTGAAAATAAATTTAAAATACTTCGCCTTTCCACATAAACCACTTTTATTACGACCTAGGTTTCGTTATGGTATAACATCATCAGGTCAGACCTGAATTACGACCAGGTCTGACCTTTTATTACGACCTAGGTTTCGTTATGGTATAACATCATCAGGTCAGACCTGATGATGTTATACCATAACGAAACCTAGGTCGTAATAAAAGTGGTTTATGTGGAAAGGCGAAGTATTTTAAATTTAATTTCAATATGGCTCATTGAGAAAAAAGTCTGAACATAAAATACTTTTCGATTGAGATATTATTTTAATATTAAGTATACCTTTCATATTAGCTATAAACATAAATCATTAATTCTATCAGGCCTTTATAATTACACCATTAATACAGGGTTCATTGAATGTGATGCTTTTCTGCCACAAATGTTGTGGTGCTTAACGTAGGGTTTTCGTGATCGTAAATTGGGAAAGAAAAGAAATGAAATAATTCTGCAAATATAATGAAGCCATACATATAAACCCATTCTCATACCTCTTAGGCACCTACCTTTCCAGAGTGGGATAATCCGCCGATATGGTACGCGGAACTTACATTTGTCCCTCTTCAGTTTCAAATAAACCACTCGAGTTCTCTGGACCTTTAAAAGTTTAAATGTTGCTTGCTTCCCCCGTGAGTAGAGGGTTCATTCCCTCAAGACTAACTCAATTCCCCTACGAACATAATACCACTTAATGCAATAATTGCAGAGTGTAAATATCATTCGCCTTGACCGGGATCCGAATCCGGATCCCTCAATGTCCGGCCGAGTGCTTTAGCCGGTTAAGCTATCGAGGCGTCCTCTTGAACTTTGAAATTTTGGGGGCTTTTAAAGGAACAAGATGTTGTGACGAAATACGGTACATACGAGGGTCATCCGGAAAGTAGTACCCGTTCGTGCCGCATGAAGTGCTGACGACGCGAGTAGCCGCTGGACGAGGTCAGATAGCTTCAGTGGCTTGTCTGCCTTCTCTGAGCCAAGTTGCGTGACGCTAGCATTGCCTGTGTTGTTTCTGTGATTGTTTACAATGTTTAAAAAAATTGAGAACGCCGCCAGTTGTGAAGTGAGGGCAGTGATTAAATTCCTCAATGCAAGAAACGTTCGCCCATGTGATATTCATCGCCAATTAAAGGAGGTGTATGGAGACAATGTAATGGACGAGTCGTCTGTTCGGCGGTGGTGTCGCAACTTCAACATGGGGAGGGGGAACACACACGACGATGAGCGTTCGGAGAGACCGTCTGTCATTACAGACCAACTGGTGAGCTCAGTTGACGAATTCGTGAGGAACGATCGGCGCGTCACAATTGATGACATCTGTGAGCATTTTCCCAATGTTTCTCGAACAATTGTTCATGAAATTGTTAAACACCATCTGCATTATGCAAAAATTTGTGCAAGATGGGTCCCTCGCGTATCTCAATGAGCTGGCGGCGAAGGACTATGCAGCAGGAATACAGAAACTTGTCACACGTTATGACAAATGCCTTAATTTGCTTGGAGATTATGTTGAGAAGTAGTTTAAAGTATCCTCTTTCAAATAAAATTTTTTATGTTTGTTAATATTTACTTTTGTGTCTTTATTTCACGAACGGGTACTACTTTCCGGATGACCCTCGTATAATGTCACAGGCATTCGCAGTCGTGCGCGACGCGCCACAGTCCACGAGGTTAAAGGCAACTATAAACACTTAGGCTGTTTATACCTTGACAAATTCCAAAGAAACTGCGGGAGATGCCGCGACAGGATCCCGGTCAAGGCGAATGATTTTTACACTCTGAAATTGTTACATTGAAATGCACATTAGCGGATGACTCCGTTAAAAGTTACTGTTGCGGCATCTCCCGCAGTTTCTTTAGAATAGTACCACTTACTTCCTTCTCTTATGAATTATTGACAAACCTTACAAAATTTGCACAGCACTTGAACCGGCTCAAATGGCTTGAATTGGCCACGGCTAACATCCTCATAATTTTCACAGACAACAATTAATCTGGCTCCTTACGTTAGTTATAGATCCTCGTGCACATTCTTACTTTTGCCGAACCTATCTATATCCGCGTGTTACCCAGCAAGCGACCGGTGTGTGGCAGGGGGTCTAGCCACAACAGGCATTCAAGTAGAGTTGCGGTATCGTACTCTACATGATTAAAAATTAATGAAAGTCAATACTGATAAAATATAAAGCATCCGAAAAGACTGGAAGAAAGACCGGTAGTTAGATAAAAAACTTCTGTCATATTAAAAAATGAAAAAAATAGTGCCAAAACCGCAAAAAATGCGTAGTAATATCCCTCACTCTTCTGCCCTTACGTTACTGAATTGACCGTTCTCCTGGCCAACTCCATTGTTACATTTGGTATGCACAGGGAAGTGTGTATCATTTGCGAATAAATGCGAGCATATGGTGTTTTATTTACTTAGAGGTGACGGCTTCATGATCTTACGAAATCGGGAAGGATATCACTAACCGACGGAATACACCGAGGAAGACGCATATGTGCACTCCCGGACACCTACGCCATTATTAACCAAATGGAGGAAGGAGTAGTGATAGAGAGAGAGAGAGAGGGCGAGAGAGAGCGCGCTTGGGTCGGGTGGGTCTTCCCTCGCTGCATCCCGCCCGCATGGATTCTCCAACCCACGGTGTGGGGGGGGGGTTGAGTGGGGAAAAGCCAACCCAGCAATCTCCCTCCACAAGTTCCAGGCCTAGACCCCTTTCCCTCCACACACATACGCACAGCCTCACGAACACACACACGACACCCCGTCCCACTCCCCCCTGCCATCCCCAGAATGGCCAACGAACTGAGGGGAGGGGTGGTGTGGGGGGAGTGTGCTCCGTGAGGGGAAGATGGTTGAAAAAAAAAGAAAATAGAAAGATGGCGGGAATAGGAGATGTTCAAGACGGGAGGGGAGAGGGAGGGAGGTTCGTCTAGGTGGCGTCGCCCCCGCGAAGGTCACCTTGGGGAAAAAAGCGTGGGGCCAATGGGGGCTCCCGAAATCGCCTTCACCCTCTCTCCCCCACCCCCTCTTCCTCTCCCTCCCATCATCTCCCCCGCGCCCGCTCCCCCGTCACTTCTCGCCAACACCCCAACAACCCACACCCCCGTGCATCCAATGCACCTTCCACTCCCCTCCTGCCACTCCGCTCCATCCGTAGAAAACCCCTTCGTCAAGCTACAGCACAAGAGAGCCTCGCTATCTTGCCCCCCTTCCCGCCCTCCTCCCCCCTCGCCCACACCACAACCCCTTCCATCCCACGACCCCTCCGACCCCCTCCCTCCCCCCCGCGCAACCACCCCTAGGGAGGGGAGAGAAAAAAACCCCTTCCACCCGATAATCTCCGAATCCCGAAACCAAAAGGACTCGCCGACCTCGAATTCCTCAGAGAATGATGCGCGCAGCCAAACATTTCCTCCCCTCCGCGTCTTCGTACGAGTGTCTCTCTCCCTCCCGAATCTCCCTCTGACTCTTTTCCTCCCCCTCCCTTCTTCCGCCGTTCATCTCCACTCCTCCAGTTCCGTTCGCCGCAGCATCTTCCACACTGCCCCAATCTCAACATGGACGTCCCTGTGAATCTATACGTGACTAAAGTCCACAGATCTTCGCACAGTCACCTGAGAATCTGAAGTGAGAGCGTCTAAAGACACGTAGGCTCATTGCTCCGTAATACTTATTTCAGGGGTGTCAGCTACGCGACTGTGTACTCGCGACGCCGAAGAGATGATCCAAGTCGGGCATTGAATCGGTAGGTCAGGGCGATTATAGATACAAACGGGACATGGTTTGACGAGCGTATTCATTGACTGATTATTCCTTACTAAATTAGCATTCCCACTGCAAACTGAAGGGAAAGCTAACATTTAAAACGTACACGTATCTCTCTCTTGCACAGACTTCCTTCTCAATTTTTCAGCTTGGGATCCACACACTCTCTGAGACACGCCACGCTCATGTGGTGGAGGCGGAATTTAGTACATGCAGAGGAATTCTCTTTTTCTCTCTCTTCAACGAGAGGTGTGGTGTATTGTTCGTTGGTTTCGCAAACATTTTACTCCAGGATCCATAGGCGCCTTGCTTTCAGAGTGGGATGATTCCCATGCCGTGTAATCTACTTCTCTCTCACACTCTATCTACTCTCCCTCAGTTCCCTAGAGGACCTCGCTCCTCCGTACTTCCCGCATATTCCTAAGGCTTTTTGGCTGATTAATTATTTGTGTAGTGAATATTTTATCCCTTATAAAGTCCAATTCCTTTCGAGTTCACTGCTTTACCCAATTTTTTAAAATAAATTACATCTTATTCGCATCCATCTTGGCATGTTTGACCTTTTTTGAGCATTCAACATACTGACGTAAACTGGGCAACCGAGAGTTTGTCGTGCCGGTAAAATAGGACTATTATTGTCTCATGTGGATAAATCATTAGTAACCATAAAAAAGAACGATATAATATAAAAATAACAACAAAATATTTAATGACGTCGAAAATGTCGTCAGCTGTCGGTCACCTACCCCCAATGACAATCTACTCCCCTTCTGCCGCGTTCGCCCCGCGAGTGAAAAACCATCCCCCGCCGCCGCTCCCTCCTCAACTCTCCTCCTCACCACCCCACGCCCTCTCGCACCACCCCCAAACGATCCCATTGCCGCCTGCACACACGCAGCCTCCTCCCACGCCGCCGCGGAGGAAACAGCCTTCTTCCGACGACACAACCCCTCTCAGACCCTCCTCTCTTTTAACTTCCAACCCTCTCGACTCCCCCACCCATAACCCTCCCTCCCCTCTCTCCCTCTCTCTGTCTCTCTCTCTCTCTTTCCTTCCCTCCCTCGCCCTTTTTTAAGGGCCACGTCACACTTCGAAGGAAATGCGGCCCAACCACCCACTCATGCAGAGGGGGCGATATTCCAATGGCCCGTCGTCCGCCATCGCGCGAACCTCCCCGCAACGCTCCCCGCCGCCGCGGCGTCACTCCTAGACACCCCTCCCTCGAAGCGACGGCTCGCCGCGGTTATTAGCGGCGGTCACACATGAACACATCTTACACACTGGGCCGACGACTTCGATCTTTTCCTCCGCTTTATTGTTCGAACGTCCGAAGCAGGTCAAAGGAGTGTGCTGGGTATTCAAGGGTTCATAGGTCTTGAAAGATGGGTTAGTGTTCGGATGGCAGCAGTGAATGTTGAAAGGGATTCTAGTGCGTTGCACAGTGATGCATGTTAGTAGCACCTTCACTGATGCCACCAATATAGTGAAGGCGCTTTAGCGCATAGGAAATTCCTTTGAATGTGGTCATTAAGTTCAATTTGTCTATTTTTCCCCATGAAATAAATGTCCTGCCAAAATGGAGGATTTGAAGGCTCTCCAAGTAGAGTTCGATGTGGAATAAGGTACATTTTTACCCTCTTTTTAGAATCAGCTTGACGGAGTTTCAACAGATATTGAGGCATACATAGAAGTTTCGGCGGACATTATTCATCCCAAGTTGCGATTATTCAAGGAAAGTAACATTCCTGATCTTTTTCACGAGAATATTTCTCATTTGTCGGGCAGATTAGTATTCTCTGGTGCCCATTTAAAATCCAAACATTTTCAGGTAGAGCTGGAAGAATAGAGTAAATAACAATAAACCCAGCGATGCCCTCCAGGCGGTGTCGTGCCCTCCGCAAGACAACCACGGAGTCGCGGCAGAGGCGAATTCCAGAAAGCCTCTAACCCACGCACTTCCGGCGTTGGAAAAGCGTTGAACGACGTGAGAAGGCGAAAGGGGTGTCGTACCATTGAGGTTGGTGAAGACAAAAGACTGTCGCAATCCCGGGACTCCACGACGGGCGAGGCAACTTGTGCGGGTCTCCGATTACAACCCCCCCTGCAACCATCCACCTCCCACCCTCACCCTCCCCCCAAGAGATTAGTCAGTCACATGCGTGATTCGTGTCACGTGACCAGGAGATGGTAGGTAGGAGGAGGGGCGGAGGGTGGTGGACAGGGCGTGAAGGGTTGAGCGGGCGATGAAGGGAAGTGGGGTGGGGAGGAGGTTACCACCTGCATCGGAACTCTACGGACGACTCAAGGCAAATGCAAAGTATCACGGACTTGGCTTGTTGCTTCCGAATGGAAAGCTTCGTCGCGATTGAAATTCTACGTCAAGGCGACTGAGACAGCTGCTTTGCAGGCCCTACACCATGGAGTGGGATGCGTAATACTTAATACATTGACCCCTCCCCCCCCATCTACCGTCTCCCGAAAACATACTCTAAGAAAAAAAATTAACTTACATCATGATGAGGCTGTTCATGGAACGTTAAGTCATTCTTGGTCCTTCATCTTCCCCTAAAAAACTGACACAAATACTTGACCTGCAATTACCACATAATGGAATGGAGCCGGCAATGGAGTATCCTTCTATTATTTCTCCAAAGTTTTGCTCTGACGGTCAATGTTGCAGGATCACTATTACCAAATATACATTTTACCATTCACTGATCCCCCTACTTGCTTCAGTGCGGAATCAAATCATCGACAAATCTTGTGATTATCGCGCAAAATTCCACTCTACAAACTGCTTTGTACAAAAGCCTGTTGGTCGTGACGCAATTTATGGAGGGTACTTTGGGAGGGAGGGTGAAAGCTTGAGACAGACTTATTTGAGAGAATAATTATGAGGCTTGAGGTCATATTTGGTTCTCTGAGAAAGGATTCTATAATAAACTAGTTTGAGTTTTTCTTTAGATTTGTGTAATAAAAATACATTTTATAACAAAATTGCAATAAATGTCTTTTACAGCATGTGGCACGTATTTACCAAACCCGTTCCATTTGGTAGATGAAATCCCAAACGTTATTTTACGCCATTTCTCTACACACACCAAAAACACGCATCCGAGCGTGCTCCGTAAACTTGTAAAACTACTTGCGTATGGAGCGCATTTAAAGAGCATCCGCTCGATACTTCTCCCGGTAAAAATTAAAGGTATCACATCTGGTCCTGTTTCCCCGGCATAAAGCAACGCTTTCGCGGGAGCAATTATCTCTTCGACATTCCTATGACGTTGACGCGATACCTCCGGAAGATGATGTATTCTAATTGCCCGATGAAAATATCCTTTCCGGATAAAAATTTTCATTCAACTGATATGGTAGTCTGTCGTTTTCATTTATTCACACGTTTCCTGCGAAAGGGATATGATTGAAATTGGGTCTCCACGCGTCACACCCAACATTAAGTCCGCAATTGAAATGAGAAGTGACATTTCAATTTAACAACCTTAAGAGACAAGTTTGTCGAAAGTTCACGTCAGCTATTTGAGTCCACCAGTTCGCAACATTCCTACTCAAGAGTTCTCAAGATTAATTACAGGATAACACCGAGGAAAGCAAATAACTTGTGTTCCAGTACTCACTCCGTCTGCTGCTGATTTCTAACCCCTCTTTACTAACTTAAAGGCATATTCATATTACAACAGCTCCAATCAATGCGGCGGCTCCAAAAATTCCAGTCGCTAAACAGTTTGCCAGAAGGAAAGGTACTGAGCGATTGCGATAAACTTGATGCTTAACCCGATAGTTCACCCTGGGATAGCCAGAATCACGCACGAAAAATCAAATAATACGACGCTAAAATGCTAAATAGTATCGTGAGCAATCATTAATTACGCACACGCTGACCTGACATGCCGTGCCAAATGGCTTATTGATGTTCCGCATACTGCTAGGATGGGGATTCCGTTCGTTCCCTGCATTTATTGTAATTTTAGTTTTTATGGGACACAGTAATTAGGTCTATGGGTTTTCTAATTTGAATTAAGTGAATGAAAAGTCCTACAGATGAATATCTCATCTGAGACAACAAGACACATGTAATTGAGACATTGCGATGCTATGTAACGAAATAACATCATAAGAGAATAGAATAGCCTACCAGCAATCGAGAAGAGAGTCAAACAGATCCAAAGCATATGACGTTAATGACGAGATACACTAATTGAATAGAAAATACGTGAATATAAAGGCTGTCATTTCATTATCATATATCTATGTACTCTTATACTGTTATTTTTCACATGCTCTTCATATGGTTGCCTTAAGCGTGCATGAGACTGTTTATTTTTTCTGCATCTACATCTACAAAATCCTTCGGAAGCCTTCGCAAGGGTGTATGGTGGGGGTGGTATGGCATCAATCTAATATGTACAGCTATTAGTTCATGTCTGCATTTGAATATATATTATCTCCTAGACAAAAATGCTTGAGCACATATGCACATACATGCCTGTACGTCGTGTAATGATTGATTCAATCATTAATTTTATCCTTTAAGTAAGAATATTCGAGAAGGTGGGTTCAATTTTGTGATGATTTCGTATCGTAAGAAGGAAGAAAAAATACTTGACGGTGTCTATCTCTAAATTTTTCTCAGAGTATCTCTTATTTAATGAACCAATATAATTTGGTGCCATAATAATTTCCTCCGAGTCACAGTAAAACTCAGATGTCCTGTACCTTTCTTGAAGTCTAAACCTTGCCTGCCCTCGTCGTGAATCAAGAGGCTCTCAGACTAATTACTTCAACAAGCGTCAAGCCCTTTCACGGGGAAATTTGTTTTATTTTGTTTTTATTTTAATTTTAGTACCCTGCGAGCCAACGCTAAGGTGTGTGTCAGGGGGTGAATACACACCAGACCCGAATTTTACCGGAATATGACCCTACCCGACCCTACCGCGGTCGGACAATGTTATTCCCTTATCGTTCGTGGAAAAAATGACACCTTAAATCTATCAGTTCTGCACTTAACCTCTCTAATTTTACTGACATGATCTCTCCTACCGTAGTACGATGGGGTTCATAATACATTTAAAAACATCGCTGCTAAAGAGACGTCCTTCTAATTTATGCAAGAGATTTAATCTGGCTCCGTGAGCGATTCCCAGCCAAGCTGCTCTAATATTTTGGATTAACTGCTAAGTTTATCATAACGTTTTACAAATTTAGCTCCTCTGCGCTGCACGCGATCCAATTCGTCAGTCAATGCAGCTTCGTGAGGATCTCATATACTAGCTGCACTTTCTAAATGAGGCCTAACCAGCGACAGATAACATTTCTCTTTGATCTTATCATCACATTTAACCAGTACTCTTCTAATTAATCCTAATGTTTTGTTAGCTTGTCCATATATTTCCTGTATGTGTTTCACCCAGTAGAGGTCGTGAGTGAGGGTAACATCTAGGTATTTAATTGATTCTACACACTCCATTTCGGTTTTTTTCGCAGTTTTGAACAAATGTTATCCAATTCATTAATTAAAGCTTTCTCGCATGTATCCTAGATACTTTCCAGGACAGGTATTCCAAATGTGGCCTAACCAAGCGAAATAGAAGATGTGGAGCTATTGGCTGTTAATTGGCTGTGGCCTAGCCAAGCGAAGCAAACCCTACGCCTTACCTTTTCAGTACGCGGTGCATAAAATTCACGCATACGCCCAAGAATTACGTTTCCGGGTTAGCCTACGGTTTCTTTCAATCGCTCGCTCCCCAGGAGTAGAGTTTTAGGTGAAGATATGCATAGCTTTGAAAGCAGGACCATCCGGCAGGGAGTAGTGGTAGATTTAGGGAAAACGACCAACAGCTGAGGTCATTTGCGCCATTAGGGATGGATAGGAAAGGAGGAAGGTTGGAGAGAAACCCAGCGTCGGTATTAGCCTACTCATAACGAAAAGCGGCAATGAGTCCGCAGCTTAACGTCCCATCCGACAGACGGCTTATTCAAAGTGCTCTCCGCGAAGTACCTCAAGTAGGGATCCGAACTCCACTAAATGAGACATGCTGTCTTTAGAATTCGAACCCGGAGCCCTCGGGGTGGGAAGCCAGTCCTGTTGGGAGCCGAATGCCTTGGAATACCACGTATTACATGACTTCTAAACTTTTCGATTATTCTTTTTCAAAAACCGCAAAAGTTGGCAACCTTGGCCCGAAGTGCTCGGCAATAAATTGCCCTCCCTCAACAGCAGGCAACCTGAAAAAGTCCACTAGATGCAGCCTACACGGCGTGAGTAAACGCGTGAGGCGAAGCACCCCTCTCCGATAGACAAGCACACGCGCCACGTCTCGACGAAAATGGTATGGGAGCACAGGGCGACGGCCAAGCGCCGCTCGTTTTCAAATAGTTTCAAATCGCACCGTATCTCGAGGCCAAGGACGAGTCGACATTGACAATGCCCCCTCCCCCCCAACTAGTCTCTCCTCTTCCTCGCCTCCCCTCCCCCTCTATATCCCACTCCCGTATCAATCCGAATGCAACGGACGCGTGTCGACTCGCTCGCACCGGCCGAGGAGAGCCGGCGCAAGGGAAAATAAATGCAGCCAGTCAGTCACTCATCCGTCGTCCTGCAGCATTGAATCGTGCGTCCGATGACCCAAAATGCGCGGAGGGAAAACGACGGAGGAGGGGGAGGAGGAGAGCGCGGGCGGGGAAGGTGGCGGCGGCGAGCGACGGCCATCATGCTCCCCGGGAGCAATCGAACCTGCCTCCTTGCCTCGCTTATCGGCGACTTCTACCAAATGTGGAACCACGGATTGCGCAGAACCCTGCGGAACACATTAGAGCGACTTAGTGTGAGCTGGACTCACCGCGGTAGTCATCGAAATACCCGCACCTTTCAACTCAGTCATGACTGCCATCGAATGATGCTCCAAGCATCGAAACAAACTCCAAGGGCATCTGTCATGGAAACGAAATACGTGTATTTCGCTTCGAAGGAAATTACATTTCAGAAAACACGGAGGCAACAGTGAGAATCATTACGTAAGTACCTCATTGGACCGGAAACTCCTAATTTTTCCAGTGGATTAGCATTTCACCTCTTTTAGGCAGGCACAAAACACAGCACTCAACATAAATTTTGGTGTGTAAGGTGAGGGTAAATCCCGTCAAATAGTTGGCTCTCGTGCGTGTGAAATACACATGCCAGAATGGTAATGGTGGCCAATTAATTTTCCAGTGCCGCCTGTAGTTGTCCAGGAAGATCTGATACCCGAAAATTAACACGTCTTGGTGTCTGAATCTAAAGGTGCCAAGGGTTGTCACCCGGCATTGAACCCGGGGGACTATGGTCTAACGCTACCGGATTGTCTAATATACTATATGTTAAAAAATAATATAAAAACTATTTTTCAATTAATCATTTTGGAGCATCAATACAATATGTCTACCATTAACAACAAGAGTACATACACCATTCACAATCATAACATCAAAATATAAATATATATACATATATATGTGTACTCTAATCGTCATCTACATCTATTACTACTATACGATACATCTGGGGATCGAGATGGTGCGGGGGCTAACGTACTGGCTTCCCACCCTGAGGGCGCGGGTTCAAATCCCGGCGGTGTTGAATATTTTTCAGAGGTATCTCGATCCCTACTTGAGGTGCTTTGTGGAGGGCACTTTGAGTGAGTACGCCGTCCGTCGGATGGGACTTTAAGCCGCGGACCCCTTGGCGCCTTTCGTAAAGAGTAGGCTAATGCCGACGCCGGGTTTCTCTACACCCTTCATCCTTTCCTGTCCTTCCCCTATGGCGCAAATGACCTTAGCTGTCGGTCGCCTCCCCTCAAAACTACTACTACTATACATCTACTACCCTGCAAGCAGCAACGATGGCGTGTGGCAGGGGGTTTACCAGCCATTAGGGCAATTATTGGTTGATCAGTTGTAAATTATGCCTTTTACTATTTTGTCCTAAAATTGCGCGGGGGTAAATGACTCCATACATATATCGCTCGCAATCTATTTCCATTAACTTCTCACTCTGGTCTCGCACACCAATGTGATGTGGTGCTACTATTATTCCTTCTGAGTCAGCGTAAAAGCGCCGAGTGATAGGTATTTAGGTGTGGAAATGTAATGAAAAAGTTAAAGAGAGGTGTTATTTTGCTCTAGTTAGACCTCATTTGGAATATGCCGCAAGTATTTGGGATCCGTGGGAGAAAATTTGGCAAAAAGAATTAGATAAAGTCCAGAGAAAATCCGCTAGATTCGTTAAAAATTGTTATGATAAAAGCACAAGTGTGACAGGTCTCTTAGGGGATTTAGGCTGGGAACCACTTGAAGTGCGGAGAGAACAAGCGAGGCTTAGACTTTTAGAAAAGTTCAGAACAAACGAGTTTAAATATGACACTGAAGGAATTATAATGGCCCCACACTACTTAGGTAGATCAGACCACAAAGATAAACTAAGGGAGATAGATTCCAAGACAGATAGGTACAAATACTCATTCTTTCCCCGAACAATCAGTAATCATAATAGCAAGAAACCGAAGTCACTTTAGAAATATTAAAAACGTTGATTTTACAAGTCGGAACAAAATTAAACACTATAGAGATGTTAGGTATACTTTCAGGTGCATGTGTATGTTAGTTGGTAGTTTGAGTGTTTGCATGTGTGTGGGGTGTAAGTGTTCATGCATGAATGTATGCCATGTTTTTTTTTATATATGATTTTGTCGTTATTGCATGCGGTTTTTTTTTCTTTTTCTTTTCTAAATTATGGGTGGTGTCCTAGCACCCCCCGCCACACGCCCTTGCGGCGGCTTGCGGGGTATTGAGTAGATGTAGATGTAGATGTATTTGTCTAATCTTCATGTTACCCTCCTAACCAATGCCTTCCAATGACAAATTGACGTTTTCTATTTTCCACGGCGATTCTTGAATGGGAAGCTTATATTTGTATCTTGTTAAATGCTGCAATCAAGTCCAGCGAATGATCCAAAACACTCGACGCGTATTCAAGGTGAGGTCTAACCGACGCGAAATGACCCCTCTCCTTGACTTTTTAATTCGAATATTACTTTCTTCATGCTCTTGCTCCTTTGGTGCCAAAATTCACCGTTGGTGGTGTATACTATATATAGTATATCAGTTTTAAAAACACCTCACCGATTTATTTTCCGAAAATACATTCCTGTATTTCTAACGCATGAAGCAGTGAAGGTGAAGAGCGAGTTCCCAATTCTACCGCGCTAAAGAAAAAATGCTGTCGTGAATGCGATGTGTCATGCTGAGCCAGGAAACTCGACGGTTAATCGCTCATGAGCTGAGGGGAGCGAAGCTTAGCAATTTAGGAGCTCCCGACAGTAACTCCCTCGGCGTTTGAGCCCGACACCAATGCTGCCAACTGAGAAATGTGACGTAGTCGAGAGCTAGTGACAAATAATGCATTCCAGTCTTGGTAATAAAATCATCCCGACACCATGGAAAGCACCATTCACGAAGAGGGTCAGACAGAAATGTGTTCTGGAAGATGTCGTTTATCATGTAAAGTCGGCGAATCGCAATTACGTTTCCACAAATAACTAAAAATTCAATAAGATACAGAGCTTAAATATAAATATATCAATGTATTTAAATGACTTCTAAAATCAAAAATGTATTGTAAAGTGGTTGTTGCAGATTTAATACATTTACATATATATCTCACATCGTATGGCATTCAACTATCAGTAAAAGACAATCATATTTGTCGTGAAACATTTACGGTGGCTACGCAAAATATTTCAAGAGGCTCAAATATTAACTTTATCTAAAAATTTTCTCTTTGATTTTGATTGTTGGAAATGACATTATAATAAAAAAACTAATTTCATCAAATGTCACTAAATCTACAGGCCAAACTGCAAAGTTCCACTTCTTCAATCTACGCGTTTTTGTCTTCTTTTCTTCCCTAGAATCCATTTCTCACGAATGTAAAAAAAACAATTAGGTGCAATATAACTAACTGGTTATAAATTGTATATTCTCGTGTACTTTATAATTGAAATAGCTGTAATATAAATAAAGAAATATACATTTTCAGAATATAGTCCGAATAATGCATACACCTCCGGAACTTGTCTCCTATCCCGGAAGGATTTCGTCCACATTTTAGGCAGACTCAGGAGACTAATTAAATGCTGGATCAGAATGTTGACAGTCGTTAAGATGTTTGCGGGTTGTTATGGCAAAACAAAAAAAGCGGAAGAAAAAAAAACTTGCTCTCATTCGAATTCGTCTTTCAAACTAATATATAATTTGAAAACAATTAAAAACCTAATAAAGTGAACGAGACTTCTCCTTTGAGAAGGCCATGAGAGTCGTAAATTCTTCGCTCGGTCAAATCGCCTGCTGTGACTGTCTCACGAAACTAACAGAACAATGAAGCGGCCTTATGCATAAGGAAGTGGGCTGGAAAATGTCCCCCCCCCCTTCCCCACAGCCATTATTTCCGTCTTTCGAGCACCACTCCGCCGACACAACATAATAAACAGAGAGGCAGGCAGATCCCAGGCCGGGTGGGGGGGGACGAAAGGGAGTGAGAGGTTGGGGGGGGGGGCAACCAGGCGTCGATTGAGAAGTCCCATCGGGTCCTTGGAACCTCCGCAGGGAATTAATTAGGCATCGAAGTGCGTGCGGCCCCCGAGCGACCCGACTGGTGCAGCCAGACCTTTTACCGGCTCCCACGCCGATGCTCGCCTCGTGGTGCACATTCACGCATCACAAAATTGAATGACCGGTGGTGACCACTAGGCAAAAAGTCTAATGCGACTCAGTTTTAGGACACTGCAATGTCCAGGGGAAGTGAAGAATATGGGTTTCAGGAGGGAGGGAAAAAAGGTTGGCAAGAAACCCGATAGCGTTAGTGGCTTATGATTTTCGGAAGGCACGATTTAACGCTTCATCTGAGCGACCTTTGTCTGCTGTTTATAGTTTTTAACTAGTAGCCGAACTTGTTTTAGGTATACCATGGTGCTTTGGTGCAATGGGGAAGCCCGAAGTGTAACACAAGGAGAGCGAGAAGCACTGGTACTTATTCCTACTCCACCATATCGTTATGAACCCACAGATACGAGTATATTCGAGCAAACAGAGATTAATTGACGAGTTGCAAAAGTGAAATGTTTCTTTTGAACTGAAGAAGTGGTTTGGAAGAAAACATGTTAGAAGCTTTGTATCCTTTGGGGTTTCATCTGTAAAGGAAAATGTGGATTTCTTAGGTGGTTTTGGGGTTTTTTACTCCTCTTTTGGCCATAGGGATTTTCAAGTGAATTCATTGTAATCACCTTTCTAATTATTTGAAACTTAACCCACAGTATCTTCAAAGGAATATTTGCGCTAAATTTCGGTAAAATTTTGACGCTGAAATATGCAGTAAATGAGATAGATGCTAATCAAAAGACGGCGACATGAACATAGCTTTCAGGTGTTCGATGTAAGAAAATACAGAACTCGGTTATCTTGTTTCAAAATTGTTTAATTGATTGCTCTGAGCTAGCTAATAACGATAGGTTGGTGTTGTCCCAATTACTTCTCCTAAATGTCTTGCTTCCGAATGCAACGGCACACCCAATGAAACAAAGGTGCCCGTTTTATCACCCTTACACTTTTTGCGAAATTAATGACGATGAGAAAAATATTATAATAATTCTTCCCCATCGATCGTTTCAATTCACTAGCAAACCAATTAAAACGTAAAACCTTCGGCATTTTCCAACCCCGCGTTACTCATACCAGTACGTAATTGTATGTTATTTTGAAAACTATTTGTATTTTGAAGACAATATTTCATTCATTCTATTAAGAAAAAAAGCAATACATCGAGGTAATATGAAAAACGTTCGAAGTTGAATAGCTGGGCTAAAACTTTTCCCCCACCAGTGAAGAAAATATTCAGGAGTACGAGAGATGTGTGATGAACGCTTTATTGTATTAGCGTATCCCTCAACCGTTGCGAGATGACGTTTTCCAGAAGACACGCGTTCCACAAAGAGCTTTTTGTACGACGGATCACATAAGCACTGCACAAATGGGAGAGTGGGAGTTGAACGAGAAGTCAAAGAAGCATGGGCATTACGCTCACGCACTCTCGGGCGTGGTCGAGGAGTTGGGGGAGTTCAGAAAGCCAGCAGCGACCATTCGCCGTAGGGGTGTGCTTCTGGGCAGAGAAGGGGAGACCGCGATTGCACCGATTTCGGTTTCGCTGGGGAAACTATTTATCTGAAAAAAAACTTTGATTTAAACCTTCGAACAAAGCTTAAACTTGGCGTAAATCTTTTTAAATTCATCCATGATCATTAAAAAATTAAAACAATGAAGCTTCTCTAATTTCACTGCCGTGGTCTTCGAGTCAGAAATACAAGGTTTGTATAAAAGTATCGAGAAAAGTTTCGGGTTTTATTTCAGATATTGTTGCTACAATGCCTCAAAATTATTCTATGTGCATCCCTTGAGCGTCGACAAACTTTTGCCAGCAGCTTTTCTGCGACTCGAAGGCTCCCCGGTAGGCCGATTCCGGAAGAACTGTGTGCAAGCTACTTTGACGGCACTTAGCGCCCTGTTGTGGTGTCCTTTGAAGGAGGATTTAAATTTTGGAAGTAGGAAATGGTCTGCTGGTGCCAAGTCGGGACTCTAAGGAGGTTGCATAAGGCCTTCGCAAGCCAGCAAGGCAAGTCGACTAAGCTTTTGGTCGGCCGTCAAAACCTTCTGGAGGAGAAAAAAATACTTGGTTATTCCATATATATTTTTTACTAAACACGACCTGGGTTTCAACTTAAAAAGTCATTATCAGGTCTTTGACTTTGTAAGTCGAAACCCGGGTCGTGTTTAATAAAAAATATATGCGGAATAACCAAGTATTTATTTTCTGAAATGAATCGCTTCCACGAAGTAACGCCTGAAACCATTCTATTCTTCTGGAGGAGGTTAGCGCAGATCTTCCGCATCGCTAAATTTTCCGTGATGATGATGTACACTGTCATCTTTTCAATGCCAAAACAATATGCCATCATGCGCATAATTAACCGACGATCTGAATTTAGCGCTTCACGCACACGTTTCACATTGTCGTCGGTCTTGACGTCGACGGCCGTCCAGCGCGGGGCTCGTCCTCCGCCCTCTTGTGTTCTCTGTCTCTCTATAATGAATGGAATATGTGAATGGAAATCCAGATGCACTCAGAGAAAATATAATGATACACCTGCAGGTATGTGAGCAGTCGAGAGAATTTGAAATACGGAAGGCAGTCACAGGCAAAAAGAATAGAACTAAAGAAGGAAGTCTATAGTATAAATAAAGGAGATGAAACACGTAGGAGGGTTTAACCAATGTATCTCAACAGCTATGTGATTTAAACTCAAAATAATAAGGCATTAATAGACGCATTTTCATTCCGAGAAATGTCTTCGCCTAGATAAATTTGGCTTCTGACGCATTTCCGAGGAAATAAATGTATATTATTCCCTATGCGTGCGCAGTTTATCGTGGATACTAAAGTACGATGGTGTAGTAATACATCATAAATAGGCGACGAATGTACCATTTTTACGCCATCGCATATAAATTAGTACACGATCTTAATTAGTTAACTGATTATATACGTGATGAGCCTTGTGATGTGAAAACTTTGAAAGAAAAATCTAGCGAATAAAACTGTATGCTGTAGCGATATAGTCAAGCCAATAAAAATTGCCAAAAACGCTTTAGTCGGTTTATCAACTCTCCATAAAACTTCTATGGGATGAAATTTCGAGTTCTTGTCATGCCTCCGCTTGGATGACGTGTGAGGCACAGATGCTATATTTTAGTGTTTAGCTACTAAGCAATTATGGTTACACCCTTCGAATTTGCACTAAAAAATTTATAAGATATTATTTTGAATCCACTATCCGATGTAACAATTACTAAGAGACTCATATACCTAGCTAAAGCATTTCAGTAGAGGTAGCATCTTTTCTAAATGATACTAAATTGAGTCCTTAGAGGATATGTTGCAATTAGGACCCAATTAATCCTGGTCGACACCTTCGAATTTAATCATCATCAAGATGCGATTTTTAAAATCGAACCTCGCGAATCTCTACATAATACTGTTTTGAAAACACCCTTCCGTAAGCGGAAGGCTGAGAGCTATGGCTTCTCATTTCCAGGGGGTGATGACACAGGGGAAACCTGTGGCAGGAGAATGACCGATGGGGGTAAGCGTTACGCAAAGGCTAAGGGTCGGTGGCGCACGGGGAGAGGGGATTGAAGGAAGGCGAGGAGATGATGCGTTCTCGTCGACTCCCTCGACCACAGCGTCGCACTCACCGCAGACGTCACATCTTCGCCGACTCTTCCCGTTTATCCTCCCCGGAGAGCTTGGAGTTTTGATAATCGTGCCGCGTCAGCAGAATCTCCCCAACGTGAGTCAACTGCGTGGCCCTTTTTACGCGGAGGGCACTTCCTGTCTCGGGCCTTTTATTTCTGTTTCCTCCGAAAGGGTTGATGCAGAGGGAAAGACGGCGAGGGCTCTCGGGGGAGCGGGAGGGGCGCGCGACGGGGAGTGGAAGCAATGATGAGGCGTGGATACACCGCACGCTGGCGGAGGAGAGGCGGCGAGGAGGGGACGAAAGCAAGGTGAAGAAAATCTAATAGGGTGTAACTCGCGTGTTTATTGTTTTCCATTTGCAGAAATAACTGTAATATCTCCATAAGGAAATTTACATGAAGCATAGCGCTGTGTGAACCCTAAACCTAGCCTTTGCGGCTAGAGGATTAGCATAGATAGAGACTTTTGCAACGAAAATATGGAGAGTAAAAGGTGTACAGAAGAGGACGACGATAAACGAGGTCTTACGAATGATGATAGAAGAGAAGTGGTTGCTAGGTAAAATTTGAAGAAGGCAGAAAAAGTGGTTCGCAGGGATATTGATACAACGGAACACTGAAGACTGTAGACCTGAGAGAATGGATGAACAACCAATCACAATGGTGGAAAAATGGTCATTATTGCGATATAAATGAGTGGAAATAAATAAAGGCTGACGGAAAAAATGTTTCAAAACCTTGTGGTAGCCCGCAAGGTTAATGCTTGAGAAATTGATGAAAAAAATGTGCTTGATAAGTGATATCTTAAGTAATTTCTATAGATATCTACGTCTACGTAGTACCCCGTAAGCCGCCGCAAGGGCGTGTGGCGGGGGGTGTTAAGTATTCACCCGTAATTAAGAATAAAACCGCATGCAACACCCACAAATTCACACTAATGAGATATTTTTACCGATCTGTACTGGAATATTGGACATAGTTTTGGCCAAAAATGCTGGAATCCTTTATAGGGCTTCATAAAAGAAAATAGATCTGAAGAAAGGAATAGTGGAACAACATTCTAATGAGAAAGTTAGGGAAAAGTGTTATTTTCCATTGGTTAGATATCTCGAATAGCGTCGTGAATAATGGACCTTGTGCATGGGACCTAATTTAGGAACTAAACATGATAACTGAGAAAGGTTGTATAGTTTTTGAAGAATCGATGAAAACGAACAGAAACAGCCACATTACTATTGAAAATACTGGGTTTGGAGCCACTGTAGGCACATACGCATTTCTAAATTAATAGAAATCGTTCGAGATTAAGGTAAATATTGAGGGACTAATTCCAGACCCGCATTCAATTGGTCGATGAGACCACATCGAGATGTTAAGTGATATTGGCTATCGAAGAGAGCGATTTAAGGAATCCATTTCCCCTCGGACAATTCGTGACCACAACACGTGCGACAATTGGAACTACCCGAAAATAAATAAAACAATACCAAATGTCAATAATGACCTAGTACACTACAGGCTCGTGGCTAGCTCCCCCGCAACATACCCTCGTAGCGGCTAGTAAAGTAAGATGAAAGTTAGGAGAATTCCACTTTACAATTTTTGCCTTTTATTGAGAACAGTTTTTGAACAAATCTGAATTAAAATCACTGCTGAGCGCATTAGATACTCGGTATGATGCTTACGTTATAAGAAATAGCCACAAGAAAGCGAGTGAAATGAGGTTCCCAAGGAATAGGAAGGTTAAGTTAAACGTTGAAGTTGGGAGACAAAAATTTGAACAGGTAAAGGGGCCTGAGCTCACGTATTTAGGATGTATTGGAAATAAGGAGGGCAAAACAAGGACAATAAAAGTAGAGTGTTTTAGGCAAAGAAGCTTTTATATAGAGGTCGCAGTTGAAAACAGTCGACCTTACTTGAATAGGTAGAGGTAAGACAGCTTTAATATGGGGCGCAGTTTTCAATGGCTAGGAAACTTGGAAGTCGAGGCAAGAGGAAGAGGTTGGTTGAGGCGTAGAATGGAGGCTTTTTGAGATGCAGCTGCAGAGAAAATGGGAAAAATATAAGGGACACAAAAGAAAACAAACGATGAAGGCAGGGCAATGAAAGAGAGACGAATGGTAGGAAAAATTCGAAGAAGACTGGATAAGTGGATACAAAATATACTGAGAGGAAATGAAATGGTGAAGGCCATGATAGAGGGGAGAATTCTGGGAAAGTGAGGTAGCAGGAGGAAAAAAATAGATACATTAAATGGAATAAAGGGAGGTAGAAAATATGTAGAGCTAAAGAATGAGTTATTGTTATTTCATATACCATTTTGGGATATTTTGTTTCATGTTAGTCGAGTCGTAAGGAGTACAGTAGTGTGTGGTGTGAGGGTTAATCGAAAACTTACTTAAACCCGGGAGACTAATGTTATGAAGAAATAATGATTTTCCGTAAGTTACAAAAGAATGTGATGATAACTATCCAGGTACAAGATATATAAGATTTTATTATCCCCTGACAGGAATGATTACTGAAACATAAGACAAACTTATCCTGTTGGAAAAGATTTGACGTCCATAAAATAATCTTATTTGCCAGTGATCTACGTTTTGAAAATCAGGAATGATTTATTGAAATTGATAGTTTAGAGTGAGATCTATGTGAGGGCATGGTTACATAAGAAGACGAGTGTTTCATGAAGATAAGAAAAAAGGGCGGCAATAAATAAAACAGGTATTTCGTAGGAAGAGGAATCTCCTATTGGATAGTCGTATCAATTTAGAAATTCGGAAAACCTTGGTAAAGAATTTCATCTTAAGCACATTGCTTCATATAAGCGAGAGCTGATTTGGGGAAGAGGGAGGAAGACCGTTTAGAAAGAGTGGAAATGTTACTCCGGAGAAGGATAATAAGCTTAGTGTTAAGGATAAAAACGAGGAAGTTCCAAACAAATAAGCGATAAGAGCAGCCTTCTTCAGATAATGGAAAAAATAGAATGTATTTTTCAATAAATTATTAAGGCAACATAGTTTTGTAAATATAGTGGAGGGAAATTTGTTAGGGAAGAAAGAATGAGGGAGACCAAGGCAGTAGTAATACAGGGAAAGAGAATTGATGGAGACTGAGGGTTACGTGCAACAACGAAGAAGCAGATACCAGAACTATTTGGTAGCAGCAAATAGATCTAGCCTAGAGAGAAAGAAAATTTTACAAAAATGGTCTACGAAACATTCAAGTATTTAAAATCTTTCCGCAAAGAAATAATTACCGGTACCTGGATGAGATTACAAAATTCATAACGCACGTAGTTTTAAGTAAAAAAAACATCATTTTAGTGAATTATGCTCATTCTATAATGAATCTATTCCATAAGGTCACGCCTCAAACAACCAATTATATTCATAATTTAATAATCCCATCATTAATTTATAAATTTAATGAAAGTAGAATAACAGGCTTATTCTCTCGTGGGCTGTCGATATTCGCGTTTGAATACACGAAAAGGGCTGGATGCAGCCGTCGCACCGTGACTACCACGCCTTCAGGTCAACGAAATACCGTTTGTGATTTCACTGTTAGAACCTTCCACTTATTCTGTTATTAAACAATCATATGGTTAAATATTTAAATCTCTTTCTTGCCTCATGTGGTAGGTTATTTGAACAAAGGAAGGATTGACACTAATTTTGACAAAAGTATTTTTCGTATTACAATGCCTCGCACCCAGGTGGACATTTGACCCTAGAACACACTCTCTCCCTCTCTCAGTTTTGGGAATTGGACCGAAAGATGTATCCACTAATTTTTAAAATTTATTACGACTCTCGCCAACTCGAAGAAGCAACTAATGCAAGAAGAAGATCAACTTCGGAGCTCATCGACGTACGGAGTGGGTAAGGAAGGAAGAACAGAGCCAAGGAGGAAAAAAGAAACCACGAGCGAGCCCCGAAATCTCCCGACCGCCTCAACAGCGGAGGATGCCATCCTTCTCCTTTGCCCACCTCCCTCCGCCTCCTCCATTTCCCCCCCTCGCTCTCTCCGGGGTCGAAAGATACACGAGCACGGTGCGGATCGGAACATATATATATATGGGAGGAGGACGTAGACGTGGTGTGGGAATTTCAGGGGGAAAGGCGGTATGGGGTTGGCCGAGATGTAAGGGGAAAAAGGGTGGGGGGTGGCGCACTTTGGCTTGGAAGGGAGTGGGTGTGTATTAGAGTGTGTGTGTGGGAGAGAGAGGAGCATCTCTCTGGGGATGCGGGAAGAGCGTTTTATTTCTCCCCGCGGCGATCACGTGGCTGAGTTAGGACCGCGAGAGAGATACTAGGGAGGGAGGGAGGAGGAGATGGAACGGGAAGGTGTAGAGGGGGGGGCCATAGGATCTCCGACTCCCCCTTTTCCCCGTCCCCCCGTTTCTCTCCAGCTCTCCTCCATCCCTCCCCCCGCCCGCACGCCTCCCCGCTTTCCGAGGTGGCCGGGAAGGGTTTTGGTTACGGGCGAGGCGAGGAGATGAGGTTAGGGAAGATGGCCAGTGCAGGGAGAAATAGGGGAAAGAGAGAGAGAGACCCGAGGCAGGCCAAAGTCAAGGTCAGGGGAGTTGTTGCCGGCCCCCCCATCCTTCCCCTCTCTCCATTCCTATTTCTAGCCCCGCCCCCTTCATTCTCCTCATTCGACCAAACCACCCTCTCTCTCTCTTCTCTTCCCATCCGCAGACTCTCGCATGCACACGGATCCAGGGCCGCCGGACGTCCAAAAATCCATTCTTCCTGCCCGCTCCTCCTAACCCCCCCCCCCCAACCCCCAAACCATTCAATTTCCCTCATCCCACCCACAAAACCCTTTCTTCCCCCGCCCACCCAACTTGCATGCAGGAACAGATCAAGGACCGGACGTCCGAAGACCCTCACTCCACCGCCCCTGGACGCCGATGGTCGAAGGGTGGAGGGGGATGGGGTACATGGTCCCCCTCCATCCTTCGCCCCAACCATGCATCAAACACCCTTCCCCCCTTCTTCCTCCCCCCCGTCCCGGTCGCCGTTGAAGCGAGAGATGCAGTTCGCGCCAGATGTTCACGGATTTCGTCCGATTTCAAAATCTCCCTTTCCGACGGATTGTTTTTTTCTCTCTCTCGCACCAATATCTCTTTATTTTTCACTTATCTCGCGGGCGGAGAGCGAGTGGATGTTGTTGCCCTGTCGATCGTCGCCGAAGGCCATGGACGATCACAAAAAAAATCTCCGCCGGAGGGGGATTCATTACACTTAACGTGAGCGCCTCTCCCTCCGGGATGCATTCATTTGTCGGATCTCCCATCCGGTCCATCGCAAGGAAATTATCCTCTGCCCATCGTCCCGGCGTGAGGGGATCCGATTGGCTGAGCCGAGTGCCGAAAAATCGCAGACTGATGTAAGGTATCAGGGTTACTCTTGTGATAACTACATAGGGTTTTATAAGGCACGGATACTAGGTGGTTGAAGCAAGACGATATGGGTAGTAGATTGGAGGCTTCTGAAATGTGCGTGTGTAGAAGGATGGATAATGTTGGGAGGACGGAGAGGAAGACGGACCAGGAAGTGCTAGGCTAGGTAGGGAAGAGAGGGGTTGTTGGGAGAAATCAAAAGGCGGTAGAAAAGGTGGATGCATAGCATTTTGATTGGGCATGGGATGGCTGTGATAAAGGGGAGAACGTTGTGTAAGCGAGGTAGTGGAAGGAAAAGTATGTCGGTCGGAGTGAAGGGAGGAAGGTTGCATGCGGAATTGAAGAAAGGTTTATTGCACTCGTATAATTAAGGTGCCCGGTTCAGTCTTGTCAGGCGAAGGTTAGAAATATGGTAACGCTAAGCCTGAGTTCATCCAAAATCTGCCGTTAGAATACCGCATAAATAAAATATATACAGTTTTAATTGTAATCATCTTCAAGTACTTTAGCTATTGGACTACCAAATTTACATTATAGCAAATGTGTACCAGCTAGGGATTATGAAAAATAAATAATTTTCATTTTGTAAAAATGAGTATATTTACTTGAAATTCGTTTAGTTTTAGCAATGGAGGATTTTAGGTTTTCTGATGGTATTATCTGATTTACGTTTATAAAATGTAAATGCTCCGAAAGTATCAGGGTAAACTTAGTAAACTAGTAAGTATCCTACTTGTAAACTAGTATCCGAAAGTAAACTATTCGTTTGTCAGCAGAATCACTCCAGGTAGAGAGATTAAGAAAGCAAATGATGGATCATCATTCGTGTATTAACCAAAACTCAAATGTATGTGTGTTATCTCAATTATTCTTCTTCCGCGGAAATATTCTCTGACTACCCATCCCAATGATATCCATGAGAAGAAAGCCACCCATAGCACACGATAAATATACTTTTCAAGTCCACTTTTATAAGGGGAGCTAACCGCTTATTTTCTATCACATGGGCATTCTTGAAGTGTAAAATATATCCCACGAGCTCAGCGCGATTCAAGAGGGTTCACCGAATTATCTGTGCACGTGATCGGCCCAGTTTCTCGTCGCCACAGGCGGGCGAGAGGCCTTTCTTCCATCTTCATTGACTAAAATCCAATACAGACATGATATCTCCGAAATCATTAGTTTTGATGATTGATTCAGCTAAAAATCGACATTTCAATCAATCAATCGACTTCTCCAATTGAGATATCAGAATAACATTGTCCGACCGCGGTAGGGGTCATTTTCGGGTCAAAATTAATATATTTTGTATTCACCCCCTGCCACACACCCTAGCAGTGGCTTGCAGGGTACTAAATTATCTAATGACTCAATCTAAAAACAATATGAAGCAGCAGTGAAAATTTTGACTCCTTGGGAATAACCATGCATTCTATAGCGCAGGCGGCACTCTCATTCAGTTTGCGAGCGCCTGTTTCGTTCCTCTAGTAGAATCCTAATTTGGAAAATTTTGCTGTTGCATAGTGCAATTGGGATTTGGTAGTCCAGTGGGTAGGACATAGGACTACTGACCAGATGGTCGGGTTTGATTCTCGGGGGCCCCTCTCGGTACCCTCACCTTCACCCAAGCTTTGTAATTTTTCAGGTCCCATATCTTCCTATAGGTAAACCATAGATGACACTGGGAGATGATCTGCTCCTGATGTGTGAATTTCACACGCCCTCGAGTTTAGTACTAGGTGAACTGTACCCTCACCTATTAACCGACCTTCGGGTTTATAACTGTGGTAGTATATAGTACAGTGGGGTTTGTGTCATGATGTACAACCATGCGCTACTTAAATGGCTATTACTTTTTTCGAAAATGTCAACATTTGCTAGTGGTAATCGATGGCTGGGCACGATAAATGTGGTCTCCATAGGCCCTCCATTTTCACCGGGAGATCGAACGGTCTTCGACCGACGGCATGTCGGAATCCCCTCGCTAACTCCTATAGCCCTTCTCTCTCCCCTACCTCCCCACGCACACCCAGCCGATATCACGGCGCTCTTTTGTACCAATCCCTGCAGCACGACCAACGCCAGGCCACATCCTTTAATCCTCCCTCCCCTCCCACCACCACCGGATGCTGTTCCAGCTTCGAAGGGTTGGTCGGACGTCGCGATCTCTCCTTTGAATATCTTACCGTCTTGTCCAACCCATTATTTTTTCGTCCGTGAGACCAAGAAGCCGCTGAGTTCCCCCCTCTCTCAATGACAGACGCCAAATTGAAAGGACCGCTGTTCTGGCCATTGCGCAGACAGCATCCAGTAAGCAGCCTTCCGTTCTTGAGGCAAACACAACCACAGAAAAGTAGTGGCTTTAAAATCTAACGAAATAAATGAGCGTCCGTTTGAAAAAAATAATTCATTTAAAATAATCAAATGAGTAACATTTTAAGTTCGGTATCATTTAATCTTTGGTCAAGACACTTAAACCAGGAGGGCACAGATGCGACTCCTCATCTTCATCATAGCTATGCAGACTAATGATTAGAATTGTCCCGGGAACAGTAATTTTCCATTCTACGTCAGTGCTCAAAACCCTACAACGGCTCAATTTACCCTGAATCCCCTTTTCCTGCGCCCTTCCAATTCCCCCCACCCCACTTTCTGTTGGCCATAGCATATTGTAAACTTCTCAGCTCGGTTCTCCTATCCAGGTAACTTTCTCCTGGATATTGTGCTCTCGCATCATGATTGTTACCTGACAAGAGTTAGCGGTTCTATGTTAAATCACCCCAGGAAAGTCTTAAGTCTTATCTTAGCTCTCTTTCTAAGTGTTCCAAGATGAGAAAACGGTTATCCAAGAAAGCTAGAAATTACTCTGGAAATTCAATGAGTACTCTGCAGAAAAAATCAGTCGTAAGCTAAAATTTCCAAGAAAAGTAATTGGGATTCCGTAAGATAGTCACAGATTGGTATAGGAGAACGCTAACTTTATGCTAGCGTGATGCATATTTGGATTAGTAATAGACGTGTTGTGTTTTAATACACAGCCACCACTCATGGCGGTTGATATATTATTCAAAAAATTTTGGGTCCGTATACATGGAAACAATTTTCCTTTAGTAAAATTACCGGATTCACTTTCCGAATAAAAAAAGATTTTAAAAACCAGTTTTGGGTGACGTGTGATATAGGTAAACCATTTGGAACTATGGGAAAGAAAGTAAATCCACCGAACACAATTTGACTCACCGTATCCTGGATGAACCTCCGTCGCATATTCTTCGCATGTCCCCTGTCCAGCCGCAACAAACTCCTCGGGCGTTGAGTCTCAGTGGACACCTTCCGCGTTGATCAATCGATAGCTGCTCAAGCATTCCATGGTGTTCGAATACCCATAATGGCCGAGTTGTTCCTGTCGAAGGCCGAAAACAATACCCGCAATTGTCAATTCAATTACTGGTTCATGCTGAGAAGGATAAAGAAATATAATTGTGTTTTAAATGGCAATTAGGTTTCTGTTCATCTTTTTTAAGTTTTCGAAAATTTTATAATATATATTACCACATTAAAATAATGGTGAAAGAATGAAAGAGGGAGTGAGTGTAATGCTTATTGACAGTATGGTTGACCAAGAATCTACAGATGCAGGGATAGTGGCCATAGCTAATCCTTGCTGAAGGAAGGAATTGGAAAGGTGTAAGGACAGCTGAAACAAGGAAAGCAGTAATAAGGCGAAATCGCAAATAAGACGAGAGAGTCGTGGTGGAAGACGCAGTGCGAGGGTATGGAAAGGTTACACAGAAAGAGGGTGAAATTGTTGTGAGCTAAGGAAATAAAAAGGGAAAATCGTTGCAAGCAATCAAAGATATGTCCGGAAAATTATTGATCAAAGCAGGTGGAGAGGATTCAAGGGAGGTGGAGAGGATATATTGAAGTCTATATGGTAAAAACGATTAGCCAGCAAGCTTAGACACAGAAAGAGAATATGATATACAGGATGAGGATAGCATACCTGTAGATGAGGATAGCTCAGGTCCAGGCTTACTCTACGATAAGATAGAAAGGACATCGCGAAAAATTGAAGTCAAATAAGGCAGTGGGGGTTGATAACATCCCTGCGGAGCTGCTTAAAGGTTAAAGAAAACGAGAGGGGAATAGCTCCTATGGGCTATTTCTTAGTATTAATGAGAGAGCAATTTGGCCGGAAGATTTCGTCGTAGCAGTTTTTAGTTCCCGTCCCATAAAATGGGAAAAACCATACGTGGGTACTATAAAACAAAGTTTGATTTTGTTCGCAGCAAAAGTGGTTTTCAAGATCACCAATTAGAGTTTACGGAAACGATGGATTAAGAAATGAGCAGTTTGGGCTCGAAAAGGAGAGAGGCAATCGTGATGCCATAGGAGTAATGAGATCACTAATTAAGAGGAGCAAGGAATACAATCAGGATGAATTTTTATGTTTCGTAGATTTCGATAAGGCGTTTGATAGAGTTAATTGGTAAGAATTAATTATTATATAGCAAAATTCGAATATATTGAGATATACATTTGTGTCGTTTGTCTCAGACTGCTCAGGGGCGAGTGACGAATGGAGAGTCAGGATGGGTGGTGACAGGAAGTGGAGTAAGACAGGGGTGTCCATTATCGCTTGTGTTTTTCAACATACTCGTACATACGAGTATGGAGGAAATTGTAAAATAGACGTACAATGGACTGGAGGTAGGAATGAAACGGTCTCGGTGGGGAATCCATAGAATCAGTTAGAAAACCTAATCATAAAATCCCAAGTATATCAACAAGATTAAAGCAAAGGTCTACAGTAGAGTTAGGGAAGAAAATCTCTAAGTAGGACTGTGGAAAGACACATTGGAACCAGTGGATCAGCTTTGCTATTTTTTCACCTGGATGAGAAGAGATGGAAATAGCAAGAAACAACTACTAACGTTAAACAGTGTTAATTTAGGCAGAAGTAAGCGATTCATGAAACGCTCTACATGGGTTCTATATTTCTACGGATTTAGACGATCGAAGGAGTATCATAGAAAAAGATTTTAGGTTGTTGATATGTTTTATTATAGTAGAATACTGAAAATAAAATGGATAGACAGAGTAAGAAATACATGAGTACATCTAAGAGTGGGTTAAAAGAGAAACCAATGGAGGGTATAGAAGAAGGAAGTTTATATGCACTATCCTGAGGCACGACATTTTACTGAATAGCATAATTGAAGGAAATTTGGAGGGCAAAAGATTAGCAGAGAAAACCTAAGTCTGTAGAATTGCTACAAAAAAAAACCCTCGGATTGGCTATCCACGATGATGGTTAATTAATTGTCTGTTCAACATGACTAAATCCAGTAAAATGAGGGTGATAAGTTTAAAAGAGGGAAAATATGATTTCATAACAGAAACAGTCTAAAAATAGCCAGCGGAGAATAATGATGCCATTGATTGTTACTGCACGTTTTGACGTTTATTCCTCCATATAAGATGGCAGGAAAGATGGACGCATAGCCTTTTGATTATAGATGGAAGGATAAAGACTGTGATAGAAGGGCAATCGAGGATGGGGTAGAAAGAGAATAAGCATGATGGACGGAATGAAGGGAGGAAGGAAGTATGAGGAGTTAAATTAGAGTTTATTCCATCGATTATTTTGTCTTATCGACTATTTTTGTCGACATCGTATTCCATATCGTCAGCCTAAAAAATAAACGAGACATTGTTTGTTCATATTTATTTTTCAACATAGTCTCCTTTTAACTCAATAAACTTTTTCCAGCGATGTTCTAATTATTTAGATATCTCGGTTAATTCAATGTATCCGTATTGAACAATTCGATATGAAAAACACATCGACACAGTGCCCACATATCGTCGTATCGTACAGCCCAAATAATTCGTTCCATTTTCAACTTCTACTACACCTATATACAAAATATTCAGGCTATAGCATCTCACTGATATCGAATATAAGTAACATGCATGGATGGTTACTGCGTGTCAAAAATCCCGCATATGTCTTCATATTTAACAATTTCTTTCGCGCGACGGAAGACAGCATCTGAAAATTTAGGACTACATCCCCACCGTCGTGGGTTAATGATATTCATGATCACTGTCTATTGATTTCTTCAATTTCTTAGGAATTCCTTACTTCGCTTTGTTTCCTCATCACTATTTTTATTCCTGCAAATACACATGATCGAAATTCATAGTAAACTGACATGATAGCGATATATCTGATTGATGACTGGGAACTAAGGGAAATAAGGATGTTAAGAAAAGCTCGGTAAAGCTTTGACATGGGGTGTGCTTTTGTGCGGAGTGGAAACTTGACCATTGAAGCAAGATGATAGGGGTACATTGGAGGCTATTGAGATGTAGGTGTCAGAAGGATGGAAAAGGTGTATTGGATATGGAAAGGAAAACAAACGAGGATGTGCTAGGCATGGTGGGGTAGGAGGGGTCCAAAAGAGCCAGGAGAAATAGATGCAATGCATTTTGACGGCCGATGGAATGCTGAAGGTTGAGATAGAGTGGAGGACGTTAGGGAAGCAAGGTTTGAGGAGGAAAAGAATATTCATGTTGGATGGAAAAAGGGAACTAGAAGTGGTACTAAATAGATGAAGATTTTTTTAACATGACTTTTTTGTATTTTTACTCTTTTTGTAATTTTATTTTGACATCTTTTTGATCAACTTCACCTAATTTTACTTTCCTAAATTTCTTTTATTTCCTTACCTTTATTACCTTAATTTACTTTTGTTTTAAATGGGAAAAAAGCTCCTTTACTCCATTTTAGAATGTCATATTACTTAGCGTGTCACTCATTTATTTGCCATAGCGCTGGGATTATGACTGATAAGCCTTTCGGTTAACTAGTTGTAAAATAAGCTGACTCTTGAAATTGTTAGAGACCGTTTTATGACCATGTACTAACTTTTGAATACGAACCCCTTGGCGCCTTTCGTAAAGAGTAGGCTAATGCCGACGCCGGGTTTATCTCCATCCTTCATCCTTTCCTGTCCTTCCCCTATGGCGCAAATGACCTTAGCTGTCGGTCGCCTCCCCTCAAAACTACTACGAAACAATGGGGGGAATAATATGGAGCAAAATTATGGGGAGGGAGGGAAATACTGCATTTTTAGCTAAGGTTGTCATATGTGTGCAGTTCTATTGTCTTTTGTCCACATCTCATACTACTTTCGCCATCGCTTTAGGCGATTATATAAAATTTGAAGGTTATAAAAATCAATTATAGTGTCCGAAGCCAGGTTGTATTTTGGGTTAGGAGAGGGAAGAAAGATATTTTTACACAATTTGTAATGCAATGCCTATCCAAAACCTATATTAACCTGTAGAATATCTACAATACAAGAGAAGAGAATCGAGAAGGCAGTGATTAGATCTGGTGAGAGCAAGGAAGCTAATATAAAGAAAGGAGTAAGGCAGAGTTACAAAGATTATTATTGATCCCTTCGGTCGTAGTCTATTGCGATTACTTTTACGCTTATTTCAGCTGATAATTATTTTCAATCGATCAAATCATCCTTTTCGGCGGAATGAAAGGAGTTGGTGTTCCTTCTGTGAACAATTACTCAAATTTCGTCGAATGATTCCCTCCGTGAGGAAACGCTTTCTCCCGAAAAAGGATGATTATTTGAGACAAAGCGTAATTAAGTTGCGGGTTGCCCAACTTTATAACCCCTAAATGCGACGCTGGGGGACTCTTTATTGAGATTTCCAGACACCCGCCGACCCCGTACCGTCCATGGCAGCGGGGCTCGTGACTCCAGCCATTCGGAGGTGCCAACGCCCAAGGGGGCTCAACCACACCCCGGCGTTGCACCCTCTAGCCTCTAACAGTTACCCTCTCCCCAAGCCGCAGCACCACCAAGAATCTCGCCCCCCCCACCCCACGCCCTCTCCTCCGTCCATCCCCACTCCCCCTTCCCTCGACCCGCACCGAGACATGAGCGTCGAGAGCAAGTTGGACTATTCACGCGATATACGTATGCCTCCGTCGCCATTTCTATCTCGACCCCCGGAAAAACGCACCCCCTCGCTTCCCCCCCCACACCGAGCCCCACCACAACGCCCTCAAGTTTTCTCCAGCCGTGGCACGCGCCTATCTGTCTCTCTGTTTGTGTAAACCGCGTCCGGTTTAGTCTAGGAGGGGTGGCAGTGAAAGGAGCACGCGTTTTCCTCAAAACACTCAACTTTCCTCTCCCCACGGCACCTTCCCCTCTTTATATACACACACACACACTCACACATACATCCACACTCGAACATAAATACAAACACGCGTGCATTCACCGCAATGTCGACGGCTCCATATCCTCTCCAGCTTCAATTATGAAATCCCATTCGGTGGATCATATCAGGCTTATGAGAAGGTGCCCTCCCTTTCCCTAAGTCTCTCCCTATGCTGCTCCATGTATCTTACTCTTTAATCGAATGGAAACAAGGGGGCAGGCCATGATGCTCTCCAATCAGTCATCATTACGAAGTTACCAATGACTGCAAAACAAACAAAAACGGATTTCGTATAGGTTATATTAGTCTCCAAGTTCATTCTTTATATAAGCGTTTGTTACTTGAACTCTCCCTCTGCTATCGTAATAATGCAGCTCTACTGGTCTATCTATCACAAATAACGGAATCCAAGACTCCGTAAAAGGAATATTGATATTTAATAACAATTAAGCCTTCTATTATTATCATTACTGTTTTCCTCCATCCTTCTCTCATACACGCAAATGCCTATATACTACCTTGATCAAAACGTTCCCGGAATAACCACCGTGTGGCGCTCCCATCGTTGCGATTTGAGTTCTGTTTTTTTTTGTTAAATTGGTACATCTGTTGTTGATATTCCCTTTAAATCTTAGTGTCATAACTTGACATTTGCAAAAGTTACGGTCGGTTTTCGGTATGTCCATCAGTGCTTCCTGCGATTTTTCCATTACTTCCTCTCGGCTGCTACAACGCGTTCCCCGTAATGGTTTTTTAACTCGATTGAACAGAAAGAAGTCACAGGGAGCCAAATCAGGTGAATTCGGTGGCTGTTGGATGGTATTTGTTGCATTTTTCGTCAAAAAATTACGAATAATGATAGCAGCGTGCGACGGTGCGTTATCATTGGTGCAAAATCCACGAGTTTTCTGCCCACATTTCTGGTCTCTTTCGGCGAATTGCTTCACGCAAACGTCTCATAACGCCCAAATAATACTCTTTGTTTACTGTCTGGCCTTCTGGCAAAAATTCATGATGCACTACACCGTTGTAATCCATGAAAACCGTCAGCATTGCCTTCTTTTTTCACTGAAAACGACGTGGTTTTTTTGGTCTCGGCTCATTTGGTGAACGCCATTCACTTGCCTGATGTCTGGATTGCGTGTCGTACTCATAAACCCACGTCTCGTCTCCAGTAATGATCCTTTTGATGAATGTGGGATCGGATTCAGCCTCGCAAATCATGTCTTTTGCGACGTCAACACGGTCTCTTTTTTGCATGAAATTGAGGTCTTTTGGCACCAACTTTGCTGCTACACGACGGAAACCCAAATCATTAACCACAATGTCTTGGGCGGATCCATAGGCAATGTTCAAGTCCTCCGCTATTTCTCTGATGGTTAATTTGCGGTTATTGACCAACATTTCTTTTACTTTATCAATTTTTTCACCGACTTTCGATGTCGATGGTCTGCCACTGCGTTCATCATCTTCGATTGACTCACGACCACTTCTGAACCGCTCGTGCCACTGGTAAACGACCGTTTTTTTTAGAGAATCGTTGCCGAAACACTTTTCCAACATTTCCAACGTCCGTGCGCCACTAAATCCGTTTTTTTACGCAAAATTTAATACAAGTTCGTTGTGTCAAATTTAAATCCATTTCTGAAATTGTAAAAAATCGCCAACACACACAGAGATAGATGTACTCTTGGCTACGTAACTTTTGCAAATGTCAAGTTATGACACTAAGATTTAAAGGGAATATCAACAACAGATGTACCAATTTAACAAAAAAAACAGAACTCAAATCGGAACGATGGGAGCGCCACACGGTGGTTATTCCGGGAACTTTTTGATCAAGGTAGTACAACATGTAATAGTTGTTGCGCTTGACTATTTCATTTAATCTTAGTATTTTAATTTTAATATATATATATATATATTTTGTATACTAATTTTACATTTAATCTTAGTATGTTAATTTTATTACTCCGAGCTCTTGGCTTCGTCTTCGTGTGATTGCGTAACATTCGAGGGAAGAACGATTCCTTGAAATTATCGATGACGGTGGTTATCTTTCTTATTTTCTGCGGGTAGTGGATCAATATAATTTGGTGCCATAAAATTTCCCTCTTGACCGCAAGGAAATTCAGGTTTCCTGTACCTTTCCACAAGTGTAAGTCTTGTCTACCATCTTCGGGAATCAAAGGGCCCCCACTTTTACTCCTCCAGCATACGTACCCAAAACACTTTTTCCGACGGATTTTCCCCGAGTCTTAGCTAATTTTTGATTTGCCATTTACAATCATGGATCGCATATACTTGCCGCGCATTCTAAACATGGCCGAACTGAAACGAAGTTGCACCTCTCCCTTAGATTTTCACTACACTGCCCTGGAACCCGTCTAACTTGAAGAACCTTGCTTCTTCAAGGCTACCAACCAGTTTATTGTCCCATTGTGAGTGCCACAGGAAAGGTTGAATTTGAATGTAATACCTAAGTAAGACCTGTTCTGAAATACTCAATCGTACGTAGCTCATCTAGCTTATATTTTTCCTTGTTTATCATTTCTTCTATCCCAAACTTCAGTGCTATACATTTCCTTTTACTTAATTCTAACCCCTATTTCTTACACCACATCGATATCTGGTTGAAATCATATCGGAGCAGCGAACAATTTGCCGGGGTCTTTCTCTGTACATTACTGTGCCATCTACAAATTATCTAAGATTTCTACAAGCGTGAATGCTTAGCTCGTTAATTTCTATCCAGAAGAGTAAGAGGACTTCTTGTATCAGCTTGAAAAAAACGTTTTTCCAGAAGAGTAGGACTTCTTGTATCAGCTTGTAAAAAACATTTTTTTATTAAGGGGTGATGTCTACTGCAATTTCCTCCAGTATTATATCGGGATATCTTCCGACCTGGGGCTTTATTTGCATTTATTCGTCGGAGCTCTTTTCTTATCCCTGCTTGGGACAGTAATACGGTGCCCATGACCTCTTCAGGTGAGTGGGAGACTTCGTTTGGTGCACTTATATTTAAGATGTTGACGTTCTGGAAGAAACTATATAGGACATTGGACTTTTTAAAGCTCTCTCTACGATAATTAACGCCTTTAAATCATTCAAAGTTCGACGTTCCCCCTATATTTCCCTAGCGTTGAAAATGCTCAGGGTTATTTTCGGTTATTCTTTCAACATTCGCGTTACATTTGTTATTAAAGTTCCGCAAGGGTTTGCCCATAAATGTTTTCGATTTTGCTAAAGATTCTTCGAGCTAAACCTCTGACATAATCATGTATATGTGTATATGAGAAAACTGGAGAATATGTTTCGGAAATGGTGGAAAAACGACTAGTGGGGGGAAGAGAGGAAGTGTCTCAATGAATTACGAGGTAGGCAGAACAAGAATATGGATGAGATACTGAGGGGTGGAGAGTTTCTGATGGTCGTGCTAGAAGGAAGACTAAGAAGAAATGGGAAATTAGAAAGAAAATGAAACACTTTTTGGACTACATGAATTCTGGTAGAAGGAATGAAAATATGCAAAAGAAAATATTCTTGCGCAAACGATGATTTCAGGCTTGAAGACCAAAATAAATGATTTAAAAAAAGTTAGGAACAGTACAGAGCCATACTTGTTAGAGGTGGATAATGCCCATCATGGTATTTCAATTCCACAGAGGCGATATCAAAATATCATGATACTGATATTAAAATTCCTGGTGGCTACCCACCCAAAATATATAGCTCTTCCAGTCACATAATTTTTCTCAAGGTTTAAAGGTTAAACCAGAGAAACTTCCGCAAGGTTGCAATAACCGCAAATCCCTACTCACGGCGATTCGGCCGTCGTGGACCGGGGTGGAATCGAAACGGAGCTGCTCGTGAATGGAGGAGCCCTCTAAACAGAGGAGGGGGTCACGGGAATCCTCCACGAAGAGCACGAGAGAAGCGGCGTCTTCCCCACCTCCTCTTCCCCTTGGTTTTCCCGACCCCTTCCCTCGCGGAGGAGGGAAGCACGCCAGCCAGAGCACCACCAGCACCAGCCTGAGCGCGCATCTCGATGCGCTTTTTGGAGAAAATGGCGTCGGCTTATTTTTGGAGCGCCGCCGACTCTTATCCACCCGCGTTCCGGCTCCCTCCCACCCTCCTCCCAAACATCCCTTCAAAGGACCTCCAGCCCTGAGGAGCCAAAATAGTCTGCAAAGAAGAAAGTAGGTGGAGTAGGGGGGACGCGGAGCGAGCCGGAGGGTGTGGGGGAGGGATGGAGTGTTCGTGCGTGGAACGGACCACCAAAGGGGTGCGGCGTGGTCTTTTCCTGGGGCGGCGGCTGTAACCTCCCCCTCCCCAGACCGTATCGTCAACCGACATCCGCCACCCCCGCGGTGCTGGATATTCAGCGACTCGAGGCTGAGCGCTTTCCTCCCCGCCTCTTCGGCCCTCGTCGAGGAAACTGACTGAAAACAATCGATTCATGCCCTTAAACATCCAGAGCGAATGTTTAATTTGAAATTTACGAACGGATCTGTCACAGGAGATACCTACTCGGAGTCCCAGTCACTCATACCTGCGAAGTTACACACGTACTTATGAGAGAAGACGGAATATGCTGGTCATGTTGAAAAAATAGTTATTCAAAGGCTTCTACGGTGATTTCTTACAGTTAGGCAATGCAAGGATCCGCGCTGGTGTCTACACCCGCAAAATGTACCGACGCAGGGTCGAAGCACTGTTACTCATCTAAGCTTAACATAAAATGCCACTAACACTATCAAACTACATTGCAATAAACCATTTTATAAATTGTATTAACTAAAATATTAAGAAAATATTTTAGAAATGAAAAATATCGTAAAAATAAGTAGGTAAACGTTATGGATATATAAAAGGGGAAAGGATTTGAGTACTACAGCCATGAAGAGAGAAACTTAGGCAAAGCTTTTAGAAAAATGACTGGTACTGGACTTAACTGCTGCCACAAGAGTAATATATAGGCTCACAAAATGACATATTTTTATTAATCATTTGCCCCTGAATTCTAGATCAAAAATCAACGCGCCAACTGTTTGTGAATCATACACCTATCACCTGCCATTTAAAAACACTCCAAAAACATTACGAATCCCGCTAGAGTTGCGGTGTAAAGGCTTTTGCTTCATCTGGCGGCTAGCATAATTTGGTGTAGGGGCGGAAATCATTCGAAAGATACAGGAATTCAGTGACCACTTAAGGCATTTAAATAAGACAATGAAGCTCTTAACTGCAGTGTTTTAATCACGGTTTTAGTTATGAATGAAAAGGCATTTAAAGATAATGGTCTTCGTAAATTAGACTCTATTTTTCCTGTACTTACGACAGAAATACTCAATTCAAGATTAAATGATATATTTTCTATGCAAACGTGTGTGGTACAATTTTATTTTTAAAGTGTTATCTGAACATAAAATGAGTACTTTATGAAGTTCGTCAACGTTAAAGGTGGATTGCCTCGGGGCTAAAGACATGTAATCTTCACGTGACGAGGGAAAAACTCGGGATACGTGGAGTATAAATACCAGGAGAGAATGTGTTATTAGCTAGGTAAATTGTAAGCTCATTATATTCCAATTTTGTATACCATCATCGAATTTTAACTGCCACACACGTATATTTATTGATTGTTCGCTTATTATTTATTTTGGAAATCATGAATAAAAATGCATATTCTGTTGAGCGCTTTCGTCTCGTAAGTAATAAGTTTTACTTAGGCATTTAATTGGTGGAAAACTAAATATTGTCCTCCGTAGAGGACAATAATTAGTCTGTCATCTTTTCATGTGGGAATTGGAGCACGGTTATGGGTATAGAAATTTCACAAGTTTTTTTTATTATGGCATACACGTCATAAGTCTAAATGCTATTCGTGAATTGTAGATGGTACCGAGACTAATCCAAATTCTCAGTACTTCAATCACACGGGGGGCAACCGACTTAGAAGTAGCACTGGCAAAAGGATCAGCTTTATTTTTCTGTGCGGACAGTTCTTAGGTTTTTTCGGTGCATGCCAGCGCGGGTGGTTGAGAGCTGAAGCAGTGTGATGAACTGGTAGATTAACTTACGGATTAACTTAAACTTTATTCAATCCTTGACGAAACCAATATTGTCTCGAAAGTACGAGTACTCGTATTTTTCACAGCTACGATAGTAGAACTTACTATTACCTGGAAAACCTAGATTTGCTCGATTAAGGAGGAACTGAGCTTTAAAATACATTTACATAATTTTAAATAGTTTTCTATATTATTTACAAAGTATGTTATGATTAATAAAAATCTTCTACATGAATAATGTACGACGAATCAGGGAAAAATTAAGAATCAGGTTCTGAGTGTGGATCAATGATTCGTTTAATTTTGCTTGCGTCAGGCTAAGCACGTTTGAAAAAAATATTCTTTAAATACCACAACTATAAACTGAAAGAACACATTCCTCTACTCAAAAAGAAACCATCGCTATTTTTAGCGAACTCAAATGAGTGAGTTTTCACTTTTTGAGTATTCCCTAAGTCGAGACCCAGCGAAACCACTTCCTAGCTCCTGCAATTCACTGCATTCCATCAAATTCCTTATGTGCCTATTTAAGATAAAATTCACAAGAATTTGCCATTTTTAGTGCTTGCCTACTGAATAAATGTTAAGATTCGTGGGGCCTACTTCAAGTGAAAAATACATTGGTTCGACTCGATATCATTTAGCGTAATTTAGCTCTTGCATGACCAATAGACTGTGATAACGATATTTGAAAGAACACGTCCGTTAAAATCGTTTCTAATTATTGACAAGAATGTAAAAATCACCAATATAAGGAAAAAAAATGGAGTTTTATGGTAAAATAAGATATTGAAATACAGCCTCAGCATCATCCAAGTTGTATGATATTTTGGGTACGAGAGTTTCCTGGGAAACCATAGGCGGCACAGGGATAGGAACTGGCACTCGCACCCTGGCGTATGAATTTCACTAGACGTGTTGGGCTCAGTACTCGTACTAGGCGAGCTCCAAACTCACCTATCAAACCAACCTTCGGGTTGATAACTGCGGTTACCTTATAAGAGGACGATTACTCTATGATGGATCGTTACTCCGTTTTAGCATTACTGCTTCATTCCGTATTATTGCGATCCAAGCAAGAATCGGTGTATTTTCCTTAAAAAGATGTTTGAGCAATCGCATTTTTTTCATATAACTTTTAACTTATTGCTATTTATGTATAAAGTACAATTTTGGTATAATCTTCATCATGTATGATGTACAAATAATTAAGACAATCAATACAGCATACAATTACAGACAATCCTAATCATATACAATAGTGATATGATCTTCATGACATACGAGGGTAAGTCAATAATCAAGTCGCTAACATCAGCAAAGCTAAATCTAGGAGCTGTTACAAAGATTTCACGAAAAACGCTTGAAACATCCACCATACAGTCCCGACTTGGCCCCTCGTGATTTGCATCTATTCGGGCCCATAAAAAATCATTTGGATGGTCGAAGTTTTGAAAATGACGATGCCGTGGTCCGAGGGGCTACTCGATGGCCGCGACAGGAAACAAAAACTTATTTGCTACCGGCTTTTAAGGACTTGTGAAGAGATAGGATGAGTGTCTGAATGTACGGGTTGAATATTTGGAAAAGTGAAATAAATTTCAGGGAATTACTTTGATGATTATTGCCTCTATCCAGTTTTTCGAGTTATTTTTTGACGTAACCTCGTACAATAGTAGTATAAATTGAAAATTTGTACATGGAATACTCATTCTGGTCCTGCTAAACCAGTCATTTCTGACATGACAGCAGGTGCCACGCAAACTAAAATGAGAGTTTAAGGTGTTGCAATTATAAAGCTACTTATATTTTGTCACGTTTTTTTCCAAGCTCTAATCCATTCTGAATAATAGCTAGTCTCTTATTCTCCCTTTCACAGCATTTACTAACTGTAATATTCTTGAATCTTTAGGTATGTGATTAAAAATTACGATTCATTTATAAAATTTGCAAAAAGGAGGAGCATAATTTGGCTGAAAAATTATTTAGGAAACATTGAATGCTCATTGCGTAAGCTCGGTAGTTCGTGAAGACGCAGATGAGACTATCTGCGTCGCCTATTTGGGAAGCAGGGGAGGGCAGTGACCTTGATTTTTTGACCCTGTTGAAGGTGAGGTGGTGATGGCAGAGTGGAATCAGGGACGGGTTTCCAGGGATCTCTGAGGGGGCCATCTCAAAGCGGACCATGCAACGATGTCCCACGAAGTCTAAGGACTCGCTCTCTGCTACCGAGCGTGCCCTCTGGTTTCTCTACTTTAGAGAGAGAGGAAGCGGACGGAGGACGTTAGCATTACTCCACCAATTCTGCCATGCAGCAAAGTATTGCGTAAGATTTTGTCTTATATTAAAGTACATAATTATTTTCACTTGATTACATACCTATCTAATTCGCATGCGCGTCTAATCTCTTATGCGTGTACGATCGTGGCTGTAGTTTAACTATGAGATTGTGTATTGTGGGAAGTATATAATCCGATTCTTTTGAAATATCGATTCCAAGCCGAATTTTGGAAATTTTTCTTCGAATAAAAAATATTCATTATTAATGGCACGCTTAAAAGTGACGGGCGGAGAAAAAAGTACCAATATACCGTTAAAGCGCAGCATTTCAATTTACTAATTATCGATCGACTTACATTTTTCCTGGCTTTCATAAAAATATTTTTTCTCTTTAACTTTTTTCCCTTACTTCAAAGTGGGGCGTGCCTTCCAATGGCCCAATCAACATCCGACCCTGGGAGTATCTTCATTGACCCATACCAACGAGATAAGTCTAAGTATTTGAATATCATTTACCAAAATAACTATGTTAAATTCAAATCTTTTTTGTAGTTAACCTACAATGATACCTTAATTTTTAATCAGGTACTTGTATAAGAAGAATACAGTCATATTTGTACCTCATTATCGCCATAAAAACTTTTAACGACAGGATAAGAAATGATAGGAAAGCGTTGTACGTACAAAAAGCGCTATTATTCTCGTTGTTAAGAAAAAAGGCTAACCCTCAAAGCCATGGCTTTGTTCAGAAACTAATTATTTACACAACAACTATGGTTGTAAAATAACAAATAAGAATAAAATCCTCAATCATATGTTTCTGTTTATAATAACATGAGTTGTGGTCATTCGCAGAATGGAAGTGCTCAGCTACTGGCTTGAAAGTCTCTGACTCGTTTGTCAGACTGTCCCAATTCAGATATCCCTCTCCTTTCTCTCATCTCTGAGCCAACATACACGGGAACTTCTTTTTCATATTATATCACCTGATGATGAGGCGCAACATCGAAAACATGGTTGAGTAAAATACACATTTCTTTTGGAATGACTGTTATTCTACCCTTATCATGAGGGAATTCAACCAAGTAAAGCTGTAGAATATGAATGTTTTTTCACATTGCAGGTCTAATGTAGATATCAGTAGTTACTGCACTAATCGCTTAACATTCTGCCATCAATTGCTAATTTGCAAACTCCACTTACTGATTTCGTTTGGACAAGCAATTAGCTGTTACGTGTGTGAACTCACTATTGAGCTCATGGTTATGAAGTTTTCCTGCAGTCACATTCCGTTTCTGCAATTTTTATGCTTAACTTCATACCTTCCTACTTTTTTCTGAGAGTACGAATGATATCGTTGGCCACCTATGCCACCCCGTCGGGCAGAGGGCAATTGTGGGTGAAAAAGTTTTAGATGAGAGTGCAGAAGTAGTGGCTTTCTATTGGCGCTTTCTTTGATTAATCACATCATTATGTCATATTATATGTGACGGATCATAGATTGCACTAGATCACATGAACGGATGATGCTTCACGCGCTCAAGGTGCACCAGCTTGCATTACCCATTTTCCCATTCTCTCCCCCCTCCCAGTCTCTGCGCCCCCCGACGGGAGCGAACGAGTAACGCGAATTTATTAATCTTTCGTTAATCCATCCACCTTGTTGTAATTTCAAGCTTTCTAATAGTCATTCCCAAAGCTCTTTTCAGAAAAAAATAATATCGCTGCTCCCACGATCCAAAGCGGCGATCTTACAAAAGGGTGTTGTAATTCCCCACTCGCACTACCTGGTCCCCAGGCTACTGACGGGGACAAAATAAATATCTATTCATCGTTATATAAATGAAGGCATTCATCGATTGGGGAATTCAATTTCCCGCCAATATTTTAACCCAATAAGAAAGAATGTTTTTCTTCTATCGTTCTTGAGGTTCTTTGATGAGAGTGAAATAAATACCAAAGACAGAATTGTATTCGGAGAACATGGCCACGAAAAGCTAGCGTCTCTTCGAAAGACGAAGGGAGCTTTTGAAACCTTTCAAAGCGCAGCAACTTGTTCCTTGCCAGTTATGAAATATGCAATAGAAATATTAAAACTTTAAATTTTCATTTTCAAATTAGATCATGACCCGAGAATATTGTGAATGGGCATTAAGGTAAGGACTCACAGATGCGGGAGGTTATGATAAAATTCGCCCCTTACAGACAAGTACTCGGGAGGGTCAACAGTTTGAAGTTAAGGCAATCGATGCATTTACCGTCAACTGCTCTTCCGGGAGGGCGAGCCTGAGTTCCACGGCTAAAGCCAACAGCCTATAGATTAACCATTTCCCTCCGCTCGGGAGTGCTCCCCCACTTTTTAGACTTTTAAAAACCATTATCAGATATAAATAACATATCCATTGATAAAGGAATCAAATTAATTAAAACCTTGAACGGAACAAGAGCAAACGATAGGGAAGATCAAAAGTCTGTCAACGCTTTTTTTTCAAAATGGTTGGGGAATCCAATTCTGAATCCCTAAGTCGAAGGCCAAAGACATTAGTTAGTTAATGGCAACACCAGTAGCAAGGAGTTAATATATGACCTCACGTAAATATTTTTAATTTGTTAGTTAATACCATAATCAGCACCACATTTTCATTTCTCTCGTATAGGAGTCACTTCTGAAGAAGCCACTTTTGCATGTAAAAGAAAATCTTCAATCCTTCTTTTCTTTTCTTTAAGGTAGCCATACCAACGGATCATCGCGGCGGATCGTTCACACACACTTCTGCGCGGCAAGATTTTATATTACTCCCTTTAAATTCATACTTAATATTAATATATGCGCCGGGGAAAGCTTCGCCCGCATAGCTCAAGCAGATTTCGTATAATCCACGTCGTTCACGAAACCCTTTGTCTAAGTCTCCCCCCGACTTGCAGGTGACATGGCCGCCTTCTTCTCCGCCCCCTCCTTTGCCTGTATATAAGCACAGCTAGTCCATCATGAAACCATTGCGATTAAGAGGGAAGGGCGCGGGATACACCTCAAATGTTATATACGTCTATGGTGGAAAACTTGCAATTACTGACGCTGAAGGCATGGACAATTGTCGCACCGAAGCAGCGATATTTTGTAAGGGCTGACGCCCAACCATTTTGAGTACTGGCTGGATTGCAAGAATTGAGGCTGGGGCGAGCCTGTCGCGCAATCCGGATGATACGGCCTCTACGGCATGAGGAAAGACGACACTCGCCATGTGGAATATATTCATCGGGATTGAATCGAGGAAATCTGAGATAGTCAACTTAGTAGTCGCCCTCACCTCCAGTCTCCCATAACATATTAACAATACAATTTTATGCGGGTCGACCTCAAATAAATGTGGTTTCATTGAACGGCTGGGCGGTGCGTTAATCAAAATGTAACCGAGTGATATTTGAAAGTAATTGGCTTACGGTCTCAATACAAAATTGGTGTTAACGATCATCACACAATATTACAGATTTAGGGATTAAGAGATCCACAAAGACGACTGGATGGATTTATTTAAATTTTCACGAGAGTAAGGAAAGTATATTAAAGGAAATTAGAGAAATTGGAATATAAACACTTTCCAAAGAAGACAGCAAGTTAGACTGTAACCTTCAGAAAGTTAAAGATAAACCAAATACAATTTTAGCACATAAAAAGTTATCATTATCTAATTACAAATCACCATTTAAGGCATTAGAGTAAAACAAGAGAAATTTTCCGCTCTGGCGGGTTAAGATTATTTGGTTCGTCCAATCCACTTGGGATGATAACAATGTCAAAGTTACACTTCCTAAAATTTATTATTCGACCACCTTATTGCCCTCTACCCTTACTTTTGCGATTATTTAACCAAACAAATTTTGTAACTTCCTGCGATTACTTTGGCAAACGCATTACTTTTCAGTATTCATAAAGGGAAACATAAAGTAGTCGAGGTCAATTAAAGCCTGGTGTCCACCGTTGGCCAAGGGCTCCAGAGGCATATCGCAGCGTGCGGCGTGAGAATAAACATCGTATAAACACTCTCTGACCTCCGATTCATTCAAGATTAACTTATCGATGTTCGAGGCTCTCTTTCATATGATGACCCTCTTAGGACTTCCCTTTCTGTCCCGGGAACCGGAGATATTTCCTGAGTTTACATTAATATACTCTTTACATGTAGCCGATTCGGTTGTTAAAGTGTCAGAATTGGAAATTGTTAGTGGTGGAGACGTGAGAAACGATTCACAGACCATCGTGAATCGAAATCTACATACCATTAGGTTTTCTTCTTGTTGAGTTCCTTGCGACTGCGTTGAAAATGGTGAGAGCGCGAGAATTCAGATTGGAAAACGTGGTGACAGATATCCAGAACGTTTCTGTAGATGTCTCAACTATTATTTCGGCCGACGAAGAAATGATTCACAACATTAAATTAGAAATGGATTTATTTTATTTATTTTTCGTTATAGGACCGGGCACAAACTAATATTTAATGTATTAAGTAAGATAGTGAACAATGCAGTGAATCTCGAGGCAGTTTTCTCTGTTGTCAACCAAACTCCGCTCCCTTGACTAATGACAATCCTAAGGCGTAGCTTTCGCCTTTCACGCAGTATCTTCAGCAGATGACGTGGTCGACTATCTAAAAACTTGGAAGGCTGAGGGTATGGCTACAGAAAGTTTACGGCAACTATTTCAAATCTTTTGGAAATAATCGGCTGTGGTTAACCAAGTCTAAGTCTCGAAGAAGTGGGGAATCGATAATAAATTGCTTGGGTCTGATACTGAAAAGGAATTTATTGTTAAAGATGGACCATTTCTCACGGGAGGCTATGGCTTCCCAACGATGGAAGAATCCTTCAGCCTATCCGCCCCTCCATGGACCCATCCTAATATAACGCTAGGCAATAGATTCCCTAGAGAGAGAAGCTGAAATTGGATTAGGTATGGACCATAGGTAACAACTCAAATGTAATATGCCCATAAGATAAAATAAGGAATGGCAATTGAAGGAAAGAATTTCGCATTGAAGACCCAAAATGCGGACCTATGCAAATCGCCGACGCATGCCATTAACATAGATTACTTGACGGATATCTAAAGGAAAAAGTTCTTTCTGCAGAGCTTTTTCTTCGAAATTCCGGGTTTCAATTCGGCCACCAAACTTCCACACTGCCTCGTCGAAAATTGACGGAAGATGGCAGAAATTCGATTAGGGAACAGATGGATGTTAATCAATGCATTGGCAACGATTAGTTTCATTCGTGCCTACCGGCGGCTTAAGCTTAGTTTCCGAACAATGGGCTTTCGAGCGACAAACCGCAATTTCTCTTTACGGTGACGAGAAATAATTCGGGAGGGAAGGGAAAGGACGTTGGAAGGAGAGTGAGGGAGTTAAGCGGGGAGGGAGTAAGGGGAGGGGAGGCGGCCGGCGAGTGGGAGGAGGGGAAGGCGAGAAGCCGGCCAGGGGAGGGCGGACTCGGAGGCTGGGAAGAAGGGAGAGGTGAGAGAGAAGGAGAGGGAGAAATGATGGACTCTCCTCCGCCATCACTCGAAGGGGTGTTTCTCACCCCCTCATCTCCTCTCCTATCCTTCCTGATAAGGGTGCACGGCAATTTAATGAAACCCAACCTTCGCTCGGTCGCCACGGACCGCATTTTCGAAACATGGGGTGGTGTGGGTTGGGAGGTATCGTGTGGAGCAGGGGACTGCGGGGGAACGGGGTGGCGGCGAGTGGGAAGGGCGGTGGTGATGGGAGACGAAGGCCAACCTTTGCCGAAGAGGAATCCTCCCTTGGCGAGAGAGCCGTTTAATGAGCACACGCGATGCGCGCGCGCGCGGTGGTTGTTTCGTGCGTCGCTCGAGGAACGCCGCGCGAGGTGGTGAGGGGTTGGCGGGGTGGATGGGGGGGAGGCGGGTGGGTGGGTGGGAGAAGTCGCCGGGGAATAGATGATGAGAGTGGGGTGGGGAGGCGGCCTATCTCCCGCTCAACTGGCCTAGCCTAGAGTCACTTCAAGGGTTGAGGAGGGTCGGTGGCGGCAGGGCGGGCAGGTGGGCCGCGGCGGCGGAACGGGTGTGGGAGGGGGTGGAGGCGGGGAAATGGGCAATGGGGGAATGGGCGAGGGGAGAGGAAGAGGGGAGGATGGGAGACAACTCCCGGAGGTCTTTGTCCTCCCGCTAGATGCACCCCACCCCCTTTCTTCCTCCCCCCTCCTCCCCGCCCCTCCTACTTCCCGAATAGTTAGATGCACGTATAAGTTAAGGCTGGTCTACGACGCGGGAGCCACCAGAGCGAGCCTTCCTCCACTTCCACTGTCAGTTCTGAGCTTACGGACTCTCGTTTGCGTATCGATGGGCACTCCTACGGATTCGGAAAGGTAGGCACCTAACACCCCCCCCTCTGCTCTTGCCTCCCGCTCATTATAATGCACAAGCTCCGAAAAGTTGAATCCAAAACAAGAACAATTTGTCATGGCGGAGTTCATCCGCAATACGAGAAGGAACACTGAGATGGGAACACTGTAGCGGAAAACCAAGGATTAATGAAAGGGAGTAAGTGACGTGGAGTGCCATAAAGGTATAAGGGGATAGTTTAATGGAATGGAGAATTATTATAAAAAACCTTGATCTGTTCACTTATTATGACAGCTGCCGTGTTTCATTTGCAATTTACGTGCATCACTACAGTATCTACCTATTCTCATCCACTCTTACAATATATTCTTCCAAGTTTTCTATCCTTGGATGAAAGGGGCTATTGCCTCTCAGTGTCACCTCCTCTCTCTTTTTCACTGGCTTTCGTATACCAGACGTTAACTTCTGACCTGTTCCAGCATCTCCAACCCTTCTTCGTTTTTGCCTCAGTCCCAACCACCTTCTCTAACCTTCCTCGAAACCCATCATTTGAACAGAGGTTGATTAATACCGTCTTGACATGCACATTGGTGGGAAAGAAGTGCACGGTGAGCAAGGAACGAAAGAGATTTCACTAAGACCAGAGCACTCATCATAGGGTAATATTCGGTGACATTTGTCGAGAAGATTATTTTAAGTTCTTTTCTTGGAACGTCACTTGATATCGATGCGGAAATGCAATAATTAATTTTCACTTTATTAACTTGACTCAATGGGCTTTTAATAGTACCAGATGGCATCGTGTATCATGATCTTTCTAAAATCATCTAATAAACCGAGCAGCGATATTCTGAGAATTCAACCTTTAGAAATCTTTTTATGTAAATACTTATATGGCTTTTAACTCATAATTAATATGCATAACTAAAATAAAAATTTGATCGTTAAATCACCAATTACATGAACAATATCATATGATGTCCATATTAAAATTCGTTGAAATACGAAAATGGCTTGTAATTATATTTTCCTTTAATCAAATAAATCATAGCATCATCATACTAAAATACGAATAATTAATAGAATTGTTTTCAAATGATATTTGCTAATAATGTAAATATCATGAAAAAAAAGATACATTATATTCAATACTCGTCAATGATACTTCATCTATGATACTTCATATTTTTTTGTTCATATAAGACGTTTAATATTGTTTTACTTATAATATACGGAAGAAACTAATTTGATGATGCACTAACATGTGATGCAATTAATTTTTGCTGACCAAATATAAGGCACACTAGTGAAATCTTTTCTATGCTGCAAGTCCGTTACTATAAATTGGCACCTTCAGACAACCCAATGGCTTTGAGGGACCTGGAAATTTTTTATAAGCCGACATCCTAATCTGTAATAATAAAATTTCAATTTCCGAAAAAAAAATTGATTTTGAAGATTTCATAATATTTGTTGCCATAAAACCCTTCCGTGTGTTTTTACTGGACCGTTCGGAAGGTGGGAGATTCCCTGAAAATCTCTTTTATCGACTCCAAAAGGATTCCATCCTTAAGAGACTTCCAGTCTGCTCACAGAGCAGTGGATACGTGATAGCTCGCCACACATCTGGAACGCGGATGAGAACACTGGATGCAATCAAGACGTGCGCCGGATATCCCAGACGAGGATAAGTTCCCAGGCCGCGCTTCGGCCCGTTAAGTCGCGGGAGGCATCTTCACGCGGGTCATTCTTAGCGAATAATTCGAATCTGTGGCCGTTGTTCCCCGTTTAAGTCGAGGGTGGGAGAGAAGAATAAGAGGGGCGATCGCCATCGGAGTCAATCTCGAGTGGGAGCGAACCCGACTTGAAGTGGCCGACTAGCGACGTGCCTCTTATCGAAACCTCCTCCCTTTGCCCCGCTCTCCACGACGGTCACAATCAGTGCAAGGCTGCTGACCTGGGGAGTCGTCTTCACAGGGGTCGAATCGCTTCGGAAACTTTGATAAACAATGCAATAATCGGAAAATTGATGAATTGACTCGTTTTAAAAAAAATAATAACACAAGTGAGGTTTACGAGCGAGCTCCTCTTTTTGATTCGCGGCCAGCAGCGCAAGGCGGAATGCGAGAACTAAATGCAGAATGCACTTCCATGGAAGCACAACGTTGTAGATCGGATTAGTGTGGTGGTTAATTGATTCTCATGCCAAGGCCTCGGGTTTAAATTCCGGAAAAGTTTTCACTCGTTTCCCTATCCCCTTGAACGCTCGCTGTTTGTGCTGAACTTCGAATACGTAACTCCGTTTGACGGATGCGAAACTCTTGGAACCCTGTTCTTTGCGGGTGGGCTAATGCTGACGTCTGGTTTCTCTCCATTCTCGCCCCGCTCCCTAAAAGTCCTACCACCACCAAATTGCCCCCCTAATCCTAATGGAACAAACGATCCCAGCTTTCGGACGCCTCCCCATGGCAACTACTACGGCCGATTCTGATCATTACTTTAATGACCCCAGCCCGCCCCTTCTCCCTCCTCCAATACTCCGAACCGTCCCAAAACAAACACATGCCTGCACCACGTCTTCGTCTCTCAAAGGTTTCCTGAAACACGAACGAGAGAGAAAATATATGACCGGCCGAAAGGTAGGTGCAGTAGCCAGTACCCCCACCCCTGTTCCCTATGACTGATCGGTGGAAACCTCATGGTGTGAATCGAGCGTCAGGTGATCTCACGGCGGAGGATCCGGCACTCCAAGGTACTCTGTAACCCGCATGGATGATGACGGACAATAATCACGAGGTACCCTCACTTACGACGTTTAAATTCTCCCATTTTAATGGGAAATCGCCAAATATAAAGATTAATGCATATGGTGGAAATTGGGGCTGATACAACCGATTCGCAATTTAAATCCAGATCTTAGTTAAGACTAAGATTTCCGTGAATCTAGGGTATGCATTCATTAGCAGACCAATATGTTGCATGATGGTGGTGCTAAAATATTTCCGCTGTTTGGCAGCTATTAAGATCAAATTTCATGAAACCATAGAGATGAATAAATGAACACGGTTGAAGACGAAAATGGATTATAAGAAACAGGTGAAGGAAGGTGACAGCACAAGCAACTACGAGGGAATAAAGAGATTGGCAGGCAACAGGATAGCTTGGAGAATTGCTGCAAATGAATCCTCGAACTGAAAGCCCATGAATATGATATGGTAGCAGGGGAAAGAGGCAATAATGGGTTTCACATTTTTTTAATGGACTTTCAACAATGTTTTCTCTTTGAGAGATGATAGAATAATAAAGATTAGAAAATCTGAGTTTCATTGTATAAAATGTGAGGAAAGTACAGTTCTCGGGCCTGATCAGCCCCCTGGGATGGAATCATGGAATGACCCATCCCTCGAAAATCATTTATTCAAGCCCCCCAAAGTACTTTTCCTACCTTAATCATCAATACCACCTGCTTTGATGTGCACTAACTTTGTGCACCGACTTAGCTAGGTCACACAGATTTAAATTTGGACGGTGAACAACCTTATCAGAGCAGCACTAGGATCGATTTTAAGTTTCTCTCCATGCGAGAATTTCACCTATGATTACATCTACTATTGATTTTTACCATTATTTTCTACATGGCTACGTATGCTGCAGAAGTTAGCAGTTTATTTATCCCACAATTGCCTGCCCCCCGACCAGAGAAATAAGCGTTTTGGTGTCACTCAATATAAGGGATTTGAGTGCATTGAACATAAAAACAATTATGAACATTGATTGCTCTTGACCGCTAATCTTAGCAAAATATTTTCAAGCGAATCATGTGAGGTTTAACGAGACGCATTTTAGATTGATAGTGCATCAGTTACAGCATCGAATCACACGGCGACACCAATCAATACGGAAAACAAAACAATGACGGTATATTTTGATATTATTTTCCATTCATCCAAATCCAATCTTTCAGTAAATTATTTCGATTCATTCTGATTCTCGTTCTGTCCAATCCTACCTTTATATCTCCATGCAAAATATAGCGGCTTATTTGAACCATCGGCCATAAATTTTTTAATGGCTGCCAGGCCTTATTGCAGGTGAAAAGCTGAGGTATAATTCCTGGAAGAGTGGCCTCGCACAATAACTCTTTCTTCAGACGATCACAAATCATTTCCTCGATGGAAACTTGGACGATGTGAGGCAAAATATCTCAGGAGGATGTTTTCAAACTAAATTTCCCGAAAGGTTTACCGAATTTCACCAGCAATCCCCTGCCCCTGTCCTCTAGAGATGTTTGTATCGTTTCGCAGTTTTAGTGAATATTGAAGAGGAATGCCAAATAATTTTTAATACTGTAACTGTGACGTTCTCAGAAAATATGACAAAATGCTTCGCATTTCATTTCCCTCGAAAAACTCATGGCAACGTTGCACTTGTAAGGCTCGGCATGCGACGCATGGAACTCGGTTCCGACTCCAAAGGTTCGGCCAAATATAAGCATGCACTAAAATGGCCGCTAAAGCTGCCCCCTCTGTTGACTGTCTGAAATGTATCACGACGAAACAACTCGTGCAAGCATCAGAGTAAACATTCTCACTGGCTTGCTTTATGAGACATCTCTGCGGATGTTATGCAGCCGATGCCAAATGTTATGCAGCCGATTATAGCAGGGGTAAGTTAAATTCCTCCCATGCATGTGTAGTTCCCCCACGTGACACGTGACTTAGAAATTTATGCTGGCTCCGCATATGGGGTGCGCAACCATATGCTGCGCCCACATGCTGTGGCCAAATAGCACATATATCTGGTACAATGACTCGTCTGAGCCTAGAATGACTTAAACGAAAGAGATGTAGGAATAATGGATGATCGCGTTCACTCGACTGATGTGTCATCCACAATAGCGGGAACAATTGCAAAGAAACTTTAAATCGTTAGTAAAATTCCACGGATATGCTCATTATGCAGAATGCATTTAAAGATGTGAAAAAAATGCAGGCAGAAGCAAATTCTAAATGCAAGGAGCTAATTGCTAGTATAGAATGACTGCCTAGAATTTCCTCGGGGCAATTAATGGCTACTTCGTGAGTAAATAACGAAATTAATTTCTTCTTAGGGATGAAACAGAGCTTTGCTTGCTTTCCGAAGTGAATACCTCTTCTCTTCTGCAGTTCTACATGCCTACGAGACCACAAAATCCATCTATTTCTACACCATTGATAAAATCAATAACGTTATATAACTCATACTTAATAATTTAATGCAACTGCCTACTAAGCTGACGAAGAAGTTTCATGATTAATATAGGTGAGCCGAGCAAGAAAAGGAGTATTTAAAAATATTATCGGGGATATTCTTGTCGCTATGAGGCCTAGACCAACTCTGCGCATGGCAGGGCCGCCGCCCACAGAAATTAATAATAAAACGACCCCCTCGATCCGCTGCACACCAGCGCCTTCCCCACGGCACACTGGCGTGCCGCGGTACACCATTCCCTGGGAACCTCAACTCTCCTCAACACTTTCGGACGGTCACGTGGGAGCATCCCGGACCAATTGAGGAGTTCCCCCTGTAACTTCCCCCCACGCGTCCTCCCATCCTTAATATATATCCGGGGGAACGCGTACTTGCTCCAGGGGAGAGAGGGAGAGGGGCACGGAGGGTGGGGTTGTGCAAGTGACTGAGGGTAAAGGGGTTCGGGCGAGGGATGGGGTGGGATGGGAGGCGAACGGAGAGAGAGAGGGAGGAAGATCTGCCGAGGGGAGGAGTGAAGGAGGATGCCTGTTTTCCGTGCGTACCAATGAGGTTTTTTCTGGTGGAGGAAACGGACGGGGGGATGAGAGGTTTCCAGGGAGGGAGACGAAGTGCATCGCGGGTTCATCGACCTCGCTCACTCGGATGGGAGTCTGGATGGCTGAGAGAGGATGTTGTTGGCAGGAGAGAGACGGGGCGGGACGGAGGGGGGAGTGAGCGAAGGGGATGGTGGACGGGGGTGCGTTTGTGGAGAGGGGGCCTAAAGAGGGGCGACGCGGGGAGGAAGCGGGCTAGCCGTGGGGGCGTACGGGTGGGGCGTGAAGTGGAGTGGGCTGTGGCGGACGAGGAAGCGGGGAGCTCAAGCGAAGAGTTTTTGGAGTCGTGAAGGTTTGTTTGGGGTGGTCTGCGGAGGGGGTGGCCCGGCAATCCCCCCTCTTCCTCCCCGCCCTCCCTCGCCTCCCTCCCCGCTCACACGAGAGCCTCATCCCCACGCCCGCTCCTCGCCGCCGCTCCGAGGGCGCCCGGGCGTTGAGGTCTCTCGGCGTCGGCGGTTGTCTTAGGCCCTCCCCGCGCTGCATCGTGCATTCCGTCCGTGTGTGCCGCCACCACCAACACCCCCTCCCCCCGCCTTCTCTCCCGTACCCCTCCCCCTTGAACGGTTTCCCGACCAAGAGTTTTTTGGAATGGTTCACGGCGTGAAACAAAGCGTGATGGAGGAGGGAGACGGGGAGGAGAGGGCGCGGGAAGAACAGTGCAGGGAGAGTGGGGTGAGGGATAGAGGAGTGGGATATAGATCTGGTTTGCCGGGGCATATAAATCTCCCCCAACATTTTTCGTGTTCCCCTCCCACCGACGTTCCTTTCGCTCTCTCCCTCTCTTTCTTTCACCGCATGGCAGATGCAACCCGGAAAATGCGGCCGAATTATTTTCCCGGCGTAATTAAGTCCCGGGTTTCACGGAGCTGAGGAGGGTGGGATGCGGATGAGGATATCAGGTAAGAGGGAGCAGCGCATGGTGATGGAGTTTGGGACGGGATCCCTAGTTTCCACGTTTCCAAAAGTCGCGCGTTAAGCCAAGAATCGGGTTAATGAGCTTTTCACTTGAACGCATTTTGCAAACCTAACCCTCATCAAACAATGTCCTCGATGCTCCACTCTGAAACTTAAATATCGACTCTCAGGACCGGAAACCGCGGACTAACTTCGATATTCCGTACGTTACACAGGCGGAAGAATATTATAAAATTGCCGTACTGGCGTTTCCCATTTTAGATAATATATATTGAAGGTAATCTGAAGGAATTGTGAGAAAATGAAATTTATTTTGAGAACAAACTAACGTAATTTCTGAAGAAAAAATGTATTATCTCGAGGTAAGCGTAAATAAAATAGTTTTGCTACCTCCCAATTCATGGTTATCTAACATCTTACGATGCCATGACTGGTCGACCAATGTCGACATCTTACGATGATCGAGAACTTCATGAAATATGCGTATTGCATCCCTCACTGTGGAAAACAATGGAGATTTCTAGAAATCCACTGAATAACTGTAAAATATACGGCAGGAGATATCATAAATATTAGAAGACTTTCTAAAATTCTTTATAGAATGTGATTTAATAGGAATTACTCGGTAAAATAAAACAAGTTAACCGCACCTACCCCAGTAAACAGAATAAGGGTCGAATGCTGTGATTACTCAGAGTGCCTAGATTTTGATGAATATTTAGGGAGGGGATATTGACAACACTGTTGTTCATTCAATCATTAGTTCCTGTTACACATTTACCTCATATCATCAACTCTGGAATTATACAAAATGTAAAGTGTTCAACGCCATAACGTTTTTATGTGTCAAGTAGATTCTGTCAATATTTCAAACCGTGATTACAACAAATCAAGTTTTAAAAGGTGATTGAATCCGCCTCTTTCCGTGAGAAATCATAAAGGCTTAAGCGGGGGGGGGGTGCCGGGGAGCGCACTGGCCACCTGTGCAACGCGGCCGCGCCTGAGGTCTTATAAAAAAATTCTTTTCGCGTTGAGAAGGGAGGGGAGGGAGGAGGAGACAGGCTTCCCCTCCATTTTTCATTTCCTTTCAGGTTTCTCCAGTTCAAAGGTTTCCCGCAAGAGGTCAGGAAAGCGCCAAGTCTAATCTTAGCCCCCCACCCCAATGGTACAGGGACATTTCAATGCTTCGACCCTCGACCCCACTGAAACTGACCTGTGAACGGCACGATGAGAGAAGAAAATTTCGCTCATTGCCTTCCATGATAATTGTGATTAAGTGAAAAATTCTTGAAGCCACATACTCCGCTCGTATTTCTATCAGCCGAATTCCGTGTATCTCGACTCTTCTCTGATATTGATTTTATAGGTAAGAAATTATGTACATAGGTAATATTAATGTTTATATGGCATAAAAGAATCGGTAATAAAGGTTGGAGTAAGGATATACATCATACTAGTAATTCAAGATAGTAATAAACGGAAAAAGATACAATTGAATATTATACCACAACCATATGTCTGCCCTTGAAAAGTTTAAGTTATTTCCTCAAACATTTTGTCAGTTAAAATTGATTGAGCTTTCATTACTTTGATATTCAAGTTCCAGTTGAATTCATTATACCAGTGATTTTTTATAAATATAGATGTAATATGGATGTGGGTATGTATTTATACCCAAGGGGACTGATAGCCCAGTGGGTAAAGCGTTGGACTACTTCCCGGAGGGCCTGGGTTCGATGCCGGTGTTAATTGGGTGATAACTCTGGGCACCCTCAGCTTCACTCTAGCTGTGTGACTTTCCGGGTATCCAACCTTCTCGGGAAATAATAATAAGTGCAGTAAGAGTTGTCTCTGATCGACTATTTCTCCAATAGTTAAGTGTGAGTAATTATACTTTTAGCCAGGGGTAAAAATAGAGAAAATAATGATTTATCGTCAGAATTATCAAGTATTATTAATCTTATTAGACGGTTTGGAAAGTAATTAATGCCGACCAACTCCGAGGGTAATACACAGCCTTTCTAACGCAGTGGAAGCCCATTAAAATATTTACTTTAAAAGTATTAACTTCATAGTATATCTCCATTCTTAAGGAAAATGAAATACCTACACTACCACCTAGCTTAATTTCATTGTTATTTCACGTGAAGCGTTTAGCAAAGAGATACACTGATGCAGACACTTTCCTTAGGGAAGAAATTGTTAGTTCCTTTAGCGACCGCTAGGTGATGCATCGCCAAGGCATGGCTGGGTGGTAGAGCAAGAGCTGAGGTGGAGTGGATGTAGGAACAGCCAGTCACTCCAAGTAGTAACACCAGCCACGACCTATGACAGCTGTGGGCTCTAAAGCCAATTAAAAATCCTCGGTGGCACTCACGCCGCAATAAAGAGACCAATCGTGACGAGCTAAATGTTTACTACTGGATGCACAGGATCTCTCTTCTGTATGGAATATACTTGACGTAAAAATAAAACGCCTGAATTCCAGGTGGTGTCTACGAATGACACCTATATTTATGAATTTGAAGGGCTTCTTCCGCTGGGATGGCCGTATAACTAATGTATACTCTGCAATACTGTTTAGAGAATTTTTAAAAAATTGCGATAATCGCCGGGTGGACACCCACTCATTAAGCTATATTAAAGTACTAATTTGACTGTAACCAATCAGAACTCTATAATTGCTTAAGTGTGATCGCATTCATTATGTGAATATCAAAGAGGCCCCTCAAAAGTATTACAAGTGATGACAAATGAACGAATAGCAGCGAGTAAAACTTATTTATTCATGTTTTCATGTTTTTATTATTATTGCTACTCTACCATTAAAGGTAGGTTTTGGAATAAAAAATTAGCAATTGCATTCTGGCTCAAGCCTTTTGAGATAGGAAACCGCTGTTATAGTAACGAGAAATTATTCTTCGCGTCGGCAAAACACTTTCCGACATTCAACAAGAAACATAAAAGCCGTACTGTCGTTCTACCATTTTCCGTTTTCTTATTTTTGCCTTTGCAATTTTCCATCCATCACAGAACGTCCATCATTAGCTTCAGTCAGGCTTCATAACTGAGAAGATAACCTACTTGCACAGACCATTTTTCTAATATGTAGTATTACAATTTACAATCATTTCTGGAGTGAAAAATTATAGTTGGGCTACCACTATGTGATTATAGCTGCATGTCAATCAATACAAATCCTTCGTGTTTGATTACGCGTGGTCTCCCAAAAAGAACATATCCATTATATTGATAAATGGTCGACATTTCAAATAATATCGATTTAATATTTTATATCACGTTTCCAACTGCTTTAAAAGGCTCGGAAATTTACTTTTAGCATTGAAAAGGTGCCCTAGATTTGAGTCTACATGAGATCGATTAATCAAAGCTACGTTTTAATTTGAATGCCCTTCTGAAACAATCCTCAAAGTAAGGTAAGACACTCTGAATTATTACTCTTGTGAAACTTAGATGGCTTAAGTGTACTACCAAATTCTTATTCGTAAAAGAGCTCGTACTTTTATCCTCGATACCCTTGCATCTTTCATTAACGGGCTCCTGGGTTAATTTATTTGAAAAATTCTATATTTATCGCCAAATTTTCCATGCTCTAATCATTTTATGATCTCTAAGACGCATTTAATATTACCTTTGATGTTTTTCAACGGATCGGACTCTTCTAGATATTAGTTGAGTCCTCTTGATACCACAAGCGAAACATTTTTCCGCCGGATTCCACATTGGAGATATGTTCCTAGCATAAAATAGTAGCGAGATAAATTTCATCGAAATACGACTGTGTTCATTATACTGTTATTTACATGAAAAGTATCTCAAGAAACGCCGACCCTTTTGAGCTGGAACCTTGTCGGTCCGGTTCCTGCACGCGGGCCGTTACTCCGGTGATTCTCCACGGGATTTCCCCTTTGCTCTCTCGAGAAGGTCCGAGGCAGAATAACTTTGAGCGGCCGCAACGACGACGCTGACCTCAGCACAATGCATATATTTTAAGTGATAATATCATTGAAAATATTAAATGATTAGGATAGTGTTTCAATAACTAACTGATGAAGACTACCCAAAAGACATAACAAATGCAAATTTATAAATGCAAGAGAAAGCGATCCTTTCACATTTCTTTCTGCCATGCATCTAAAAAAATTAAAATAAAATTTTCTTAAAAAATTACAAAAGGTTTCATCTGCTATTTTTTGGAAATTAAGAAACCCAATAAATATGCAATGCGAAAATAAATGCTTATGACACTCTGTCAAGGTCACTTAAATGGGGATGACATACAATACTTATATTCTACCTCACTTCATTCCATCAAAAATGCCTATCGCATTTCTACCCCTTCCTCGTTTGCCTATCGTTCTACCCTCAATCACACTCTTCAACATCCCATCACCAATTAAAATGCTCTGATTCCATTTCCCATGCCTCTTTTGGATATCTCCCAACAATCCCTTCCCCTCCACCCCCATGACCAGCACTCCCTCATTTGTTAACATTTCTGACCACTTCACCTTGTACATCCTTCTTCACACCCACATTTCGAAAGCCTGCGATCTACGTCCACGGCCCTGCTTCAAATGACCATGTTTCCGCGCCGTATAAAACAACGCTCCATTTTTTAGTTTTGACGACCCGTTTCTTAACATTCTTACTCAACATCCCTGTCACATCAATTCCTGCCTCCTTGTGAAAGTTTCTTTGCCTTACTAATTTCGTCTTCTGGCGTCCAACTGCTTTGACCATCTTCGTCCAAAAAAGTCCAGATAGGTAAAGTGCTCCATCTTTTCCAGTTTTTGGTCTCCTATTTTAATAATAATCTCAAGAAAGAAGATCCTAAGGCCAATAAAAATAATTAAGAAGAAACTCCTATACCGGTATTTCGGTCACACAGGTGACCATCAACGGGGAGAAAATCAAATAGGGCACTTGAACTAAGAAGAGGAATGTGCACAGGCACCGTCCAAAGTCAAGTGGGTGTTCAGGTCGGGGGGGGGGGGGGTCGGGTGTTCAGAACCTGAACACCCACTTGACTTTGGACGGTGCCTGTGCACATTCCTCTTCTTAGTTCAAGTGCCCTATTTGATTTTCTCCCCGTTGATGGTCACCTGTGTGACCGAAATACCGGTATAGGAGTTTCTTCTTAATTATTTTTATTGGCCTTAGGATCTTCTTTCTTGAGATTATTACTTTAACAGCCAATAGCTCCACATCTTCCATTCTCCTATTTTAATGTTTAATGTAGCTATCTTTTTTATCGAAAGCCTCATGCCCTTTCATACACTAATTCTCATCCCATATCTAATGCACTAACTTTAAAATGCGCTCAACAATGCTTAAAACCCTTTGGTTCACCGACTATATAAAAACTGATCATCAGTAAAGCTAATTGAGTTTTTGAATTCTCAACCGACTTTCATTCCCATCTCCATTTCTTCCTATGCCTCTTCCACCATTTACTCCACGTATGCATTGAAAAGCACGATAATAATGGATATCTCTGTTTTACTCATCTTCCTCTAATCTTGCTCCATCCGCCACTCGTACATGATCAGTCTGATTTATGTGCGGGTTGCCCAAATGTCGCCTATCACTCAAAGGTATTACTATTAGCCGCAATACATTAATTAATTTACCCTATTTCTCCTACTGAACGCCTTCATCCTCATTGTATTCTTGTACCTCTCTTTTAGTGATCTCATTACTGCAATAGCAACACGCGTGCCTCTCCCATTTCTGAGCCCAATCTGTTCATCCAATAAGTAATCATTTGTAATCCTCTCCATTCTCTTACTGATCCTGAGTACCACTTGAGCTGCGTTCGAAATGAAACTTGTTGTTCCATAGTCTTCATATATGGCCACTTTATTTTTTTGGAAAAGATCTAGCATTTATCTGACGAAATCTCTGCGCCAAATTGCTCCCTCATAAATGCTACGTATTTGCCAACTAAAACTTCGCCTTCTACGCTTTCCAAAACCCATAAGTGGTTCCGAGAGAATGTTATCAACTCCCGCGGTCTTATTTGATTTCAATCGCCTTGATCTATCTATCTCGCAATCAAATATGCCTGGAACTAAGTTATTTTTATCTATGTCATATTCTAAATCCAAGTTTTCTGAACTATCAACTTAATTTACTACATAGATACTCTATACATTTTTTCCATCTCTTTTGAATATTTACTGGTCCAATAATGATTTTCCTGACGTATCTTTGATAGCGTGTACCAATTTTCTCTTCTTATGTCCTGGCAGTGCTATCATCATCCTGTATAGCACACTAATTCCACCCGTCCTTGGTACACTTATAATACAGGGTTCGTCCGGAAAATAAGTGTACTGGGCTCAGGAAAAAAAATTATTACACTTTTACATATCTTAAGCTAATATTCCTCAAAATAGGACCCTTGTGAGTCGATACACTTGTTCCAGCGGCGTTCCCATTCCTGGAACGCTCCCGCGAAGGCATCATCGGGAACCTCTCGAAGACTCGTCGTCGACCTCTTCTCTGCCCTCCACGAACATCTTGTGCCACCGAAAGATCATGTTTCTGGACATGGCTGACTCCCCGTAAGCCTGGTTAATTATACCGACAGTTTCGGTAGACGATTTCCCAAGCTTTACCGCAAATTTGATGGAATAACGCTGCTCCAAAAACTTCGGCATCGCGTTCCGTGACGTGGGTCGAGCGTGGAGGTTCGCGTTAACAGAGCTCCTCACTACACCACAGCTCAGAGCCGACTGCCTTTTTCAGCGTCGCTTGCCAACATAACCCCCTCCAATCGCAGCCCGTTAGAGCGGTGCTGGGCGCGCCTGGAGCGGCGCGCCCAGCCCAGGAGTCAGTACACTTATTTTCCGGACGAACCCTGTATCCTCGCATTGCGTCTTCCTCCACGCCTCATTCGTACTAGTAGTTTCCCGCCTCAGTGTATTGACTTTTTGTAGTTACTTCTCCCTAACGCCGTTACCATTCTTCCATTTCCCTCTCTCAGCTATATTTATAATTATATCCCCTGAAATCCAGGGTTTCTATGTCCTTTCCCTATTTGCTGTTTCTATAGTTTCTTTTGCAGCTTTCAATATCCCTTTTTGATGGGTTCCATCTCTCTTCTATTGAACCCGTCTCACTGTTCTCACAATTTTATCTGCTGCCTGCGGGCACTTATATTTTTCTTTCCAGTCAATACATTTGCTTCACATTTCCTTATCTGTCTTTCCTATTTTATCCTCTTGAATCCAGCGTTTCCACTTCATTAGCACTAAATTATATATCTGAATCCACTTTCGCTCCCAGGAAAATAGTGTGCATTAATCACGCTGCTCATATCCTGTATCTAACCATGATATAGTTCAAATGATATCTCTCTGGAGCTCCGAACTTTTCTATATACACCTACACCTAATTTGGTATTTAAGCCAACTTTTCGTTATGATTAAAGCCTGTCTCCGACTGAGCTCTAATGGTTTCTCCTTGAAATGATTCCTCTTTCCTAAACCGTTGTCTCCTACCCACTTTGCAGACCGTCGCGCTCCAATCACCGATCACAAAATGTTTCCTTCCAGAAAAATACGCAATTATTTCCTCTAATTGATCGCATACTCTGTAGAATTCTTCATCCCTCTGACTGATTGCTGGAGTGTAGAACCAAATTCAATAGTTTAGTCGTTACTTCCACTAATAATATTCTATCATTCACCTGATCAAAGTTAAATATTCTTCCCACTCCACTTTTATTCAATACCATTGCCACCCTTCCCTGGCTTCCTCTTCCCCTCCGCTATATATTACTCTATAACTATCCCCACAGTAATTCTCCTTAGCCTTCAATCTCACCTCGCACAGCCTACTAACGTCTTAATTTTCTCTCTTCATTCCCGCTTTATTTTCTCTTATTTCCCAACCCTCAACGTCTTCCTATTATTCAAAGTTCCTATTCTACCTAGGCCCTCTTATGTGCGGCTGCTGACGATTTCGCTATGAACAGAGTTCTGAACAGAATGAAATGAAGACCGCAGAAGCCTTGCGAGCAAGCTCCCTCTGTAGGATTCGTCAAAACTTTGATATGGAGCGTGGATGTCTACGGTACAGAAACAGGGTCATTTATGATGGCCGTAAATCAGGCTTTAGAGATGTGTGTTCGGAGAAGGATCGAAAAGGCAAATTGTACGGAAAGGAAAACATACGAAGAAGTGCTAGGCATGTTGGGAAGGAGATGGGATTGTAGGTAGAAATTCACATGAGGCAGAGAATATAGATGTATGTAGAAAGTAGATGAATGTATGATGAGTTTAGATAAATGTAGAATATTTTGATTGAGGATGAAATATAGGAGACTGTGATGGAAAGGAGAGCGTTGGGCAAACGATGAAGAGAATATTCGTTTAAACCTTATTTTAAATGGCAGGCGGTCAAAATATAACAGTGACGGTCGAATATCCAAAAAAAAACTCCCAAACATAACGTATTCATATAGCACGTTGAAATATGGGTGAGTTCCAAATTTCGACGCCTCTGGGGCCAGTGCTGCAAATTTGTTCCGAAGTTAACTGGCGGCATTTTACGGCTAAAGAATATGACGTCATAGCTTTAATCCTTCTTAACGTGTACTCTACCGCTGCTATTACTGCTGCGCATAATCTGTAGTTTAACTGTAAATGTATAAGAAGCCATATTATGAATGGCGACCATAACAACGGTCACGGTGTACACAACAGTATTTAGGCTCCGCGTTCGGTATCAGTTGTTTGAAAAAATAATGAGAAAAATATTGGTCTAAATTTTAAATAATTTTTCTCACTAATTGTTTCTTCGTACAATGTGGAAATTAGAGACCAAGATGGTATGGTCCGATTAGATTTCGGTGAAGTTAAATAACAAACGACATTTCAAAGAAAAAGAATGTCTTCTGATTATAATTTGGCTTCTATGGCCAATTCCTACTTCACGTAAACTGCACTTAACGGAAGTAAATTTTCTTCCTCTTCCGTATTATGATATTTATTTATGAATATAGTTATCGAAACATCTCCACCCGATCCCAATACGTTCCCGTCTTCTTGATTTTAATCCAAGTCAAACTAATACTTTTTTCCAGGATTCTGTATTCAAAATGATAGTAACAAACAGTTTATCACTAAAAAGTGCTCCTGTGATTTGAAAGAATGCGATTAAAACACGCTATAATATGAATTCTTTTATTCATTCGTTCATAATGTAAAGTGCTCACATGTGTATTTTGTTGTAACTATTATTGTCTGCAGCATCAATATGTAAATATATTAGATAATAAATAATAAATATGCAGGTATTCCAAGTCCATCTCTTGAAAAAACGAATCATCATTTCCAAACAGTTGAAATAAAATAATTATTTAAAATTTAATAATTTTCATACCCCCTTTACCTTATCTTAATACCATATCCAAATTGACGCAGTAATGCGAAATGGCCCTACGGTGGATTTAGGAACGCACCCTATTTAAGAAATCTCCAATAGAGTATGTCGTTGATAGTTAATAAACCTCAACTGGCATAATATACTATTATTTACAATAAAACATTTCCAAAAATAGATACACAATTATTATTGCAAATGTAATGCCCTTCTGTGCTTAAAAAATAGCAAAATGACTTGCATAACGAGATAGAATTTCTCAACTTCAACCTTGATAACCTCAAAAATAACGCGATTTTCAGAGAAATCATTATCATATTAATGATTAGCACATAAAACTATGTGAGCATACGTAGTTCTCCTTTCTTTTGGTTCCGTAGACGATAATAGGTTTCGTTGTAAGGCACTTTGGGAGTATATTAGGCAATTGTTTCAATGAGCCATGTGGCGCTAATGAATCGATCGTTAAATTGGAAAGACTAGAAGTTTAAAAACATTCTTATCAATGCACGTTTGCATATTTCAGCGACCTAAGGTTTTTTGCAACATGAAAAACAAAGAACCTAATATAAAACATTCATTATTATTAGCAATCGAAATAAACATTTAGTGTGTTACTAGCTACGAATGCAATTCACGACAGATTGCTTTTCGTTCACTTTTCGAAAATTCCTAAGCTCTCCTGTCTCACTAGATATCGTTCTGGTGGTCTAAAGAAATCAAATACAAACAGTCCACATGCCGAGGTATCCGACCACCTCACCGATAAAGACCTTGACCACCTAAAATATGCATTGAATGGGCTTGTATGATCCTGCATTTCCGCTTGAGAGCAAGTTAGGCATACAAAATCGCAAACAACTCCGTTCCATCAATTATAACAATTTTAATAAACACTAAAACATCAGCTAAAGGTGAGCAAAATTTGTGATGCTTTGAATGTTCGAGTATTTTCCCAAGTCTACGGAAGGAAATAGGAAATGGTCTCGCTAATATGCTACTTTCTAACGAAATCCGGCATTTACCTGTATGTTTTTTTTTGAGTTGTGCGGAGATCGTTTGCAATGTCTTTTTGGAAGTAAGACAGACAAATGCTTGGACCGCTGAGAAATGGGTGCATCGAAATTCAAATCTTCGCGTAATATTGCTCACCGCAGCTCAAAACGATCCTTCAGCGACCCTTTCGACGAGCACACGTGCTACAAAACTCGTTTACGCGTTTCCATCGCCGCAATCCGCTTTTATTGACCGAACCCTATCGTCGCGAACCACGGGGACGCGCCCGAAACGTACCGCCTCCCCGATTCCGCGCGGAAGCACGCCACGGCCAACACGAGGCAACCCCGCTCCCGACACCACACACACACTCACCCGAGGGCCAAGGGAGAGAGAGAGAGAAAGCGCGCGAACGGCGGAGGGGACAGGGAAAGAAAACGCGACTGCTATTTTTTTTAGTTAATCTCGGGAATGAAATTGACATGGAAACAGGAGTTATTAATTCCGCTCTTTCGCGAGAATTTTATAAAAATTGCGGGGAAATGCCATTCCGTCCCCCCTCCCCCGGCTGCCCTCATGATTATTAATATTTTTTTCCACCTCCCCCGCACGCTCTCCTTCGACCGAAGGGAAGTTCCGTGCTCCGCCATTGCCCCTCCCCCCTCCACCAACCTACACCAAATGCCTTCTTCAACCCCTCCCCCCCGCACCCCAACATCAACCCTCAGACCTTACCCTTGTCCATATACTTTTACATGTGTGTGTGTATATATATATATAAATATATAAACATACATATGTATATATACAAGTCACCCCTCACTCCGCGGCAAGAACGCACCCTGGCTTTCGTGCACTTTCCATCACCCCCGAATCCTGCACCAAATTTTCCAACCCTCCCACCGTTCAAAACCGTATCTCCCTCCTCCAAACCCTCCCCCCTCCACCCCTCCCCGCGGTCCCTAACACGAGGCACAAGGGGGTAGCGCGAAATGAGCTCACGTTATGATATACCTCGAAGAATAAAATATTAAAAAAAAAATCCCTCGCTCTCTCCACCTTTAAGGGAGATTTTTCTCGATGCTGATTGGCCGGTCCCCCGAGACGAAGGGAGGGGGTGAAGAGGTGGTTGGGGGAAAGGTGGATAGAATAGGTGGGCTCATGCTCTTACGCTCATTCCATACCATTTCAGAAAAAATATCGATCTGATCGAGTAATCTTTTCGGTAAATTCAGTGATCTCCGAGGGTAACAGATTTCCCTGTTTCCTTCATTTGTGCCCTTGGAGACGGAAATGGTGGAAAACTGGAGAATGTGATTGGAAAAAGTTCCGTGGTAAATACTTTTTTTCGATTCTTCTCGACGAATTTTCAGAAACAGATTAATGTTGTTTGAATACGCAAATGCATAGTGCCTTTTCAATGAATAATTTGGGGCATTATATAAATCAAACACTCTTGACAAAAAGTCCGAATGACTCAAATTTAAACGAAACAAATATTTGTGGGTAAGTCTTCACTCTTTCAGTTGGTAACTTCAATTTTGCTTGATGAGAGGGATAGTAATATTTTTCCTTGTATTAGATTTCTGGATGCACAGCGAATTGTGAAATAGGGCGTTTTGTGATCGAATAAAAACCAGGATGGAATGGAATAGAAATAGTTATTGCGGAATGAAGATGACCCAGTGACAATTTGACAGGTGTTATCCTTTGTTTCAGCTTAGAACTAATTTATTTATCCATAAGTAGTCGCACCCGCTATCTCCTATTAACAGAGCGATTAAACTCTCCGCTTAGCAAAAGGTAGAACATGGAAAGAATTTAAAAAAATAAATTTAGGATGCATCACAAGTGCCGATTTGCTTTTCATTGACTATTATGTCCACTGCTGGGATATTATGATCACTGTAGGTTATCAATCCGAGGACCGTTTCGTATTAAAACTCCTACTCCTCACGTTACCTATAGCGATTGATTGAGTATTGGCTGTATATTGAAATTCCGACTCTCATGCAACCTCTTCCCCGATGATGGTCACCCAGGGTGACCGAAATATCAATATTGAAGTTTAAAATGTCCTGTTAGCTTTTGGATAAATAACACTTCTTCCTTGTTGCCTGGTAATCTCGTTTTCGTCTTTCATAGGCCTTGGGCTGATGTCTTACGCTAAAAAAATGCTTCTCGCAATAAATTCTTGTTCTTTCTCTGTAATTCTTTCCTTCCATTAGGAACTTCATTAAACTAAGACACCTTGAATTTGCCTTGTGTTTTCTATCTTCACCTCGTGTCTTCCATGGATTTTTCGCTTCCACGATCTCAAGTAATTTTTCGCAAATATTCTCGGAAACTTCATCATTCGATAGCACCAAACTTCCATCTCTATGGATCTCCATTTCTTCAGTATTAATGCGATCCACATTAGGTAGCCATTGAAACATAAACTCGCGTAGGTATGCAGGGTAAATGAATCTTCTTCTTTCGTCAATTCTACTGCCTTTTCTATCTTATTTTCAATTATTCGGGGGATTATCAGTGTTTTAATCTTTGAGACAGGATTTTTCAAGCTGAGGGTTTGAAGGCTTTCACCTACTTATCCTTTTCTAATTCCGATTAGGGATTTAGAAACTACTTATCGTCCATAATTCGAACAATTTTCCTCCTGTGATAAAAACATGATATTAGACGAGAGCCGAAGTGTTATTGGCGGATTTTAAAAACTACTATGGTAATCTACCGGTACCTACTGCCTTGAATACCCTAAGTCCTAACTCCAGCTGAAGCTTAAGTAAGGACTTGGTACTCCTTTTGCGTCAACACCCTCGTCATGATTATGTGTGTTCCTATGTCATAAAGGCACTCCAAATCCAATTTTTATTTTGCATAATAACCTTTGCAATGCATTTATTTAAATGGTGTCATTTAGTTTTGTTAGCTACTTTCACTTTTTTCGACATAAGGGTCAAGTAGCACTTTTTCATATAGGTTCTCTATTACCTTTCTACGGATTTCACTGCTTAGCCTCCTTGTGTAACACTTTAGCTCTTTCGCAGTTCTTGTATGCTGGACTCTCTGAACCTATTTTACCACCATAAATTCATCCTTGGTTTATTTTTCGCATGTTTGCTGGAGCTTATTTAACTAAAAACACGCACTTCGTATTATGGTATCTTTCTTCATAGGTCAAGAAGATGTGCGATCTTCGAATAATTCAAGAAGTTCTCTCGGGTTTCCCACCGGGTCAGGTTGCAGTACACCGACGTTTCGAAGGCTGACTCTGCCATCGTCTTCAGGGTGAAGTGACCCTGAAGACGATGGCAGAGTCAGCCTTCGAAACGTCGGTGTACTGCAACCTGACCCGGTGGGAAACCCGAGAGAACTTCTTGAATACCATACGCCGGGAAAACCTGAGATCCTTCGAATAATTATTTAAGAAATCTGGGATTCTCCTTTGTCTCCAGTCATTTTTCATGTACTAATTCTTTGTATTTGAATTTTTAATGACATATTTGCCAGCAATATTGTACAAAGAAATGAAAATCATTTCTCATTTTTCTTTGTATTCCTAGTCAGTGCAAAATCTATCATTGCTTACTATAGCAATTACATCTTCAATCTCAATGTAATACTTATCCACAGCATCATGCGCTCTATGATTTAAAATGAAAGGACCATAGACCTAAACCTTCTGAGGTAAAACGCCACTTACTATGCTCATTTCATTTCACTCTGACCAAAATGTGTGCAATATTTCCACGCATTTTCATGAAAGTGTCCGTAACCTTCCAATTGTTCGATGTGGAGTAAGGTGAAAGCCGAATAACATACTCGAGAGGTTTCTATCAAGTCTATTTTTAAATCAATGAAAGAGAATTAGGATTAATATGAGATTTTTCACAAAGAAATAATAACGCAGTAGTTTCCCGCGGCCGCCCAGATCACATCACATTTTACGGCTGTCAAAGTTATGTCTACACTCTCGGAGTGCTTCTCTGCCCACAACTGTGGACTTCACCTTCACTTACGTAAATGAGGGTTGATCCTCCTCCTCCGGGTTATTAGCGACCTATTGGCTAGAGGCAGGCCTTAGAGATTTCGCAGTATTTACAAGCCATTTCATAAGAGTTTAGACCCCAGGGTACTCCAAGGCTTAAAATTCGCGATTTTAATTGAATCGTGAACTGCCTAAGGTTATCGTTATAGGTTACAGAAACAGGGCCGTATCTCTTCCAAAAGGTGTCTCATTGCTACTATTTATATAAGTATACGTTAAGGTTTAATATAACTACGTTTCAACAAATCTCCATATGGTGGAACAAAATATCTTTCATTACATATTTTATATTAAACGAAAATTTCTGCAAAATATTGAAATAACCTTAATTTAGAAATAAATAATATCATAGATTTATGGTTTTTAAACGAGTTAACACAATTATAGTCTAAAAGGAATACTCGTTTTTATTTTTTACGGCAACGAATAAATTATTTTTAATTTTTAATAGTGAACATATCTACATTTAATGCTGCAGTATGATTGAACAATTTGACCAACACGTTTGTTTTAGCATACTGAAGGATATTCACAAACTTCTTTCTCAGATATACATTGGGTGCTCTGCAAGCTACTAGCAAAGAGATTATTGATGTCAAATATACAAAGGAGAAACCCCTAAGTTAAACTGAAGAGGTAGTGTTGATAGTCATTTTCTAAAAAAATCCAAATGTTGCAGCTTCAAATGCTTATTATTTACGTTAGGTTGGGTTGATATTTAAAAAATTGAATCGTATCTTACTGGCGATAGGTGTGTCTAAAAATAAAAAGGTCAACCACGGACAGTATAATGAATAGAAATGAATGAAATGACGCAAGAGTAATGACGTTTCCTTAAAAAAATGACGCAAGTATTGTTTAATGATCGCGAAGGACTTTCAACTCGGGGCAACATGCTTCGCCATCTGGTCGCGGTTTAGGGCACATGTGGGGGTGGGGCGGGGTGGGGTGCGTCTCCCTATTGCCCTACCCACCTCCAAAACATGCATTACACTGGGGTCGCCCTTTCCCCTTGCTCACTAGTGAAGGGGGAAAAAATTCAACGGATTCCCCATGCCTCTCTTTGTTTCGGGCGGAATAACGCGCATAAAATTCCCAACCGGGAGAAAGAGCTCACCCCACCTACAGCAAGCATGCACCGCCAACCAACCCCGAACCAATTCGGAGCCGGCGGACTAATATGTGTAAGGAGACTCTTGGCCGGTCAATAGGGGTTGCCATTTCGAGGAGAAGGGGTGGGTGGCGTGAAGGGTGAGGTGCGGGAGGAGGGGAGGAGATCGGGGGTGGAGGGAAAGGGGGTGAAAAAAGATACGAGAAAAGGGAGCACCACCAAGACACCACCCTCAATCGATATCGGTGTGTGTTCGCCCCACCTGCCCCCCTCCCTTGGTGCCCCCTCCCCCTCCCTCCGCGCCCCCTTGCCCCTATCCCGTGCGTGCCATTTCCCATGGGGCGATGCGAGCCAAACCCCACCCTACCTCCTTCCACTGCCCGCCCCCACTACATTCTATTCCGCCCGCCAACCCCCACGAAACCAGACTTCTCCCCCAAAAACCCACCCCACCCTACTTTGCCAACCATTCGCAGTTGTGTGGAAACGTAAAGGAGGAGGGGACTTTTCCGAGGGGTGATGGGGCGAAAAGGGGGTCGAGGAGGGAAGGAGGGGGGTGGGGCAGGGGCCATGTCAAGGGGGGGCGCGGGGGCGGGATGAAGCCGACGAAGAACACGCGAACGGTGGCCCCTGTGTCGATTCCGGGAAACGTGTCGCCGTGATGCGTGCGGAGTCCCGAAGAGCAGGGGGGGAGGGGGACGTCCTCTCCTTCCTACGTCTAACCGGGGGACTTGCCTACCCTCATCATGGTTCCACCCACTCCCCACCGCGCGACCCCCCTGTGGAACGCACGAGCGACCACGATGCCTTTATAAAAAAAGGGGGGGAACCACCCCCTCCCTGCCAACCAACTTGGATAGAGATGGGGAGGATAAAAGGTCTTTTTGCACTTACTGGGCTCGTGATGGGAAATACACGGATCGGACCCCCGGCCGTGGGTGTAACCGATGCTCTCCCATTATTACGTCTTCCTTCCCACATCTTATCCTCATGGCTTACCCCACCTCCGAAAGGTTAAAAATTAGAAATGAAGAGTTGATCATGGTTTTCTCCATATTGAAAATGACCTGAGGTGGATTTGAAGAGGCCAAATAGGGTACAATGAGAGTACAAAAAACATCTTATATATTTTATAATTTTTTTAGGAATATGTAACTTATATTTTTGAGAAAATTGTTTGAATATTTTAACAGGTAAAACGAAAAAGGTTGCTAATCCGCTTTCAGCATTTCTGTACTCCATCAATAAATCGTTTTTAGATGGTCAAGGTTGCCAACACGGAGCATTTCCCGAAGCATAATAAATTATGTAGGTAATTAACCAAATGGGAGGAAAAAAATCTTTGTAGGAAATGAAGGGATGAAACTCTTCTAAGAAAATGTAAAAACCACCTATTTTCAGGCAGGCAATTTTCTGGATACATTTTACAATTATACGTATCGCCACTGAAGGGTTTCGCAGTTTGGGACGATGAAACGAATTTTGGCCAGGAAACGCAATTTTGTTTTATCCTCATGTGTATACACGCTGACGATATAGAGAATGTCATTTTTATTTTACGGCTACGCTAAACGTAAATGCATTCACTGAAATATGCATTCACTTAAAAATTAAGTGAACATATTTCATAAGAGAATGACATATGTTTTTTTAATTTCGATGTCCTGATTCTCTGTGGCTGATTTCCTAGCGTAAGACTGCCACGCTCGCGTTAAACGTGCGGATTTATTGATACGTCAATTCAAAGACGAATCGTGAAGCCACAACGATGCATTGAAGCAATAAAATCATTAAATAACCGCGTTAGGTCTCACCGCGTGTCCTCCAATCTTAAGCTTGCTTCACTCATCCTGTCACGCGGCAACATTTTCCCGTTCATTTGTTTGAGGTGCTCGCCACGTCGCGTCGTCTTGCACCCTCGGGAGAGGGGGTCCTTCCACTGCTGCACGCCCACTCCCGCATGAATCGCCAACGAGGGGCGAAATTCCCGTGGATCTTATTGATGTCCACGATTATGATTGACACACTCGATGGAGCTCCCTCAAGCGTTAAATTCTCGAACGACCGCCGTCGATGCGTCGGAAGAATTCGTTCAAGGGGGTGCGACCAAGCCGGCCGGAATGAAGGAGGAAAGACGGGCTCAGGCCGGGTCACCACCAGACAAGCTCGCTTGGAATACAGGCATACTCGGCTTTGGTGTTGTGAACAGTTGTGCACTTAAGTACGTCCCATGGCCAAGGTTTTCCATGGAATCCTTGAGTGCCATTTAAAACAATTCCACGCCGGTAATCAAACCTTTAAAGTCTATTTCTCAGATAAATCTGAAAACATGCGACAACATTAATGCATTTCTGGGAAGAGGAAATCCCATCACCCTCACGGCTTTAGAAACGGAGGGAAAAAAAGGCGGACCGGGCGAAATATTTGGGAGTCACAAAAACATTTAATGGACCTTAAATGAGAAAAACACGTGCAAAATATCTACGGGGCTGCTTAAAAGTAAATTGGCTTCATCAAACGAATGGTGGCCATATTATTAATGGTGTTCTTGCATTGGCCAGACCTCAACTTCAATATTACTTGCAAATTTAGGATCCCGCGCAGCAAGATTCAATTTCTAAATGCAACAAAATGGAAAGAAAAACTCCGAATTTGTTAGAAAATGTTATGAGTGAACAGAGAGCAATACACATAATGATTGGAAAACTGGGAATTAGAACTGCTAAAGAGCAAAGATTACGTGAACGATTAAATCTAATAAATTAGCGCAAATCATTTGAGTTTAAGGCTGACAGAGGTAATAATTCTAACCCCGTACTAAATTGTCTGGTAAGGTAAAAATGAGAAGGGAAACTGTCTATTGGACTTACCACAATCAATTCCCACAAGCCTCAAACCCGTATGTTGCTTTTGAAAGTGAGGGTCCCTACGATATGCAAAATTCACAATACCAGATAATAAAGAGCTACAGGGTTACTTTCCCTGAGCCTTCTTCGGCCTCCAAAGTAGACCTGGTACTCGAAAAAACAACGGCGTCTCTAGGATTTCAAATCGGACTCTCCGTTTAGTAGCAGAATACACTGGTTTACCATACCGAAACCGATGTAAATAACCTTTTTCATGGCTAAGATTCCAGATATCTACTACCGGAAACAAAGGAAGCAATACATCTAATTCTGTCTATACAATTCAACGAAATCTACCGTTTGAGGTACGTTTATGATGGACACAAACTGAGCACGACTACATTTCTAAGCCTCTAGCAGCAAGACACAACCTCATGCCATTCAATGCAATTGACCCTTCTTCATTTCCGTAAATCTCTTTCTTCCGCCCAACAAGTATAGTCTTTTCCTACCCTACCTATTCTGCCTTGCATCAATTCTTCTATAATTTTCTCCTCATTCTCTCCGGTCTTCATTATCCCAACACCAATAAAAACGCATATTCACACATCAGGGTATGGGGGGCAATTGCTTTTCCTGTGCCGGTTATGGTTTCCCGGGAAGATCTGGTACCCGAAAAATCACATGGCTTGGGTGGAGCTGCAGGTTCCCAGAGAGACATCCCCAGGAATCGAACCCGGGCCCTCCGATCAGTAGTCCAACGCTCTGCCCCTGGATTTGACGAATTTCCCATCGAGTTTCGTCCCTATCTCCATGCCAACTTTACGATTTACTCAAACTATATGCTGATAAGCATGGTGATAATGGATACCGCTGTCTAATTCCTCTTCCTAATGCTGTCCATTCCGACTCTCGATCTGCCACATGTACATATGCAGTCTGAGATATGTACAGGTTGCGCAATTGTCGCCAACCCTTCCAATCAACTCTTATCTTCTATAATTGGCCACGGGTAGTACTTTTATACTGTTTTCTTACCCCCTGTCAAGTTCTGACTCCTGTTGATGGCCATCTAGTTGACCTAAAAATCAGTAGAAAGTTCCGCAAAAAATCAATATTGGCTCTAGGATCGCCACCGTACAAAATTAAATCTCCTACAATACATTAATTAAATATATCCAATTCACCCTATCGAAAGCCTTCTCGAAATAAACGAATTAAACATAAACACTGGTCAAACATTCTAATTTACCATTACGACTGGTGATTTCCACGCCTTCCAAATGTTCTTGTGGCGGCTCCCAAAGTACATAATGGGAAGGATCGGTATACCTTGTTATGTGTAGGAATAATCGAAACGAAAAACCACCGAATTATGGAATTCCTCGAATACACGGAACCATGGAATCATAAGAGCTTTCGATTCATCGATAACTGTCAAATTATGGCAATCATCGCCATCGAATGAACTGATGACAATGCCATCGACTCAATTGATGAATCTATATTTTATGAAGAAAATTCATCGATCGAAATTCAATTATTGGGACCATCGAAATTTCACTGAAAAAGAACGGAAGCTATTCAAAATTTAAGCCTTTGTATGTAGTTAAACGGATACATTTCATTAAAATTGCTGTGAATTCTATTGTTACAAGGAATCATTTTTTATTTTCATCGATACTTGCGAAATATATTCACAAATAATTTCTAAAGAAAAAGTTTGTTTGGTTTTGGAAAAAAACTCGTTGGATTGAAAACTACCCTCGGAATCAGGGATGTAAAATGTACCCTATAATTCGTGAGAAAAAAAAGACTTCAGGTGTCACTTGAATGATTACAGCAGTATAGAGAAAATCATGTGAAGAGACCACATTTTTTAAAGAAAATTCTCTCACGGAATGAAGGGAATTGGTTTCAGAAATGACCTATTCTTCTGCCTTCCTGAATAGGTAGTCATTGTATACTTAGCTGTTTTATATTCTTCATCATCGAGAATTGTTAACTCACGGTTTTACATCCTTTATATAAAGTGAATTTACTATTCCGAAATTTTAAAATGGTGGGAATACCATGCAAATTATTTTGAGCACGTAATAGAAAAATATATTATACGCATTTTTTCAGAGATTTAAAAGGCCAAAATTGTTCAATCCGGGAAAATCCAAATATAGTTTTGCTGGTACTTAAACGTAGTCACATAATTTTCCTACCCTACGGATAGGATCACCAATTATACTTACCGCTGAGGTCATCCACTTACTGTGATTAGTGTCTACTCACTGTAAGTGGTGTCACTTGATCCTTTACCATAAGTTTATCCCAAATGGTAGGCATACATATTTAACGGACGTGCGTACACTCACTCCCAATGCCAATTTCCGAAAGAAATAAACGTATCAAATACACAGAAAATAAAGCAATTAGACTTGAGTGTAGCGTGAACCAGGGAGTCTTGTGAAAGCAATGTTGTGCATTTAAAAGACATACGCGGACGCAGCCCGAAAAATGTGGAAATCACCTACTCATCGCCGCGGAAACCTGCGAACGAACATTACTCACCTCTACGGGGAGGGGATTCACAGGAAGATAAGGAGATTCGAGAAGCTCAGAACGAGGAAGGAGAGAATTTTGACATCGTTAGCGTTCCTTCAACGATGCAGAGACACGAATACGATTCCTACCTGCGTAGAAGTCAAACACCACCTGAACACACCCAAGGCTAAGAAGTTCCTCCGCCGCTGCAGCGAAGACCCTCTGAGAGAGAGAATTCACGATAAACGTTGGAACCTCGACCGCTTCTCCGAAGAATTGTACTATATTCATTTGGAGCTGGCTGCCACCCTACAAGCTGACGATTGGGACACAACCGAGCGGATTACGTACGACTCTTCCCGAGCCAGTCTAATGGCGACGCGGGAAAAGCAAGTCAATAAATTCAACAAACTTCATTGTAAGCAGCATCCACTGACCTCGATTAATGGGGCTGATAATGGCCAATCGGTTGTGAACCTGACGGACCTTCATTTAGATGAAGCCGCCCTCGCAGTCTTATCTAAGGGTCTGAACTTCGCTTTGACCCCAAGGACGATACCACTTGAGAAGATCATCGCGGAGGTAGAGTCATCGATCCGGAGACTTCCGAAGGCGGCCGCCGACGAAATTCGAGAAGATGTCGCACGTATCCTCCATGGCGCAAAACCACCAAGATCAAACACTACCGGCAAAGAAAGGAGAGCACTGAAGGAGCTAAGGGACAACGAGAGTATAATCATTTTACCAGCTGACAAAGGCAACGCAACAGTCCTGATAAACAGAGAGGATTACGAAGGGAAAATATCGCTCATCCTCAGCAGTCCGACTTATAGGAAATTGAAAAGCGATCCGACTGCCAAGACGGAGAGAAGCACAAGGGCTATCATTAAACGATCGCTTATTCCAAAAGAAGAGCAACGACGCCTGCTTCCGACTGCACCGAAACCACCGAGACTGTACGGCCTGCCCAAAATTCACAAGAAGGATGTACCTCTCCGACCGATTGTGAGCCAGATTGACGCTCCGACTTACCGACTCGCCAAGTACTTGGCGCGGTCTCTGCAGGACCACGTCGGACAGACACCCAGCTTCGTAAAAAACTCGACGCATTTCATTGACATAATAAGAAACATCACCATCCACGACAACGATGTCATGGTCAGCTTCGACGTTGAATCGCTTTTCACCAGCGTCCCTATTGAGGAATAGCTGAATATCATCAAGGAACTCACCTCCCGCGGAATCCCTAAGGACTTTCCAGGATTGGTGGAGCATTGCCTCCGTAATTCCTTCTTCCTATGGAATGGTGACCATTACGAGCAGACGGAAGGAGCTGCGATGGGCTCACCCCTCTCCCCGGTTGTGGCCAACCTCTACATGGAGAGCTTCGAAAAGAAAGCACTGGAATCCTGCGACAAGCGGCCCTCACTGTGGCTAAGATATGTCGACGACACTTTTGTCATTTGGTCACACGGAGAGGGAGAGTTAAAAAAGTTCCTGAAACATCTGAACTCACAGCATCAAGCCATCCACTTCACTATGGAGGTGGAAAAGGATCATCAACTGCCCTTCTTGGACGTCCTGGTGAAAAGAAATAAAGAGAATGGGAGGCTTGGACACAGAGTATACAGGAAGCCTACTCACACCGACCGCTACCTTAATGCTGCATCGCACCACCATCCCAGTCAGAAGACCTCACTGGTAGACACACTTGTCAACCGAGCATATAAAATATGTGACTCCGATTCTATTGCCAACGAGAAGAAACACTTTACAAATGCCCTGCAAAGGAATGGATACAGCGCTCATATGATACAAAAAAGGACCGAGAAGGAAGAAAAGAAGACACAAACCACCGCTGTTCCTGACAGGGAGGAAGACTCCAGACCACGACCGAAGGCTTACGTCACCACCCCCTTCATCGCAGGGACTTCGGAAAGAATCGCGAGGGCTTTAAGGAAGCATGATGTGGTGACCAGATTCAACTGCGTCACCAAGATAGCTGACACCCTACCCGGACCCAAGGATGAAATTTCACCGTTAATATCAGAAGGCGTGTACCAAGTGCCATGCTCCTGTGGCAAATGGTACATCGGTGAAACATGCAGAGCGCTGAAAACACGCATGAGTGAACACCAGTGGGCAACCAAGGCCAAACAGTTTAGAGCATCGGCCGTCGCTGAGCACGCCTGGAGTGAACCCGGACACTATTATGTTCGACGACGCTAAAATAATAGCGAAAGAAGAAAAATACTTCCAAAGAATAATCAGAGAGGCCATTGAAATCGTTAAAAGGCCAGAAAATTTTAACAGAGAGGATGGATATCCACTCCACAGTGCGTGGAAAAGAATTATTCCGCGCAAATATGAGGACGTTCCCTGATTGGCCAAGAAATTTCCCGGTATTGGCGCCGGAGTTTTCCTATATAAGACGGGACAACAAGCTTCTTTTTATCCTTGACCTGAGGACGCCAGCAGGATAGCTGGCGAAACTGTTGTGCATTTAAACGACATACGCGGACGCAGCCCGAAAAATGTGGAAATCATCTTGAGTCGGAAGTTCGGAATATTTCAGTTCTGATTCAATAATAAAAAATACGTAGCTCTCTGCATGATAAATATAGTTAACTTTGGATGAAATTCGTTTAAAAATAATGGAGGACATTAATATCAAATGGGAGGGGGATAATCTGAAAAACCTATTCCGCCCACGACAGCGATATCGACGAGATAAGTTGGAAATCATTTACCCAGCTCACTCTATTTAATTACTATTGTTCTTCAACGCACGAAATATTGTAGGTCAAATACTTATCATTAAGGAGAGCTCATGCAAATGAATAAGTAATGTGATGATTTGCTGATGAAATATCACATCTTCCTACTTTCACATAACAAGGAAAACAAAAATATAATAATAACAATTGTGTAGTCATTAGTGCTCATTAAATTACATAAATAACTTTAAATATAACCCTTGGACTGTAAAAAAACACTCGATAGCATCGCGGTGAGTTGATACACTATGCTTGTCTTGATCTTTCAGACCTGGACATACTGTTGAATCTTACAATGATAAAAGTTCCGGAGAACGAATGAACCGCAAATTAATGGGCAATCTAAATAAAACGGCTACAACTTTTGCCCCTGACTTCGAATGAATTACAGCTCTAAAATTCAACTGAAGTTAAGGATTCAATGTGTTCGGTCTGGAGCTAAATCATTGAGAACCGAAGGATGCAGGGTCAAGTGGTTCGATCGAAGGGGGAGCGAATACTGGCAGGTTATCTTCCACCAAGAGAAAATGCACCAATAACCCCCACAGGTTGGCCAAAATTCTAGTTTCACGTGTAAAGATATTCGTGTAAAGATATAGCGTAACTACCCCTGAAATGCTATAAAGGTATAGCATTTCAGGGGCAGTTACGTATTTGGAATAGCGAATGCGACTACGAAGTTGCGGGTACTCAGCCTAATCCCCGTGTGAATCGAAACAATTTTCAGTTTAAAAAAATCAATTTTTTGACTTTTCGCTAGCGAACCAATAAGAAATTGCTGAGAGAGAAGTTTCATCAAAATGGAGTGATGCAGTGGATTGATATCACTCCTGTTTACTGCTGTTAGCCTCAAATACAAAGGGAGCGGGCGTGAATTTCATTTAGCTGGCCACAGTGCGATGACGTGGAAGGCGACGGAGAGCCAGCTTTCTCTGAGGCCGTGTTTTACACGGACGGCATAGGATCATTGGAATGATCATTTTCATTACTATAACACCCCGAGTGACAGAGAAGATTCCACGAATTAAATCCCATGCGCCCGATCATGCGATCGAAATTAGAACATGTTCTATTTTTCATCTCATTATCCCATAAATGGTCGAAATCTAGAAACGCACGACGGCTATTTTCGCAATTTTGATGTGGAATTGCTTTGCTTTAGCGTCTAGAGTTCGTATTATCAATTTTAATAGTAAAATGGAGCCATATTGATGTAATTGATCTATACTAAATATGGATGTCGTGTTTCTCTGGCTAGAACGCAATTCATTTTGTTCCCGCTAAGTAGTGTGACTCCTGATACTGCCAAAGGAATTAAAACTTCGAAATAGAGAAAAATGATTATTAGTAATTGTGATTTCCACTATACTATTTTTATTCACACGACTCGGTTTTCAACACTTCGTGACATCTTCAGGTGAAAATTGCATTCATGTTGGCAAATATATGCCCTTGTTGATGAGAGGATGGAGGGGGGGTTGGGTGGGTTTTGGTGGGTGGGAGCTGGACTGATTGATTAGATGAAAGAGCCAAAAATGTGATTTGATGCGATTTATGCGGTCCGAAAACTTCGAAAGTTAATTTTGTGTAGAGCACGAAGAATAGGGTTACAGTCATAATTGAGCACCTTAGAAAATCGAAGTGATAAGTATGGAATAAGAATCTATGTAAGCAAAAATTAGTTGATGAAGGTTTAGAGACAGAGGAACGCCAACGTAAAAGTTAAAAATATGAGGTCAAAAGATAGGGTACGTGAAACATTTCACCTATCTTGGAAGTATTTTGCATCAAGATGGCCAAAGTAGTAGGGATATGAGAAGAAGAATTTCGTTAGGCAAAGAAGCTTTAACAAAGAGAAAGCAGTAAAGGAACGCTGGGAAAATATATTAACAAAAGACTAGTGAAAACTAAACTATGGTGTGGAACGTAGTTTTGTACGGCTTGGAAACTTGGTCGTTGAAGCAAGATTGTTGGTGTCGATTGGATGTTTATGAAATGTGGGAATGGGGAAGGATGGAAAAGGTAAAATGGACGAACAGGAAAACAAACGAAGAAGTACTAGGCATTGTGAGGTTGGAGAAGAAAATGTTGAAAGAAACCCCAAGGAAGCAGGAAAGTTGGATGCAGAGCATTTAAATTGCCGATAAATCATTGAAGGCTGTGATAGAGGGGAGGACGTTAGGCAAGAAATCTAGGGCTAGGAAAATGATGTTCTTGCTAGGCGGAATGAATGGAGGTAGAATATATGCGGAAGTGGACGATAGATGGTTGTAGTGTTGTGTCATTTTAGGCGAAGCTAATTAATGTAAGCGTGTTCATTCTGTGCCCATCCTTAAACCTTATTCAAACGTAAGTCCACCAAATAATTCGAATACTAGTATCAACGGTATTTAACTGCATTTCACAGTTGGTTGCGGTGTGTGAGAGTCGATTAGTGAAAAACCAACGCGCTTAAGCTATGAGCTATGTGTTTGGTAGGTATACTTCATGCTGTTTTACGACAATTTTCATTCTTTCCTATCCATCCCCTATGGCGCAAATGACCTCAGCTGTCGGTCGCCTCCCATCAAAACTACTACGACATTTCAGCTAATTATTTAAAAGACACATGTAGTCGTAGCTGAAGTAGTCGTTCGAGTCTCGCAGATATTAAGGATATAAAACCAACTTCCATTAGGCTCAAAACAGTTGGGACATCTCGAAAGAATCAATGTATAATGAAGTAAATACGTTGGTAAATAGTCGATAATCGTATCATTGAACTTTCCTTCAGCATGATAATCTTAAAAATGATTCAAATGGTTCGTTAAATTCAAGACCTTATCCGGACATCTCTCGAATTAACTCACGGATCATGATGCTTATGGTAATGCCTCGAGTAAAACTATCCTTAGCACTATCACTACTTGCGTTTGGCATCTGCCTTAAGCCATATACTTTTTTAACTCAATATGAAACTAGAATTGCAGGCTCTGATAAAATTCCAAAAAAAAAAACATCGGGAGTCTGCTGGGAAAGTTCATCCTCCCTCCCGATCACATATCTATGAATAACCGACCAAATTTCAATATAATCATTCGAAACAAGATATCGGTGACGATGGAGGACTATCTTTTCCACCGACCGGGTAAGTGGACAAAGGAAGTCAATGTGAAACAGTGTGAAAACTAATAAACTGACTAGAAGAACCGTAGAGAAGGCAACCATAAAAATAAAGAGATAAAACAAGGAACGTAACCATAGGCAAATGAAGGTGAGGGAATAAAGGCAAAAAGCCTTGAGGGAGACCGAAATTGAGCAAAAATAGCAAATAGAGATGACTGCATAACCTCCGCATTGGAAAAAATAGTAAATGCAGGCGCGCTGCATTTCACGCCAACCGTAGAAGTACAGCGTCAGCACCTCAGACGAAAATATTATTTTTGAAAATCCCACAAATCTAACGTAATCCCGATCGTAGGGGTATTCAGAATGTATTCAATGGTTGGGGTTGCCACAAAATTGGTGGAAACGTATTCTACGCGAAGCGTGGAAAACTATGAAGTTATTCAGACAAATACTAACTTGCGTCTACCTTAAGATACTACAACTCTCAGAAATTATCCAAAATAGCAACGCAGAAATTTCGGAGTGTGAAAATCATCACCTTGACCAATATCCGAACCTGGATCCCTCTATGACTGCCCGATGCTTGATCCAGTTAAGCCACCGATACAACCGAACAATATGTTGTGACGAATTATCGTACATATTATATCACAGGTATTCGGAGTTGTGCGCGGAGGAATATGGTTGATGAGTGGTGTTTTACTATTCACTACGGTGTTTTACTTTTAGCTACGGTGCTTACCTTTGACAAATTCCAAGAAACTGCGGGAGATGACGCGACAGCAACTTTGAACTGAGTCATCCACTAAATGTCCATGACAATAACATGCGCATTTAGCGGATGACTCTGTTAAAAGTTATTGCCGCGGGATCTTCCGCAGTTTCTTGGAGTTTGTTCAAATAACTGTAATTAATCCGGAGAACAGAACAATCTCAGCGTTTTTTAGATACTTTTCTTAATCCGAACGTATTTTTCGGGACGCATGCATATTTAATCAGTTTAGGTGCTCGTATACGATGCCTATATTCGCAAATAGACTTGAATCAACCGAGGGTGTCTCTCTCCCATCCTCCCTCAGTCACGATTATCCGCAGTTCTTAGACGGCCGATTCCCTGATGCCTCTCCGCCTTACGTCCCTGGCTCTTGGGTAACGGCACGGATGACGGCCGCGGGCGGGCCACATCCCCCGCCCGCCCGCCCGACCCACACGCCATCCCCGCGGTCGCCGCGCCCTTCCCTGCAAATCTACCGAGCGATCTTCCCCTACCCACCCCCCCGCGCCCGCCTTCGATCACAATCGAGCAAGAGACGCAAAAGAGAGAGAAAGAGTTTTCACGTGCTCCCAGATTGTTTTCATGCCGACGATTTTCCACGAATCCTCTGACGCATTTCGTGGCGGTGGCTTCTCAACCCCGCGCTCCTGTGCAAAATTCAAAACGCTCCCGTTCTGGGAAATTTTCGGTTTCCCTGACCTTGGATCACGCCACCCGCGGGAGGGGAGGGAGTAAACAAGTGACGATCTCTCCCTCTCCATCCCAACCTCCACCCCCTCGGCTGGGGAGGGAGGAGGGGGTCTTCTCCCCTCCCCCTACTCCTCTCCCGCATCCCTCCTCACCTCCACCCACTCTCAGCACATACACGCAGCAACCCCCCTCCCACGGATAGAGAAGGAAACGACCGGAAAGGGACGGCGTGCGCGGAGAGGACGAGCCATTTTCCTTCCGTGCCAATTTCGATCACGGTGGGGCAGTTTTTTCGCGGAAAAAGAGCCCGAAAATGTGAGCGGAGCGAGACCGGCAAGAGCCTTATCTTCCAGGTCGAACTGAGGAATAATTGACGAGGGGAAAGCTTCCGTTTTGGAGGAGGGAAAAACCTTTGAGAGATTAAGGTGGCAAAATAAAACTTTGCCCTTGAATGATAACGGAAATCGATAAACATAATTGACGATGCTCATTCAAGCGTTGGCGGAATACTACATAGGGAAAGAGAGGCCTGGAAATCGCCCTGAAGCCGTTGCAGCGCGAGGGTTAGCGAAGGAGTTTCCTCCCGTCAACTATAAACGAGGGGAGTGAAATTTTTTTATGAATTCTATTGCCCTATAATAGAACCATTACCTATTACTCACTTCAAAAACAAAATCCATTTTCTCACATTTAGTATGCAATATATTCCAGTCTTAGCTCAAGTGAGAGTGAATTCAACTGGCGATATATATTTTTTCCGAAAGTCATATCCGCTCTCATTTGAGCTCCGACTGGCAAGAAAAAAAAGAAAAGAAACTCACATGTTTTCGAATTTTCGGTGGTCAAGCCGCCTTTCTCACGGGAGAGAAGGAAGGAACTGACACGTTTCGGGGGTGTACCCCGATATATTTAACATCGATATCCTGAAATTCGTAGGACATATTAGCCATATAATCGTTTTTTTTTTACTAGGGACACTCGACTAGGTACTCTGCCGCGACTGCCGTAGGCGTAGTAATAGTGTATCATGCGAAACACGATCGGATATTTTTATTTATAATATCTATATCAGGGAAAGGGAATGCTGTATTTTTCGATTTTAAGAAACCCTTCGACAGGAATAATTTCGGAAAATCGGTACACAAATTAAGTAGTATGGCATTAATGAGAAATTGACCAAATGGATTAAGATAATCTCATCTAATAGTTAATTTCGTGTTACTCTCCAACGATTTAGACCAGATGTCGCAGTGGTGCAAATGAATGGGGGCTAGAGTTTTAGGCCAAATTTGGAATAAAATGCCAGTTTTTGGGATCCATGCGAGAAAACATAAATTCAGAATTTTAAAATGAGTTTAGAGAAAATCCGCCTGGATTATCAAAGACTGCTATGAGAAGTGGATAAGTGTGACGGGTTCGTATGACGAATTAGGTTGGTAGCCCGTTGATTCTGAAAGGAAGTAAGTAAGACTTAGGACAAGTACGGGACATCTGAGTATTCTCGCATCACGGAGGGAATTGATATAGGACAAAATTGCATTGGCAGAGTGGACCACGGGATATATACGTGTGTGATAGCATAAGAGACAGACACAGTCACCGACAGAGGTATTCTCTCTTCCTTGGGACGATTTGCAATCATAACAAAATCGGAACCTAGCACCCGAATAAATTTACTTAAATACAAAAACGCACTGATTTAGTCAATTAATACATTTCATACATTTCTTGAACCGATCTTGGGCACCTGAAGGGAGTAGAAACTTGGATATGGACAGAGATGGAGGCTAATTATGGTGACACGCATGAGGTAATAATGACAGAGCCGATAAGATCTGTCTAATAATTCTAATAAAGTAAGCGTTATTTTGAAAGGCGCCATTCTACTTTTATGTTTAAACACTTTTTCAGTTTTACAAATTAAAATTATCATTTCAAATTTTAGCATTAATGTTCCACCACGCCATTTTCATCTAAATAAATGTCTGTAGTACTGGGATGAGCATTCGGTATGTGTGAAAGAAGAATTTCCAATCGAAAAACTTTGATTTTTACCCTGTGAAGAGGGAATTACGAGGGTAAATCCTAATCCCCGAGGATAAAGGATTGGGGAGGTAGAACGTCGTAAACGGATGAGTATTTTAAATTATACAAAATATTGTACAAATTGTCAACGAATGAATACACGAACGTGCACTAGTAAATAACGTTTCATGCAAGTTTTTGAGAGACTAACGGATTCCAGTAACCGTCAGTAGAGATATCAAATAAATGAACTACCTACATATCAAGCACGGGTAACTACGAAAAAAATAAGATACAAACAATATACGATCTCAAAACAAGTACAAGCGTACATTTCTTGAACCCTTCTTGGGCACCTGAAGGGAGAATAAACTTGGATATGGACAGAGATGGAGGCTAATTATGGTGACACGCATGGGGTAAAATAGCACCTCACTGAACATACTACATCATGCCGTCCACCCGAATCATCAGTAATATCAACGCAAATTATGTCATTGGCCGGTCACGGCGATGTCTACGAACAACGCAAAAAAATAATAGGTAAGTGGATTCGTCCGCCGAATTACTCTCAGTCATAAATTCCCGGAAAAATTTCCCCCCTGGTCACGAAAGACAGGAAACGATTCGTGAGGGCGTCGCCTCCGACATGCGAACCGTTCGCAGAAAATCAGCGGCGAGCGTGGGCAGTGGGTGGGAGGGGAGGCGCCGTGGGGGGTGGAATGGTTGTAACGGGCGGGCGGAAATGATTCCGCGAAGTCCTAAACCTATTTCGCCTTAAGAAATTCATCCCCCGATCGATGTCCCCGTTTCCAGATCGGAAATACCGACCCTCTCGTTGTTCTTATTCCAGCGCCACTCCGCATTGTATGCTAATGACAGAGCCGACAAATTCGACGCCAAAAGGAAGATTTCGATCGTTTAGCAAATCTCAGACTGCATCGAATTACAGACTGAATTAGCATATTTAGTTTTCCGCGAGTTATATAAGGCAAAAGTAATAAATTCCCTCCCACCTTGAAATGAGGTGTACTGTTCCTAAGAAATTACAATTTTATTAAGCGCTTCCACCCTTGGTATGATTTAATACGATACCTTCTATATTTCACGTTGAGAACAGATTCGCACTTGTCTGTTATACTGTAAGTGCATTTTCTGAACTTGAAGATTACAGTAATTATCACCCGCCGTAACACTGCGAATCTATTTTCAGAGGCACCACAAAATCAGTTACCGTAAACGAAAAAGGAAGGACGATAAACAAGACTTTATGACGAAATCTACTAAGTCACGTTCCTACTCAAATCCTTTTAGACGCGAATGTACTCACCTAAATTGGATTTTATTTTAAAATTCTGATTCAGCATTGCATGATTAATAAACGTATTTGAGGGGTTTTTTAATCGAATATGACAGCCAGAGTTTAACCTCAAAGCGTGTTTATTAAATTATAATACATTTAATAACTCTTGGTTCTTTTCTGTGTTCTTATCTACGTCCCGAACAGATAGGTTTAAGATGTCATTTTTTTCCACAAACGATAAGGGGTCAGAATAACGTCCGACCGCACTAGGGGGGAAAGTATTTTGTGTCAAAAATAGTCTGGTGTGTAATCACCCCCTGGTACACACACTAGCGGTAGCTTGAAGGGACCAAGTATGTAGGAATGTATGTGGTACAGTGGTATGTGGCTTGACTTGGATAGGTAAATGTAGAGAATAATTTTGAGAAAAGGATGATTTTTGGCTAGTATTCATATAGAATATTTAGATGAAATCTATTTTTTCCATGGATATTTACTTTGGCGATGCTCAAAATAACATAAAAACAATGTTTAGATACCATTTTCTATTAAGAGTTAATTATTACTAGGGTGTTAGTAGCTAAGGAACTGAAATAAAAAGGATTTAGCGGTAATTAGCAATTTCAGAGGCCTATCGCCTAATTGACATTCCGTGTCTATTAATGAAATTCTAAAAATATTTAATCAAAATCAAACTATGACTCACTTTCACGTAATTTAAAGATTTAAACCCTACTGCCCAAGCAATTAAAAAAGTATATGCTGAATTTAGATATCCCTAAAACATTTAAACAAAAATAAATTAAGTTTCATAATAAAGAAATGAAGCGGTTCGTACCAAATTACATTTACTTCATAAAAAACTAGATACTTATAAACGATTAACTTTTCACAGAAAATTATTATTGATACTTCTTAGTTATCCGACCGTTTAAAATACATTTGGGATAGACACAGACTACGTGGGGATATTGTTTTATATTAATTATTACTAAAAATAACCCTTTCATCGTTTGCCTAACATGTTGCCCTTTATCACAGTCTTCAACATTCCATTGCCGATCCAAATGCTCTGCGTCCGTATTTCCTGCCTCTTTTCGATTTCTCCATACAATCCCCTGTTCCCCCTACCATCCCAAGCACTCCCTCGTTTGTTTTCCTTTGCTTCCATTTCACCTTTTCCATTAATTTTCACATCCACGCTTCAAAATTCTTCTACCATATTCTCGCCTGCGTCTTCCACCAGAAATCTTTTGCCCCAATATTTTCCCGCATCAATTCATTATTTATCTCTTTGCAATTTATTTTGCTTAACTCTTGAGTTCACATTCTTCCATTTAATTCTATTTTATGTTCCTATCATTTCCTAATCTCTTCTGTAACCTATGGTTTCCCTTATCTATTTACTGTCCCTATTGTTTCCCTTGAGTCTTAAGATATTCTTTTTTTTTATATCTTTATTTCCCTTCTATTGTATCCTCTTCCTTTCCTCGCTCACAATTTCTTCTACAGTCTGCTGATACTCCTTTCTTATTGTGTCTGTTATGATGCTTCCAGTCACCATTCCTACTTTGTTTTATCCTATCGTATTTGACGTACACTGCCTTCCAGATTTTATCAATCTCCGCTTTTTTGTAGGTCTTGTATTCAAAAGCTATATTTCTAACTATCGGTGTGGAATTATTATTTATTTCTTTTTCCCCACCTGAAATTCTCTATTCGTCTCTTCGTATGCAATGATTTAAAATAATGAGCTTCAAAAACAAGGGTAAAGCGGGTGCAAAATTAATGCAGCTTCTCTCATTTTAATCAATATTTTCAAAATTTTTACGATCTAAGCCCTGTCGAAAACTGCATAGGCATCCTATTAGAATTATTAATATATACCCCCTCCAGCATTGTTTATATTTCATGCAAAATTTTCGTTGACTTATGCCATTCCCTCTTCACCATAATTATGATATAAGCCTATTAGCACTCGCCTCATAACTGTGCCCTCCAGCTTTAGCCATACTGATCAACTAACTGCCTTGTAAAAAGCTCCTCCCTCGCATTTCAGCTCTCTCCCGATCTCTGATTTCTCCTCCATTCTATTGATGGATCCATTAAGAATAATCCCATAATTTCAGTTCAAAAAGACCTCCTTGACACTATTTCGTTTCATTAATCCTTAAGCATCGAGCCACACTCTTCGTGATTTCACATTTTCCCGTCACTCACAGCTTCTTAGTGATGTGATATTTTTAGTACGGTGGAATGCTATTCCCTATCGACTAGTTTCATCTCGCACAAGTTGTAATTGTTCACTACCATGTCTTGTTTATAGTCTCAGAGTAGGAGATGATAACCAGAAGCATCTACGTGTATTTTCTCGGATATTTCTTAAGATTAAGTCTGCAGTTTTTCTCTCACAATGGCTGAAACTCAAATGGGGAGGGTCAATTAACTTTGAGTTTCTTTACAATACTAATCAAGCATATTCTGGAATTAAGTTCGTAATTAAAAATCACCTTCTTGACTCCGCGCCACGATTTTCATATGTAATGTTACTCAGTTTGTGACTAAACAAATTATTTTTCGCGGAATTGCGCGCAAACTATTCCAGCAGATATCGTTCATGAAATTTTACGGAGGTATTTGAAGGAACAGCTGATGCCTTGCGATGCTTATCGTTTTGCACGAGGGTGGTCCCATAAGTACCCGGCCTGACCTAGAGATGGTGGCAGCTGTTTAAAAAAGATCACTATATTAGAAAGTAAGCAATCTTTAAAGCATATGTTTCAAGTTTGAAGACGTCACGTTGTTTAGTATTTGTTTGGCAGCCATCAATAGTGAACGTTTTCAGTGACTTTGTGAAAATGGAGACAATTGGTCATCGTTATGAGATAATATACTTTTTATTGAAAGGTCTCAGCCCAATCAATATAGAAGCTGAAATGGATTCTACTCTGGCTGAGTCTGCTCCTTTGTTTACAACAGTAAAATATTGGGTATCAAAGTTAAAAACGAGGCCGTACAAGCTGTCATGACAGGCATCGCATTGGTCGACCAAATGAGGTGACGGCTCCAGAAACGGTGAAGAAAATCCACAAAGTGATACTGGATGATCGTCGACTGAAATTACGCGAGCTAGCAGACATAGTAGGCATTTCAAAAAGTACGGTACGCCGCATATTAACTGAAAATTTGGACATGAGAAAGCTGTGTGCAAGATGGGTGACGCGTTTGCTCACACTCGAGCAAAACCAGTGTCGTGAAGATGTTTCAATTAAGTTTTTAGCAAAGTTTCACAGCAACAAAGCAGAGTTTTTGCACCGTTTCATAACAATGGATGAAACATGAGTCCATTACTTCACACCCGAGGCAAAAGAACAATCAAAACAATGGATTCAAAAGGGAGAACCCGCTCCAAAGGAGGCGAAGACCGTTGCATCTGCAGGCAAGGTCATGGCGTCGGTTTTTCGGGATGCGCGTCGGATAATTTTCATTGACTATTCTGAGAAAGGAAAAACCATCAACGCTGAGTATTATGCGAACTTATTGCAACGTTTGAGCGAAGAAATCAAGCAAAAGCGGTCGCATTTGGCTGAGAAAAAGTGCTGTTTCATCATGAGAATGCACTAGCTCACAAATCCGTCATTGCAATGGCCAAAATTCACGAATTAAATTTTGAATTGCTACCTCAAGCACCCTATTCGGCAGATTTAGCCCCCTCGGATTATTTTCTGTTTGCAACCTTGAAAAAATGGTTCGGTGGTCGAATATTTTCCAACCGTGAAGAAGTGATGTCGGCAGTTAATGGCTATTTTGAGGAGCAAGACATTCTTATTATAAAAAAGGTATTGAAATTATTGAACATCACTGGGAAAAGTGTATACTTAAATAAAAGAAATGAAAAATGAAAAAAATACATTTAAATAAATACATTTTTTACATACACTTAAATGAAAAATAAATACATTTTTTTTCCAAAATATTTGTGTTTTCTTTGTTGGATCGGTTACTTCTGGGACCACCCTCGTATTTATATATTTATAATTTATTTATTTTATGATATTTATTTCATCGTGCGCTCATATGTCTAGCATGTTACTTGCTATCGAATGTCTATCATGAAAGCAACAAAAAATAAAATAATTCATATTTAACACCTACTTTCTTCATCATTAGTTCTAAAAAGATTTCTCTTTTATATTTTTGGCCATTGAGAACACTTCCTAATTCACGAGCACCACCCCCATAAATCATGGGTAGGGAGGCTTTCGGTATATGGAATGCATATCTACATCTTATCAGGCATTCAAGGTGATAACGAGAGGAATGCTCTCCGAGGTTCCCTCAAGTGTACGTCACGTCAGGCAGGCCACTTCGCCACACATGCGCAGGTCGTAATAAATTGCTCGACCGAACTTTTGCCGTGCCACTTATAGGAAATTGGAGCCATTGGCATAATACTGGGCGGTATCACCCAAATGCCGAAAATCATTACTTGGAGGATAATCTATTAGAGTTGAGGAAGACTAGTACGCGCGGTGACATTGTAATAGTTATGACATCAATAATAGAAATGAATAGATTACATTTAGGATGCATTTGTTTGCCTCATACACAGCGTGTTCCTTAAATTTTAAGACTTTGGCTAAAAAAGACGCAAAAGAAGTGCAAACACTTTTTCAACAAATATTTTATTCAAAATAGTCTCCATTAGAAGTAATGTACATTTTGGCACGATCTTTCAACCTTTTCATGCCTTTCAAAAACTCTTCTTTTGAAATAGTTTAAATTTATTTTCATGGCTTCTTGTATCTCGTCTATCTACGCAAAAAGGTTCTCTTTCAAGTCAATCTTTAATTTGGGGAAGAGGAAGTAGTCAAGGAGACTCAAATCAGGCGAGTACGGTGGGCGGGTGAGCACAGGAACCATTTTTTTGGCCAAATATTGACTGCTAATCGCCGTGGTACCCGCGCACATCTTCCTTTTCTTCAAATCGTTCGTAAGAATGCGTTGTACGATGGTTTTTGTTATTCCAGTTAGTTCTTCTGTAAACCTATAGCTTGCATTACGGTGGTCCTTTAACAGAGCTGCGACTTTAGCGATTTTTTCGTAACTCTTCGTGACGCATGGCCGTCCGTTCCTTTCGTCGTCTTCAACCGACTCTACCCTCCACAAAAAGGTTATACCACCGAAAAACAGTAGCAAGAGACATAGCACATCCATTATTAGACAATTTCAACATTTCCGAATGCTTCCGTCATACTTTTACCGGTTTTAAAGCAAAATTTAATCACAACACGTTGTTCGTTATTTTCATTCATCGTGAAATTATGACCGTGACCACTTTAATACTACCACACGAAATGCTACTGAACAGCTGCATGTAATCCAATGGACTTAAAACTTTGGATGGATGTGAGGAAAGTTGTGGTAACCAGTTGCCAAAATTTCATCAAGATGGCGCTAGCAATACCGATTTGATAGCCACGGTCTTAAAACTTATTGGACACGGAAGTTATTCAGAAGATAGAAGTAGACTGGAGTAGAAGTAATCCGACCTATCCAGAATCTGATTATCTTAGACGGTATAGGTAAAGATAACGAATGGAGGATAGAAATGAACAGTGCTAGGAATTTGGGTAAAACATTGGGATGCCTGGTCTTTTTTAAATGCGCAGGAAATGGCCATGTAGGCATAGAAATAGCCGGAGAGAACGTACGTGAGGAACTCTTCAAACCAGATATATTTCCGTATGATCAAACGGTAGTCAGCCCATTAGCCAAAGGGTTACCATCATTACTTCGTGCATTTCAGAATCAATGAGAAAAGTATGGGGTAAAAACGAATCATGAGAAAACGAAAGTAAAGAGATTCTCAAAAAGGAAAAAGGTTTAAATAAACATTATAGTAGGGGGATATAAACTAGAAAAGATGGAAGAGTTCGCATATTTAGGAAGCCTGTTCGACGGGGGTGGGAAGAGTGGGTTGCGACAATTAAATAAAAATAGAATCGCGTTGGACGAACAAACGTTTACAAAGATGAGAGAATTTATGATAGACACTTTAAGTAATGATTTAAAGAAAATATAAGTGAAACTATTCATTTGAAACGTGATTTTGTATGGCTCGGAAACTTGGTCGTTGCGGCGAGAGGATTAGCTTAGTTTGGAAACTTTGAACATGTGGGAGTAGAGGAGAATGAAATAATGAATGGAAAGGAAAGCTAACGATGAAGTTCTATGGTTGGTGGGGAAAATGAAAACGCTGTATTGGAAAATTCAAAGAAGGCAGGGCAGGGGATGTAGGAGATACTGAGGGGCAAGGGAAAGCTGAGAGCAGTAAAATGTAGAAGGGAGAATGACGGGAAAGCAAGGTAGAAAGAGGACATTTTGGCTGGGATTAAAGGAGGCAGGAAATGAGCTAAACAGCTAATTATTTTAAAATGCAGAATGGGATATTATGTGTCATGTCGTAATTAGGGCTTAGGAGTAGAGTGCACAGAGCTTTGCATCAATATCCTTCTCCAATCCATTATATTACAAATATTAATCATTTCTATCAATTTTAATGCATTTCTAGACGAATAGGCGATAGCAATAGATTATCAATCAAGATATTTAGTAACAGCCAACAGCTCAAGAAGTCTACCAATACCAATTAATTGGCACTAAATCTTTTTTACTACAAATTTTTTCGGAAGGAGTTGTATGAAAGGTTGTATTTCGGAGGAGGGATATGAAAGTATGTTTTAAAGAATGATTCACATCATAAATAATAACACATTTGGCAGTTCGCAACATTGCAATGGAATCACTTATCATGTAAAATCAGAACCATGATCGGTATTTTATGTCCTTCGAATTTAATTCGTGCGACCTAACCGGGTAAGGGAAATGATAGTGTAATCGGCAATCTACAGGGCCAACGCCATAAAGATAACCTCGAATTTCTTCCCGAGCCATATTTTGAAAGGCTATATAACGGATTCGGGATGTAGAAAATTAATCCTCATAGTATTTGTTCTCCTACATTTCAATTACCCGAAAGATTTAAATCGTAAAAAAAAAGGTACCCATACCGCATGACGAGGAATATTAATATAATGGTAGATTAAAATCCAAGAGAGATAATTTGTAGGTATATCTAAATCATAAGCCTTTAAAAAGTTGCTATAATAATTTGTAGTTTCACCAACAAGTCAAAATATTTTGCATTATACGCTTTTGAAATGTTTGTGTTTTTAAACCGCCTAGTGCGTCCCTGGATTATTTGAATGTTTGGCGCCTACTTCCATTTTCCTGTGATTTTCTTAATGTGTGTCTATATTCGAGTGCGTGTCTTTGCGTTTCAGGGTGGAAGTGTGTTCATATCTTACCCTTCTTCACTTTCCTTCCCTTTCAAACCCACCTGAAAATGTCAGAAGAGTGCCACAGTAACTTAGGCCCAATCCTAACGTCGGCGCTGCCAAATACACTTTTAAGCAATTTTGTCAGACACTGGAACATCAGCTCTGTTGGCAAGAGCACTCGTCCGGATTGTGGGAGGCTGAGTTCAGATCCCGGATGTATCATATGTTTTCCCTGAAATTCACGTAACCCTTGTGCTTACCCGTATTTATTCCCTACAAGGAGCGACTGCCCGTGTGCTATCATAGGCGAGGTAGATTAGGGATGAGACTCGTTCCACACAAGGACAGTCACACCTCAATCGTTTTGAAATGGGTTATCGGAAAGGGAAATTACATCTAGACATGGCGGAAGGGTTTTAGCATTCTAATTACCCCTTAAACTATGCTGGTGGGAGCATTGGTAACCGCTCGTGGTTATCTCCCTTGCGAGATAGGTGGAACGATAGAAGCCAGTTGTTCATAAAAGTTGTTCAAACAGCATTGAGCAAGCAGTAGGAAAATACGTTATTTAATATTCCATGAACTGAGGATGGACAAAAGTAGCGAGAGAAGACGACTGCAGAGGCAAGGCTTCTGCAATCGTCATCACACGAAATCCTTACAAAGCGAAATCGAAAGCAGCAGAACAGAAGACACTGAAGATAGCCGAACTAATTAGAATAAGGGCTTAAGATGGTAGAACGATGCTGAGAACAAGGAAATATAGATATTTTATTACTGCGCAAGGTGTGGTTGTAGGACAGAAGGGATGCTGGAGCGATAGTTATAGAGAAATATGCGGTAGAGAGGAAGAGAGCCAGCAAGTGGCGGCAACAGTATTTAATAAAAGGTAGAAAGAAGCGTAGTATACTTTGAGCAGGAGAGTGACAATATTATTAGTGTAAGTAAAAGTTGAACCTACAAATTTTGTTATCATTCAGGTCTGCATGCCACCAAGCAGTCATAGGGAGGAGTGTCCGTAAAATAAGTATCGTGGCTGGTTCGCTGTAGCCTCAACGGAGCGGTGGATGGGGATCCGACCGGTCGGCTCGGTAGAGGGGTCCCCCACCACTCAGGCGCACTTTAGTTCAGTCGCCTCCGGGCATACGTTGAGACAGGAGGCGGATTTTTGTGGCGTGTGATTGTTTTTGGTGTCATCACGGAGCGCACCGTCGAGCAACGCTACGCTGTGAAGTTTTGCGTTAAACTCGGGAAATCCGCGTTGGAGACCCTTGAACTCATCAAACATGCTTATGGGGATGATGTCTTGAGCCGCACAAGAGTTTTGAGTTGCACAAAATGTTTAAGGAAGGCCGGGAACTCGTCGAAATTGAGCACCGCGTCGGACGCCCGACGACCGCTCGAACCGATGCTCAGGTGGCCAAAGTGAAAAACGTTTTGGACTCTGACAGGCGTTTAACCATCACCCTTATCAGTGAGGAGACCAGCCTTTCAGTCGGAACCGTCCACACCATTGTAACAGAGGATCTTGCGATGAGGAAAGTGTGCGCGAAGCTGGTGCCGAAAGTCTTGAGTGAGGAACAAAAACTGTCGCGGGTGGAAATTTCGCAAAACATTTTGGACTGCGTCCAGGGAGATGAAGGTTTTCTCAAAAAAGCTATTACCTCAAAGGATAGCTCAAAAGGAGCTCAAAGGATATCGGTTCGACTCCATCGAGGCGGTTCAAGCGGTGACGACAAAGGCTTTCAACAGTATTTCGGAAACCGACTTCCAGCGAGCTTTTAACGAGTGGCAGACGCGCCGAACTAAGTGTATCGATGCAGGAGGAATGTATTTAGAAGATTATTAAGTCATAGTAATGATACCTGCAATAAATTTTGATTTTTGGAACCAGTCCCGATACTTATTGCACGGACCCTGTAAGTCGTCAGGGTATATGATCAATTAGAAGAAAAAAGTTCCTTAAAGGAAAACTTTCCAATGGACTACAATCTTGACGTGTTGGAAGGGCTTGTTCCTTCTCATGACTCCTAGAAATGTACTGGTGGGAGTAATTATAATTGCTCCTGGTAGGGTCACCCATATGTCGAAGGTTAGAAGCCAGAGGAAAGGTAGTCCACGCAGGTCTAATCCTCAGTGAGGCTACTGTAAAGGCGTCTGACCCCAGTTGAGCGGTCATTTTAGCAATAGTGTCACTTTAAAAACACAAACAAGGAAGAAAACTGGAAACTCTCAATTATTCATCTCATAAATGGATAAGCACAACACACGACGATTTTAGGCGTTTTGGATGGAATTAAGGGGGTTAGTAAATATGCTAAGCTAAGGCATGAGTTATATAAATATGTAGCAGGTGGATTAAGGATTTTTATATCATGTTATTTAGGGCGTAAGCAAGGAGTACCGTAGTGTATATGTAGTTCCAGGGTCCTCCAAATCCTACCCTTAGCCGGTAGAAGACAACTAATAAGAAAATGGTATGTGTTCAGCAAGTTAATTTATTCAGTAAAGACTAAGGAAAAACATAAACAATTTATTGTGACCTTACATAGTATATGAGCTTTGTTCCGGGGATTCTCAGTAAAAGGATTTACGGGTATTATTCAAAATTTTCAATTTTTTTTCGTTTCAGCCCGAGGAATGTATATTTATATTAACGAAATTCCCCCAACTGGATTGTTGGCAACTTCATTTTAGAAGTGATTGTCGCTTTTTCTTACAGCTCATGTACATATTGTTTCTATTTGGGAGTCCAAACGGGTCCAATTTTTGAACATCCTTCGAAATTTTTAACTTTGAAATATTTTAGTCCTTTCCAAGAATGAGATAACGTGTATAGTATATAGCCTCCAAAATGAGTTATTTTTATGTTTGGTTATTTCTATTGCCCTTATTATTATTCTGTGGAGATTTAATATAATTTGCACAATTACTGGAATTTTATTTTGTTGCATTTTTTGGTTTGGGTAGAAATCCGTATTCTGTAAGTAGCTTAAGATGTACTTTTATTTATTTTTGAGCTGAACTGCTTAATGGGCGGTTCTGCGACAACCTAAGTGCTTCTGTTGGTAAAATCTCGTACAAAAACTATCCTCTTCCATTCTACACCAAGCACAAACCATTCTAATTCAAAGACTACTTAGGAATGCATTATCTATAGAGATACAAGATCGCCAGTAAAAAACTGGGAAAGCACAAATACTGCGGAACAATTTAATGATAATGCAATGTGTACGCTTGCTAAGAAGAATAAGCATCAACCATAACTTTATGTGAAGATTTGTTCATAAAGTATATAGTTTATGTGAAGAAAATTGAATTTATTGCTAACTATTGTGACTGTTGTGCTCAAGAATTGTTAACGGAAGCGGCGATCCTTTATTACAGCTTTCAAATCGGTAACCTCTTCCTCTTTTATGCGCGGAGAGCCTAAGCTGTCGTAATTGTGTGACCCCACAGGTGTAAGACGTCCTATCTACTGCCTTATACTCAAATAATAGTCGAAGTCCGGACTGCTGTCTTCGTGACTGGATGGGTTTTCATCACAGTTTCTCTTCTAAACTAGAATGTTTATTTTCTATGACAAGCATCCTTAAAAAATATCAGCTCTTTCTTGAACTCCATAGAAATCCTTAGCTGACACTCTCTCATTTGGATCCCAGATAATTAAAACGAATTATACATAACGGTTAAAATCACACTATTCGTCTCCTTTTTTTAGCATAAAGCCTATTTATAGTGTGCGAATACTCCAATCTGCGTCAGTCGTCAACCTGTCTGTCGTCGAGCCTGTCATCATATAAACAAAGAAGTCTTTTCGTTAAAGGAGCTGGCGCAAAATTCTCGTTGGAAGGGGAATAAACCCCATGGGACATGAATAATACGTTTGACAGATCTCGTGGGAATGGGATCCTGCGCATAATTTGCTGGGGGTCTCAATGATTTGATGAAAAAATTATTTTGGCCATGTTCCTGCGACAGGCGGGAATCGAATCCTTGGAATGATCTGCGATTAGACTAACTTCCAGGATAATAATATATCTACATCTGCATCATACAATGACAGTCACTATGAGGCAATATATTAGGGGCAAATGACTCCATCGTTTTCATTAAGTAATTACAGGTATCATGAAATACCTATAGCAGATATGGCAGACGAAGGCATTCTGTCTGTAAGACCTGTTGGTATGCCCAACTTCTTTTTTGGAGACGGCGAATTTCGAGAGGGAAGAATGAATATTCCAGTTTAGAGGACGAGTCAATTTTGTCACATTTGATCCACGTGATTGATCAAATCTTCCGATTCCTTAATAGTTTTCTTTGTCGGAAATAACTCGAGTCCCTTATATCTTTCTAATCACTCTAATGTACATGCTTTCTTCATGGATGGAGAGATCTCCATCATAGTTTCTTTAACATTTCCGTCGCTATTATTTTGTTCTAGCAAAATGTTTTGACAAAACTGAATCTTTTTCTAAGTATTTGTATTTTTTTAATGAGACCTTCTCCAAAGAGTCCGAAATACTTAGCCAATATGCTAATTGCCAAATAGCTTTTCTTTGCTTTTTCATTTCATGTACCCACTAATCGTCCAATTAAGCCGCTACATTAAGCCGGATTCGCACTTTCTTCTATGAATGGTTGGAAGAAAGACTATCCATGTTTCATGTATGGTCTCCTGTTCTTTAAACCTGGAATATTTCTTGTTTCGAGAAAGCTTAAACAAAAGCTTGCTCTGTTTACCACTTCCTCTTAAGTCATTTTACCCTTCTTTCATTTGATAATTCGACTTTCAGCCATCTAGTAAACTTAGGAAATCAGCGAAGCACGTTTCTCTCTTCATTAGTCCACGAACGGTTCATCCAATCCGCATTATTTTTTCATCCAATCAATCCTCGCCCTGTCCCTCCTACTTCACTAAAAACACTCCTCAAGAACACCTTGCATAACGCAATTTGCTTCGCTTATTTTCCATATTGTAGAGAGGAGTACACTTTTAAGCACTGACAATTTTGATCCTGAAACATTCATTTTTATATACTTCGCATTCTGTCAACAACCTTTCCGTCAGAATTGTCCATACCTTCTAACCTCTTCATCTACTTTTCCATTCTTCATAAAATTTCATTCAAGAAGCACAAAACCAACCCCTTATTCAATTATTTCGCCGCTTACACCAATTTGTTTTCAAACTACAAATGACCACTTTTTGTTACATTGAGCTAAGAAGTCATTAATCCGATACACCTTCTCATTAACTATATATAATTTAATTTTGAATACATTTTTTCTGAGGCATTTTGTTGGTATCTTTATTTAAACCAATATGAGTATATTTAATCCCTGGGATTTTTCTATCCCCTACTACAGAATAATATGAGTAAAAAGGTACAACTGTTTCTCACGCGATATCCAATTTTTCAAGTCATTTTGAAAAAGAGATAATGACTTAAAAAAAACAGTTTCTGGCGTGACTTGTTGGAAAATCTTCATATTGAAATTGAAAAATAACTAACTTAGCTTTTCCACGTAGAAAATTAATATACGACCCAGGGTTTGTTATATTATAAGATCTGAATATGCTATATACTATAACGAAACCTGGGTCGTAAATGAATTTTCGATGAGGAAAAGCCAAGTTAGTTATTTTTCAATTTCAGCTAATAACTTCTTATTACTAGGAAAGTGCATAGCAGTACTAGCGATATATTTGTTAGGATTTTGCTAAACAATTCTTCAAGGCAGAAAATAAATTAATAAGTAGTTTAAAAGCAACATTAAATATAATATATTATAAATCAAGTTTTGTGATATGCAACCGTGGTTATTGTTACAGAATATTTATTTACACAGAGGAAGTATTGTTACGAGCAAGCTACGAAGACTTTTAGGTCGGCATTTAATTTGAAAAGCAATACCCAGCTTGGTAAAAGATATGAATCATTTCGTCGTCCGCACCTATCTTAATCGTTCAGAGGCCACCCGTCCCTAACTCCAACGAAATCAACAGCATGATCAGCAACGGCAGAAGAGGGTTGGTTGAATCCCCTTATCAACTATCAAAGGAAGACGGTTTTTCGCAAACACTCACATTTGTCATATTCTGAACCTGGAATTATCCCCTCCAGGGTGGGCCCTCTCTTTCAGGGTTGATCGCCTTCGTAGACGTGGACTCTCGTCTGGTAAGGCGAAAGGACTAGGCTATTAAAAACATTTCCCACCCGCGTGGGAAAATGGTACATAATCACCTCCGCCACTACCTCCCTTTAAAGTTTCTACATCCCTCCCTTCAACTTTGGACCTGCGCAAGCAGAACTACACCACGTATTTCGATCGGTGGTAAACCCCTTGAAAATGGCTCCTATGTTAATTATGTATGCATGGCTCCTATGCTCCTATGTTAACGCATATCTGTATTTACCTAATATTTGATTGTGTATATATCATACAATGTCCTGAATCGACCATTCCGAAGACGGTCAATGTAAAGTGCGTAAACCTCTCGATTTACGATTTAAAAAAAAAGTCATCCGGCAGCATCAAGGCTTCACAGAAACGTGAGGATTGGGCCGTTGGCTGGATATGGGGGGGAGGGATGTTTTTAAGGGTGGGGGGATGGTAAAAGAATCACGGAGGGAGAGAGAAGAAAAAAGGGAGATGCGGCGAGGGGAAAAGGATAGGGTTGAAAGCTGCAGGCCCGCTTGCACTCACACCCCCTTACCGCGGCCCCCCCCTCTCCCCCCCAGGGGTCTGCGATCTCCCTCCCTCGCTCACATAACACGAGCGCCCACACACCACACCCCCCATTACACCCTCCTCCTCCACTCTTCTCTCATCCCGAAGCATGCATGGCGGAGCCGCTGCAGAGGAGGGAGTGGAGGAAGGGGTGAAGTGGAGGAGGAAGGGGCGGAGTGGCGGCGGGGCGAGGTGGAGGGCAGCAAAGAGGAGGGATTGAAGAGTCCTGGGCGCAGCAGAGGTCAGGGAAGGACGAAGAGGGAAGGAAGAAGGCTTTAGATCGAACGGGGTGCACGGGGGTGGAGGGGGGTTGGAGACGAGAGAGAGAGAGAGAGAAGGGTGTGCGGAGAGAGGGAGAGGTGGATTTTCGGCGCGGCGGTGAGGGGGAGGCGCGAGGGAAATTCGGAGGGAGGCCCTCCTGCCTTTTTTTCCTCCGCTTTTTTTTGTAGTCGACGAATGACTGCTGCAATCCGTGCAGCCTCGCAGTATTGCGACGTTGCCACGCTGCGTCCGCCGCCCGAGGATGGGTCGAGTCTTTTTCCTACTCGGCGGGCCCTCGGCCGAGGCGACACAACCACACAAGACCACAAGATTTCGGCACGAGAGAGAAACCCTGCGTCGAGGGCTTCACCGAGGAAATGGACCGAGAGAGGGGGGGGGGGGCGAGAAAGGCCATGCCCTCATGTTCTGAGGTCCATCCGCGGCGACTACATTTCCAATAACCAACCCTGTGAAGATCGTCTCTTCCGGATTGCCATTGAAAGCAACAGTACCACGATTGGGAAACTTGCGACTATGTTCTCCAACTCGATCGATTCAAAATTATTTAAACAAAATGTAATTTACCTTTTCATTTATTTACCGAGAACCCTTGGTTTTGCATCTATGAGATATAAGTCGTTTTTTTTCAAATGTTAAATCCCCACACCCTTTCCCACCATCATCGTGAACTCTGACGAACGTTGAAGACGAACAAACGATTGCATAGTTCCTACGTTCCCAAGTCTAAACTCGACGGTTCCGTCTCCTAATACAACCCTTCTCACTGTTCCCAGTGTTAACTTAGCATAGTTGTGACTAATATTTTTACAACACATTAGTGTAGACTATTTAAAAATAAATTTATTTATTTGATAATTGTTTATGAAAGATGCGAGTGACACGTTAATATATTCAAATCAAATCATGTGTAGTTATATCCCATATCCAAACGCTGTTTTCTTCATCATCTGAAGTGATGAATTTGGTTATCATAAGAAAAACAAATGAACATTTATTTCTGTGTTTTCCGTCACAGTTTTTTAGTACTAAAGATATTCCGCCTAAAGTCGTTCTTCGAGAGTGAATATGGGGACGTTGGGAAACAGCTGAAAATGGGAAATGATAGAGCGCGATTTGTCAGTTTCAGCTATGCTGGACAGGATTCCTCGGATGTGGCTAATTGCTCATGGCGGAAGCTGTCCACAAATTCTTGAAGAAAATAAGGGCAATTCTCTTTTTAAAAAATCTCTGACATTCGCTTTCTTCTGATCCTAGCACCATAACCTTACGAAATCCAGAAATTCTAGCTCTAGGTTTTTGGAAAACAGATATTCCTCGCAGTCAAAACGATAGATTCTGAGCGCCAAACCCTAAAAACATTTCCAAACTTTAATTATCTAAACCGTCCTCTTCGATTTTTCACGAAATATACTCGTTCATCTAATTTTCATTTTATTGCAAAGATGTTTTCTGAATTTTTTCATTTTGTCGATTCTCGGGAATAAGAAATAAAACCCGAATTCCGAAAATGTATGCCCCTAGTAGACTTCTTCGCTGCCTCATTTTGCCCCGCGAGAGCCATTTTCCACGTAAGCCATTGGCACGGAAAGAACGGACTTCTAGCTACTCATATTCAACGATCGGATCCCCACGATACTATTTATTTCGCGATAACCTAAAGAAGTCCCCTAACTCTTTCTCAAATATGTATATCAAACTGAGAGTATCCGCCTGATTTCGAAGAACAAAAAAACATTTGTGAACAAATTTGAAAATTGGATCATTAGTTTGGATAGGGAGCGTAATTTGTAGACACTTATGCATTAATCTTAAATGTACCTCAGGCAATGCTCGTTTTACCCTAAAAATGAAATGTGTGTCCTGTGAGAATTCATTGTAAAGTAGAAATAAACGACCGTTTTGAATGTCTTACCACTTCCCTGACCAAATACTCCTTTTAGCCTTCTCATTCCCAGGTATTTACTAAAGCGGATAGTGCATGACCGGTGAGAATCACGTCCTACCACACACCGTAGCGATGGTGTACAGGGTACCAGGAAAATTACGTTACGTTAAAATGTATAATACACTCGTAAAAGCCCCAAACCCTGTGATGGAGCTAACTCAGCTCAGCTTATCTGCTCTATGCTGCCCTGAAAGGTGTTCCTCTTTCACCTCAAATTTCTGGTGGCAGAAACTTATGGGAATATTAGGTAGGGAATCATAGTGAATCAATCATAGGCAGCATACAGAAAAGAACCAGAACCCTAATCCTGAATTTCACACTCCGTGAAGAGTGGTGCGAGGGAGTGAATCCCACCCACATTCACCTATCCAAAATGACCATTGGGTCATTACCGTGGGGGCAATTCGCGTGAGCACACGATATAGCCTGGCCGCTGCCCATCAACGCGGTCCCGAAACTGTTACCTCCTGGACGGATCGCAGGTCGTGGGAGCCGTCGCTTCGACGACTCCGCCCAATGCACCTTCCCTTGTCTTCTCCCTACACCTCGCCTTCTCTCCCTATCGCGGCGCCCACCTTTCCTCCCACCCCTCCCTCCACCCTCCTGCTCCCTCGTCCGCATCGCTCCCGGGCCACGCTTCGTCCTCTTGAGGCACGGCGGCTGGGAGTCGGAACACGAAGGGCGGCCGATTCGTCGGAATAGCGGATGCATTGCGGTGAGGGGGGGCGGCGGCGTGCGGGGCGGAGGGGCGATGTGGAAGGCGCAGGGGCGGGAGGGGCGAAGGGAGGGAAGAGGGCAAGCACATTATACATATAGTGGAGTCTCCCACTCCACCCCTCCCTTCCCCTCCACCCGCCCCTCCGCTAACCAGACTCTCCCTTCTCTCTTACTTTTTAGTTCGTGTGTGTGTGTGTGCGCTTGAGAAAAAGGCATAGCAGATGTAGACGTATCACTCTCCAGAAACCAGGGTTGAGTATAGCCTTAAATGCACTCATTAAGAAGGCGATCCCTCCCTTGGGTAGTAGGGTAGGGTACCTTAATAGAATTTCGCCCCGCTGAGGCGGCGAAGGCGGTTGGATTATCAAGTTCATTCAGTGCGCTCACTCCCGAAAGCTTGAAAATTAACATATTTCCCCCAGAACCAGCCACAACGGGGTCGTTCGGCAGGTGTCAGGGTGCCAGGTCTGGAAAAAGTGCAACCAGCAAGTGGAAAAGGAATTGATTTTTAAAGCAACTAGGGGAAGTAAGAGCGTTAGGCTACGGAGACCCTCGGGTTAAAATACCGGATGGCGCCTTTGGACCATCCAATCGAAAACCCATGTGGAGTAATTTCCTGGCGACAAGACCTTGGTGGGAAACTTCAGATGGCACAGGAAATGAACTGCCGCCCTTACCCCGCTAAATGTGTGACTTTCATCTACCAAAACACACCAAGGAGGAATAAGAGTCCTCTGAACCTGGTGTAGGTGGATGTTAAAGAGAAAATGGACAGATAAAATGAGTAATATGGGAAGTATTGAGGAATTTATCGTATCATATATTGATAAATAAAAAAACAACTACTTCGTTAGAGCTAACCACGAGGAAAAAAGGATATGTGGGAACATGGTAGAAGGGAAGCTCCCACAAGGAAGAGCAAGGGATAAAGGAAAAGAATGAGAAAAAGAAGTCTTACCAGGGCGAAACAAGAATTTGCATCGGGTGTTCGAAAAATGGAGGGCCGCCGTATACCAATCTTCGCAATGAAGGACTGAGGAAAGAATGTATATCTACTTCTGAACCCTGTCGCTGTATTATAGTTTCTTCACTAGAGTCCCAGCGGCCTTGATACAATATGTTATCTTCGAATATTATTTGGATTTTCACACCTTACCTCCCTCATATAATATTCTCTCTAATAAAATTTGTCTAGTGTTTACTTTTCGCTGAACAAATAAAACAACTTTATCAAAAATGGACTAGAGCACCGAAAAATAGTTTCTCCTTATGCCCATTTTTATTCTTTAACTCCCTCCTTGTAAATATAATGACCACTATGTATTTTAACCTTTTAAATTTAATTTTGCATTATGCACCTCATTGAATTGTCAATTTTGGGTTATGTGTACAGAGAAGCAGAACTGACGCCAGAGTATATCAAGATAAAATAGTGTCTCATACTTTGGTTTGGTTAAATGGTTACTGTAAGATAATAACGGCAACGAAAATGCGCCACTGTTGAAACTTCGAAGGCATGGTGACTTTTGTCCCATTGTCCAAGGCGTAGGAATAAATGATGGGAGAATGGTAACAATGTCAAATATGCGAAACTGGAACCACATCCGTGAACTACGGTGGAGACTACAAGTATCGACTATTCTCCGAGGTTCAACTAGGGCTTTCCTCGCAAAATCTGTGTTATTAGATATTTTAGTACCCTTTATATTATTCCCTTACCTCCCTCGCCAGCTTCCCTTAAATCAGTAATCTCGATTCTTTCTGAGGGATCTAAAAATTATTATTTTTTGTGCCACAAGTAAGGCTGCCATACGTCCTGAAAACTGCAGAGTTGCCCTGAAATTTTGCAATGCTAATAGTTTTCCGAATAATTTAAAATACATATGAACATTTCCTGACTATAAAATTATTTTAACTTTCATCATCAACATCATATGAAATATCACCATATCGTGGTCTTGAGGTCAGTTGCTAATGTTTACAACGTTTGTAATATACTATGCTATTTTTTTCCAGATAAGCAAGTGACGACCGATGGAGAGCGATATCACTGCTTCCAGCGTCTGTTGTTTACAAACTTACCTCAATTAGCATGATAGAACGTGGTCACGTCGGTATTAAACTCTGTGATAAAAAATTTGAATCCTTAGAAATAGCATGCAAAATAGAAACCGAAATCAGTCGCTTTTAATATTATTTGATTGCACTGCGTTATGGATATTATAGCTATTAAAAATATCTATAAGCTATGCATAACAGCACGTCTCAATGTCCTGAATTCATTCTTCAACACTATGCAACTGTACTGAATTCAGTTAAACCCTTACGGCCAGCCTTAGTGGCCACAGGGTATGAAGCGAAGAGGGAAACGGGAAGGCAGCAGAGTTAAAATGCCTACAACGGTATGTACCAATCCTCCCGCATCTCTTAGGACCTCCCGTATTTCAGCTCCTTTTCTACAATTTCCAGTTTCCAGTATTTACATGGTCACTGGAACACTTTCTAACTATTTTTTTGGAGTACGTAATGATCTTCAAATTATACATTTAAGTTTGCCACCACAGTAGAGGCACTTGTTAAAAGCTCTAGGGGAGTGCAACTTGGTCAAGAAATCATTCATGATTTGTGAAAATTATTCAATAAAAATGGATGTAATGGTAAAAAATAATATCATATTTTTAAATTTTTAATGGCAAAATGTCTAATTCAAAGAAATCACGGAAGACGACAAGATAGTAACTTTAAACGGGGTCATCCCATAATAAGCAGTGAAATGCAACCATTTCTAGTTTTAAATTCACTGCCTTTCTTGCGCAGTTTAACTATGCTAGATTCTTCATCCACTCCATTAACAGCAAACAAAAGTCGGTACTGCTAGTCCTCAACTAAATCAGGTTGTTTGAAATATTGACAACTGACCAGCCAGTCTTCTCCTTATTTTCGATGTATTTCCTAGATTTCCTTTTGACCGCCATCGCTACCCCTTTGTGGTTTCCTTCCTTTATTATTTTTATTCCAAAAGAGGAGTTTCTCCTAATATGGGGTTCCCGTTATGTAATGTTATTCCATTCAGAGTTTATATTCTTCTATCCACCATGTACTTTGTCATTGCGGAAATAGAAATCTTGAAATCGAAGCTAGATTTCTTCCTTCGTCCAACCTTCGAAGTTATTATTAGACAAATCGATCTACTACTCATAATTTGCAGTAGTGGGGATTGCACAAATTCCGATGTTTTGAGCATTGAACATTCGTCGCAGCATTCTGCTATCCAAACCAAGTTCCACCTACCTAAGAAGGCAAATCAATGAGCCTAGTATCATTTAATTTGCTCAATGATGAGTTTCAATTAGTAAATAGCAACCCACTATTTAAAAGTAATTTTCACCTTTGCCTTAATGTCATATCTTATGATGGCATATCTATTGATGGATATTTGTGCTTGATAGCAAATTTTCAATCCTTCGAGTTTCACTTTATTTGAGTTTTTCCATCTGAATTGGTGAAGTGTCCTATTTTTAATGTGTAAACCCAAACACTCGAGCAAATAAACTTCGTATTTAATTTATCTACTACCATCTATTGCCATTCATATAAAAAAATTGAATTACCATTAAATTTTAGCATTATCATCACATTTACGCATCCATGTTTTTATGAATCATAGAAAATCACTTCAATCTTATGTAATATACCGACACAAAATAAATCGTTACAATTTAATTAAAATATTTCGAATCATGGCTGTAGGCGCAGATAGGGCGATCTAGATCCATTAAAGGATAAAGATCAAGCCAAAGTTCATGAAGTGCTTTTGCAGCGTATTAATTATCATATTGAATTCCCGAGCAAATGTTTCTTATCATTTAATAAACGCCTGTGATGTTTCCGGGGGAAACAATTTCATCAGTTCCACATTTTATCCGTCGAAATTTCCTGAATCAATCATGTATCATACACACTAACTAAGCATTGACAATTATATCATTTTTGGTTAGCACGGATCAAAAATTAATATTTTTTCTTTTCCCTGAGTTCAGGAATTCTAAGGGCTGCTTGTAGTTGAATGATAACAAGGGTATCGCCTTCTCCAGAATTCCATTTGAAAAAATTCCTACTTGTTCCCACAGAGTTTTCTCGTCTCTCGAATTATATTAACATAGAATCGGTTCAGGATTTTTCATAAAAGTTGTTCTTGATTATTTAGGAAACATTCGACACGCCTGAAAAGAATGATTAAGGCGTCTCTCGGCGTCAGGATGTCTCTTGGGGAACGCCCGAATGCCTTAATCATAGTGGATAAACGACGAGAAAACCTCAGATTCCATTCTACCTTGAAAAATATTCGCGAAATGATATAAGTAAAAGGAAAAGTACGGTAAATTACTTGAATGGGGAAATTACTTTGTGCGCTTCGATGGAAAGGTATTCCTAAAGCAAACGCTGAGAACTCTGCATTTTCCCATCGCAAAAAAACCATTTAAAATCAAACAAAAAACTATATATATATTAATCCAAAAGGTTTAAGTTTGGTTTAATAGCAAGGATCTCATTTGAAATCCACATGTCCAGGATTGGTGACGAGTGTCTCTTTGAGACCGTCTGAGGTTGCCCACAACTCAAAGACTTTTGTTGTCATTTGCAAATGAAGCCACGTGAATTTTAAACCCAGGACCTTCATTTCAGCACTCGAATGCTCAATCTCTAAGGCTACAGGCTCAACACCTATGCAAATCTATACAATTGATGTCGACAGAATCCAATTGTTTCAAGCCCCTCAAAATGATTCTCGTCTTTAACTATGAACGTTACAGTTGCAAAGCAAAAGACATCGGTCAGTATCTGCATTATTCCTAACAAATGAATTAAAAATCCCTTAGTATAAATCAAAATCTTTACGTAAGCTGAAGTTTTTACATGCTGAAACATTTCAAACGTAGGTCAAGGAACAGCAGGGTATTTCGAGGATTCATCACTCTCTCTAATCATGATTTTATACAGGGTACATGTTAATGTTAGGTTTAAAAAAGGAAACTCGTGGAAAGCGTCGACTACTCTGAAGCAATTCAGCACTATGCAACGACGCTCAGCTTTCTCGTGGAGAAATCTAGTAAACGAATAATCATATTTTATTCCAGAGCAATCTAAACTTATTTGAATATCCATCCGGATGGACGGTGAGCTTCTAAGATTGTGAGAGGCTCAAGCTTGAATGAATTTTGCATAAGGTAATGCCCAATTTTTCAAATCGCTTCTGCGTGATTCGCCATGAATTCCAAAATAACCAGTATTTCCCGATTCATTGGAATTCGAGGTAAAAATAAAAGGTTCGGCTGGAAAAGTACCACTTCCACATATACTTTTCAAAAGCCTCTTGTAAGAGCAAAATTCAGTTAAAAGCATTTTGCAGATTCCTGAAACGCATAGCATGTAGTACAGAATTCCTATTAAAAACTAAAAAAAACATACAATATGAGTGCCAAATTTGTAATTTATGTTGCACGATCAGAAGTAAACACTGGTTTCATGTAATTGATGACTTACATTATTGGGATTACAACCAACATACGAGAAGAATTTAGAGTGGGTTAGTACTCCAGTCAGTCAGGTCAGTTCGGCAGGTGATGCCAGAGTTTATCCAGCCCAACGGCTAGTGAAATTCACACATCAGGGCTGGGGGGTCAATTTCCTTGAAATATAAAACCTTATATATACAGGTATATATATATATATATATATATATATATATATATATATATATATATATATATATATATATATATATATATATATATATATATATATATTATAATACATGGGTCGCGGTATTCCAGTGGGTAGAGCGTTGGACTGCTGACCAGAGGGTCCCGGGTTCGATTCCCGGGCAAGGCACTCTGGGCACCTGCAGCTCCACCCAAGCTAAAATGTGATTTTTCGGGTACCAGGTCTTCCTGGGAAACCATAACCGGCACAGGGAAAGGAACTGGCCCCCCTACCCTGATGTGTGAATTTCACACGCCGAATAGGGCTTAGTACTGGGTGAACTCTACCATCACCTACCAAACCGACCTTCGGGTTGATTACTGTGTTTATGGCTTTATACATATCTTGTACTATTTATAAGACTTAATTATATTGACATTAGGAACAAGAGTCGGGAACAATTCCTGAACATATTTAATCCACATGTGTTGTATTGAAATATATAGGCAGATGATCATTCGTAGAAATAACTGCAGCATCCTTAGAAAAAGAACCGGAAATCAATTTGCAAACTATAAATATTTTCACCTTGTTGCTGCAATATTCTTCGTCTATTGAGAAAGGTCATTTTCGAGTGAGAAAACGTGAACGCTTCCTCGGTCGTTCTTCTCTTTCAGCGCTTGATCTTTCTCCCAATTTCTAGCATCTTTACGTCCCCGGAAACAGCTATCAATGGAAAAAAATTATCTGTTTGAGCTGAACGGCTATCATAATGTCGCACGAGATAAATCGTGATGTAGTCACGTTGCGAAGGCGCATGCTCTAAAATTTCTTACTTTCTAGAATAGGACATAGAGGGCTGAAACGAGTCTATGCAGTCACCATGGCTCGCACGAAGTTAACTCACCGTGCGTGTGTGTGGGCGATCTCTTCGGATACCTCTCCGAAGCTTTCAAGGAAGTTGCCCCGGGTTACTTGTCTGTCGTTATGCATGTGGCATCTGGAGCAATATTAAGGGCTTTCAGGTATCCTCTCTCATGCCTAATATTTTTCTTTCATGAATCTGGCCCAACTACAGGAGAGGATTGAAATCATTTCCTTTGATCAAAAAACTAAGCGGTAGGTTTTCTGGGACGGAGATATGTCTACCTGAATTGTGTCGTCAGTGCGCATGAAGCCTCTTTTACTAAGGGCGCATACCTGATTCTGACCATGCTAACACTTTCTACAAGGATATGTTTCAATACGGAAACCAAAATCGATGGACTATTGAAAACAATAAACACACGTTCTGCTTCATTTGGAGATGTGGTGAGGGTGGTTTCAGAGAATTTATTCAATGTTAGTAATCATGTGTAAAAAGTTTGCAAAGAAGCGATGTCGGTATCAAAGTTTAAAACAATTCATTTGTGGTGAATTTACAGTTTTTTTGCAAACACGATTTGCAATTTGAACATATTTTTAGAATAAAACCTAGTTTAAAATAAAAATACTTCATTAAAGCCTAATAACGATGATTTCTATATGATTATAAATTTAAAATTAATGCTTCTAGTAGTTTTATTTTTTTACAAAATTTTTAAATTGCGTCGGTGGAAAAATGACAGCTCATGCAAGTAAGAATGAATAAACTCGCCACTAAAATCTTGCCTTAAAAAATATCTTGAAGTGTTTTTCATAACTGTTCACCAACCGAAAAGAAATATTATTGATAAACTGATAATCACAAAGTTTGTTTGATAGGAATAATAAAAAATTCGAAAAACGTTTGCCGAGTTTTGAGGGTCGTGAAATAAGGTATCAAGTCTTGGGATATTGAGAGCCACATTTCTTGTGTGTCCTACACGGTTGTCATCCAGAGGACGCAAGTGATAATGAAAGGGACACTGTATGAAAAAGAGTTTAAAGATTGGATTACGTGCGCTTTAGCTATTCCTATCACGTTTTGCTCGTGAAAAAAGTTCCTTTGCATAATAGACGTAGATACTCAAATTCTATTTTGTACTAGCGGCCCTGCGAGCAAGTTGGGCTACGAAAATTTGGTTGATCTTAAATGGTTAATCAACACTCTCTAATTTATAAATATCTTGAGCATTGAAGCGTTTTAACTATAAATGCCCCTCCAGGCCAGCAAATATTTTAGTTGCGGATTTAAATTTTTCAACCTATACTAGTAAGTCGCATTGCTCAACTTGGAACCCCTTCGGTCGGTGGAAAGAAATCTCTCCCGAGGGATGATCATGAAAGTGTAACCTCAATGACCCTTGACAAAGTCAACGTAAGCAACGCTCTCAAATCTTAAAACGCCTCTGCCGACAATAAGGTTAACAAAAGTTCATCTTGTGCCATTTAATGGGGAAGACCGATCGGAGGAAGAGAAGACCCGGGACTCGCCGTGCGCTGAAGACGACTGCAGGGCAGGGAGAATGCACCGGCAGACACGGTAAGGGGAGTGTTGCGGGAGTCCCAGGTATCCGTCCATCCATCCATGTCCTCCTTCGGGCGGGGGAAGATGGGAAGGGAGGAGAGACGGAAGAGTCGGCCATTCGCCGCACGAGGCGCTGCCCTCCGCCTCACGCAACGTGGAAATCGGTGGAGGGGGCGGTTGCACAGCAACGGGTAAATTGATGGGAGGAAGGAGCAGGCGGGAGGGTGGGTAAGGAAGGAAGGAGTGGGGCTTTCTCGGCACTTTCGTGTGTGTGTGTGCGCGAAGGAGAGGGAATGGAGAGGGGGAGGAAGAAAGTGGGGGCGGGAGGGAGGGAGAGGGTCAGGGGAGGGGCGCAAGCGAGGGTGAGTTGCGGCGGACCCTCTCGGACGGTGACGCAAGACTAGGCGAAAGAGCGGCGGGGGAGGGAGGGAGGGGGGTGGCGTGGAAAAAACGTGCAGGGGAAGGGAGGGAAAGAGGGGGGTGGGTGGGAGTGAGGGGAGTACATTTTTGATAACTGGTTTCCGTCGGGGAGGCGAAAAGGGGGAAAAAAACCCCTTACGCTCGCGCCTTCCCCACATCTCTCTCTCTCTCTCGCTAGCCTCACGAATTTTCCCCGACTCTCCCCCCTCCCCACGCTCACACACCCTTCCTTCCTTCCTTCTTTCTCCTCCTTCACGATGCACTTCCACCACTGCTCCTTCGCGAGAGCTCTCCTCTCCCTCGCCTTCCTTCCTACCCTTCGTTCGGGATGTCGGTTCCCACAGAAAGCACCCCAAAGTCGCAGGCCCCGCACGATTCGGCTTCTCGTGGCCGTACCATTTGGGAGTCATTTTCATAATTTTGAAGAACGAAGCCCCAGATTTTTATCGGAGGACCTTGGACCGGTTCCAATATGCCATTCACTGGGCAGCAGTCACGAGAAAATCTTCGACGCCTCTTAGGTTTTTGACTCGTCCGTTCCTCTCTCCTTCATGCTACACCCCCCGCCACGACTACTACCCACACCCAACTGCATTCCCGACAATACCCGCGCGGCGATCATGCATTCATTCCTGGCTTGCCACATGGTGACTGCGACGAAATTTGAGAACAAAACCTCCGTAAATGATGTGAAAGTGACAAAATCCTTTTTCGCCGACTGGCTTCCACACCTTTTTATATTTAAAATTAGGATTCCAATATCTTAAGTGTGTTTATCAGGGTGAAAACTGAAACTAGAACCAAATGAGTACGGTGAGCACACAAATGAAAAAAACTGCAACGGTTTTTTTTATCATTAAATGCGGGCCATGCAAAAAAAGTGTTTCTCTATACTTAAAAGTACAGAAATATGCCGACTGACATCAAAAACAAACACAGAGACGGAACACCATGCATTAAAGAGATGTGAGGGTTCAGTTTCAGGTGAGTCATTCGCCTTTCGATTTAAGATCAGTAAATTTGGCATGAGAAAAGTATGCCGTGTTTTCTGATAACGTCCCACACAATAATGGGGTGGAAGAATAATGGAGACAAGGAGGAGGAAATTAACAGGGCTAATTTTCCATTCCTGATTTTTAATCTACTAGTGAGGCGGATTTCAAAAATCTAGTATGAATCACCTGACCCTAGAGGAACACGACCTTGACGACTGTGACAAACTCGGAATTATTCTAGTGCCCCGCCGCTGAGCACTTGTGAGAACATGATTGAAGTAGACCAGTAGATAAATCCTAGGGAAAAATTAATCGCCGGGTTGTTGAACCAAGCTCTTTCGCTTTACGCCCTCGTACTAACTTCTTTCCTAGGCTTGCCGTCCACAAAAAAGTGTACATATGTCACTCGTGCGTCGAGAATCTCCGGCAAATGCTGAAAAGGATCTATTCTCTTTCCCAGGGCGGTACGAATATGATTTTTCGTTTCTTATTCAATGAAGGATGAGGTGACCAGTGAATGCACTACATGGCGCAGAAGAAAACAATGGAATCGGTGGTGAAAATTTTGAAAAAACACTCAAGAGGAGACGGGTGGGAGGAGTCAAGGGATAAAAAACCTAGTTAGGGTCTCTCCGCGACAGGTGGAGTATTAGTATGGGAATAATATTGCATCTCAAATATATGTCTTCTTTCTTCCGACTCCCACGGCATTCAAACCCAGACTTTCGGAATGGGAATCCATTGACTAAGTCATAAAAACCCAACAAAAGGTGGATTGCAGCATTAGAGGTAAAAGAAAAAATAGAACCTCTCGTATTGAAATACAATGCCCTCTCAATTAATGTATGAAAATGGTCCGCAATGATTACAAATCCTATTAATAAAAACCGGAATTATTAAAAATTACTGACCGCATGTGACAGTTTAGACGAACGTTAGAATCGTTCCTGGCTGGAGTTTGGCAACTTATGACGAGTTCATCCAAAGAGATGACCGCAGTTTCCAGGAGATTATCTTGGAAGTTAAGCTTGATTTGGATATGTCGCGAAACATCCTATTAGCGAAAAAGCACAACTCGAAAATCATCACTCGAAACATTCACTTCGATCTTCATTTCAGCGGAATTGGAATATAAGAAATAAATACAATGTTTGGTAGATCAATCGATAACATTTCCAAATCCTCATCGTAGTTTTGCGGTTTTCGAGATTGACCGCTAAAATCATTCTCACATACTTTACGAAGCTCAGCATGCTAACAAAAAGTTAAAGAAAACTGCTTCAAACTAGGAGTCGCAAGAATGTTAAGATTTTCACCATATCCCAGAAGTCAATGGCGCGGAACCGGAACGACTCGCAGACCATGGCATTATATATATATATATATATATATATATATATATATATATATATATATATATATATATATATATATATATATATATATATATATATATATAATATTTGGACGGCACATTAGAACACAAATAAAATAGTAACACTTAGAAGGACGCACACTGTAAATTGTTCTACTGTGCCGTCCAAATATTATACTGCTCGAGTGAGTGGTTCTATATCATCGATATATATATATATATATATATATATATATATATATATATATATATATATATATATATATACACGTTCAAGTAAGCGAAAATATTTTGCGTCACTGTGAATTAAAACTGGAAAACGCGAATTCAAATTCTGCGAGAAACGGGTTTTCCGAAATGAATTTTTCAGATCCTCATGGTGAGAAATGAAAACTGTTGAAGAACGTTATTTCCTGTCATGTAGATAGTCAAACGTGATTTAGGAAAAAATAGATGAAATAAAGGTGGCTGAACAGTGAATGTTAAGGAAATATATTTGTTAAATGGTGAGACCGATTGTGCATGTGATGGTGATTGCCGGAGGCATTTGTGCAAGTAAGATGATAATAGGCAGATATTAGCGGAGAGTATATATTCGTACGTAATTGATAATAATGCACACGAGGCTGAATTTCAAGTCATCTAGTGGGCTCACCAAGACGCAAGATATAGATATGGCGGTTGGGTATAAAATAGATGAGTTAACTCTTAGAATAAACCACCGTGAACAAAAACCTTCGGTACTGGGAAGACGTAGGAGTTCATCCTCTGGTAAGATCTCTAAAAAACTCTGCGAATTCTCACTAAGGTGCCGTGGCTTGGCGAGGGGCGCCACAGAACAATAGGCTGCCAATTTCCCAGAGGATGCTGCTGCAGCCCTCTTTTATGTGCCTTTATACGAGTAAAGGTGGAGATCACAATGGTCGGCACATCAATATACATTACACTGCAGGCGTGGTCATCATTTTGCAGACAACTGTGTGTATTTTATGTAGCCAGAAACCGCCATATTACCATCCTGAGGACCAGCAGTAACTAATGCTTCTTCTCAACTGTTATTTGACTTTAACAAAAACGTGACGGAAGCCTTTCGAGTAAAACATTCCGAAGGTAAACCAGTCCCCCAATCGGATTTCTCGAGAGAGAGAGTACATCATTCAAATGTGTCAATCATTTAAGAATTGGGACTTGGGATGTTCGGTCACTCCGAGCATCCGGTAGGTTAGAGAATGTGAAGGACATCTTAGGTGTAGATGAAAGGCTCTGAGGAATGAGACTTTTCGATCGGTTTCTACAGAATACTTCGCTCAAGCTCCATGAATGGTAATGCGGGGACGATAATGCGGAAGAGTGCTGCAATACAACGTAAGAATCATCCCATTAGAATGGACATTAGGAAGTTTTTTATCAAAACTTATGCATGGGTTTTCTCTTCAATGAATGTGAGGCGTGTGCACTAGAAGCAGTAGGGAAAAAAAAGACGTAGTCAATAGAAATTTGGTATTACCGAATAATGACAAAATTAAAATAGATAGATAAAGTAACATATGAAGAAGCACATCGAAGAGTGAGTGAAAAATAATTCCAAGGAGGGCACTTAAAATAAGAAAAGTGAAACTAAGTGGACAAAAACTGGGGCACGAAAGTTTATTGAAGATTGTAAATAAAAGGAACGAAGAGGAGAGGGATTACACACAAAGTAGGGCCAAGGATGAACTACGAAAAGCAGGTGATGACCGATGTCAGCGGAAGGAGCTACGAGTAAATGAAAAGTGATAGGCAGATTGGAAGAGGATAGTCGATACAACTAGTCCTCGGCTGATGAATCCATAATTATGATGATGAAAAACGTCAATCTGAACCTTCGACCGAGGTATATCTACGTTATTTGCGAGACAATAATGAATAATTGTGGGTCTTAGCCTACAGTTCAATAGATACGCTGGGCATTTTAAACATTGCAAAGTTAGTCTTCTTATTAGTCTTCATGGGGTAGACCTCACTTTGAAGATGACGAACGCAATGTCTTGTAATTATTTCATTGACAGAATGTTTAATTTTTCTCGTTTCCGAAATTCTAGCACCTAAAAATGTCATCATATAAAAGGGGCACCGATACAAACTTGAAAGGCTTAAAGGAAGATGGTCCTCTGCGGCAAAATTTAAACTTGAGAATCATCCTACGCCCTTTCATATGGGCATTGTATGGGGTCGCATTCTTCGTTGGCATGTATATTGAAGATGTAAAATGCCCTCAGCTGTCTTTGGGAGTACCAAGTACTTCGATTTCAGCACTCCCAGGGCATTTTATGCTTCAATCATCACTACCATTAGAACTATTATCACAATGATAACTACTATTTTAAGTATCCACTTTGACATATAGCGATCATTTTTATTTAATTTAGGGATACTTACTATATATATTAAAAATATTTATATATCTTAGGAACAGGGAGGGTTGCAGATAGAGGAGCTCTGGAGGGAATATCTTCGTCGCTATTTGTCTCCTCTTGACGGATCATTCAAAGAACTTCAGTTTAGCGTCCCATCTGACAGACTGCCCATTGCGATTGAAGTGCCCATCAGGCAGCACCTTAAACTAGGTATCAGAATTCCACTACAGGAATCGCCACGGGACGTGGAGGTGCTGTAGATCGCAATAGAAGCGGGCAAAAATTTTGCTTAACCTCGCATGGGTCATGGCTATTGAACTACATTTCCATATTCAATCGTTTGTATCATATGACTTAACGCTTCTAAAAAAAGAAACTCAACGCAGAAGAAATGAGAAAGCAAGGTCGTGCATTTTGGACATTTCCAGAGAAATATGCTAAATACACCTCGTGTTTTGCCCTTTTCGGAATATTACCAGATGAGCCGGATGGCGATACGTTGTAAATTAATACTCGCTACCGAATATATTTCATAAATATTATTTTTTTATTTTGCAGTAATTTTAAAACAACCATGTGTTGGCAATTTTACATCGGAAGATAAACATAACACTGACGACTAGGATAACCGCAAACACCAAGCAATTGATGGATGAAAACCCACCTTGGCGGGAATCGAAACGGCGACATCTAAGGTAGCAGGCAAGGACGTTACACCACCGCCACCCGGGCCGGCACACCCAAAATAAATTCTACATAAAAAGGGGTGACATCAGATTAATAGGATTCATGTCGTCATATAGTTTCGTGCATTCCAAATGGGTGCATAAATTTATAATCAGTTGATGGCGGATTTTCCTTTTTGCGTTATCGTATCGTTACGCGCCATACGATTTCCCCCCTGTCGATCACGCATCTTACGACATAGCCTCAAAGATTCAAGGTATCTCGAGGACATTTTTACAGGTATGTAAGGTTCCGTGGGATATAATGAGGAGAAAGGTGATAGCGTTAGTTATCCAATACGTTAATACAGTAAGATGCGCTCTATGCGCTCGTTAGGAATATCTACATGCATCTGAATGATCGCACCCAAGAGTTGCCACCACTTACCGACTGATCCCGAGTCTCCGGGTCGAAAAATATTTTTCGTTTTTGAACACCGAAAGAATGTAGGTGCAATCAACGAATCAAATTAACCATAATTGTCGGCCAATTTCGCGATTCGTTATTCACTGCCGATACTTTTTCAGCCAATCAGGGAAAGCATTCAAGTCAAATAACTGTAGGATGTTTCCAATTCGATTCGTGGCGGCGTATGCTACAAATAGTGAAGATAATGCCTAATTTATGTTCTGGATAGAAGCAGATCCTTCGGTGAAATTTATTTATACACGTATTTCACACCCAGGTGGCAGCGAAAATTTCAAAGAAGTTCAGATTACTTTGTTGCCACACAAAACCTCTCGAGATACTAAAAAATTGCGGAGAGCTCATTTAATTACAAATCCATTACGGGTAGGCTAATTTTTCGTAGCATTTAGTTGTCAATGGAAAAAGGTCCTTTAATATGTTTCAATCCAAAACCTACCTTGAACGGAAGACCAAATAATAATATACTTCACCTCCTCACGCCGAAACCAATGCCGTCCGATATAACTAAAATGGTTTGGCTCCTTTGTAAAGATTTGTTGAGCTCTGCAATCAATGAGATAATTTGTATCATTCAATATGGGCAGATCATTATGGCAGGGCAAAAGTCATAAGTAATAGGAATTGTGTCGGTAAAAATCCGTTATCGTCTTCAGATCATTAGAGCGACAAACCACTCAATGGGTTCCAGGATTTGCCACCTCATTCGACGAAAGAAATACTGTGTAACGAATGCTCTCCAAAAACGGAACTGGAGTTTTTCAGAGCAATCCTTCATCCCCGAGAGTTGAATCCGGACCCTTGGTATGGGAGTACAGTACAATAACATTAGATGCATTCATTGCCTTTAGTATATCGTTGTTGGCAATTGAAACAGGCGCATCTTCCAAGTCAAATATAGACGATAAGAGCAGTACTTCTGGAGTATCCATTTTATTACAATTCATCCGCTAGCCAAATTTGAATGAAGAGTTCATCCTATTTATCGTAGAAAAATATGAGCGTTCAATGGCTTAGTTTCATTTGACGGGAGGGACTTTTTTATAATTTCATGAATATTGCTAAAGTTGCTATTTTGCATTTTGAATAGGCGATAAGCATTTGAAGCCCATCGTGGTAAATTTTAATGAAGGGAAGAGACAAAGTTCAAAAGGCATTGAATTTTTTTTAGTCTCTCGCTCTGATGGTGGCGATGACGCATTCAATAAACGATGGAAAACAAATCGATAAGGATGGAGTTTTTTGTCATGGGAATATTTTCCACGAAAGTATGAAAGTCCAACACTTTAATTCCCTGTTTATTTTGCATGTGATGCATCAAGTGCTTCGGAAGCATTCCTACCTCCTAACTTTCATATGAAGCAAATGGGCGAAGGGCATACAGCATCCTCCAGGCAATCGTTGAGTTTTGTATCAATTTACTCTCCGAAAGTTGGTGCTCTGGCCAGCCGCCCATTTCACCATTATGGTACAGCCGGCCCTGGTCGTGCGATCCAAATCGACTCTCCGGATATAGACTGGGAATCGTACGATTTACGAGCGTATCCACAGCCAGCGTAAGGTGACGCGAATACGTTCTCCGCTTTGAATCGTCCACAACTCAAGTCTGAGCCCCTCTTCCCATCTCGCCGACCGGATTTCTTCGAGACATCATTATCGGAAACGGATGAGCGGAAATGAGGAGGCGACGCGGCAATGCAAAGCCCGCTTGCGGAAATGCAGTGAAGAGCGCAGGGAACACCGTTCAATTCCATGCGAGGTGGCGTCAGCTGGCTCTCCGCTTTCGGGGACCTGCACACCCCCCGCCGTCTGGCAGGCAGCCTACCTTCCTGCCCTGCCACCCTTCTCCTTCCCTCTCCCACTCTCCCCTCATCAGCTCGGGGGAATTGGATCACTTCACTCCCGGCCATGATTTTATTCCATTTGAACTACGTAGCACACGAGTGAGCTGAAAATCTAAGATCGCGCTGACCGGGGCAATGCTTCGCCTACGAAATACTATTACCATTACGATTTGGATAAATGTATTAATAGACTTATTTTACGAACATAGATAGCAAACTTTATTAATAGACTTATTTTACGATAGCAAACTTTACCAAAAGACTTTGAAAACTGAACGCTTAGCAAGCTGGAATACGTGTACAATATGCTATTATGCTGAAACGTGAAGGAAGCGAAAAAATTAATGTGTGTTTCTGCAACATATTCAAACTCTACAAACGTTCCCCAACCGACAATATGGGGTAAAGCCTTTCAAGGTGAGATCCTATGACAACATTTCTTGATTTCAAGTACCCCACAAAAACGCCTGCTGACATGGGTCTTTCGAAATGTACACTCCTACATACAATTGCTTTCGATTGTAGCACTATCAAAGTACAGAGTTTATAATATTAAAGTTATTCAAAGTCATACTAATGCTAAAATAATAGTTGAAGGATATAAGGAATGTTAATTGCGTATAAAATCTTCAGCTGTTCTAAAAATACGAGTACTTACAATTATGTACTTTGAAAAATTTCTCACAATTTAAAATCATAATTGCCGTCACTTCCTCTTCCGGGGTAAATGTTATAAAATATAGACAAACATGAATAAAAAAAGTAGCATCTGCAATGTTACCGCTCATTTTTCCAAAGAAACTTTCGTCCGATGTGCCAAATGCAATTGCCATTTCGTAATATGCTGTTTCCCATAGTTAGATCATTTCTATTGGTTAACTTTCTTTATTCCTCATCACGAAACAGAGTTCACATACTCCGTGTTGCGGCTGTCTACTCAGACCGACTGCTCTGCGTAGATCGGCCAATAAAACATGAGATCTGACAAATAGAAGATATCGGAATGACATATATCCATATGACTTATGAAAATCAAATTAATAATGTAAATGAGATTACAAGGCTTCCATCCACATAAATAAAGGTCTGATCTTATTTGAAATGGAATGAAACTGAAGAACTAAAATGAATAGTCTAAGTAAAACGAAAAAGATTTTGAGAAACTTTATGCTCAGTTAAGCGGTCAACCACCAACACAGGCCCCTTAATTCCATCCCTCGTATTTTCATTTAATTTCTTGATTAGAATCGCCGAAACTCGAACTCGAGAAAGCTCAGAATAAGCAGTGTCATCGGATTTTTTGAGTCAAAACAACTTGATTAAGAGTAGCGTGAAGGATGTTGGACAGTATACGACATGGCCCTGATGAAAGACGAAAAACAGGAAGACATAAAGGAGAAGAAGCGGCAACAAATGAGTTTAGCAGCACGGGCAATCGACTGGGAAGCTGTAGCAAATCACTCATAGTATTTATGAATGATGATTTCACTTGAATTACAATGTCCCCATATTTAGGCAAAGGATTTACAAGATATTAAAGAAAATAACTAGTTAAAAAGCTCTGCAAAAAAATATGAATGAATAATGCGCAAACACCGCGTATTATCTCAATATAAATTGCGTATGACCACAAACTCGATGAATCAGGACTCCGGCGAATAATTAATCAATGAGAAGATTCGTCTACGGAACCGGAACTCCACCCAATGTGTCCTAAGGGTTCCGGATACTCCGGCGGCAAGCACCATGCAAGCCAGGTGGTCCAGTCGAACCCGCCTGGTAATCACGGTGCAACGCGGCGTGCGACCTATACCACGAAACCACAACTGACCCTGTGAAGTAAACTAAGCGGTCGGCGAGTATTTATTTATTTATCGACTTAATTGGGCGAGGTTGAGGCCTTTACTCCCTTCTTCCACCTAACCCTTACATTACAGACATTACATTGAAGACAATCACATATAACCAAGCCCTAGATGGAGGAAAATCCACCTAGGTGAGAATCGAACCGACCTCTGAGTTGGTAGGCGAGGACGTTACCCCGCCACCACCGAGGCCAGCCAGTACGTTGGTGTATGTAAAGTGAGGCGCAATCTATATGTGACAGCGGAAGCGATTTTGAGTATTTCCCTCCATACGGACGTAAGACGGAGATTTGGCAACGCAAACATTCAATTGAACACTTCTAACGCTTACCTCGAGTATGATACACGCAATACGTAGTGCAGCGTGACACATTCATGTAAAACGGCAGGATACATTATTTTTAGCAAATCAAAAATTTGCATCCCTCTAGAATTACTAGTACTTTTCTCTTCACTATTCGTATGTTACAAACTGATATCCCTTTCGTCCGATGTTTTAAGTCCATTTTTAAGATTTTTAGTCTCTCACATAGTGTCCTGAAAACACTGTCCTATTGTTATTTCCTTTGAGACGGCTTTATTAGTGTTCTCATAATGCATACATCCTTTTAATATTAGTTATCATACTTGTGTATAGATTGGAATTATTTTAACTTGTCCTAGATCTCGATATTGGGTTTTCCAGAAATAGTATTTATTCCCAGTGGGTCAGATCCTACTTGATGCCAGTTTGAGGGGGCCGAACACCACGTTTTTGCTTATCCCCCGTTCCAGCAGGTTAAAATGAGAGACCAATTGCCTGAATTTCGCAGGCGGGAAATCATTGTTCGGCTGTGGGCGGAAGCGAGCGGCTGGAGCCTTCTGGTAGATGCATACGAAGAGCCCGCCGTTTCCACCCTCAAGTTTTCAGCCCTTGGCGCAGACGCAACAAAGAAGATAGGAAAAAAAAATAAGTTGTCTTTTCGTTCATTTTTTTGTGTGCGTGGAACGCGAAGTGTGGGGTGGAGAGGCGGTTGGTTGGTGGAGGGGAAGGAACTCTCGGTTAGGGGTTATAAGGTTGGGAAGTGAGTGGGAGGGAGGGAAGAGGAAAATGGGGGTGTGTGTTCGTATTTCCACCTACCCACCCCTGCCTCCTCCGCTTCGCCTGCCCTTCGGCCGCCGACGCACAAATCGTGCATGCATGCATCTCGGCGACGTGGTGTGGTAGTGCACAGCCCCGCCGAGGGCGGCGCTTAGTCTCGGATGAGTGATCGGCTGCGCGGGCGTTCTCTACCGTACGAATCCAGATATCACGCTACAAAGAATGATTTTTGTTTAATAAAACTATCTCTCAACAGAAGCATTGGATGGTAGAGAAGTGTGAACTTCATGTTTTGATTTGTTACACATCCTCGAGACTCTTTCGGGACAAGGCTAGTTTCTAGTCAGTGGATTAGTTATCATGTGACACAGTAATTCCCTCACTATTGTTCCTTATTGTTTGATGTTTTCTGAAACTTTCCTGGAGAAATATTTTTTAGAGTGCTCAGTGACCAATATGAATCCCAGTGTGAGAATCGAGTTTCCTTTGCCTCTCAGGCGAAAAAAAACAGCTGGCCAGCTACCCTTTTTATCTGTTGTTCAATTCCATGGGGGTAAGTTTCCAGGAAGGGAACAAGGTTGCAGAGAACCCACAATATATGGGAAAACTTTCCCACTCCATAACACCTGATGCTATTGATGAAATTTTTCCGCATTAGAAAAAAACAGATAATTTAGTATTGAGGGTGTCAATAGTTAAGTAATGAAGAGGGGGGTGGTTAAAGGTTTTTCAAGAGATGTAGAAATCTTTGACGACCCTGTCTTCTTTGAGGAAACAAAGACTTCAAAGGGGAACAAATGTATGAAAATTTCATTCAAAGCAAAGGATGGGGGAAAGGACTCCACTGTGGATGGAGTGAGTTTAATCTTCCACTTGGTGATAAACTGAGGTGATACTGATCTTCCTGTCTAGTTGGGTAAGATTAGAAAAAAACGGCTGCTCAAAACAGCTACAAGTTACCTAAGAAATTCAGTGGAAGATACACTTACAGCTAGTTCATAAAAAATATTGTATGGCATGCCTATGGCAAAACCAGTAGTGAAGCTGGCTACTGTACAACCCTGGTGAGATTATAGCTTACCTAATAGAAGCTAAGCCCTCCAGTGCGTGAAATTTACACATCAGAGTATGGGGGCCAATCACTTTCCCTGTGCAAAATTCCGTATCCCAGAAAGTTCTGATAACAGGAAAAATCACTCATAGCTGAAGGTGAGGGGACCCAGAGGCATCATTCAAAATTAAACCCTGGCTCTTTCATTAACAGCCAAATTTTCAAAACAAAAATTTCAATCCCCACATGATTGTACCCTATATATTCATTATAATTTTCAAGAGATAATGCCAAAAAATTTTGAATCTATCCTTCCAGATCAAAATATTAGTAAGAGATATTTTACTCACATACACATAATACATATGCACTGTATATTAGTATTTAATATATGTTCTTATTTGGATAAAACTCGAGATTCTATTAAATGCATGGGCATCACATCATATTAATGCTTGTTTGACAGCTATCAGCTTCTGTATAGAGCACCAATATTTCCACACAAGCCTTTTCACTGTTAATGAATTTCTTCAGACTAACACTAGTGACTTGATAGTAACATAAAATGTACATAAAAATATATATAGGTACTCTTTTTTGTGTTTTTAATATTTTTTAAGATATCTATTTTACTATGTAACCATCTAATGATAAATAAAGATTATGAATGTTTGTCTCAGGAAGCAAACATGGCAGTATATTACAATATATGCTCCCTGCAGTACATGAAAGTAATAGTTTGATAGGCTGACCAGGATATGTAAAAATTTTGATTTCCTACATCATTGTGATAAAAATGAGGAGGATATTTAGTATAAAGAGGATAATTCCACACCTGAATATTGGTGATTTTCATTCAACTGCTTTCAGTTGCACCACCATTGGATCATAATTTATTAAAGACGCCAACAGTTTTAAGCTACATTTGAGCACACTATCTTCCTGACTAACTGCACCTAATTCATATTTAACATGAACCCCTAAAAATAAGTCTAATCTGCAACAACCTTCATTCTCAAATGCCTACCTTCAATCTTATTTTTGCTTTTTTCCAGAAATATTATTTTGATATGCCCTCTTATATTTGATGAAGTGCCAACCTAACAGCGTTGACTCTAATGCCGCAATATAAGAGATGCAGAAACAAAACAGAGTCAATGGCATCATCTAGCAGCTCCAGTTGCATATTAATCAGTTCAACATCTGTTAGGTTCAGGAACATAGCTTAGTACTTTCTTGTTTATTCCATAAAAATCATCAAAAAATATTATTTAATTGACTAAATACTGTAAATGATTAACTATGCTATCCCACTCCTTAACCATAAAATACATATGCCTTTTCTCAATAGCCTTCAATTTATCATAGCTCCTATTTTTTTAAAAAGGTTTACAATTGAATACATAAGACCTCACTGACCATGTGAGTTAGAAGCTTAAAACTGTACCCAATCAGTGTAGAGAGGCAAGATTTTTAAAGCACCATTAGTGCATATTTACAATATACTTGCATAGGCTTGGTCATGCACATGCATAGAAATAAAGGTATGATATGAAATTGAACCTCCTAGCAAACTTTGGATGAGACTAATTTTTAGAAGATTTAAAATGTAACATGATAAGTCCTTGAGTCCTTTGAAATGCATAGATGGTTGCATCCGAAAAACAATATAAAATATGTCTGAGTGGCAAATAGAATGTATGTATTTGTTTGTCAAATCTTAGGGATCTAATTGAGGAGGCAAAAACACAGATATTCACTTATGCCATACACTGAGCATAGTTAGCATATACTTTTCATAGTATTATGGAATGATGTAATATTTTTGCCTCATGATTTCAGCATATAGATGAAACTAATCCAGCAATGCAAATGAAGTCGGAAGGTTGGAAGGCAGAAGGGAGAGGAGGAGCCAAAGTCAAATGGAACTTTCTTCCCAGCCATTATCTTCCAGCATAGGTGCTTAGTATTTTTAGCATATACTTTTCATAGTATTATGGAATGATGTAATATTTTTGCCTCATGATTTCAGCATATAGATGAAACTAATCCAGCAATGCAAATGAAGTCGGAAGGTTGGAAGGCAGAAGGGAGAGGAGGAGCCAAAGTCAAATGGAACTTTCTTCCCAGCCATTATCTTCCAGCATAGGTGCTTAGTATTTAAATAGTTTGGTTGAGAAAATAAATCATTGTGCCCCTGAAATTTGTAAGAGTACCAAATATCTACAAGGGGTTCTCTCAAACACTTCCATGGTGCTTAACGTTGAGAGCTGTAGACTTTTCCAGGAGTTCCCTGTATTAATAGTCTTCAAATTATAACATGTTTTTCTATCAATCCAGATAATTCCTTCAGGAATGGCAGACCTGGTCTGAGGATGGCAATAAAATCACCTTGACGAAAAACCACTAATGCTGGAGATACCCATAAAAACCTTTGATTCCCTTCACTCAGCATCCCCTCATAGATAGCTAGGGGTTATGCCCCCTTTTAATTTTCTCATTATTCTCCCTCTCTTATATACACTTGCCAGTCTGTTTAATTCCTTCTTTCCTCATTTCCTGTATTCAATTCATTCAATTATTTCCATACAATGCCTCAAACACTGCAGTCTCATGGCAAACTTACTTTACACAGACAACTGAGTTTTGTCTCGATTACCATAGACAATATTTGTTTTAAGGAGCAGCCATGTTGCTCAAATAAGATAGAAAATTACCCTACTCACCAATCAGTTGAAATTATTTTCACTTAGATGTGATGCCTCTCTTGGGATGCCAAAACCACTAGTTTGATTCAAAATTATTTCACCAAGATCTTGCACCAATGAAGAATATTGCAGCATGTCAGGGCTGACTTGTGGAGGAGTATATAGTTTTCAAGGTCAGGTTTATGAAAAGACTGAATATTTACTGTAATGAAAATCAATATCCAAACTATGAGATGAGTTAAAACATTCCACACTTGATTGTGCAGTCATCATATACTATATAAAAATATAACTTTTATTACTGTGAAAATGAAAATAGTAATCAGCATTTAATTTAAAGCTAACATCCATATTTAATATAACAGTGACATCAACTGTACCCATTACAGTGAGACCTTTTAAAATGCCACTGCTTAACATGCTATTCCATGACAGATGCTTATATACCACTGAATTTTTTGAATTAGCATTGTCTATCACTAGTACAACTCATTTTTCCGTCTCTGATAGATTTACAAAGGAAAGTTGAAAAAATAAATTAGCATAGATAAACTTCAACACAATCCTTCGTCTCTGACCCAATGGTATCTTGTTTAGTAAGTTATTAAAGAAATATATTCATTCATTATATCATGCCCATCCAGATACTACATTTCACAGTTACAAACATTAATTCCAAGTAACTCAGAGGAAGAAATATATTGGGTACATGATCAAATCAATTAGAGGAAATAATTTGGGAGGAAACATTTGTAAACGATTGGGGATAAGGACACAATGGCAGTTGAAGGGAGGGACAGGGGTGTTGTAGGGTACTATGATTTAGGTATAAGCAACGACTGTGAGGAGAAAGTAATAGAGTTATGTAGGGGATAGGGTTTAATCATTATGACAATTTGGTTTGAATGCCACAATAGACATATGTATTGTTGGAGAACACCTACAGATTCAGAGGGATCTCACTTAGACTATATTATGGCTAGGCCAAGATTTTGGAGCAGTATCATCAATTTGCCGTTTCCTAAGAGCAGTTATGGATTCAGATCATAATTTAGAACTACTGAAGTATAATATCAGATTAAAGAAGATAAATTAGAGAAGATAATGATGAAACTGAATTTAGAAAATGATATTGAAAACCACAAACAAAACTAGGAATAATAACTAAGAAAAGAACAAGGGAACCATGGATTGTAGATGTGATGACTAGGATAATAGAGAGAGAGGTAAATGGAAGAGTGTAAAGACAACATGGCACGGAGGAGAAATATGTAATACACTGAGGTTGGGAACTAATAGGTTAAAAGATGCATGGTCAAGGAGATTGCATAGTTTACAAAGGGAGAAATGGGTGCATTGTACAGAAAGGTGAAAACTCTATCAGGGTATTTGAAGGAAAAATGATGAATACCATCAAAGATAAGGTAGGAATATTATTATTCAACTCAGAAAATATTCAAGAGAGATGGAAAGAATGGGATAAGCCAGCAAGTTCAGAGCTAGAAAGAGAATATATCGTAGATGAGGTAGCTTACAACCAGACATTATTGATTGTCAGATAGAAAAGGTTTAAGAGAATTGAAATCAAATAAAGCTATGTGGATAGATTGAATTCTTGCTGAATTATGGAAGATTCAGGAAAACATGGAAGAAAGAGTTTTCATGGGCTAATTCATGGTATCAATGAGGGAGGAATTTGGCCAGATGATTTTGTTAGAGGGGATCGAGATGGTGCGGGGGCTAACGTACTGGCTTCCCACCCTGAGGGCGCGGGTTCAAATCCCGGCGGTGTTGAATATTTTTCAGAGGTATCTCGATCCCTACTTGAGGTGCTTTGTGGAGGGCACTTTGAGTGAGTACGGCGTCCGTCGGATGGGACGTTAAGCTGCGGACCCCTTGGTGCCTTTCGTAAAGAGTAGGCTAATGCCGACGCCGGGTTTCTCTCCACCCTTTCCTGTCCATCCCCTATGGCGCAAATGACCTTAGCTGTCGGTCGCCTCCCCTCAAAACTACTACTGATTTTGTTAGATCAATGCTAGTTCCCATCCCAAAAACAAGAAATACAGCCATTGTAAGGGTAATGGAATAATAAATTTGATTTCAAAGACAGCCAAAGTGGTACTCAGGATCATCCATTAGAGAACGGAGAGAAGGGCAACTTAGGGGATGATCATTTTGGGTTCCCGGAGGGGATTGTGCGATCCCATAATAGTAATGAGGTCATTATTAGAAAGAAACGTGGTATAATAAGAATGCATTGGCATTTTGTGGATTTTGAGAAGGCATTTCAAAGAGTTAATTGGGTGGAATTAATGGATGTATGACAAGAGAAAGGACTAGATTGAAGGAATGGATGACTTATCTAGAACCTTCACAACTCAGACATCTCAGTTGGGTGAAGTGGATGGGCAAGTGTCGAGAAGATTAGTAAGACAGAGGCAATCATAATCATTCCTGCTTTTTGAATTAGGAAAAAGAGACAGGATTGCTGGAGATAGAAATGAAAGTCAGTGGGAAATCTGTGAAATCAATTAGGTTTACGAATGTTCAAGCTTTGATTTGTCAGTGATCTAAATGGTTGCAAGCATTGCTCAGCCTATTGAAAAATCAATGGAATAGGTATGGGATGAGTATAAAGGTTTACAAAGCAAAGGTCAAGATAAATATGAGAAGAAGGACAGATAAATCAAACTGGCAGCAGGAGTACCAGTTTACCTATCTCAATAGCATTTGGACCAAAATGGTCAAAATAGTATGATGTAAGAACAAGAATTGCATTAGCCAAAGAAGCTTTCACATGGAGGGAAATCATGAAATTGATATTGAGTAAGGATGTTAAGAAATGGCTAGTCAAAACTTTGATATGGAGCATGGTTTTGTATGGAATGGACATGAGGTCATTGAAGCAGGATAATATGAATAGATTGGAGGCATTTGAAATATGGGTGTGGAGAAGGATGGAGAAAGGGAAAATTACAGAAAAGAAAACAAACAAGGAAGTGCTAGTCATGGTGTGGGAGGATGGGGACTGTCGCAGGAAATCCTCAAGCCTCATGTGCAGTGGTAAATGGTTCAGTGGAAAATGAATTTTGCCTCAAGTTTAATAAGTAATACCACAAAGCCATTAGTACATCTTAAAAACTTATTTACTACTACTCATGTGATATGTACCAAAAGATACTCATAAACTGGCAATCAAAATTTAGTACTCAGAGCTTAGTGGTGATACCAAGATAGAGACAACAAAACCTGTCTTGGAAACAGTAATTATTGGATTCCTGGTACACATGCCTCGTTAATGTACTTCTTTTCTATCAATTGGACTAGGACTGATCTAGAGGACAAGGCATTTACACTTTTCATTTTCAAGGCATCATAAGGCCAAAATTTTAAAATGTCTTTTTTCTTCATTGAATTAATGTTCATGAAGGACTTGAATGGCTCTAGTTAGATCACAATTTGAATATGTATCGGTTGTTTAACACTCATATTATAATTCGCATATAACATCCTTATTATGTGAAATGCAAACGTTCATTAAGTGTATATCACATAGGCAATTGATAATGGCTTACATAATACTATGCTTCAAAATTAGTCAAATACCTGTTTAGATAAATTCAGACAAAAATGCAGGCTTTTTTTCCCACAAAAAATGAAACTACTCATAAATTTGGTAGATTAAGCAAACTTTAAAAAAGTTTTTGCTTTTGTGTCTTGTGTGATAGAGTCGTGAAATATGTTTTATTCATAACCATAAAAATTCTTGCATTTCACATGAGTATATGTGTATCTTTGTATTTTATAAGGTTAAACATTTATTCTGGATGTTTGTTGCATTTTAAATGCATCACCAATAGTATCTTAATACCGAAAATAGGATATTTCAAAATAGTAACAGTTTAATAAAATAAATAAATAATTAGATCATGGCTTACTTTTTGTTCGATCATCACTGAATTGATAGAATCGGATGAACTCCAAAAAATTAAATTGCAAAAGTATAATTAAATTCACTTTGATTAAGTTATTTGCGGTTTATGCTTGCTAATTCTAGCTAAACAGATTCTATGTAAGGTACTTTATACGGTAAAATGTCTGCACACAACAAATTTTCGCGCGAATTCCGGAGAGTAGATTTATCTAGTGATTGAGCAAAAACATTTACTTTGTTAGAATATTTTTCGCTCAATATGGCTATATATCAAAGTCTTTCATTGATCACTTTCAGAAAAGGATTAGAACATGGCATTTAAATTCAATACACATGATGAAAATGGTGGAAATAGGTCCTGCTCGTAGGAAATGCCACTTTTACAATTTATTATTTTAATTTTGAACTTTTTTCGAAATGTAAGTAATACCGAGTTTTTTCTCAAATAATTCAATTAAAAAATATATTATCTAAACATTTAATTTTTCGCGCATTATCTACTTACGTGATAATAGCAGGCTAACAATTACTTTTATATCATCCGCTGGTTTTGGCCTTGATGATGTAACAAACACGAAGCAATTTTCACCACATCGGTGTCATTTGCCGCGTATTTTAAGTGAAGGTTACCGCTAATTATAACTTGGTAAACATTGGTTAACTTTGAATTTTACGATTATGCGCATTTTCAATTTAAAAAAACTTGACCCAGGATCAGAAAATTCATTTTTACTACACTTTTAATTATTTCGAAAGACATTACGTTTGAAGCCGTCATGTGTTTCATAAAACAATGGCTTCGGCAATTTCCAATACCAATCTATATTTTATGCATATCGACTTCTGTTAGTATTCATTTGCTTATTAAGTATTTTATACGTCCATAAAACATTATTATGATATAACTCTTTAAAAATACCTTAAAACACGTGAATTTTAAAGCCTAACCTTAATACAGTAAGGCTTTCAAAGCCCATGGCGTATTCATGAGATGATGGGTAAAAGCGAACCGAAGAATTAAGATACTACTCAACAATCGTTTATTAGAGCAATTTACAAATAAAAATTCAATAAACTATGATAGTTAACAAAGTTCAGCCATTAATATTGAACTTAAAAGTACAAATCCTTAACTCTATTCCTAAGTCCAGGGTCCATACATGTAACGTATTTATTTCTTTGACACCAAGCTAAAAGAAAGCATTATGTGCACGGAAATTCCTATTTTTAATTTCTCCACACAGTAAAAGGATATTGTTTGAATGGAAAAAATTTACCTTGGGACTACGGAAACATATTTTCGAAGATCCCTGAGCACATTTTGACCATTTTCCGAATTATATCTGTATAAATGCCAATAAGCAAGGTTATTGTTAGTACGACAACTCGAAAACTATTATCATGAGCAGGCAAATTATCTACTTAACATATTCATCAAGAGGAAATGATACGCACTGCACCAACATTTGCCACTGTACACAGCTGAAATTAAGTATTTCGTTTTTCTATCCTCATAGAATGATGATAGCCTTAAGCATTATTTATGAGTGCAATAGGAAAGTTTTTGCAAGAACATTCAATAGTGGCTTATTGTTTGAATTGCATTCTTACCTTATTGAAATAAGATTATTACAAAATACATGTGCTACTTTGCCTTCTGAAAAATAACAAAAAGGACACATTGAAATATTATAAATTACAATGGAACAATTTCAGAGTGTAAAAATCATTTGCCTTGACCGGGATCAGCACCCGGATGCCTCGATGTCTGGGTGAGTGCTTTAGCAGGTTTATGCTATCAAGGCGTCCTCTTAAACTCTGAAATTTTCCCGGCCAAGGGGAATGATTTTTACACGGAAATTGTTGCATTGAAATGCACATTAGCAGATGTCTCTGTTTAAAGTTACTGTTGCAGAATCTCCCGCATTTTCTTGGAACTATTAATTACACTGGAGTGAACCTTTAATTATGGTCAAAGGGCAAGGGTGACCATGGAAATTAAAACCACAGTGATCAGCCCAAGTTCTGAGGAATGGGGTGACATTTTCCATGTAAGTGCGGAGTAAATCCGCTGATAAAATACATGAATGTTATTTGTGAGAATTCATCTGAAGGGATGGGCTGGGTACCTTGTTATGTTATACATAGAGAGGAATGGCTAATAAATTTAGTCTGCAAAATTTTAATGTAGGCAAAGATAAACTTTGTTCAACTAAAACAGGAAGTTCTAATAATTGTGATTGTTAAATAACACCCTTTCCATTATATTTAGTGTTTTCAGGTCTTAAATAACAATAATCCTCCTATATATTTATTTTAAAGAGGAAAAGAGCAAATGCGTATAAAGTGCAACTAGATGAAAAGAAATCAAATGGAGAATAACCTTTCAACTAGAAAATAATTTTTCTTAGACAAACCTTTAATTGCGTCATTAATAGAAAGGAAAACATTTGCAAAAATTTACAAATGTTTTTGACTATGTTTCAAATGAGAGTCCTTCACACACATCTGCAGGAAACAGATGTAGATATAAAGTTAATTACTTTGAAGTTATATGCATATGCAATTCTTAATGGGTGAGTGGATCGTTATACCATTTGCTTCATTATGAGAAAAAGTTAATTAACATGCTTCTACACGGTCCCTCAGGTGGAAACAATGATATTAGCAAGGCTATTTGTTTTGCAATGATACCAATATCAAGAATTTTCCTTACCTAGAAAGTGTGAAAATATTTTATGCTTGCTAAGTGACACAATTTTGATGAAACCACCTTTGATTTATTGACCTATATGCCATCATCAATGGCAATGAAATTACACTGACTCTGATAAAATTTGCTGCTATGATAATGAATGAACTGATATTGTTCATTGTTATTGATATCTTCAATTCTCTAAAATGGCGGATGTACCTAGGTACTTCTAAAAAAAAAGTCTGCAGTCAGAGAGCACGGTATCATCAATAGAAATTATTTGATCTGTGTTCAGTTGATCATTAGAGCAGTTTTATTCATTAAAACCCAATTCTCCAATAATGAATTTGAATAATTTATAACTATGACATTCAAAACATTCTTAGCCATGCGTCTCACTGAAGAAGCAATGAAGCAGCAGAGGAGATTGTGAGAGAAACCATACTCTGCCTATGAATAGGTACAAGTAGAAAAAATGATGTACATCTTTAAAACATTTTGAGTGGTAATAAGTGCTGTGGTGTGATTTTGTAGCCAAGGGACATGGTGAAGCCTCCAAACAAACTTCCTCTTTTCAACTTGAGGATTTATTGTCATTTTACAACATAGTCTAGATAAAATCAGTTACCAATCATATAGCATAAATTTGAGTTGAGAACAAATATTTTCCATATAATGTCTTCGTGTTTAAAGTAAAATTATCAAGTTGTATGAATTATCCAATACAATTATTAGAATTACTTACTTCTGTTCACATAAACTTCTCTCCTTATCTTCTGAACATTCATTTTAAAGCCACTAGTTTTCCTTTAGCAGAATGCAATGTTAACCATTTTTCCCTAAGCATTATTTATAATAAAATGACAGAATGAGAGAGCAAAGCAAAACTGAACAACAATGGAAAAAAATGAATCAAACTTGTTTATGAAAGGATTGGATTCAGTAGTTCTCAAGCCAAAGCAACAGTTTTGTGATCTCAATCTACAATCTTATTTATAGAAAACCTTTTCAGTTGTGAATGACTGATCGTAGCACTTTTCCACTTGATTAAATTTTTATTTTACGACTGGGTTTTGATGCAAAACATCATCATCAGGTCCTGATGATGATGACGTATTGATGAGCTACATTGAGCTACATGAGTCTGAAGTCACTGGAAAAGTGAAGTTTATTTATTTTAAAATTGTCAAAACATCTGCGGATGATGGAAGAAGGAGCTGGATAAACAGACAAGAGGATTGAAAAGAATGCTCTTAGGAGTGCAGAAGCCCCCCATCCACCAGTTTGTAACAGTTTTCCTCAGTTGTATTAACATGACTCAAACACCTTCCTACCTTCTCGCTTCCTTGTTCAAAGCCATTATTAAAGATTGGATCCAATATTGACACAATCCTTCAATTGAGAGAAACTGGTGAAAGTGAGTAGATGTTCCTATGTCTGTTTGTTCCCCCCAAGGGGCACAAAACACTGTGAATAAATATTACTTGCATTTTATCAGGAAGGACAGAATTTCATAATCTACTATTATTAGGAGAGAACTAACTCAATTTCATTAACCTCAAGGGACACTTGAGATCTTTCTTCAAGAAGCTGCATGCCCTATATAGTCTTAGTTCTATTACATCCATACTCTACTGAAGGGGAATATTAGGCTGTCCTTTATTTGAAGGTGACTTCTGTGGGAGGCTTTACCATGCTCAGGCTTCACTGAGGCGAAACTGCAAAACCAATAATAAGAAAGCCAAAGATTTTACCAAATAAAAATGTTTAAATCCAGAACATTTTTATTTTTTACAACACATACAAGCCTTAAATCTCAGTCAGCTTCTAGATAGCCCCAGAGCAGACATATATTTGGAGCAAAAATGATCATTCATATCATTATATAGTTATATAATCAATATGTCATTTTATTTATGGAGAATCTTAATCATATTTCCTTCTTCTTTAGAGTTGGATGCATGCAATATGTGGTACTTTCCTATGGAAAGAGAAAAATATGTTATCCCCAGAAAGCATTTGGACCACTTACTTTATCTTAGGTATGTTTGTGTTTAGCTGAGCAAAACACTTAGTTTAGTGGCCAAATGAAAAGTATTTCCAGTTACATTGCTTCCAAAGATATAAATACCAATTTAAAATCAGCTGCCATCTCCAATAGACAAGATATTGGCAAATTAATTTACAAAAAGAGTAAAAACCATTTGACAGTTGTAGATAAATTAACTGCTACTTGATAAAAATTGATTATCATAAATGATACAGGCTGAAATTTCCTCTTTCCATATCACACATACATTTTGGTGTTGAGTATGTATGGCTTTACTTTGGTTGGTTAATGCATGGGTACTTTTTCACAAAGTTAACAATTTCATTAATCCTGGATAAATTTAGTTTTACAATTTACTGTCTGCAAAATGATTTTTATGACCATTTTATGGCTTCCAATTACATTAATTTACTTTTTGATCATGAACTTGATGAATGCACTTCCCATCATTTTTTTATCCCAAAGTTGGATAAAAATTTGGTTTCTAATTTGACTAATGTTGCAAATAAGTAACATTTTTTAAAGTAAGGAAAAATAACCCTTAACTCAGCTATACTACAAGTAGCTGTATATGTCATCATTCACACTACCTCAATACACGTATACTTTTATTAATGCAAGAGATTATTGCTAATAAATTCACTTACGAGCACCCTAATTGCATTTCCCTGGCATAATCTGTTTGTCCATATGGAAGATGTGCCTTCCAGGCAATCCATTTCCACAACCATGACTTGTCAGGTCCCATATCTTTGGTGACTGGGAATATGGTTTGTATTCAAAACTCTGGGTTCCATTTCCAGCATTGAAACCAATCTGTTAGTTTTGTGGAAAGAAAATAAAAGCCACAATTATCCAAGTGGTTATTAAAGTTGAAGAATTTTATGATTTCACATTTCCATTATGAAAGGAAAATTACAGACAGGAAGGGAGATGAGAAACAACAGTGAAAGGAGAAATGTAACCACCAAAAAAGGTAGCTGCGACTTCTGGCAAGTTGGCTGAAGGCACAGGTCATAGATGGGTTGATAGAGAACATTCCTTTCCAATCTCTAACCTCTCCCCGCACCAATATGACTGCCCATCACCCCATTACCCTTTGGCTATGTAATATAAAATTACATTTCTTAATACTAGTGTGATACACTTGTCACTCAGAGTAACTCTCCTTATGGATTTCAATGGACATCATTCAGAATGGACTTTGCACAAAATTTCCCCTTTCTGGTCAACCGCCTACCTTATTTACCGCTGCTTACTACTGCCATCTTCCATACATAAGCATTCCAACAATCATTCCAATTCTGTCACTCAGTCCATGAACCATACAATAATTGGGCATGTACACACTATGCATCTTTACAGCCCTCATCAAAATTTTAACTATAAGTACCCCCAATCTCCTCTTCAATGTTGAAAATATTCTAGAGAGAGCACTTTTCTCCCTTGAAAGTTTCCGCAAAAAATCTCTAATAAAGCTTTCTACTCTTTACAGCCCCCATCTTCTGTATGGTCTGCCAATACCACGGTGTATCTTGATCCCCAACCCTCCTCTTCCATCGCTACATTTGTCCGAAGTCTTAAATCTTTCTTCAATTCCATTAACCCCAAGTGAAATATCATACCTAAGCAAAGGTGTTTCCTTCTCACCAATCCCCAAAATCAGCTATGTCACAATTGTAACTGATACCTCGATTCCATTATTTAAGATTGAAGGCTTTATGGAATACTCAACCTATATGTTATTAAGAGGCTAGGAGTGTCAATATCACAATACTTCAATTCTGAGACCCATCACCCTACGATCTGAAACCTTTTCTTCCCAATCATCCAGAAGAGATCTTTATCAAAATGCAAATGCTCCTATGCAAAATCTCTAGTCCTTCCTTTTTCAATTGCTTAAAACCCAAGACAACCTTTCCACATTTGAATCATATGCTCTGAAAAATTCATCAACAATCCCAACACTATCATCAGATAAAGGCTCCTCTTGATGGCACCACCTCATACACAGCCACCCTGACTGACCTAAACCCTATCTTTCAAAAAGAAGTCATAACCTTTCTTTGACAGAAATCCTTGTGAAGGTCTATCTGACGAAGACATCTGAACTCGCCCCGCATCTAATCCTAGGACCCCTCTGTTCTACATTCTTCCAAAAAACATTCCTGGCTGATCCATTGTTTCTTCCAGTAATTCCCCTTAGGAATGCATCTCTGCATTTGTTGACTACCAACTCCAGTCCCTTGTCCAATCCCTGTTACCATACATAAGACACAATTTCCTAGCTAAACTTAATTCTATCTGCTTTCACCAGAATATGGGCATGATAATGACCCCTATTGATGTGACCTCCCTATCTATACATCTATCCCCCATGAAGAAGGTCTATCCCCTCTACAACATTTCCTTTCCAAGCACCCAACTTCACAAGTTCCTAGCACAGATTTCCTTTTACAACTTACACAATTCATTTTCACATGAAATTATTTCACATTAATTAATATTCACCACATTCATATCAAAGTTTGTACCATGGGAAGTAGATTCAGTTCTTCATATGCCATTGGACAGAATTTTCTTTCCCAACACATCCTGAAACCCTTATTCTGGCTAAGATACATTTGTGATATTTTTCTCATCTGGCAACATGGTATGGACATCCCTAAAGCCTTTATCTCTTCCCTCAATACAAAACCCTTTTGTTTCCTTCACATCCACCATTTCCTCCACTCAAATCACAATTTTAGACGTCCAAATCTCCCTCCTAAACAACATATTCCAGGCAGCAGTCCACATCAAACCCACTAATAAACAACTGCATCTTCACTTCAATAGTGGTCATCCTCTCCATGGTAAGAAGTCAATCAAATGTTCTCTTCCTCTCTAAGGCCACTGCATCTGCTATAATTGTGAATCAATACGATAACTCCCTAAAAAAATTCCTGTCTAGGCATCATGCCTCTCTTATCCGACGTGGTTATCTGAACTTCCTCCAGCACAAAATATCCAAAAACATACATGCAGCCCTAAAATTTATGGGGAAAATGACACTTTGTAAATTTGCAAACCTTCTTCATGCAGCTCCTAAAGATTATTCTTAGAGATCTTTACTTGATCCTCTCCAACAATAAAACCACTGCTAACCTTTACAAATACCCTTCTGTAACATTTAAACATCTAGGAAATCTTTCAAATGTTCTTAAAACCACCGGCCCCTCCCTAAATCCACTCCACTTCCTAAAAGTTCTCAGACTCCATACAATTGTGTCAGGTGCAAAACCTGCTCCATCCTTGTCACAAATTCGCTCCCTCAAGGACACCTTCCTAAATATCTCCCATCCCTTCTGGCTTCTTTGTGAATTTCAAAAGGTGACATTTACCTCCTACATGGTAAACTCTGCCTAGTTTTTTGTACTGGCCAATTCGCCCCCTCAATATTAGCATTAACAATCACAGAGCATACTGTGACCCATCCACCTCCCTCCCAGTTCCCCAACATACAGTAACCCATGGTCAAAGTTTTGCTTATTGCTACAATGTATCTTTTATTTCCTACCTCCTGTCAACAGCCCGACCTATCCAATTAAATCCTAACAAATAATGCTAGAATTGTATGCACATTTTAATTTACAGGGACAACAATTTGAGCTTGAAGTGGAATTCAAATAAATGACTCGGAAATTGTAGTCCTATGAGTGAAGAACAACTTCTTGCGGTAACATATCTTGACGTTTACACTGAATTTAAAAAACGATTCAAATGTTTTAATTTATAATAATGAGAGAACAACCAGCACCAGATCAAGAGCAAATATATTCATCTTTCATTTATTGAATGCAAATGTTTCTGAAAACAAATATGTAAATATTACCTAATGTTATGGAAACTGTAATTATATTCTGTAAAAACTTTTGATTCATTCCCTAAGTTCAGAAAAGTAAGCCTTCTGGCTGATATTCATAGAAATCAAATGTAAAGTGTGTATCACGAATTATAAGTGTGTTAGCAATTACTGAGAGAGCAATTACTAACAAATAAAGCTTCTTGAACCTCATTTATTGAAAGGAAAATATGTGAGGAAAATGCCCATTTTGTCCATTCAACATTTGTATGCATAGTTTTACAATACTAAATGAGATAACTGCATCTAAGTGACACAAGCTGGGGCTGCTGAATGCAGATTTTAAAATGCAATATTCTATCATATTTCAACCCAGCCTGAAAGAACCTGCAAAGGTTTGTGGGTATATTTGTAATTTTTTAACCCTCTTAGTGCTGTCCTTCCAGTGGTACTAGTGAAAAGTGTGGAGGGTAATTTATACAAATGGATCATCTGAGGAGGAAATATTTTGAAGTCATTTTTAAAGATATCCTTATGTAGTTCTTTTACTGCATATTAACTGAATAAGTTAATATTTATTTATGACTTTTACATTGTCTTACAAAATAATTGTTATTGTTTAGGTCTACTAATCATGAACATTGGCTTACGACAATATATTGATTGACCCACCGCACTTTTCACCTGATATGCAAAAGCCATTATATCAACCTGTCACACTAAAAGGGTTAATAAATTTATAAAAATTTCCCCAAAAATCACTTACAAAAGCTGGAAAACCACCGAGGCCTGTTGCAGTGTCACCACCAGCCTCTGTGTGAGTAGTCCATGTGATCAGTTCATAGTTGAATATGGCATAGGAAGTCACTTCGTCTGTTGTTACAACCATTTGAAAGGTATTAGTCTAGAAAACATTAAATTTTGTCATTATTATTTTCTCAATACCATTTAAAATTGGGACAAATTTAAAATTACTTCAGGGATTTACTGTCCCAACTAGATATACCCAAATAAACGAACCTTGTGGAGACTTGAGGCAATACCTCCAGCAAATGACACATTCTTCCATGTCACAATCACCACGTGCTTGGGGATAAATGTCTCAGCACCAACATTTCCTTCTCGAATGTCCCGCAATACTCTCTCTCGTACCTCAACTCCAAATTGGTCAGTCCTGTGCTCCAGATTACTCTCTACTCGATAGTACACACCTGGCATCCGCTGATCAGCATCTGTGGGGCTTAATAGCCCTAAAAAATAGTGTATCAGCATCATGCACCCTTCATGTTCAAACTACATGTGACAGAACAAAGGAAAATGGGAGATTAACTTCAAAAGGCAAACATTTAAAAAAATACTGAAACAAACAGCTAAAACATGGTCATTTTTTTTCATTGTAAGGTTGTATAGACTGTTCCCACAAGTTCTGAGGAAGGTTGCCAGTGATCCCTCAGCCTTTTCTTGAAATCTTAATAGTCACAAACATAGCAAAGACAAGAATAGGCACTTTTAATTTTCCAAAATTTCAATTAATTTACCTTAAATGTGTTGTTTAAAGAATGAAAAAATTCCAACTGCCATTTTTTAAATAATTTTTGGGAATGTTCCTTTTTTTCCAATGATCACATGTTTCCAATATTACAAAATAAAAATAATCTAGTAAGCAAGAAATAGGATAGTAGATGCTAGGATAAAAAATAAAATACAACATTTTTTGTAAAAAATGAACAGTTTTTAAGTAATGAATTGCTTCTGTTTCCACTTTCATATTTTAATATCCAAATTCATAATTACATTTTTGTAAGTTTTTGGCTTGATTTTTAATTCCAGCCCATTTTTTTATTCTTATGAAATAGATTATTACTTCGAATAACATAATAATAGATGCACAGACATTCATAATAATATAATAATAAGATACTTGTACCAAAAATTACAAATTGCACTTCCCTTCCTCCCACATTGTACTCAAAACCTTCTGGATACTGGGAAGGCCCTCAGCTTATAAATTACTTATTTTTTGCAGTGGCCTCAGCATATTTCTTCCACTCACAGTATCCCTTCTTTTCCTTCTCACTTCTCCCTTACCATTTCTTCTTAACCATTTCCTTTGGTGAACAGATATCCTGTCACTTCTTGGTATTCATTGTTCCCTATGAAGTATCATTTAATTCTCTTTCATACTTATCAAATCCCCACCTTATGTGTCAAACTAAATTCCTAAAAATAACAAGTAGACGAGACATAGTGAGTGGTGGGCATCTAAGGACTCTCACGACACCAATCCTTGGCTCTCTCTCTCTCTCCTTTTTCTTCATCCCGTCTCCACTCAACTTCCATGTATGAAAGCAAAGCTTAGAATAAAACTCCCAAGGCTCAAACCCTGTAAATTGCCATGACACACTTTTCCACCTAAATAGGCAAAACATATTTAGGTGGGCCTTATCCTCTTTTCTCAAACCAATTATTACCTTTCAAATTATATGTCATAATATGTCCATGTTGCAGAATGACTAATGGACAGTGATGTGAGGGTACTGTTAAAGTTCTTTGTTGGATAGCTGAGATATTGGATTTTGGAAATCAAACAGACACTATATCACGTGGTGCTATTAGTCTAAATGGGTGCCTGATTAAAATGCTATAATCGTCATAATTTCATAATTGACCTCATTAATTTCATAATTTACACCATTACCTTAAGTCTCCTGTCTTAAACTGTAGCAACAAAGGCTTCTAAGTGAGTAACCACTTCTTCATGGTCAATCAATTTTTCTTCAGCACCATCACTCCCTACTACAACACTTTTTCCAACAAACTTTTTTGAAATTCATTTGGGGCTAGAACGAGGTTTCCAACAAAATGGGAAAATATGGTTTCATCTCATGTTTTGTTCATGTGTGACCTTCTTGGAGAAGGTAGAGAGCTTCTCTCTATTGAGAGCTTCTCTCTTCTCTCTAATATTTTCCACCAATTGATATGATAGATTTCAAAATGACCAAGTATTCAATGAAGTTACAATCATTTTCAATACTTACCATATACCCTTGAAATTTGAAAAAATGTGGCTTGAAAGTTCTGTTGCACCAAACTAACTCTTAGTACATTTCAAAATTCAATGGTACTTCTAATTCATACTTCCATCATTATTCACCGAGGGAATATTGACAGTGAATATTTTGCATTAATTAAAATCTATAAATGAATACCTATGGGTATGGCATTACATCTAGTCTATAGCAACTCTCAAGAAAACATGAGTTCAACCAACAATTTTTTCATGCCAGCAATTTGAGAATCAAATATGGGAAAAAATATTGTAAATGATGAAAGCTTTAGAAATTTGTATGCTGCTACTAGAAATATAAAAAGGTATAAGTGTATGGGAGGAGAGAAAAATCGGTAGCTGATGAAAACCTTCATACATGTATAGGTAGGAAGAAAAATAAGTCAAAGGAAATATTATTTTGATCCACAATCAATACAATTGGAGGCTTATTTTTCCTTGGTAGTCATATCAAATTTGTGTTTAGGCTATCGTTTGATTGGATTAATATTATAAAATGAAAAACCATCACAGCTAAGAAATAACTTTTATTACCAATGTAATTCGAAAATATACATTTTATGATTTATCAGCTAGTTCTATGAAAGGATTCCCAAGCAAAGCAACAAAGAAATACCATGTAAAAAGTTTTGATTGATCTTTATGCTGAGTACGTAAACAAAAACATTCCCATTCAATTGAAGATTCTTTTACTAGTTGCATAAGTGATGTTTGGAAAACAGGAGGTCACCTTATTTAGTTCAAATGTTGAACATGTAAACAATTTTAATTCCCAGCCCTATATACTTAACAACATTATTGAAAATGTAAAACAAATACTTGATGAGCTTACCTATTCTGCATTTGCTGAAGAAAACTCCAATGAATGATGGATCATTCTTATTTGGCCATTCCTTGATTGGGAATACAAGTGGATAGGTGTAGTGTTCAGGGGGATCACTGAATTCCAGGTATCCATTTAGGTTCACCTAAAAAAATTGAATTTATGTTTATGAAAACCAAAATATAAATTCCAGGGTTAAAAGTTAACTATGTATGATTTTATGATGAAAAAATTGTCCCTACCTCCCACAAATCCTTTATATTTAATATGTACACATAGTTATGGTCAATACCATTATGTATTAAGAATATCCACAAACATGCTTCTAAATTTTAAATATGGAAATTGAATAACTGAATACTTTTTCATTAGTGCTCTCTTCCATACAAGTTAAAATGAAAATAGGCGGCTCATGATATCATAAAAGTTTTATAATTGTAAGAATTTAAACAAGAAATTTTAGTATTTAAAATTGTAATTAACATCAATATTTTTTAATAATATTTGCTATATATATATATATATATATATATATATATATATATATATATATATATATATATATATATATATATAATTATAATCAGCATGCAAATAAATGTTGTTACTATGTTAATGACATATTTAAAAATGTTGTTGAATGAATCTGCACTTCTGTGAGGAGTTGGGAGTAATTTATCTCAAAAGTAAAATAAATTATGTATGACAAAAATCATAATGAAATATATTAATAATATTTTCGATATACCTTAGTCCTTCTGGAAAAACCTCTCTCCTCAAACCTTATTTCAATTTCTGATAGACCAGTATCCCTGTTGAATCAGTTGCGGAAAACAAGGTCCACTACAACAGCCACATATGACAAGGTGAACCAAATCTTTTTAGGATTGGATGATAGAACTGAAACTTATGAATTATTTTTTGATTTCACTACAGATTTTGACTGCATCAATCATCAGCTACTCTTGTATACACTGAAACGCATAAGAGGCACATCCTACAAATGAATTGGATCATATCTAAGTGAACGGCATCCGCATGTGGAGCTCTCAAGAAATGGCTCCAAATTTGTTTCTCCTGGTAGAGAAGTAACACTGTGTGTTGTTCCCTAGGATTCTGCATTTGGCCCTAATTTATTTTTAATTTATATTAATGATCTACCTGATAGGTTTAAGTCCATTAAGGGAATAAACCCGTTACTGTATGCTGACAATGCAAATATTATTGTGTCAGCCTCCTCAGTGGACAGTTTGACAGAAAGAGCAGCTGTAGTTGCTCAGATTTTCAATGAATGGTGTCTTCTTTACTTCCTAAAACCTAATTTAAACAGGCCCAGCCTGATTTATTTTACTAAGAAAAACAAAGTTTCCACGGCAATCTCAGTAGATGCAGCTGGCTCAGTAGATGATGCTGGTGCAGCATTCCCCAAATTTCCAGTATCCAATTCCTGGGAGTTATTCTGCATAGAAACATGTCTTGGGAGGAACACATTTTCAAATTACGTAGAAAGTTAAGTTCTCTTTGCTTCCCCATTAGAAATATTAGATATTCTGTAAATTTAGAGGTCCTTCCTTCATTTACAATGGTGAATTTTATTATCATGTTACTTTTAGTATCCTCTTCTGGTGTGCCTATCCCCGTGAGGGCATAATCTTCAAAATCCAAAAGAGGATTATACGTATTATGAGCAATGCTCCTTGCGATGCACCATGTAAAACTCTCTTCAGAAGACTTGGTTTATTACCAGTACCTTGCACATATACATTTTATGTCATCTTGCATGTAAAGGGTAATATTTCTCAGTACAAGGTCAACCACAATTACCATAGCCACTATACAGGGACCTGCACCAGCCATTTATCAGAACACCCAATACTGCTCATGGGCCCAAAGCAATGGGCTCAAGGTTATTCAATAAACTTTCCCATGAAATCAAATATGAAAAAAAGTACCCATTTTCAAGGAAAAGCTGTTCAACCTATCAAAAAATAATATGTTCTATTCTGCAAATGAATACCTGGAATTGTCGCTACCCATCAATTCCGGCTTAACCGAATAAAATATGCAATTATACTAGTGTATTGGTGTGTGTGTGTGTGTGTGGTGTGTGTATATATATATAGTATTTTCTCTAAAATTGTGAAGTTTAAATCTGACGTGTCCTATATTTGTGTATGGATGAATACAGGTATACAAAAAATTTCTGCACATATTAATACATTATTATTATTATTATTATTATTAATATGCCTCATTATCTGCTACAGATGGCAGACCAATGTTCAAGACCTTCCAAGCCAAAATCAAGGATTACAACTCAGTCATCAAGCCCAAAGCTACATATGGACCAGAATTCTTAATGATGAAGAAGAAAGGATATCTATGAGAACTGGAGACAAAAGAAAAGGAAATTCTGGGGAAAATCTTAGGGCCATTGAAAGAAACAAAAAACATTTGGATTGAGAGAGAAAAAATAGTATTTATATAGAACTACCAAGAAAATCACAGATACAATGAGAAAAGAGAGATTAATTCCATGCACACCTAAAGTAATTAAATGAAAATATATTAACCAAAGAAATTTTACCTATTTTAAAGAATTAAAAAAATGTAACACGATGAATGGAAGAGACCAAAAAGGATTGGAATAACAGAGGAAGTAATCAACAACAGGGAGAAATGTAGAGAACTGATACATGTAGCACAAGATTTACTGTAGACAAACCAGAACAAAGAGGTTGCGGACTGAAGAACAGAGACGAAAAGTAGGGGAGAATATGAGATATTTCTGAGGAGATAAAAAGAAGGAAAGTCTTCAGTTGATTGTGGTCCATAGTTGGCCAAATTTCATTTCAATAAATAAACATATATATTTACATTATATACTGAAATTTGAGGTCTAAATTTGGGCAATTTCCCATGGTTCAAACTTGCATTTGGATATAGATCGAGAGGATTTTCCACATGAAGATTAACTTACCCGTGTGTAGTTGAAACTGAAACCAAAGAAAGGTAGCTTGAAGGTAAAATTCTTATTGCCTTGAGGAGAAGAGCTATGAATGGTAGTCTGATAATCTCCATGGTTATTGTCACCTCCTTGGTCGAAATACCAATACATTAGCTCATTCTGAATCTCCTTCAACCTTTTCTCTGTGATCACATACCCCTCATCACGAGGAGCTATATGTCCTGGAGGAGCTACTCGGCTATGTAGATAATCTAAACATGAAGACAGAAAACATGGGGATTCTGTATCACTTGATACTTTATTATTATTAATAATAATTAATATTATTGATAATTAATGATGACTGATTTTTAAACCAGAATTACTTCAATATTATCAAGACATGAAAAACTATGGGGATAACCAAACATTGAATATCACATTCATTCTTCAAACTTTTCAATTGCATCCTGACATGAATTTCATAATTTCAGGCATGATATGGTAGAGTTGGAGTATGTTAATGACAAAATAGTAATTACACTTTTTCACTAGTTAAATTTTTTGTAATGAGCTTAAAGATATGCTTTCTTGGTGGAATTGCACTACCTACAAGTATAACTTAAATAAGTTTCAGAGTGACTTTTCACTAAGCCGTCAACAGATGTCATAAAATGACTCTTTGAATAACATTAAGCTTTCATAATAGAGCTAAATAGTCTCTATTTTTTAAAATTAGATTCTTTTCTAAATCCTAAAATTTTGTTAGCTCGTCCGCATATTTCCCTTATGTTTCACCCGAGAGAGGTCATCAGTGAGGGTAACACCTAAGTATCTAATCAAATCTTCAGTTTCTGGTTTGTTATACCTGTGCTCCAGTATTCCGTTCACTTTCTCTTTTGGTTATGATGATGATAATGTAAAAAATCATCGAATTAATACCACAAATTTTACATGACTTAACAGCGTGAAGGCTTCAGCTGTGACGAGAAAACCATTGCGGACCCCTGTGCTACTGTCCAGGGTTACATCTTTGGAGCGTGAGTGGTTGCTGGAATTCGAGGGGCAATGGCAACTGACGCATGACCATTCTGAAGACAAATCCGAAAACATTGAAATGTGAAAAACTGAAGAATTGAGGGAAAGTTCCTTAGGCTACTTCTAAAGGAACTCAACATGGCAAGATCCGCCCCGTGTGAAAATACGTGTACTGTAAAACACTGAACAATGTGTCAATCAGTCAAATTGGCCATCATGCAATCTTTCCTGGCAACCTTTCGTGAAGATTTTCTTCTTCCTCTTTAGTTCCCGCATACTATTTGATAGTTAACGCCTGCAAAGGGCTCTAAGTATTAAACATAGTCCTGTGCGAGTGGAAGTTATCCATCATTCTGTCAGCGGTGGCATTGTATCACATCAGATTTCTCACTAGGTAAGAAAAATGCAATTTGTGTAATGTTTAATTGGAATTGCTTTTAATGGGGGCCTCATTGGCAATCAATGAAAATAACGCTTTAATTGTGTGATAGTAGAAATATTTATTTTCGGTTACCAACTTATTTTAACCCTAGAGACTCTACGGGTCGAATGGAAACTTTGTCGAGTCCAGTGCGGTACGGTGGCTATCGTACTGGCTTTCCACCTAGAGGTCCCGAGTTCAAATCCCGGCGGTGTTGAATATTTTTCAGTGATTCATTTCAAAGATTCCTGCTTGAGTTGCTTTGGGGAGGGCATTTTGAGTGAGTACGCCGTCCGTCGGTTGCGACGTTAAGCTGCGGACCCCTTGGCGACTTTCGTAAAGAGCAGGCAGGCAGGCCGGTCTCTCTCCACCCTTCATCCTTTTCCATCCATCCCTAAAGGCGCAAATGGCCTTAGCTTTTGGTCGCCTCCCCTAAATACTACTACTACGAAAGTGTCTTTTGGTCATCTGCTTCATCAGTTGCTGTTATCAGTGAGTCAAGCGCCGCTATCGTGCACAGGTGTTATCGTTGAATGTGAGTCATCCTAATCGTGGTTTCAACGATGATAAAACGTCGCCGTCAACACTTCAAGGAATAATCTCACTTTTGGTTAGGAAAAAATTCTTCAGTCGACGAAATACTGATTTTCATTCGCAAATTTGTGAATTGACACTGAACGCATGTATTGTTGCCCGCGGATAAAATTGCACTTTGATCTCACGAAAAACAGCTTGAGAGGAAATAAATATCGCATGAAAACAGGAGGCCTTACTTTCCCTGCAACTGAGACGGTTTTTCTGTTCCAATCCAGTTCCATCGACTCATTATTAAGATGACCTTTTGAAATAGTAAATGAAAAATACAACAGATTTTGCTATTATTTGGAGCTGAGGGTGCAAAGAGGCTCGGCGGAACTAGAATTGAGATGAAAACCGGTTTTCATTTACCATCAGGCGAAAAATCTTACGGAGGACTACTATTAAATGCTTAAAACAAACAGATTTTCTGCATGAGCTGTTGATAGAACCTTTGCTTTCGTTAGGGAGCCACTCCCTTACCCTTGAACTCCTTGACCTTCGCAGCAGGTACTTTCTCAGTAGGGGATGGTTTGACCTCATCCGCCACCACCGCCTGGATCAGCATGGCAAGCAGAAGGCAAACTACGCCGACGCCGTTCCACCGCAACATTGTTCACTTTGACAGAGCACACTACCGAATCAATGAAAGACAGGCAACCTTTCAACGATCCACGTTGTCATCAACTGCGATATCTCTCTTATATACGCTCTGGGGAAGTTGAAAAGGCGGGGAAATGGAAGGTGTGTCCACAGAGTCACCGCAGCGAGGATGGGGGAAAGGAGAGATACGAAGTCTTCGTTGATAAAATTGACTTCGGGGGTCAGGAATGCTCCCTAAAATCTCCAGGTATTAGGTATTTTAGAGCGTTTTTAAACTACAGTCGCTCGCGGAAATTATTTGCACTCGAAATTTACCATCGGAAATCATTCCTGATTGCTTAGTATCTAATTTCAGTGCCGCTTTAATCGACTTCCCGAGCAGTCCCATACGATCCTACCGTAATCTCCCAGGGGATCGAGATGGTGCGGGGGCTAACGTACTGGCTTCCCACCCTGAGGGCGCGGGTTCAAATCCCGGCGGTGTTGAATATTTTTCAGAGGTATCTCGATCCCTACTTGAGGGGCTTTGTGGAGGGCACTTTGAGTGAGTACGCCGTCCGTCGGATGGGACGTTAAGCCGCGGACCCCTTGGCGCCTTTCGTAAAGAGTAGGCTAATGCCGACGCCGGGTTTCTCTCCACCCTTCATCCTTTCCTGTCCTTACCCTATGGCGCAAATGACCTTAGCTGTCGGTCGCCTCCCCTCAAAACTACTACTACCCGTAATCTCATGGGTACTCGAAGTGTTTCCAAGTAATACGGCAAAGGGGAACCGAGATTGGTTATAATTTTTAGTTACACAAGATTAATGATTGATCGGAAGGTCAACTCAAAGTTCCAGGTTATATTTACACCTTTGAGCTTTTGATACCTGAAAATTGCTTTTCTTTTTGCGAAATGACGAATTTAAATTTTGCATGGTTCCTGTGCAATGATCGACGAAAGAAAGATATGTCCGGAAACGAACCGTGTAATAGGATATACTTTACACTCTCATACTTCATTTCGTGGGATTATTTGATGTCCATATTGAAAGAGTTTGTAATTTTCCACAGATCTTTTTTGATTCAGAGGGTTAACTTCTTAGACCTGACAATAACCATAAAAGAAAATAGACATGAATTCTTTGTTTTCAGGAAACCCACATATACGGATTATATAATTCCCAATAATTTCGCCCACCATTTTTCACACAAATATGCAGCCCTTCACTCGATGATACAGCGGCTCCTGCATACCCCCATTTCCCCTACGAACTTCAATAAGGAACTCAGAACAATTTCAAATATAGCCACCAGCAATGGATACAACCTAAACCTGGTCGGAAAAATAATGCAAAAAAAAGCGGAAAACAATGGCCTTTAGTCAAATTTCCCCCTCTCAGCCCTCCACTTCTTTCGACTTCAAGTGGTGTTCGATCCCTTTCCTAGGAGATATCTCCTATAAAATCTCAAAGCGCCTTCTAACTACACTCCAATAAATATATAAATATATAAAAAAAAATAAATCAGGCATCTACAACCTTAAATGCGATAATTGCGACACTTATTATGTCGGTCAAACTGGGAAGAATTTCAAAACACGTGGCCAATAACACGCCAGGGGTCACAAAAAGGAACACCGCAATTCCCTCTTTGCAAAAAACCTCTTAGATTGTAATCATAATTGCAATTTTATCCCAGAAATACTATATGTTCTCCCTAAAGGATTGAAAATGGACGATCTAGAGCTAATCGAGATTCGAAGGCACTTGGCAGATCCCAATATTACACTTTGTAATGAGCAATTATACGCCCATCCCTTCCCTCTACTTTACGAAAAATTGACCTCGAGGCTAAACAAACCCAACGGTTCAACGTACTCAGTCGCATCTACGCCATGACCAGACCGTACGGCACGACATAACCCAAACAACACCGTTCTTCCGTTTTGTTTTCTCTTTCCTCGACCACCGACTTTCACTTCCGAAAAATTACCCGACCCTACACAGCCACCCCTCTCCCCGAGGGTAAACAAATCCAACGGTTCTAAGCAGCCGTTCGCTCCTAGCCCCCCCCCCCCACCAATAAACCTGGACCAGACCCAATGCTTAGTCATTACCAAGGCGCCACCACCGCTTATTCCTTTAACCGAAAAAGCCATGACCACCGTCCCAGAAAACCCGCCCTCCCCGAACCAACTTCCCCCCTCCCTCCTCTGTACGATGGGTATATATTTTAACAGCTGTGTGTCACTTGTACCTGATGATTCCGCAAGTCGGTGAAACGCGTTGCACTGTGAAATTAAGTCTGTGGAAAATTACGAACTCCTGTAATATGGTTTCATAGAAGTTTCTACTTTGGAAAATTCAGAAATAATACTTGAAAAAAAAAAAAAGAAAACGGTGATAGACAAAACTGAATGCGTATAGGTGTTTTTTACATTCCATTCTACTCTAGGCACATTACTTAAACGTGTCGACAATATTAATCGTAGTATTGTGAAGGATGATATTTTTGAGGATTCAATTTATGTTAATATCAATATTTCCAATGGACTCAGGTTTATTTTGATATTCCCTGTGAGACACCATGATGTTGTCTTCTTTTGTTGAATACCCTGGAGTAAAAAGACTTTCCTCTCGGTTGCATCAAGAGAAAAGTTGAATTACACATAAAAGAGTTCGTATGGGAACATGAGCTGTTAAAACTATATTAGAGGCTGGAAAGAAGACACATTATAAGTTTATATTGAATGCATATAAATTAAATGCGGCAAGAGTAGGTACATCATGACAAATGACATGTGATGTGACGAGTACGAAAATACGTACATGTCAACCTGATACTATTCAGGATAGGGATTTTATCAAAAGGTCTAATCAGGATGCAAGTACTTATAGCATGTATGCCTCATCAACGCACTAGAAAGGATGTATGAAGAAGGAAATTTAAAAGGGATGTATGATAAGGATGAAAAGGTATATGAAGGAGGTTAGGATTGCTGAAGGATAATTCATGGGTCACTGAAATGCCGTTATCGAAGAGGGAGGAGGAATGGAAGAGTGGTTGGAATATCTGGATTAGGTGAAATAAATGAAAGGGGAAGAGGCTGGTCAAATTTAAAGGGAAAGAAATGTTCAAAACAAAAATCTGGTTTAAAAATCACAAAAGAAGGAGATACATATGGTCACCGGGATATCATACTTACAAAATATACCATATTTTGCTTGAGGACAGTTATAGAAATTCTGTGAAGAAAGCAAATGTATTATTGTCAGCACTGGTATGCAGTAGCACTTGCTGGTGATTCCGTACTACTCCTGAATATTTTCCAAGGGATTTGCCGTCCTGAACTGCGTTACGACATCATCATTAGTCAAGAAGCTAATGAGCATTAAACCAAGAGAAATCGATTGTGGAATATAGTTCTGGCTCTTTTACACCGCATTACTACAGTTTTGTAATAGGATTCATTTCTGCATTATAGTTAGCGATAGCTATGGACGTGCAGTAAAAAACAAGCAAGTTATTTCTGATCAGAACCGATAGCACCACTTTCAGATGTTGATACTCTTTTCCCAATCATCATGCGACTTTATCTTATCCACCCACGTAACTTAAAGCTTCGGCGGATTTCTTAATTGCAACAGGTCAGTATGACGGCGTCATCGACTCACACAGAGCTCAATGTTCCTTTTGGATAGCAAATGAGGTGATTATCAGTCATACAGAGTAAAAATAAATTTGAAGATTGTTCACGATTGAGGTATAGGTGTAGGCTACTTCAAGTAAGGACTACAGAGCGATAAGTTTGACATCCCACGCAGCTAAAGTTGTTCTCAGGACCATCAACAAGAGGATGGAGAGTAGGGCAAATGATTACTTAGGGGATGATCAGTTTGGGTCCTGGAAAGGGGGAGTCACGCGTGATACCATTGCAGTAATGAGAGTAATCATTACTAGTAATTGCAGTAATGGAGGGGAATATAGAATACAATCAGGACGTATTTGCCTGTTTCGTAAATTTCGAAAAGGCGCTTGATAGAGTGAATTGGGAAAAACTAATGAGTATTCTGCAGAAAATAGGAATAGATTGGAGGGAAGGGAGGCTAATCCGCAACCTGTACATGTCTCAGACTGCTCAGGCGCGAGTGGGGAACGGGGAGTCCGGATGGACAGGGTTAGGAAGAGGAGTAAGGCAGGGTTGCCCATTATCACCGGTTCTGTTCAATGTATATGTGGAGGACTTGATTAAATAGGCATGGGAGGAACAGGATATAGGAATGAAAATCGATGGGGCATTCGTAAAATCAGTTAGGTTTTTGTGGATGACCGAGCCTTAGTTTGTCAGTCGTCCAAGGAATTGCAATCTCTGTATTTTTAGCATTAGTATATTTAGTACCCTGCAAGTAACTGCTAAGGTGTGTGGCAGGGGGTGAATACACATTAGACTAACTTTAACCCGAATATTTTTACCCCTACTCGGACAGTGTTACTCTGATCCCTTATTGTTCGTGAAAAAAATGACAATTTATATCTTTCTGCACAGAAGCACAATCTATCTGTGCTTTAAACTCTGCTGAGCGCATTGAACACTCAGTACGATAGGTATGGGATGAGAATAAATGTAAATAAAACAAAGTTTATGCGATTTTTAGGAAGAGGAAGGATAAGCCGAATAGGAAGGCAAAAACTAGTAGAAATAGTTTACCTATCTGGGAAGTGTCATGTACCAAAATGGTCGAAGTAGTTGGGACATAAGGATAAGAATTGCGTTCGGCAAAGAAATTTTCTCAAGGAGGAGGTTGATTACAGGGACTTTAAGTAAGAATATTAATAAAAGGCTCGTCAAAATCTTGATATGAAGCGTAGTTGTGTATGGTGCGGAAACATTAAAGCAGGATGATAGGTGTAGCTTGGAGGCTTTAGAAATGTGTGGAGAAGGATGGAGAAGGTGAAGTGGACTGAATGGAAAACAAATGAAGACGTAGTAGGTATGGTTGGGGGAGAAGAGGGGATTGTTGGGATAAATCCAAAGGATGCAGGAAAAATGAATGCAGAGTATTCTAATCGACAGTGGGATGTTGTAGACTGGTAGCGGGGAGAATGTTAGGCCAGCGGGGATGGGCCAGGCATAGGATAAACTGCACTCCAATCAATTGTTGACAAACTTGAAGAACTAATCACGAAATAGAAGTCACTCCTAAAATTTATATGTGTTAATACATTAATAAAGCATATTATCGGAAGTATAGTTCTAAAACATTTTAGCGTGAGCACAATATTTCATCAGTGCGCAATATTGGGTTTGATTCTAACCCCCATTCCTTAGACCGCTCCAATACCTAGTATAAATCTATTTATTTATTAATTTTAGTACCCCGCAAGCCCCGTAAGGTGTGTGGAAAGGGTGAATACCCATCAGACTAATTTTGACCCGAATATGATCCTACCGCGGTCAGACAATATTATTCTGATCTCTTATCGTTCGGCGAAATAATGACATCTTTAATCTGTCTGTTCTACAATTAATATCTCTAAATTTACTAACATGATCTCTTCTACCGTAATACAATGGAGGTAATAATACATTTTCAACATCACTGCTAAAGAGACGTCCTTCCAATTTATGCAAGAGATTTAATCTGTAATTTAACCTTCGCTCCACGAGTGATTGCCAGCCTGGCTGCTCTAATATTTTGGATATGCTGCTAATCGCTTGAGAACAGCCCGCAATCTTCCAGTGTCATAGTTCTCCGTAAACCACTGTCTTATACAAAAAATTTAAGGCTCCTGCAAACGTGATAACTTAGGTCGTCAATGTATATATTTGTGTCAAAAGTACTTAGCCTCATGTAATCACCCCCTGCCACACACCCTAGCTGTGGCCTGCAGGATTTCATGTATAGTACACACACACATATACATATATAATATTGTATCTAAGCGTGATAACATTGTATCTAAGCGATGTAACAAAAAAAGCATCTTTAAGAAAAAGTTCTCTTCTTCCTAAAACGCAATATAGAGGAAATCAAAATATCTAGTCCCAAAATGAGCCGCATGAAATGAAATTAAGTTTGTCCTCAGCGTATTCCAGTAGTTGAAAATCAAGTCCCCGCGGAACTGCACTTTTTCTCTTTATTGAACGAGAGGAGCCGGGGCACAGACGAACAATTGGCTGCGTTAGCAAGGGTGCAGCTTCTGTACGATAAATATATGTGAAATATAAACACCTATGCAGTGGTTCAACCAGGCATAAGAACATATTTCATAGATTTCCTTTGGGTCTAATACTAAGTAGCAAGTGAAGGCCAATGCCAGGATACTCGCGAAGAGATTTCGTCAAACGAAGAATTTCATGCCGCCTTGTCCTCTGTGCAATGGGAAGGAGACATTGATAATTTAGATCGACACGTCAACAAAGCAGACTCGAGTGATAAATAGATGAGTGGAGATGGTGATAAATTACTCAGTTTTTAATTGCGAACGTCAGCTCAGGTGCGTATAAAGTAAGATGAAGAGCTAAAAAAACAAATATAAAGTGAGAATAAAGCTTATTTCTACATTGTCGTTTGAAGAACTATTACACCTAACTCTTTCGTAGATTTTTTCATTTAATCTTCTCATCGCGCATAATCCTCAGCAATATATACAAGCATTAATTCATTACGCATCATTCCGTATCAATTCCAAAATATTTTTCTTGAATTGTGTTGGAATGACCTTTAACTTGACAACTGACAATGCTGAGGACCTGGTGAAACCATGAAGAATAATGTACATTAGTAAAAATAAAAGAAAATAAATAAAAACGAGGGCCGATTAACAAAAAAGTTCAAAAGATTATTTACATTTCCAGAATCAATTACGGTGCAGAGCTCAATACGATGAAAATGATTACCAGAGTTTTAAATCAAAAGAAACTGCGGGAAATGCCGCCACAGTAACTTTAATATTTTACTAGAGCTATAATTAGAAATAGTAAACCACGATATGAAAGTCATTTGAATTTCAGCAAGTAAGTTGGATTACTGAGGTAATGCCCGTAAGGTACATGGCAATCACTCCATCCAGCTCCTAGTCATTCATTCTGCAAAAAAGTATGCGGGGCATCTATGTACTAAGGAGCTTTTCAATTTATAACTGACGAGTGACATGAAATTTTGCTATCAAGCTACGTTTATCGTGGCCTTAGGCTCGAGAAGTAGATAAGTGTTCACGAGAGAAATGAGACTGTAACGTAGGTAAGCCATTTTACTCAATACCCACACTTTAAAAATTCCGTAAATAGATGGCCAGATAATCTTGACAATGGCTTCACACTCGGAACTGTTCCACAAATAAATATTTTTCTCATTAAATGCGCCTATGAAGTATATTAATTACTATTTACACAACCATGTCGGAGAAAATTGTTGAGGATTGTTTATCTTAAGATAGACCAATGACGCCAAATGAAATCACGTGTTATTGCTGTTGGAAGGCCTGCCTTCATAAATGCAACTGCAGATAAACTAGAATGATAGCGGAGTTCAGTGGCATTCAAAAGTACGCACTTTAGAATCCGTCGTCGATGCAATAAAATCCCTACCCCTCATCAGCACTCATCTTTGCAAGTCGAAAAATGTCCTGCGGTATCAATGGAATTCCCCGAAAGAGGCGGAGATGTTGATTCGTTGCTAATGAGAATTCCGGGATCGTTTAAGTCCCTGGAATATAAATAGATCGAACAATTAACTTCTCTATTCACATTTCGGCAGTTAAAAATAAACCCATGTCCCTCTTAGGCCTTATATACCGCTAAATCAGAGAGAATTGTTGTCATATTTTTCAACAATTGTTCTGTCACGCATCACTAATGGCTCCACCGCGTTTGGTCGATACCAATTACGTTTAATCGCTAAAATCTCACTAGAGTCATTTATTTATTAAGGAATCTTTTGAAACATTTGAGTCACATACTTCCAAAATGCGTCCATCTATGTCAGTTTATCTATTCTCACCATTGTAATCTCCCCAATCAAAGACTGAAAAATAGTCAAAATATTTTATATACCACTCCTGACTCCATCAATGGCTGTCTTGAACTCCTTTCTGTCATAAATTTCAGATTGCCATCACTACCCACCCATACATACCACACTACACATACTACATATCACTACACCCGTGGCATTTCTCCGTGTGCCCGCTCCCAGGTAAGCCTTCGCCAAACGTTCGCTTCTCTTCCGCCTCACCTCTTCACCCCTGAATTCACTTTCAGATAGCACTAATCCATTTTCACTGTGCTCAAACAACCCACTAGCCTCGTCCCATTTACTCATCGAAAAACTCATTGCATCAACTTCTCACTTCACCAACAACGGGCGATAATATTCTTGATTTGTTAGCAACGAATATTCCCGAAAAAGGCTTAACTATAGAAACTATAAATGGAATTAGTGACTAAAGGACAGTAAATGCTAAATTTTCGCTGTATGGGGTCCGAAATAAGAAGCATAAAAGGAAAATTTACTTGTTTTAAGAAGGGGACTATAATGGTCTAAAGTGCGTGCTACAGAATCAATTTGCTAGTTTTAAGAATATAGTAATTACCGAAATACTGGGGATACGTGGAATCACTTCCTTGAGATTACGCGCTCAGCAGTCAACAAGTTCATTCCCAGTTAATTTATAAAAGATAGCAAAGAACCTAGATGGTACAATGCGGATACTAGATAGGCATTACGACGTCAAAGGCCATGTCATGCCAAGATGAAAAATAGTAGGGATATCAAAAACAATGAGATCGCTTATGGTTCTGAGGTGTCCAGGGCGAATGCCAAGAATGAATTTCGGAAAGCGTTAAGTTAATTCAAAAGGAAAAGGTTAGCGCAAAATTTGAAAGAGAATCCAAAAACATTTTGGTCTTACGTCAGAGAAGTACAGGGAAATAAGTCAATTGTTGAATCACTCAAAAATAATAAGGGCGAAAGAGTAACCAGCAGTTTGGAAAAGACTAACTTATTAAATTCCTTCTTTCAAAGCCTCTTCATAAATATCCCACCGAAAGCCTCCGATAGCTTACCAAATCGCGCCGGTCAACCGATGCCCAAAATTGAAATCTCATATAATGGAATAGAACGTTTGCGGAAAAATATTAAGCCTAATAAATCCTCCGGACGCGATGAAATACCCAATCGTATATTTAAGGACCTAGCTTAGGAAATTGCGCCGTATCTATAAATAATATTTAAGAAGTCGCTGGTAGATCTCTAGGTTCCCAGAGATTGGAAAACGGCTAACGTAACACAAATAATTGAAAACGGAGAAGAGGGGGCACCGAACACTTACAGACATATTTCTCTCACATCCATTTCGTGCAAGGTTATGGAACATATGGTTGCTAGTTCGATCGTGAGACAACTCGATAGTCAGAAGTTATAAATGAAAAATCAGGATGGGTTCCGAAAAGGTAGATTCTGCAAGATGAAACTTGCCCTTTTTGTTCATGATACTCTTATTCCGGGAGAGAGCAATGCTCCAGTGGACGCGATTTTTCTAGATTTTAAGGAAGCCTTCGACAAAGCACCTCATATTAAACTACTCGCAAAGCTAGAAGCATATGGCATGGATAAAAATATTCGAGTTTGGATTAAAGACTTCTTAAATGGTCGGGTTTAAAGAGAAGTGATAGATGGAAGCAGCTCAAATGCAGTAGAAGTTACTTCAGGTGCTCCCCAGGGAAGTGTCTTCGGACCTCTTTTATTCATACTTTACGTTAACGACATTGACTCCGCAGTCACTAGTCATCATCATTAGTATTTCAATCCTAGGATTGGTTTACTGCAGCTTCTACATTCAGCTTTATGCGAATGCAAGTATACATTTTCTTAAGAGAATAATGTGGTAGTCCCCGTCGCCTGCCACATCGCAATACTGCGGCCGATACTGTGTACTTCACTCTCGCCCCCAGCTGTTGTAGCTAATGCCGGGTCGACCCACTCGGTCTGCGCCACTTGTGCCTGATGGTGAAACTACTACCTTTCATCATGGGTTCAGAGATCTATTTTTCTCGTTGCCTCATTCCGAAAAACCATTAAATTTTTTTTCTGAACTGAAAAACGTTCATCGGTCCCGGGAATCGAAGTAGCGACCTCCAGAACCAGCTCTACAGGCAGACACTACCTTAGGTCTACTCCCGCCCCACAATTATGAGTAAGATACGTTTATTTGCCGATTATGCAGTGGTTTACCGTGATATACATGGTCCTGAGGACAGCAGCTTTGTCAGATGACCTTCATGCTATACGACGCTGGGGCGAAACTTGGCAATTAGAATTAAACTTAGAAAATAATTTATTAATAATTTTTTGGAAAAAGAGCAATTCCCTCCCGAACGCCTACTGCATTGGGAACACCGAAATGGACCGTGTAGACTCAACTAAATACCTAGGCGTTACCCTCACTCACGATCTCTCCTGAGTGAAACATGCGGGGAATATGTGGACAAGCTAACAAAAAATTAGGATTTATTAGAAGAGTACTAGGTTAATGTGATGAAAAGTTCAAAGAGAAATGTTATCTGTCGTTGGTTAGGCCAAATTTAGAATATGCTGCAAGTATATGGGATCCTCACGAAGTTGGATTAATTGTCGAATTGGATCGCGTGCAGCGTAGAGGAGCTAGATTTGTAAAACATAGTAGCGTATCCAAAATTTTGGAGCGGCTAGGCTGCGAATCATTCACGGGGTGAAGGTTAAATTACAGACTGAAGCTCTTGCATAAATTGGGAGTCTCTTTAGCAGTGATGTTGAAAATATATTATTTCCCCATCGCATCGTAGGGGTGATCATGTTGATGAAATTAGGTAGATTAAGTGAAGAACAGATTCATTTAAGATGCCATTTTTTCCACGAACGATAGGGGATCATAATAAGACCGCGGTAGGGTCATGTTCGGGTAAAATTATTCTGGTGTGTATTCGCCCTCTGCAACACACCCTAGCGGTGGCTTGCAGGGTATATAAATATAAAAAGCTCCCTCCCAGTCTACCCTTTCGCACTTTCCGATCCTGTACAACCCTTGTTGTTATTTTAATTCATGCGACTACTTTTTTCTGTTCCCTTCCTGTATGTTTCCGTTATTATTAATTATTTGGTATTCTACCGATTAAGGTAGGTTTCGGATGGACACAGGTCACACAACGGTACAACGACGATCCTCTTGCCTTTCCTAATAAAACACAACCTGATATTCAAACCTAAAATAAGCCCCTCTTCAATTCCGCATACTTTCTTCCCCCCTTTATGCCGTCCAATATGTCGAACCTATTCCTGCACCTTCCTCGTCTGCGTAACGTTCACCCCTCTATCACATTCTTCAATATGCCAATGCAGTGCCTAGTATTTCCTACCTACTTAACATTTCTTACAACAAATCCCGTTCCTCTTCACGATTCCTAGCACTTTCTCGTTTGTTTCCCTTTTTCCATACTCGTGTATCTTTTCCATCCTTCTCCACTCCCGCATTCCAAAGGTCTCCAATCTACGCCTACCATCTTTCTTCGAAGTCTATGGTCCCCTGCAGCACAAAACTATGCTCCTCATCAAATTTTTTGCTAAAATTTCCTTAAAATTCTTACTCAGCGTTCCTGTCGACAATTCCTTCCTCCTTGTGAAAGCTCCGTTACTTAACGCAATTCTTCTCTTTGTATCCCTACTACTTTGACCATTTTGGTCCAAAACATTTCCGAGAAACAAGTATGTGACCTGTGCCACCTGCTCTAGTTTTTTCAATCTTATTTTAACGTTTAACTTAGTCTTTCTCGCCCATTTTTTAATAAATTATCATTAAATTTTGTCCATTGTTGTGTAATTCGAGAGGGCTCCGCTTATATTTCACAAAACTTTTACAGCCCCCGCGGCAGCAGCCCGCTAACTGGTATTTGCGAATGCAGAGCAGTCATAACTGAAGCGACTCATTATTAAGATGAATTTTTGAAATAGTAAATGAAAAATACAACATATTTCGCTAGTATTTGGAGCTGAGGGTACAAGGAGGCTGGGCGGAAATAGAGTTGAGATGAAAACCGGTTTTCATTTGCCATCAGGCGAAAAATCTTACGGAGAACTACTACTAAATGCTTAAAACATGGGTTACTACCGGTGCTATGTGAAAATACCTAATATTATTGCCCTCGATCCCAGTTCCTAGTATTCTTGACGATTACATCTCACCGCCCGACGATGCTTCGAGATTGGAGCTGCGAAGGGTTGCTGTATTTTCGGGGTGACACTTTCGCATATTCGTCTTTCAGCGGGTTGTGGTTCTGAATTAGCACTCCTCCTATCTTTCTGCCAGCTCAAGCAGAGTCGTGAAAAGGCTAGGTGATCCCCTCCTCAGTTGCCGTGGGGGCGTCTGCTTATAGGAACAATACTTTCCTTCCCAACGTGCGGCACTGCGAATTTGCAACTCCGCGGTACGGTGCAGAGGGGTGCGGTAGTACTGAAAGCATTGGTCATATTGAGTAAGAGGTGAATGAGAGATTTGCATGCAATTTTGCCTGGATTTTCTCGGTCGCTGGTTACATACGTGGGCTCAGAATTATTGAGAAAATTGTTTTTGCCAAAAAATGCAGAATTGAATAGATTATTTAGCAAATTCAATAAAAATTTCCCTAATTGCTAACTCGGAATATCTTTTTGCTTTCGTTGATAAGAAATCTACGATCGGGATTCCGGAAAAATATTTTTGCGGAAAAAACATGCAAAAGTGATGAAATTATTCAGTGAATTCAATAAAAATGTAAATTTTTGTAACTAATCGCCGATTAGCATTTTATTCAGAAAGGTTTAGATTATCCATAGAATTTTATGGGGCTTATAAATAAAAAGATAGACTGAAATAAATTCACGAAAACATAACTATCGGACAAGACGCTTGAACAATTAAATCAATTTGTCGTGATATTCACGAAGTAATAAGGTTTTTTTGCATTTATTTGAGTATGATGCCCATATCGTTATACACACCAAGTACGAAAACTAAACTCTACACAATTCTATTACTTCTTTTAAGAATAACTAATTGTCTAAGGAAAATTTATGTTTTCTGCAAACACTGTTCACGCGATTAGCAAAAAAGTGGCTCGTCAATTTAAAAACATAAATATATTAATTTCTTCTACGTATCTTCCTGCTGCGAATGCATTTTGCAGAATCAAAACATCTTGTAATATCCAAGTTTGGCATGGATATCAGTGTACTACACTGCTACTTCCACGTCGGGCGCTTTCACAACGATTTATGCGAATAGGTTCACATTTATCTACCTCCTTGCAGTGTCCTCGTGCACTCTGATCCTTACTGGTGCCAACTTCCATCATAAAATTTTGTTTCGTAAGGAATTTAAATTTTCTTCCATGATGAATGCTTTCAGTATTGTTGTGCCACTGTGTTGCGCTACAGAAGGAACCGGCTTGGCCGAACCGATTGCATCTATTATGCATCTGTGAATCGAGATAATGACACAACCAGATTAATAAAAATTATAAAACGGATGGACGCACGTTTTCGCTCAATTTTGAATCCATCTGTGCTATTCACGAGTCACTAGCATAGGAGGAATCCTTGTAAACTCTTAGCGAGTGAGTGAGTGCAATTCACAACAGTTTAATACACCAGAGTGATTGCGAACGTGAACTGGATCTTTTTATTTTTTACTTTTAATTCAATTTGTTTTTCATCCATGTGTAAGTGCAACGGGTCCCTGGCATAGGATATATCCTTGCAAACCCTGAGTGTGGTTATGAATGCGATTCACGAAAGTGACTGTTATATCTTAACACACCCTTGTGATCGAGTGGTTTTAAGTTCGTTTCCTTATTTATTTAGTTTGCATGTGATTGAGTCACTGTTTCCAAAACACACTCTAGTGGCCTAGTGAGTGTTTCCTATCTCCCCCTTACTTGTAACTTCGTTTTTACCTACCCCTCTTAAACAAACCTAGTGCCAATCAAGTTTACGGTGGCTATTTCGTTTTCCAATACATTGATTTAGAAAATTTGTCAATCTCGCAGTCATGAAGAATAAAAGGTGTCAGTATGTGCCTTTGTATAATAATGCATTCAAGTTTAGAAGGCGTGGATTCAGGAGACGACTCATAAATGTCTCATGTGTACATATTTACACCGTTTACCGTTGTTTAACAGAAAATTTTTCATACATTTAAAGTGTATAACAACAGTGTACACTCGCAAATGTCATTCTCAGTTCAACAGACATCCGCTTGTTCCACCAACCTTTTCACCCTTAAACACAGGCTAATGAAACTCCCATTTAATTAGAAAGAGCAGACATACATATTATAAAATCAGCAGTTAACAAAAGAGTTTTGAAGTAAAACTGTACTAAACTTGTGAGAGGCAACATTTTTACCCGAATGTTTCCAAAAAGAAACCAAATTGAACAAGGTCCTTGCTCAACCTTCCATGTTGATTATTGCGCCAAAGTTGTTCCCGTATTTTCGCGTAAAGCCTAATAACTTTGAACATCTATCATATACGCCCTCATTAACGTGTAAAATACCAATTAACATGTGATAAAACGGTAGTTTTTGTAAAGTGATGAGAAATGAAGAAAATACTGTACCTAATTTGTAGTTGCTGCATGGTGGTTAACAAAATTTCCTCCTGCAAGTTATCATTCAATTGTTGATACGATAATGCAATATCAGTGTCATTAAATCTTTATCAAAGTACTAAAAATCAGTTGAATTAAAAAATATTTTCTTCTTTTATGGACCATTTAGTGGCACAATAACCGCAGTCGTCACATGTACTTTCAAATATCCTGCTAGATATGGCGGCTATATGGACAAAAGCCAAGCGAATTTCGTTACATAGATGTCACCAGCTTCGCTCTTTTTCCGTGAAGAACGTGTACTGAGGTAACGTTAGCAAGTAAGTGAATGTTTAAAATCCTTTGTCATCCATCACAAATTCTTGTTTTCTCTATATGTTTTGTTGTGTCTCAATAAGAATATGTGTATACCTTTTTCTTTTCACGATATTTGTTGATATTATGACTAATTATAGTTGTTGTATCCATTGTTATTAGTGGCATGGACTTCCACGTTGTGTTTACTTACATTTGGATTATTGCTTTTGAATTCTAGCATGACGAAGCCTAAAGGTGATAAAAAGGGCAAATCTGCCATAAATGAGGTTGTTACAAGAGAGTACACCATAAATCTTCATAAGAGGTTGCACGGCGTTGGCTTTAAGAAGCGGGCCCCTCGAGCCATTAAAGAAATAAGGAAGTTTGCCGTGAAGCAGATGGGCACCCCTGATGTTCGAGTAGATACTAGGCTGAATAAACAAGTTTGGTCTAAGGGTATCAGGTAAGATATTTGCCTAATAAGATACATTCTGTTCGTAAGATGGTTACTTTGAGTAACCAAAACTGATGTTCATGAAGAAGTCATTCGCTCGTTCTGGATGTTGATAATAAAATCAGGTTTTCCGATTTGCTAACTTCGTAAAGAACGGGTTTGGTTCAGATATTAATTTTATTATCATTTTTCATTTCATTTGCCCATAAATCCTTAGTATGATTGGCTTCAGTCTTTGTAGCAATACTAGCCTTTGAAACTCTGATAGTTTCACCCTCATCAAGGCATAAGGCGAACGTCAAAATCAATATTTCTTAGTAGCTTGGAGTTTTGGCAAATACTTAGGGTTTTGGTAGTTTTCCGTACAACCTCCCTACAGTCTTCATTTCATTTTCTTTATTTTTCCTGCAATTGAATCTGATGTTGAAAAGGAAAGGTACGATGAAAGAAAAGTTGCGTGGAGCCCAAATGAAAGTAATAATGAAACCTCTTTATTTGTTTCGTACCCCTAACCTCGTACATGTATTATCATTAACTGCTAGGTGACTGGCGAACGTAGGATTTTGGTTGATACAAGCACTGCTATTTGGCAAGTTCTTAAACAGCCGAATTAACAACGACACCACTTTTAGCTGCTCGTTCTCATTCCACCCAAAATACTTAATTTTTCCTCCCCGTACCACGGATAAATGTAATATCGTAGTGTTTAATGTTCCATGGCATACATTTACTCTAGCTCAAAAGGGTAATCGGGTCCTTAGTGACCCGTGTTGATTCATTCCCCTCTATCCCAAACGCTCAGGATCTGTTAAATATCGACGAAGAGTAGCTGTATCGTAAATGGCTATCCATTTGGATGTGTGAATTGTATCTTAAAAATTGCATTGGAATTTTTCCCGTTTCCAGGTACATTGCATCAGTTGTAAATTACGTTGGTAAATCGAATCTGTGGGTTATGATCTTATATAATTAAAACATTTTTCACAAATTAGTTAAATGTTATACAGGTTCAAGATATTGGAATCAAAATTTATCTGAAGTCAATAGCTTATTCTTTGTGCAGTAAAACATTCCTTGGTTCAGCAACTGTTAAGAGTTAACATTTCGAGGTACAACTAAGCCTGTATATATTGAAAACTATGTAATCTGATTGCTTGAGGGTGATATTTCCTTCTCTTTCCATAGGAACGTACCTTTCCGAATGCGTGTCAGACTCTCAAGGAGGAGGAATGATGATGAAGATTCTCCCAACAAACTGTACACACTGGTCACCTTTGTTCCAGTTGCATCTTTTAAGGGTCTTCAGACTGAAAATGTAGATGCTAGCCAAGATTAATAATTGTATGTATTCCAAGAAATAAATAAAAATATTGAATATTCATGTCTCATTTGGCCAACCTTCTTTTTCAACTCATGATGATCTACACATCTGGTATATTTCTTACACATAATAAAGTGCCGTATTGGATGTCTTTCATGGCACTGTGCGGTAGCTATGTACCCAGCAATGTCTTGGAAGTGTAGCCTTGGAGATATGATTACCCACTGTAAAGTGTCAACAGTGGCACAACTGTAGTGGCTATTGACAGCAAATGGACGAGTTGATTTTTGTCCAGGAGGGTCGCTATTGTGGGGATATGACAGTCAACCTGATGGCAATTAATTCGTTTAACCCTTTAAATTCTTACAATTTTTTGTAACTAGGTAATCAAAATGACCAACATAACATTTAAATTCCATCATTCTCATTGACCAAGTAGTGATTTATAGAAGGAAACTATTTAAATTATTATAACCCAAGATTATATTACATTATATGCTGAACATGCATTATTGAATTGAAGATATACATTGAAATACGTTTTATTGTTCGAAGGTAAACTTGCACCTTAAAGGAAATTGGAGATGTGGATTAGCATAAACTGTGAAGTTACAGAGTTAAGAAAATTAGCATGGTAATATGAAGTCTCATTTTGAGCAATATTAGGAGACTAAATTAAAACATTTATCTTAAGCGCTGTTCATAAATATCCTAATTGTTATTAAACTCGGGAATTCATCAGTGGTGAGAATATCTTGAGAGCGACTAATGCTATTAATTTTTTTATATATATTGAGTAAGTAGAGTCCAGTGAAATTTAATCTTAAGGCTTAAAAGTTATTGAATTATTTAACGAATTTTAAGGTATTAATTTCATGGTATGAAAAAATAATTTTATTTGGAATATGAGAGCGAAATAAGATGAAAAAATATGGCTGGATCCCATTAAAACTATGCTTTCAGTCCAGTCTGCTTTTAATGATTTTTTCTCATTTTATGCCAAGGGTCTTTCCCTCATGTAGCAAATAAAATTATTTGGCCCAGAGATGGTTCAGATAGGCTATATTAGGGTTCGCCTAGTACTAAATTGCAACTCGGGGTGGAAGGCCAGTTTTTTTCCAATTGCTGCCCATGACTTCCCCAGGAAGATGTGGTAAAGAACCTGAAATACAACCCAGCAGGTGAAGTTAAGGATGTCCAGGGAACTGAACCTAGTCTAGCATTTTGGTACACTTGGCTACTACACCCTCGCTAAAATTATGGTGAGGAAATATTTTAATCTCAAGACATTCTCTGTAGTATCCTTCATTGGACTTGTTTTCTTAGCCACATTCACCAATCACTGCATTGAGTAAGTATGCAAAAGGAAATCATTTGAAATTAAATTAATACGAGGGTCATCCGGAAAGTAGTACCCGTTCGTGAAATAAAGACACAAAAGTAAATATTAACAAACATAAAAAATTTTATTTGAAAGAGGATACTTTAAACTACTTCTCAACATAATCTCCAAGCAAATTAAGGCATTTGTCATAACGTGTGACAAGTTTCTGTATTCCTGCTGCATAGTCCTTCGCCGCCAGCTCATTGAGATACGCGAGGGACCCATCTTGCACAAATTTTTGCATAATGCAGATGCTGTTTAACAATTTCATGAACAATTGTTCGAGAAACATTGGGAAAATGCTCACAGATGTCATCAATTGTGACGCGCCGATCGTTCCTCACGAATTCGTCAACTGAGCTCACCAGTTGGTCTGTAATGACAGACGGTCTCCCCGAACGCTCATCGTCGTGTGTGTTCCCCCTCCCCATGTTGAAGTTGCGACACCACCGCCGAACAGACGACTCGTCCATTACATTGTCTCCATACACCTCCTTTAATTGGCGATGAATATCACATGGGCGAACGTTTCTTGCATTGAGGAATTTAATCACTGCCCTCACTTCACAACTGGCGGCGTTCTCAATTTTTTTAAACATTGTAAACAATCACAGAAACAACACAGGCAATGCTAGCGTCACGCAACTTGGCTCAGAGAAGGCAGACAAGCCACTGAAGCTATCTGACCTCGTCCAGCGGCTACTCGCGTCGTCAGCACTTCATGCGGCACGAACGGGTACTACTTTCCGGATGACCCTCGTATTTCCATGGAATAGAATATTGGTATTAGTAGCTGTTACACACCATTTTTATCAGAAAGGCTGACACAGCGCAACACAACCTGCTGTTAATATAAATTCATTTACAATGGATGCATTTAAAAAAGGTAGCTTAGTTGTGAGAGGCCACCATATTAACTCCCTTTAGAAGAAATGACTGTGTAGATCTCTAAGGTGAATTACTTTTTAATGTTCATAAAATATTTTGCGGGGTTGTGGTAGTTGAGCATTGGGCTACTGATGGGAGGGTTCTGGTTCAATTCCTGGGCAAGCCTCTGGGCACAATCAGCTCCACCCAAGTTTGGTGTTTTTGGGTAATGGATTTCCTGGGAAACCATAACTGGCACATGGAAAGGAACTAACCCACCACACTGTTTGGATTTCACACAGTCTGACTTAGTACTGGGTGAACTCTACCATCACCTACCAAACCAACCTTTGGGTTGATTACAGTGTTTATGGTTTAAATTATTTTGCGGGAATCATGAAGTATTTTGTGGCATTTGAAGAAAGCAAAGAGGTGGATTCATGATTTAAAATTTTCATTCATTTGATGTGTGACAATATTGTTCATTTCTTTTGATAAGAGAAATTTATTAAACTATTTTAAAATTTAAGTCATGAACATTAAAGTTATACCAGATTAAAATTACCCATTATTATACCTACTGCCAATACATGCACCTGGACCCATTTTAGTTGCTGCAATTAGCACTGTTGAACCATTATAATTTCTCTATTCTTTTTGAGTTTTTATTAACTAGTCACAGCAATCATTCTCCAAAAATAAAATGTTCCCTATGTTTTTTCTATATGAACTTGTGCATAGTTTTTCTTCAAAAAGATTTCATAGTTTCTCTCTTTGCTTTAATATAGTCCAGTTAAGGAATAAATGACCAGTTGATGTACAAACATACGACAGTTTGAACCATTTGTAAAATGAAAATCACTATGTTTTCGCGTATGATTAAATAAGGTACAATGTGATAATCAAAACAAAAGGATGGTAACAAATATAGAAACATTTAATATTTTACATCAACATATATAAATAGTAGTAATTTCAATTAAATCCCTTTGAAAGCTGGTTTAAAAAATTTAGTCTCTTCAGCACTACTCAACACAACCAAATTATTCCAATGACCAGCATTAAAGGTTGTAATTTGAGAATATGTTGGTGCATGTGCTGCATATGTCAGTTCCTTGAATCCTGCCACTCCCTTGTACAAGTACACAATAAAAGGTTTCTTTGGGTTTTTAGTTGCAACATAAAGGACTAGTTCATCTGAAGGAAGTACAGAAAATTTTACAGCCCATGGTAATGTCACTTCCAAGTTAACCCAGTGCACAAATATCATCCTGTCTGGATCAAATCTGCAATTGACAGAAAAATTATCAGTTCAGCATTTCTATATCGATGGAAATATATTTTCAGGTAATTAGCATTTCTTCAATTTCCTGGTTAGAGGTAGATTTTTTAACTTTTTTCCAATTTTACACTACCCAAGACCATTTGCATTATTCAACCTATCATTCATGAACAATTGGAAGGTTTGCATCATAAGGTTAAATTCTGAAATAAGAGTAATAGCTTAAAATGAAAGTAATGTGAAAACTATCATATTTCAGCAAGAGTTTTTTAAACATTGTTCAAAAATCTATTAAGATGTCCAGGGTGACGTTTTAGTCACAATTCTCTAGAAATTCTCTTAGGTTTATATAATTCATATAAATAATTGAGTAACTAAACCCAATGTGCGTATATTCCTTAAACCAATTAAAGGATGAATAATGATATACAGAATTATTCCTTCAATTAGCTGTTTGTATTTGGGGGTTTGAGCATGAATTACTCGTTTAAGTCACCTTTTCAGGAAAGAGTAGGTTTGACATAGGTACTACATGGATAATCATTAAAAAATATATAGTTTTAAGGAACTGCGTTGTACACCTTAAGGTTACCAATTCTATGTACACAGTTACTGTGGGTGGTGTTAAGCTGCTGACGTCACCTTCCACTAGGCCTGTACAAATATTTGGTGATGCATAAGAATTGGAAGGAAAAACTAAATTAAAAATCAGACTATTACCAAGGGGTCCTATGGGAATTGCAATTAAAGGTTACACTCCAAGAAGTTTGCTATACTTTGATGTGCACCAAAAAGGAAAATAAGATATTCAGTGGAGGGCATTTTTTGCTATTGCATTCCCACCATCAACAGCATTATGTTCTGCTTGTTGAAGTTGAGGACCATGAGGTTTGAAATTTGATCTCATCACGCAAAATAAGTTTCATGCAAATTTTGTAGGCAAAGTAGTGTACACAAGCCATGGCAACAATCCAGTCCTCGCACATGAATATACGAGGCTGTACATGCTTTATCTTTGAGTAGATAATGCGGATTACAAAGGCATACCTGTATATTTTAATCATGCCTGGTTGGACAGCATGAGGCACACTTCCTGAAGTTACTGCTAGATATGAAATGTCATGGTATTCTGTCGATGCCAAACTTCGTGCCCCCTCAACAAGTATTTCTTGCAATTTTACAAAGAACTTCGCCTCATCAGCATACACCCACACATGCAATTTTGAGCCAACCTTTTCTGGGAATTCATCAGCATCCATGACATATGCTACATACGGAGAGTTACCAATAAACCCAGATGAAGCCTAGAATGAAAAAAAGACAGGTCTGAGTAAACAAAGCTACACTCGTTCAACTAGAAGTTCACTTATTTATTAATATTCTGATTTTTATACTTCTTCCTACAGATGAACATATTTAAATTTAAGAATTTATATCACAATATTTTTTCCCGACCTCTGGAAACCTGTATATAATTCTTCCTGTACATTCATAGAAAATTTGAATAATACACATGACTTTCTCTTGTATTTTTTATTACTTACCAAGTAATGACTTACGTTGGGTTCTAAATATTTTGAGGCATATCCGAGAGCCATAACTTTGTAAACCACATCTCATGCAACTTCATTTGAATCCCTCCCATTTCCCTTGTTGGTGAAGTCATTTTTTCGTCTTCAATGCAGCTCCAATGATACTGCAAACTCTTTTGTAATATCAGATTGTCTCAGATATTCAATATATTTTGAATAAAATGTTTGGTCATGTTTAAGTTCAGTGGATTGCAAGAGGAGAATTATTGAATGTTGTAATTCTCACGTGAAGCATTAACATTTAAGTTTGTGAACACTGAGGATATAAACAACGACTCAATTTACAAACTACTAGGAAAATAATTCTAGTTGTGCACTTATTTTACTCTTATTTGGAGATTTTTGTTCTATGAGTTTATACTTGATAAATCCTTATGATTAGAAGTTAATAGATACAATCCAAAACTATGAACACAACTAACACTGGCCATGTTAGTTTACTTTGTGTGGTATCCTGCTTATCTACAAATTACTGGGCAGCATCAATTTCACATATGTATGCATCCTTATTGCTTGAAATATGGCATGGTAGATTTGTGTGTAGAACATTCAGCCACAAATTGGAGGGCTCACAGGCAGGTGACTCTAAACCCCCTCAGCTGTGAGATGCTTCTGATGCCCGGTCTTCCTGAAGATCTGCGGGCAACTCAGGGAAAAGAATTGGCCCCCCTACCCTGATGCATGAGGTGATCCATAGGGCTTACATTGAGATATGCTCTATCCTCAGCTGTTAAATCTTAAGCTTAGTTACTCTGGTTGTCTTGCCAGAAATATTGTTCTATTACCTACCAAACTTTGAAAATTGCTAACATTAGCTACTCTGGCAATTTGATTGCAAAAGCATTGTGTTGAATGGGGAAAGTGCTTTAAATTTAGTGTGGAAAACAAAAAATTTTAATGTTATTTATACATACCTCATGAATTTTATTAGCTTGGATCTTTTGGAAGACAACCATTTGATCAAGAGATCCCCTCTGGCATACTATAAAAGAATATTGGCCATACCACTGAGCCAAGAAGAAACAACAACTCTTTTGGAGAGGTACTGGAACTGGCACAGCAGATGTTGTTCCTTTAGTTTCAATAATATTTGACTTGGAGAATCCATCCTTCAGTGTGTACTCAAGAACGTAGCCCTCAATGGAAATATCTACAGGGGAGGGTTGAAGATTATTACTTAACCAGGAAGTCAATAAAAAAGCAAACAACATATTTGATGGGATATGAGATGCACCTTTTTTCCACAATTATTTTTTTAATCATCTGGATTGAAAATGTAAAGGTTTTAATTCCATAGGTCAACATTTCAAATTGAATATTATTTTTACCCCAGATGGTTGACATGACCTATTTTGACTCCATTATGTTTTCTTCTGTATAATATTTATTGTTAAAGATTGTTGTAGTTTGGATTGTTATTACTAAGCTCATCAATATTCATGTGATGTTCATATCACATGAATAGTGATGAGCTATATTGCTTGCTTCTGCGATGATGAAAGAGGTGCGAGCATGATGTCAAATGAATGATTGTATTTTATCACAACTGATCATAACAAAACAGCTTGTGTTTTTCTTGCAGAGTGGATTTGTTTGAAAGAATTACCTGTGCTTTAGTGCTGACTGTTATAACTTTTTTCTTGTGTGTGCCCAACTGAAATGAGTCTTATATGCTTCAAATGTGTTAGCTCTATCATAACAGGGCATCTGTAGTGAAATATTGGTCTCGTGAAATATTGTACATCTTTGGTCAAAAATTGATTGCCGTGAATGGCTCTCCATAGATAGATAGAGGTGCAATATTCACTCAAAAGAAAGTTGAAATCAAATTTCCATCATTTAAGCAGGCAAATCCATATTAAAAGTGTGTTACTTTGATACTCTGGTAAACATTTTGTACATAATAATTACGATTCAGAGTCAAAACCTTGAAAATTATTAGTTTTCATTCATTTGGTTGTAAAATCATAATTTCTTTCGTTAAACTCACCTCTGGTTTCAAAATTTTCTTTCCTGGCTTTTAATGTATCGTTGGAAAATTCAATGTACACAAATGAGGTCTTTGAACACTGCAGTGAAGTAGCATAGAGGAGGTTTTCAAAATCAATGCCAATACCACCTGGAAAACGAATAGTATCAGTACAATATCATAATATTTTATTGTATCAGTCTGTCATTCAAAATTTCTATGGTCATGCCATTTTCCACCTCAAGAAAAACTTGCTCCACTTATGCCATTTGTCCTTTTTCAATTATCAATGCCCACAGACAAACCAAGCTTTCATATGCATCTGAGAGTATTAAGGTTACTCATCTAAGAAATTAAAATTCAAGACAAAGAAAGAGGTACATGACTCGCAGTACAGTAGCAGTCAATTAAACAGGGATCCGTTGTATAATCATTCAAAAGCATTCATGAGCTAATGGCGTTATTTTGTTTGACTGAATTGAGATTGTGTACTTTCAATCTTGTTCCCCGTATAACAAATTTAAATTAAATTTGAGTTTTGTTGCAGCTTTTAAAAAAATGGAGAAAAGTGTAGCACAGAACATTAAATTTTAAGACAGTTTTAAATTTTCCTGTGTGAATGAAATTATTTTGCGTACGATTTATCTCATTTCTCCCAACAATTCTCTCTCCTCCCTAATTGTACCTAATGCTGCTTTGGTTTTACTTTCCAGCCATTTTACCTTTTTCATCCTCCTCAACGTCAAAATATTAAAGCCTTCAATCTATACCAATAACCTTGTGTCAAGGACCATTTTTCCGCACTAATAGAACATTACAATCATGCTCCATATAAAAGTTTTTATGACTCTTCTAGACATCCCTAATTAAAATCCCCATCATCAATTCCTTCCCCCTTGAGAAAGCCTATTTGCCTCGACACAATCTATGAAGCATGATAAAATAATTCTGTTGGTTTGCCAGGCTGATTTTCAGCTCGTATGCTCCCTCAGTGGATGAGGTTGGATACATGCAAATATCATCACATAAGCAACAGATCAAAAAGTGTAACAACTGCCAATAACTTTGAGTTTTGGCAAATCTTGCTCAGATTAGCGCAATCCACCCTCCTTGTCATTTTTGCTTGAAATGACCCAAAGATTCTTCATTGAGAAAATGTTTATACATTCTTTACTCTGTTTTTATAGATGTTTTATAAGGTATATGTAAATGCACAAGACTTTGATAAATACTTTGTAATGTGTGTAACACTGCTATGAGACATTGTATACATCAAATTCATGGTTTTAGGCATCACTTGGTGGAATGCCTTCATGTTAAATAAGCACAATACTTACTTGGTTTTCCAAACTACTATTAATTTTGCACAACCTGAGTCTTATTACTGGTGATGTTGCTTCAAAACCCAGGTTATAAAACAACCCATCACACAATATTAAAAGTACTGCAGAAAACTAAGCCAGTGTTGTGATTATATAAAAAAGCATTACATTGTTAATTATTCTCTGCTAATGAATACTATATTTACACATTGGTACCTCACCTTCTGTAAGTAATCCAGAATCAGTGTCCCATTCATGTATATGTAAAAGAGCACTGGTTTCATTTCCCTTGCTGATTACTGCTAAGAGAGGTTTACTGCCATGAAGGGTAACAGGCAAAACCAATCCACCTCCCTCCAGATCATGTACAAATTCATAATGACTAACATAGATAGCTCTTCCTGAAATAATAAAATTGTGCATATTTGATGATATTTTTATCATCGTTAATTATGTTTTGCACCATCATTAGCATGCATTTCATATTCATAATTTCAAATATAAACTATAGTGTGAAATCTGTTTCATCGTTTGATAAAACTTTGATACCTACCTCACATGAGTAGTCATGACCCTTAATTCTACTTAATATTTTTTCTTTTGTTACCTTTACCTCAGCATATGTCTGTTGCATATACATAGTGGAATGGACTTATTAATTAGTAGTAACTATTAAGTTAACCCATAATCCAGTCAAAACACACTTTCTTTTAAATAACAAATTAGTTGGACACAGTGTTCAATCATCACAGATAATTACTATGTCCAGGATCAGTTTGATTCAGATTATTTATGTTGAACAATAATATGCAAAAGGACTCACTTTTTAAACTTTCCTGGAAAATTTCTGATAAAGAATATAGTTCATCATACTCCTGCTGCATCTTTGAATATATACCACTGACTTCATTGAGGCCAGTTCCAGATATGTCAACTCCATGATATAACCCTTTGATAATGACATTCTCTGCCATCATAGGACTAGTGAATGTCTTAGGGACAGTGAATGTTATATCCTCATTTTTATGTACCTGTTGCAGGCAAATAATAAACATTTAAATGAAAGCTAGAGATGCCAATAATGGAATAAAACCATATGAGTACAATCCTACTTACTAGCCGACTAAAAAAATCTGAGATGTCCACATCATTTAAATGGCCAATAATTTCAACTTCATTAGCTATTAATGAATTTTTGTTGGGGAGGGATGGATTTTGGACAAATGATTTCTTTCCTTTAACTATTTGCTCTTCTGAAATCAGCATAATATGGTCATGATCAAACTCTAATTGATCAAGTTTTCCTTCAATCCTGAAATTAATGATAAAAACGATTTGGAAATTTGTAGACAAAACATTGCATGAAATATTCACATTTTAAAGTTCTGTTAATTATGCAGTAGCCAATGTACAATGAAACCAGATAGGCCCAAACTAAAAGATAAAAAAAATGTCATATTTACTCTCTATCATCTAGAAGAAAATCACACAAGATATCTGATATGTGATTTACGATGTTTAGCACATTTTTTACTGCATTATTCTTATTTTCTGCATACTTCAAAGGTCTCATCATAATCATTGGCTTAAATAGACAATTCCACTAGCATTGCCAGGTGGTAAAACTCTGTTGTATATTCAAGCCAGTAATTCCAATGAGAATGCTGGGGTATTCAGAGATCAGCGGATAAATGCCGCAGAAACCTACTCACAATTATAAAAAATTCTGTGTACTTACCTAAGACTAGTGCTTGTGTGCTGCAATACTATTGTGTACATGCATGCAAACTTTTCTTAGAATTGATATTTTTGCAGCCAGAGTAGCTTGAACAAATGAAACTGATGAAAAAAATACCCCTCACTTTGTGCAAATAGGTAATTATTTGCAAATTTTGCTTAGTAGTCTAGTATTTATTTGATTTCTATTTGGAAAGTAGCCAAATATCCCATGCTATAGCCTTATTAGATGTAAAGGTAATATGATTAGATGTATCACTTCCATGTAAATCCTGTATTAATATGTCCATTGGTAGGTTAAAGATTCACTCAATTGGCTGGTAATAACAAATATATCTCACCAGAGGTTGCTTCTGAATTCTGCATCAATCATAGTCTTTGTGCCTTTTATGACCTGAATAGCATTCTCTTCATCTCCATATAACTTCACTGCCAGCCTTTCCCACTGAGGGATGTCAATTCCTTGCACAGTAGCACCTTCTTCCAGTATGAGTTCATCGACAAATAAACTTTTGACTTCCAACTTTCCTTTTATGACATTTAAATCTCTGTCCCAAAGCATTACATCTTGGTCAAGGTTCATTCCATTTACTGTAAGAACATCCAGATTACCTGGAACAAATTATACAAAATTACAACGTATAATTTTAATAATTAAATTTATGGTCAGACAAGAGAGTGGAGTCATCATTCAAAACAACTGAAAAGTACGCACAGCATTGGACTACACTTAGATTAAGTAAAAAATTAATTAGTTGTAAGGTGGTGATGGATGGAAAGCTAAAAGTTAAATCTTAATAATGTTGAGAATTTTAAAAACTTTGGATACTCCATTACTGCCTCAAGTGCTCGGTAAGCACTACCATAAACCATAGTGAGCATGAATCCACAGTGAAAGAAATGTAGGCGATTGTTGATTTAAGCCTAAAATACATTCCAAGAATAATGACCAATTGAAAACTGCATTTATCAAATGTAATTTTCTGGCAGTATTTGATGATTTGCATAGCACTGAGGGCATTAGGAGAAGAGTTTCATCAGTGAGGGAAGCATTTTCCAAGAGAAGGAAATTTTATGACCAAGGATGTATGTACGGTGGATATCAGTGGTGAAGAGGATATTAGAAGGATAACTATGAGTTTAGCATTGTGTGGCTCAGAAACTTGGTATTTGTGAAAATAAGATTTCCGTAAATTGGAAGGTTTTAAGTATATAAAAAATGGATAAAAATAGGATAGAGATGACACAAAATGCAGGAGGGTTATTATGATTGGGGGGAGGATTTTTGCAAATTTTGAAAAAGGTGTAAGTAGATATGAGAAGACACTGTGATATTGAGAATTTATGCGGGGGCAATAAACTGGGAAGGAGTAGGGGAAAAAAATAGCCATTTTGGACTGTGAGAAAAGGGGTAGACATGAGCTGATTAAAAAAGTGTGCACAGGTAAAGATGCTTGCAATCGCTTATGTGCTTTAAGACCATGAGGATGGACATACACTAGTTTTTAAGGACCATAGGTTCAGTTCAATGTCTGCATTTAGAACATCCTAGTTCCATCATGTGAGAAACTAGATATGATGTGCAGGTCACTTTCTTCATTTTTAATGAATACGATATTAATGGTAATTTAACTGTGGAATTTATGGAAATTGGACAAAACAGCTTCATTTATTCGGATAATTCAATGTATCCATTTTATAAAACAGCCAAACCAGCCACAAAATGAACTTATTCTTTGTTAATTTTTTGTTTGGATCATGATCATGGATAGACATTTCTGCTGGATTTGGTGATCAGTCCACATTGCTAATAACCATCTTTCCATATTCTGTTATGACTCTGAATTAGCTTTTGTATTTCTTTTCAAGCAAATAGGCTTTTTAGAAAGTATCAGGAAAGGGAGAAGTTAAGAAGGAAATATGTAATGAGGAACAAAAATGAAGTCCTTGTGATACATAAATACTGAATAGCATTTAGGGACTTTCCAAAATCTACCTTACTTGGTAGAAAACATTGAAATGAAAAAAAATAATTGGTATGAAAATGAAAGTGCATAAATAGGATTGGCCCAAACAAAGCATGGACTCATGTGACAGTGTCAACACAGGTTCTCCATAATGCTTCAATCTGCCCTAACATCTTTCAAGTTCATGGTCCAATCATTCTAAATTTTTTCATAACTTTGGGCACCAAATGTCAGGAAAACAGACACAAATCAAATTAATCAGGAGATAGATATAGATTATCACAGTAATACCTTCTGTTGAAATTTCTTCAAATTTTGGGACACCAGTGAAAGTTTGGTCTGGCCCACTCAAGAGTACTCCTGCAATGAAGTATTCTGGGTTTATCCCCGAAACTTTGCCTTCAACAAAGGCCTTTTGTGCTGTTAGGGTCTTCTCAAAGATCATGCCACCAGGAAAACTGGCCACTCCATTGATAACTTGATCCTTTGTCTTGCTTAGGTATCTCTGGGGTAGGGATTTTACATCCACTCCATCAACAAGGCCCTGAAATACAAATATAAAGATTAGAAGATAATGCAACAATTTCAGAGTGTAAAAATCATTCGCCTTGACTGGGATTCGAACCCAGATCCCTCAATATCTGGTCGAGTGCTTTAGCCACTTAAGCTACCGAGGCGTCCTCTTAAACTCTGAAATTTTGGGGCTTTTAAAGGAACAAGATGTTGTGACGGATATTGAGGGATCTGGGTTCGAATCCCAGTCAAGGCGAATGATTTTTACACTCTGAAATTGTTGCATTGAAATGCACATTAGCGGATGACTCCGTTAAAAGTTACTGTTGCGGCATCTCCCGCAGTTTCTTTGGAATTAGAAGATAAGTTTACCACACTTTTTTTTGCATCCAAAAGCTTTACCTTAAGCTTCACCAATCTTAAGGTTGAATTTTACTATAGGGATAACTAAACCCTCCAAAATTATTAGTGAAATTGAAATATTTTTATCAGGACAGGAGCAGAGATCCCGGCTACAATGCCAAAATTTCCTAGTTTGAATTTCAATTATGCTTCAAGTTTTAAAAGTAATTATTTTCTGATTTTTGTAGAATGAAACAGCATTTTAAAAATGGCTCAGACTTCCAAAACTACACAACAACACCAGCAAGAGGCAGCAGTTTCACCAAAAGGCACTGATGGTGCAGACAGATAAAGAAGATAAGTCTGGTATAAACTGCTGCACTGAAAGGCAAGAACAGAATCTGCTGACATACTGCAATTTGGAAGGCAATGAGAAATCAACATATTAGATTAAATGAGATTGAAAACAAAAACCACATAAGAAAAACAATCCAGAGAATTATTCAGCATGGCCATTGGTGAAAAATTGGAGAGTGGAAAAGAGGAAAACAGTACAGAAGGAAGACAGTGATCTGAAGAAGGCAATCGCAGAAGTAGCAAAAGAGCAACTCTCTTACAAGAGAGTTGAGATCCATGATAGGAGTTTGATTGGAGTAAGGAGAAAGCACAACAACCCAAGAAATGAAAGTGAGAAGGTCCTATCCAATAAATCACATACCCAAGTCATTTTAGAGAGAAAGAAGGTAAAGAAATCGACAATGACATAAAGGGAGGAAACTTAAATGGAATATAAGAGAGGGAAGGATCAATTTGGAGAAAGAAAAACTAAATCCAACAACATAAGAAATGCAAAGGGGAATATGGAACATATAATGATAGAAGATATGGCCAAAGAATACAGATGGAAGGAGTACCTGCATATCAAAGAGCTACTATATCAAGCCAAAACCACAGGAAGATAGTGCAAATAAATATGAGAACAAGGTGAAGTAAGATGAAAAGGATCCCAGATATCCTCTGAAGCAAATTCAACAGCGGTGAAAGATTAAAGAGAAGGAGTATCAGGAGCTCACAAAATTAATGGAGAAATCATCGCTGGGCTTGAAGGATAAACCTGGATTTCCTGAAAAGCAAAGACAGCAATGAAAGTGGAAGATTACCAAAGCACTTCGAGAAGTGTAAAATGATTCCAATACCAAAGAAAGCAAGAACCAAAAATTGTGATGAACATCAAACCTAATTTTACATGCATCCAAAATAATAGGAATAATAAATCAGTCAATGATGGAACATATGCAAGACGCTTTTCTAGCTAAATGCACATAGAAGTTCCTCTCAGATCTTCCTCTGGGTGAGTGTCTCCATTCCGACTAATGTTTTGATGCTCAACTTGGTCATTGTCTTCAGGGCAAGAATGCCATGTCTCCAAACTGTCAGCCAGAATGGAAACTCTCCACCTGATGGAAGACCCAATAGAAATTTCTACATGATGGAATATAAATTGAAGGCTACCTATTATACATACCAATTTGGATGGAGGAAGAAGAGAAGAATGAAGGAGGCTGTACTTAGTCTAAGGATTCTTGTCGAGAAATGATAGATGTCAAAAAGCTACTGTTTATGGACATTGAGAAGGACTCTTCAAAAATTTCAAGTGGAATTAGTTCAAGTAGCTGGAAAAACTTTAAATCTATTATAACCTTAATAGTATGATATGTCAAGTCTAAAATATCAAGTCACCACAATGGAAACGGAAGCAGGAAAATACAGAGAAGCTAAATTAAAGGGGCTACGCTAGGATGCCATCTCTCACCAGCATTATTCAATATATACTTTAAAGAAGCAATAATGGATGCACAAGTAATCTGCATAATAGAAAATAAGGTGAATGGAGATGAAGTCAGCATGCTGGAGAGATATTAGAACAAGTGCATTCACCTAGATGGAGCACCTTAACTTGAGATAGAAGCAACTCAATGAATATCAAGTATTGAGTAGCTTAAGCTAATTATAAGGTATTTGTAGAAAAGGCAACTCCTATGCTCAAAGAAGATAAGACTACAAACAAGAAAGCAGTTTGTGAAAATATTCATGTGGAATGTGACTCTATGGATCAGAGACATGGAAAATAGGAAAAGTAGGCCAAAGGAGGATATGAACTTTTGAAAACTTGGTGCTGGAGGTGAACACTGAAGACTAAATGGACATATAAAATAGGAAATTTCGGAGGTATATAGAAGATAGAATAGGGTAAGACCTCATGAACCACTTTAAAGAAAAGAAGAACTAGATGCTTTGGATAGACCTTGAGACAAGCCATTTTTGAAGATTATAAGAGGTGAAATAGTCTATGGGAAAGCAAATGAAAAGGTCCCAAGTGGAAAGCCAAGAGGCTAATACATGGATAGCCTGATCAGACACTTCCGAAGAGACAATAGAGCCCCTGCTCTGCGGGAGAGACAAGCCATGGGTTTGTCGTTCCCTTGGGCCTCTTTGAATTCTTAAGCTGTGACATTATTCACCACACTTGCCCAGCTTGTTTGTGAATTTCATTGGTAATATATGAAAATGTAATATTCATAAATTTGAGCCCAATATGTAACCGGGTATCTGATCAACGTTTGTTGATTTCTGTTCGTTTAACACACACCTCATTTGATGCTTGCAGAGATGGACGTCAAGCCATAATGTAAAGTCAAATCGCACATTTATTTATGGTGTATCAGGCAAGGATATTTTATCTGAAGACTATTGTTTGCAGAATACATTAACAAGCTTTCTCCATCAAACTACGACTGCATGGAAAACTACATGGGCATAGTAGAATGTATAATATTGTTCTACAGAATCAGCAGCCCGAAATAAACTTTTCTCTAATTCCTTGGTATCTTTTTTCAGTTCACAACAGAAACAAAGATAAAACACTTCATACAAAACGATGATACATTTAACCATTTTCTTATAATGTCCAATAGTTTTGACGGAAAATGCTAAAATAAGAATGTTGAGTCTTTGGAGAAATGCCAGTTAAATCCACGAAACTTTTTACATAATAGTGCATACATACTTAAAAACTACCGAATTCTTACCTTCACCTCAACTTCATCATTGAATATCATTGCATTGAAGGCTTTGTGGCCATACAATATAGTATCTCTGTCAGCCATCCATGCAGTAGAAAATATATCAGGTAAATTCATGTCATTTAGATTTTCAACAATTGGTTCCACATCCATCTCAACATTTCCTAAATGATAAAAAGGTGAATGTTTAAACATATCAATGCATTCAAATGGAATTTTATGCGCATTATGTGCTAGTGTGATGTCCTACATGAAGGTTTCATACAAAGTAATTAATTCCTCACCCTCAACTGCTAATTTCATAGCAGATGGTGTATCACCCATGAAAAGTTGACAAATCTTTTCAAAATTAAATTGGTCTTTGAATCCATTGCCAACCATTTCTCCTTCTATCACAAGTTTAGTTTTGAATTCTTTCTTGGCGCTGATTTTTATTTCTTTGTCATCCTTGAACACAATGTCAGTTGAAAAATTCAGACCCTGAATTAACCCTTCCAATTTCAGTGATCCTGTTGTGGCTTTACCTGGAAAAGAGATTCAAAACTCAAAGCAGATATGCCAAAGAAATAAAGTTTCCATTGATACATTCTGTAACACTCATGTTGAGTATTAATCAAATACTGTATGCCAACCATTTCAATGAATAACAACAGGTCATGGGCTGAGGCATGGAAATATTAACATAACTTTTTCCTGGATTTAGCATTTATTTTTCTGAAGATTAGAACTAAAATTAGTGACAAATGAAATAAATTAGAAAATCATCTTAAAATTTAGTTTTAGCATTTATAGTGTTTATTCTGTAATAATATTTAGTATTTATCTCGAGTTTACAAAGCCATGCCATGTAAACAGGAAGGAAAGAACAAAATACTAAAACAACATGTTTGCTGATCAGAGCATACTAAATTGATTCACAATCAAAATTCTAAACAATTACAACGAATGCAGACATTCAATTTTCAAAGTGAAATGTTATCAAAAACTTCTGTCTCTTTTAAGCTGATGTGTAAAAGATAAGTTTCCTGACCAGATAATCTTTCACCGTTTACATTAGTTCTGGGATGGAAATAGTCAGGTAAGCCTAAATTTGTGATATCATCATCATCATCATCATCATCATCTGTGCTACTGTAACAAATTTCTGCTGGACATATGAAAAGAGAACAAATGGTATTAAGTATGAAGAGAAGTTCACAACCTCAATTCATGAACCAATTAATAGAAATGTTATTTCTCATTGATAAAGAGTCATTTTGCCTAAAGCAACTGGACATAAGTTAGTTCGCCCTCTTCTAAGGATTTCCCCCACCCGCTTTCTTTGAAACACTTCCTCCTCCATGGACTTTGAAACTCCTTTGACTTAGGATTTGATTTGTCTGAGCTGCAAATTAAGGAGCAAACAATGCCTACAACTCAAAATGTACCTCAAAAGCAGTTGACCTCACAACTAACTCACCACTCCACCCTCCATAGATGTTTACTGTAATAAGAGTATACCATCTTGTGTTAGAAGAATTGCCCTCCACAGCCGCTTGGTGCACTGTGAAATGGCTAGATATTCCCTATATTTTGCAAACACTGAAAATAGGTCTTTAATTCCCCAGTCACATCTGATTAAAAGGTTACACAACTTGAGTTGGGCCAGAGAATTCTAGGGTCTCTTCCTTTCATACAGACCAGATATCCCCCCAGTTGAATGTCCACACTACATTATAAATTTGTCCATGTGAATCATATGTACAAGGAGCACCATGAAAAAATACCATGTATGTTTTTCCAGCCAAATATTACAAGGTTTGAAGTTTTGTCAGCCACAAGCGTGTCGATCATGAATGATTACATATGGATGGGATAATTTCAGTAATATTTTTGTCACTAACTATAAGTTGGTGACAAAAATAGACTCATGCTGGGAGATGCATTTTTACCTATACATTTGATTGAAATATACTTAGCTGCTTGTTAATGATTTTTTTGTTCAACATGGCTTCTTTATTACTTACCTAATTAATTAAACTATGTTTGGCACAAAGAGGGAATTATTAAAGCTTAGAGAAAAAACAGAATATGCATCAATACCATAGTTAGTATTTGGAGAAAGACTTTTAACCTTTTCACGGCTGGAAAAATACTGCTTCTAAAACAAAGTCATAAGTGCTGATAATGATTTGAAGCTTTAAACCAAGTCTTCCCAAAATTCATTTAAGTTTCTGTAAAGATCAACATATGCCTTTGTTATTATCCAAACATTTCGGTGCCTTATGCTGAAAATCTGAATCAAATAAAAATTCTCAGTTTAAAATGATGTCTTACTGACTGAACTTGCAAAAATGGAATGTTGCCAGCCCTATTTGCTCTGATGTAGATGTGAGATGTTGAATTTTTCAACAAGATGGCTCCTCTTAATAACCAAGAAGAAATGGAAACGTGCGGTTGCTTGGAACTAAATAACATGCAACTTCTGTAGGTACTCTCAGAACTTCAATTTATACTGCCTCCTTCGGGCATTATTCGGACTATTGACATTTTAATTCCTCTCCTTAATAGAGTGCATTATGATCACTTTTACAATGACTTTTACTGATAGTTAATTAAAATTACCATAAACTGTATTCTACTGTTTCAGGCTTCACTTCGTGGAAGTCTTTCATATCCATATCAAAAAGACTTGGTACTTTTCCACAGATTTTTATTATAAGGTACAACATATTTAACTGACTTGCGGCATCATCAGGTACATGATGAAGACGCAAGTCGGTGAAACACGTTGTACCTTATAATAAAACTCTGTGGAAAAGTACCAAGTCTTTTTAAAAGGGATACCATAAATTGCCCTGGCTTTTATGTTTATTTGCAATATCTCTGGAATTATACTTGGCATAAGTGAACGTATCCAGTAATTGGCTCTTATGGGGATAGATAACAGGGAGAGAGAATTCACATAGGCAAAAACTTTAAGAATGGCCTTAAAGTAAGAAAAGCTAACCTTATTGCAAGTAACTCTGAAAATGAGTATCAATGAAGCTTTGAAATTAGATGGTAATTAATTTTATTTCCTCAGAAAAATTAAATTTTAAACTTCCAATCTAACAATGTTAACTGGAAACTACCATCGAGAAGGATGTGTCATTTTTCTTAGATTATGAAGGGATTTCATTAATGAGAGTTACAAGAGTATCCATTTGTTCATTAGATTTCTAAGAGTGAATACATATTAGTAAGGAAGACCTTGGCGCAATAGGTTGAACATTTCATTGAAATCATTAGGTACTAACTTATAATATCCTGTGATTCCTCATACATTTGAATGTTGTATGCTACTATATGTATGCATTATACACATTTTTGATTGGTTACACCAGTCTGAAATATTTCCATTTAATAGTGAAGTATTAAGAAGTAGATCCTTACCAAGTTTGACTGATCCCAAGTAGCTATTTTCATTTACCATTGCTGCATTCTCAACTTTATCTTGTAAGTTCCATTCATTCACTTTTCCTGACAGCAACACTACATTTTGCTTTGTAATGACAGATTTAAAAACCTGATCACCTTTTATCGTCTGATCTTCACTATGAAGTAGCCAAGCTGATCCAAAATCCTCATGGGGAATGCCATTCAACCAGCCTAAAACAGTGCAGGAAAATAAATAGGTGGTATTAATCAAGCAATCACAAATTTTGAAGATTCTTAAAAATGGATGAATCATCTATATCCAAATTTGAATTCAACCTCCTAAACTCAGAGTATAAAGAATAAAAGCTTACTTTTCAAGTAAAGGAATTATTATATCACATGAAATTTTGAAATCCTGCTTGAGGTGACATAAAATCAATGTGTTTAATAATAACATGAATTTTTAAACTATGTAGATATTTAACATATCAATTTCCTGAGACAACAGTTTTGATGTAGTTTAACTGAACATTTTAAAATTTTAATGGTGCAATAATAAAGTAATAAATAATACCACAACAACAGCAGTGTCTGAATTCAGGCGCATATTTATCATTATTCATACCAAGTTGAATTCGGATAAAGGTCCTCATTCGACTCAAAATTACTGCTGTATGCTTACCTGTGAGCTGGATATTGCTAATTGTAGTTGGCTGATTCATGATGATTGATCCATCAGTGGTGTACTGCTTCACGTAGTGCAAATCTAAAAGGCTCCTAATGTCAGGTACACCAATATTCCCAGAGACTTCCAAATTTTCGAAAGATAAAGGACCTCTGAATGTTTTTTCAGCCTTCACCACTGGATTCTTATCTGTAAAATGGTTGAGAAAATTACATTGAAAAATCATCTGGTACATTGAAAATATGTATCTACGTCCACCTAGATATGAGCATCAAAGAACTCCCATGAGTGTTCAGAACAAAGACATTTGGGGATGGGATGAGAAGTGAGAGAGAAACTGGGGAAAGTATGGGAAAATACAATGGAGAATGGCATACAAGTTTGCTCACAAGCTCTATTCTTCACTTAGTAAATGGTTATGTACTTGGGAGCTCAAATAGTCAATTCCCCATCATTATTTACGCTACTCTGATTAGATTTAATTCAGACGACTTAGGAACTCCTGCTTATGTTGAAAAACTCAAGTGATATATAAGTTTTACAAAGAGTGCTTTAGTGACTTAAAACATGATTATATCTGGACAAAGAAAAACATTTGTTTATGCTATTTATGATATTACTCCTTTAATACCTACAAGAGGCAACAAATCAAAATGGATCCAAATTGAGAGGTTTTTACTCCCCTCCCTCTTGAATACTCATCAGGGCTCCAAGTGCCAGATAATTGAAGATATGTATTCCTCAGACAAAGGGAGAACGAACAAAGTTTAAAATAAATGAAGCCCACAAATCAGAGGCAAGTAAATCCCTAGGGACAAAGCAAACGTTTTTCTTTTAGACTAAAATAAAATACTATTCACGCAGTTCTTAGTATTATAATTAAACACCTTAAAATTAAAGATGATATGGAACATTCATATTAATTCTTCCAGGACTGCTGATGCATATTGTCTATAAATAAAAATTTGAAGAAATATGCTTATTTTTTCTTTGCTATAATCTACTATTATCCTGTCAAATTAAATTGTTGCAGCATTTCTTTTTGGTTCA